>NC_090805.1:38425913-39675913 GCF_036512215.1 Solanum lycopersicum
ATAAATGGTTGGCCAAGTAAAATGCACAATTCAAGTATATTTTGTTTACTTAGAAAAGTGACATTTTGGACGGGTATTCCATAAATCAAGGTATAATGTCAGTGGGGTACAAATAAATTATTATGCGATAGTATAACCGTAAGATATCAAATACGGTTTGTGCCTTGGGGCATAAAGGTTTATCGCAAAAATCCTGACATTATTGGAGATGTTTTCTCCTTTGGTGGATGCAATGAGGTTTGTTTTGATTTGGAAACATATGAAAAACTTGAATGCATCTAATGAAAAATTGTAATGAAGGTTATATGAAAATCCTTGAAACAATCCAGGTGTCTGAAGCATATAAAGGTTTGAAAGAAACTTATCCAATAAAGCTTCAAGAATCCTTATATGGATTGAAATAGTCAAGGAAGAAAAAGGGTACAAAAGAATGACCCTAATTGTCCTTGTATTTTTATGAAAAGGTCTTGGTAAGACAAAATTTTGTCTTGACCTACAGATTGTTAATTTGACAAATAAAATATTTGTCTAACAGACAACAGTGCACATACACTGAAAAATTTTGATGCAATTTTATGTGGATATATCGCATTCATTGAGTACCCCAATGATTATGAGATCACTTGACATAAATGATGATTCAGTTTGATCTCAAAAGAAGGATAAGAGTTTCTTGGTGATGAAACTCTATCTTGGTGCAATCAGGGCACTAGTGCATCTTACTAACAATATTTGACTAGATATTTGTTTTGCAGTAAATTTACTGGCAAGATTCAGTTTCTCCCCGATAAAGGACATTGAAATGGTGTTGAACACATGATTGAATATCCTCAAAGGACCATAGTTATGGGCTTATTCTATTCCGAGGAATCCAAAACAAAATTGATTGGTTACGCAGATGCAGAATATTTATCTTATCCGCATAAAGTTCTATCTCAATCACGCTATGTGTTTGCATGTGGAGGCACAATAATATCCCGGGGATCAATGAAGCAAATGTTGCTCTGCAGAAATAAAAGTCCTTTATGAAGCAAGTCAAAAGCGCGTCTGGTTGAGATAAATGACACACCATATTCAAGAAATGTGTGGTTTTTCTTTAAAAAAAGAATATACCAACCACAATGTACAAAGATTGGAGACATCATCACAAGAAATCAAGTGATGTTTTAATCAGGGGGAGTACAATATGCGTTGCACTCTTTTTCCCTTGATCGAGGTTTTTTCCCACTGGATTTTCCTGGCAAGGTTTTTAATGAGGCAACAAATGGTGCGTATCAAAAGATATGTGTACTCTTTTTCCTTCACTAGAATTTTTTTCCACAGGGTTTTTCCTAGTAAGGTTTTAATGAGGCACATTATCTATGGACATCCAAGGGGGAGTGTTATAAATACATTGAATTAAGTGGATAGTCCATAAGGTTGGTACATGAACAACCATTCATATTCACTAGGTGACATGAACCTTTTTGGATAAGAATGTATCTATTTATTATGATACTTAATATGGTAACCTTTGGAGTGATTTCTCACTCTATAAATAGGGTTGTTCATTCACTATTGTAATATATACATATGAGACTTGAATACACTTGAATAAGAAGAAAATTTCCCTTCTTCTATCTATCTCTCTTGTCTTCTTCTCTTTATGATTATATTCTTATGAGCTTGATTTTATAACAATAATAAGCTTTAGCTAATTTTTATATATCTCATCCATAGGTTCTTCAAATAAGTTTATCATCTTCCAAAAATAGAAGAACTATTATTAAACTAGTGTAATCAAAAACATTTCTTAAAAATATTTGTGGATAGAATCTCTATCGCAACTAATATATGAATAGTCAACAAAAGAATTTTTTTGCTAGGAATTGACTTATTTAAAAATATAGGTTTGTTACATTTACAGACCATTTAATTTACATAAATTTTCTTTGGCATATTCAAATATAATAAAAATAGTGAAAACAATTCATATATTAGAGATGAGTAATGCATGGTTAGTCATTTTTTTTCCTGAAATGATTAGTGTAAAAAGAAATTTATACCTATATTAAAAATAAGTAATGGAGAGTTATTCATTAAATCTTTTTTGTAAAATGATTTAGTGAAATTATTTTATTTTTAAACTTTGAATCGCATGTTAATAACATTAAGATAAAAGTAATAATATGAAATAAAAAAGTAAAAAAAGAAAGATTTTTTTTTCTATTTACAAAGTGTATCTAAATATGCATAATCTTTTAATTAGACAATCATCGCCAATTTTTTTAACATTAGGCTGCCACTTGGCAACATGTGATACTTCTAGCCTTACTTAATATAGAAGATTTTCATTTTAAGTAAATTCATCATTGTAATTGGGCGGATCTTTCTTTACAATGCATTTTTTTGTCTTTCCTTAAATAATGAGCACTCCTCAATTACATCGATTCTTAACTACGTCCAACCAAACACTTTTGCCCTTTTCCTTTCTCTTTCAATTTTAGTGGAAACTCATTTTCTCTCCGGTGGACTAACATATGGCGGTGGGTGCTTACCGGAAGGACACCAACAATGTGCAGTTGGAAGTGATGTCGCCGGATCTTACTCCCGTCTTCGCGGAAATCCCTCTCAACGAATATGGTATCAACTAAACTATGTATCTTTTAAAATCCTATCGAGAAGAAGAGACAATTTAAGATTTCAACATATTTTTTGCTCAATAGGGTGGATCTGTAGAAATTAAGGTTTTTACATTTATTTTTTAGTTAAGAATTTAATTTTTACAACCTGTAGAAACTGGGATTTATTCATATACTTTTTTAGTCAGAAACTTAATTCTTTTGAGTTGTAGATACTGGCATTTATTAAATCAGTCAAAAGTTAGATTTTATGGCTTGTCGAAAATAGAGTTTGTTATTTGCCTTTTCAATTAAAAACTTAATTTGTATGCTTTTTGCTGTGGTTAGTGTAATATAGTTTTGATAGGAATTGAGAATACTCACCAAGAATGTCTTGTGTACTCATCAACAAAGTCTTTGGTATTACTGAAGCAAGTGGAGGAAATAAAAAAAAAGTTGTAGTATATGTTTGTAGTCCGCGTGAATAGGGCAAATCTATTTTTTGGGGCTCAATATTAGAGTTATTTTAACTTTTATACATTAGGTGAACCTTTTGGTGTAAGGATTTATTTAGTAGTGGTGAATCTATAGTATCTCATTGAGGCTGACAGTCAGTGTAAAACTAGCTAAGAAGAGGAATTTCTGCATCATAAACAATTCACATCAGCCCCTGATGTGCTGCAAGATAGCTAGGAAATGATTTCGATCATCATGGGCAGATGATGATAAAATACGATAGTCCAAGAGAGTTCAAATTAGGGCTAGGTAGTTAGAACTAGTGTTGAAGGGAGCATGAAGCGAAAAAAATCAACAATGTCTTGCTTCACTTTGAGTGAAGCAAAGTGTTTGCTTCTCAAAAGTGGAGCATACTTTATAAAGAAAGAAAGACTAGCACACACTTTAAAGAAAGACTAAAATAGACCTTGTACAATGACAATACATATAAGCAAATCTTCAATTTAAATGCTAATATATTTATCACAAAATTCTTCAAAATACAAGAAAAATCAATATTAAAATAGAGACTTTAGCAATCCAAGGGTGGATCTAGGGGTTTTTCCAGGGTGTATATATATATATATATATTATATATATATATATATATATATATATTTATTTTGAATCGTCTAAACACAAGATTGGAGATTGACTCATGATTTAGGGGTTTAAAGTTCATGCACTGAATTTTTATTTTCGAACCCATTTAGTTAAAATTCTGCATCCATCACTGATTACCACTCATGTATTTTCATGAGAATTATTCTTGAAGTTGGTTAACAACTTTAATTTATTGCACTAAATTTCAAGTAAAATAATTCAATTATTATATAATACGATTATAGTATATAATTTATGTCAAACTATTATATCACTTGTGAATACAACTCAAATTTAACAAAGTTAATTAACTACCTAAGTTAGATAACAAAAATCTATTATCATCTCTTCTTTTTTTTGTAGCATAACAGTAATTATATTAAATGTAATGAAAAATATGGTTTAAAAAAATCAAAAGAAAGAGAGAGAAAGAGGGGTCTTAATCATGAAAAGCACTAAAAATGATTAATAAGTTTACAATCATAAATTTATATGTATATAAATATTTAGGAATTCTTTTAATACACATACAAAACCTTATTTGGTTATCTTAGGTTGATGCTAATATTTGTTGCACTTAATTTTACTAATTCTCATCTGTTTGGTTTCATTGTTAAATGATATTTGTTTGTGCTGATTTTCCCCTTTTTAGAAGCTCCAGGTAGTCCCTTTTATTATGAAAGTGATGATGAATGGGGAATGATGAGATTGAGAAGCACAGCTTGTATCGAAGCATCCTATGAACACTACCTCCGTACTGGGGTACTTAGTTTTTATATTCCTTTTGAGGTTGGTTCCTTACGTAATACTGTATATATAGGTCTAATATATATAGTGGTAAAATATCCAGGAAATTTTGTCCCATGAGTCCATACTTAGTGTAATTATGGGCATTGAGGATGTTGGAATGGTACCAGAAGATATCCTTCCTCCAAATGCTAGCAGTACATTGTATGTAGAGGGTTTGCCTGAGGACTGTACAACAAGAGAGGTGGCACGTATCCTTTCTTGTGTGGAAATTAGCTTATTGTTTTATTTATGACCCATTCTAGTTTTTCCCTTTACTTTAGTTTTTGCAGACATATTCCGCCATTTTGGAGGTTACAAAGAAGTTAGGCTCGTACCAGAACCATCAATATATGTATGAATATATACGTTTCATATCATCATCTACTAATTAAAAATTTTGTCTACTGTTATTTTGGATTATCAACTTAATTATTTATATATGCAGCCTGGAGTCAATACCTTGATTCATTGGTTTGTTGATTTTGTGAGTCCGCTTCATGCAGCTGCTGCAATGGATGCCTTACAAGGTGAGCTTCACACTCTCTTCTTTCTACCTCATAATTATGACTGCTCAATTTATAATAAATCAGAGTACTAAACAAAATCAATGTTGTGTGAATATCTAAAATTTTGGTCTTTAAACTTTCGTACAAGTTGAAGGACATGTGGAAGCTGCTCTACATGTGCTTTTGGCTCGTCATTTCATGAATGCTTGACAGAAAATTGTCGGACAATTTGCTAGTGTACATCGATTTGTGAAAGAGAAATTTGTTGGGATAACGGTGTAGTAAAACTAATCAAATATTGCAGGTTATAAATTCGACCTTGATGAGCATGATTCAGGCAACTTAATGCTGCAATTTGCTGGCAATCCTGGTGTGACGTCAGCTGGAGGGGATTGTTGAAACTATGTGTATTTACAGGTACAAAACTTTGGTGCGCTTGACCCCTTTATTATCGATGACCATAACATACGGTTATACAAAGTTACTAAATTGTGGAACTATACTTTTGTGTAGGACTTGCCATGTTTGGAGAGCGACATCATGCTGCAAGCGTGTTTCTCTGATCATGTATATTAACTGTAGCTGGTGCTTAGCAGTTTGAAGACAAAGTTGCTTGTCAGATCAAATATAATTGTTTAAATTTCTTTTTAAAATTCGCTACAACTTATGACATTATCAACTTGTGCTCTGTTGTTTAGTGTTTGATTACTGTCATTCAGGTCAAGAGACTTTTTAATTGTCGAAATAAAATCCTAGGTGATGGTGATGGTTTGTAGATTTTTATTTGAAGTCTACGAAACCATTCTTAATGACCTCCGTTTACAGTCTCTACTGAAAAACGTGACGATTTTTACCTCGCCATAAATGAAATACTTGAGGAAAAGAAAAAGAAGAAGAAAATACATAGTCCAAACTATCTATTTTTTCCCGTGCATCCTAATTCTGTATATCTAAATATAAATATTAGAAATAGAGCCGAAAGCAATGGGCTCTGTTGAATCTGCACGCAGCAACAAGCTAAAATTTCCCTCTTAACTCTCTTGTCGATCGATGGATATCATTCCAACTGACTTGAACAAATTAGCTAACTAACTTTTTGAAGAACTTATGCCTGATTTCTGATTGAAGGTCTTCAGCAGAGTTAGTGATTTACATACAAGAACATTTTGGCCTACCTGCAGAGAGCTGTGCTATTCGGATGAATTTTTCTCTCTTGCTCTCTTTTCCTGGTGTTGATTAATTTCATCAACACAATACATAGGTCCTTACGAAGTTTCTCGAGAAAAGTTTTTTTGGATGCTCTGGAGACCAAATTAATGGGCTAATATACACAAAAATTTGAGGAATTGGCGCGATTCCTAAAAAAGGGACCATATATGAGGAAATGGGTATTAAAAATGGTGTTAGCACACATGATGATTCCCCAACTCAATACGAAGGTCCTCATAAATTTTTTTGGAACTTTTTTGGTGCTCCAGGCGCCTTTATCCATGGGCTTATACACACGAAAAAATAAGATATTTGCACGATTCCTAAAAAAATGGTATGTATATGCGAAAATGGATGTGAAAAAAATAACGTGACTATATGTGATGGTTCCCCATTTCAATACAGAGGTTCTCGCAAAGTTTTTTGAGAAAATCTTTTTGAGTGCTCCGAGCGCCACATCCATGTGCTAAATACACACGAAAATTGAAAAATTTACACGATTTCTTAAAAAGCCCTGTAGATAGGAAAATGGGCATGAAAAAATAGTTTGTGTGTACGTGATGGTTCGACAACATAATACGGAGGTTCTCATAAAGTATTTTGAGAGAAGAATTGAGTTCTTAAGACACCAGATTCATGGGCTAATACACACGAAAAATTAAGCAATCTACGTGATTTATATAAAAAGGCATGTGAACAAGGAAATGGCGTGAAAAACTAGTGTGTGTATACGTGATGGTTCTCCAACTCAATATGGAGGTCCTCATAAATATCTTTAAGAAAAAAGTTTTGGGTACTCCAGGCGCCAGATACATGTACTAATACATACAAAAGCTTGAGGAATTGTATGATTTCTAAAAAAGGGTTGATATATGCCGAAATGGGTGTATAAAATGGTGTGAATATAATCATGTTTCCCCAACTCAAAATATTTTTTGAGAATAAATTGTAGGGTGCAAGAGTCGGCTGATCCATGGGCTAAAAGTCACAAAAAATTGAACAATTTGTCTGATTCTTTAAAAAAAATCTGTAGATGCAAAAATAGGCGTAAAATAAATGGTGTGCGTATACGTGACGATTACAAACTTAATACAGAGGTCCTTATAAAGTTTTTTGAGAAAAAAGTTTAGGTCCTTAGAAAGCTAGATCCATGGACTAATAAACACGAAAGATTAAGGAATTTGCACAATTAAAACGAAAAGGACATGTAAATAATGAAATGTGCGTGAAAAATGGTATGAGTATACATGATAGTTCACCAACTCAATACAAAGGTTCTCATAAAGTTTTGTGAGAAAAATGTTTGGGTGCTCCAATCGCCATATCCATGAGCTAATACATATAAAAAAAATCTGAATTTGCGCAGTTCCTAAAAATGGCCTGTAGATGTAGAAATTGGCATTAAAACTGGTGTGAATATATGTGATGATTTTCGAACTCAATATAGAGGTACTCAACTCCTCATAATGGTTCGTTATAAGAAAATTAGGGGTTCTCCGGGTGGTTGAATCATAGGCTAATACACACAAAAATTTGAGGAACTTGCGCCATTTCTAAAACAAGCGTCTAGATGCGGAAATAGGCAAAAAAAATGAGTGAAAATACGTGATGGTTCGCCAACTCAATACAGAGGTTCTCATAATTTTTTTGAGAAAAAGAATTAGGTGATAGGGTCGCCAAATCAATAGGCTAATACACACTAAAAATTGAGAAATTTGTGTGATTCCTAAAATCGGGTCTTTAGATGCGAAAATAGACATTAAAAAGTATTGTGAGTATACACGAAAAATTGAGGGATTTGTGCAATTCTTAAAAAGGGCATATAGATATGAAATTTGGCGTGATAAAAATGATGTGAATATGCGTGATTGTTCCCCAACTCAATATAGAGCTACTCATAAGTTTTTTAAAATAAATTTTGGGTGTTACATGCTCCTTGGGCTAATTAATACATACAAAAAATTAAGGAATTTGCACGATACTATTGTGAATGCGCAAAATGGATGTGAAAATATGGTGTGAGTTTACAATATTGTTACTAATTCAATACGGAGGTCCTCAAAAAAATTTGAGGATAAAATTTTGGGTGCTCCGAATTCCATATTTATGAGCTAATACACACAAAAAAAATTAAAGAATTTGTGCAATTCCAAGAAGAGGTCTAGCAAATTTGAGAATAGGCTTGAAAAAAGGTATGAATATACGTAATAGTTCCCAAACTCAATATGTAGGTCTTGATAAAGCGTTTCCAGAAACAAATATGGGTGCTCCAGGCGCCAGATCAATGGCTAGTACACATAAAAATCGAGGAATTTGCGCGATTCCTAAAAAGGGCCTGTAATTGTGGAAATGGATTTGAAAAACAATGATGTGAGTATATATGATGGTTTCCCAACTCAATACGGAGTCATCATAAAATATTTTGTGAAAAAAATTGAGGAATTTGCGTGATTCTGAAAAGAGAACCTTTTGATGCAGAAATAGGCGTGAAAAATAGTACGAGTATACGTGATGGTTCCCCAACAAAATACAGAGGTCCTTACGAAATATCTCGAGAAAAGTTTTTTTGAATGCTGTGGAGACAAAATTAATGGCTAATACACACGAAAAATTAAGGAATTTACGCTATTCCTAAAAAAGGGACCATATATGTGGAAATGGATATTAAAAATGGTGTTAGCACACATGATGATTCCCCAACTCAATACGAAGGTCCTCATAAATTTTTTTGGTGCTCCAAGCGCCTTTATCCATGGGCTAATACACACAAAAAAAAAATAAAAAATTTGCACGATTCCTAAAAAATGGTATGTATATGCGAAAATGGACGTGAAAAAATAACGTGACTATATGTGATGGTTCCCCATTTCAATACAGAGATTCTCATTAGGTTTTTTGAGAAAATCTTTTTGAGTGCTCCGAGCGTCACATCCATGTGCTAAATACACACGAAAATTGAAAAATTTACGCGATTTCTAAAAAAGCCCTGTAGGTACGAAAATGTGCATGAAAAAATAGTTTGTGTGTACGTGATGGTTCGACAACATAATACGGAGGTCCTCATAAAGCATTTTGAGAAAAGAATTGGGTTCTTTAGACGTCAGATTCATGGGCTAATATACACGAAAAATTGAGCAATCTACGTGATTTATATAAAAAGGGCATGTAAATAAGGAAATGGCGTGAAAGCTAGTGTACGTATACGTGATGGTTCTCCAACTCAATATGGAGATCCTCATAAATATCTTTAAGAAAAAAAATTTGGGTACTCCAGGCGCCAGATACATGGACTAATACATACAAAAGCTTGAGGAATTGTATGATTTCTAAAAGAGGGTTGATATATGCCGAAATGGGTGTATACAATGGTGTGAATATAATGATGTTTCCCCAACTCAAAATATTTTTTGAGAATAAATTTGGGGTGCTCGATTCGGTTGATCCATGGGCTAAACTCACAAAAAATTGAACAATTTGTCTGATCCTTTAAAAAAGATCTGTAGATGCAAAAATAGGCGTAAAATAAATGGTGTGAGTATACGTGATGATTCCCCAACTTAATACAGAGGTCCTTATAAAGTTTTTTGAAAAAAAAGTTTAGGTCCTTAGAAAGCTAGATCCATGCACTAATAAACACGAAAGATTAAGGAATTTGCACAATTAAAACAAAAAGGACATGTAAATAATGAAATGTGCGTGAAAAGTGGTATGAGTATACATGATAGTTCACTAACTCAATACAAAGGTTCTCATAAAGTTTTGTGAGAAAAATGTTTGGGTGCTCCAATCGCCATATCCATGAACTAATACATACAAAAAAAATTGAGCAGTTCCTAAAAACGGCCTATAAATGTGGAAATGGGCATCAAAAAAATGGTGTGAATATACGTGATGGTTTCCGAACTCAATATAGAGGTCCTCAACTCCTCATAATTGTTATTTATAAGAAAATTAGGGGTGCTCTGGGCGGTTGAATCATAGGCTAATACACACAAAAAAATTGAGGAATTTGTGCCATTTCTTAAAAAAGCGTCTAGATGCGGAAATAGGCAAAAAAAATGTGTGAAAATACGTGATGGTTCGCCAACTCAATACAAAGATTCTCATAATTTTTTTTTGAGAAAAAGAATTAGGTGATAGGGTTGCAAAATCCATAGGCTAATACACACTAAAAGTTGAGGAATTTGTGTGATTCCTAAAATAGGGTCTGTAGATGCGAAAATAGACAATAAAAAATGTTGTGAGTATACACAAAAAATAGAGGGATTTACGCAATTCTTAAAAAGGGCATATAGATATGAAATTTGGCGTGATAAAAATGATGTGAGTATACGTGATTGTTCCCCAACTCAATATAGAGCTCCTCGTAAGTTTTTTTTTGAAAATAAATTTTGGGTGTTACATGCTCCTTGGGCTAATTAATACATACGAAAAATAAAGGAATTTGCGCGATACTATTGTGAATGCGTAAATGGATGTGAAAATATGGTGTGAGTTTACAATATTGTCACCTACTTCGATACGGAGGTCCTCAAAAAAATTTGAGGATAAAATTTTGGGTGGTCCGAATTCCAGATTTATGAGCTAATACACACAAAAAATTAAAGAATTTGTGCAATTCCAAGAAGAGGTCTAGCAAATGCGAGAATAGGCTTGAAAAAAGGTTATGGATATACGTGATAGTTCCAAAACCCAATACGTAGGTCTTGATAAAGTGTTTTTAGAAACAAATTTGGGTGCTCCAGTCGCCAAATCAATGGCTAGTACACACAAAAACCGAGGAATTTGCGCCATTCCTAAAAAGGATATGTAATTGTGGAAATGGATTTGAAAAAATGATGTGAGTATATATATGATGGTTTCCCAACTCAACACAGAGTCATCATAAAATATTTTGAGAAAAAAAACATAGGGTGTGTTGGGAATCAAACTATGGGCTATTAAACACAAAAAATTTAGGAATTTGTGTGATTCCTTAAAACAACCTCTAGATACGGAAATGAGCATGAATATATCTGATGGTTTTCCAACTCAATATGGAGGTCCCCATAAAGCTTTTTGAGAAAAATAATTTTGGTGGGCTGTAGATCTAAATAATACATGTTTTGCCCAGAGGCCACTCTTTAGCCCAGCGTGGTTGAACATATATCATCATCCGCATATGACTACTGCTAAGATAGTTTTAACTAAACCTATGCTAAAACTAACAACATTCAATCTTTTTTGTAAAATGATTTTGTGAAATTATTTTATTTTTAATCTTTGAACCGCATGTTAATAACATTAAGCTAAAAGTAATAATATGAAATAAAAAAGTAAAAAAATAAAGAATTTTTTTCTATTTACAATGTGTATCTAAATATGCATAATTTTTTAATTAGACAATCATCACCAATTTTTTTAACATTAGGCTGCCACTTGGCAACATGTGATACTTCTACCCTTACTTAATATAGAAGATTTTCATTTTAAGTAAATTCATCATTGTACTTGAGCGGATCTTTCTTTACAATGCATTTTTTTGTCTTTCCTTAAATAATGAGCACTCCTCAATTACATCGATTCTTAACTACGTCCAACCAAATACTCTTGCCCTTTTCCTTTCTCTTTAAATTTTAGTGGAAACTCATTTTCTCTCCGGTGGACTAACATATGGCGGTGGGTGCTTACCGGAAGGACACCAACACTGTGCAGCTGGAAGTGATGTCGCCGGATCTTACTCCCGTCTTCGCGGAAATCCCTCTCAACGAATACGGTATCAAATAAACTCTGTATCTTTTAAAATCCTATCGAGAGACAATTTAAGATTTCAACATATTTTTTGCTCAATAGGGTGGATCTGTAGAAATTAGGGTTTTTACATTTATTTTTTAGTTAAGAATTTAATTTTTATGACTTGTAGAAACTGAGATTTATTCATATACTTTTTTAGTCAGAAACTTAATTCTTATGAGTTGTAGATACTGGGTTTTATTAGATCAGTCAAAAATTAAATTTTATGGCTTGTCGAAAATAGAGTTTGTTATTTGCCTTTTCAATTAAAAACTTAATTTGTATGCTTTTTGCTGTGGTTTGTGTAATATAGTTATGATAGGAATTGCGAATACTCACCAAGAATGTCTTGTATACTCATCAAGAAAGTCTTTGGTATTACTGAAGTAAGTGGAGAAAATTAAAAAAAAAGTCGTAGTATATGTTTGTAGTCCGCGTGAATAGGGAAAATCAATTTTTCGGGACTCAATATTAGAGCTATTTTTGTAGCTTTTATACATTAGATGAACCTTTTGGTGTAAGGCCTTATTTAGTAGTGGTGAATCTATAGTATCTCATTGAGGCTGATAGTCAGTGTAAAACTAGCTAAAAAGAGGAATTCCTGCATCATCAACAATTCACATCAGCCCCTGATGTCCTGCAAGATAGCTAGGAAATGATTTCGATCATAATTGGCAGATGATGATAAAAGACGATAGTCCAAGATAGTTCAAATTAGGGATAGGTAGTTAGAACTAGTGTTGAAGGGAGCATGAAGCGGAAAAAAATCAACAATGTCTTGCTTCACTTTGAGTGAAGCAACGTGTTTGCTTCCCCAAAGTGGAGCATACTTTATAAAGAAAGAAAGACTAGCACACACTTTAAAGAAAGACTAAAATAGACCTTGTACAATGACAATACATATAAGCAAATCTTCAATTTAAATGCTAATATATGCATCACAAAATTCTTCAAAATACAAGAAAAATCAATATTAAAATAGAGACTCTAGCAATCCAAGGGTGGATCTAGGGGTTTTTCCAAGGTGTGTGTATATATATATATATAATTCAATTATTATATAATACGATTTTAGTATATAATTTATGTCAAACTATTATCTTCACTTGTGAATACAACTCAAATTTAACAAAGTTAATTAACTGCCTAAGTTAGATAACAAAAATCTATTATTAGCTTTTTTTCTTTGTAGCATAACAGTAATTATATTAAAAGTAATGAAAAATATGTTTTAAAAAAATCAAAAGAGAGAGAGGGGTCTAGATCATGAAAAGCACATGATTAATAAGTTTACAATCATAAATTTATATGCATATAAATATTTAGGAATTCTTTTAATACACATACAAAACCTTATTTGGTTATCTTAGGTTGATGCTAATATTTGTTGCACTTAATTTTACTAATTCTTATCTTGTTTGGTTTCAGTGTTAAATGATATTTGTTTGTGCTGATTTTCCCCTTTTTAGAAGCTCCAGGTAGTCCTTTCTATTATGACAGTGATGATGAATGGGGAATGATGAGATTGAGAAGCACAGCTTGTATCGAAGCATCCTATGAACACTACCTCCGTACTGGGGTACTTAGTTTTTATATTCCTTTTGAGGTTGGTTCCATACGTAATACTGTATATATAGGTCTAATATATATACTGGTAAAATATCCAGGAAATTTTGTCCCATGAGTCCATACTTAGTGTAATCATGGGCATTGAGGATGTTGGAATGGTACCAGAAGATATGCTTCCTCCAAATGCTAGCAGTACATTGTATGTAGAGGGTTTGCCTGAGGACTGTACAACAAGAGAGGTGGCACGTATCCTTTTCTTGTGTGGAAATTAGCTTATTGTTTTATTTATGGCCCGTTCTAGTTTTTCCCTTTACTTCAGTTTTTGCAGACATATTCCGCCATTTTGGAGGTTACAAAGAAGTTAGGCTCGTACCAGAACCATCAATATATGTAAGAATATATACGTTTCATATCATCATCTACTAATTAAAAATTCTGTCTACTGTTATTTTGGATTATCAACTTAATTAATTATATATGCAGCCTGGAGTCAATACCTTGATTCATTGCTTTGTTGATTTTGTGAGTCCGCTTCATGCAGCTGCTGCAATGGATGCCTTACAAGGTGAGCTTCACACTCTCTTCTTTCTACCTCATAATTATGAATGCTCAATTTATAATTAATCAGAGTACTAAACAAAATCAATGTTGTGTGAATATTCTTAAATTTTGGTCTTTAAACTTTCGTACAAGTTGAAGGACATGTGGAAGCTGCTCTACATGCGCTTTTGGCTCGTCATTTCATGAATGCTTGACAGAAAATTGTCGGACAATTTGCTAGTGTACATCGATCTATGAAAGAGAAATTTGTTGGGATAACGGTGTAGTAAAACTAATCAAATCTTGCAGGTTATAAATTCGACCTTGATGAGCATGATTCAGGCAACTTAATGCTGCAGTTTGCTGGCAATCCTAGTGTGACGTTAGCTGGAGGGGATTATTGAAACTATGTGTATTTACAGGTACAAAACTTTGGTGCGCTTGACCCCTTTATTATTGATGACCATAACATACGGTTATACAAAGTTACTAAATTGTGGAACTATACTTTTGTGTAGGACTTGCCATGTTTGGAGAGCGACATCATGCTGCAAGCGTGTTTCTCTGATCATGTATATTAACTGTAGCTGGTGCTTAGCAGTTTAAAGACAAAGTTGCTTGTCAGATCAAATATAATTGTTTAAATTTCTTTTTAAAATTCGCTACAACTTATGACATTATCAACTTGTGCTCTGTTGTTTAGTGTTTGATTACTGTCATTCAGGTCAGGAGACTTTTTCATTGTAGAAATAAAATCCTTGGTGATGGTGATGGTTTGTAGATTTTTATTTGAAGTCTATGAAACCATTCTTAATGACCTCCGTTTACAGTCTCTAGTGAAAAACGTGACGACTTTTACCTCGCCATGAATGAAATACTTGAGGAAAAGAAAAAGAAGAAGAAAATACATAGTCCAAACTATCTATTTTTTCCCATGCATCCTAATTCTGTATATCTAAATATAAATATTAGAAATAGAGCCGAAAGCAATGGGCTCTGTTGAATCTTCACGCAGCAACAAGCTAAAATTTCCCTCTTAACTCTCTTCTCGATCGATGGATATCAATCCGACTGACTTGAACGAAATAGCTAACTAACTTTTTGAAGAGCTTATGCCTGAATTCTGATTGAAGGTCTACAGCAGAGTTAGTGATTTACATACAAGAACATTTTGGCCTACCTGCAGAGAGCTGTGCTATTCGGATGAATTTTTCTCTCTTGCTCTCTTTTTCTGGTGTTGATTAATTTCATTAACACAATACAGAGGTCCTTACGAAGT
The DNA here is from genome assembly GCF_036512215.1 of Solanum lycopersicum. Taxonomy (NCBI): domain Eukaryota; kingdom Viridiplantae; phylum Streptophyta; class Magnoliopsida; order Solanales; family Solanaceae; genus Solanum; species Solanum lycopersicum. Next base: position 38,441,276 of record NC_090805.1, read on the forward strand.
TTCTCGAGAAATGTTTTTTTGGATGCTCTGGAGACCAAATTAATGGGCTTATATACACGAAAATTTGAGGAATTGGTGCGATTCCTAAAAAAGGGACCATATATGAGGAAATGGGTATTAAAAATAATGTTAGCACACATGATGATTCCCCAACTCAATACGAAGGTCCTCATAAATTTTTTTGGAATTTTTTTGGTGCTCCAGACGCCTTTATCCATGGGCTTATACACACGAAAAAAATAAGATATTTGCACGATTCCTAAAAAAATGGTATGTATATGCGAAAATGGACGTGAAAAAAATAACGTGACTATATGTGATGGTTCCCCATTTCAATACAGAGGTTCTCACAAAGTTTTTTTAGAAAATCTTTTTGAGTGCTCCGAGCACCACATCCATGTGCTAAATACACACGAATATTGAAAAATTTACACGATTTTTTAAAAAGCCCTGTAGATAGGAAAATGGACATGAAAAAATAGTTTGTGTGTACGTGATGGTTCGACAACATAATACGGAGGTCCTCATAAAGTATTTTGAGAAAAGAATAGGGTTCTTAAGACGCCAGATTCATGGCTAATACACACGAAAAATTGGGCAATCTACGTGATTTATATAAAAAGGCATGTGAACAAGGAAATGGCGTGAAAAACTAGTGTGTATACGTGATGGTTCTCCAACTCAATATGGAGGTCCTCATAAATATCTTTAAGAAAAAAGTTTTGGGTACTCCAGGCGCCAGATACATGTACTAATACATACAAAAGCTTGAGGAATTGTATGATTTCTAAAAAAGGGTTGATATATGCCGAAATGGGTGTATAAAATGGTGTGAATATAATCATGTTTCCCCAACTCAAAATATTTTTTGAGAATAAATTGTAGGATGCAAGAGTCGGTTGATCCATGGGCTAAAAGTCACAAAAAATTGAACAATTTGTCTGATTCTTTAAAAAAGATCTGTAGATGCAAAAATAGGCGTAAAATAAATGGTGTGCGTATACGTGATGATTACCAACTTAATACAGAGGTCCTTATAAAGTTTTTTGAGAAAAAAGTTTAGGTCCTTAGAAAGCTAGATCCATGCACTAATAAACACGAAAGATTAAGGAATTTGCACAATTAAAACAAAAAGGACATGTAAATAATGAAATGTGCGTGAAAAATGGTATGAGTATACATGATAGTTCACCAACTCAATACAAAGGTTCTCATAAAGTTTTGTGAGAAAAATGTTTGGGTGCTCCAATCGCCATATCCATGAGCTAATACATATAAAAAAATCTGAATTTGCGCAGTTCCTAAAAATGGCCTGTAGATGTAGAAATTGGCATTAAAACTGGTGTGAATATACGTGATGATTTCCGAACTCAATATAGAGGTACTCAACTCCTCATAATGGTTCGTTATAAGAAAATTAGGGGTTCTCCGGGTGGTTGAATCATAGGCTAATACACACAAAAATTTGAGGAACTTGCGCCATTTCTAAAACAAGCGTCTAGATGCGGAAATAGGCAAAAAAATGAGTGAAAATACGTGATGGTTCGCCAACTCAATACAGAGGTTCTCATAATTTTTTTGAGAAAAAGAATTAGGTGATAGGGTCGCCAAATCAATAGGCTAATACACACTAAAAATTGAGGAATTTGTGTGATTCCTAAAATTGGGTCTTTAGATGCGAAAATAGACATTAAAAAATATTGTGAGTATACACGAAAAATTGAGGGATTTGTGCAATTCTTAAAAAGGGCATATAGATATGAAATTTGGCGTGATAAAAATGATGTGAATATGCGTGATTGTTCCCCAACTCAATATAGAGCTACTCATAAGTTTTTTAAAATAAATTTTGGGTGTTACATGCTCCTTGGGCTAATTAATACATACAAAAAATTAAGGAATTTGCGCGATACTATTGTGAATGCGGAAATGGATGTGAAAATATGGTGTGAGTTTACAATATTGTTACTAATTCAATACGGAGGTCCTCAAAAAAATTTGAGGATAAAATTTTGGGTGCTCCGAATTCCATATTTATGAGCTAATACACACAAAAAAATTAAAGAATTTGTGCAATTCCAAGAAGAGGTCTAGCAAATTTGAGAATAGGCTTGAAAAAAAGGTATGATATACGTAATAGTTCCCAAACTCAATATGTAGGTCTTGATAAAGCATTTCCAGAAACAAATTTGGGTGCTCCGGGCGCCAGATCAATGGCTAGTACACATAAAAATCGAGGAATTTGCGCGATTCCTAAAAAGGGCCTGTAATTGTGGAAATGGATTTGAAAAACAATGTTGTGAGTATATATGATGGTTTCCCAACTCAATACGGAGTCATCATAAAATATTTTGTGAAAAAAATTGAGGAATTTGCGTGATTCTGAAAAGAGAACCTTTTGATGCAGATGTAGGCGTGAAAAATAGTACGAGTATACGTGATGGTTCCCCAACAAAATACAGAGGTCCTTACGAAATATCTCGAGAAAAGGTTTTTTGGATGTTGTGGAGACAAAATTAATGGGCTAATACACACGAAAAATTAAGGAATTTACGCTATTCCTAAAAGATGGCCTCTAAATAGGAAAAGGGGCATGGAAAAAATGGTGTGAGTATATGCGCAATATACGGAGGTCATCATAAAGTTAGTTTAGAAATTTGTTTGGTGCTCCGGGCGACAGATCCATGGTCTAATATACACGAAAAATTGAGGAATTTGCGCGATTCCTAAAGAAGGGCCCATATATGTAGAAATGGGTATTAAAAATGGTGTGAGCATACGTGATGATTCCCCAATTCAATACGAATGTCCTCGTAAATTCTTTTGGGATTTTTTTTGGTGCTCCAGGCACCTTTATCAATGGGCTAATACACGCGAAAAAATATGAAATTTGCACGATTCCTAAAAAAATTGTATGTAGATGCGAAAATGGACGTGAAAAAAATAACGTGAGTATATGTGATGGTTCCTCATTTCAATACAAAGATTCTCATAAATTTTTTTGAGAAAATCTTTTTGAGTTCTCCAAGCGCCGTATTTATGTGCTAAATACACGCGAAAATTGAGAAATTTACGTGATTTCTAAAAAAGCCTTGTACATACGAAAATGGGCATGAAAAAATAGTGTGCGTGTGCGTGATTGTTCGCCAACATAATACGGATGTTCTCATAAAGTATTTTGAGAAAAGAATTGGGTGTTTAAGACGCCAGATCCACGGGCTAATACCCACGAAAATTTGAGCAATCTATGTGATTTATATAAAAAGAGCATGTGAACAAGGAAATGGCGTGAAAAAGTGATGTGCGTATACGTGATGGTTCTCCAACTCAATATGGAGGTCCTCATAAATATCTTTAAGAAAAAAATTTTGGGTACTCTAGGCGTCAGATACATAAACTAATACATACAAAAACTTGAGGAATTGTATGTATTTCTAAAAGAGGGTTGATATATGCCGAAATGGGTGTATAAAATGGTGTGAGTATAATGATGTTTCCCCAACTCAATATATTTTTCTAGAATAAATTTAGGGTGCTCGAGTCAGTTGATCTATTGGCTAATACTCACAAAAATTGAACAATTAGTCTGATTCTTTAAAAAGGATTTGTAGATGCGAAAATAGGCGTAAAATAAATGGTGTGCGTCTACGTGATGGTTCCCCAACTCAATACAGACGTCCTTATAAAGTTTTTTGAGAAAAAAGTTTAGGTTCTTAGAAAGCTAGATTCATGGACTAATAAACACGAAAGATTGAGGAATTTGCACAACTAAAACAAAAAGGACATGAAAATAAGGAAATGAGCGTGAAAAATGGTGTGAGTATATGTTATAGTTCAGCAACTCAATACGAAGGTTCTCATAAAGTTTTGTGAAAAAAATGTTTGGGTGCTCCAATTGCCATATCCATGAGCTAATACATACAAAAAATATATGAACTTGCGCAGTTCCTAAAAAGGACTTGTAGATGTGGAAATTTGCATGAAAGAATAATGTGAATATACGTGATGGTTTCCGAACACAATATAAAGGTTCTCATCTCCTCATAATGGTTATTGATAAGAAAATTAGGGGTGCTCCGGGCGGTTGAATCATGGGCTAATACACACAAAAAAATGAGGAATTTGCGCCATTTCTAAAAAAAAGCATCTAGATTCGGAAATAGGCGAAAAAAGTGTGAAAATACGTGATGGTTCGCCAACTCAATACAGAGGTACTCATAATTTTTTTGAGAAAAAGAATTAGGTGATAGGATCGCCAAATCCATAGGACTAATACACAGTAAAAATTGAGGAATTTGCGTGATTCCTAAAATAGGGTCCGTAGATGCGAAAATAGACATTAAAAAATGTTGTGAGTATACACAAAAAATTGAGGGATTTGTGCAACTCTTAAAAAAGGGCATATAGATATGAAAATTGGCGTGATAAAAATGATGTGAATATATGTAATTGTTTACTAACTCAATATAGAGGTCCTCATAAGTTTTTTTGAAAAATTTTGTGTGTTATTTGCGCCTTGGGCTTAATTAATACATACGAAAAATTGAGAAATTTGCGCGATACTATTGTAAATGCGGAAATGGATGTGAAAAAATGGTGTGAGTATACAATATTGTTACCTAATTCAATACGGAGGTCCTCAAAAAAAATTCAGGAAATTTTTTTGGATTCTCCGGATTCCAGATTTATGAGCTAATACGCACAAAAAATTAAGGAATTCATGCAATTTCAAAAAGAGGTCTTGCAAATGCAAGAATAGGCTTGAAAAAATGTTATGGATATACGTGATAGTTCCCAAACTCAATACGTAGGTCTTGATAAAGTTTTTTGAGAAAAAAATTGGGTGCTCCGGGCGCCAAATCAATGGCTAGTAAGCACAAAAATCGAAAAATTTGCGTGATTCCTAAAAACGGCCTGTAATTGTGGAAATGGATTTGAAAAAAATTGTGTGAGTATATATGATGGTTTCCCAACTCAATACGGAGTCATCATAAAATATTTTGAGAAAAAAAATATAGGGTGCGTCCGGCACCAAACTATGGGATATTAAACACGAAAAATTTAGGAATTTGCGTGATTCCTTTAAACAACCACTAGATATGGAAATGATCATGAAAAGAATGAGGTGAGTATATCTGATGGTTTCCCAACTCAATACAGAGGTCCCCATAAAGGTTTTTGAGAAAAATATTTTTGGTCCTTCGGTTGCCTGATCCGTGGTCTAATGTACATGAAAAATTGAGGAATTAGAAAGATTCCTACAAAAGGGCAGGTAGATGGAGAAACGACCAGAAAAAAATGGTGTGAGTATACTTGATGATTCCACAACTCAATACAAAGGTTCTCATAAAGTTTTGTGAGAAAAATGTTTTAGGTGCTCCCTTTGCTATAATACATACAAAAAATTTATGAATTTGCACGATTCCTAAAAAGGACATATAGATGTGGAAATTGGCGTGAAAGAATGGTGTGAATATACATATAGTTTCAGAATTTGATATAGAGGTCCTCAACTCCTCTTAATGTTTATTGAGAAAAAAAATTAGGGGTGCTTCGGGTGGTTGAATCATGGGCTACACACAAACTACTGAAGAATTATTGTCATTTCTAAAAACAGAGTGTATAGATTTGGAAACAAGCGTGAAAAAATAGTGTGAAAAATATTTTTTTTGAGAAAAAGAATTAGGTGATAGGGTCGCCAAATCTATATAGGCTAGTACATACTAAAAATTAAGGAATTTGCAAGATTCCTAAAATAGGGTCTGTAGATGCAAAATAGACATTAAAACATATTGTGACTATACACGAAAAATTGAGGGATTTGCACAATTCTTAAAGAAGGGCATATAGATATGAAAATTGGCGTGATAAAAATGATGTCAGTATACGTGGTTGTTCCCCAGCTCAATATAGAGGTCCTCATAAGTTTTTTGAAAATAAATTTTGGGTGCTACATGCGCCAGATTTTTGGGCTAACTACTACACACGAAAAATTGAGGAATTTGCGCGATTACTATTGCAAATGTGGAAATGGATGTGAAAAAATGGTATGAGTATACAATATTGTACCCTAATTCAATACAGAAGTCCTAAAAAATTGAGTAAAAAATTTTGGGTGCTCCAGATGTCAGATCTATGAGCTAATACACACAAAAAATTAAGGAATTTGCGCGATTCCAAAAGAGGTCTAGCAAATGCGAAAATAGCTTTAAAAATGGTATGTATATTCGTTATAGTTCTCAAACTCAATACGTAGGTCTTGATAAAGTTTTTTCAGAAACAAATTTGGGTGCTTTGGCCGCCAGATAAATTGCTAGTACACACAAACTGAGGAATTTGCGTGAATCCTAAAAAAGGCATGTAATTGTGGAAATGAATTTGAAAAAAATGGTATGAGCATATATGATAGTTTCCCAACTCAATATGGAGTTATTATAAAATATTTTGAGAAAAAAATATAGGGTGCTTCAGTCACTAAACCTGGGCTATTACACATGAAAAATTTAGTGTGTGATTCCTTAAAAAAGCCTCTAGATACGGAAATGGGCATGAAAAAAATGGTGTGAGTATAACTGATGGTTTCCCAAATCAATACGGAGGTCCCCATAAATCTTTTTTTGAGAAAAATATTTTTCGTGCTTTGGTTTCCTGATTCGTGGTCTAATGCGCATGAAAAATTGAGGAATTAGAAATATTTCAACAAAAGGGAATGTAGATGGAGAGACAACGTAAAAAAATGGTGTGAGTATACGTGATGGTTCCAAAACTCAATACGAAGGTTCCCATAAGGTTTTGTGAGAAAAATGTTTTAGGCTCTCCGGACGCCATATCCATGAGCTAATACATACAAAAAATTTATGAATTTACGCGATTCCTAAAAAAGGCATGTAGATGTGGAAATTGGCATGGAAGAATGGTGTGAATATACGTGGTAGTCTCTGAACTCAATACAAAGGTCCTCAGATCCTCATAATGTTTATTGAGAAAAAAATTAGGGGTGCTCCGGTTGGTTGAATTTTGGGTTACACACAAAAAATTGAGAAATTTGTGTTATTTCTAAAAAAGACTGTCTAGATTTGGAAATAGTCGTGAAAAAATGGTGTGAGAATATGTGATGGTTCGCCAACTCAATACGGAGGTACTCATAATTTTTTGGAGAAAAAAAATAGGTGCTAGGGTCGTCACATTCATAGGCTAATACATACTAAAGATTGAGGAATTTGTGGGATTCCTAATATAGGGTCTGTAGATGCGAAAATGGACATTAAAAATGTTGTGAGTATACATGATTGTTCTCAACTCAATACGGAGGTCCTTAAAAAAAATTTGAGAAAAATATTTATGATGCTCCTGGCACCAAATCTATAGGCTAATACACACGGAAAATTGAGAAATTTGCGCAATTCTTTAAAAAGGGCATATACATATGGAAAGTGGTGTGATAAAAATGATGTGAGTATACATGATTGTTCCCCAACTCAATAAAAAGGTCCTCATAAGTTTTTTTGAAAATAAATTTTGGGTGCTACGAGCGCCTGATTTTTGGACTAATTAATACACACGAAAATTTTAGGAATTTGCGTGATTCCTAAAAAAGGTCATGTAAATGCGCAAACGGGTGTGAAAACGGTGTGAATATACAATAATGTTTCCTAATTAAATACATAGGTCCTAAAAAATTTTGAGGAAAATTTTTTGGATGCTCTGGACGCATAATCCATGAGCAAATCGACCCCGATCGGTCCACACATTGAATGAATTCCAATAAATTCGGTTGTAAGTTCCCACCAACCCTAATATTTGAAAGCACTCGAAGATCGAAACGGTTAAGAAGATTTTGATCCTGGGGTGGGGAAGAAGTGCACCACGACTTACTTGCTCACAATGTTCAAAATGAAAAGGGACGACCAACCTTACAGCCTTAGGAAAATGAAAGATACGACCTCTTGATAATAGTTTGGAATCTGAATAATGAATCAAGCAGTCCGTGCGAAATCTTAATACACACAAAAAAATAAGGAATTTGTGCAATTCCAAAAAGAGGTCTAGCAAATGTGAAGATGGGCTTGAAAAAATAGTATGGATATACGTAATGGTTATCAACTCACTACGTAGGTCCTGATAATGTTTTTTGAGAAACAAATTTGGGTGCTCCGGGCGCCAGATCAATGGTTAGTGCACACAAAAACTGAGGTATTAACGTGATTCCTAAAAAGAGCATGTAAATGTGCAAATGGGTTTGAAAAACTTGGTGTGAGTATATGTGATGGTTTTCCAACTCAATTCGGAGTTATCATAAAATATTTTGAGAAAAAAATAAAGGGTGTTTCGGGCACCAAACCCATCGGCTATTTTACACAAGAAAAATTTAGAAAATTGCGCGATTCCTAAAAAATTGTCTCTAGATACGGAAATGGGCATGAAAAAGATGGTGTGAGTATACCTGATGGTTCCTCAACTCAATATGTAGGTCCCATAAAGTTTTTTGAGTAAAATATTTAAGGTGCTTCGGGTGCCTGATCTGTGGTCTAATGCACATGAAAAATTGAGGAATTTGCAAGATTCTTACGCAAGGGCATATAGATGGAGAAACGACGTGAAAAAAATGGTGTGAGTATACGTGATGGTTTCCAAACTTAATAGGGAGTTCCTTATAAGAAATTTTGATAAATATATTTGAGGTGATTCGGTCGGTTGACTTTTTGCTAATACACACGAAAAATTGAGGAGTTTTACGCGATTTTAAAAAATGGCCTCTAGATGCAGAAATTCGCGTGAAAAAAATGGTGCGATAATACGTAATGGTTCCCAAAACTCAATATGGAGGTACTCATAAAGTTTTTTGAGAAAAAAAATTTAGGTACTCCGAAGACAAGAACCATAGGGTAATACACAGGAAAACTTAACTAATTTGCGTAATTCCAATAAAGGGCTTGTAGATGCGGAAATGGGGTCGTGAAAAAAATGGTGTAAGTATACATTTTGGTTCTGAAGCTTAATACAGAGGTCATCATAAAGTTTTTGGATAAATAGCATTCAGGGTGCTCCGCGCACCATATCTATGGGCTAACACACATGAAAAATTGAGAAATTTGCGTAATTCTAAAAAAAAGCGTGTAGATGTGGAAATGGGAGTATACTTGATGGTTCTCAAACTAAAAATGGAGGTATGCATAGAGTATTTGAGAAAAATCTTTTGGGTGCTATCAGCGTCAAATTCATGGGCTAATACACACAATCTATTGATGAATTTGAACGAATCCTAAAAAAAGCATCTGGATGCGGTAAGGGCCGTGAAAAATGGTGTGAGTATAAATGATAGTTGGACAACTCAAAATAGAGGTCCTCCTAAAGTTTTTTGAGAAAATAATCAGGTGCTCCGAGCGCAAAATTCATGGGTAAATACACATGAAAAATTGAGGAATTTGAGAGATTCCTAAAAAGGGCTTGTATATGCGGAAATGAGCGTGAAAAATGGTATGAGTATACATGATTGTTCCCCAACTATATATAGAGATCATCATAAAGTACTTTTAGAATAAATTTAGGGTGCTACGGGCGCCAGATCTATAGGCATTACATACGAAAATTTGAGAAATTTGTGCTATTCATTATTAAAGCCTCTAGATGCACAAATGAGTATGAAAAAAGATATGAGTATATGTGATGGTTCTCCAACTCAATACAGAGGTCCTCATAAATTTTTTTGACAAAAAATTTTTGGGTGCTCCAGGGCACCAAATCCATGGCCTAAATAGCAACGAAAATTTGAGAAATTTGTGTGATTCCTTAACAGTGACTCTAGATAAGAAGATGGACGTGAAAAATAGTGTGACTATACGTGATAATTCCCCAAATCAATACAGAGGTCCTCATAAATTTTATTGAGAAAAATATTTTGGTTCTCCGAGCACTTGATACATGACTAATACACAGAAAATTAAGGAATTTGCCCAATTCCTAAAAAAAGGAAAATAGATTAAAAAATGGTGTGAGTAAACTTGATGGTTCCCCAACTAAAAACAAAGATCCTCATAAAGCTTTTTTGAGAAATTTTTTTGGGGTGCTTCGAGCGCTAGATTTTTCGGCTGATTAATACACATGAAAAATTAAGGAATTTGCATGATTCCTCAAAAAGGGCATGTAGATAAGAAAATGAACGTGAAAAAAAATGATATGAGTATACATGATGGTTTCCTAACTCTATATAGAGGTCCTTATTAATTTTTTGAGAGGAAAATTTGGGTGCTCCGGGCACCATATCCAAGGGCTAATACATACGAGATTTACGCAATTCCTAAGAATGATATGTAAATGCGAAAATAAGAGTTAAAAAAAGTGTGACTATACATGATGGTTCCCCAACTTAATACGAAAGTCCTCATAAATTTCTTTGAGAAAAAAACGAGTCATTGGATCCCCAATTTCATGGGCTAATACACACAAAACATTGAGCAATTTGCACATTCCTAAAAAGGGGTCTATAAATGCTAAAATAGGAGTGAAAAAATGGTTTCAATATACGTGAAGGTTCCTCAACTTAATACAGAAGTTCTTATAAAGGTTTTTGAGGAAAAATTATTTAAGTGCTTTAGGCGCCAAATCAATGGGCTAATACACACGAAAAAATATAGAAATTTGTGTGATTCCAAAAAAGGTCCTTTAAATGCGTAAATGAATATGAAAATAATTGATGTGTGTACGTGATGGTGCCCCAATTCATAAAAAAATTTGAGAAAAAAATTGGGTGCTTCAGACGCTAGATCAATGAGCTAATACACAAAAAAATTAAGAAATTTGTGCGATTCCAAAAAAAGGTCCATCAAATGAAGAAATGGGCATGAAAAAAGTTGTGTAAATATACCTGATGGTTCACAAACTCAATACAGAGTACCTGATAAAGTTATTTGAGAATAAAATATTGGAATTCCTGGCGCCAGATCCATGGCCTTATATACACAAAAAATTAAAGAATTTGCGTGATTTCGAATAAAGGGCTTGTAGATGCAGAAATGGAAGTGAAAAAATTATCTGATTTTATGTGATGGTTCACCAACTCAATACGGAGGTTCTCATAATGTTTTTTGGGAAAAAAAAGTTTGGGTGCTCTGGGCGCCAGATCCATCGGCTAATAAAAATAGAAAATTAAGGAATTTATGCAATTATTAAAAAAGAGGCCAGTAATTGAGGAAATGGACATTAAAAAATGGTGTGAGTATACGTGAATGTTTCCCAACTCAATAAAGAGGTCCTCTTAACATTAAAAAACACACCAAAGTTTGATTATTTAAATGATTCCAATAAAAGGGCCTCTAGATACGGAAATGTGCGTTAATAAATGGTGTAAGTATACGTATCTGATGTTTCCAAAACTCAATACTAATATCTTCATAATATTTTTTTATAAAAAGAATTTGAGTGTTTTGGGTGTCAGGTACACCGGATAATACATAAGAAAAGTTGAAAAAATTGTGCGATTCTAAAAATGGGCCTGTAGATGAAGAAATTGGCGGCGAAAAATGGTGTGAGTATAATTGATGGTTCCTCAACTCAATACAAAGGTCCTCACAATTTTTTTTGAGTAAGAAAATTTAGGTGCTTTGGGCGCCAGATCAATGGTTTTATACATAGGAAAATTTAGGAATTTTTGCGATTTCTAAAAAAGGACCTATAAATTTAGAAATGGGCGTGAAAAAACTGGTGCGAGTATACGTGATGGTTCCCCAATTCAATATGAAGGTCCTCATAATGTTTTATGAGAAAATTTTAGGGTGCTCTTGGCGCTATATCCATGGCTTATACACACAAAAATTGAGGAATTTGAGCAATTCCTAAAAAGGGATCTGTAAATACAAAAATGTGCTTGAAAAATAGTGTGAGTATACATAATGGTTATCCAACTTAATAAAGAGGTCCTCGTAGAATTTTTGACAAATTTTTTTGGTGCTTCAGGCCGTTGATCCGTTGGCCAATACACACGAAAACTTAAGGATTTTGGGCGATTCCTAAAAACGGCCCGAAGATGTGGAAATTGGAGTGAATAACAATTGCGAGTATATGTGATTGTTTCTCAATCCAACAAGGAGGTCCTCATAAAGTTATTTTCAGAAAAAGATTTGGGTGCTCTAAGCACTAGATCCATAGGTTAATGCACACGAAAAATTAAGGAGTTTGCACAATTTCTATTAAGGGTACTCTAGATGCGGAAACATGCATGAAAAAAATGATTTGAGTATACGTATTGGTTCCCCAACTCACTATAGAGATCCTCGTAATATTTTTTTATAAAAAATTAGGGCACTTCAGGCGCTAGATTCATCGGCTAATGACATGAAAAAATGAAGAATTTGCGTGAATCCTAAAAAAAAGCCTATAGATGCGAAAATGACATGAAAAATGGTTTGAGTATACGTGTTGGTTCTCCAAATCAATACGGAGGTTCTCATAAAGTTTTTTGTAAAAAAAATTTGGGTGCTCTTAGTATTTGATCCATGGGCTAATACACACGAAAATTGAGGAATTTGCGTGATTACTAAAAGAGGGTCTCTAGATACGGAAATGAGCGTAAAAGAAATTATGTGAGTATACATGATGGCTCTCCAAATCAATACAGAGGACTTCATAAGGTTATTGAGAAAATTAATTTGGGTGCTCCAAGCACCAGTTCATCGGCTAATACACACGAAAAATTGAGAAATTTGTGTAAATCCTTGTAGATGCAGAAATGGTCGTGAAAAAAATGGTATGTGAATACGTGATGGTTCCCCAATTCAATTAGAAGGTCTTCATAAAGTTTTTGAGAAATTTTTTTGGGAGCTACAAGCGCCAAATCTATGGGATACGTGAAAAATGGAGATATTTGAGCAATTCTAAAAAAGGGCCTGTAAATGCGAAAATGGACTTGAAAAAATAGTGTGAGTATATGTAATGATTATCCGACTCAAAAAGGAGGTCCTCATAAAGTTTTTTCAGAATAAAATTTTAGGTGCTCTAGGTTCCAAAACCGTGGGCTAATACGCACGGAGAATTGAGAAATTTGCGCGATTCCTAAAAATAGCATGTAGATGCAATAATGCATGTGAAAAAATGGTGTGAGATATTTGATTGTTCCCCATCTTAATACGGAAGTAATCATAAAAAATTTTGAGAAAAAATATTTGGGCACTCCAGAAACTAGATTCATGGGCTAATACACATGAAAAATTGAGGAATTTGCACGATTCCTAAAGAGGGGCCTCTAGATGTAGAAAAGGACATGAAAATGATGTGAGTATACATAATGGTTACTTAATACGAAGGTCTTCATAAAAATTTTTGAATAAAATTAATTTGCATTTTCGGAAGCCAAATGCGTGGTCTAATAGAGAAATTTCCTAAAATACGTATACATGATTGTGGGCTAATACACAGGAAAAATTGAGAAATTTGTGTTATTTTCTAATAAATGGCGTGTAGATGCAGAAATGGATGTGAAAAAAATAGTGTGACTATACATGATTGTTCCCAAGTCGATAACGGAGGTCCTCATATTATTTTTTAAAGAAATTTTTTTGGGTTCCATAGGCGTAATATACGTGAAAAATTAAGTAATTTGTGTGATTCTTAAGAGAGGTTGTACATGCGTAAATGGACATAAAAATTGTGTGAGTATACGTGATGGTTCCACAACTAAATAAGAAGGTCCTCATAAATTATTTAGAGAAAAAGTATTTTGGCTGCTCTAGAGCTAGATCCATGCGCTAACTTATAAAAAAAATTGAGGCATTTGCGCAATTTCCAAAAAAAAAGACATGTAAATGCGAAAATGAGCATGAAAAAAATGATGCGAGTATATTTAATAATTCCGAACTCAATACGGAGGTCCTCATAAAAAAATTTTGAAAATAAATTTTTGGATGCTCCTAGCGCTAGATCAATGGGCTAATACACACGAAAAATTAAGAAATTTGCGCAATTCATATATTTAGGGCCTATAAATGGGGAACTGAACTTAAAAAAATGGTGCGAGTATACGTGATTTTTTCCAACTCAACATAAAGGTCCTTATAAAGTTATTTTTTTAAAAAAATATTTTAGGTGCTCTAGCGCCAGATCCATGGGCTAATACTGACGAAAAATTGAGCAATTTGTACGATTTCTAAGAAAGACTTGTAAATGCAAGAATGAGCGTGAAAAAATGGTGCAAGAGTATTTTATGGTTACCCAACTAAATACAGAGTCCTCATAAATTTCTTTTGAGGAAAAAAAATTAGGTGCTCTTGGCGCCAGATCGTGGACTAATATACATGAAAATTGAGAAATTTGTGTAATTTCTAAAAGACGATCTGTCAATACGGAAATGGGCTAGAAAGACATAGTGTGAGTATGCGTGATGGTTCCCCAACTCAATAAGGAGGTCCTCATAAAGTTTTTTGATAATAAAATTTTGGGTGCTCCGAGCACTAAAACTTTGTGCTAATACAATCTAAAAATAGAGAAATTTGTTTAATTTTTAAAAAGGGCATGTATATGTAGAAATGGGAGTGAAAAGATGGTGTGAGTATCGTGATTGTTCCCCAACTCAATACGGAGGTCCTCGTAAAGTTTTTTGAAGAAAAAAAATTGGGTGTTCCATGCACTAGATCCATTGGCTAATATACACAAAATATTGAGGGATTTATATGATTCCCAAAAAAGGGCCTGTAGATGCAGAGCTGGGCATGAAAAAATGGTGAGAGTATGCGTGATGTTTCTCCAACTCCATACTAAGCTCCTCATAAAGTTTTTCGAGAAAAAAAATTGGGTGCTCCTGGCGCCAGATCCATAAGCTAATATACACAAAAAATTGAGAAATTTGTGTGATCCTTAAAGCGTTTGTAGATGATGAAATAGACGTGAAAAAAAATTGGTGTGAGTATATGTGATGGTTTCCAAACTTAATGCAGAGGTCCTCATAAAGCTTTATTAGAAAACTTTTTTGGGTGCTTCTGACGCCAAATCCATGGGCTAATACACACGAAAAATTGAGAAATTGGCGCAATTCCTAAAAAGGGATTCTGCAGATAAGGAAATGATCTTGAAAAAATGGTGTGAGTGTACATGTGGGTTCTCCGACTCAATAAGTAAGTCCTCATAATTCTTTTTAGAATAAAATCATTGGTGCGAGTAGATATGTGATTGTTCCCAACTCAACATAGAGGTCATCATAAAGGTTTTTGAGGAAAAAAATTGGGTACTCCGGGTGTCAAATCCATGGGCTAATACACACAAAAAATTGAAGAATTTGCGTGATTCCTAAAAGAGGGCTTGTAGATACAAAAATGGACATGAAAAAATTGTCTGAGTGTAAGTGATGGTTTCTCCACTCAATACGGAGGTGCTAATAAATTATTTTGAGAAAAAATGATTTTGGGTGCTCTAAGCATCAGATTCATGAGCTAATACACATGAAAAATTGAGAAATTTACACGATTTCTAAAAAAGGACACGTAAATACGAAAATACGCGTGAAAAAAATGATATGAATATATGTGATGATTTTCCAACTCAATTAAAAGAAAAGATGATCATATCTAATTTCCTTTATCATCTATGATATTAATATCTTATACTTTCTTTTGGTTATCCAGAAACTATTTACTTTCTCAAATGTGATTTCCTTAAAATAAAACATGGGATTAATATAGATGCTTTACCAATATTGCAAGTTAATATAAAGAATATGCAATGCAAATTTGGTTAACTAGAGTAGTTTTAATTAAAGACTTAAATTATACAGGTCATGTTTGTGCGAAACCTTGAAGAACTCATTAGACTTTCTAATCCTATGTTCATATATAAATCAGTTAAAAAAAATAAGTCATTATGAAATTTGACAAGCCTTTATTGAATCAATTTACAAACATGAGAGGAAGTAATAATTGTTTGGGATCACGAATCATGAAGTACTTAGTAATCCGTACTTATAGTAGTTCGTATTTTAAAGTGTGTTTATCTCTTATTGTTAGCTAAGACTAGAATTTTGTTTTTTTAGTAACTAATCCATTCAACAATGAAAATTTTGATATGTATACAGAAGAATCCAGTTATCCCACATCGACAAATAGAGAAGATGGAGATGGAAGGAGGAGGTATAATATTGGGCCAAGTAGGATGAAATAACATACTTACCTGGACGGGGTCAATAGGTGATCATGAAGGCCCATGGCCTAGGCTTGTGACCTCCATTGCACTTTGGAGGGGTGCTTGCCTAAGGTCGGTCCAAGTGATTGAGCCTACGTCATAATTTGTTGCTGAGGGGGCCTGCGTTCACGCGGCCCTTGCCAATTCTAGTTTAATCTTTGGTGGGCTGTAGATCTAAATAATACATGTGTTTCCCAGTGGCCACTCTTTAGCCCAGCGTGGTAGAACATATATCATGATCAGCATATGACTACTGCTAAGATAGTTTTAACTGAACCTATGCGCTAAAACTAACAACAGGTAAGAACATGTTTACACATGGGGATTAATAAGGTAAATCATGATATAAAGGGTCCTTTTTTCGATATATAGTAAAGTTCTTTTTTCGATACCAAATCAAACCACTAGCCGAGTTCTTTTTCTTATTTGACTCAATTTGTGGTTTGATTTGAATTTGGATTTCGATTCGATTTTATACACCCCTAAGCGTTGGTGGACAAAATGAAACCTCTTCTCCGCTAAAGGCAAAGCATCACATTTATGCAAAATGGAGTAAAAAATGTAAATATATAATGAAGTGGGTTCATATAAACTCACTCGACAAACTGTAGGTCCGCCCTTGATGGTGGAGCCAACATTTTTCAAAGGGCGTGCAAAACTTAAAGAAGCAACTAACAAAAAAAAATTAGTGAGTCAGCTACATCATTTTTGCTCAATCTAACGAGTTTATCATCGATCAAGAACTTCATCAATAATTTTTGTTTTCCACCAAATACAATCCATATAATTTTTTATCTTCAGTTTGGATTGCTTTGAGTTATAAAAAGAACACGGTAAATTGTATAGACTGAAATAATAGTTTTTTAATGGTTGAGTGAGTACTCAAGATTTTTATCAACACATATCACACATTATATAAAAGTAACAGTAATTTATTGATTTAACAGTACTTAAATCATGACTACAATATAAGCACATAATGCACGTTCAACAATTTTATAGTTTTTAAGAAACTAAAAGTACTTTGTAATAAATAAACCTTGCACTATAGTAGTATTATTTTTTTGTTTTTAATAATCAGTTATTTATAAGTAATTTTAGATTGAGTTGAACAAATTAAATCTCTCATATATAAACAACTTTTCATTTTAAGTGAATTCTTTATTTAGCTTCGCCTATAAGAGAAGACATAAAGTTTCTATTCTCTCCTTAAATTCATCAAATATTATAGAAAGTAAAGATATATTAGTGGTGGACGCTCGTATATTTCTCTCTTTGTCATGTAACATGGTGATTGGTTACATAATTTGCATTGTGAAATAATACAATCTATTGAAAATTGCTATTTAACTAACTATTGACCCATAATTTAAGTATTTTAATTGTTTATGACAAATGAATAGTAAGCTTTAGCTAATATTTGTATATCCCATCCATAGGTTCTTCGTACAAATTTATCATCTTCCAAAAATAGAAGAAGTATTATTAAACTAGTGTAATCAAAAACATTTTTAAAAAATAATTGTGGATAAAATCTCTATTGCAGCTCATATATGAATAGTCAACAAAAAATTATTTTGCTAGGAATTGACATTTAAAAAATTAGGATTGTTACGTATACAACCCATTTAATTTACATAAAATTTCTTTGGCAGATTCAAATATAATAAAAATAGTGAAAAAATTCATATATTAGAGATGAGTAATGGATGGTTAGTCATTCTTTCTTTTCCTGAAATGATTTAGTGTGAAAAGAAAATCATACCTATATTAGGAATAAGTAAAAGGTAGAGTTATTCGTTCAACCTTTTTCCCAAAATGATTTTGTGAAAAATATTTTATCTTTAATCTTTGAATCGCGTGTTAATAACATGAAGCTAAAAGTAACAAAATAAAAGTAATTAGACAATCATCACCACTGTTGTTAACATTAGGCTGCCACTTGGCAACTTGTGATACTTCTACCTTTACTTATGAAGTAAGAATTTCGGGCTAGGGCCTGAGAATTTACATCTAGGTGCTTGTCTAGTTCCCGGTGAGACCGTTGATTTTGCGAAGGCCCGAAGATTTTCATTTTAAGTAAATTCATTATTTTACTTATATTTTATAATCCGTAATTATAGTAGTTCGTAATTTAAAGTGTGTTTATTTCTTGTTGTTGGGTAAGACTGCAATTTTATTTTTTTTAATAAACTAATCTATTCAACAATGAAAACTTGAATATGTATACAGAAGAATTCAGTTATCCCACATCCGCAAATAGAGAAGATGGAGATGGAAGGAGGAGGTATAATAATGGGCCAAGTAGGATGTAGTAACATACTTACCTGGACGGGGTCAATGGGTGATCATGAAGATCCATGGCCTAAGCTTGTGACATCCATTGCACTTTGGATGGGTGCTTGCCTAAGGTCGGCCCAAGTGGTCGAGCCTACGTCATAATTTGTTGCTGAGGGGGCCTGCGTTCGTGCGGCCCCTGCCAATTCTAGTTTAAGCTTTGGTCTTAATGGACTGCAGGTCAAAATAATACATTGGTAGCCCAGTGGCCAATCTCTAGCCAACTGCTAAGATAGTTTAACTGAACCTATGCTAAAACTTAATGTAAGATTATGAGAGCAATCTAAGGAATTGTTATATATACTAAACAGCAACATTTGGATGGAGTTGTTCAAATATAACCTTTTTGATCTTGTACTCAATTTTAATGCCCTTTTTAGAAATGTAACTCTAATTTTTATTTTATTTTTTTCCAATTGACTTCAAACTCATAATATAGAGACATTACTTAAAATGTAATAGGGGAAATGTCTATGGCTCAAAGTTGAAAAGAGAGTCTTTGGTAAATGATTTTCACTTCTAAACTAATGGGTCAATGATTTTCACTTTAATAGAGTTGTCTAGTAAAATCCTCTTAATAAAAGAAGTTATACTGCATAGACTTTCTAAAAAATGAATTTTCATTTTTGTGTCACTTTTTGACATATCAAAAAAAGATAATTATACTTTTTCATGTTTACCCTCAACATTAAATTCTTTCTTCAAATCATTTCTTAATATTAAATATCATTTAATAGACATAGTTTAGTAAAATAATTATATCAATAGATTTTTTTTTATGAATACCAAGTCAAAATATGACAAATAAACGAATGGAGTACTATAAATGACAGTTCAAATTCCCAATATTACAATTTAGGAATACTTGGGTTCTATACAAGTTGAATTCACTCGCACCCTTACTTAAATTTATAATAATACACGACAAACAACACTCTCTTTGTTTCATAAAGAATGATCTACTTTAATTTGGCACGGAGTTTAAGAAAATAAAAAAGATTTTTAATCATGTGGTCCTACATTAAAGTTACGTCAAATATACAAAATTGTCCTTTAATCTTATAGTCTTAAACATGCCACGTGAAAAATAGTTACCAAAAAAATGATCATTCTTTTTTAAACGGACTAAAAAGAAAAGAAAGTCATTCTTTTTAAACTGATGAGTAATAATTACTCCTGAAATGGTGAATTCACGTGGACTTGCATTATACTGCCTATGTCTTAGTATTTTTCATCATTCGAGCCAAACAATTTAAGTTTGATCGAGAATTTATACATGAAATTTAAAAAAAAAAAACATAAATGAAATGGAAGAAGTATAATCTTTGAGAGAGAAAAGACAGATGACATGGCAATAATGAAATCCAAATAACCCCACTGCCTTTAAACTATCACCACAAACTCAGATTGCCAAAAATATCCACATTTACAATGATATTTCCAGACAAACAAAAAAAAGAAAGAGAATAAACCAGAACACATCAAGTTTGCATCTTTTCAATCTGTGCTGCAATAATTAGAAATCATAATCTATAGCATCTAACATTAATGGCTGCACTAACTTCAGTTAGCGCAGGCTCAACTTCTGCTTCTTTGCAGCATCGATTTTACTCAACTCCCATAGAATTAGCATCTGTTACATGTAGCTTAGCTTCCACAGGCAAGAGAAGATCATTCTCCTTCAGCAACAACTCTTCAACAACCCTCAGAATCAGATGTGCAGCTACTAAACCTGCTAAATCACCAGGTATAAGATAATTTAGTGGCGGAGTCAGAAATTTAGCGAAGGGTGTACAATATTAAATATACACTCATAATAAGTCAATATTTTAACCCTCAGTACACTACATAATTTTCTAACAAAGGATGTGCACTGGACTACCCTTCGCCCTGCCTATGATTAAAGACTTCTTTTTGTGTGTTTTTACTATTATAACCATTGTTTTTTTTTGGTGGAGTAGCTGAAGAAGAGTGGTCAACTAAAAGAGCAAAATTGCTTGAGAAAAGGGTAAAACAATCTCTCTTTTTCTCTAGTTTTGCATATCATCAACAAAAGGAAACACTACAAGTTATGATCATCAATTGATTAATGCATAAAAGAATTGATAATCCAATTTTTTGTCATTCATGCCTATTAGTTTAGAGAATCTAACAAGGCATAGTATGTAAATTTCAGGTAAGGAGTGTTGAGGCAAAAGAAGCATTTAGACTTCAGAAAGAGAACAATTTTGTGATTCTTGATGTACGACCTGAAGCCGAGTTCAAAGAGGTACAGTCCCATGAATTTTAGTATGTAATGTAACTTTGATAGTATAAAGCTGACTATAAATGAAAGTAGAGGGGTGATATTTACCCTATCCCCTAATATAAATCATGATTCTGTGATCAAGCGAAAATGAAAGCAGAGGAAACAAAAACAAGAGCAGCTCAAATATCCCAAAGATAATATGATTCAATATGAAGTAGACTTTGCTAACTGTGTTAGTTGCTCTTTTGGAATTCAGGCTCATCCAGAAGGAGCTATTAATGTCCAGATATACAGGCTAATAAAGGAATGGACAGCTTGGGACATTGCTAGGAGGGCTGCATTTGCCTTTTTTGGCATATTTTCTGGAACTGAAGAAAATCCTGAATTCATACGACGTAAGAACACTCTTCATATAGTCAGGGGCGGAGACAGAGTGGTGCAACAGGGTCCAAATAATTTCTTTTGCATATATATATATATATATATATACGAATTGTTGGATCCCCTTGGCATAAAAAAATAGTCCATTTCTTTTTTAAGTCCCTTGTTTGAATTCTTGACTTCGCCACTGCATATAGTATCACTTGATAAGTAAAGTATGCATATTATGTTTCGTTGTACATCCAATGAACTAACAAGTTGATATACTCAAGCAGTTGTTGAGTCAAAAATAAATAAGGATGCAAAGATTATAGTCGCTTGCTCATCCGGTGGTACAATGAAGCCTACCCAAAATCTTCCCGAGGGCCAACAATCAAGGTTCTTTATACTTCTCCTTTTTGTGTTTTCGTATTTTGGTTAACATCTTCATTACTCCTATTTAATCGCAAAGAGCTTAATTAGCTGAGTGTCCAAAAGAAAGTTCGTAGAAGAGAAACTCACAGAATAAGTTACCTACACTCACAAACCATGATAATACCATATCAAAGGTGGATGGGGGCATTTTAGTGATCCTTCAACAGTTTTGGCCACCTAAAATTGAAAACTCAAGTATCTTTCTGATAGTATGAATGTAACTGATGAGAATGATCCTACATTGGACCGGGACGAGAACCTTGGGCTCCTTATAAGAATTCAGCAATCCTCCTCTCTTTCAGCTACCTTTTGGGTGTGAGTTACACCTATTACTAAATTTGACTTGGTATAAGAGTCAGACTCATTTGTTCCAATGTGGCCACCCCAAACATTGAGGGGCTTTGAATATACTCTCGATTCATGATTGTGCACACATCTAGGTGTGAGGGATGGTGATCCCACATCAGACCAGGATGAGAACTTAAGCTCCTTATAAAGCTTGGACAATCCTTCTCACTTTGAACTGACTTTTGAAATGTGAATTAGGCCGTCTAATTTGATTTTGGAAATGTTTGTGCAACATTTCATTTTCATGTCTCATAAATAAAGAGTTGTAAATTTTATTCACGTTTTGCAGGTCACTTATTGCTGCATATTTGCTAGTTCTAAATGGTTACACTAATGTATTTCATTTGGAGGGAGGAATCTATAATTGGTACAAAGAAGAATTACCAGTAGCTTCAGAAGAATGAAGTTAAACCACCTAAACTCTATCGGATAAATATGCTACCTGCTGTACCATTTTTCTTTTGTACAGACAAGGCATTAGAAAAATCAACTGAGATTCATAATGTAGATTATTAATTATTAAATGCATTTGTATTATTTTGTGCACTACCCATTTCTAACATCTCTTTTAATTGAAAAAACTTTTGACAAATGAACAAGTATATATAACTAATAATTGAATAATTCTAAACAACTTATATTACTCAGACTCTTCAAAAATATTTACGGAATTAGTGCATTTATGGAACCATGCATTCGACTTGGTCTACTTGTTGGAAATTTGGCATGAATTCGAGTTACGATTTCATCCAAGTTATTTTTCCCAAAAAAAATTAGGTCAATATGATGGGCATGAAATGATGAAACTTCAATGGAGCTATTTTCTGTAGGAAAATTTCTAAGCCTTGTGGAACAAATGAATATTAAAATTAAGGAATAATGCCCAAGTACCCCCTCAACCTATGCCCGAAATCTCAGAGACACACTTATAATATACTAAAGTCCTATTAGCCCCTTGAACTTATTTTATTAATAATTTTTTACTCGTTTTCGACCTACGTGGCACTATATTGTGGGCTCAACGAAGGTTGATTTTTTTTTTCAAACTAGTGCCACGTAGGCTAAAAAGGGGTAGAAAATTACTTATAAAATAAGTTCAGGGGATAATAGGACCTTAGTATAATATAAGTGTGTCTCTGAGATTTCGGGCATAGATTGAGGGGTACTTGGGCATTATCCCTAAAATTAACTATCCCAAGATGAATCAGTTGATGATGTTTCTTTTGGATCATCAAGAGAACTGGTTTTGTACTCCACTAATAATTACTTTTTTTGGTTTATGTCTTAATTATAAGAATTTTTCATTTTTACATATAAGAGATTTGAAAAGACTATTTTTTTCTTTTCATTTTGTTGGTGGGTAAGAGATCTTAATTCCTCGACCTTGACGAATCCTTCTCTTTATATATAATTAACTAAAGTGCATAGAGTGAGTCAAATTTGACATACGTATTCAGAATAATTGTCAAACACAAACAAGCTAGCTTGTTCAACATGTCAATACTAAATTATATACTTGACTTGTGACCTTTTTGGTTCGCATTAGTACCAAATGAAGGGTTACGGAAGTCTATATATTGGACTCAAAAGGTAAAATATGTACTCCTTTGCAAGACTTTTACTTTTTGATTTAATTTGCAATTGTTAAGTCATGTAAAATAAGTAACACTATCAAGAATTGATATAATGCTTCAAAAAGGTGATTAAGTGTTGGGAAAATGCGTATAAACACAACAATATATATGGTAAAAGTAATAGAAATAAAATGGGAAAATAACAATATCAAGAAATTTACGTGGAAACCCTTCTCAACAAGGGAAAAAAAACGGGCCAAGAGAAGCAACTGATATCACTATAGTAAGGAATTTTACACAGTATAGTTACGAATACAATACTCAAAGTGACTAGTACACACTCAAAAGGAACAACACTCTTTTGGTTTCCATCTTACTAAAATATCGGTCACACTCTATTTTTCTTCACAGAATATTTTTCTTGTATAGTCTATGGAATATCTCACTTTGCTCTCAAAATGATTTTTTCTCTCTAACTTGGTGTATTCTACAAATGAGCAAGAATGTTCTATTTATAGAAGGATAAAATCATGCTTATGTCATTAATGACATAGATAAATATAGCAAAGTAAAAAATGATTGCAAATCTTACCAATTTGCGAACCACCAAATCTTTTATTTTCAATTCCAAATTCCTTTTTAACAATTGTTTGTATCAATTGAATAGCTAAAGTTGACCAAAAAATGGAAAGGATTCAACATAAAGTTCATTTGCTTAACTCAAAGGAGGCAATACTATATAGAGCTATCAGTACACTCCAACAACATATTCAGTGAAATATCACTCTAGATGGAGATTTGAATAGGATAGAATGTATGTAGATCTTAGTAGAAAAACTATTTTCAAAAGACCGTAGGTTCAAATACATCAAACACATCAATAAGTTTCTAAAACTCCCGCTCTAAATTTACTTTTCATTATTGAATAACACTAATGAAATTGATGATTCTCTAACAACGGATCCATTAATTGTTGGAACCCAAAACTTAAATTGATGTCACACCTAATTGAACAAATGCATCTTCATGCTAACTAGCTAACCAATATCTTGCCTAGAATTTATTTTTCTGGGGTATCAAAATCTAAAGATTTCTTCCTACTACTCTTTATCCTTATAAGTCCATAAAACTTTCTAAGATCGTTTACACTTTCTTTGCCAAATGTACCCGAATCACCCGACTCCACCATGGGTCGAACCGATTTAGATTTGATCAATCCTTGTGGATACTTATCCAACTCACCCGATTTCTCCACGGCTCGAACCGATCTAGATTTGCTCAACCATAGTGGATGCTTGGGAGCTACGTTGGTCTCAATGTTACTGTTTATCGTTTCAATTTTATCGGATGTCCTCAAAGTGATGAGCTTACTTTTACTCTGATGACTAGAAATCACTAATTTCAATGCCCTGCTCGGTGAACTCCGGTTTGAAATCATGATTTCACTGATTTCAGCCGGACTTAAAACCGACCCGGTTTGAAAATTTTCCTCTACCCTTGGGAAAAGCTTGTGATCTTTCATTCCCAAATGACTGTTAGCTAAACTTTTGAATGCGTTGAAATCACATAAGGGGAAGTGTATGTGATGATCAATTCTTCCAGGCCTTAGAACTGATGGATCAATTTGATCTTTGCTGTTCATAGTGAATATCATAACTCGTTCGTCACCGCAGCATGAAAAAATTCCGTCCATGAAATTGAGAATCGCAGAGAAGCTTAGAGCTGTTGAGTTGTTACACAGGTAACTGTCGAGATCTTCGATAACAATCACCGACTTATTCGTGCTCTGCAATAGAAGTAGTTTCAGATCTGAATCGTCTGAAAGTTTTGATAAATCAATGTTATACACATCGTAACTTAGGAAATTTGCCATTGCTGCAATGAACGTTGATTTTCCTGTTCCGGAAGGTCCGTGAAGTAAATAATTCCGTTTCCAAATCCGGCCGATTCGGTTATAATGCTGCTTTGATTTTAGGAACGTTTCCAAATCGGATTTGACCTTGTTCTTCAAATCCTGTTCCATTACAACAGTGTCAAATGTCGCCGGATGAGTAAACGGCACTGATATCCACCGTCTGTTTCCATTTCCGTTTCCGTTCGATTCATCGTTTACATTGACAAACAATCTCACCTCCTTTCTCCTCTGCTCAATTTCGTCGAATTTCGAGTGAATATGTTGAAGATAAGTCCGAAGAATTTGACGCTTGTCTTTCCTCCTTATCTTCAGAACAAAAGATCTGACACCGGTTTTTTCATCCTTCTCATTGATCCAAGAAATTCTGGCACCGAGAAAATTATCAACGATTTTCTGATCGGCGTTGAGAACGAGGTTGATGTCATTGGATTTGCTTCCGGAGTAAAGATTGGTGAAATCGGAATCCTCAACACAAGGCAAAGAATTCAGGTAAGTACTGATTTTCCGATAGAGTTGATTTTCCTGCATGTTGTGGTTGAATTGGGGAACCTTGTAGAACTGGTAAACATAGAATTTATCCTCCAACAAACGCAACCATTTCTTGAAAATATGAAGTATAGATGTTTTCGATACAAATTTCACAAGCAAACACAAAGGAATAATTGCTAACAAATACAGAAACATGATAAATAATCACACACAAAAAGTGGGATTAAGAGTGATTTAGTGAAGTGCCATGTTGAATAATGAAAAGTTGGGAGTCTTTTTTTAGGTGTTTGGTTTGCTAATTCTTTTTTAATTAATTAATGTATTCAAAAGAATTGGTAGGTTTTAATTAGTCAAATAAGGAATATGGATTTTGTCTTTCATATAGTTTTCTAATTTTTCAATATCTCTGTACACTAGCGGCCACTAGCCGTGCTTATCTGACTATATATATCTATACTTTTATATTACTCTCTTTATTATATTTTTTATTATTTGATGTTTAATGTTTTTATATATTCAAGATAAATTATAGTACTAATTACAAAGTTAATACGTATGATTTCACAAAAAGCAATTGAAAATTATGGTTCAAATTATATTCTTAAATTTTTTTTGGGATAATGCACAAGTATCCCCTCAATCAATGCCCGAAATCTCAGAAACACACTTATATTATACTAAGGTCCTATTACCCTTGAATTTATTTTATTGATATTTTTCTATCCCTTTTTGGTCTACGTGGCGCTATTATGTTGGCCCAATGTTGGTTGACTTTTTTTTCAAGCTAGTGCCACGTAGACCGAAAAGGGGTAGTGTAACGACCCGTTTAGTCGTTTTGAGCAGCAGACTTTATTTCTGGAAAAACTGGCAGAAGCGACGGACCGTCATGGGCACGACGGACCGTCGCAGGGTCTCGTTTCAAAACACTTAGAAAATCTGAAATTGGATACTAAAAATCGACTCTCTGAACTTTGTGACGGAATGGCAGGACGGACCGTCACAGACCCTTGGTGGAAATTTGGGTCTCTGAACTCTACGACGACCTGCAGGACGGACCGTCGCAGGCACGACGGCCCGTCACAGGTTGCGCAAATCCCAGGCAGAGTCGGATTTCTGGTTAAGTTTTAAGGGACGTTTTTGACTATTCTTGCCTTAATTATAAAGTTCGTGGGTTTATATTAATAACTCAAATTCTTGAGGGGTTAAAAGAGGTAACCCTAAGTTAATTAGTGGGGTATTATTGCCATCTTTTATTCTTAATTATATACTAATTAGGGTAAAAGAAAGAGGGTTGGAATAAAGAAAATAGAAAGAACAAGAGAGAGAGGAAGAATCGAACGAGAAGGGAGAAACAAAGCTTGGAGAAAAATTTGCTTGCTTGATCACTAATCTTCGGTGGAGGTAGGTTATGGTTTTCATGCTTTCATAGTAAACTCTTAATAGAGAATGATATGTATTGGTAGTATTGTAAACCCTGCTATATGCTTAATTGTATGCATGCATGAACGTGATTATATAATTGTGATTATATTAAGCATGATGAAGTTATTGAATCCCAAATCTTGATAAAAATCTAATCTCTTATTAATGATGATGCCTTGGTATAGAAGAAGGCTTGATGAATAAAAGTAATGGGATTGATGATGCCTTGGTATAGAGAAGGCCTGATGATTTACAGAATGATATTAGTGGATCGGAGTGTCACGTACCGACACATGCAGGGGATCGGGTGTCACGAACCGACACGTAGAATTAGGGGATCGGGTGTCACGAACTGGCACGTAGAATTAGGGGATCGGGTGTCACGAACCGGCACGTAGATTAGGGGATCAGGTGTCACGAACCGACACGTAGAATTAGGGGATCGGGTGTCACGAACCGACACGTAGAATTAGGGGATCGGGTGTCACGAACCGACACATAGATATAGGGGATCGGAGTGTCACGTACCGACACAAGAGGAATAATGAATATGAGGGATCGGAGTGTCACGTACCGACACCAGAGAATTAAGGATAATGAATCTTGAAAGATGTTAATATACTCAATCTAACGAACATAATTCCCAAATGAGTATGGTGTTGAGGCTTGAGCCCTCATGGATGAACTTGATGGTACTTATTGATGATTATAATACTTGTTGTGGCTACATGTTGAGTTTTATAGTTGATTTACGATAATATTGATATATACTGTTCCCTATTTTGAGTTGGCCGATGATATCTACTTAGTACCCGTGTTTTGTACTGACCCCTTACTTTTATGTTTTCCTCTTGTTTATTTGTGGAGTGCAGCAAACGTGCCATCGTCTTCAACTCAACAGTAATTCAAGCCAGTCTTACTACATCGGAAATTCAGGGTGAGCTAATGCTTCTAGTTTGGACTGGATCTTCTTCTTCAAGTCTTGATGCCTTGAACTTCCGGCATGGACTAGCTTCTTATGTATTTTTAGCTTTTAGAATACTCTTAGTGTAGTCATTTGATTGTAGATGTTCTTGTGATGATGACTTCCAGATTTTGGGGATGATAATAATAGTTTTGAATTGTTTTTATTAATGAGTTTAAGTCTTCCGCATTACTTTCTGTTGATATACGTTGAAATGTTAAGGGTTAGATTGGTTGGTTCGCTCACATAGGAGGGTAAGTGTGGATGCCAGTCGCGGCTCGGATTTGGGTCAGGTAGAGAATGACTTATAAAATAAGTTCAGGGGAGTATTAGGACCTTAGTATAGTATAAGTGTGTCTTTGGAATTTCGGACATAGGTTAATGGAGTACTTGTGCATTTTCCCTTTTTTTTTAATATGTCTATTGTCTCACAAATTCAGTTTATATGAAATAGAGCGAGTATATTTATAAGATTATAATATATTTACTTTGAGATATCAAATTTTAGAAATATTCTTTCAAATGATATAATAATGTAATAAATTATGTACATTGATGATCTATAAAATTTTAACTCAGGTGATATACAAATTGTTTACACGATTAGTACAATGAACATTATTTCATTTTTATGGTCGTGTTTTCCTACTTGAAAATTCTTGTTTATAGTAGGACGATAAATGTATTTTCTAGTTTCTTTCCTAATAATTAGATGAGCAGAATTTTCATCGTTGTTACGTAGCTTATTTAGACCAATTTGACTGTGACCAGGATGTACATAGGAGCATTTTTTTCTATTTCAGCAGCTATATATACAGCTACTTCCAGTTTTAAATTTTAATCACGTTTTTTTCTATGTTGATATTTGATACTTTTAATTTCATACTCGTCCGTATTGACTATAGTATGTTATATATAGTCAACCAAATTTAAATTTTGTACGTCTTTTTTCAATCATTGATTATTTTTTTATTCGTCCAAACAATACATACTCAATAAACCCCAAGTGGGATTTAAGAAGAACGATAGGTTAAAGGCTTATATCAACCTTTTAAGATAAAGTAGTTGTTTATTATATTTTTACTATGATTTTTCAATCATTTATATAACCTATAATTGTTGCAATTTAAACTACCGTTTTAAAAGGGAATCACACTTTTTATGTTTAAGAACTTTTTACCTG
Organism: Solanum lycopersicum; assembly: GCF_036512215.1. Classification (NCBI taxonomy): domain Eukaryota; kingdom Viridiplantae; phylum Streptophyta; class Magnoliopsida; order Solanales; family Solanaceae; genus Solanum; species Solanum lycopersicum. Next base: position 38,470,712 of record NC_090805.1, read on the forward strand.
TAAATTTCTTATTAGATCCTTAATTATTGGCATACTCTTCTAATTTGTTTCGACATATTTAAGAGTTAAAAGACCATGATTTTCACGATAGTTTGGCATGTGCTAATCTTTTCCTTAAAATTTTCTATTTAACTAGTCAACAACCATCACGTAAACACTAAAACAACACAAATATCATATTGCGAAATGGACAGAATTGTTTGACCACATAATCAAGTTTCAACTGCATGCATGCACTTTGTCCATTTCTTTCTTTTTCCTCCGAAACCCACATTAAAGCTCTGACTAAATTCGAATCAAGCACTACCGGCTCATTTCCTTCGGGAACCATATTGGTCACTTTGTCCATTTCAACATGAACTACTTCGTCTAAAAGTAGGCTGAAATTCAGTATAGGGTCTGACATCAGGAAAGATTGGTAAACTTTAGCAAATTAAAAACACCTCTAAATTCTAAAAGTTTTACATGTATATGCTTGGAAATTGGATCATATTTCTATCCATTCCCCCAAAAAGTAGCAGATGAAGAATGGGACAGGGGGCTGTCTGTTTTTTGTGGTTAGGCCAACACAGCATTTTCCAACTTAGAAGACAGTACTGACTATAATCTTCTCTTTTAAAAAAAAAATAGTTAAAAAAAAAAAAGAAAAGGTTCTAATATGTTCCTTATACCTCTCGTTCTAAAAATGGTTCATATATATTCTTACCGTTATACAAATGGATCACATATACCTTTATTGTTACAAAAGAAGCTCACATATACTCTTTATCTAATGAAAGTGAAAAAACTAGTTTAAAATTTATTTATTTGACTTTTAACTTTAAAAAATTCATGTAAGGATATATACATAATCCTTCTAGCAAAGTTTAAGATATATTTTAATTTTTTTCATACAAAAATTATTTTTTTTGACTTTTTTGATTATCATTATTCGAGTTTCTTATTTATTTATTTTTTTCATTGTTGAGTGTAAAGAAAAAAATTTAACCTAATTCTTTGCAGCTATAGATGTATTTGTAAAAATAAAATAAAAGATAGGACATCTACAAGGGGAGAAATGAGATATTGAATTAGAACTCTAGCTTGTCCGTAGCATAAGTCGTACTTGACTGTATAAGCAGTATTGGTTAAGGAATTGGGGTTAAAGGTTGGTGTGGATTGGTGATGTTGGATGTGTGGAGAGAAGACATTTATGAAACATGTTTTTGTTTCTTCATTGCTAACTCATAATTTTTTTTCAGAATTTTGAATCAAAATCAAAATCCCACGTTGTATTCCATGGATAGACTGTAGAGCTACAACATCATTCATTTAATAGAGGATGCAAGACCTAACTATATTAGGTAGCCTAATATATTGTACATTATAACTTGAACATTAACTTCACCTGGCAAGACTAGAGTCTGTCAATTTATACCCTCTATAATACACTAGCAAAAAACCTGAATACGACATTCTCCAAGACACAGCAGAGCCGTAAAGAACCGTGCAATTTCCCACATATGCATGCAAGTCCCTGGCACCACCAAAATGAAGTGAAAAATAAGATTAACCGCCTATGTATAGCTCGGCTACTTGTGACACATTAGATGAGCATACAACAGTTCACTCTTTGCAGTGAACATCAAGCAATGATAAAATGACTACTAGAGTTATGAATTTAACAAGGTAGATAACAGCACGCAGCACGGTGCTTGAAAAGAAAGCATATTGGCACTCGGCATAACCAAGATACTATCAAAATCTTACAGTCCATAATGCTAGTGGCAGTTAAGAATCCTGGTTCTCTGCCTGGAGATTCAAAATTTGAGAAACCACAAGCTTGGATAGCTCGCTGATAGCAGCTTGGACTGGATAATCATCTGTATCTGTTTGCCTTGACAATCCAGCAAGTTGTGAACGTAAGGAGTTGTATTCATTTGCAGCAACCTGTGTCTTTTTTGATGTAGCTATAACTTTCTCCAAATCTGTTTCTGATAATGGCCTTGGCTCCTGCTAAAAGAAAAATAAAAATATATTCATCCAAAGAGCTTCGTCCCATGACAATCTTGTGAAGATACAATACAAAAAACAAACATATTCCCAACAATCCCGTGCAAACACACTGCTGACAATTTTTCCTGGCAAATCTTCTCAATAAAGAAATCAACATCACAAATAGGTGCTACAATTCATCAAGCTCAAGATTACAAGTCCACTAATCCAGGGTCAAGCACTAACTCTATCACAGTAGCAGTTGCAACCTTGCTGCTTTTGGGGGGTAAAGGTAACAAAACAAAAATGAAAGGATTCTCCACTTTTTTGATAATGTGTTTCTTTTTCTTCAAGGACATATTAAAATCAGAGTTGAGGTAAAAGGTAGGGTAGAAGGTTAATAAGCTGGTAGAGCATTGCAGCTTACCAAGTACATGACCTTATAGATAGGAGGTTGTGGAGGAAATTGCTTATCCTTCCTTACAAGTAGTCATAGTATTTCTCCTGCAATTTCTTGTCCTCCTATTTCTGTTACATTATACTACTATCTCTTCTACTTCGATTGTTGCACGATTTTGTTGTAGTATCGTTCCTATTTTTCAAGAATCCTGTCATGCTTTCCATAGTATTTGCTTTGAAATGCTTCTCCTTAAGCCGAGGGTCTAGCAGAAAGTCTCTCCCTAACTCCCAAAATACACTCTACCCTCTCCAGACCCCACTTTTAGGATTACACTGGCCACTGGGTATGTCAACAAAAAAAGGTTTGAGGTAAAATCAAAGTAAAATGATAAGGCCAGATATGCACAAACTATTTTTAATGAGCCATGAAGGAGGGGGACGGACATCTGTAAGAGGTTCCTTTTCTAGGTATCAATGCCTCCCTCAATGTCAGCAGCGTACAGACCAGCTCAAACCTAGAGCAGTTCAAGTTGACCAGCCAAGGTTCCTCATAACCCCCAAAAAGATAAATTTATATTTTAAAGCAATCTTCATCTTCTTTATCCCTTCATTTTTCTATTTTTTTGAGGAACCCTAAGCAACAAGTATCAATGGATAAGATAAGCCATAGGTTGCTTATATTTCTAAGCCAATACAAATTCAAGTAACAAGTATCAATGGATAAGATAAGCCATATGTTGCTTATATTTCTAAGCCAATACAAATTCAACTTAGCATTTCAACAAAAAATTAAATAACACAATACTAACCGCGGAAGGCTTTCCACTTTTCTCATCATTAAGAAGGTCACGGATAGGAAAGTAGGCAGCTTTTTTACAGAGCTCAAAAAGATCTGAACCAGTGTAACCATCACATAAACTAGCAATGCGGTCATAGTCGATGGTATCTTCCACCCTCTCTCCCCTCAGAATCACCTTCAGAATCTCTGCTCTCTCTTTACGGTCGGGGAACCCAATCTCAAAGGCTTGAGGAAGACGTCGGAGGATTGCTTCATCAAGCTCAGATGGGCGATTCGTTGCAGCAAGAACCATCACTCGTGCATTCTCTACATCAGGCATTTGACAATGATTAAAGCCGACAAAACACAGTAGCTAGACCACATTAACTTAGATAAAAGATGGACCATCTCAAATTATGATGGATCCTCAAAATAAAGAAATGGATAGTGACGATTTATATGCCGAAACCAACTATCTTAGGATTGAGGAGTAGAAGGTGATATAAAGTTCACCAATCAGTTCCTCTCTACAGCATATACATATACAGTTGACACACACACACACACACACATTATATACATACATATGTATGTGTGTGTATTTCTTCCGCTAGGTGGGAGAAAACTATTGGTAAAGCATTCAATGATTCAGCGGTCTACTTACGATCTGTGGTAAAACCATCCCATAAAGCCATGAATTCAGTTTTCATGTTTGTTAATGCTTCATGATCGGTGGCCTTGCGCTGGCCCAAAAAGCTATCAACTTCATCAATAAATATAATTGCTGGCTGGAGTTTATGTGCCAAACTAAATACGGCAGCAACTGCAATTTTCAGAAGATCATCAAAATTAGATAAGTATAACACCATGTTGAAACACTATATAGAACTAAAGGACTTCTAAGACATTACAAGACATGACAGATATACAAATCATCCACATGAGCCATCATACAGAGAATTCAAGTTAAAGGGCATCCTCATCGTATAATTAGAACTGTGATATGATACTTATGGGTGCAAGGCTTTACATAACCTCAACTCAGGGCTGTTCATGAGGAATTTGAGACGAATTTTCTAGGCATCCTAGTTTTGTAGCGTGACAAAGGTCACAGCTTCTCCTTCCTCGAGAATCCATATTGCTATTTAGACAAATGAAAGCCCGTTAGTTTCCATGGGTTCTCCATGGACAATGCAACCTTAAATCTAGCCTGCATCATTGACACTCCTTTATTTCAGTATGTTCCAATCTTCTTCATCTGGCCGAAGTACATTAATATGGATCCAATAATCCATTGGGTGTGCATCCACATTTGCACATGGCACTGTTGTATTGGCTTAGTAGACTGTTTATAGCTTTTACATGTCGAGAGGGATTCAATGAGCAAGAGCTTATTTATTATTGCTTCTTCAACAAAAGCAATTCTCTTACCTACAGCCCTTCCCCTCCACCAGAACCAATGGAATCAGGTCTAACTCCACTCTCTACCTTTCCACCCAAAATCAAGCCTCAAATCAGCCAAAGAATCCATGGTGACGAATGCTTCACTTTTCTTACCTTACTTCTTTTTGGATGACAATGGTGGGCCTTCTGTTCAATGACTATTCCAGGTACCTACTAGCGAGTTAACTCTCTAGGGCTTAGGCAGATGGAAAAAAAATCACCTGACTTTTTTTTATTGCCTTCACTAGGCCGCACACTTGGGTGCCACTTTTCTTACATTACTTTTGGTCTTAAGACGAAGGTATCCCTGTTGTGAGGATTTTTTTTTTGGGTGTGCCTGTGAGGATTTAATACTTCTGTGAGGAAATAAAATTGTATGGAGCAAAAAGTTGACCGTGAATGAGTTATCATTCGACTATATGTAAGCCGGTGGCTTGATAGAGGACATGGAACTCACAGTATAAACTAATTCCAGCAACAAAACATATGAAGCAAGAAAGTACGAAAGCTTATGATTCACTAAGAGAAGCCAGTTTAATCTTCATAATCAAAATTAAATGCTTAAGCCAGGATAAGAGTACTTCTTTTGATAAGCAAGCTGGATAAGAGTACAACTATATCGTAATATACAAGATAATATATATACTATTCATACCCATATATCTTAAATTTCAAGTGTTCTTTTTTTTTTTTTTGAAAAACGACTAATACCTTGAATACCCCACATCATCCGTTGAGCCAGTGTCCGTGTAAGGTAGATTAACAAGGCTATAAAACATCAAATCCTATTATCTACTTTTTCTTGTAATTCTTGCAATATTTTACTCCCGAAAATCCTTAGTGATGTGGTTTGCCATTCTTTGCACTTAAAACAAGCCATTTAAACAGCCATCATTTTATACAAGGATAACCTTACTGATGCCTAAAGCTCGTAGTCTTGCTAAAAAGTAAAAAAAGAGCTGCAAGATGAAACTAAAATTCAAACAATATATAAACATGTCAACAAGCTAATTACATACTTCCTGCATTAAAGCAATTTAATGAACTAAGAAAAAAGCTACAAGACATTCTTGGAAGCTTGAAATGTTCCAGGGTTGGATAATATCAATTCTAAACCATAATGAGTCTAAAACTAGTCTCGAGTGTGACAAGCCTTCTTTTTTCTTATTTCAGATCCATCATATAAACCAATAGCAGGCAATTTCACGAATCCAATAGAGCAAGCCAAGAATCAACGACCTATCCAAAAATTCATAGAAAGATTGATTCGATGTTTATGTTTATCCCTCAAAAATATCATCAAGCTACTATCGGTGATTTAGAGTTTTAGACAACATTATCTTGAAAGTGTTTCCTAATAACTACTAACAAAGCTAGTCTTTCCAGTTTTTTTACTACTCCAACTTCACTAGTTCATACAGCGTGTTCACAGCAAAAGAACTCCCATTGATCACAAAATCTTGAAAGAGATTTCTAAAATTAGCAGATCATCTCTCATGTTGAGGTCATGCAGAATGTCAGTGTGTAGATGAATCATGAATGTAGAAAGGACCAGCAAACAAGCAACTTCCTTGTGAGATATATTTACATGACACAGTACTAATGCTCTTTTGGACAGTATAATGCTTGTAGAGCGCTTCAATAACAAACACCGAAACAATATTTAGAAAATATAATGCAGTCATGTGACTTTCAGCAAGTCAAACAACACACCCGAGAATAGAATAATGCTAAGAAATGAACCTTGCAAGACTAGAAGCAAAAGCTACACTCACCTAATTTTTGTGCATCACCGAACCATTTGCTCATCAAATTTGATATTCTCACATTGATAAAAACAGCACCTGACTCTTTAGCAATTGCTTTGGCAAGCATGGTCTTTCCAGTCCCAGGTGGTCCATAAAGCAAGACTCCTTTTTGTGGGCCGAGTAACTTTCCGTGAGAAAACAGCTCAGGTCTTCGCATGGGAAGAATAACTAATTCACATAATGCTTGCTTAATGGATTCTAACCCGCCAATGGAATTAAATTCCACATCTATATGATCAGGGTTCACTACATCACAGGCTATCACATCCTGCTGACACAATGTACAAAAGAGACATAAGTTATCCCATCTCAATAATGAGAATGATTGAATTCAATATGAAAATGATCATTTTTTACTAAGCTAGAAGATTCTACAAAGTCTGATTCTTGAAATTGTTCAGGCCAAGAAAGAAATATTCTACTTGAATTTAAATTTACTCCTTATAACATAAACTGATCTGTCTTTTTAAACCTAAATTTTCATATATCACAGATTTTTCATACTGCTAGGTACTAAGTTGGAGCACGAGGCAGGAAGCTCTGACAAATCAATAGGAAAATGATCTTAATAACAGAAGTAAATATAATGTGCACTATTCAATACTCTAAATAATTCATACAGGTAGAGAAAAACAGAAGTACACTTTCATCTTCAACTGAAAAGTATCATTTAAACCAAATTTTCAGAAAATTGAGTCGTCAGATTCACAAATACCACAATTTCACAAGAAGTATAAGGGCACAAGTTCTGAAAACTAGGTTACTCTCTTCAACACAGCCAACACCATCAATATTACTTTAACAAAAGAGTTGTCTCACCAATGTAATGAAGGATTACACGAAATAAATACTAGTATTAATTGATAACAAGTGAACATCTAATCTTTGCCAAATTAATCAAGATTTGAAGACGGAAATCACCCCACAACTTTCATCTGCAAGGGTTGGTATGCCATTGCTCATAACTTCATCTCACAGACAAATAAGCACATGCTTGCAGAAAAGACGGTTCCTTTCAACATAAGCTCAAACCAAAAAACCATTTTAAAAAAATAAAAAATAAACCCCGATATCAATTAAGCCCCAAAACAATAACTTCAAGGAGCTGAAATATCCAAAATCAAACTTCCAGCTAACATTAGGAAAGTAGCTTACTCTTATTCAACTAGCAATTAGATGCAGCATTTTTACCATGTCACCTACGCTACGCAAGCTCTTTTTTCCATCATTGAGTGGTGAGCGGGCTAGCTTTCATGTACCTCGACAAATTCCATGGAATACCTGTCACCTCCCACCAGGCATCAAGGTTAAGAAAGACTAAAAAAATCAGCTAGTGTTTTTGACTCCATTTTGGGATTTGAACCTAACACCTTAGGGCTCTCAACCACATCATTGACGACTAGGCCACACTCCTGCGTGTACCCGACCTAAGCTCTTTTCTCTCGTAGCAGATACACTCAACGGGTACATGTGAAAGATTACTAACATATTAAATTTTGAAACCACAACTTCACTAATGTAATGGGTTTAGCTATAAGAACCTATAAATTGAATTGAACCCATCAAATTTAAATGCGGAATCAGCCCCATAAGCTCGTACCATCAAGAACTAAAAACCCATCAAATTTAAATGTGAAATTAGAAGAAAGGTGGAAAAACAGACCTCATAGGGATTGGTTTGAATGAGGGGTCGACCCAATCGCTTAGCAATTTCCTTCTTGTGTTCAAGAGCCTTCTTGGATGCCTCTCGATTCGGGTCAAGCTGCCGGAGCCCCACAAACAATACGAGACAGCTAAGAGCTGCGCTTGCTGCATAAAGAATCAATTCTTGTAACAATTTGGTCTCTGATGAACCACTTTTCATCCTACAAGATTTGTTCAGAAAGGTTTCTTTTTCAGTTTTTGGATGAAGAAACTAAGGCGATTTGGGTATCAATTTTTTACACTGTATAATAGAAGGCTCGTCTTGATTATCAAGAAAAGTTTTGACGATTCAGAAAGATTATCGGGGAGGATTGTAATTTACGTAAATGCCCTTCAACGACGATTAAACTCTTGGCGGCGTTCTTTTTGGGCCACAATCACACAATCGGTTCACATGTTCCTACTTAGAGCCGTGCAAAATCAACTTTCACATATAGCAAATAAAAAATTCATATTTGTATACTATAGCAAACTTTACATAATTGCGCTCCATAGCAAACATAAAAATTGTATAATTCGCTATACATATACAAGTGTATAATTCGCAGGCCTAAATTGTATAATCCGCTGGCCTATTTCGCTGCAATTGTATAATTAGTTTTGCATACAGTTGAATCGAATTAAAATGTATGTATATTGAATAATTATAAGTGTATAGCAAGAAGATATATGTTTTTCTCGCTTTATACAAAAACAGAAACACAATATATACACTTTTGTTGTATAAAGCTAGAAAAAATTGTATTTCACTGCAATTGTATAATTCTTTGGTCTTTTTCTCTGCAATATTTGAAGTAAAATGTTTGTAAATCATATAATTAAGTGTATAACACGAAGATATACATTTTTGCATGTGTATATATAATTTTCTCTCGCTTTATACAAAACAGAAACAGAAATTATACACTTCTGTGTATAAAGCGAGAGAGGCGAGAATGGGAGAGTGGCGAGCGAGACTTCTGGGAAAGAGACGCCTGGCAAATTTTTGCCAATGTTTGCTATGGAGCACAATTAAATCAAATCCTAGCTATTCTACTTAATTTAGGTTATTAGTTTGCTATTATATACAATTTTCCCAAATCTTAATTGTCTAATAAATCGAATCCAAATAAAATAAAATTTTAAATAGTTATTATAATAAATTTAATTAAAGTTTGCATATGTACAGATGGTAAACAATCTAAGTTACTTTGTTTGTGTAATCTGCGGGTCTGTATAATTTATGGATCTGTATAATATACGGGTGAGTTAATATAATATTCGGATGCATTTGTATAATTAAATTATTTTTATATAAACTCAAAATAACGAATTTATACAAATATGAATCTGAAGTTGAGTTTTTAATATTGGATTGAATATTTCGAATAAATCTCTAAATTTGAAACTTCCCGTTATCCAATAAAACCTGAAATTTTCCCTATACGATTAGTTACAAACACTTTTTGACAAGCATTTATCGCGACAGGTCGTATACACCAAAATCATATAATAGATAGAAACACAGCCCAATTCCAAAATATATGAATTTGTATCAAAATCAAACTAGTAATTAATCTCAACATGGAAGTACTGAAAATTGGTGAATTAAGCAAAAGTACGCAAAGAGAGGGATTCGAACCCTCCGTAAACAACAACCTACACAATAGTTTCAGTGCTACTCCTTGAACCACTCGGTCTTCTCTCCTACATAATGATTATGACCCCAAAATCGAGTGAATAAAACAAAATGTCCAAATAAGAATATCCATGCCTAAATTGATAATTAAATTATTCATACAAAAAGAATTATATCCATTGATAGGAGTGTACATGACCGGTTTGGTTCGGGTATTTCAAATATCAAACCAAATTATTTATATAAAATTTTAAATTTATAAACCAAATCAAACTAATAAAATTCGGATGTTTCGGGTTTTTCAACCTCGGGTTGGTTCCGATTTTTCAAATACCAAATCAAACCGTTGTGTCAAATTTTTAAATTTTATAAATCAAACCAAATAATAAACCTCGAATTTTTTCAGATTTTTAAATTTTTCGGTAAAGTTTGCATATAAACATATAAGTAGCTTGTGCTTCAAATATTTCTTTAATCCAACCTAAATACAATTATCTAAGGTGTTTCTTAAAAAAAAACAATAAAATATAAGATGATTATTGATGACACAAAAATATTCAACTAAAAATAATAATGAAATTATCATACATAATAAATATTGTAAAATCATGGTGAAAAGAATCATAATTTAAATATACTAAATCTTGTTAAAATAAGTTTAATAAGTATTAGTTACATTACTAAATATTTAAGGAAAATTAAAATTAGATTATGTATTTTAATTATTGAAACCCATGTAAAACTAAAGAACAAATATTCAATACTATTGTCATTCTTTGTGTTGAATCGATTTTCTTCTTGCAGTAGTATTAATTTGATTTTGATTTAAATTTTATTATAATTATCGACATCTATGAACTATAATTTTTATTGGACCATTTTGAATTCTATGTTTTAAACTTAAAATAATATATTAATAGATAAAATTATGAAATAGTATAAGAAATATCTTAAAATTATACCAAAGTAAATATTTTTATGTATAAACTAAATTTTAAAATAATATATACAATGTCGGATTGGTTTAGTCTCGGGTTGTTGTTCTTTAGTTAAAACCAAATTAAACCAAATATGGTCGGGGGGGTTTTCAATATCGAATTAAATCAAACCAAATCACTAGTCAGGTTCTTTTCGGATAGACTCAATTTGCGATTTGATTCGATTTACAATTCGATTTTGTACGCCCCTATCCATTGATATGTTGTGAAGAGTTGATACGAATCACGATAAATATGTATTTGTTCTCGAATCTATCATTGAGAGGAAAATAATTAAATCATTTTAAGAAATAAAGTTTTTTATTGCAATATGAATCAAATAAAGGCTTTAACTATTTAAGGGATAATGGAACAAATCACACTTTTACCACTAGACTATACCTGCTACAGTCTGATTATCATACACAAATGCATTTTTTATCAAATAGGGAAATTATAGTAATTAAGATAGGTTCATTAAAGAGACTAAAATCATAACATAAAAAATGCATTGTGGAATACTCGACAACTTCTTCTTTTTAGTCCAGCAAAATGGTAAACATAAAATAAAAAAACTGAAAGAGAAATGAGTCTTTTTTTGGATCGAATTTTATATTTCATATATTTTATTTGAATTTCTGTTGAAAGAAAAAGAATCTTTTTCTTGTTACATGAATATTAACTATTTAATTAAAATGAAATACTACAACATTCTTGTTTTCAAAATCAAATTTGTTGGAACAAAAGAGGCTCGATTGGTGTAATGATCAGACCATAGTCATGAGTATAAAAGAGTCCTTTCAAACAAAATCAAGACAAAACAAAAAATGCGTTCTTTATTTTTCTTGAGATTTTTGGCTCTTCTTGGCCCTTCATTTACTTTAGATAAAGAGATTATTTAGTAAATTGATAATCTATTAAGACTATAATAATTTATTTCATTATTCGTACATAAATATTAAATATAAATCTTCATGCCTTACTAGTTATTCTATTTTTCCTTTAGCCTCCAATTTGACTTTGAGTTCACAACTTAACATTATACAAAACGTGAAAACCTAATTAAAAATTATATTCCTCTTAATTTCTCTTTGTGTTACACTTTTATAGGACTTTTAATGTTAGTTATTATTATTTCTATTTTATGAACATTTGTAAAGTTACATTATCTAATCGCGTCATATTGTTGAAGAAGCCTTATTGGTTAAATCGAAAATCGAACTGTTAAGGAACAAAACCAATAATCAAACAACGATAAAAGAATCTTGTTAGTTTTAATTTGGTTATAAATTTAGTGTATTTAAAAATCGATAATACATAAAACTGAAATGAGCCGACCGATGTACACCACAGTTTCTAATGGTCTTTTTAAATAAAATTACATACACAACTAAAGATATCATAATCTCTAAAATACTCTACGATTTTAAAAATAACGAAAAACTCTTTCCGATACATCACTATCCTCTCTCAGATACATCTTTATCCCCTCTTGCAACATATATATTTTCTCTTAGGTATATCTTTATCCCCTTTCGAATACATTCTCCTCATTCAGTAATGTATCATCTGCGATGTCTTGGATAACCAAAGAATGTATCTGAGAACAATGAAAAGTTTGAAGTTTTGTAATTGAAAAACTTTCGTGATAAGATACAGGTAGCCCCAAATATATGAAATTTTGTAATATATACAAAAAATAAAGAAGATAAAACTAAATAATAACACAAACATCCATACCTTATATACAAATTTAATTTGTACTTTTAAATATGAGAAACTTTCGTATATAATCATTTAAAAATATCATAATTACGTGTCATAGTTATAGTTTGCTAATTACGATTCGTAGCTACTTATTATAGGTAGGAGAGTGGCAGTGAGACTGTGAGAGGGAGGAGAGAGACGACCGAGAGAGGGCAGAGAATTGGAAAAAGGTGAATTGTATATGTATATCAGTTAGATAATTGTATATTATACATACGTCTTTGTATATTTTAACGAGCGAGATTGGGAGAGGGAGCAGAGAGGCGAGCAAGATTGAAAAAGGAAGGAGAGAGATGAGCGAGATTGAGAAAGGGAGGAGAGCGGCGTGTGAGAGAGGACAATAATCTGTATAATTCACATCTCCTTTGTATAATTCGCAGATATATTTGTATTATTAGTGTATTTTGTATAATTGAGTAATATAAAGTCTAAAATTATACAAATATAATAAAACTCGAAATAATTAATACAAACATAAACATATGAACTTTAAATAATTATACAAAATATATTATACAAATTACATCATATAAATTATATCATACAAAATCCAAAAATTATACGTTTATACAAACTTCAAAAAGTTGCATACAAAAAGATTGAATATATATGATGTCAAAACTGAAAAATAAAGGAAATCATTGTTATATACAAATACAAACTATCGTATACAAATACAAATCAAACAAAGGATTGTTAGTTGCAAATTATACAAATATCTCGAATTATACATATACAATATGACTAATTATACAAACTTAAGATCAGTTCACGTAATTAATGATTAATGTTGAGTGATAATGTTAGTTTTCTTCTCCTTCTTCCCCTCCACATACTTTTTCAATTACTCACCAATATTTGAATGTAAATAAAGCAATACAATTTTGAGGTTCATAATTCATTTTATCTATTATTTAAGTCTTGTATCTAATTTTTCTATAGTCATTACTAAAGAAAAGCTAATGAGTTTTTTTTATGAGTAATCATAAAATTTACTGAATTTGTTGCATTACTAAAGTCAATATAGTAGTAGTGCATAATATGTCTGAAAGAAGACAAGTGATTGAATAATGTACATAAATATGGAATGAGGTACTAAAGGTATTATAATTTGATAAGCTCACATGTTTGTGTTCCATTCATGAAGAACGAGAACTTCTGATAATTGCTAAAATATGGATCCATTCTCTAAAGAGAATGACGTGTAAGCCACCATGCTAGGCATGTGAAAGATTGCGACCTTTGATCAATGATGTGGTATCACTAAAAATGTCTCTAAAACGACATATATTATAGAAAAAGTTTCATACTTTATCTTCTAGCTTGTATTGGACCAAAATTAGTGCAATTGAGGCACGTTATATGAGAAATAAAAATTTTATTAATTCCAATGGCATGATTATTTGGGAAATCATTAATCTATAATATTTACATAAATTATGAAAAATTAAAATGGACATCCATGGAAGAACCTAAAAATTCTTTTAGATGGTGAATTTTCTCGTACTGCTTGTTAGTAAGGCAAGTTAATTATGAGACTATCATAAATGAAAGTTGAGATTGAATCTCCTACATTTTAGGAACGTATACAGATATTTGTGGACTTATTCATCCACCTAGTGGATTATTTAGATACTTAATGGTCCTAATTGTTGTTTCTTCTAGATGGTCTCATGTGTGCATATTGCTATCTCGCAACTTGATGTTTGCAAAAGTATTGACTTAAATAATACAATTACATACACTATTTTCTGATAATCAGATTAGTCTATTCAGTGATGGAATCACGACTCACCTTTAGAAGAGGTAGAGTAATTGAGAAAAATAAATATGAAATTTACTCCCGGAGTATTAAAGTTGAAATTTACTAAAGCAAAAGGCACATGACGTAGTAAACTTGGAGTTTACGAATACTAATAATTTTATTAGTTGGCATGAATAATTTGGTCATCCCAAAAATGTGCATACTGAGTAATGGACATACATTGAAAAACTAGAAGATTTTTCAAGAATTCTTTATGTTTCTTGTTCTCGTGATAAAGTTGATTGGATCAACTAAAGTTGGGACTAAATCCCTAAATTGTGAAAAATATAAAAGGTGAACATGGAACCGTTACCTATCATTTGATATGATAAAAAGATGCATCTATAAGATAATCACATATGCGTTTGATGTCAACATGTAGTTTGACATTCACAAAATTGTTTGTGCAAAAATAATTGAGTTGAGAGCACAATTTCAGAATACGTAATCAAGACTATTAATCTTGATAATATTGATAACTACTCAAGATGATGTGACACTAAATATCTCAAATAGTAAAATCATTGTTTATGAAAATAAAGCTTCATATGTTGATATGAAATACGATATTGCATACAAAATTAATTGTACGCATTATGATCAAATTTTCTTTCAATTGATTTATGGTCGGGGATCAAATATTTTTCATCTGATTATTTTGATATGTATAATCAATGAATAAACATTGATGCACAAGGATAGGATCTCCAAAGATTGAGATGTATGTTAGTTTGTCTAACATAAAGGAGAGATTAGAAGCAACACAAAAGTTGTAAATGCTCTTATTGAATGTCCCTTAAGGATAGAGTCTACGACTTGCGTGAATCATGATAAACTAATCAATTATAAATAAAATAATCCTTGAAAAGGGGGTAGGATCAAAGAATCAAAATTATCATAATAAGAAGATAATGTGCTCTTGGGGAGCCTACGCCATAACACATTATGAAACCTCATGAGAGGGATAGCTACCTAAAAATAATGAAATGATGAGATCTCAATAAGTTGTCATATTGTGAATCAATACAAAATGATATATCGTTGATGGTATCTTTGATACAATAGCACGCAATATTGAAAAAAAATTATTATGATATAAATTCTACGACTATTAAAGCATGCTAGTGTAGAAATAATAATCAAGTGAAAAGTGGAATGATACATCTTGGTAAGCGTAAAGCTTATTTGACTTGCAATCTAGGCACTAGAAGATGTCACACATCTAATATTGAATGTTGTTACTTGACAAAATTGATATGAAAATATCCAATGGATTTAAAATCTAAAGCATATACAAGTTTTTGGAAAACTTGTTTATCATCCTTATAAGGATTAAATAGATTCAAAATGCATAGACCATATACAAGTATTATTATGCAAGTTCTTGACTAGAATTGAAACTCTTGGCAATAGATTATCTGCTTAAAGAATTTGAAGTAAGGATTTGCAGAAATCTTTGACCCTGAAGGGAAGATTTATAAAAGCAGATAGAAGAAAACATATTTCGTCAAGGTTTTTCTACACTCATAAGCTCCCAAGAATGGTGATATCAACACGCAAGAGGTCTGTTCAAGTAATGTTATTGTTGATTTATTCACCAAGTCTCTACCAACTACAACTTTCAAGAAGATGGTGCACAAGCTTGGAAAACAAAGATTCTAGTCTCTGAATTGATGTTGTCATTAGGGGGAGTTAATACGCGATGTACTCTTTTTTCCTCACAAGGTTTTGTCCCACTGAGTTTTTCTTGTATGTTTTTTAATGAGGCATCCATGATGCGTATTATTAGATATGTGTACTCTTTTTCCTTCACTAGATTTTTTTTCTATTGATAATTATCTAGTAAGGTTTAACAAGGCACATAATCTACCGACATTCAAGGGGGAGTGTTATAAACAATTTGTATTATAGTGAATGTCTAATTATGTGGAGTCTTTATAAGATATGGTTAGGAATCCTACTTGGGGACCAAGTAAGGTTTTTCCTATAAATAAAAAAATTTCCTTTATTGTAAATAAGATTCGTGAAAGATCTATGAATTCTGAATATACTATGAATAAGAAATTTTTTCTCTTCTCTCTACTTTCTTCTTCTAGTTTTATATAGTTTCATAACAGTATTCAAATTATAGTATTTAAAATTAATTTTATTTATAAAAATAGACCTATATTAGACCAAATTCTAAACCAGTGAGTTACCAATACCCATTAACCTTCCTTCTTCACCTTTCACGTTTCTATCCTTTTTTCACGTTTTCAGATTCTCTTTCTTCAAGGTGCTCACAAATTATTCACCAAAATATATATGTTAATTCAAGAAATTTTCTCTATTGTCAAATGAAATCTTTTTATTAATTCAAGTAGATTTTTCGATTGGCAAGATAATTTCCATTATTTATTTTGATTTGATGTTTAAAATCATCGATTATGGTGTATATTCTGGATTCTACATATTAGAGATTTCAATATCAATGTTTATGGTTTATATTTCGCATTGTACATATTACAGATTTTTTATCATTTTTTTCTATTTTTATGCAAGTTTATCTACATATTCATCTATATTTATGTATCTTAGATTTTTAGTCAATTAAATATTTTTTTTATTTTTCTGATTTCATTTTAATATATCAAATTTATTAGAATGTACAAATTCATTCATATGTTTATTTTGTTTTATTTTTAGTACATCTAAATTTGTCTGTCTACAGTGTCTGAATCAACAGTTTATTTGTGTATTCATTCTATCTATATCAAAAAGTTTTACATTTTTTGCTTTTACATTGTATTTTAATCTCAATTAGTATACCAACATGTTTGTTTCTTTCTTAATTTTTATTTGTTCTAACCTCATGTTAACAATTTTGTATTTTATTGGGTATTCATTTTGTATTTCAATCTCAATTTATATGTGAACAAGTTTTGTATTTCTCTTTTGTTTTGTATTCAACCTAATTGTATACCAACAAGTTTTGTATTTATGTGCGTACTTTATCTTTCAAAGTCATTTTGTAATTTAAATGAAAAGAGTATTTCTTTTGTACTCACAATTTTATATTCAATCTCATTTTATATTTATAACTTTGTATTTCCATCTCACTTCAATATTCATATATTGTTATATTCAATATATGGTTCATGATCGATTTGTTTGTATTTTACCTTCAAAGTCACTTTGTATTTTAAATTAACAAAGTATTTCATTTGTATTCACAACTTTATATTTAATTTCATTTTGTATTTATAGCTTTGTATTTTCATCTCACTTTTGTATTCATATATTGTTGTATTCAACGTATAGTCATGATCGATTAGTTACATTAACTTAATGAGATACAAATTATTATATGCATTCAAACAGAAACAGCTACTAAATTGAAATAAACAATTTCATTCGCTATACATCATAATTTGAATCCAAAATATCTAAAAAGGCTATAAATCCCAATAACATACAAAGATTTCACTAATTCAATCAATAAAAAAAATACTCTCGCACTCGATATATACGAATATCTCATCCATAGAACTAAAAAATTTGAAAAAAACACATGATTATTTTTCGATTATTCCCAGAATGCGACAAATTTATAGTCGTCAATTTTAAAAATTTCGTATGACAAATTTATAGGCATCATGTTTAAAAAATTTCGTATAAAAAATATGTCTTACTCAAATTGATGAAACTTTGAAAGTTATCAGATGAATTATTCGAAAGACAAACTAATGTTCTTAAGAAAAAAAGCAAAAAAACGCTTATAGAAAGATGACTACTTATGCTCTTTTCAGAATGTAATTAATTTGTATTTAAAATCTTTTTTACCTGTGTTAGAAATTTTTTGTTCTATAATTTTCTCTTTTATGATATTAATTATTTGTATTCTTTCAAATTTATCAAAATAAAATAAACACATAACTAATCCCTTAACAAACTAACGTTTTAAATAAATAATGAAATTATATTGCTAAGGAATCCCACTAAAAGCTAAAATATAATTATTTTGAATATATTTCCTAAAATTTTGAATAAATTAGATGTATTAGCTATAATGAGGCTCATTTTTTACGCCCTATAAAAAGAAATGGCCAAATACATACGCAGGTCCCTAAAGTTGTTCGCGCTTTTCCCCAGGTACCTCAACTAACCAAGATTCCTATTAAATCCTTCAACCCCCTATAATTTGATCCTTTTAGATATTCTTGGCTGATGTGGAGCCAAACGTGATCTCACGTCCTTTAAGCGCGTGCAGACTCTTTAAAAGTGCTGATGTGGATCTTGAACCACCAACCAACGATCTTCTTCCCCCTTTTAACCCTAATTTCTCCCATTCTTCCATTATTTCTCCTCTTTTGTTTCTCTTCATCATTATTTCTCCTCTTTACCTCATTATATTATATCTCTTTTTCATTGATTTCTTCTTAATCATCAAGTTCCAATGTCGAATTTATCTTCTTCATCGATTTCTTCTTCTTCAACTGCGAAAATCGTCTGCAATCTTCTGCAATTCCTTCAACAAAACACTCAAAAAATCACTTTAAAATCTAAGAATTTCAGCTGTAAAAGTCATTGAAAGGGAGAGATTCTTAGGGTTTTCTCGTTTAGAAACGGGTTAGAAGTGATTTAGGGGGAAATTGATTTTTAGGTTTGATGACTTAATATGTGGCACTGACGTGTAATTGGGTTGGAGTGTATTGGTCAAAATTTCCACGTGGGGAAGGTTCATCTCACGCGCTTAATTACCAAAAATAATTTATTGAAATTTGACTCCACATCAGCCAAGAATATTTAAAAGGATCAAATTATAGGGGGTTAAAGGATTTAATAGAAATCTTGGTTAGTTGAGGTACCTGGGGAAAAGCGCGAACAATTTTAGGAACCCGCGTATGTATTTGACCAAAATAAATATAGATCATTGAAAACAAGTTGCCAAATAAGAAAAAATCCTTTATCAACACAAGTTCTAACGTGTAATAAAAGGTCATAAAAATCTCATTAATATAAATTACCAATTAATTAAAAAGCTATCTACCAAATCAAGTGAAAATACGTTTGGCCATTAGATACCAAAAATAATGATACTAACAATTAGCACATGAATATTGAATGTTATCATAAAAATAATAAGAAATTATTTATTGTTAAGCTAAACTATTTATTGATTCAAACAGGTTTCTTGATTGGTAAGGTACTTTTTACTATCCGGAATTATTTTTTGATTTGATGTTTAAAGCACTGATTATAAATATTACGAATTTTCAGTTAAATTTTCCGGATTTTCACTTAATTTTGTTTAAATATTCATCATATATTTATAATTTATTCAAATTTTTTTGTGATTCTCTTTTAATTTTTCAGATTTGTAGATTCTAGAAATTCATATATATGTTTATTTAGTTTTATGTTAAATACATTTTAATATTTTAATATATTATTTTAATACGATATTGAATACATTTATACATTATACAAAATATAAAATAAAAATTCGAATGAATACAAATACATATAATATATCTATTAGAATGAATATGAAATAGGAAAGGAAACATAATTTTGAAAAGAAAAATAAAATACACAATAAAAAAATAAAATGATTACAAATATATTTCTTAAATAACTACAGATTCATTTGACATACCTATTGAAATGAATACGAACTAATAAAGAAATACAAGTCGAATTGTACAAAATACAACATGAAAACTAGGATAAATACAAATACAAATGACATACATATTAGAACGAATACGATTTAAGAAAGGATGCAAAATTCTAGTAAATAAAATAAATACATTGTGAGAAAAGTATGTCAAATAACATATAAAAATAAAACATGAAAATAAAAATAAAAACAAATGCAAATGACATACAAATTGGAATGGATACGATTAAGAAAGCATACATAATTCTAGCAAATAAAATATATTATATTATAAGAAAAGTTGTCAAATAACATATAAATCTATAGGTGTTCAAATTTATAAATTTTAAAAAATTAATTTTTTTAATGGATAAAACTCTAAGGTATTATATTAAAGTTTCATAACAATAAGTAGTCTTGAAAGATAAGGACAACAATGACCTTAAGGGAGAAGGAAGAGACCGCCTATTTTAGGTCTCATAATCTTTTGTAACGAAAGTGATAAAGATTTTCAGCAACTTAATTTAATTTGAAATGTACTCCCTTGATTTTCTCTAGTTTGTTATTTCTTAATTATATTACGTTAAATTAAATAAAGAAAAAAAATACATAAATCAATCCATAACAAACTAAAATACTGTCATTTTTGATAAATATTGAAAGAATTACTAAGGAATCCTATTAAATGTCAAAATATTGTTGTTTCAAAAAGTTTCCATGAGAAAATTACCAATTAAATCATAATACCTAACATATTTAGTCAAAATAACAACACTTAATGAAAATTATTTAAAAATTTGTTAGAATGACAATATTTTAGAAAATAATATTGTAACGACCCGTTTAGTCGTTTTGAGCAACAGACTTCAATTCTGGAAAAAACTGGCTGAAACAACGGAACCCACGACGGACCGTCACAGGCACGACGGTCCGTCACAGATGTCTCGTTTCAATATACTTAGGAATTCTGAAATTGGGTACTGAAAATCGACTCTCTGAACTTCGTAACGGACTTGCAGGACGGACCGTCACAGGTGTGACGGACCGTCACAATATCCTTGGTGAAAATAAAGTCCTGGCCCTCACGACGACCTGAGTGACGGACCATCGCAGTCACGACGGCCCGTCACAGGTTACACAATCCCAGTTAGAATCAGATTTCTTTACACGTTTTAAGGGACGTTTTGGACTATTCTTTCCTTAATTATAGACTTCGTGGGTTTACATTAATAACTCAAAATTCTTGAGGGATAAAAGAGGTAATTTTGGGTTAATTAGTGGGGTATTATTGTCATCTTTCACACTTAGTTATATGTTAATTAGGGTAAAAGAAAGAGGGTTTTGAATAAGAAAAGAGAAAAGAAAAGAGAGAGATAGATTGATCGATTGAGAGAGAGAGTCGAACGAGGAAGAAGAATGTCAAAGCTTGGGAGATTGCTTGTTGATTCCAATTCTTCGGTGGAGGTAGGTTATGGTTTCCCTTACGATATTCGTAGTAAACTCTTAATAGAGAATGATATGTATTGATAATATTGTAAACCCTGCTATATGCTTAATTGTATGCTTGCATGAATATGATTATGTGATTATGATAAGATAAGCATGATGAAAATATTGAATCCCAAATATTGAAAAGA
This sequence comes from Solanum lycopersicum, assembly GCF_036512215.1. Taxonomy (NCBI): domain Eukaryota; kingdom Viridiplantae; phylum Streptophyta; class Magnoliopsida; order Solanales; family Solanaceae; genus Solanum; species Solanum lycopersicum. The sequence goes on from NC_090805.1 coordinate 38,492,262, forward strand.
AATTTTAATATACATTATTATTGATGATGCCTTGGTATAGAAGAAGGCTTGATGAATTAAAGTAATGGGATTGAGGATGCCTTGGTATAGAGAAGGCTTGATGATGTACAGAATGATATTAGTGGATCGGAGTGTCACGTACCGACACATGTAGGGGATCGGGTGTCACGAACCGACACGTAGATGTAGGGGATCGGGTGTCACGAACCGACACGTAGATTTAGGGGATCGGGTGTCACGAACCGACACGTAGAATTAGGGGATCGGGTGTCACGAACCGACACGTAGATTTAGGGGATCGGGTGTCACGAACCGACACGTAGATTTAGGGGATCGGGTGTCACGAACCGACACGTAGATTTAGGGGATCGGAGTGTCATGTACCGACACAAGAGGAATAAAGATAATGAATCTTGAAAGATGTTAATATACTCAATCTAATGAACATGATTCCCAAATGAGTATGGCATTGGGGCTTGAGCCCTCATATGTGAACTTGACGGTAATTGTTAATGATATAGTGCTTGTTGTTGCTACATGTTGAGTATTATAGTTGTTTTTATGATATGCCTATTCGTGTTTCTACTCCGGTGGGTGAGTCTGTGGTAGTTGAAAAGGTGTATAGGTCTTGTCTGGTGAACTTTGTGGGGAGCAACACCTATGTAGATTTAGTTATCTTAGAAATGGACGATTTTGATGTGATTCTGGGTATGACTTGGCTTTCTCCGCAATTTGCAATCTTGGATTGTAATGCTAAAACGGTGACGTTAGCCAAGCCTGGGACAGACCCGTTAGTGTGGGAGGGTGACTACACTTCCAATCCGGTCCGCATCGTCTCCTTTCTTTGTGCTAGGAAAATGATTAGTAAATGGTGTTTAGCTTTCTTGGCACATCTCAAGGATGACACTACCCAAGTACCTTCGATTGAGTCGGTTTTAGTAGTTCGTGAGTTTCTGGATGTGTTCCCTGCAGATCTTCCTGGTATGCCACCGGATAGGGATATTGACTTCTGTATTGATCTTGAACCCGGTACTCGCCCCATTTCTATACCCCCTTATAGAATGGCTCCCGCGGAGTTAAGAGAGTTAAAAGCACAACTTCAAGAGTTATTGAACAAAGACTTCATTAGACCAAGTGCATCTCCTTGGGGTGCTCCGGTTTTGTTTGTAAAGAAGAAGGATGGGAGTTTTCGAATGTGTATAGACTACAGACACCTAAACAAGGTAACCATAAAGAACAAGTATCCTCTTCCCCGCATTGATGATTTGTTCGATCAGTTACAAGGTGCTTGTGTCTTCTCTAAGATTGACTTGAGATCCGGTTATCATCAATTGAAAATACGGGCAACAGATGTGCCAAAGACTGCTTTTCGAACGAGGTATGGGCATTACGAATTTGTAGTGATGTCCTTTGGTCTTACGAATGTCCCTGCTGCGTTCATGAGCTTGATGAACGGGATTTTTAAGCCATATTTGGACCTCTACGTGATCGTATTTATTGATGATATATTGATATACTCAAAGAGCAAGAAGGAACATGAAGAGCATTTGAGAATGGTATTGGAAATGTTGAGGGAGAAGAAGCTTTATGCCAAGTTCTCTAAGTGTGAGTTTTGGCTAGATGTAGTGTCCTTCTTGGGACACGTGGTTTCTAAGGATGGAGTGATGGTGGATCCTTCTAAGATTGAGACAGTGAAGAATTGGGTAAGACCCACTAACGTGTCAGAAATAAGGAGCTTTGTTGGGTTAGCTAGCTACTACCGCCGATTTGTTAAGGGATTCTCTTCTATTGCTTCCCAATTGACGAACTTGACTAAGCAGAATGTTCCATTTGTATGGTCGGACGAATGTGAGGAAAGCTTTCAGAAGCTCAAGACCTTGTTGACTACCGCACCTATCCTTACCTTGCCAGTAGAGGGTAAGAACTTCATTGTTTATTGTGATGCATCCTATTCTGGTTTGGGTGCAGTACTAATGCAAGAGAAGAGTGTGATTGCTTATGCTTCAAGGCAACTAAAGGTGCATGAACGTAACTATCCGACCCACGATTTGGAATTGGCTGCGGTGGTGTTTGCATTAAAGCAATGGAGACACTATTTATATGGGGTTAAGTGTGAGATCTATACGGATCATCGTAGCCTACAGTATGTCTTTACTCAGAAAGATTTGAACTTAAGACAGAGGAGATGGATGGAGTTACTAAAGGACTACGATATCACTATCTTGTATCATCCGGGAAAGGCAAATGTTGTAGCGGATGCCTTAAGTAGAAAGGTGGGAAGCATGTGAAGTCTAGCTCACTTGCAAGCTTCTAGACGCCCATTGGCTAGAGAGGTTCAGACTCTATCTAACGACTTGATGAGATTAGAATTAAATGAGAAGGGAGGATTGTTGGCTTCTGTGGAGGCAAGATCTTCCTTTCTTGACAAGATTAAGGGAAGACAGTTTGATGATGAGAAACTAAGAAGAATCCAAGATAAAGTATTTCGAGGGGAGGCTAAGGAAGCACAAATCGATGAGGAAGGTGTCTTGAGAATCAAGGGAAGGGTATGTGTACCCCGCGTCGATGATTTGATCAACACTATTCTGACAGAGGCTCATAGTTCAAGGTATTCTATACATCCGGGTGCAACCAAGATGTATCGTGACCTAAAACAACACTTTTGGTGGAGTAGAATGAAGCGTGACATTGTGGATTTTATTGCCAAATGTCCAAACTGTCAACAAGTAAAGTATGAACACCAAAGGCCCGGAGGAACACTTCAGAGAATGCCCATTCCGGAATGGAAGTGGGAAAGAATTGCAATGGATTTTGTGGTTGGTCTTCCGAAGACAATGGGTAAGTATGACTCCATTTGGGTGATTGTTGATAGGTTAACTAAATCTGCTCATTTTATTCCGGTTAAGGTGACTTACAATGCCGAGAAGTTAACCAAGATCTATATCTCAGAAATCGTTTGATTGCATGGGGTTCCACTATCCATCATATCAGCCAGAGGTACGCAGTTTACTTCTAAGTTTTGGAAAACATTGCATGCGGAATTGGGTACTAGGTTGGACCTTAGTACTGCGTTCCATCCTCAGACCGATGGTCAGTCTGAGCGAACGATTCAAGTGTTGGAGGATATGCTTCGTGCGTGTGTGATAGAGTTTGGTGGTCATTGGGATAGCTTCCTACCCTTAGCGGAGTTTTCATACAATAATAACTATCACTCAAGCATTGACATGGCTCCATTCGAAGCCTTGTATGGTAGGAGATGTAGGTCTCCTATTGGTTGGTTTGACGCATTTGAGGTTAGGCCTTGGGGTACTGACCTTTTGAGGGATTCGATAGAGAAAGTGAAGTCTATTCAAGAAAAGCTTCTAGCGGCGCAAAGTAGAAGAAAAGAATATGCAGATCGAAAGGTTAGAGACTTAGAGTTCATGGAAGGTGAACAAGTCTTGTTGAAAGTTTCGCCCATGAAAGGGGTGATGCGGTTTGGAAAAAGGGGTAAGCTAAGTCCAAGGTATATTGGACCATTTGAAGTACTTAAGCGAATAAGGGAGGTGGCTTATGAGTTAGCCTTGCCCCCAGGGCTTTCCGGAGTGCATCCGGTATTCCATGTGTCTATGTTGAAAAGATACCACGGGGATGGAAACTACATTATCCGTTGGGATTCAGTTTTGCAAGTTGAGGTCAAGAGAGATTGCATCCATCAAGGTGCAATGGAAGAATCGACCGGTTGAAGAAGCCACTTGGGAGAAGGAGGCGGATATGCGAGAAAAATACCCACATCTGTTTACAGATTCAGGTACTCCTTTTTCGCCCTTGTTATCCTTCTTTTGATCGTTCGGGGACGAACAATGGGTGTAAATTGGTATCTAATGTAACGACCCGTTTAGTCGTTTTGAGCAACAGACTTCAATTCTGGAAAAAACTGGCTGAAACAACGGAACCCACGACGGACCGTCACAGGCACGACGGTCCGTCATAGATGTCTCGTTTCAATATACTTAGGAATTCTGAAATTGGGTACTGAAAATCGACTCTCTGAACTTCGTAACGGACTTGCAGGACGGACCGTCACAATATCCTTGGTGAAAATAAAATCCTGGCCCTCACGACGACCTGAGTGACGGACCGTCGCAGTCACGACGGCCCGTCACAGGTTACGCAATCCCAGTTAGAATCAGATTTCTTTACACGTTTTAAGGGACGTTTTGGACTATTCTTTCCTTAATTATAGACTTCGTGGGTTTACATTAATAACTCAAAATTCTTGAGGGATAAAAGAGGTAATTTTGGGTTAATTAGTGGGGTATTATTGTCATCTTTCACACTTAGTTACATGTTAATTAGGGTAAAAGAAAGAGGGTTTTGAATAAGAAAAGAGAAAAGAAAAGAGAGAGATAGATTGATCGATTGAGAGAGAGAGTCGAACGAGGAAGAAGAATATCAAAGCTTGGGAGATTGCTTGTTGATTCCAATTCTTCGGTGGAGGTAGGTTATGGTTTCCCTTACGATATTCGTAGTAAACTCTTAATAGAGAATGATATGTATTGATAATATTGTAAACCCTGCTATATGCTTAATTGTATGCTTGCATGAATATGATTATGTGATTATGATAAGATAAGCATGATGAAAATATTGAATCCCAAATATTGAAAAGAAATTTTAATATACATTATTATTGATGATGTCTTAGTATAGAAGAAGGCTTGATGAATTAAAGTAATGGGATTGAGGATGCCTTGGTATAGAGAAGGCTTGATGATGTACAGAATGATATTAGTGGATCGGAGTGTCACGTACCGACACATGTAGGGGATCGGGTGTCACGAACCGACACATAGATGTAGGGGATCGGGTGTCACGAACCGACACGTAGATTTAGGAGATCGGGTGTCACGAACCGACACGTAGAATTAGGGGATCGGGTGTCACGAACCGACACGTAGATTTAGGGGATCGGGTGCCACGAACCGACCGTAGATTTAGGGGATCAGGTGTCACGAACCGACACGTAGATTTAGGGGATCGGAGTGTCACGTACCGACACAAGAGGAATAAAGATAATGAATCTTGAAAGATGTTAATATACTCAATCTAATGAACATGATTCCCAAATGAGTATGGCATTGGGGCTTGAGCCCTCATGTGTGAACTTGACGGTAATTGTTAATGATATAGTGCTTGTTGTTGCTACATGTTGAGTATTATAGTTGTTTTTATGATATTACTTGATATATACTGTTTCCTATTTTGAGTTGGCCGATGATATCTACTCAGTACCCGTGCTTTGTACTGACTCCTACTTTTATTGTTTTCTTCTTGTTATTTGTGGAGTGCAGCAAACGTGCCGTGATCTTCGACTCAACAATAACTCAAGCCAGTCTTCGTCACATCGGATCTTCAGGGTGAGCTAATGCGTCTAGCTTGGACTGGATCTTCTCCTTCATGTCTTGATGCCTTGAACCTCCGGCATGGACTAGCTTCTTATGTGTTTTTAGATTTTAGAAACTCTTAGAATTAGTAGTTTAAAGTAGATGTTCTTGTGATGATGACTTCCAGGTTTTGGGAATAATAGATGTTGAATATTGATAGTTATTGAATTGGTTTTATTAATGAGTTTAAGTCTTCCGCATTATTTTCTGTTGTTATTACAGTGAAATGTTAAGGTTTAGATTGGTTGGTTCGCTCACATAGGAGGGTAAGTGTGGGTGCCAGTCGCGGCCCGGATTTGGGTCGTGACAAATATGTATTCAAATTATAGTATTTAAAATTAATTTTATGTATGAAAATAGACCTATATTAGACCAAATTCTAAACTAATGAGTTATCGATATCCATTAACCTTCCTTTGTCACCTTTCACGTTTCTATCCTTTTTTCATGTTTTCAGATTCTCTTTCTTCAAGATGCTCACAAATTGTTCACCAAAATATATATGTTAATTTAAGAAATTTTCTCTATTGTTAAACGAAATATCTATATTAATTCAAGTGGATTTATCGATTGGCAAGGTAATTCCACTATTTATTTTGATTTGATTTTTAAAATCATCGATTATAGTGTATATTCCAGATTCTACATATTATGAATTTCAATATCAATGTTTATGATTTATATTTCGCATTATACATATTACAGATTTTTTATCATTTTTTTCTATTTTTTTGCAAGTTTATCTACATATTCATCTAATATTTATGTATCTTAGATTTTTAGTCAATTAGATATTTATTTTAATTTTTTTCTGATTTCATTTTAATATTTCAGATTTATTAGAATATACAAATCCATTCATATGTTTATTTTGTTTGATTTTTAGTACATTTATATTTGTCTGTCTACAATGTCTGAATCAACTGTTTATTTGTGTATTCATTCTATCTATATATCAAAAAGTTTTACATTTTTTGCTTTTACATTGTATCTAATCTCAATCAATATATCAACATGTTTGTTTTTCTTTCTTAATTTTTATTTGTTCTAGCCTCATGCTAACAATTTTGTATTTTTGTAATGACCTGTTTAGTCGTTTTGAGCGGCAGATTTTATTTCTGGAAAAACAGGCTGAGACGACGGAACTCACGACGGACCGTCATGAGCACAACGGATCGTCGAGGGGTCTCGTTTCAAAACACTTAGAAATTATGAAAAATGGGTACTGAAATCGACTCTCTAAACTTCGTAACGGAATAGCAGGACAGACCGTCACAGGCGTGACGGACCGTCACAGACTCTTCAGATAATTGAGTCTCTGAACTCTGTGATGGAGCAGCAGAACGGATCGTCGCAGGCACGACGGCCCGTCACAGGCTGCGTAATCTCAAACTGGGTCGAATTTCTGTTAAGTAATTTAAGGGGCGTTTTGGACTATTCCGTCTTTAATTATAAAGTTATGGGGTTAATGTTAATAAGTCTAATTACTTGGGGGATAAAAGAGATAACCTTGAGTAAATTAGTGGGTTATTATTGCCATCTTTTATTCTTAATTATATGCTAATTAGGGTAAAAGAAAGAGGGTTTGAATAAAAGAAAATAGAAAGAACAAAGAGAGAGAGAGAGGGAGAAACGAAGAGGAAAGCAAAGATCTTGAGGAAATTGCTTGCTTGATCACGAACCTTCGGTGGAGGTAGGTTATGGTTTTTATGCTATTCGTAGTAAACTCTTAATAGCGAATGATATGTATTGGGTAGTGTTGTAAACCCTTCTATATGCTTAATTGTATGCTTGCATGAATGTGATTATATAATTGTGATAAAATAAGCATGATGAAGCTATTGAATCCTAAATCTTGAAAAAGAAATCCTAATCTACTTTGTTAATGATGATGCATTGGTATAAAAGAAGGCTTGATGAACAAAAGTAGTGAGATTAGGGGATCGGGTGCCACGTTCCGATACCAGGATAGTATATGGATCGGGTGCCACGTTCCGGTACCAAGATAGAATATGGATCGGGTGTCACGTTCCGACACAGGATAGTATATGGATCGGGTGCCACGTTCCGGTACCAGGATAGTATATGGATCGGGTGCCACATTCCGGTACCAAGATAGAATATGGATCGGGTGCCACGTTTCGGTACCAGGATAGAATATGGATCGGGTGTCACGTTTCAACACCAGGATAGAATGAGGATCGGAGTGTCACGTTCCGACACCAGGATAGTATATGGATCGGGTGCCACGTTCCGGTACCAGGATAGTATATGAGGATCGGAGTGTCACGTTCCGACACCAGGATAGTATATGAGGAGCGGAGTGTCACGTACCGACACGAGAGGAATAAAGATAATGAATCTTGAAAGATGTTAATATACTCAATCTAATGAACCTAATTCCCAAATGAGTATGATGAGGAGGCGTGAGTCCTCGTTGATGAGCTTGGTGTTATGACCAAGGGTTATGGTAATTGTAAATGCCGCATGTTGAGTATTTTAGTTGATTTTATGATATTATCTGATATATACTGTTTTCTATTTCGAGTTGGCCGATGATATCTACTCAGTACCTGTGTTTTGTACTGACCCCTACTTGTATGTTTTCTTTTTGATTATTTGTGGAGTGCAGCAAACATACCATCGTCTTCAACTCAACCGCAACTCTAGCCAGTCTTCATTACTCCGGATTTCAGGGTGAGCTAATGCTTCTAGCTTGGACTGGATCTTCCTCTTCATGTCTTGATGCCTTGAAGTTCCGGCATGGACTAGCTTTTTATGTATTTTAGCTTCTAGATACTCGTAGCTTTAGTAATTTGAAGTAGATGTTCTTGTGATGATGACTTCCAGATTTTGGGGATAATAATAGTTGTTGAGTTTTTAGAAGTTATTGAATTGGTTTTTATTAATGAGTTTAAGTCTTCCGCATTACTTTCTGTTGATATTATATTGAAATGTTAAGGTTTAGATTGGTTGGTTCGCTCACATAGGAGGGTAAGTGTGGGTGCCAGTCGCAGCCCGATTTGGGTCGTGACAATTTTATTGGGTATTCATTTTGTATTTCAATCTCAATTTATATGTGAACAAGTTTTTTATTTCTCTTTTGTTTTGTATTCAACCTAATTGTATACCGACAAGTTTTGTATTTATGTGCGTACTTTACCTTTCAAAGTCATTTGTAATTTAAATGAAGAGAGTATTTCTTTTGTAATCATAATTTTATATTCAATCTCATTTTATATTTATAACTTTGTATTTTCATCTCACTTTAATTTTCATATATTGTTGTATTCAACATATAGTTCATGATTGATTTATTTGTATTTTACCTTCAAAGTCACTTTGTATTTTAAAGGGATAATGCCCAAGTACCCCCTCAACCTATGCCCAAAATCTCAGAGACACACTTATACTATACTAAGGTCCTATTACTCCCCTGAACTTATTTTATTAATAATTTTTTACCCCTTTTCGACCTATGTGGCACTATCTTGTGGGTCCAACGATGGTTGACTTTTTTTTTTCAAACTAGTGCCACGTAGGCTAAAAAGGGGTAGGAAATTACTTGTAATAGGACCTTAGTATAGTATAAGTGTGTCTCTGAGATTTCGGGCATAGGTTGAGGGGGTACTTGTGCATTATCCCTATTTTAAATGAACAAAATATTTCTTTTGTATTCACAACTTTATATTTAATTTCATTTTGTATTTACAACTTTGTATTTTCATCTCACTTTTGTATTCATATATTGTTGTATTCGACATATAGTTCATAATCGATTAGTTATATTAACTTAATGAGATATGCATTCAAACAGAAAAAACAGCTACTAAATTAAAATAAACAATTTCATTCACTATACATCATAATTTGAATCCAAAATATCTAAAAAAGGCTATAAATCACAATAATATACAAAGATTTCACTAATTCAATCAATAAAAAAAATATTCTTGTACTCATATGAATATCTCATCCATAGAAATAGAAAGTAAAAAAAAAAACACATGATTGTTTTTCGATTATTCCCAAGATGCGAAAAATTTATAGTCATCAATTTTAAAAATTTCGTGTGACAAATTTGTAGTCGTCAAATTTAAAAAATTTCGAATAAAAAATATGTCGTATTCAAATTGATGAAGCTTTGAAAGTTATCGGAAGACAAACTAATGTTCTTAAGAAAAAAGCAAAAAAACACTAGATAGAAAGATGACTATTAATGCTCTTTTCAGTTAATTAATTTGTATTTAAAATCTTTTTATTGAATTTTTTTGTTCTATGATTTCTCTGTTATGATATTAATTATTTGTATTTTAAATTAATCAAAATAAAATAAACACATAACTAATCCCTTGACAAATTAAAAAAAATAACGTTTTAAATAAAAAATGAAATTATGTTGCTAAGGAATCCCACTAAAAGCTAAAATATAATTATTTTGGATTTTTTCCCTAAAATTTTAAATAAATTAGATGAATTAGCTATAATTAGACTTATTTTTTTTACACCCTATAAAAAGAAATATAGATCATTGAAAACAAGTTGCCAAATAAGAAAAAATTCCTTTATCAACACAAGTTCCGAATGCTATCATATAAATCTACACTCTCGTAATTGTAATTGTATTATTAATTCTTTTGAATAAATTCAATAAAAACAATTTTTATTCTTTTTTAAATTCTAATAATATTTCTACTATTAGTTATTTCTCTCTTTTATTTTCTCCCAAGTAATTAGAGAAAAAATTCTAACCCTTTTTCCAACATATACCCTACCCCTAGTAAACACCCTAAACCTAATCAACAAATTTTGAGCATTAAATGTCTTTTTTAGTATAAAAAAGGGAACTTACATAAATATGCATTATTAATAAAGTATTTACCATTTATAACAATACAACTTTAATTCATATTACAGAAAATAGTTTATAAAACACATATAATACAAGTTTAATATATGTATTGCATACATAATTACTTTTAATACATATTGCAGATTTATCATATTATGTTATTTGTTGCTATAAATGGTAATAAATGGAAAATATCACTAAAATTAGTAATTATTTATTAAAATGTATTCATTGAAGTAATTTTTCCTAAAAAAATAACACAAATTTGGAGGAAGTAAATGGATTCGAAATTTTTGATTATAAATTCAGATTCAGACAAACTTCAATATAAATAATAAACATCGAATAGAATAAGAATTTAAATAAAAAATATAAAATATAAAACTTTTTGACGTAATTAAAAAAAAAACGGTGTCATTGTTTTTAAGTTCATTTATTTATAAAAAAACTCCCCAACTACCTGCGGTCGGCAAAGAATTTATTTGATGCGCGTGTGGCACACTCGAGTCCAAGGCGTGAAAATAAGATTGTAATTTCCATTAAATTTCAAGGGCATTTCTTTTCTCCACCACTATAAATATTACTCAAAATTGTTTATTGATTGTGGAGAATCCAAAGAGACTAAAAATCCTGTTATGTGAGTATACAAATTCCATTTATATTTGATTTGCTTATTTATGTGTTAAAAGTTTGTAACTTTATTTGGGGTTTTTCAGTAGATGGGGTCAGATCATAAAGTTCATCTATTTGAGGAGGTTGCAAAGCACAACAAGACCAAAGATTGTTGGCTTATTATCAGTGGAAAGGTTAGATCTTTTAGTAGTAGTAGTAATTTCTTATCAGATGTATTTTTAGGATTAATGAGTTTGAACCGAGGTGAAAGTTCAGATAGATAGACAATCAATTGAGCTACTAAGATCGTGATGAGTTTGAATCTTGTTTTTCTTGATTGGTTCTGTTTTTTATTCCCATTAATTCAACTTATTGAGATGAAAAATTGGGGTTAAAGTAATGTTCATTGAAGTTATCGAATTGTTTGTGATCTAGGGATAGCTTTGATGATCTGATATGGTTTTTGTTTAACTAGGTGTTGAATTGTTTGTTTTTGTGCAAGCTTAGTTGTTCTGTTCACTATTCTTAAACTTTACCTTGTCTATTTTTAGTGTGATGTAGGCAACTTACCTCATGTTCCACGGCTCGAATCTGTGACCTATACGTCAGTTGGAGACAACTTTTTTGTTGCTCATGCTGGGAAGGTTTATCTTAGTAACATAAAATTGGATTTCTCTCTTGGGAACTGAGAGCAGGTGTTGATTAAGCAGTGTAGAACATCAGTGGTTGGTAGATATCATATTACCCCAAAAAAATTGACTTTTTCTTTTCTTTTTTTTAATTTTATGCCATCACCTTAATAGTGTGGGGGGTTAGGCTTAACCCCTACCATGTCTATAACATTCAAGAAGTTACAAAAGCATAGGGGGACATGGTCCATAACTTTGATAAGAAAAAATGAGGATAAACTAAACAATGTACAGATTGACCAAGGTTACATAAACTTTCATACTATAAGCAAAATACAATGGTTCAACTAACGAAAAATTTACATTTGTTGTATCTTCTCCTTGTGCTAGGAAGTTGCCACTTATCTAGTAGAAATAGTCCCTTCACCTCTTTAGGAAATTGTGAGTGATATCTCAATATATTGAAAGTAGGCTTGTCACATTAAAGAATTTATTGCAAAAAAACAGAAACATATATAAGCATTTCGTAGTAAAAGACAAGCAGATGACATTTTTCTAATGTTGTGTTGATTCAAAAATCTCTAGATACATGAAGCATCGTCGGTCATGTGACTCTTGGTCTGAGTGGCACAGCCCTGAACCTATTAGGAGTGTGTTTTATGGAAAGGTAAATTAGACTTGTGTTATGCTAACTATGTCGAACATATCTTAGTTCTGACTTCCCCTGCCTGTTCGTGACTTTGAAATGAGCGACTCAGTTTTTTGAAACATAGAGTAAACTGATACAAACAAGGATCCTTTCATCTCATTTGATCAAAAAGGGATTGATCTTCACAACATAAATTTAATATGCATCTGATTTGTTAAAACGAAGAATCTTTAGAACGTACATCTAATATAATTTTTGGACTTTATTTCCAGCCAGTCAGCTGTAACTGCTGGAGATTAAGAAAGCCCAACTGTGGAGTACCTCAAAGGATTCCACAACGAACATTATTCTTTAAGCTACTTACGGCGTGAAATATGTTTTAACCCTTCCCCTGACTATCTGATTTTTTCTTGGATACTTCCTATGTTACCTAAGACCAAATCATATATCTTCCATCACTTCCATTTGAGGATCCAAGTCCTTATTTTTCTCCTTGTGTAATGCAAATATTGATTGATGTGTTGATATTAAATTGCTCTCCAGGTGTATGATGTGACTCCATTTATGGAAGATCATCCAGGTGGTGATGAAGTTTTGCTTTCAGCAACAGGTAATGCCCGAGTATTTCACGCAGTTTAGATTATCTTGGTTGAGTTTTAATGCATTTCTCTACGGCCAGGCCTGGTATGTGAAATTCATTTGATTGTGTGACAGGGAAAGATGCAACAAATGACTTTGAAGACGTCGGCCACAGTGATTCTGCTAGGGAGATGATGGATAAATATTACATTGGAGATATTGATCAGTCAACAGTTCCTCTAAAACGTGCTTACATTCCTCCAGAACAAGCCCCATACAATCCAGACAAGACTTCAGAATTTGTTATCAAAATTTTGCAAATCCTTGTGCCCCTCTTGATTTTGGGCTTAGCCTTTGCTGTGCGACACTACACCAAGGAGAAGTAAATCCATTACAATCTAATTCGAATATCCAGAATGCTTTCTATTTGAATTACATAGGAGCTATAGTAGCTGAACCATGATTATCAGTTTGTATGTGCTTCACAGTTGCCATTCGTAATGACCTCTATGTTGTTAACAATAGACTTCACTGGGTTTATATCTATGTCATTTGACAGACGGCCTTCTCTATTTTGAGTAGTTTCTGTGCTACATCAGTCTGTACTAGAAAATATAGCTGCAGCTAACCGATCAACTCGTAAGCTGAGTGAGAATTATAAGTAGTTGAATTTAGAAAAATGAGCTTTGCCCATGCCCTATGAGATGAATTGCCCCTGGATGTATCTTCACTTTGGCAATGGGCACTGTAACAGCCCTGGTAGAAAGGTAATGGTCTTATTGTTCCGTCACCAGATCCAAGTTACAGGCAAACAGGATAACAATGTCAAACCGTACAAGGCTTTCAATGTTTCTGCTTTGCACACTCAAAAGTCAAAAACCAAACACCAACCATTATACATCCCAACTGCTAAAAGTATCACAAACAGTGTAAATACACAATTCTAAGGCTCTCGTGACCAACATCGGATACTTTAATATATAACTGATCCAGTTCGTGCTTGCCCACACGACTCCCAACCCAACACCCCACTCCTTGAACCCAAGCAAGTTGGTCAATAGGTACAACATATCCAGTCTGAATAAGTTTTCCTACTATTAAATAGACCCTATAACTATAACTCTAATAAGCATTAAAAATGAGAACTTAAACGATATATATTGAGCATATGGTAGAACAGTCTGGAACACAGGCTTTCTAATAATGGCTACACTGAAATCGAGCAAATAGCAGTGCCTGTACTCGGTAGAGTTGAGAGTTATAGATAACCCCGATCTCTGACCCAAAAAGAGCAGCAGCAGCAATGTTTTCACTTGTCAGGTAGAAAGTTCTTCCTCACCACAAAAACTTACCGACTCACTGATGCTGAATTTAGCAAAGAGAACAAATAAGTGGTATAAAATTTTGGAAGGCAAAAGGTGTCTATATCTTGTCATGGAGAGTGACCACCAAATCATGAGCATCATCTAGTAGCTTCCATACATCAAGATGACCAGCCATGTTATTGCACTCCCTTAAAATTTCATCCATGCTACTATACTTCTCAGTGATTTGTTTCCTCCTCTGTAATACAGATGCTGCAATTGCATAAAGCAAAAGATCATCTGTTGGTGGAGCACGCTGCCTAATCCTACTCCAAGCAGACTTCCCAATCCCAGCCCTAATAGCGACCTGGTCTGCCCACATTACCTCCCATAGGCAGAGTGTTTGCTCAAAAGTCAATTCCCTCCTGAAGAGCACTACCACCATCCTGTACACAAAAAAACAATCCTCTGCTTGAAGCTTCTCCAAGTGCCTATAGAGATGTGAATCCTTATGTTTGATAATCTTAGAAATAATATTTAGTTGCCTCCTGATTCCAACCTCATCAAGCCTAAAGTTATGTCGAGCCTTCCTCATGAAACCAACAAAGCACCAAAAAGCTTCATGGTCCTCTGTCATCACAGTAATAATTGGTGAAAGCAAATCACTCATTCCCTGGCAATAGCCAATTTCAGGGTCATAAAGCGCATAGGCTTCAAGGATGGCAACTAACCGAGCAGCATGGAAGATCCTTGAGGGCTCTAGGTGATCATAGTCCTTCAATCCAACAGCCTCCGCAGAACAGCGTGCACGACCATCTGATACTACTCCAGCCTGAGGTGTGGAATATGCTATCCATTCTTCATTTGCACGAACTGCATCAACCCGAATTATTCGTTGCCATGTAGCAAAATCTTCTGCATTGCAAGGCTGTTTCTGGACTTCTGTCTCTGAAGGAGACGAGTCAACCTTGGAATGCAATTCGGCTGTATCATACATGCTTCTTATAGAGAGGAAACTATGATTCACATCATGATCTACAGAGGAATCAGAATCTGACGACTCAGAGTCGGAGACATCATTTGGCTCCATGGCTCGTTTGGAACTAGAAAATTCATCCAACATTAAATTGCTGTGACTGTCTGAATCCTCAACAAATGGGCTCCGGTCCCCACTAGAGGGGGATTCCAGGGCACTGACATCTTCATAATCGGGGAAATCCATCCCTTCCATGAGATTCCCACTGTCTCCGTTGTTTCCGATTCCACCCGTCACTTTCATCTTAAAGGTTTCACTATTGTGTCTCAGTAGTTGGCAGCACTTCCTCCGAAGCATCACATATTCCTTTCTGCATTCAGATATTTATGCACCATTAAGGAGTATGACTATGGAGTCCAAAAATGAATTGGAACTACTAATAATGGAAGGTGATTATAACTTATCAACTGAAAAGCAGAGATTAAAAAGATTTTCATGTATGACACCTTTGTCGAGGTAGAGCAGATGTATTTGGAGACATTACCTGTTCTTTTTTCTTACAGCGTCTCTTTCTTTTTTGGAACTGTCCAATTCATAGCTGCACAGACACAAGGAACAATTATCAGCCCTGACCCAAGCCTTCACCAGTATAAAACTTCGACACATAGAGTATTTAGACAAACAGAGACCCTACAAAAACATTGCCTGCCCATCACACCACCAAGTTAATAAATGACAGAAGCTATATAGAGCTGTCCTTTCTCAGCATAGATCTAAAGAGACACAAGTAATTAAGAACCCATTAAATCACCAATGAATGAATTTATTTTCAGACTTAGTGACCAGAGCTTGGTTTCTCTTATATAATCTTCCATAGAAGACAATTTTAATATAATAGATCAACAGGAAACAGGGACCCTACAATATATAGAAACCGGTTCATAAGAGGATTCATTTAAAAGATCCAGTAGAATAACTGCAGTATCTCACTCATTATGGAAACGAATTAATTGACAGAAATGTAAGAAAGTTTAATTTCATCAATCTGGACAATGAAATTCCATCATCTCCCTTGGAAAGTAAGGCAAACTAAATTGGCCCACTAAAGTGAAAGAAGAAAGGGGGGAAGGAGTGTGTGGAATGAACCAAATTTCAATCTTACTAATGGTAACTAGTACGAGAGGAGAAACTTACACCCCGAGGAGAAAAGGCCAAACCTCTGCCCTGATGCTAGGATCAACTCCCTGCATAAGAAAACAAAGTTCAGTAAACGAACCAACCCTTTACATGGACAGTTGGGAAGAGAAAGAAAAGGAAGATGGTAAGGTTTTCTGCTGTTAGGTTTGCATTTGACAATAGAGGAGAAAGATTTTGACAGAGAAAATGATCTGCAGTTTGTCCCACAAGATTCTCTTTCCTCTTTGGAAAGGAGAAAATCAACAGAGATTTTGAAAAGCAAAGCAGTTTACACTCCAGTTCACCACTCCGTTCCTCTTTTGGACTCCAAACAAAAGAAAACAGTGTTATTTTCACCTTAACCAAGGAAAAGAAAATGATTTTCTCTTTAAAACCCCCACTTCTCATTTCCCTTCATTTTGCTTTCCTTCCCTTTCACACTTCCAAACAAACATTAAAAGTTCTAATATGCCAATAACTGAATACATGGAAAATGCGATTTTCAAAAAATACCAAGGTGCAGGAACTCACTCCGCTTCGAACTTTCTTCAGAAATTTAACTCCTCCATTACGAAGCTTTCCATCGGGGGCAAAAAAGCTTCTCCATCGAAGCGGTGAAAGGACATGTTTTCTCTTTCTATGAGACCATGGTGATTTGAGATGACCTCTGAAATGAAACAGCCATAATTAAACATTTCAGTAAACGACAGCTACAGGTAAAGGTAACTATATTAGCAGATCAAATTACCATTTAATAAAACAAAACATTCAGCATCATTAAAAATTTCACAACTTCAACAATCCAGCTAAAAAGGAAAAGCATAAAGGTGACAGGGAAAAATTGTTCACCAGTGCAAACACAGACCAAATCAAAGGAAACTAAATGACCACAAGCCCATAATCGTTACATCTTGGAGATGATAAGCTTATACAAATTATTTTTTCATTTTCTAGCTGCATTATTTGAAGTAAGAGACACCTAGCCCAAAAATAAAGATTAACATTATCAGGATTCATTACAAAATAAAGTAAGATGCCTAAGGAATAAGGAAGATCCACGAAATTAAATTATGCACTGTTAAAATCTATCTGACAAAAGTTTGAGTCGTGGTACATCGGTGATTAGCAAGTTACCCCAATTCAGCTATAATCAAACATAGCCAAGCAACTTATGAAAAAAATCAACTTGAGAAATATCACAAAGATTTACAGATACAACCCATTTCAACAGTTTTATGCAGAAGCTAAGGCTGAACAACTTGAAAGTCGTAGCAGGAAACAAAGGGCTCAACAATGATGTATTTGATTAATTTATTGAGATTATACATAAGGACAACTTAACCTCTCAGAATGCTTCTGCATAGATATATCTTTGACTGGTGTGATTTGCAATAGCCAATAAGCAGATGTGCATCTATTTTATTTTAAACAGAAATAAAATAGAATAAAGAATGACATAGTTCATCTATATTATGTATCGATCATATGATCACTCTAGAAAAAGGTCAATTCTCTGTTACCTCCCACTGTTCACGTCATACATTTTTTAAATCAAATATCCTAGTACAAGCATTGCCAATTATCTCTAAATAAAACTTCGCAAAAGAATTCTTTTTTTTCCTGTAAATTATCATTTACTTGATTCTATTGAACTCTGTGAATAAAGATTCCAGTATATTAACAACCAAATGTGAGGGACAATTTTGCAGGAAACATTATGAGAGGGGATAATCAATCTTCTGTCTGATACGGCAAGGTAAGAAGTTCAGTCATGCAGTTCAAACAACATAGCCCAACAAGCCATAACTGGCAGATCGTACTAGTTTGCTTTGTAATCCTAAGTACTTGGGATTTATGCTAGTATAGACTATATATGAGAACATTTATGCCTTTATCCTAAAGCATCAGATTCTGTTAAACATTTACCAAATGATATCTCAGATTTCACGCATAAAGACACGATGCAAGAAGATCCCATAAATAACAAATCAGAGAAGTAAAAAGTGTTTCATAAGGCAGAACATCGCATCCCAATTCAGAAAGGGCCTTTTTCATCCAGAAGAAATGAAAATAATGGCAATCAGTGTACCAAGTAATTATCCTCGCAATGTTTAATAGGATTGGAAGTACAAAACTGGTCTCAAAAAGTAACTAAAACCTACAAGAAGCAAGTAGAACATGAGAGTATCCACAAAAAGAATTTTTATAATTCAACAGCACATAATAATATGGTATGTATTCTTTTGCCACTGAATCAATCCTCACTCCTCAGAAGCCAATAGTACTATTTTTTGTTAACTTAAAAGATGTACAGTTGGTCCTGTTTGCATTACCCAAAGAGGAGAAAAGGAAAAAATAAGAGAGCAGCAAGAGTCCAAAAATAAATAGCTATTAGCCTTCATATTTTTTGTCAAATATGTAAGCTAAAATATATAGTATACAGCCAGCAAACAATCGAATAAAAAAATATCATCACCTAAACACAACTTAAAACAATTGAAGTAGAGATCAGATGTAAATTAGCAACCTTTGGCTGATATAAATCAAGAATTCAAATAAAAGTGCTAAGAAGATACCCAAATTGGAAACAAACACAACAATCACGAAAATCAAAATTACAGACAAAGATAATCATTCTATCGACTAACACTACTGACATAGAGGACACTGAATTCAGCAACCGATTTGAAAAAATATCCAACTTTTACACTTTGAAATAGCTAAGGCAAAACAAAAAAAAAAAAAACAAAGAGCACAAGATCGAGATCTGAGAGTAATACACTAAATTTAACTTAAATGCTAGCTGAATATATAAACTACAGTGATAGGAATAACTGATAAGCAGATCGAAGAGAAAAGAAACTCACCGATCAGATGAAGCACAGTAAGCTGGTGAAGAGGACGCAACAACAAATAGAACTGATCTCAAATGAATCCACGAGGATGATGACGCCGCCGTGGACGTCGCCGTCGCCGTCGCTGTCGATGATGAATTTGAAGAAGGTGAAGGTGAAGGTGAATTTGAAGACGATGAAGTCTGACTTCGTTTGAGAGCTTTCATTTACAAAGTAATCACTCTACTCTTCAACAAATTTCTAGGGTTTTCAACAAGTGAGATTGACGTAAAAGAAACTGTGATAACGTAATTTCCTTTTCACAATGAAAAATTCATCCGGTTATTTTTTAATTTTTTTTTAACTTAGCTAACGGCGGCGGGTAATGCAAGTCCGGCCAAGGCCGTGAAAGCAAAAAGTACTACTCCGGCATTAGAAAGGTGGTGGTTCAGCGAGAAACCACCGCTGCTGCTGCCGCCGATGAAAACTGCAGGGTGCCGATTGAATCAACAACATAAAGAAGAAAAGAAAAAGGAGGTAAGAGAGATAAAGGATTAATGAGGAATGTCGATTATACCCTTTTCCACCATAACTCGCAACAAAAAACTGAACTTTTTTTTTTTTGTCTTTGTTTAACTGTTTTCTCTTTTAGATTTTGCTTTTTTTCATTTAAGATTTGTGTTTGTTTTTGTCTCTTGTTGAATTGAAGATTTAGATGAGTGAGGGAGGGGACCTAAAAGGAGTCTCCTAAGAAGGGGCTTAAGGTGGATTGTCTATTTTCATTTTGTACTGTATCTACCATTGCATAGAGAGAAAAGGGGAAAGAGAGAGTAGTTATAGTAGAGTGGTAAGTAATTTTTTATTTTTAATCGAAAAGTTTTTTGAATTTAAACTTTTTAAATATAGAAATATTTTTATTAGAAAGCATTTTACCTTAATCTGCATAAGAGAGTAAAGGGGGGAAAGGATAGAGAGTGCAACAAACGAGAGTGATATCAAAAACTTTTTTAACGTCAATTTAAATTTAATCAAAATGGATTTGACTTTCGAGGCCGGTTCAATCCAACCCTTAAGTGAGATTGGGTCTAATTTTTTGACTCATTTAGGAACAATGCTTTTTAGCTCAGTCTCAGTTGATCTTCTAGCCTCGTAGGCTTAACCACAAGTCTCTGAGGTCAGCTCGTGGGCTATGAATATTTAAAAGTATTATATATACATATATATATATATACATATATATATATATATACACATATATATATATATAGTAATGTTTTATTTGTAAAGTTTTTATTAATAAATATGTTAAAAACATAAAGAATCAAGTCTTTTAAAATAGCTAGTTTTTTGTGGGAGGAATGGTTAAATTATCAACATGTTTCTGCTAAATCTTACGTTGACTGCTATGTATTTCAGTAAGCATTCATCGTAGTGTGAGATTCATAAATGTATTTTTGTAAGCATTCGCTAAAGTGTGTGATTCATAAATAAAAATTTGTATGTATTGATGTCGTGTTCATAAACATCAACATTCTGATACTCTTAGATACTCCTAAGAGAGTAATATTATTTATTTTTTGGTTGAAGGGTCAATCCGTGGTTCGCTTAGAGCTGGGTTGAGCCGCTATTTATATTGACCCTTTAATTAAAAGGATCAGTCTACCTCAACCCATTTAACTTTGTAGCTTGTTAGGGTTGAGTTGAACCAACCTATTTTGACCGCTCTAATGATATTATAAGTAGAAATTTCATAAAGTTAAAATAGGAAAAAAAATAGGGTAAGAGAGAGAAAGCACGTCGGATGTGAGTAAAGTTAGTTTTGTGGGGTAGTGTTGTGACGTTCGAACAAGGCCAATTTCATGGTACTCTCTCTCATTTGATATCATTTTCTAACTTAAAAGATCGTTAAATTAAGTTAATAGTGAATAATTATTAATTATATAAAGTAAAAAATTAGCTATTTGAGAAATTTATTAATTATATAAAGTAAACAATTAACTATTTGAGAAATTAGTAAAAATATTTTTTTAAATGGAAATAAAATCAGTTTTCTTGATTTTTTTGAAAGAAATTAGAACTTTTTATTATTTTTTAAAAAAAGACTAAGCAAAAATAAAAATATTCTTTTAATGTATACATATTTATCGATATACTTTTTAACAATTAATTAGCATATTTCATAAGTTTGATTAAATTTCTTATAAGATATAAATTTTGTGATTTATTTTAGGTTTATGTATTATTATTTAAAATGTTATATATTATTTTATTGTTTTAGTTTATATAATAATTATTTTACAAGATTAGAAAAAGAAATTAAAAATTTCAGCCTCTCAAAAAAGGTATAATATTGATTAAAAATTTAAATATATACAATATAATTTAATAAAAATTTGATTAATTTTTTTATCATAGATATCTGAAACATTTTCTTCGTATAAATAATTTTAATATTAGAGGTACGTTAATAATTGTCTTTTTTTTTTTGTAACTTGAACTCAAAAACAGTTTTTGAAAAAGACTAGACAAACACATTTTTTTATGAAAACACTTTTTAAATATATTAACTAAACACAAATTTGTATTTTTTTTTTTTCAAAAGTGCTTTTTTAAAAAGTCATTTTTGAATAATGTGCTTCTAAAAATAAGTTGATTTTAGTATCAATATCAAACATGCTCTTAATCAACATTTTGACATGTGATTTCAAACTGTCATTTCATAATTTCAAACCATGAGATGAAATCTCAAATTTTAAAAAGTGTGATTTGAGACTATTAAATAATGTTTTGGAATTTTTCAAATACAAAAATTGACCGATAAATTCATATTTTGAAAAATAAAACTCATATTTATATCTGTTAACCATTTATCTTACATGTAAATACCATTACTTTTTAAATCATTTATACCTCATATAATGATCATTCTCACTAACATATATAAATTTATTGTTACTTTAAATCAATTTCTACCTTACCATTTATATTCATCAAATTCATATTGTTTGATCAAATTATTTGTCAATCAAATTGGTCAACAAAATGGCTCAAAGTAAAATATTGGTTCTTCTTCTTGATCATATAATCAAGAAATGCAAGTTCAATGTTAGTGATTGTCATTATTGTGAGAGAATTATAATAAGGATCAGTACACTACAATTTGTTTTCAATTTTATTTTTTAATTGAATTAAATTAATTTAATAAATATAGTATTTTTAATGAATAGCAGATAGTGTATTATGTGATTTTATATAAGTAAGAATGTAAGATTGTATAAAGAGTTGAGACAATTTTAAAAGTTTGACAATTTACAAATTTTATTTTTATAAGAAAACATCTAGAAATACAAAAAGACCAAATTACATATCCTAATAAAATTCTAACTTTATCTCATAATTTTATATCGCATGATCGAAAACACCATTTATTCGGAGATTTACAACACTTATTTGACAGAGAATATTTCTTTTAGAAAATCTAAGTGTTTGATTGATTAAAAATGAGGTTATCTGATAGTTCCATCAAAAATTGCTCAATAAGATATATTTAGTCTCTTTCGTTTACTATTTCATAAATTACTATTCTGGTTAATTAATTTAATCATTTTTATTGACAAAGTCATTAAGCATAAAAAAATTGATATAATTTGGGTTCTCTTTAACTTATCAATTCATTTGTTATTTTAAATTACAAACTTATTAATAGTAAATGTTTTGACGCTTACCGTGGGAACAAAAGAAATTTAAGTATTGTTTACACCTATTTTTAGTCATTTGTGCTGACTTGTTTTATTTTGTTCCGTAAGAAAATTATTATCATGTTTGAAGTTCATAAAACAATCAATTTATTGAAAATTAAAGACATAATATATACGGAGTTCATTATCTAGAAGGTGATTAACAAGACATGATTTTCGTCACAAGTACAATAGCATGCTCATAGTTGCAACATGTGCGAGCTCTGAAGTTATTATATTCTTGTTGACGTTGCCTGAACTTCGTTGAAAATTTTTCAATAAGATCTCTACTCGTTTGTCCTGAGAATTTTTCTTTTTTTTTTTTCTTACTTTATTGAAAAATTGGTTTTAATCATAAAAATTTTAAATACAACTCGAAGTTGTATTTGGATAATACCACTTTTAAATTCTTCTTTTTAAAATTTACGGTAATTTTTTATTCTTATAAAATAATTTCAATTTTTTTCTTTCAAAAAAAAAACATTTAAAATCCAATTTCTTGGATAAATGCGCACTTAATTGTTATGCTATTTATATTAATCTCTTTTGCTTACTATTTCATAATTTATTATTTCGATTATTCTTATTAGAAAGTCGTTAACACTATGTTTGGATCATTGTTACCTATTGTATTGTATTGTATGTCAGTATACCTACAATGTTAATTTTGATTATTACTTAAAATGTATTGTATTGTATCGTAAAATTTCGTTGTTACGTAACAATGAAAACCCCTATTTTATGGAACAACCAATTTGGTGTGTTCCCATTGTTACTTAATTTCTTTTTCAATTATATATTTACATAATATTTCAAAATACTATTTTATCCTTTATTTTAATTCTTTAAATCTAGTCAAACCTCCTACCCTAAAATAATTAGGATTTTTTAGTAAATTTATAAATTACAATACAGTACGATATGATCAAACAAAACAATTAAAATGTTATTAAACAACAATAAACAATACAGTCTAGCGAAACATTATATCTAACATACAATACAGTACAATATAGTACAATACGATACATTATGAAACAATTGGTAATAATGATCTAAACAAAATGTAAGTGTCAAGAAATTATTTCATATAATATATGTGCATTTTTAAAAACATATAAAAATATTGGAGCTTCCTCTCAATTTTTTTTTTAAAAATATAATAAATTTAAACAGGTAAGGTGATAAAATGATCTTGTATTAAACCACACCCCACTATTCACTACTCTTTACAATTTTTATTTTTCACTACACTTTGATTTTAACCCTACCTAATTTTGCACATCATTTCTTCCTATTTTTAATTTTATTTTTCACTAAACTTTGATTTTAACCCTACCTAATTTTACACATCATTTCTTCCTATTTTTAATTTTATTTTTAAACCAAATGTGATTATTCGTCATTAGCATAGTCAACTTTAGGGGAAGACTGATGAAGAAGTCGTAATTGGTAAGTTACCATTTATTTTAATGTTTTTTTTTCATTAGGTCAACCAAAAATAGTCAAATTAATTTTTAAAAATATTACTACATTATATTATTTCCTCAATTAGACCAATCCCAAACATAACAATGATTAATTTACCACCCACCACTCATCGTTAACGTGGATGGATAGTATTTACCAACACTTTTAAAAGTCTTAAGTGATTGAAATAGAGTGAATTAAGATAAATTTAATTAAAATATAATTTATACATAAAAAAATTATATTTATCGTTTATATTTACATCAAATTAATAAATATATGACATATATATTTATGTATACTTTAATTATAACTAAACCAAAAGTAATTCATAGATGATCTCATATTAATTTATAATCATAAATAATTATTACTTCCAATGATATGATTTAGTACAAGTGTCGGATTGTAAGTTTAATTTAGGGAAAATTGTATATATAACTAATAACTTAACATAAATGTAGTTGTTAGGGTTTGATTTAATTGTGTTTCATAGCAAATTTTTGCAAAAAAAATTGCTAGACGTCTCTTTCCCAAATATCTTGCTCGCCACTCTCTTCCAATCTCTTGCTCGCATCCTCACCTTTTATACAAACACAAGTTTATAAAATTTGTTTCTAATTGTATAAAGCAAAGAAAGTTGTATAAATACATATATTTTTGTTCCCCTCTCTCTCCTCTTCAAGATCTCGCTCGCCACTCTTCCAAATCTCGCTCGCCACCCTCGCCTTTCTCACTTATACAAACAGAAGCGAAATGTATAAAATGCGTTTATGGTTTGTATAAAGCGTGAGAAAATTGTATATACACATGCAAATACATATATTTTCGTCCTATACACTTATAATTATACAAAAAATACTCTCCTTTCCAGTTTCTTTTGCCTTTCTCTCTTTCCCGTTCTATACAATTTTCAAATTGTATCTAATTTCTCTCTTTTTGGTTTTATACAATTCGATTCAATTGTATATTCCTTGTCAAGTTTCTTTTGTCTTTCTCTCTTTTTCATTTTATACAAATTCAAATTGTATATAATCGTTCTATACACTTATAATAATACAATTCGTTTTTATATAGTTTTCTATCCAAGTGTCTTTCTCTTTCTTGTTTTATACACTTCATTTTATATAATTTGCTTTAACTGTATATATATATACAATTTTTATATTTGCTATAGAGCATATTTATACAAACTTTGCTATAACATACAAATATAAATTTTTTGTTTAATATATTTAAAAATTGCCCTTTAATTTATAGATATTGTCACATTATCATATTTGTCTTTAAATTTTATGTATGATGTGTCAGAAGATCTCTATTGAACAGAAAGACATGTGCAATTGTGATTTGACAAGTCTTAGGATCGTAATGAAATGACATTTATTATAGGGAAACTTACATAAATATACTATGATAAAAAAATATTTACCATTTATAGCAATAATATTTTTATCTCACTTGATCACTTTTAATTCATTTATAATACAAGTTTAATACATATTACAAAGAATAATTTATTATTCACATATAATACAAATTTTAATGATGAATAATACATTTATCACACATTTTAATACATTTATAATACAATGTGACAATTTTTTACCAAACAAACATGATATATTTCAAAAAACAATTATAATTCATATATATTGCATACATAATTCACTTTTAATTCATATTAGAGATTTAACAAAGTATTGCTATAAATGGTAATAAACAAAAAGTATCGCTAAAATCAATAATTATTTTTTAAAATGTATTAATTTATGTAATTTTTCCTTTATTATAATAATAAATAAATAAATAAATAATCAACCAACGCTCAAAGGCAAAACTTAATCAATTTGAATTATTGTGTATGCAGTGTAAAGATAGCTTTATTCTTAATAAGAATTTTTAAATTACGAATATGAATAAAATTTTGTTAGAAGCATCACTTTAATTAAATTTATAATATGTGATTTAAATTTAAGTTGATCATACTTTAATATCGACTCCAGATATCAATGGAAACTAAAAAAGAAAAGAAAGACAAAACGTAGAGTTTTGCCAATTGTCATATGCTTCATGGCCTAATTTATTTGTGGAGATTACCAAATTAATAATGACTAGGCCTACCACCAACCTGCTAATGCACAAAGTAATCATATTGTTTCTTTTTTCTTTAAATCACACATTTGGATTTGACAATGAAAAATATACAAATCATCAATTAGTGAAAAATATTTCCAATATGGTGGTGACTATGGACGTTAAAAGTCATCAATCAGAGGCAGATTTAAATTTTAAAAAACAAACTCAAAGATCCAGTAACAAAACTTTAGATTTAATTTTTATGCATATTCAATAATTTCTTAAATACATAGATAAAATTTACATCAAAGATGTCATTGTTTAAGTATATATGTCATATTTACCTTCATATAAAATAAAAAAAATTCTATAAATTATTTTTGGGATCTTAATTTATGTAATTATATTTAATAGAAAGTATGCAAGAATTCATATGTTATTAAATATTTAAAATATTTCATAACTATTTGTATAATTCTAAATTATCTTACTAATTATCATATGTACTTTTAAGATTATATTATTTTTAAATAAAAAATATAATATTTTTGAGAGAGTTCGATACTTAACTAAGTCATAAAAAAATAAAAATGACCAAAATAAGTCACTATTTTAGAAAGTAATTAAAATAGGATTAGTGGAAGAAAAAATTTCACTTTATCCAATATTTCAAACGTTTTCTATTAGTTCATAACGGGTATATTTTAATATATAATGGAATAATTTCTTACAATTTATAATATGTAAGTTTTTCTTACACTTTGTAAACTAAAACTTTTTCTTACACTTTATAAAGTGGAAGAAAAACTTACATTTTATAAAGAGGAATACTTTTCAAGTTTTGCTCTCTTTATGATATTTTTGTAGTGTTTGTCATACAATTATATTGATTTGACATATCATAAAAATTAAAAAATTAATAACCGATAACATATATTGCTTTCATCAATTTATAAAAAGAATAAGGTATAAATAGTATTATTATGATTATAGTCGAAAAATACTTACTTCATTTTTATCACAAGGACAAACAAATTTTATAGATGATTATCTATAATGACGAATCATTGATCGACTTTTTGAGGGTTCCAAATAATTACATAGATCAAATCAAGTTAACAATACTTGAAAACTATGTTAGAAAGGAGCCTGAGACTAACCAACAATGTTCTTCTTTAGCGGTTGATGTTCCTCCTCAATTAGAAAATCATAAAATAGTGTTGATGAATTTCCGATAACTCAATCTACTATTTTTCTAATATGAATCATTCAAATATTTTTACCGATCGATATGATTTTGATATGAACGAAACTATCAAAGAAAGTGAATGGTAATGCTCAATAATTATATTTTGATTATTTGTTCATTTTGTCGATTATTTATTAATTTATAGGATTATTATTATTATTATTATTATTATTATTATTATTATAATATATTTTATAGCGGTTTACTTATTATTATATATTTTGTAGCAGCAAGATAGAAATATTGCTCCAACTTATGGACTAGATATTTATTTTGGTCAGTCCTCACAATTTAAAATGACGAAAAATGTTGGAACATTCTCAAATTTTCATGTCTCGTCTATTTTTTACGCAAATAATTATCAGTATATCCAACAATTGATTTTTATTTAAGTAAGTTAATTACATGTGATATATATTTATATTTTTTTTACATATATAAAAAAAATCTCAATTGTACGACTTACAAAAGCATCATAAGGATAGTAAAACTTGAAAAATATTTCTCTTTGTAGAATGTAAGTTTTTCTTCCATTTTATAAAGTGTAAGAAAAACATTTTATAAAGTGTAAGAAGTAATTCCATTATATATTAAATATATTTATTATGGACTATCGAAAAATTTTGAAAATATTTAATAAAGTGAAATTTTTTCTTTCATTAAACCTATTTTAGTTACTTTCTAAAATAATAGCTTACTTTAATTACTTTTATTATTTTATGATTTATTTAGATTCCAAACTCTTTTCGAGATAATTTACTATAACAAGACAAGGCCAATCCAAGTATAGCAAATTTGTACGCAAGCAACAACCACACGTCAAAAGTTTTCCTCTTTTTCTGAACCAAACTGATGATTCAAACATCACCAGGATCATCTTTAGATTATTTCTTTTTTATGGAAAAGTTCAAATATATTATTAATTTTTTTTAAAAAAATATATACATGTTGTTAGCTAAAGATTCGATTTATTTATTTATTTTTATTTGACAAAAATTATTTATGTTATTATTTGTTACTCTTTTTGTTTAATAATAATAATTTATTATACTGTTTTGGAATGTCTAGCAATGCTTATCTACTTCATGAAATTAATGTACAATTATATATTTAATTTTTAATTTATTTTTGTCATTAATTACGTCATGTCGTTATTATATTTTTCAAGACATTGTGTTTATTATATTCAAATGATGATATAGTAAAATTACTCTTTTAGTTATAATTTCTTAAGAAGTGTACAAAGTTAATTATGAACAAGTATTGTTGGACAAAAGGAGTAATAAAATGACATAGATATGTCAAACTTCTAACTAATGACATAAATGAGCTTTTGCTCAAAGTTCGTAGCATATTAGAATTTTTTTTCTTTAAAAAATTGATTGGATTAATGTCGTGGCCGAATAATAATTGATCACGTGTAAAAATGATTTTACAAAATTGAATTTTTTTTCAGTTACAAAATAATTGAAATGTTTTGGTTAATTAACTAATAATTGAAACTTGTAGACCATTTAATTTAATTAAACAAAAACAATTAACTAAATAATTAAAACAAATAAGGGTCCTTATTTCCAATCCTTTTAAGAATTAACAAGAGTGCTTCTATATTTAAACTCTCCTATTTTTCTTTCTACCATCGATGATGGAGAAATGTCTTTTCATTAAAGTATAAGAGAACTTTTCAAGTTCTCAACTTTCCAAGTTTATCTTTTTTCATCTTCCTTCCATTTTCCATTAACTCTTCTACGTACCCAACATTCTCAAACTTGGCGTGAACGATTAGTTTTGATTTCAAATTATTGATTGTTTTAAATATTTCTATCTACTTGACTACTTGAACTTAAAATACACTTCTTTCACGTGACATGAGAATAGTGGCAAAATACTCATCTACTTGACTAACTGAACTTAAATACACTTTATCCATGTGACATGAGAAAACTGTATTTAAATTCAATTAGTTAATTAGAGAAATGCTTTTAGCAAACCGCTAAAGAACGAAACTAATTATCCGTGACAAATTCAGAAATATTGAAAAATATTTCTTTCTAAATTTTACTTATATGAGTAGACAAGATAAAATTTATAATTTTAAGTAAATAAAATATATTTTATTTTTGTTTTATTTTTCGTATGAGATAAATTGAATTCTAAGTATTTAAATAGTATCTATAGTTGGTGGTAACTCTTCTTTACCCAAGCCGATACTTCAAATTCTATTATAGGTAAATTTCAATTATTTTTACTCGTCAATATTCAAATTATAAATAAGGAAAATAATTGTAGAAGACAACTTGAACTCTATATTTACTATAAAAAAAGATTATATTTTTGGCATAATGACTTTGTTATCAAAATTACGAAGAATTCAATCGTGTCTTATTTTCTTTGATAGTCAATTTTTATTCTATTCTTATTATATTATTGTTCAACAATCAACACCATGTAATTTGAATCAATTAACAACACCAACGTTCAAAGCAATCAACGAAATAAACCTAAACAATCAAAATCATTATTCTATAATATTGTACCCTTTTTGTCGCAGTTTATATAATACTTTTTACTTGGATGTTGAATCTTTTAATTTTTTAATAATAAGCTTTACATAATTAAAAATTACTGAAAATTAATATTATATATTTTTAATTATTCAAAATATTTAACAAACATATTAAAGAAATTAAAATAAAAAATAAATTTATTTGACTCTCACAATTTGAACATCACATAAATCGAGATGGAAGAAATGACTTCTTTAATATGTATTGTTTTGTTCAAACGAATTTTTCTTTCTTTTAAGAAGACGGATCCTGAACAATTGGATAGCTTTTGTTATCTTTTTTTCTATTTGATTTTTATATGCTTCTATAGTTTTTGGGCATCCTGATCTATCTATATATGAGGGGGACATCTAGATGAGTAGGATTTTTTTTTAATTCATAGATTGAATATAATTTTTTTTTAGATTTGTATAAACGGTTGATATCCCCGTGAAGAGAAGGTTTTTTGAGTCTTTCAAGTATCGATGAAATTTTAGTTGAAGACCTTTTAGAGCTTCATTATTTTCAACATGTTGTGCTCTAGGACTGTCCCGCGAAGATCTTCAGCACTTGTCTCTCACTGCTCGGTCTTTTCTTTTAAACACAAGAGGTGAAAAAGGCTATTTGTACGTGTGATCCTCTAT
This sequence comes from Solanum lycopersicum, assembly GCF_036512215.1. Taxonomy (NCBI): domain Eukaryota; kingdom Viridiplantae; phylum Streptophyta; class Magnoliopsida; order Solanales; family Solanaceae; genus Solanum; species Solanum lycopersicum. The sequence continues at coordinate 38,523,024 of NC_090805.1, forward strand.
CCTTTCTCTTTCTATCATCAATGAGATGAAATGGAGAGAAAACTTAGGCTTTCGTGGGGCTTGACTTACCACTAGGTTCAAACTAAGTTTGTACCATAGGTTTTGAATGATCTATTAGAAGACCTTAGACCTATTTATTCTTTTTTAGGTTCACCTAACGATTTTTTTCATCTCATAAAATAATATTTCTCTATTTAACTCTAGCCTTTTTGTCATAGCTATCCACTGCATTATGTGGTAGTCTTTACTCCAATCCCTTCGCAGGACGAAGAGAAGAGAGTGAAGGTAATACATATGATAGAAATCATTCTAATCGTGAAATTGAACACAAGTCAATCAATTGATTTTTTCTCTTGCTCTCCCTTAATAGCGTGAGAAAGGAAACGAATATTCAAAGTCTTTTACTAGAAACTTAGTCAAACCTTACAAAAAAGCGAAAAACAAAAGCCATGCTTGTTTCGTTTAAACATTTTTAAGACGGTTAACGCTTGACTAATAGAAAGAAAGACTAAATTAATTAATTATCAAATTGTTCATTCGAAAATATTGGAACCCTACTTATTGGACAATCATAATCCTCTCCAAAAATTGAAACTGTTGATCAATGAAGAAACAACATCACCATTTTCCGAGTCAAACCTATTCATTCTTCTCTTGCGATGTAAATGAATAAGTTGACTAGGGCTGATTTCTTTTCCAATGTAAACGACTAATAACATTCAAATAACAAAATTTACTTCCAATTTTGGATCTCAACATCCTTTTGTTCAAATCTATCACAATTAACATTAAAAATGAGCGAAGAAGTGGTGAAATGCGCAGAATCACATTACGGATTATTATAGTGTGGCACGAAGTCGTTGATGTTGAGTCAGCTCATATGCCGCTAGTTATGCCCTGCTTATTCCTCCTCTTTCAACAACAGTAGAGCGTTGGATCGGGCTTCTACCCATTGTTAAAGATTTCTCACAGTCAGAGGTGGACCCACATGGTGTCCGCCGGGTGATCGAGCACCCATTGATTTTGTTACGGAATATATATATCTATGTAGAAATTGATAGGTATTTGTATAAAATTAACATAGAGCACCCAATGAATAAATGATTTAGTTGGTCCAATGGCTCCTGGATGGGTACTTATTCCACGTGGGAGTCCACATCGTATCTCAATTTCAGTATGACTAGAATATCTAACTACTCATGATTGACTTAATAAGAATTTACCTGACTTTTAAGTATGATTTTAATTCTTCATAGAGTAACTGTTAGAATTTTTTGAGTCAAAGATAAGTAAATAAATATTTTCTTGCAACTAAAATGAGACGCTTAGGGGAGAAATATTAGGAATATCATGAAAATTATAATCATAAAGCTCAAATCCATCATGAATGTACAAGGAAAGAGATCAGAATCTCAACCGTGAAAAAAATTTGGAAGAGCTCAGTTTGGACTCTTCCTATGTCTCCTCGACATATTTTTTGTTTTCTTATTACTTCAATTTCAACTTCAATTTCTATTTAAATGCTTTTGTTTTATTTTGTTTATTTTAATTTTTTAGGGATATGAAACTTCTTTGTAATAAGTTTGTTTTTCTTATAAATAAAAGGAGATGGCCTTGGGCCCAATTGATTTTTTTGGGACAAATTATAGAAATCACATACTTTTAAGGTAAAATTACAATCTATCCTTTTGAAGTTTATAATTTCAAAACGGTTACAATAATATAAGCGTTGATACATTAATCTAATGCGCGAGATACATTAATCGTTAAGTAAGATACACTATATTTTATACATGATACACTAATGTGATACGCGAGATACACTAAACTGACGCGCGACATACACTTATATGATGCGTAAGATACTTTTTATACATGATACACTAATATGATGCGCGAGATACACTAATCTAATGCACGAGATACACTAATCTAATGTGCTAAATACATTAATTTGATGTGCGAGATACATTAATAAGATACACGAAAATAAGGATTTTGAAAATTTTTATAAAACGTATAGAAGATAATGGTAATAAGTAAACTAAAAGGTGGGATTCCCATAATTACTTTTATTTTTTTTTAAAAAAAAAACACATCCTAGGATTAAGGAATGGGGAGAGGGAAAAAAGCAAGTAATTATATTAAGAAAGTGACTTTTAAGAAAATAATATAGTAACTAGCTACTTTCTTCCTTTTTATTTATTCAATTTTGACTTTTTACTTGTTAATCCTTACTATAGATTTGATACATTTCTTAAGAAATAATAAATAATAGAGGTATTATTACTATTTTATTATTTGACTTTATTAAATTTAAGAATAAATTACATAGATTTCATAGTGTAAGACCTAAATTATATCTTATCTCTACTCTTTTTTATTTTACAATAATCCCTTAATTTTTATACTCTTCAAATTCATAACTCACTATTCGGATACATTAATGATGATATATATTGTATGCAGTTGTTATGCTAAAAGAGGAAAAGAAATAGAAAATCCGATTAAAATATCATAAATTAAGCTTACGCATCTCTTCTTACTGTCAATCAGTCAGTCGCAAATCCTAAAAGAATCAACAAACTTAAAATTCAAATTTCTTCTCCATCAAAACACAATGACATATGGAATGGGGTGGGTTGGGAACAGGAAGCCTACTGTGGATTGACTCGTAAAAATAGAGAGCCTATATGGATCCTATGAGTGTCAAAAAGAACCCGCATGATACTTGTTTCTTTATCTAACTCCCCATTATTGTTATCATTTCTCACTTTTTTATTGGGATCTGAGTTGTTTCCTCGCCAATTTCGAATACCTTGATTATATGGAGCCCTTGTTCATTGAAGAACCTTTTTTTTGTACAACATGAACATGTTAATCTTGATGAGACATTTCAGAATCTGAAAAAGTGAGCTGACGTATGAATGATACAAAAGTGATGAAATCGTTGTTGATCAAAATAAAATCTCGAATCATCCGTTGCAAATGAATTAGAGATTGATACAATCGACAAAAAGGCTAAAGAGATGCATAGTTTTGATGGATCATTCATACAGTTTATAATGTTACTTAATCATTTTTTGAATTATGTTTTCGAGATGGATAGATAAATCAATACATTATTATTTATATATCTTGTTTAAATTGATAAGTATTGTACTTCTGTTAAGTTTGACAAGATTCAAAATGGATTAATGAGAAGATATTGTAGTTAGGAGGATAATTCTTCATTGGTAGAAAAGTCAAGATAACACCTTTTGTAGGTGAACCATAAATTGATTTCACAAGGTAAATGTTGACATTTTGACATATTGTGATGTCATGGATGACATCAATATGAAGAATTTACTCTTATAAATAGGTAGCTCCTAATTCATTTGTAACACACCTCTAACATGTCTTCTCATCTCATAAGACATTTGTTCTTCTTTCTCTCTTGTACTATTTCACTTGTACTCTTTTGGAGTGAAATAAATATTGATTGGTTGTGTCCGAGGAGTAGGCAAAAGAAAACAAAAGTTTGCCGAACCTCGTTAATTCCTGGTGTTCTTTTTGTTATTGTCTCATTTACTATTTATTAGCTACCTTTAGATATAGTAGTCGTGATTCCATCACTCTCTATATATTCAGCTTCCGCAACAATTGGTATCAGAGCCAAGGTATTATATGAGTATGCTCTGTGGTTGCAGCATAGTCTAAACTTCCACATCAGAAAATGATTTACTTTGGTCTTTACATTGTTAGCTAGTAAATAGTATTTGTAGTAAAATGGACAAGAAAAATGATGAGTCCACATCAAGTGTCAATAATTCGTCATCATTGACATCATCGCTTATGACAAGAATTGTGTCAAATGCGAAATTTGCAGTTGAAATTTTTGACGGGTCAGGACATTTGGAAATGTGGCAAGGCGAGGTCCTCGATGTTCTTTTTCAACAAGGGCTAGATATTGCCATTGAAAAAAAGAAACCAGACGGTGTAGGAGAAGAAGATTGGAAGATTATCAACCGAGTTGCTTGCAGTACCATTCGATCTTACCTTGCAAGAAAACAAAAGGATCCATACACGAAGGAAACATCTGCAAATAAATTATGAAATTCATTGGAGGAGAAATTCTTGAAGAAAAAACAGTAAAAATAAACTTTACATGAAAAGAAGATTGTTACGCTTCACTTGTATTCCTGGCGGCACAATGAATGATCATATCACCAACTTTAATAAGTTGGCGACATATTTGTGAAATATGGACGTGACTTTTACGGATGGAGATATGACCTTAATGTTGTTAAGTTCACTTCTCGATGAGTTCGAGCATCTTGAAACGACTCTACTGCATGGAAATGATGAAGTATCTCTCAAAGAAGTTTGTTCTGCCTTGTACAGTTATGAACAAAGAAAGAAAAACAAAAAGGCGGAGAAGCAGAAACACTAGTTGCGAGAGGTCGTTCTCAAAATCTTATGAGAACGAAGAAAGGGAGATCCAAGTCAAGATCGAGACTTAGTAAAGATGAATGTGCCTTTTGCCGAGAAAAAGATCATTGAAAGAAAGACTGCCCAAAGTTGAATGGCAAAGCCAAACCAAATAATGGGAAGGTTGTCTTGGATTCAAATGTGACTGATTGTGATGATTCCGATTACTCGCTAGTTACAACTAATCCTTCCAAATCATCTGATGTATGTTTGATGGATTCAGCTTGTAGTTATCATATGTGTCCCAATCGGGACTGGTTTATTGATTTACAAGAAGGAAAATATGGAGTTATTCACACTGCAAACAATAATCCTCTTACCGCATATGGTGTTGGTTCAATCCGATTAAGGAACCATGATGGATTAAGTAGAACATTAATAAATGTTCGATATGTACCAAATTTAAAGAAAAATCTCATTTTTGTAGGAGCCTTAGAATCAAAGGGGTTCAAAGTCATTGCAGATAATGGCGTGATGAGAATTGCTCTAATGCACTGGTGGTAATGAAGACAATTCAAAGAAATAATAACATGTACCACTATCAAGGTAGTACAATTATTGGGACAGCGACAACAACATCCAATGACGAGAAGGAGGCAGAAATGACCAAACTGTGGCATATGCGCTTGGGGCATGCTGGGCAGGATTTATTTTTGCATTTGCCACCATTGTCTGTGTGAAGACACTTGATCTTTCTGCCACTTTGAGTTTCTATCGTCGCCTTCCATTTGAGAAAAATTCCTAATATTTCATCTTTTGTTTTCATCGTATACATCCACAATCTTCGAGAAAAGTCATCAACAAAGGTTACAAAATAGTGTTTCCCACCTAATGAAGGCGTTTTGGAAGCACCCCAAACATCCGAATAAACATAATCCAAAATACCTTTAGTATTCTGGATAGTTGTTCCAAATTTAACCCTTGTTTGCTTTCCCTTGATACAATGCTCACAAAATTTCAAGTTGTAAATTTTTACTCCTTTTAGCAATCCTTGATCTGATAAGGTTTTCAAGAATTTCCCTCCAGCATGCCCCAAGCACATATGCCACAGTTTGGTCATTTCTGCCTCTTTCTCGTCATTGGATGTTGTTGTCGCTGTTCCAATAACTGTACTACCTTGATAGTGGTACATGTTATTATTTCTTCGAATTGCCTTCATTACCACCAGTGCATTAGAGCAATTCTCATCACGCCATTATCTGCAATGACTTTGAACCCCTTTGATTCTAAGGCTCCTACAGAAATGAGATTTTTCTTCAAATTTGGTACATATCGAACATCTATTAATGTTCTACTTAATCCATCATGGTTCCTTAATCGGATTGAACCAACACCATATGCGGTAAGAGGATTATTGTTTGCAGTGTGAATAACTCCATATTTTCCTTCTTGTAAATCAATAAACCAGTCCCGATTGGGACACATATGATAACTACAAGCTGAATCCATCAACCATACATCAGATGATCTGGAAGGATTAGTTGTAACTAGCGAGTAATCGGAATCATCACAATCAGCCACATTTGAATCCAAGACAACCTTCCCATTATTTGGTTTGGCTTTGCCATTCAACTTTGGGCAGTCTTTCTTTCAATGATCTTTTTCTCGGCAAAAGGCACATTCATCTTTACTAAGTCTCAATCTTGACTTGGATCTCCCTTTCTTCGTTTTCATAAGATTTTGAGAACGACCTCTCGCAACTAGTGTTTCTGCTTCTCCGCCTTTTTGTTTTTCTTTCTTTCTTTGTTCATAACTGTATAAGGCAGAACAAACTTCTTTGAGAGATACTTCATCATTTCCATGCAGTAGAGTCGTTTCAAGATGCTCGAACTCATCGAGAAGTGAACTTAACAACATTAAGGTCATATCTCCATCCGTAAAAGTCACGTCCATATTTCACAAATATGTCGCCAACTTATTAAAGTTGGTGATATGATCATTCATTGTGCCGCCAGGAATACAAGTGAAGCGTAACAATCTTCTTTTCATGTAAATTTTATTTTTACTGTTTTTTCTTCAAGAATTTCTCCTCCAATGAATTTCATAATTTATTTGCAGATGTTTCCTTCGTGTATGGATCCTTTTGTTTTCTTGCAAGGTAAGATCGAATGGTACTGCAAGCAACTCGGTTGATAATCTTCCAATCTTCTTCTCCTACACCGTCTGGTTTCTTTTTTTCAATGGCAATATCTAGCCCTTGTTGAAAAAGAACATCGAGGACCTCGCCTTGCCACATTTCCAAATGTCCTGACCCGTCAAAAATTTCAACTGCAAATTTCGCATTTGACACAATTCTTGTCATAAGCGATGATGTCAATGATGACGAATTATTGACACTTGATGTGGACTCATCATTTTTCTTGTCCATTTTACTACAAATACTATTTACTAGCTAACAATGTAAAGACCAAAGTAAATCATTTTCTGATGTGGAAGTTTAGACTATGCTGCAACCACAGAGCATACTCAGATAATACCTTGGCTCTGATACCAATTGTTGCGGAAGCTGAATATATAGAGAGTGATGGAATCACGACTACTATATCTAAAGGTAGCTAATAAATAGTAAATGAGACAACAACAAAAAGAACACCAGGAATTAACGAGGTTCGGTAAACTTTTGTTTTCTTTTGCCTACTCCTCGGATACAACCAATCAATATTTATTTCACTGCAAAAGAGTACAAGTGAAATAGTACAAGAGAGAAAAAAGAACAAATGCCTTATGAGATGAGAAGGCATGTTAGAGGTGTGTTACAAATGAATTAGGAGCTACCTATTTATAAGAGTAAATTCTTCATATTGATGTCATCCATGACATCACAATATGTTAAAATGTCAACATTTACCTTGTGAAATCAATTTATGGTTCACCAAAAATTCACCTACAAAGGGTGTTATCTTGACTTTTCTACCAATGAAAAATTATCCTCCTAACTACCATATCTTCTCACTAATCCATTTTTGAATCTTGTCAAATTTAACAAATTCAATATGTTTTTACCTAATATACACTCAATTTATTATAGAGTTAATGTTTTTGAAAAAAAGTAGAACCTTTAATTGATTTTTAAATTCTATAAATTAATAGGGGTAAAGTGTTAAACTCACTATATCTATTATTATTTTCGTAGGGACCAAGGAAACTAGTTATTCCAAGATTAACTTAGTTATTATGGGATAACTTATCCCACCATATATATGGGAGAACTCGTCCCATCACTATGTTATAAATAGTAGAGTAAGTTATCCCAACCATCTCAACCAAACAAGACATCTAAATTTTATCCCAAGACTATTTTCTTTTCCTAAAACTATTATGCTTATCTCACACTAAACAAGTCCTTAATAGATGTGTTGAGTCAAAATTAGACAAGTATCTTCTTGTATATATTTCCAGGTATTGGAAATAATTTGAAAATAACTTAATTTACTGATAACAACCCCAGGTGTACCCTTAATAGACAATCAATTACTTGTAGTTATTTATTATTATAAATAAAAAATAAACTATTGGCCTCACAAACTAGACCTTATTACTTTTGTTTAGGTCAACTAATAACGGTCCAATTAATTTAGAAATTGTATGCTTTTAGACCAAGCACATAACTATTTAGTACGACTTTTTATTTTGGTGCATGCATGTATAAATGAGTCAAAAAGAATTATTTATTTTTACCCTAGGAGCTACCAACTCACAACGTTCGAATCGGAAGTGAGAATACTTTTTATTCTCTTTGTGATCTGAACTAATAATTTTTGAGTTGAAGGTGCGAATTGCCTATCATCCGATCCGAGCAACTAAAAGCACAGATCAAAACCAACCGTTCACTCGTAAATAAGCGAATTGTCCATCCCTAACGTTGATTCCGTCTATTCCACTACAAACTGCAGTTCTTTTTATTAACTATCTCTTCTAAATTTTAAAGTGTGTCATGCAGTTTATGTGATAGATAGAATCTTGAATTTCTTCCAACAATAAAAGTATATAAAAAAATCTGCTAACTTTTTTTTTGATGAAATGAATTTTATTATTTATTTGCTTACGATCAATAGCAAATAAATAAATAAATATATTTTTAAAAAAACTATTGAGGTCGACGAAACAATGATTCTTCTTCGAGTAATTTTTATATATAGCAAACAAAAACTATTATAGCTATAATTTGCATAATTGCGCTCCATAACAACCATAAATATGTATATTTCGCTATACATATATAAAAAAAAGCAGATGTGTTATCAAAGAAAGCAGTTGTATAATTCGCTATACATGTAAAAAAGAAAGCAGTTGTATACAAAATATCAATTGTATAATTTGTGTGTGTATAAAACGAGAAAGAGAGAAAGAATAAAAGAAAACTGGGCAGGAAAATATGAGTGTTGTACAATTTTAAATGTATAGAACGAAAATATATGTATTTGCATGTGTATATATACAATTTTTTCGCGCCACACTTTATACATTTCGTTTCTATTTGTATAAGTGAGAGAGGCGAGGGTGGCGAGCGAGATCTGGGAGACTGACAAGCAAGATCTCGGGGAGAAGGAAACAAAAATATATGTATATATATAATTTTTTCTTGCTTCATATAAACACAAACACATTTTATACATTTGTGTTTGTATGAAAACGAGAGGGAGCGAGCGAGCGAGGGAGAGTGGCGAGCGAGAGTTTCAGAGAGAGAAGTGAGTGACAAATAGTTTGCTGCAGGGCACAACTAAATCTAAGTGTAATTATGATATTTAATTTAATTTATTAATTTGTCATTATATACAATTTTCCCTACTTGTTATGACCGATTTTCCTACCCAAACTACATCTTTGTGCCATGCGACTTGGAGCAACGGCTATTACATTTCTACGACACCTAGTAAAATTGGCTCTAGAAGTTCTCCGATATTGCGTATTAACAATTAATTGAATGGAAAAAAAAGTGGACAATACGACGTATAGCCCAAGGAAAAAAAATATAATGCTTCAAGTTTGCTTGCAACTCTTTTTACTGTGATACTTTCTGGCATAGCCTCAAGTGTTGAAACGAATCAGTGATTACTCATGAAATAGGAAAGCATCACAAGCAATTTTCGTCCGTTACATTGACAGTAACACCAAATTAAAACCTTTGCACAGATAAGTAGTTGTAATCAAGAACATACCTTTCACTCACCACTAGAACTTCTGAATACCAAAAGGCTTAAAGAATAAGTTGTTTTTTGTGTCGAGAAGGGAGTAAGGGAAGCACTACCATTTTCTCCATCCTCCATCTTCTGTAAGCTAGAAGAGAATCAGAAAAGCTTGATGGTCATAGTCTCAACAACAACAACATACCCACAAGTGGGATCTGGAGAGCATAGAATGTACACAAGTTTTATCACTACCTCGTAAAGATGGAGAGCATGTTCCTGATAGACCAGCATAACAAAGTAGCTACGATAGAAAACATGTCAAAGAAAAAAAACTACAATGAAATAGTGCAATAATCGAAGTAGAAGAGACAGTCGAAAGTAGCACCCATGGATTGAAGGACAACAAACTACCAGCCAATGCTTAACTACCTACTATCATCCTACACTAATCTATGTCCTCCATAACTTCTCATATCTAAGACCATGTCCTGTTTAATCACGTCTCGCCAATACTTTGATGGCTATACTTTTAAGAGAAACAAAGACCTCCCTGATACAATACTGAATACCAATGTATTATATTCTGATCATGGATCTCAGTTCGCAAAGCGACGTTACCAAACCTTATAGAATATGCATTCTTCATATCGTACCTAACTTTTACCTTCTAGAGGATAAAGTTAAAGGTAGAATAAGTATCAACTACCAAGCAAGAATGGTTAACCATTACAAGGCAACACATTCAAGGGGCACCAAACTTTATGCTCATGTCCTATTTGGATTACACTTATTAAGTATATCACAAGGATAACATAATCATCTAGAGGTCTGTAGTTCTGATGCAGCATCCTTGTCTAAAAACCAGGTCAGTTCCTCTTCAGCTGAAACCTCAGTACAAGGGGGAGGAATTCCATCAGGAGGAGGCGCATTACCCAAAGCGACATCAACCATATGAGCTAACTCTGCTCCTGTGACCACCATTGCTATCTCTGAAGCCGAATTAATTACCGGAAAGGTGAAAGTAATCCTTGGTGGAGGAGGTTTTGGTGAGTCTGTAATGAAGGTGACCAGCCGCTCCTTCTCGTGGCGGTGAGGATGCAAAGGAAACAAAGACGCTACATGTCCATCTGGCCCCATACCTAATAGCATAAGATCAAATTTGGGGAATCCAGTAATTGCTGATAACGGAAGAACTTTGCTCTCAATCAATTGTTTCAGACGAGCTTCGTAATCAGCAGCTGCACCCTCAGGTGACTCCTTGTCATTAATCGCATAAATGTTAGAAGAGGGGATCGGAACCTGCCAAAAGAAGCCAATCATCCAATTAATTTCTGAAGGTCACCAGTCTAGCCTACTCAAATCTCTGGTATGTAAATTCATTGTGCATCATAAACTACTAGCTTATCCGACGAACTTGAAAACTTATCGAAACTCAACAATTTCAACAATATAATGAAAACACAAAAAGGAAGAGTCGATCTGATCTATTGATGTACCTTAGAAAGAAACCCATCCGAAGCAAGTTTATAATTGCTATCATCGTGACCTAGAGGAACCACTCTTTCGTCTACCCAAAAAATCCACCATTTCGACCAATCAATTGAGTCTTTGTACGGCGGCTCTACCAATTTCCTGTTCCAAAAGAAATCTGAAATTAAAGGGACCTAAAAACAGTGTTTGATCAATAACATATACATTTTTACCTCATGGTATCGATAAGAGAACCACCAGAGAGCACAACAGTGAAAGAACCTTTTTGTTTGATGAATTTTTCCGATAGCTCAGCAGTGTATTTAGCAAGTGCCTTTGATACATCTTCTTCGGAGTCGAATTTTAGCACCGTCTTCTTCCCTTTCTGGGTTGCCATTTTAGCCTAAATCTGAAGCTATTTCTTGAGACTCTGTGTTTTGCCCTTTCTCCTTATAATTTGTACATCAAAAATACTTGTCAACTTTGACACGCGGTGAAAAACAAATTTCCTTATTAGAGCATGTTTGGATGGTTGTATTTTTAATGTGTCAAATCAAATACTAATACATAAAAATAATTTATATATAATTAATGTAAACATAATTAATATATATATTATTGCTAGTGTAAATATATTTTTTTGTAACAAATATAAAATATTACCATACCATCAAGGAACAAATACAAACTAAACAGCGCCTATTTCCAAGATCAGGAATTAGACTTCCAACCGAAACAAACTAGTTAGAAAGTAAATACTGAATAAAAGAAGTATATTTATGTGCTTTTTTGGAATGACTAACTAAATTTAACATTTCTATTATAATATCCTTCTTTATTTGTGTTACTGTCTCTTTCGTATGTACATGCTTCCCTTCGAACCTTCTCCAATTTCTTATTATAAATAAACTGAGTGTTATAGAGTGAAACTTGGAGAAAGTTTCTAAAACTTATCCTAAATATTTCTAAAAATATTTCAGAATTTATAACACTTGCTAAGTATAGTAATTATGCGAACTAGAGGGGAGGTGAATGTTTCGTGAGCCCACATCACTATAAGCCCTCCCCTGTAACAAAACCCACTCTAGCCTCGGATTTGCTTGACACTCCATTGAAGAAGACGCAGATCTTCGTGAAAACCCTAACAGGGAAGACTATAACCCTTGAGGTTGAATCCATCGATACAATCGACAATGTCAAGGCTAAGATTCAGGATAAGGAAGGTACTCAATTGTTAAATCCTAAGTCGTTTTTCCCCGCATATCTTTACTGTGAAACATAAAATTGGTGGCTACTTTCTAGGCATCCCTCCGGACCAGCAGCGTTTGATATTTGCTGGTAAGCAGCTTGAAGATGGACGTACGCTAGCAGATTATAATATCCAAAAAAGGTCTGTGTGTAATGAAATTGGATAATTTAGATTGGTTTATTTGATAGTTTGTTTTGCTTGATATTTTCTTCAAACAGAGTCCACTCTGCACCTTGTTCTGAGGCTTCGCAGTGGGATTATTGAACCTTCTCTTATGGCTTTGGCCCGGAAATACAACCAGGAAAAGATGATTTGCCGCAAGTAAGTTCGATATCCACGCGTGTAGTATTGGAATGAAGTGTACATGTTGAATGGATTATAGAATATTTATGTAGTCGATCCAAATTATTCCTGATTTGATATTGTAAAGTTGAAGCTATTGGTATTTTGCAAAGTTTTGATAGTTCGGGTAGGTTCTATCTGCTGTTCTCCTAGGTCTTGATCTTGGATGCATAATGCATTGCTAATATGTCAGTAGAGTAAGCCAGGAGAATGACTGTGTAGCGAAATGTCATTTTTTTCGGTGAGGTCAACCTTGTAAATGGCAATTCCTGTTCTTGTTCTCACTTGTAATGCACGGTGATTATCTTTCACCTCTGTATTCTGCATTGGTACAAGAGTAATTTATGTCAAGGTGATGACATGGAAAAGTAACCTGGAAGGCTGTCCTGGTGGTCATTCTTAGATATATGATGACCTTGGGTGAAGTTGTATTGCAGGCGAAAATTAATTTCTATTAGCTGCTGCTATCGATTTGTATGTATGGGAGCATTGTACTTAGCTATGGAATTATGATCCTTTACCAACATATGCACATGTTAGCCAAAGAAAAAACTACAAAGTTACACTTTGAGGACATGGAGGGACAGAAACCTGCTAAATATTTTCCTTCCCCTTAAACTATTAACGGGCTATAGGTTTGCTAGTATAGTTCTTCTAATATTGTTTTCTTTTTGAGCTACTTTTGTACCATTTGGTAGACATGATATGGAAGCTATCCTGTGCAAGGTAGTGGCTAGGATATGGTATGCATGATATTTTTCTATTTGCTCAAGTGACTGTCGAACAGATCAGTTTTTACCGTCCCTATCTCCTGAGGGGTTGCATGATCATTGCACAACTATTAAACTTTTGGTGCTAAAATGAAATCAATTCCTCTACATTTGCCTAGGCTCCATCACTGGTCTACGCACTATGATATCATGTTATATTGGTTTAAGTTGCATGCCTAATGAGTTATGGTCTTTATATCCTTTCTGATTGGGTGTATTTATGCATTTTCTTTTTTGCTGCAGATGCTATGCGCGTTTGCACCCTTGTGCTGTCAATTGCAGGAAAAAGAAGTGTGGCCATAGCAACCAGGTATCGTCTTGGTCAATTTTGTTGACTGTTGTGCATTACTGGACTCCATACTTAATGATTCTTCTGTTTCCTACTTTTATTTCAGTTGAGGCCAAAGAAGAAGATCAAGTAAACAGGTGTTTGCATTTTTGCAGTCAAGACACTTCATAATTTGGCACTCTTTTGTATTTTATTTGTTTGTTTAACTTCGTTCTGTCCATCAATGTTTATTTCACTATATAACATAAGTTCTAAAACGTTAGTACGTTTGCTCTACTAAGCTGAGTTTTGTCAAGTGCACAAAAAGTTAGGATCAAGCCCTATGCTTTAAAGTTCGTCATTAGCGGTTGCAATATGCATGAAACTACCTGTTAAGGGTAAACATTCACACTTTTATATGCTAACCTACTAGGAGTTTTTCTATTCACATAACTCAAAATTAAGACCTGACTTTTGATTATGCCACATCCATTTTATTTTATTGTGATTACGCAAAGAAGCTCTATATACACTGTTTTCTTTCTTGTGAACTAAATTACAAGCTATATATCCATTATCAAAAGAAAGAACATCACTGTGACATTTTGGTAGAAAGGCTAGTGTATCTCTTTCTCATGTTATGCTAATAGTTTTCCTTGCAAATCATTTTGGCAAGCTACTTCCAGGTTCTCAGCACAATGGAAGGGAGAAAGATCAACTGTGAATAAAGTTCCTCCTATTCTCTGCACACAACCTTGGCTCCATCAATGTGAGTAAGAAAACATAGACTTTTTTGTTGATCGAAGTTCTACCTGTTTACTCCTTTGAAAGTATTGATGTATATGTTGAGTTCACAATTCCCACCACTTAGAATTTTCACATGACAGATCGAAGGAATCACCTGGGCCTACAGCATACCAGTGTTCAGGTGATCCTAAGGAACTGTCTCCTAATTCCTCCATGTTCCAAAACTCTTCTTCTTCCTTCCACCTCAAGTGTTCAAATAATGTTCCTTCTCGGTCACTATCCGTTCCCTTAATCCTGTTGTGGTCTAAACTCGTATTTATGCAAACTGGGATATTGTTCTTCACATCTACTTCTGCTTCTATATTTTCTGAGCTTGTATAGATTTCACTGTCTATAGAATCTTGGCTTCTGCTACAACCAGCATGGTTGTTTTCCATCTGATCACTTAGTTCCTGTAGCTGTTCCAGAACAAAATACGTCATTTATATAGCTAACTTCAGCTTGTTTGGATCGACCAGTATCAAGAAAGTTAATAAGATACCTGCTTGAGCAAAGATTCCTTTTCTTTCTTCAACGATTCAAACTTCATAGCTAAATTGTCGAATTCATCTTTGAGTCGTCTATATTCATGCTCTAATTGCTTTGTTTTCCATCTTGCCCTTCTGTTCTGGAACCAAATCGCAACTTGACGTGGTTGCAGCCCAAGATCTCTGGCCAATTCAAGCTTTTTGCTAGGTTCAAGCTTTGTCTTTTGATTAAACATGGACTCAAGTACCTTCACTTGTTCATCACTAAACCTTTTACCATCTTCATGACTCTTCTTCTTTGAACACTCAACTGGACTACTATCTTCTGCTACTTCCATAACTTTATTGAATGGGATAAGAAATAAGAGTTTTTATTAATTTATTTGAAACTTGTCAAAAAGAAGTGGGCTTCTTCTATTAATATAAATACTCCACTATATAGGAAGGCAAGCATGCAAGAAATATCTAGTTTGGTTACTCTCAGGTGACTGAGACTTGTGGTTTGTTGTTTATTTTAAGCCAATCGTTTTAGCTATCGTGTATTTTTTTTCTAGTTCGATCACTTTTTTGGACATCTCTATCTTTGGACCTCTTTTTATCTTTTTAGTTTGGGGCTACATTCCATCCCTAATAAATGTTGCAACATTGTGGTGTGGATAAGACAAGTCAAAGATAACTACGTGTCATTCTTATTGATAAAAGGATAAATTTATTCTTCTAACTAATCTCTCTAAGTTTTTAAATCAATAATTTCATTATTGATGTCCAATCGTGAGAGATGTGATTATGTTACTTTTGTATTGATCGTATCTGTAGCTAACTATGGATGGTGTACTCTTGTGTTGCGATTGTACGTAGTACACTGTTCTCTTATTTTCTTTTTATCTTAGATGAAATATTAAAAATATCTTTAGATTTGATATTAAATTATTAGTTTTATCTTTAAATTATTGACAATTTTTTCATTTATTTGATTAACTGAATTTAAACATATCATTGACTTTGCAATATGCGTGAAATATACTCCTAAATTTTTGATAAGATTAAAGGTGTTTTTGATACTTCTCTCGATTTTTTATTAAGAGCTCTATGCTCCTATAAGAGTATGAGATCACTTGTGATGTCATATGACAAATTATGAGTGATTCTTAGGTTAGTTAATCAAATAGAGGATTGTTTTTAAGGTTATCAATAGTTCAGAATGAAACTAATAATTTGTAAACAATATAAAAATATATTAAATATTTCTCTTTCTAATTTGTAGTCACATAAATATTTAAAATTCATTTTAAATTATATAAATTTTAATTTTTTTTTTTTTTGAATTTTATTTTTAATCAAGTGATATCACATATATTAATTTTTTTTTCCACGTTGGAAGAGTGTGAGATGATTTTTAAGAGTTAGATGTGGTGTCAGTAAGCTGGTCGATATGGTCGCCTAATAACGACAAAAGAGCTAATAGTATTTTTTGATATCATTAATGATCATTGAGGAACACCCGAAAAATGTAGAACTTGACTCAACACTCCTTTTCTCCATAATGATAACCTTAAATTTCTCCACTAAAAAAACCACGTTAGCATATAGTGATATTTTTTATTTAAATAGAAATAAAATCTACTAATATACCATCTTCTTTGGGTTTTACTCCTAATAATTATAGAGTTCTAAAATTTTATGTTCTTTAATAAATTTCTTAAGATAAGTATAAAGTTTAGGTTAAAGCTATTGAATTTGATGGAATTCATAGGTTGTACCATGACTCGATTCCTATTCGTAAAATTATAATGAGCTTATTATTGTTATTTAGCATGTATTCGAAGATTTTATGTTTTAAAAATATTTATTTATATAAAATCTAAAAGTTTATATTTCTTAAAATTCTTTTGTGTCAATGTCTTATCTCAAAGATCGTCATTAAGGTTTAATCACTCTGACTTGTGATGGAGTAGTTTATTTGATGTAATGACTATAGGTTCCGTCCTGTTAAATGTTTCAAGTGTCTATTACACTCTACACAGATGTCATATGATTTAAGGCTCTCTCTCTCTCTCTCTTTTCTTAAAAAAATATTTTTTTATAATAATAATAATAATATTGTCTTGTTAAAAGTAGTTATCCAAGTCCAAAGTAGCATCGAAAGGAGTTAAAATTGTGAAATTATGAAAATTTATAAGGTGCATCTGATGAAATTAATCACTGAAAATTATTTTGGAACAGTTAATTAGTTATGATTTGTATCATCTAATGTATCATGCTCTAAATCTTAAAGAGTTTTGACGATAGTTTAGAAGATGAAAGTAATTTGAACAAGATTAAATTTGATTTTATATTCTATTCCGTTTGTTTTTTCAATCACTTCCTTTTCCTTTTGTATACAACAAAAAAAGAATATAACCATCATATTTGTTGGTGTTCCAGGACGACTGCAACTTTATATAAGTGAGTTAAAATTTGTTATTTAAACTAACAATAAATCTTTAGGATTAAATTTATCAATCTTGAAGGATGTTGTAGAACATGTGACACCAAAAGACATGTGAGATCGGTGGACGAGGCAAATTCAAAAATTATTACTTCATACAAATTTAGGATTTACAAAAAAATTATTGGGTTCGTCTAAGTTCACCAACTCTCACCTAGCTTCACCCCTGATCAGGCACGCTAAATAGATAGACGAGGCGAATTTGAAATTGAGTAAATGGATGAAATGTTCCTACTTTACCATTCATCGTACTCACTAAGTTCCGTGTCGTCAATGGAATGGTTAGCATTTAACATGAGCCCAATTTGTGAAAAGAAATACTAGTACATTTTCCACCTTGATGATAAGTTGTCAAAAAGGGTTAAAGTATCAATTATGATATTTTATCGTTTTCTATTCTAATGTCTTTGCATTTTTATTCTAAGCTTGTAGTTGTCTAGGAAACTATATGCCCACTTTATCAATTTTGTTTGGTGCATTACAACTACAAGATTTTTTCCCTTTCCATATTATTAACAGCGTAATATATAAATATGTTTTTTAAAATTTTTATAAGATTGAATAAGTAGATGACATATTCCTTTTGTGGTACAATACATATAGGATGTAGGATATATGTCTATTTATTTAATTTTATATAAATTTAAATATTTTATTTACACACAAAATTAAAGCGCATGATTAAAAGCTAAAACAAAGTAAAATGATATTTTTCTTTATCATGCTTAGTGAAAATGATTTTGCAATTTGTCCTATATATATGACCATGATTATTTTCTTCTTTTTTCTTCTAAATAATATTGTCAGGAAGTGACAATAAGAGGGATGGTTCTACGTACTTACGCTATCTAGTTTGCTTTCTACGTCGAAAAGATATTCTGTTTTAATTTATGTCACATATTTTTATAATTAATCTTTAGAAAAAATGTCATTATTGATGATACAGGTGTAATAAAATCTTAGTTAAGGTTAATTGTATTTTTGGAATTTTTAATCAAAGTCTAGGGATACTTATTCTTTATCTATATAATCTTAGAAATATCTAAGGTGTTCTAGATCACAAATTTTTTTTAAAAAATTATTAAATTTTGTGCAAAGCAAAACGCTGTCACATACATTGGAATGAAAAGAGTAGTACGTATTGTACATATGTATTAAGTTGTTTGGGATTAGGTACAAATACTCCCTAAATTATGATTGAAACTTCAGAGACATATCCAAACTTAATTTAGGGTTCTATTATTCCCTATAATTCATTTTTTTTTATACTTTTGTGTACCTTTTGTGCTGACGTAACACCTTTAACCACTCAAGTTATATATATATATATATATATATATATATTTTCTTATATCTATTTTTTTTACTTTCGTTCATTTTTTTTTATCTTTTTTATTTTACGATTGATTTTATTTACATTTTTTATTTTCTGTGTGTCATGCTCCGAGTCTATATCCTGGACGTGATTGACACTCGAAAATCATTGTTGGTCCCCAAGTGAATTCTTGACCTGTTGATTACTTAGTGAAAGACTCGAGCATTTAAAGGTCTAAAACATAAGTAAATCATTAAAATTATAAAATATTCCGTTCATACTATTTGAACAATACTCAATGCAATAATATTAGTTTGCAAAACATCACAAAGAAAAAAGGAGTATTGAGAGACTCATCTACTATATCTATCTATCTATGAAGCCACTATTGTTCAACATGGATGTTGGAAAAAGACCCACGACATCCTAAAATGACTAAATTGAAAAGAAAAATTGAGTCCTCTGAAATAAGCTATCTGTAGTGCAAAATAAACTCAACAAAGTGTTTATTAATGATCATGGACATTTGTATCATAAAACATGCAGGTCCGATGACATCAGTACATTAAAGTACGAGTATGTAATAAAGTCGAAGCGAAACAAACCGAAAGAAAAGACTACATTTAATAAAGATTTACTTTAGTTGGATGTAAAGAAATAAAAGAACTAAATCATTTAAGACTTTATAAGTACTTACTCATCTCTGGAACTTAACATAATAAGTGATATAGTAACAATATATTTTAATTCTATTTGAGAGATTCTCTAACCGGCAACCATCACTATGAGCTACATGATGATACAACTCCTCGCCCACATTGACATAATTGTCTTATATCGTACTGGGTATAGAACTTCTCACAAAGTGCAGCCACTAAGCAATGAAGATTCATCTAAAAAGTATGATCCTGTACCCATGTTGGCAAAGGTTTATGAGGATTTGAAGTTGTCTGAACTCATCTTCATATTAGTGTTCAACACTACTCCTAATAATACATATATACTCAGGCTCATATATATATAACATATTTCTTTTTCTGGTTTGGAATAATTGCTCAAATTGTACTCTTAAAAGAGGCAACTACTCTAAAATATCTCTGAACTCATCGTTCATTTTGAAAAAAAAGTTTATGTTTTCTCAATGTAATAAGTGATACATTTGGGAACAATTAGTTCTCTTATACTTTTGCTTAAATTATGGTTAAATCTCTTTCTCAATGTAATACCTCGAAAATGACTTAGGTGAAGCTAGAGCCTAACATGTTTGTCATGAGGGTCTAAGGTCCTAAAATGGTTTATAATGTGGTATTGAGGCAGGGTCTAGAGTTTTAGGTGATTCGAAAGTGAAAACGTCAAGGGACGACTAAGACGTTTGACGACTAAGTTACCTATATGCCTCATGTGTGGTTATGTGCCTATATGTGTGTTTCATGAGTTTATAAGGTTCTTATATGAGTTATTATAGTGTTTATAGGAAATGTGTCAAGTTTCATGAAGTTTGGAGGTCAAACGTCAAGAATATCCATGACGTTTGAAAGATTTGCCTTGAAATGACCTTGTGTGTCTTGGCATATTTCGTCGAGTTTTACGTGTTCGTTTAGGATGAAATTGATGTGGGAAATCCTATATTTGTATGAGGACATATTCGGGTTGGAAATGTCCGGGCAAACATCCCCAATGACCATCCAAGGGTCCTCGAGGAAGACCCAACCCAAGAGCCAAAGATGTCAAAACCAGCCCAACCTACGGATGGCAGTCGACGACTCGTGGGTCAATCGACGCCTTGTAGGTGAGAGGCGTAGGTTGACACTTAGGCGTGGGAGGAGAGAAGCCAAGGAACAACCTCATTCCCAAACCACGGACCAACAGGACGTTCCGTTGGTTGGGAAACGGGTCGTCGATGGCCACTCGTTGGTTGAGATTGTTTCTGCGCAGCTTTACTGTTAGTTCAAGGGGTGAATTGGTAAATTCACCCCACGTCAAAATAAGAGTTTTAGAGGTTTATATTTACTCCAGAACCTAATTTATTGCTTCTACTGTTTTGTATTTGTTTCAACTCAAAGTAACTATGTTGGTTCGTCTTCTCGGCCACATGATTGATAAATGCAAGTTCAGTGTGAGAAAATTATTCGTACTATGTAAGAGGATTATATTAAATATTAGTTCACTACAATTAATGTTCTATTTTTTTTATTGAATTAAAGTTAGATGAAACAATTACTTAAATGGAGAACAAATGTCTTTGTAATAATTTATTATACATTTTATAAATTTTTGTTTATTTGGTAAGATTGAATAAACGATTGGAGCTATTTTAATAGTTTTACAACTTATGAGATTCTTATGTCTATGAAAAAATATACAAAACAAAAATTTCATATCGCATTTCCATATAAAACTTTAATTTCATCTCATAGTTCCATATTATGATATCATATATCGCATGATCAAACAAAGTATAAGAGTATGTTTGACATTTCTAGTCTTAAAATTGCTTATTTTTAGAAGTGTTTTTTAAATAGTTTTCAAAAAAGTGGTTTTGAAGAAATTAATTTGTATTTGGCAAATTCATTTAAAAAATGCTTTGATAAATAATTTGTATTTGACTACATTATTTTTAATAAAAAAAATAGTGTTTTTGAGAGTCAATTATGAAAAAGGACAAGTATCAATAACTTTTAATATTAAAATTATTTTATAGAGAGAATCTATTTTAAACATCTAATACATAATCTTTATATGCACATATTCAAATTTTCAATTTGTATTTTACATAAATAAATATTGTTGAAAAATATTGAAAAGATGAATCTTTTTGGTACTTTGTTACCTATTTTTTGGATTCAATTTTAAACTATGATCTTTTTTTTAAAAAATAATACTCTAAAGTTTTAAAAAAATAATATTAAAATATTATTAAATTAAGAAAAGAAAAAATTACTACTTGTTACTATTTTTTAAAAAATGTTTATTTCTTTAAAAAATGCTTCTGACCTCCCAACAACAATGAGAAACATGCTCTAAATATTTGTAATGATTTATTATCGTGCAATTTGCCTTTTTGCGTAATAACTCAAAGAACTTGATTCTTTAATTACTTAGGTCACTACTAAGATACTATATTAGTTTTGTTAATCAAAACGAGGCTAGCACATAGAAGAATCTAACTGGCAATAATGATAGTTCTATTGCTAGTCTATGTCAATAGAGGAAAATATAATTGAGCATAAACATATTTTTAAAATAATGATAGGTTGGAATTCATTTATGTCTTTTTTGAGGTGAATTTTGGAATAACTGGTAAAACTATTATCATGTGATCAAGAGTTCAACCCTCGGAAATGGTCTCTAACAAAAATACAAGATAAAGTTGTCTAAAATAGACCCTTATGGTCGGAGCCAAAACTATAAGTTTGGGAGTTCTAAATTTTTAATACAAACGAGTGATAATGAGTTTGAACTTGCAACATCAGCTATAAATCAACTATATATATATATATATATATATATATATGGGAAGATACCCAAGTACCCCCTCAACCTATGCCCGAAATCCCTGAGACACACTTATACTATACTAAGGTTCTATTACCCCTGAACTTATTTTATATGTAATTTTCTACCCCTTTTTAGCCTACGTGGCACTAGTTCGAAAAAAAAAGTCAACCATTGTTGGACCCACAAGATAGTGCCACGTAAGCTAAAAAGGGGTAAAAAATTATTAATAAAATAAGTTTAGGGAGGTAATAGGACCTTAGTATAGTAAGTATGTCTCTGAGATTTCAGGCATAGATTGAGGGGGTACTTGGGTATTTTCCCTATATATATATATATATATATATATATATATATATATTCTAATACAAATATAGAATTTCCCAAAAAACTATTGGGTTCGTCCAAACTCACAAATTCTCACTAACTCTGTCTCTTTTTGAAACCTTCCACTAACCCTGCACATAGCGAGCATGCAGCAGGCTACATTTATATATATATTTGACCTATTAGCTGTAATTGAGTCCTATTCAACAAGATTGGGGGCTAAAGCCAAATCTTAAAGAGGGGCAATATTATTATAAAGTTTGCTTGTTCCACTTCTTGAGATCTTGAAGAAGACACCCAAAAGTAAATTTTGTTCTTTTGTTACTTGTATGCAACAATAAATAAAAATTGTAGGAGAGAGTTAAATATTGAAGATAAAAATAATAAAATAGTGAATAAAAAAATGAATATAAGGTAAATAATAATGTAGAAATACATTTTTAGGAGATAAATAAGAAAACACAATTTCCCACTTAAAAGGAAATTATTCAAAAAAAAAAAAGTTTCATTCCCTTTAAAAATGTTTGAGTTGATTTTTGTTTCATATAAAGTCTAAAAGAATGAGTTGAGGAGCAGACGTCCAGTTGACAGTTCATTTGAATAGATCATCTTTTTTTTTTCTCTTATGAATAATAAATATATATATCGATTTTGAATTGTTATCATTTATTTATTGAACCATTCAATCCCTTAATGGCACTCAAGCAGCCAACTACCGAGTCAAAACAATAAAAATATATCTTAAATAACTCTTGAAAAGATCAAAGAGCCCATCGCCTCACAATCACTACTATGATTCGAAAATTCTCTATTGACGCCCGTTTGGATATAAATTTAATATTTGAAGTAGTAAATTACATATTTTATAGTTTTTTAGCAACTAAATACACATAATTTACTATAATCATTCTATATTAAACTTTGAAATCGTACTTTGGTGAAAAAATTGAAATCTTGTATAGATTTAGTAAATAAATAAGAACAAATTACAGAAATATACACCTTTTGTTTCACTCATTTGTATTATTTCTAATTACTAATTTTAAAAATATCACGACTCAGACCGTCGTGATTGACACTCACACTACAAGTCGATGGGAGAACCACTACTAGCAACCAACCAAAGCAATGAACATTTAAGTTACAAAAGCAAGTTAAATAACTAAAGACAAGGTCTTATTACTAATTAAAGATCAAATAACTAACTAATAATCTCGAAGATAAACATAGAATATGAAAGTCAATGTACCAAAATTAAAAATGGGAACCAAATCTTAACAAGAATTTCTAGTGAACTATCTAACCAACTAAAACATGATCTAAGTCTGAAAAAGATGGACATGGATTAAGAGAATTTCACGGCAGCCCGAACGATGTGGCTCACCCTTGAACTCGAAGTGATCACCGATCTCCTAAGTGAGGTCTGTCAATAGTCGCGTAAAGATGCCATGTACTCAACAAAAATAAGAGCAATTGCAGAATCAGTACACAACCAACATGTACTGGTAGGATCACACTGCTACGACTAGTGTAACACAAACAAGCAATTACAACATTATAACACATGCATAAATATCAACATATTCAATACTATCATAAACATCAATATTACAATTCACATGTTTCATCAATATTGCAACATGCATACATATACAAATATCATTACAAAGCAAAGCAAGTGTATATCACACAATCATAGAATCACAACCATCACCTACCTCGAAACAAGCTTGAAACTCTAGACAACTTAATCCTTGCCTCTTCGAATTTACTCCGCTTGTTCGTGGTCTACAAACAACAATTTATATACGAGAATCCATAAAGAAACACTAAATTCTTAGAATACTAACAAACTATGTACCCTAGTTTAAACTCATGACCCCAACTAGTCAATTTAGGATTAGTTTCACCATAGGACTCTTCAAGAAATTCTTCCCCATCAATATTGACCCATTTCAAAATGTTCTACGAATTGAAAAACGAATTCAGGAAGTGAAAAGATTAGCTCTAGTTCAAGAATGATGGAAAACGAGTTGGATAGCCCAGAGTTCGTCTCTTAACTCAAAAAGTCAAAAAATACAAAATAAGGCCGTCTAAGGATTTTATTTACGATTTAAAAACCTGTCATCTCGCTAGAGCGATACTGACACTAATCCCACTGCAGCGGCACAAAGTGAAATAGTGAGCTCCGCCTCGAAATACCACAAAATCCTTCAATTCCATCTCCGCCTCGCGCGCTACAGTGGCACCCATCCCGCTATAGCGACAAGAATCCCATTGCAGTGGCACGACGCTTAGCCCAGTAAGCTCAGAAAGTGTCCTTAACACCATAAGTTAATTTTCGATGATTTACTTATCCAAATTCAATGTCGTAAAGTTGTACGAATTTCTTAACGAGTTATCTATTCATTCATATAATCCAATCCACATTTACTCCACCCAATTGCTACCAGATCTCCCTACCCCTTGATGATTTCAAATTCCTTCAAATCTGGACAAAGTTGGGAAGATCGTAGTACTACAATAAAGTTTTTCCGGACATGATTTTTCCCCATTGAAATTTCTACAACAATGAAATCCGATCGTTACAAAAAAAACCTCCAAAATATCTTATTTCTTTAATGTATTTGAGCCAATATTTAATGTATTCAAACTAGTTTTTAATGTATATGTGCCAGTATTTAATATATTTGAACTAATTTTTAACGTATCCAAGCTACATATTAATTAATATATTCGAGCTTTAATTATTGTATCCAATTTTTTTAATTGTTAAGAGATTAATGTAATTAAGATTTATATAAGTAAACATTAATGTCAAATTAAAACAAAAAGTTATGCCTTAATACAATAGTCAAACCGTATGATAAATTAATAATAGAAGAGAAGTGATTAAAATTTAAAAATGAGGAGAAGCGGACAAATAGCGGAGTATTAGGATTGATTTCTTTTTCTGTTTCTCTGTTCTCTCGAACCCGAAATTCTTCTGTAAATTTGGGAACATTTCACTTTTACCCTTCGGTTGGGAGAAGAAGAAAGAGGGAAAATTCATCACAATCTTCTCTTCTCTCTCCTCTTCTCTTCTCTCTCCCCCTCCAAAAAACTATGCAATTCGAGGCTAGTTTTTTCATTAACAACCGATTCCCTTTTCCTTCTCCGGCACGGCGGCCGGGACTTGCTAGTCCTTCGCCATCAACCACCGTTTCATCCTATGAGACTCCTCTCATCCCCTTCACCGTCTCCTCTTCCCTTCGATAATCGTAATAATAATGGCGTCCTCCCTGTGTTATCCTCTCGTTTGATTTCATCCCATTCTCCTGCTTCTTCTCCTTCTCCTTCTCTGTTTGAGTTGTTATTAACAGATCCAACTTCTAAACCTACTGTCATTCTCCCTGTTCTTCCTCCTATTGCTGACGGTGTTTCTGATTTTGCGACTATCTGGTTTGTTTTTGGCATTCTTCTTCTTTCTCTTTTCGCTTTCGCTTTTATTTTCCATCTCCGGATTAGATCTCGTCAATTGCCTCATTTACAGAATTTTAATTCTCTTTGGGCTGTGCGATTGCTTCTCGTCTTATTCGCTGCACTTTGGGCTGTTAATGAAGTCATTCGTTTACCGTTTATTCGCCAGAAATATCTTTATCCGTTTTTGCCGTTGAATCAACAAGCGGAGATCTGTAAGGTTCATGTGGTTCTTTCATTAGGATTCTTCGAACCTGGGTTTTTAATTACTCTTCTTTTCTTGGTGAACGAGTCGATTAAGACGCAAAATCCTTTTCGGACTTGGGGGGTTGCGCTTGTTTGTTTAGCTTGTTCCCCGATTCTACTACTCCAATCGTTCTTCGTGTTTTTCTCTCCGTTGGAGGCACAGTTACCTACGTTTATGCACGCCACTTCTTACCTTTCCACGGACCATTTGGGAAATAAATCTGTGCTCTGTACCTATCCCTTGTTCAGTTGCGTTGTGTTTGGAGTATTCAGCATTGCTTATTCTTTAGCGTTTTTGCTGTCATGTTGGAGGGTGGTGGCGTTTGTGATCAACAAGAAGATTCGAGTACGGTTGAACATGCTTGCCACATCGTTCATGATATTGTTGCCGGTGCAGATTCTTTGCTTAGGATTGTCCCCATTGTGGCAGCCGGCAGAGCCTATACATGGATATGTCGTCCTAGCGATGGACCTTGCCGTTGCATGGTGCGTGGTGATCGGGGAGGTGATTTTGGTAATAAGGCCAATTGCAGATGCACTAGCTGCAGGTGGAGCATTTTGCCCATGGAGTCCTGGATGCAGGTCAGTTGTGGATTTACAATAGACACACCACATGTTAAATACTTTGGTTCCATACATAATGATCCCAAAAGAAGTTCATTTATATCCTTATATAGTTAGAAAATTATCTCTTATGTGCTTTAATCATTCATGACTGAAGTGTAATTATATAATTCACAATGATAAATAAAACGATAAATTTGGATATTTGCCGCGTGTGATCTAAACCTTCCTCAGCATGAGTAGACGCTGTAGGAACTATGTATGCACGTTATAATTTCTAAAGACATTACTGAACTAGGAGAGAGCTCTAATGTTTCCGCGAACTTGTAATTTTGCTTAACATACCATATATAGATTTGTAATAAAATTCTGAATATGAGAAATTGGCACTTGCAGGCCAGGGAAGACATGAATAATGGGAATTTATAGCGATGAGCAGAGGCCATGAAGGACATCATGGTCTTGTTCATATCGTTGTGTTTTTTTTTTTTCTCAAGAGATGAGGGAGCCAATTTTTGACGATTTCAGTGTGTAAATGGTTGGTGATTTGGTTCATCAAGCATAGAGAGAGAGGGGTTATTTAGTAAGTTTATGATACGTTTTATTTATTACTCCTCGGAGGAAAAATGTGTCTACAACATTCGGTTTCATATTCAGCACTTTCTTCTTCTGCATCCCCTCTTCTACAATTGTACAAATCTTTTATTTTTTCTTCTTATACCATTTGCAAATATGTGTTAATAGTTTTACAAACACAAGTTACTGGTTTATTTTGAACTGAGTCATGATAGATTTCCTGAGATCCGATCTTGATCCTGACCCCAACCCAGGACCTGATTCCATCGCCATCGTCCCATTTGATCTGATACCTAGAATCTAGACCTGACCCAAATTGGGGCCCTATTCAAGACCTAAGACCCAACTCTCAACCCAAAGGTCGGTTCCTTGGTTGGGTCTTGATGAATTATGTAAATTCAAAATATTGTGGAATATTTCCTGCAAATGAGTAATCAGATTATTGAATTTTAGCTCGGATATTGAATTTCAAAGTATAGTGTTATTTACTCGTGAAAATATGGATTGACTCAGCTTTTCCCAGACTACTCTGTAGTGATCTTGTCAAGCAGATATTTTGGCCTTATTTTTTTTTATACTTAATGAGATTGGAATCTTAATAATTCAAATTCAGCTCACTAAAATTATTTGGTTTTTAGGTCTAAATCTTAGTCATTTAGATTCAGCCCATCAAGTTTATTTGGTTTTCTTTTTATTGTTTTTTAAAAAAGCATTTGAATGAATCTGTAAAGATCGAATTAAATCTGTAGGAGAGTCTTAACAACATTCAGTATTTCATGCGCTAGAAAAAAACCACGTCGACTCTCTCTCTCTCTCATTGGTGACTTTCTCTCTGTCTACGAACTTTCTCTCTCTTTTCTCAGTCAAACATCAATATATTTCCTCTTGGACTAGTAAATTTTCATAATCTTTTATAAGTAATTTCTTATATTAACATTTTCTTTGGGTTGTATTGATTTTTGTCAAGACTGTTGTTTGTAATAATATTTCTGGGTGTTTATGAAAAACTCAACATTTTTGAGTGAAAAAATAGCAGTCATGATTAAAACAACTATATATACATATATGTGATCTTATGAAATTTTAATTTGTTTAGGCCAAAAACACTGAAGACTGTTCTACAATGTTTTACAACAGGAGTTCATTATTGGAGTTCAATTTATATCTAATTTGTGAAAAAAATGATGAAACTCATAGTAATTCTTCATCACAATCTTCAGTTTTGGTTGAAAGAAAAATTTTGAAGAAGAAATTGATACAAAGATGAGTAATGCTTTGGACTTATTGATTAAAAAAATAGTGCACCTAGTTTTGAAGAATGCAAAGAAAAAATTAGATGAATTTGGATTGAAAGAATTATTATACAGTACAATTGTTAATATATTTTGTGAAAGTGACAACTACAAAAAAAAAGCATAGATGACTCTTAAGGTTCACAAAGTTTAGATAAAATGAGAGTTGTTTGATTTTTTTTTATGTGCTAAAATATATGTTAGGAAATTGATGATGCGAAATCTTCTTTATTATTTTTTTTGACTAGTATCTATCGTACTTATTAGACTTTTCAATATTATATTAAGCATGTGAATTTTTTTTCGCGATGTACTATCTTATAAGAAGATGTTTAGTTGAATTCTCAAAAGAAATAAGCTACAATAATTTTTTTATTTGATATATAATTTTTATTTGCATATCATGTAATATTTTTTAATCAATATAAACATTTAAAATATTATTTTTAATGAAAAGTAATATTTTTTTATTGAAATGAAAATTTTGTAATATCTTATTGATATAATGTTTGATTTCATATACAATTCAGATACTGAAAACAGACAATTTTATTTATTCAGTGTTCAGATCTAGAGACCACATCTTGATATTCATATGTGCATTTAGAGTTACATCTAGATCTTAATGCACATCTTAATATTCAGATTAAGACGTCTTACTCTTAATGAAAATAAATGAGGCCTAACTGAAATGTGCTCATTTTTCTTGAGATAAGTTCAAAGTAGAAGAAGAAAGTGTAAAGGCTTCGTAGATTAAAAAATAACTTTTAGTGACAATTAATTATTGAGAATAGTTTAATTGTCACTAAATATGATTTTCTGGGAATGCTAGTAATATTCTTTGTAAATATCCTAAAGATTACAGCGAATGGATCCATTGACAACTGACTAATTACCGTTAAAACTTTAACACTCTTTATTATTGTCTATGCATATTCTAGCGCACAGTACTAAAGATTTTAAGTTTTGAGATTCCTCAAGACACATTCAACTGCCTTCATATGTCTACAAGTCCAAATATGAGATGATGTGGTTTAGTAGACCATTTGTACTATAACAAAATATGCTTTTAGTGGCAATAAGTAAATTGCCACCAATTCATTATATAATTAATCTTTACTATTTCCAGTGGTTAATTTCAGCTTTCAGCTTCGCGCTTGTTAGAACCAGATGCAAGCAACTGCATCTGTACCTCACTTATGCTTGCTTGACCTTTTGGGACTTTGAGGAATTATCTAGCAAAATCATTGAACTCTGATATATATTGATAGAATAAACTGAAATTATCTAGCAAAATCATTGAACTTTGTTATGTATTTTGATAGAATAAACTTTCAGTGAGCAATAAATTCTACTCGCGAATCATTTCCGACCACATGTTCTTTTGTCAACCAAACAAAAGTGGGCTTCAGTTTTCAACCTTGTTATGTTTGTCCATGAAAACTCATCTTCTTTAGTTTGTACAAATGCAGTCTCTCTCAGTAGAGTCCAGCTGGTTTATTAGTTGACTAAAGTCTTAAACCACACATGTTCTATCTTTTATAAATTTAATGCACTTATTTCCCATCTAACACAACTTTTCCCTTCCATTCAGTCATTGAAGTTGTTGTAAATATAAGATTTAAGATGACAGGAACTCTAGCTAGCTAGCCCCTACAAAATTCAGCTCTTCTTTCTTATTCATAGACAATGAAAGTAGTACCAAAAATGAAGTTGCTAGATTGTCATTTTTATATTTCAGGATAGAGGGAAAATGACAGAGATATCAGTGTTGGATGCTTAATTAAGCTTAAATTAAGAATAATTAACTACTTAATGGAAGTATTACTGATCTTTATATACATATATATATCTGATTAGAAACTTGACTACTTACATATACAATCTCGTAAGGATTGGTTTTGACACTTGAATTATTCAATAATAATCCCTTCTCTTTTTAGGCTTTTATTGGAGATAACGATACGCTAGTCTAATTAACTATATATGCAATACATTCCACATTTTTGGTATATCATATAGAGTTGGAAAAAGACGGAGAGAGATGATCAGTAATCGGTTCATCAGAAAACGGAGAATTCCAATTGAGTAGTTCTTCCACCATTTGCATAGCAATTCTGTTTTCTTCGTCCAATGGTTTAGTAATGCCAAGTTCAGCATTCATATCCTGATGATCATGAGGCTTCTCCTCCTTCTTTCCAAGTTCGATTTTTGTTATCCAATTAGAACTTGAATGTTTCCCTGATGTTTTTTGCCACACTCCAATATGACAGTTGTCGTTATCGAGCCTCAGACAGGTCATGGAAGGTGCTGGATCCTTGCAACATTTCCTCAGCTTTGCATTCAGCATGCTACTAGACAGTGTTGATGAAGAAGTTAAAGGGAATTTAGTAGTGTCATTGTTGTTATCAGTACTCTCCTTCACAATTGGGAAGTTTGTTTTCGCAACTTGTCCACTCATCAAGATAGCTGCTTCATCATACGCTCTTGCTGCTTCCTCTGCTGTCTCAAATGTTCCTAACCATATCCTTTTCTTCCTATAAACAAAAACAACAAAAAAATCGACTCATCATGTACATACTAGAGAGCAAAGTTAAAAGACATTTTTATCGCACCAGCAAAGAAAGAATGTTGGTAAATCAATCAGTGTAGTTGTAGTTTTATGACTGAGTGAGAAAAACTTACAGCAGCGGATGGCGAATTTCAGAAACCCAAGAGCCCCACTGGCGTTGTCTGACACCTTTGAACTTCTTTGATTGTACCATGTTGTTAAGAGGGGGACAAATTTAAAAAAAGAAAAAAAAAAGTTGCAGAAGTTCAGGTAGACACAGAAATGAATGATGAAATGAGGGTTAGGTGAGAAGAATTAAAGCCATCACAGAAAGAGAAGATGGTGTCGGTTGAAGAGGAGGAAAAGCTTAATGATCGAATTTATAGAAAAGGTAAGTAGTTTATGTCTACAAATACTACATTACTGTTCACATTTAGTCGTCCTAAAAATACTGATTATCTAACATTGTCGGTTTCAATCTGAATATAATTAGATCGAGATGGACTATGATGATTCATGACACTAACGTAACGTGTTATTATATATAATTGTTTGTTGTGTAGATGATTGTGGGGGTTGGAGAGTGCAATAAAAGAGTTCACCTGCTCATCTATTGACTTGAAATGCAGGGGAGTAAATGTGAAAGTTATAGTACTTGATATATTAGGACAAAGTTGGAGTCTGGCTTTATTTGGAAAAAAAAAAGAAGAAGAAGATCGAAACGCGTTACTTCTCTCCATCTTTTTCAAACTCTACTGAACTTCTAACTTGAATTTTTGATCATCAATTAATACTCTTTTCAGAAAACCTAGTATGGATACAACTTTGACATTACTTAGTTGGAGTATTGTTAAGTTCCTAACTATATTTGGTTGGGGGGTAAACATAAGTAGAGGAAAAGAAGGAGGACTTTGATGTTTGTCACAATGATGATCACTTTGCTTTAATTTCTGGGAATTATCAAATTGTATTTGCATACAAGAGTTTGACCTGTCTTACAAAAGACGAAAAAACATTCAATGGAAGTGGTGTGAACTAAAGAAGAAGAAGAAGAAGAAGATAGTGTTCTTAGTTTGTTATTACTCCATCGATATTATAAAAGCTATAGCCGTTGGGAATTTTAGTAGCTCAGTTGGTTGGCTGGATGCATGAACTTTCACTTTGCTGGTGAGCGTTCGATTCCCTACATTATAATCTTCTATCATATTTTCCCTTCCTATACCTATTTGAAAAAAAGAAGCTATAATTGCATATGACATGACAATTGATAATCTTAACAACATTACTCATCTTGCTAGAGATAAGTACAAATACTAAAGCTTATTGTATAATTTTGCCAATATCATTAACTAATAAAAGTATGCTCTCTCTAACAAATTAAACTTTTAAATAAGATGATCACACAGTTCAACATACAATATCATTATTTGCATAGGTAGATGAGATGACAACACACTTCAACATACAATCACTACATAACAAATGATCTTTAACGGCAATAGCTCAATTGCCGCTAAATATGTATTTTTAGTGACAATTAGCATTCTTAGTATATGTTCCTAAAACCTTTAGCAATGTTGAATCTAATGACACTTAACTAATGCCGGTAAAGACGTTAGCACTTTTTATTAATGTGTCTATTTATTGCCACTAAAAGTTATTTTTGTTAAAGTGAACATCATTATTCGCATACGAAATAATATCAACATTTATGTGAAAAGACGGTCACACACTTCAACATACAATATCATTATTCACATGGGAAATAATATCAACCTTTATGTACTTACCTTATCATTTTTTTTCTTTTGATTTTGTGATAATAATGTGGATTGGTCTAAAGTCAAATTACGGGTTCACGTCTAAAAATTCTACTAAATATTAAATTACAAACTCAATCATTATGATTATTAGGAAAAATGGTCTGATATATCTATCAACTTTGTCATTTCAAGTTGATATACCTCTTATTATAAAAATGGCTCATATATAGTCATGTTGTTATATAAATGACTCAAATACCCTTATTATGTTTAATTAATACACTAAGGGATCGTTTGATTACGGTATAACTTACATTTTATTCATGTATGTTAAGTTATACTATGTTTGATGGAAATTTTTGTTTAGGTAGAAAAGTCAACATAACGTATACCATGTTTGGTTGCATTTTTGTAGTCCATAATTAATACCAATATAACTTATGTGGGAATCTATGTATAAATTTATGCAGGGTAGAAGGTGGAATATGTTATATGAGTATTAGTTACATTTATTAAAGTGATAAATTACATATTTTCCCTATTAATTTATTTTATTATTTTTAATTGGAAACTTTATTGTTTTCCTATATATAAGTTTGTTGTTTTTATTTTTTTTTATATTTAGACCATTTTTATTTGGGAAAAGAGTCAAATATGCCCTTAAACTATTCAAAAAGGTCTAGATATACCCTCTGTTTAAAGTTTGGTTCACTGATGCCCTCGCCATCCAACTTTTGGTCCAAATATGCCCTTATGGACGTTAGTTGCCATGTTGGACATATCCAACTCATTTTTTATTTCTTTAAATGCCACATGGAATTGCCATGTCATTTTGGCCTTACCACATAACATTTATATGAAAATGGAAAGATATTCAGACTCATAAACATCTAATCCGACCCATAAATCAACCCCTTTTAAATAAATTATCCGACCAATTTTCAACAATTTTGTTTTATTTTTTTTTTGATAAATTTCGAAAATGAGTAATTGATAAATAAAAAAAATAGGAAAATATGAAAAAAGTATAAAATTAACGCCAAAAATTCATAAATAATTATAGTAACCTTAAATTCAATTTAAACACTTTTTTTATTTTTTTTATTTCTTTTAGATAAATCCCGAAATGAGTAATTGATTAATAAAAAATATGAAAAAAAATATAACATTAACGCAAAAATTAAAAAATAAATACAGTAACCTTAAATTCAACAATTTCAATATTTTTTTAATTTTTATTTTTTTTGACAAATCCCAAAAATGAGTTTATTAACAAAAAAATATAAAAATTACGCAAAAAATTCAGAAATAAAAAATAGGAATACATGAAAAAAAAAAAAAAAAATTATTGAAATTATTGAATTTAAGTTAACTATATTTATTTGTGAATTTTGACGTATATTTTTTATTTTGTTTTCATATTTTTCCCTTTTATTAAAAAATTACTCATATTTGGGATTTGCCAAAAAATATAAAAAAAATTTAAAAAAATGTAGATTGAAATGTTACTATATTTATTTGTGAACTTTTGGTGTTAATTTATATTTTTTTCATACTTTTCATATTTTTTATTAATCAATTACTTATTTTCGAGATATATCGAAAACTAAAAATCTAAAAAAAATTTGAAATGTTAGATTTAAGGTTATTATATTTATTTGTGAATTTTTGGCGTTACTTTTATACTTTTTTCATATATTTTCTATTTTTATTAATCAATCACTCATTTTCGGGATTTATTGCAATAATAAAAATTAAACAAAATTGCTAAAAATGGGTCGGATAGTGAATTTAATAGGAGCTGATTTATGGGTCGGATTAGATGTTTATGAATCCGAATATCTTTCCATTTCATATAAATGTTATGTGATAAGGTCAAAATGATATCTCAATTCAATGTGGAATTTAAAGAAATGAAAAATGAGTTGGATATATCCAACATGACAACTAACGCCCATAAGGGCATATTTGGACCAAAAGTTGGACGGCGAGGGCATGAGTGAACCAAACTTTAAACGGAGGGTATATCTAGACCTTTTTAAATAGTTTAGGGGCATATTTGACCCTTTTCCCTTTTTATTTCTTGGAAGACTCTTGTATGTATGGTAACCCTCTCTTCCGCTACTGGTAGACTGTATTTTTTTTTAATTAGAAACTTTATTGTTTTCCATCAACATGTGTTGCTTTCATTTCTTATAATATATAGATTATTTTCATTTCTTTTTATATACTTACCATTTTGATTGATTTATGCAAATATAAATATTTTTATAATATTAGAAATTTATTTATATTTTTTAACGGTATATATTCTAATTAAATATTAGCATTATATATTATTCAATATATTTCATATTTTATTAGCATGTATTATTATTTTGCAAATAACATATATCAATAATTTACAACAAGTTTAATATTAAATAGTTAATAATTCATTTATTGTAATCTCTAAACCATGCACAACTAATACCTGCATAACTAAACTCTGCATAACTAATACCTACATTAACTAAACCTAGCATAACTAATACCTGCATAACTAAACCCTGCATAACTAATATCTGCATAACTCTAACCAGTAAACAAACAACCCCTAAATTGTCTAAATTCATCTATGGGGATCAAGAAGGAAAATGGAGATTGTAAGAATTGAATCAACCCTTTTTATGTTTAATTAATACACTAAATTGTCTACTACCCAAAAAGAAAATACACTAAATTGTAAACACTTCGTAATAAAAGTCGTTTACTCGGTCAAATGTAAGGTTCTTCATAATAATCTCTTAGATTAGTGATTAAAGTTCAAAATGCACCTATGCTCTAATCATATGGTGTTCGCAACAAATTTAAAATTGTAACGACCTGTTTAGTCATTTGGAGCAGCAGAGTTAATTTCTGAAAATCACTGTCTGGGTCGATGGATCCCACGACGGACCGTCATGGGCACGACGGACCGTCGAGGGTGTCTCGTTCCAAAACACTTAGAATTTAGAAATTTGGGTACTGAGATCGACTCTCTAAACTTCACAACGAAATGGCAGGACGGACCGTTGAGGGCTCGACGGACCGTCACAAATCCTTCCGCAGAATTAACTCTCTGAACTTTGTGACGGACGTGCAGGACGGACCGTCACAGTTGTGACGGACCGTCACAGGCTGCGTGACCCTGACTGGGTCGGATTTCTGTTAAATATTTTAAGGGGCGTTTTGGACTATTCCTGCTTATAATTATTAAGCTAGTGGTTTAATGTTAATAATTTAATTACTTGGGTGTTAAAAGAGAGAACCTTGAAACAAGTAGTGGAGTATTTTATCATCTTTTATACTTAATTATATGCTAATTAGGGTAAAAGAAAGAGGGTTTGAATAAGAAAAAGAAAAAGAACAGAGAGAGAGGGAGAAACGATCGATTGAGAGAGAGGAAGAACGAAGCTTTGGGAAAGTAGATTGCTTGATCGCAATTCTTCGGTGGAGGTAGGTTATGGTTTATGCTATTTCACAGTAAACTCTTAATAGTGAATGATATGTATTGGGTAGTAATGTAAAGTCTCCTATATTGCTTAATTGTGTGTATGTATGATATGATTACATAATTGTGATGAATTAGCATGATGAGGCTGTTGAATCTTAAACCCTAAAATCTTTTTGTTAATAATGATGCCTTGGTATAAAAGAAGGCTTGATGAACTAAAAGATTGAGGATAGTAGATGGATCGAGTGTCACGTTCCGACACCAGGATAGTATATGGATCGGGTGTCACGTTCCGGCACCAGGATAGTATATGGATCGGAGTGTCACGTTCCGACACCAGGATAGTATATGGATCGGGTGTCACGTTCCGACACCAGGATAGTATATGGATCGGAGTATCACGTTCCGGCACCAAGATAGTATATGGATCGGAGTGTCACGTTCCGACACCAGGATAGTAATGGATCGGGTGTCACATTCCGACACCAGGATAGTATATGGATCGGAGTGTCACGTTCCGACATCAGGATAGTAGATGGATCGGAGTGTCACGTTCCGACACCAGGATTAGTAAAGAGAATGAATCTTGAAATATGTTAATATACTCAATCTAAAGAACCTGTTTCCCAAAAAGAGTATGATGTGGAGGCTTGAGTCCTCATAGATGTGTTTGGTGATATTGTAAATGATTCTTATACTTGTTGCTATCACCTGTTAAGAATATTAGTTGATTTTATGTTATTATCTTAAATATATTGCTTTCTATTTTGAGTTGGCCGATGATACCTACTCAGTACTCGTGTCTTGTACTGACCCCTACTTGTAATTGTTTTTCTTTGTTATTTGTGGAGTGCAGCAAACGTGCCATCGTCTTCAACTCAACCGCAACTCTAGCCAGTCTTCATCACGTCGGATCTCAGGGTGAGCTAATGCTTCTAGCTTGGACTGGATCTTCTTCTTCATGTCTTGATGCCTTGAAGTTCCGGCATGGACTAGCTGTTTATTATTTTAGCTTCCTAGATATTCTTAGATTTAGTATCTTGAGGATAGATGTTCTTGTGGTGATGACTTCCAGATTTTGGGAATAATAAGTATTGAGTTTTTAGAAGTTATTTAATCGATTTTCAATTATGAGTTTAAGTCTTCCGCATTATGTTATGTTATTTATGGTTGAAATGTTGGGGTTTAGATTGGTTGGTTCGCTCACATAGTAGGATAAGTGTGGGTGCCACTCGCGACCCGTTTTGGATCGTGACAAAAATATATATAAATAAATAAGTCAAGCAAATAAAATTTGAAGAAACATAAATATTTTATTGATAATAGAGGATATAACACATTGTAGAGTCCAAAACTGAACATGTTTTTTAGAGTTCAACAAAATTTCAATGTCTACACATGGTTAGGATATATATCCACACTGAAATATAATTTTTTTTTCTTTAAAAAAAAATGTAGGGAATGTCATGGCACTCGAACAACATTTTAGAAAGTCCGACATATTTTCAACAATGACTTGTAATACTTCTTGACCTTGTCCTGAAATCGAAGAGCATTTATCACCAACAGATAAAGTCTAAGACAGACCTGATTATAGTTATGGATAATTATAAATTACTAACATCAGAAGTGTATATGTTGAATTTATCTGATCACATTACATGTGTCATCAATGTTTTTGGGGCGAATCTCAGGGCGAGGCGTACCAAAAATACTCCTGGGCATAAATTAAAGACGTAGATTCATAAGGCATAAGTTTTAAAATTTGAGGAGTAAGTCTCGAGCATAAAAGCATAAGTTTTGTGCGTGAAAAACGTAGGCTCGAGCATTTTAATTTTTTTTTTTAAAAAAAACTTTTTACTTTAAATCATATTTTGTACTATTGGTGTAATGATATTCTTATATAATAATTACAATACTTTTTTTTCTTCATATTAATACTTATCTCAAATAAATATAACTTCTATATTATTATAGGTTATTTTTGTAAATAATTATCTGTAAAATTATTGAAAGGCTTACTTTAGCTTATTTTATTAGTAATAAAACTATAAAATCAAATATACATGAGACTACGCCCCGTAGATCTATGGGACTTATGCCTCGCCTTACGCCCCTGTCTTTAAAAACATTGCATCACACTATATCAAAAATGATCTTTATCGGCAATTAATTAACGATAATAGCTCAACTTTCGCTAAATATGTATTTTTAGCGGCAATTAATACTCTTTGTATATATCCCTAAAATGTTTAGCGACATTGTATCATCTATACACCTAACTACTCTTTATTAATTCGTCTATTTATTATCGCTGGCTAAAAATTGTTTTGTCATGTAGAATATGTGCATAATTGTGTGTTTTCATTACAATAAGTGCATAAAATTAGGGATGAATTAATCAAAATCGTTATAGGTACATGAACTTGCTGGCTAGTTTGACATAGACCAGCAATACTCAATGGTATCCTTCAACCAAAATTGTTTCTTTGTGGAGTTCACAACACTAATATATTTGTTTATTAGTGTTAATAATGAGAACTATATATATATATATATACACTTTATTTCCAACAACACTAGTGCATTGTCTATGCAATTTATGAATAGTAGAACTCACCATTTATAGCATTCTCTTGTTTATTACTACACAATTAATTCCACTTTTGTTCTGATGATTTTGTGTTGATACCAATAACTCCACCTCAAATTTTTGCTCTTCAACAATTCTATCATATCAGCCTAACATTTGGATTTGCTAAATGAGATCATCTTACTCGATCGAACAACTGATTGTTCCTAATTAATGATAGTGGCACATCTAATATTAGTTGAATGTATATATTACTTGTACTATATATAAGAGTCTACGACAAGCAGCACTTCGTCAACATGGCTGCTTAGCGACCAAGGGGTAGATTAGGTATAACCAAACTTAATTGTTGCAATTGATTTGTACCAACTGTTATTATGATTAATTTATTGCTCAGTTGGACAAAAAAACCAACACATATTTATGTATTTATTTATACGTCCTTTATGAAAATGTACTACTACTCTGACTTATGGACCCAGCTGGTACTCAATTACTACGCGCCATATCTAAGAACTTACTTAGATATTTACTACATGCGCTCTTTATGCAACTTTTTAATAGAGTCATCCAATAAACCCATTAAAATTTTACTTTGACAAGTTTTTCCTTTCTTTTGGTCTCTCATATTTTGTAACATGATATCTTTTAGCTTTTAAGTGTTTTTGTACTTAAAGGATTACTCTTAATATTATCCCTCCCCTCCATTTTATATATTATAAGGAAAAATATTCATTATCTTCCTAAACTTGAAGTTTTTTATTCGGTGTACATTTAAATTTTATTTCATAATTTCCCTTCAATCCATTCCGAACTTGTTTATTCATCCAATGCGTGTATCTTTTCTGTCCTCCTGGCTTAGAAATTGAAATCAACTCTACTAGGCGCGTGAGAGAGTGATTTTGTCACGTCATAAAGCTACAATGGTGAAAAATTTGTAAATCTCCATCTGAACTTGAAGCTTCCCTCATTACCTATATAATTTTTTCCTCACTTTTCTCCGACTCAATTGCTAATTCCCTAATTTAATCATCAGAAAACGTATGAATTTGGAGGTGGGGCTTCGTAATTTGGGATTGGGAATTCATGAAATTTGATGGTGGAGATGAAGAGTAGATTTCAGCCATAATGCAATTTTTTGTTTGACGGAGGTGGACGGTGGTTCCGGAAAAGTGGATTGAGAGGTGATAGGCGGAAGTTAGGCGGAACAGGTGGAGGAGTTGGTTTAAATGGTCTTGTGCTAGTAGTGGAACTATTACTATGGCAACTTCATGATTGGTAAGTTTCTGTTGAATGCCTTGAATCGGACCCGCTACAACAGAAAGGACGGGGTCTCGCTGTTGGGCCCTTAATTAGCTGTCAATTCTGTATGTTGGGCCCAAGCATGTTAGGGTGTAGCTTAGCACTATATATAGACGCTATGGCAAACCCTATTATGTAATTCTGTTTTTGCCTCTCCATAATAAAACTGCTCCCTCTCTTCCCCGTGGACGTAGCCAATTTATTGGTGAACCACGTAAATCGTTTGTCTTGTTTTTCGCGTTTATATTTTCTCGTATTATCTCGAATTCCGCACAACAGTTTCTACATGGAAGAACAGAGCTTTTTTGGAGAGTTGTTGGAATTTGATATTTATTTGTTCGTCATATTAATTTTTCTAGGTGGCTACTATTTATTCAGGTGAAATCCACGTCATCACCACTTTTGTCAGCTGACGCGCGCGTGTAGTCAGAATAGAAGCAGTAGACAAAAATGGTGTACACGATGATGGAATAAACAAGTTTGAGGGGTAATTAAAACAGAATATAGTTAAGGTGTACACCGAATAAAAAACTTCAAGTTCAAGGGGATAATCAATACTTTTGCCTATATATGTAAAAAATATTTATATAGCTAAAAATAACTTTATTAAGATTAAAATGTTAGATTATGTTATTTTATTACATATACATACATATACGTATATACATACATACATACACACATATATATATATATATATATATATATATATACTATAATAATAATTACAACATAAATATTTAAAAGGTATGTAAAAAGCATTATAAATTACAATAATTAACAATTTTAAAAAATATATGCAAAAAAATCACTTAACTCCAAAAAAATCTATCAATACCACATAAATCCAGATATTGAAGTGACATATATTAATTGAAATAGGTTGAACCAATCGGCAGCCCCTTAAAATTGATATTAATTTTCACTAAGACACCTCAAGTAGGCTTTGTTCA
Organism: Solanum lycopersicum; assembly: GCF_036512215.1. Lineage (NCBI taxonomy): Eukaryota > Viridiplantae > Streptophyta > Magnoliopsida > Solanales > Solanaceae > Solanum > Solanum lycopersicum. The sequence goes on from NC_090805.1 coordinate 38,564,398, forward strand.
TTTTAAACACCTCAATTAGGGATCCGCTATGTCATTTTGACACCTTTTTGACAATCAACTAAAATTACAAAGTGTGTGTAACACACTTGCGGATGACATGACATGATGACTAATTGAAAGCTGACATGTGGCATTAGAATGTAAAAATAATAATTTAAAAATAAATTATTAAAAAGTAACTATTTTTTCAGCAAAAATAAATAAATAAAATTACTTATTTTCAACTAAGTCACCCCACCTTATATCATCCACCCCTAACCCTACCCCATCAGTCTTACGTCCCTTTTTCATATATATATATGCTTACGTGGACATCATAAATTTGCATTATTATAAATAGTAACGTGTCCACGTGGGCACATATATACCTTTGAATACACTATTAAATAGTTCAAGAATAAAAATCTTTCATAATATTTTATATCATAATAACAATCTCGACCAAAATTAAGATATTTTTTAGACCTTTCCCTTTAATTAAAGTCACAGCTTGCTCAATTAGTCATCTGATTAGAACTTTTCGGGGGCTTTTGGTAGGATGTATTAAAAGAAATAATCCATGTATTAGATGTGGTATAATTTAAGACTGTGTTTGGTAGGAATGTGAGTCTATGTATAATTAATCCATGGATTAGTTAATACATCCTACATGGTATTATGTGATGTATTGCTAATACCTTCCATTTGGAGGTATTAGCTCTAATACCATGGACTATTCTAGGTAAAGACAAAAATACCCCTCAAATTCTTTTAATATTTTTTTTTAATTTTATATTTTATATTTTATATTTATACTAATAAAGTTATTCAAATAAATTAGCTTACAACTTTTATTATTTAGATATAATTTTTTATTTCTAAAATATGAATTCTTTATCTATTTATTATTAATATAAAATATTATAATCCGACTAATATGTTAATGTTGATGTATGAATTTAAGAACAATTCATAAGTAAAATATTGTCTCTTAATGAAAGTTCATTAAACATTACACAAGTAGTCTAAAACAAGAGTGTGTGTATATATACACACACACATCTTGAGTATAAAAATAGTTTAATTTATTTTTCTATATTTATTTTATTTTATAATAAAGAGTTTTTTTAAATTTTATTGATACAAAATAAAGTTTAATAAATTTTCTCTATAATCATTATAGTTGTGTGACCTTTTGAGTTATTAACTCTAATTTATTAAGATGACAATTATTTACTCTCAAATAATTTAAGTGAGAAAATAGTGAACATGACAATAACAAATTTATTCTCATAACTAGTTAAAAATGTTATAAAAAAATAATATTCTCCGTTAATTATCTACTTTGACTCAATTACATGAAATACAAAATCTCATAATATTTCTAGGGTATAATTGGAAAGTTTTTTTTAAAAAAACATTTAAACCACACACAAAATTAGATAAGAAACAATGAACCAAACACTTGATAAAAATAATCCCTGCATTACTAATCCCTGCATTGCTAATCCCTGCATTGTTAATCCCTGCATTACTAATCCCTGCATTCAACAAGTTGTGTGGTGTGCATAGTGGTTTTTTATATTTATAAGGGATAATGCCCAAGTACTCCCTCAACCTATGCCCGAAATCTCAGAGACACACTTCTACTATACTAAGGTCCTATTACCCCCCTGAACTTATTTTATTAATAACTTTTTACCTCTTTTTAGCTTACGTGGCACTATCTTGTGGGCCCAACGATGGTTGACTTTTTTTTTTGAACTAGTGCCAGGTAGACTAAAAAGGGGTAGAAAATTACATATAAAATAAGTTCAGGGGGGTAATAGGACCTTAGTATAGTATAGGTGTGTCTCTGGAATTTCGGGCATAGGTTGAGGGGGTACTTGGATATTTTCCCTATTTATAATCTACAAATATTTAATTTAAAATTTTAACATATTCTTAAATATTTTTTATTTTTAATTATATAAATTCATCTTTTTTATTTTGTTAGAACTCTATTAAAAAATGCCTTATTCTTTTCATTTTATAATTAAAGTAGTAACATGCTTATATCATAATGGGAAAATTGTATATAATGGCAAACTAATAAATCAAATTAATTGCTATAACCACCTTTTGATTTAATTGTGTCCCGTAGCAAACTGTTTGCCAGTTACCACTCTCCCTCAAACTCTCCCTCGCCACTCTCTTCTGTCGCGCCATCTCTCGCTCGCTTCCTCTCACTTTTATACAACCACAAGTGTATAAAATTTGTTTCTATTTGTATAGAGCGAGAGAAAATTATATAAGTACATATATTTTTGTTCCCCCTATCTCCCCTCTCCCAGATCTCGCTGTCACTCTCCCTAATCTCACTCGCCACCCTCGTCTCTCTCGCTTATACAAACCGAAACGAAATGTATAAATTGAGTTTCTGTTTGTATAAAGCGAGAGAAAATTGTGTGTACATGCAAATACATATATTTCATCCTATACACTTATAATTATACAATAAAAATACTCTCCTATCCAGTTTCTTTTGTCTTTCTCTCTTTCTCGTTTTATACAAATTCAAATTGTATATAATGATCTCTTTCTCGTTTTATACAATTCGATTCAATTGTATATTCCCTGCCAAATCTCTTTTGCCTTTCTCTCTCTCATTTTATACAAATTCAAATTGTATATAATCGTTCTATACACTTATAATTATACAATTTTTTTTACACTTCATTTTATATAATTCTCTGCCTAAGTCTCTTTTTCTTTCTCGTTTTATACATTTCGTTTTATACAATTTACTTCAATTGTATATGTATAGCGAATTATACATATATATGTTTGTTATGGAGTGCAATTATGCAAACTTTGCTATAATATATAAATATAAATTTTATTTTTGCTATATGTGAAAGTTGCCGAGAATGATATTATTTGATTTATACTTTAATTTATCTTGATATAGAAGGCTTGTGATTTATTTATTTTTTTGTTAATTATGGGAGAAGGTGTCAATCAAAACTCAAAAAATTGTGTACATATTTCTATATATTTTACTTATATTGTTATGATTAAAATTTTGCGAATAATGTGTATGGTGTATCTTGAATAAGGAAATAGAGTTTTTTTTTTAGATAATTTCATTTAATTTGAAATTTTATTCCAATTGAAGAGTGTGTGTGTATGTTTCACAACGATGAGGGTATAAATGGATGGATAGTATGACGAAGGTTAAAATTCTCTGCTAATTAAAAGTCAGGAGGGATATTTTTGACCTTTATCTCTATAGAAATTGTCGCTATAAAATTCAAAATTTATAAAATTAAAATTCTAATTTTGTCTCTATATATAAAAAGAAAAAGTAGAAGAATATGAGTTCATATCTTCTTTTTTTATAAATAAATTTAAAAGATACTAAATGATAAAAGGAAAAGAAAGCTTAAATATGTCATCGACGTTTGAGAAAAGCTTTATTTATGTAACTATTTGTTAATTAAAAAAGCTCATCTGCGTCATTTGATTGTTAACCAAAAAGGCTCATCTACGTCATTATTTGTTAAATGAAAATAATTTGATCTTTTTTTTCCACAAGGTCAATTATGATTGTTCAGGCCCTGAATTAAGTTATTTTTTGTCAGAGAGAAAAGTCTCAAAGTATGTCATCGAACTTTGAGAAAAGACTTATTTATGTCAATTGTTAAACCTCTTGCTCATCTATATCATATTATTTAACAAATAAATGACATGAATGAGCCTCCACTCAAACGAAAGTCATAAATAAGTCAATTTTTTAACGGATGATATCAATTAGCTAAACTTTTCACAAATAGTATAAATAAGTCTCTTCTTAAAATTCGATAATGTAACGAATGTTTATTTCAAACATACTACTACTATGTAGAGACGTATATTGGGTAAACATTAACCTTATATAATTGCCTTTTAATCACGGTATATAATAAATTCATGAACCTACAATAAAGTTGTAAAAAGAATACCAACAATATAATGGGATTAATGTGTGTTGATCCCCCCCAGCCTCTTGCTTCCAACAACCAATCACTGAATTCCTTATTTCCAAAGTAATTATCTCTTATCACATGTTAAATCCTTTGGTTACACCACGTTAATCCGTGATCACACTTCACTTTATTTTTTATTTTTATTTTTTAGAACCACTGATTTAAATTCATATAAAATTTGTTAAAAAAAAAAAAATTATCGTGGTAATAGTCATTTTATCCTATCGTAATCTTGATCGTGACTTCTTCACTTAATTTTATACTAAATTTAAATTTGATCGTGACTTCTTCACTTAAATTTTATACAAAATTTAAATTCAATTGTTACCTAAACGTTGTATACTTCATATAATCCTAATTTGTTTCAAATGCTGACAGCGGAAAAAATAATTAAAAACATTACATCATAGTCAAAATTTTAATAAACTATATAATAAATTAATAGAGATATGTGTCAAAAAATACATTTAAACTATTTCATTTTTTAAAATTTTATATTTAAACTATTGGTGATATGAGTTTCATACATAAAGTATTACTTATTAGTTTGAGGAACACACCTCAATAACATGTGTAATACTACTCCACCTCATCCACTTCGATTTTGTTTTTAGTTTTTTACATTTTTTTTCATTTTGTGATATATATATATATATATATATATATATATATATATATATATATTATTTAAAATAATAATGGGGGAGTAGAGTAAGAGGAAATGGTGAAGTGGGGTAAAAAAATACTTTATACTTTATTTTATAATTTTTAAAAAAATACTTTTTCTAGTTTAATTGTGCGAAAGCTATTCTTTTTAGTTTATTTTTAAAAACATCTTTATAAATTGAAAAATAGGTTGATCTGAATTTATTGTTAACCCTTAATGAAAAGTTTAATTTTATAAAAAATCATATTCCAAACCTTTAACAATCCTAATCATGGCTTGAAAGTCATAATAATTAAATTTGAGCCTAATTGAATTTAGTTACACGTTTAATTGAGAAGAAATGGTTATACTTTTCAACTCTGAAGGGAAGATTAAGAATTGTATGTTATTTATAGATGCAATTATAATTTATAAGGTAATCTTTTTAAAATTCTTCCTCTCTTTTTTTTCAAATATATTTTTCATAGACAAAGCAAACTTTTTCTTACCTTCCAAAATTTTGCAATTGTTAGCACTCCACGTATGTACTCTTTCAATGTTTTTTATACCAAATTTTTGTCTTGTATTTCGTGTAATCATATAATTGCTAATCAAAAAAATGCAAATAAAATTCTGTTTTTTTGTCTAATAGCTAACTTTAATTTCGTGGTAGGATAAATTAATCCATCATTAAAAAAAATTATAAATCAATTTAAGTAACAATAATATTGTTTAATTGGAAGCTTCATATTGACTTTTTTTTTTATATATATATTCTAGTTATAATTATTGAATATATTTTTACCAAAAAATATTTATAATTTAGACAAACTTATCTACATGTTTAATAACCGTATAATTATATTTGTTTTACCCAAATAATTAATTTATTTTTTTAAAAAAATACATTCTAACGACCTATGTAATTATCAGATTGTGTAATTACTAATATTACAAATGAGCGGGTAATGACACATCATTTTTTCAAATAATAATATATTTAAAATCACAAACTTTAATTTTTTTTTTTTGAAAAATTGGTAACCAAGTAAAAAGGTTCACATGAATTAAAATTGATGAGTATTAGTAGTTATCAATTTAGACTTTTCAATATTTTATATATCTCAAATAATAATATATTTAAAATCACAAACTTTAATTTATTTTTTTTTGAAAAATTGGTAACCAAGTAAAAAGGTTCACATGAATTAAAATTGATGAGTATTAGTAGTTATCAATTTAGACTTTTCAATATTTTATATATCACATTACAATATGCCCTTTTACATATTCAAAACAAGTCCTTTATCCTTGCCTATATAAACACCAATCTTTACCATTCAACAACACCCTCAAATTTATTTAAAACCCCTATACACACAAATAATGTTATAACATATTAGATTTGTATCATATTCTTTCTTCTTTTTTTTTTTGTAACAATGGGTAGTGGAGATCACAAACACCACCATCACCATTTGAATTTCCATGTTCAAGTGCATCTACCTCACATCCATTTTCACCATCACCATCATCATCAACACGAACATGGTATAAAAGAAATTATGGGCATCCCAAAGGGGTGTCTTCCAGTATTGGTAGGTCATGATGGAGAAGAACAACACAAGTTCATAATCCCAGTGATATACATCAACCATCCACTTTTTACACAATTGTTAAAAGGTAATGAAGAAGAATGTGAACTTCATCATGATGGACCTATGAATATCCCTTGTCATGTCGAAGAATTTCGATACGTTGAAGGTATGATCGACAAAGAAACTCATGCCACCGGACATCATAACCACCATGCTTGGTGCTATAAGGCCTGAGGTTTACGAGTTTAACTTCTATATAATAAAAAAGCTTAATATTCATCTTATACTATAGTAATGGATATGAGATATATCCAACGTATGTTTGTTATCTAGCTATAACTACTAGGGTTGTGTTTTTTTTGGGGGTGATTTATTAAGATCGTTCATTATTGTATACCTTGTGTTTATGCTTTCATGTGGTCGTATTTGAGGAAATAATCTCTTGTGGTCACTAAAAACTTGTGTAAAAAAAAAAGTTACAAAACTATAAAGAGATCTTACTTGTTGATTTTGTAAATTGTTATTGAAAAAACTTACTATATTGTTAGTGAAAAAACTTACTATATAACAAAAGAAAAATACAAGATTATAATTGAAAATAAAATGAAGAAAATAAATGTCTTCAAGGTTGAGGCGCGGATATCTCGCTCTTTTTAAGGAGATTCAAACCCACTGCAACAAATGTTTTTCACCGGTTACACAAAAGATAACTCAACAACTCTGGACAAGAGTTGAGTCTAAAGCTCCATAAAAAGAACACCTCCCTTCAACTAATAAAAAACTTTCTTTTTTTACTAAACTCTTTCACTCTATATTTTTCTCTTGTTTGTTGTGTGTACCAGACCAAATGAAGACCACCACTATTTATACTACAAGAAGTCTCCCTAACAATGAATAGGAAGATAATGGAGATAGTAAATAGTGAAGATAATGGTCTTTGGAATTTCATAGGTTACATATGTTACAATAGGAGTTACATAGGTTAAAAAGAGTAATGAAGGAATTAAAAATGAAATAAAGTGATGAATAACAAATGCTAATGGATGATTGTAGAAGTTATCCATTCAAATGTTTATTGGAATGTTTTTATCTCACAATGAATTCAGCCAGTAAAGCCAAAAGTAATGGCATTACATGGCTACCAAGTCAAAGATGAATACCATGATTAAATGAATAGCTTAAGACACAAATGTCTACCAACGGTCATTCTTATAACTTCGAAATATTAATATTAAAATGCTAATAACATAACAATCCCCCACTCATTTTAATATTTAGATAAGAGAGTATATTAGTTGAAGGAAGACTACTATGCATAATGAAGGTGTGCTCTACATTGAACCTCCAGTTAGTGAAACAGTAATTTTTACTCCAGAGTCGTAGTAGTCTCAGACTTGAACTATGACTGCTTCAGGGAAATAGAATATCATTGCTCATACATAATAATCAAGGTGTTGACATAAGCTTTAACAACTAGTGTTGACATCCAATTTTGACTGACCTTTAACCAATTTTAGAAATGTTATTCAATTAATACGTATTTTAAAGTTTAGTTAAAATTTAGAATTTAGTCGATTTTGCTTGAAAAAATTATGTATTCTAGTATGTTATTAATGAATTTCAAATGTTTTATAATTTAAATGATTTTCAATTATATAAAAATATTTTAATATATGTAGTATTTTAATTAAATAGTAATTTTTACACTTTCTTTAAAATTATTTAAATTCTAACCTATTCTATTATAATTTCTTTCAATTCTAGCCACTCCAATTAAATTTTATTTCAATCATAGCCGCTCTTTCAATTCAATTCTATCCAAATTTCTATTGCAATTTTGGTCATTTCATATCTTTTCAATTTAATTTCAAGACTTCATTTATTAATCTCGTCCGTCCGTTTAAATAACTAAATCCTTGATCGAATCCTACCCCTTCATCTTGCATCAAATCAATGGTCCATATTTAATCTTACCTATTCTAACCTAAAAAGAGCCTAATCCTTAAAAAATGTCATTCTCTTCTCCCTCCCCTCTCCTTGGCAGCCGCCAGCCCTCCTCTCTCTTTCTTCCCATTCTTTTCGGCGAAAGCCACCAATTGCCGGTGGACTCTCTCTCCCTCGCGCCTCCCCCTTTGCTCTCTCTTCTCTTCTCTTCTCTCTTCTCCTCCTCCCTTCTTCTCCGTCTCCTTTCCCCGTCGCTGGCAGCGGTGCTTGGCGAAGGACAGCAACGGCAGCCAGCAGCCCCAGCACCGCCCGTCTCTCCTCTCTTCTCTCTTTCCTTCTCTCCTCTTCTCCGGCGAATAGTGAGAAACCAGCCCCTCCAGCAGCAAAAAACAAAAGCAGCAGCAAGCTTTAGCGAAGAAAACGACCGCCAGCAACGCTGACAACGAGCAACCAGCAGCAAGATCGACCTCCGGCGAAGGCAAAGTTCGGATGGATCTATTCAGATCCGTCTTTGGTATTTCTTTTATCCATTATTACTTCGTATATCCAATTCTCTTAGTTTTGAATCTACCATATTTTCCTATTATTCTAATATGCTTATTATAACTTTGATATTTAAGATATACGTTGATTCGTATATTTAATTTTTTGGGTTGATAATTATTTAATTTTTGTATTTGTGTTAACTTTCTAGTGTTCTAGTTCATTAAGTTGGTTGAGAACCTTACATATTATCCCTCCTTAATTGTTAATTGGTGCATTTAGCTTGCTTAATAAGGGTAGATTATTTGATAATGTGTCAATGTGATTATAAGATTTTTTTTTGAGTATATTTGATTTAATGAATGATAATAATTGTAAGTATGTTATTTTATTATGATTGATTTTTTCTACATGATAGAATATGCTTAATTTAATCTATTAAAATTATAAGATAAATCTTTGCTCGTGTGATAATATGAAAAATAAGGAAAAGTTTCTTGTTTATTTTTTGGAAAATATTTACTCATTCTGAAAATATTGTTTTTTATTATTTAGCTCTCTTAAAATGAGAAATGTTAATTGATCTCCTTTTCCTTTAATGTTTGCCTAGATTGATTCTTACATATATATTGTTTTTTTATTATTTAGCTCTCTTAAAATGAGAAATATTAATTGATTTCCTTTTTCTTTAATGTTTGCCTAGATTGATTCTTATATATTTATTTATGGTAATTTATTATTAGATAAATGTTTGACCTTAAATTATTTCCTTGTCAAATTTAGTTGCTCATATATTTGGTAAAATAATAATAATAATTCAAAAAGCTGATTTTGCTAATTTTAACCCTTCTTTATTTTATATATATATATAAAATAATATTTCTCCCTATTTTGTCATTTTCTTGCTTGTTTTTATATGGTAAAAATAATTTAAAAAATAAATTTGATTTGGCCCTTCCTTATTGAAGGAATATATTACTCTTCCTTATTTATTCTTATTTGTTTATATTTTAATATTATTTTGGATCTTCTTTATTTAAGGAAAAATATTATTATTTTTCCTAACTTTTATTCTTACTAGTTTATTTTTGGTAATGAAATATTATTAAAACTTTCTGATTTTTAGCTTTTCTTCATTTAAGGAAAGAAAATATATTACTCTCTTTTAATTTTTTCTTGACTTGCTTATATTTGGTAAAAATTATTTAATTTTTTTTTGATTTTGGCTCTTCTTTAAAATAAGGCAAATGATATTATAATTGATTCCTTTAAATATTTATTTTCCTTATATGCTCCTTCCTCTTTACTATAAAATAGGACTTATTTTAATATTAGAGGAAGACACTTTCAACAAAACTCAATAACAAGCTCTCTCATTCCACTTTCCTCTCTCATTCCCTCTTTGTTTTTTTTCTTGAAATACTTTAAATATTACTCTCCTATTCTTAAAAAAAAAAAGTAAGAACTCTTGCAAATCTTTGAATCATCCTTTGGACTCTTTCTTGCTGTGTTGCTGTTGTGGATCGAAACCTTACTTAATACTTCATTGCTGATAAAATTTTCTTCCTAAGTGGTTAGCCTACTATCTCGTTTTTGCATAATTATCATTATTATTGTTGAAAACAAAAGGAAGCATCCAAGATATTCTCTTATCCTTTCTCCCTATGTGTGGTAATATGTCTTCATTTATGCTTTGTCCCTTTTATTTCTTATGTGTGTTGTTTATATATGTACATATGAAAGTAATTTGTTACTATACACATTTTTATATTACAACTATTTCCTCATCGTATATGTGTTACATTACCTCTTCTACCAGGTTTTGAACTTTAAGTTCAAGATGTTGAAGATTTGCCTAGAATAAAATTATGGACGAAGCCTCGTTCATTTTATTGTTATATGTATGTTTATTCGTTCTTTATTTTTACTTGTAATGTTTGTACAACTCTTTAACTATATATATATAAAATGAATTTAGGGTATCATCTAAGCAGAGGGGGATTATATGCAAATTTAAAATATTTTTTTTTGTGTTAGAAAAAATGCTTATAGGATTGAAATATTTTTGCTTCATCTATACGTGTTGTTTTAACTTTTCAATCGCCTAAAATCATAGGAATCATAAGTTAATCTCTAGTATGCTAACTTATGTTAAAAGGAGCAAGAACTTTAATTGTCAATTTGTCCCTTGTTTGTTAATATGAATTCTTATTAATAAGTTTCAATATGTTCACTTACAAATCATGCATATAGAATTTAGTTAAATAAGATTGTGCATTAAAGTCACTCCCTAATAATTTTCATCATGTTTTACTAGACAATCCATTAAAATTTTCAACTCTATGAAAAAGAGCAATTTTCAGCATACATTATTATTTTGTGTTTCTTCCTAAAAAATTGTCAAACTAATTTGCCTATAAAAATCTAGAAAAAAAAAATAGTTAATATTTTTCTGCATCATACATCTTTTGCATCTAAAATATGCTATTAATTATTTTTTTCATTGTAATTAATTTTTGCCTAAAATATATATTTTTTACATTAATAATTAATCTGTAAATCCATCAATATTCTAAAAAATAATTTTTTGCATTAATAATAAATTTTTCACTTATCTAAAATTTGTTGTATTCAATAATAAATTTATTGTTGTTCTTAAAAAACAATCTTTTCCTTAAATAAATAAAATCTGGTGTCCTTAATATAATTTTCTGCATTAATAATAAATTTGTCACTTATCCAAAATTTGTTGTATTTAATAATAAATTTATTGTTGTTCTTAAAAAATAATTTTTTTCCTTAAATAAATAAAATCTGGTGTCCTTAATATAATTTTCTGCCCTAAACAAATTAAGTCTTTTGTTATAAAATATTATTTTCTACCATAATAATTAATTTGACTACTATTTTTATATATATGCATGTGTAATCACATCCTTTGCTATACTTGGAAATCAAGCAAAAGTTATTATGTCATTAATCATTGCTCACTCTAAAATTAGTTAATACTAAATTTTACATCCGTGTTATCATATTTGCCCTCTCATAATTAAATTGTCGTTACTATAATTTTCTGTTTGTATGTTCACACACTTAGCATGAAACCTTTCACAATTATGTGTTGTTTGCAAGCATTCTAATTAAAATTTAAAGGCCTAATTGAGACTTGTATTGCTAAAATGACCGTCTTGTTTGACTTGTTTGTTTGACTTGGTGTTTAGGAGGTCCTTATATTCTATTTTGTCTAAACCTACCCTTTAAGAGTCCAATGCCTCTTGGACATTAAACTGAGACAACTAGACAACTTCTAGGTACAAAATGCATGTGGTGGTTGGGTAGTGGTAGTTGGCCCTATGGAGTTGATGACATCGACTCAGGCTTGAAAGACAAAATTTTGATTTTGTCTGTCCTTATACGGAAGCCTATCGGAAAAATAAAAATAAAAGTCAAGTGTTGATCCAAAAAGTCTCTTAAAGTCTCGCTTCCCTTTTATCCCTTTACTTGTTTGTTTTAAATTATATTTATTTGGATAGATTAAAATAAAAATAGTAAAATTGTTTGCTTATTTGTTTGTCTCTTTTCTATCCTCTCGCTTATCTCTTTTTAATTGTTTAGTATATCTATTTTATTGTTGTCACTTAGTCTCGCATGTTTAAATATAATTAAGATAATAATGAGCTATTTGATTTAACTTGTTGCTATATCACCTAGTCTCACATGTTAGATTAATAAAAATGATTTTAATCGTTAATATTTGCTATCACCTAGCCTTCATTAATTAATTGATCAAAATAATAAAATGATCATTTTGTTTCATATTTCTTATCATCTAGAAAGCATGCTACTTAAATAAACTAATAAATGAAGTGATCTTATTTGCTACTTGTAACCCTCACATAGATTGCATAAGATACGGACGACACCCACATTTGTGGATCTCGAGGGATGCCTAACACCTTCCCCTCGAGGTAATTTGAACGCTTACCCCGATCTCTGGCCCATTGATCTTAGCTAGACTTAATTAGATTAGATAGATGCCCTGACGCACCTTAATTCGTTAGGTGGCGACTCCAAACTCAAAATCCCAAAAGAGTTGTTAGGTCATGCACAAAACTCGTTTTTATGAAAAATGAGGCGTGACAAAATGACGACTCTGCTGGGGACATTAGCTTCTTACCATTACGTGTTTCGTGCTTATTTATGTGGGGTTTACTTTATTTTGGTTATTTCATTATTTGTTAGGTGTTTATCATGTTTAGTTGTCATTTTGTTGCCTTATTTACTGTCTTTTTTCCATGTCTCACCCCTTCCCTCTCCTTAATTGTTTATTACCATGTTTCACCTATTTTCTTTTCCCCTATCTGTTTACTTACATGTTTAATATCATACCTTATTTCCTTATTTGCGTGATTTTTTAATATCCTTATATGTTTATTTTCCTCTATTTATTTATGCTTATTTATTTATTGTTTATAAACTGCCTATATGTTACCGCTTTCCAATTTAAATGTTAAGTGTTTATTGCTTTGATAATTGACATTCGGCTCATACTTCCCCAATTGAGACCCTCTTCTTTTTTTTAATCTTTGTTCTTGTGATGTTGTGCCTTTGCACCTCTCGCAACTACTCAAATTCTATTCAAATACCCATTATAGAGAGTCGGCATATGCGTGGACGTAACAGATAGTTTTACTATCGCGAAACCACGAGCCTCTCGCATAGAATCCATTTCAAGTCCGTGTCAAGCCAACTCTTAGAAGTCCTGGTTAGGTCATACATGCTGCATAAGCCCTAGGTGGTTTTACCATTGATGTCAATCTACAAAATAAGTAGCCACTCTCTCGTCTAAAGGGCCCCAACACCCTTTAGACAAATTGCATACTTGTGTGTCAACGTGATCATAATAATTAAATCAAGCCAACTTTGCGAAATGGAGTTTAGAAGTTCTTTATTATTTTGTTTGCAGAGTCATGGATGAGTATGAAACCCCAAACCCTCAAATAGTCACAGAAGTGAATTAGAGACTTAAGAGCTGGTGGATGGATATAAAAAGAGATCGAGAAAGGGAGATTCATCAATTGTTGGGGGGTCTTACATATCTTATCTTTGTCATACCAAACCCTCACCTGATTAGGGCGCTACTAGAGTTTTGGGACCTGTGAGGATGGTGTTCAAGTTTACAAATTGCAACTTGACACCAACAATTGAAGAAATTAGCGATTTCATCGACCTTCCACACCATGAGCTTCAAATGATGGTACCTTATAAGCCGTCATCAAGTGAATTTCTAAAAAGTATAGGGATGAAGTCTAATCCAACCTGAACTTCTCTAGACCTTGGGTGGACTCATTTAGACTTCTTATACTCACGATTCGGCCGAGATGATGGCTACTACATTTATGGCTATGAATTTGAGTTCTCCTTTCAAGAATGGAAAAAGTATCGCCTGCATGCCTTTGCCATCGCCTTATTGGAATCCTTGGTTTTTCCTAAATAAAGGGGAAGAATCGATACATGTCTAAGGTACGTGGTTCGAGACCTAGCTCAAAGAGGGGGCTAGCCTAGGAAAACCATAGTTCTCATGATCCTGGCGGAGATGATGAGGAGTCTGTCAACATGTGTTGATGGTAGAATGTTTTTCGAGGGATGCAACCTTCTACTTCAACTGTGGGCTATCGATCACTGGTGTGGTAGATACCTATCTTGGTCAAGACAACAAGATTGATAACCATCCAAAAAGGTTGGCATGTTTCGCCGCGCCTGTAGGATTTGTGGACTGGTAGATATTTTTGAGTGAGCTTGAGAGCCACCAAATTCAGTGGAAGCTTCATTGGTTGTCCACACCTAATGTCATAGTAAGAGGGTATGACCGATACTTCATCGAGCTTATTGGCTTAAAAGGTGTCCAACCATAAGCACCTCTTTGAGTACTTCGCTAATTTGGGCAAACTCAAATCATACCACTTTGATCAGATATGGAGCCATTTAAGTATGAGTTTGGACTAGATAAACCACAAGTCCACAACATACATCGATGATGGGAGCGTGTGTTGACCATTCCTATCGGTGCACGACATGCTTTATGCACACATGAGTATCGCACATGGATCTTGATAGAATATGAAGCCCAAATATCAAGTGGAGAAGGATACAATGGGCTTGCCGGAAAACATATGGGCACGGAGTGTGTTGAACATGAGACAAGAAGTCTCTACCATTAGAAGAGGTCAACTGGCATCAAGCTCTTGGAGTCGGTACCTCCAAGATTTCAGAATTTTGGATGATTTCCCCCAAGTTATCCATTTTCCCTTAGTTTATTTCAGTTTTGTTATGATGTATTGTTTGAATTTTATAATAAGTGAAAGTTATTTTTTTTCATCTAATCTAAACTCCAAAATGGCAAATAAAGCTTCAATTAATTATTATGCATCACTTATGTGTCGCTTAGGCCTGCCTCTGGCTCAACGAGGCTCCTTTGCATTTAGGGCTTTTATCATAAAATAATGTGTTTGATATCCCAATTTATACAATGTTCTAACTTGGGCTTTGTTTTTCTTTTCTTTTATTATTTTTCTTTACCATTTCCCAATGGTTGATCTATAGACCTGGTTTACCACATGCGATCAAAGGGTTCACATCCTCCTCTTCCGACTGAGAATTGCAAAGGTAAAGTGAAAGCGACTAATGCTAAGGAGGAAGTTTTGCACATAACCTTAGCATTAGTCGCTTTCACTTTTCCTTTGCAATTCTCAGTCGGAAGAGGGGGAAGTGAACCCTTTGATCGCATGTGGTAAACCATGGTCTACAGATCACCCATTGGGAATGGGTAAAGAAAAATAAGAAAATAAAAGTAAAACAAAGCCCAAGTTAGAACATTGCATAAATTGGGATATCAAACACATTATTTTATGATAAACGCCCTAAATGCAAAGGAGCCTCGTTTAGCCAGAGGTAGGCCTAAGTGACACATAAGTGATGCATAATAATTAATTGAACCTTTATTTGCCAATTTGGAATTTAGATTAGCTGAAAAAAATAACTTTCATTTATTATAAAATTCAAACAATACATCATAACAAAACTGAAATAAACTAAGGGAAAAGGGATAACTTGGGGGAAATCATCCAAAATTCTAAAATCTTGGAGGTACCAACTCCAAGAGCTTGGCGCCAATTGACCTCTTCTTACGGTAGAGACTTCTTGTCTCATGTTCAACACACTCCGTGCCCATATGTTTTTCGGCAAGCCCATGGTATCCTTCTCCACTTGATATAGGGACTTCATATTCTATCAAGATCCATGTGCGGTACTCATGTGTGCATAAAGTCTGTCGTGTACCGATAGAAATGGTCAACACACGCTCTCATCATCGAAGTATGTTGTGGACTTGTGGTTTATCTAGTCCAAACTCATACTTAAATGGCTCCATATCTGATCAAAGTGGTATGATTTGAGTTTGCCCAAATTAGCGAAGTACTCAAAGAGGTGCTTATGGTTGGACACCTTTTAAGCCAATAAGCTCGATGAAGTATCGGTCATACCCTCTTACTATGACATTAGGTGTGGACAACCAATGAAGCTTCCACTGAATTTGGTGGCTCTCAAGCTCACTCAAAAATATCTACCAGTCCACAAATCCTACAGGCGCGGCGAAACATGCCAACCTTTTTGGATGGTTATCAATCTTGTTGTCTTGACCAAGATAGGTATCTACCACACCAGTGATCGATAGCCCACAGTTGAAGTAGAAGGTTGCATCCCTCGAAAAACATTCTACCATCAACACATGTTGACAGACTCCTCATCATCTCCGCCAGGATCATGAGAACTATGGTTTTCCTAGGCTAGCCCCCTCTTTGAGCTAGGTCTCGAACCACGTACCTTAGACATGTATCGATTCTTCCCCTTTATTTAGGAAAAACCAAGGATTCCAATAAGGCGATGGCAAAGGCATGCAGGCGATACTTTTTCCATTCTTGAAAGGAGAACTCAAATTCATAGCCATAAATGTAGTAGCCATCATCTCGGCCGAATCGTGAGTATAAGAAGTCTAAATGAGTCCACCCAAGGTCTAGAGAAGTTCAGGTTGGATTAGACTTCATCCCTATACTTTTTAGAAATTCACTTGATGACGGCTTATAAGGTACCATCATTTGAAGCTCATGGTGTGGAAGGTCGATGAAATCGCTAATTTCTTCAATTGTTGGTGTCAAGTTGCAATTTGTAAACTTGAACACCATCCTCACAGGTCCCAAAACTCTAGTAGCGCCCTAATCAGGTGAGGGTTTGGTATGACAAAGATAAGATATGTAAGACCCCCCAACAATTGATGAATCTCCCTTTCTCGATCTCTTTTTATATCCATCCACCAGCTCTTAAGTCTCTAATTCACTTCTGTGACTATTTGAGGGTTTGGGGTTTCATACTCATCCATGACTCTGCAAACAAAATAATAAAGAACTTCTAAACTTCATTTCGCAAAGTTGGCTTGATTTAATTATTATAATCACGTTGACACATAATTATACAATTTGTCTAAAGGGTGTTGGGGCCCTTTAGACGAGAGGGTGGCTACTTATTTTGTAGATTGACACCAATGGTCAAACCATCTAGGGCTTATGCAGCATGTATGACCTAACCAGGACTTCTAAGAGTTGGCTTGACACGGACTTGAAGGGATTCTATGCGAGAGGCTCGTGGTTTCGCGATAGTAAAATATATGTTACATCCACGCATATGCCGACTCTCTATAATGGGTATTGGAGTAGTTGTGAGAGGTGCAAAGGCACAACATCACGAGAACAAAGATTTAAAAAAAAGGAAGGGAGTCCCAATTGGGCAATTATGAGTGCAATGTCAGTTATCAATCAAATAAACACTTAGCATTTAAATTGAAAAGCGGTAACATATAGGCAGCTTATAAAGCAATAAATAAAGAAAAGTCAACATGTAAGTAAACAAATAAGGGAAAAGAGACGAGGTAAAACATGGTAATAAACAATTAAGGAAGAGGGAAGGGGTGAGACCTGGAAAAAAGACAGTAAATAAGGGAACAAAATGACAACTAAACATGATAAACACCTAACAAATAATGAAATAACCAAAATAAAGTAAACCCCACATAAATAAGCACGAAACACGTAATGGTTAGAACCTAATGTCCCCAGCAGAGTCGTCCTTCTGTCGTGTTTCATTTTTCGTAAAAACAGGTTTTGTGCAGGACCTAACAACTCTTTTGAGTTTGGAGTCGCCACCTAACGAATTAAGGTGCGTCAGGGCACCTATCTAATCTAATTAAGTCTAGCTAAGGTCAACGGGCCAGAGATCGGGGTAAGCGTTTAAATTACCTCGAGGGGAAGGTGTTAGGCATCCCTCTAGGTCCACAAATGTGGATCCCGGCCGTATCTCAGGCAATCTATGTGAGGGTTACAAGTAGCAAATAAGATCACTTCATTAATTAGTTTATTTAAGTAGCATGCTTGCTAGGTGATAAGAAGTATGAAATAAAATGATCATTTTATTATTTTGATCAATTAATTAATGAAGGCTAGGTGATAGCAAATATTAACGATTAAAATCATTTTATTAAATCTAACATGTGAGACTAGGTGATATATCAACAAGTTGAATCAAATAGCTCATTATTATCTTAATTAATATATAAACATGCGAGACTAAGTGATAACAATAAAATAGATATACTAAACAATTAAAAAGAGATAAGCAAGAGGATAGAAAAGAGACAAATAAATAAGCAAATAATTTTACTATTTTTATTTTAATCTACCCAAATAAATATAATTTAAAACAAACAAGTAAAAAAATAAAAGGGAAGGGAAACTGTAAGAGAAAAGTCGAGTGTCGATCCAAAAAGTCGAGGGTAACAATAATATTATACTACCCTCTGCAATATTATTGCTATATATAGATATAGATATAAATATATTGTTTTCCTTTATTTTATACTCAAAAGGTGTAGCTTGTTGGTCATTCCTCCATAATGAAAGTAAATCGTAAAAGTGCATATATATGTTACATGTCAACATTGGTAGTACAAATAAGTAAGATACATTCATAAATATTATATATTGTTATAGAATTACATCCGATATATTACATATGAAATTAATGGATACGAACATATACAATGTCTCCAAAGGGATGAAATATAGATTGTGACTAATGAGTAATTTTTTAGTGGGCAATAAATAACACATTATAGATCATTGAAGTTTAAGATTATGACTAGAGTCCCATTAACACTACCATTTTTATCCCATTTTACACCAATCAGATGTTTTGTTTTATAAATTGGCTCATTTCCAACTTTCCCACATGTTATACACAAAATATTTGCTTTTTATATTATTTTTTTTTATATTCAAATTGATATTTGATATTTATCTAATTCGATTAAATTTAAATTCAAACATTACAAAATAAAAAAAATTTCATCTATAAAAGTACGAATTCAAAATTTTTAACTAAATCATTCCATCACAATCATCATCATCGTGAATCACTTTTTTCATAAGAAATCTGGCATTAGATTGGATCGTCCCCTCCTGTACCCATTTTCACCGTACCTTGCGGCCCCTTGTATTCGTTGGTACAATTGTAAAATGATGGTAAAGATATATATGTTCATAATATTTAACATCAAATAGATATGTAAAAAATGTCTTATGTATATACTTTTCAACATTTAATTATGATTAAGTAATATGTATTATAAAAAAAAAGCTCAAAATATTATAATAATAAAAAGAAGACAAGAAGTATAAGATAGAGGAGAGATTTTTTCTTATTCAAGTGTGTCTTTCAAATGGTGAGTGATTCTCTATTACTAGTGCTGAGATATCACTCCAAAAGTCATCTAATTAATAGATACATAGTTATATTGAAAGTTCTTATTACATCGAAAGCATCTATACATGAATTCAATTAATAGTGAATAAATCTAATGGATAATTCACATATACTATACAATGGATTTATAACAATATGTATTTTTATTTTGGTTTCTTGATTTTTAAGATTAATTATTTAGTTAAGTGTAAACATTTGAATAAGTATTTATCTTCAAATATTCATGAGCAAGTTTGGTTATTTAAGTTTGCATATTAACATTTGGTTAATTAGAATTTTAATGAGACTTCCTAATATTTCTAGTTAATTATTTTTTTTTATCCATAGCTCTCATTAAGTTAGCAAATCAAAATTTGTCAAATATTTGAGATTTGATGGGGTGACCTGGGTTGGAAGGGGATAGGAGTGGCATAAAGAATGAAATTTTCATATTTAAAATACTTTTTTAAAATATTTTTTTATAAAAAATAATTCTTTTTTTTTAGGGGGGAGGGGAGGATATGAACTTTATTTTGTCGGGCGAAAAGAGTAGGGGTGGTAGAGATTGAATGACGTAAAAATAATATCAAATTTGAATTATTTTTAAAAAAGTATTTTGTTAAAAAAAATTGTTTGGGGATTGGGGTTGGTTTAGGGTAGGGGAGTTGGGGATTGGTTTGGGGTAGGGAGCTGGTGGTTGAAAATTTACAAAAATTATTTTTTTTTGGATGGGGAGGGTTGTGTATAGTGGGTGCATGGTAGGGTAAGAAAAAAATGGAAAAATAACTTGTGTGTCTACTTTTTAAAAAATAATTATCATATTTGTCAGTATTATTTTTTTTAACGATAAATGTCAATTTAATTGAATATTCAACTTCATATTTTTTTCTCTCACCCCAAAATTTTCCCACGCCCGCGATTGCAAATTTTTTTTCTCTCTCGCGACTGCAATTTTTTCTCTCTCGTGATTGCAATTTTTTTCGGTGACTTCAATTTTCTCTCGCCATTGCAATTTAAAGGTTAGTGTTGAGTAAGATCTGTTATTTTAGGTTACTTGCATTGCAATCTGCGATTTTTGTTGGTTTCCTTTGCACTTAACTGATCCTTTAATGTGAGCTTGCAATTGTGGTCTTGACAGTGCCCAGATCGTTACGCCTTTCTTCTTTTTGTGTGGATTTATGTTGAGATTTCGTTTGATTTATGTTTACGTTACTTGTGTGCCTTTTTGTTTGATGATTTATGTTGAGATTTCGTTTGATTCAAGTTCCTGTGAGTGTCTGGTATTCAGCTCTCTTCTCTAATAAGTATGATCTCTTGTTAGCATCTGTGTAATACAACTTTAATTCAGGTTTAATTCACTTTTTAGCATTTATGTAATACAACTTCAATTCAGTTTTAGTTCACTTGTTAGCATCCGTGTAATACAACTTTAATTCCGGTTTAATTCAATTGTTAACATCTGTGTAATACAACTTTAATTCAAGTTTGATTCACTTGTTAGCATCCGTGTAATACAACTTTAATTCCGATTTAATTCACTTGTTAACATCTGTGTAATACAATTTTAATTCAAGTTTAATTCACTTGTTAGCATTAGTGTAATACAGCTTTAATTCATGTTTAATTCACTTGTTAGTATTTGTGTAATACAACTTCAATTCAATTTTAGTTCACTTGTTAGCATCCGTGTAATACAACTTTAATTCAGGTTTAATTCACTTGTTAGCATCCGTGTAATACAACTTTAATTCAGGTTTAATTCACTTGTTAGCATCTGTGTAATACAACTTCAATTCAGTTTTAATTCACTTGTTAGCATTTGTGTAATACGACTTCAATTCAGGTTTAATTCACTTGTTAGCATCTGTGTAATACAACTTCAATTTAGTTTTAGTTCACTTGTTAGCATCTGTGTAATACAATTTTAATTCAAGTTTAATTCACTTGTTAGCATTAGTGTAATACAGATTTAATTCATGTTTAATTCACTTGTTAGCATTTATGTAATACAACTTCAATTCAGTTTTAGTTCACTTGTTAGCATCCGTGTAATACAACTTTAATTCCGGTTTAATTCACTTGTTAACATTTGTGTAATACAACTTTAATTCAAGTTTAATTCACTTGTTAGCATCTGTGTAATACAACTTTAATTAATGTGTAATTCACTTGTTAGCATCTGTGTAATTCAACTTCAATTCAGGTTTAGTTCACTTGTTAGCATCTGTGTATTACAACTTTAATTCAGGTTTAATCACTTGTTAGCATATGTGTAATTCAACTTCAATTCAGTTTTAGTTCACTTGTTAGCATCTGTGTAATACAACTTCTTTTCATGTTTGATTCACTTGTTAGCATTTGTGTGATAAATTTTTAATTTAGATTTTGTTAAGATTTAATTCAGTTGTTAGCAAAGTGATGCTCTTTTAGCAGATTAATCTATGTCTCTCTCTAGTCTTTTAATATTAGTAATACACTCTTTAATGATGTGCAGAAAAAATATGACTAATATAGCGGTGATGCTTTACTTCAATGGACGATGTGATCCTAGCAACAAATATATTAACTACTTGGCAGATGGTGTGTTGATACACATAGAGTCAATGTTTGCCACCCTCGTTTCTGTAATTACTACTCAATTGTCAATAGACACATCAACAAATAAAGTTGAAATCAGATATAAAATTGATGAAAGGTCTCCTCCAATTCAAATTCATAATGATATGGGGGTAAAGGTATATCTTGAAACTAAAAAGGAACATCGAGATATGACAAAATACCTTTTATGTGTCACAACAACTGAACCAGTCAACTTGGAGACTAATGCTGCACTCATTCCACTTTTGTGTTCAGACACTTCAGGAGATATGAGGGTTATACACAATTCATACTTCTCTAATACATTTAATGGTATTGATGAAGCAATAGGGTTAATTGGATTCAGATCATGTGAGAAAGTTGATGAGCTAGAAGAATTAGCACCAGGCATCATTATTAATCTCAATCACTCTTTATTTGAAAAAGATCAGGTGTATAAGAATAAATATGTCCTCACTAGTGCACTAAAAAGACATTTCATTCTTAATCATTTTCAATTTAAGATAATAAGATCAAGCGCAATAAGGTAAGACCTAAATTCAAGTCACTTTAAATTATTAATTGTGTATTAATATTTTTTCTACAGCTATTCGATACAGTGCCTAGGAGAAAGTTGCCTATTGGAGTTTACGAGCTTCAAGCTTGAACAAATATGAAATGTTCAAGATTAGAGAATTCGAAAGCGAACACACTTGTTTTTTGCTATATAATTCATTATCGGAAAAGCTAGCAATTAAGAGTGTTGTTGGGAGTATTATTGTGGGTAAATATGCTGAACCAGATGTTATTTACACACCAAAAGACACACAACGTGACATGTTAGCTGAATATGGTGTGCTACTCACATATATGCAAGCTTGGAGAGCTAAAGAGGCAGCTCTTGAATTAATCCGGGGTGATCCAATTCAATCATATGCAAAGTTGCCAAGCTACTTTCACATACTAGAGGCAACTTACCCTGGTTCTCATATAAGATTTCACAAATCAGAGGATGACCATTTTTTATATGCGTTTGTAGCTTTGTTCACCTCAATAAAAGGAAAAAGGATGGGAATATTGTAGACCAATTGTAGTTATTTTGTAATTTTCTTAAAAGGAGCATACAAAGGGACACTGCTAACCACTAATACCGTAGATGCAGCAGGTCAGACTTCGAATATGATACTGTTTTCTATATTGAATTTTCGAACTATGTATTAAAATTGAATTATGATTGCAGTAAAAATGTATTAAAATTGTATTAAAAAAAGTGTACATGGTGCAGGGAGTATATTGCCACTTGCATATGCTATTGTCGATTCAGAGAATGATTCATCTTGGAGGTAGTTTTTTTAGCAATTCAGAGATGCTTTCGGTCAAAGACCATAGATGTGTATCGTTTTCGATAGGCATGCAGTTATTAAGGCAGTTTCAACAGTTTATGATGAAGTACCTCATTTTGCATGTATGTGGCACTTAATGCAAAACATAATGAAAAATTTTAGAAGAAGTCAACAAAGGGTCACTGAGTTGTTCTACTCTATGGCAAAAACATACACCATGACAGAATTTAATCAATGTATGACAATGGTTGAGAAGATAGATAAGAGGATCAAAGATTACTTGTTGAACATTGGATACAACAAATGGTCGCGTGTGCATGCTGAAGTAAACAGAACTTGGATGATGACATCAAATATAGCAGAATCAGTCAATTCACGAACAAGACATGCCAAAGTTCTTACAGTCTTGCAACTCTTGGAATTCAAGAGACAACTTGTACAGAAATGGAATAACAATAACAGATCAAAGGCGACAATTTCAGGTTTTCACCTTGGAAAAAAGTATGAAAATATATTCCGGCGCAATAAAACTGCATCAGAGAAATTAAAGGTATGCCTAATCTGTTTGCTAGTATTTTTTCTTCGGATTCATATCTAACATCTCTCTTGAATATATATATTTTTTTCATAGATTGTAGAGACAAATAAATATGTATATACCGTACTTGATGGTATTACACAATTCACAGTATGTCTTCACCAACGTACATGCACATGTGGGAGATTTCAATTGGATGAGTTACCATGTCCACATGCTTTGGCCGTTTTAACAATAAAACACACTGGTTATGAGAAATATTGTTCGGCTAACTATACAAGAAAATATTTATTGTTGACATATCAATTTCAAATGGATCTCCTGCCAAATGAAAGTACATGGAACACACCAACACATGTTTATGAAGATGTTGTACTTCCATCTCTTGGAAATAGACCTCCGGGAAGGCCAAAAAATAAAAGACATACTCAACTGAGAGAAGATGGATTCAAGAAGGCGAAAATTACATGCAGCAATTGTGGACAACATGATCACAACAGGAAGACTTGCAAAAATGTCAGGCCTTATGATCAAGAATAAAAAATACAATTTGTTTTAGTAGTTTGTTTTAGAAGCTCATTGACTCTACGAATTTGGATCATGTTCGGTTATATGGTTTATATTTTTAGTTTCGCAATCTCGTGCTATTCAGTTTAATAGAATGCTTTCTTAGTTGTGCAATCTCATGTTATTCAGTTTACTGGAATGTTTCTATGTGTATAGTTATATTTTATATGATATATAGATGAAATGATATAGTTTACTGGAATAACCCAGTTGAGCTTGAGGCTTGGAAATGTCTTGCTGAGTATATTTGTCAGGTTGGGGAATTTGGGTGATGCTTGGTATGTTTTTGGTTTGTTAGTATTTGTGTAATATAGCTTTAATTCAAAGTTTAATTCACTTGTTAGTATTTGTGTAATACAACTTTAGCTTAGGTTTAATTCACGTTTAATTCAATTGTTACCATTTGTATAATATAGATTTAATTCAAGTTTAATTCAGGTTTAATTCACTTGTGGAAATTTTAAGATTAATGTCTTGTTCTAATTCTATAAAGAAAAATAAGATTTCAAAAAAATAAATAGTATCTATACGTAACACAGAAGTTCATATATTTGCAACCAAAAAAAAATACATGAATTTTTTTTATAGTTTTCACAACTTATTGAGGTTTCATGTTTACCTGGAAAATTACAATTTTTACTACTCAAATTACATATTCAAATAAAACTATAACTGTTTGAGTCGCGAAAGGGCCGCTTGCTTAATATTATTTATATAATAATAAGAAATCTATATGCTACCGTTCCAAATAGCAACTATTTCATGTTACCGTTCCAAATAGCAACTATTTCATGTACAAGACTAAACAGGCAGGCTTAAAGGACAATTATTAACTGTATTAGCTTATTCTGGAAAAGGTTGAGTCATTTCACACCATGAAAGATTCCAAAAAGGATATATCTGTTGATTTTGTTGTACACTGTCAAGTTTTCATTCAAAAAATCTCTACTATCAAACATATTTAAAACATAATCTCAACTTGCAAATATTTTCTTTAAAATATCAATTAATTCATGTCTTAACATGCCCTTATCAGTACAAAATATTTGAATTTGCCAGAAGTTAATTATATTTCATTACAGAAACTCCATTAGTAACCTCCTAATCAAATTTACATCAGCCTATCTAAGTGTCTATCACTACTTGATTGTTCATCATTCATCAATAAAATAATCCCTTGATTACAAACATGTCAATTGCACAATCCTTCCAGCTCCCAAAAATCCATTAGGAAATCTACCATTTCCTGCCAGTTTTACATGAGCATTCATAGTGTCATTCAAACAGAAGTATGAGGAGCATTGACTTATTTAAACTCAATCATGCATACTTATAGCAAGCGGGATAGACATGGGCAATGGCTTGTTGCTCCCAAACAAACTAACATATGTAGCATTCCAACTGCAAAGACAAAATTCCTTAGAGGAAGTACAAACAGAAAGGATGAATAAGGACACAAAGAAGGAACAACTTCAAAAAGAAGACTTACATATAAACAACACAGTTAGGTATATAATATCAAGACTTACAAAATAGACCAATACAATTTTTCATAGCCATAGTAACTACAAATTGTTTTACATTATATAGTTTTCATAGTCATACTAACTAATATAACTATATTCCTTTATCTAACTGGTCTTTCGTCTTCACTTTGAAGGTCACTCGCTTGCTTCCTTCTTGCATATTCCCATAATATAGCTCCAAATCTCTTTCGGAGAATGTCTGCCTTTACTTGTTGATTTAGAATATGTTGGCCATTACTAACAAACTCCGCAAATAAAGCAACGAAAACTCCACAATCCCTACAAAATTCAATATAAAATTATTATCAAAAAATCAATTTAATACAAAAAAAAACCACATATTTGATAATACTTACAGCGAATCCTCATGTTGTCTGGGAACATCTTTAGTTATGAAATGAAACTCAATTTTCTCGAACTCATTTATATCACTGTATTTTGGTGTTGATTTCAATTCAGGACGCATATCATAGAACTTAACCACACTTAAATAATATGGTAAAACAACCGAAAGCATCTCAACAATATTTTTTACCTCTAAATTCACCCCACCCCTAGCCGAAAATGAATCATACACCTCCAATGACCTTTGCCCAATATCAAACACCACAAAAATCCAGTGACAATTCTCTTTAATGTTTAGTGGAATAAGAACAAAATCCACTTTATCCCACGAGGTACTTGCCAACAAACGACGTCCACTGATATACCGGGCAATATCATCAGAATCTAAAACTTTAAAATTTCTTTTATCATCATGAGCATCACAAAGTTCAAAGAAAGAATTGGTAATATTTGTCTTGAAAACACAATCAGTCGTCGTAAAACGAACATTACTGTTGGTTTCATATTTTCCTTTCTTTCTTAGGTAATAGAAAATGACATCAATATGCTGCAAAAAAAAAGATTGAAATGTAAGAATAAACAGTCTCAACAAACAAACATTCAATTAACCAGGAAGGAATACGTTGAGTACACAAATCATGTTGATAAACTAGAGGAAAATCTTTTAGGCTAACTATCAGAAGGTCTTGTGCTAAAACTACATAATGCAAAAGGTATTCTTAATTATAATTTCTATGGAGTAAATTGAGTACTAAAAATATATATACCTATAAAAAGAGATAATAATGAGATCTTTTTTATGAGAAAAATGGTTCAAATTTGCTCTTGAAATTACAAAGTAATAGGCTAAAGTGCAGAAACTTCACCTCAAAGTTAAGGGAAAACTCTATTTTCGCCCCAAGTGTGGCTCATTCATCACATATTGGTGAAATAGAACAGTGATAGAACTTATGAAGATGTTCAATTTCTACCAGAAAAAACTTAGAGACAACAGTAACTTACTGAAGCTGACATATTTTATATAATATTCTAGCTCATGTATATGCATATCTGTGGATTCTTAATGATACAATTAACCTCAAAAGAAAAGAATTGAAGCTAAAATGACAAAAACTTGATTACAAGTTTCATCCTTTTCGCAATATCCTGAGCTTTTGTCCCTCTTGAAAGACAGAGACAAAGTGAAGAAGAACAGAAAGAAAAATGACTTGCAAGCTATAGAATTACAATGTCATACAACTAAAGAGCTTCAATAGATGAAAAATACAATCTATCTACACAACTAAACAGAAAGAATTTTAGTTGAGACAAAGGCAAACTCAAGATTAAGAAACAGAACGAATCAAAGAAATATTAACGTCCAACTAAAATTTATATAACAAACCTCATCACACCATTGTTGTCCAGAATGTGCCAATTTGAAAAACCAGAGTCTTTCATCTACCGTACAGATACACAATTTAAATGCTGGATTGATAACATTAAGAGAATCTGTATAAGGTTTCTTTCCCCTATCAAAACAGAACAAAAATTAAAAAATACTCAAAATCAAGACAGGAACAACTAAAAAAGAGACAAATACGAAACTAAAAAAGAGGTACAGAGCGTTCCACAAGTTAAATTAAGCTTGTATATATTATGAATTAGGAAAATTATCCCAAAAACATCAAAATAAATTACCTCTTTTTTTGTACCCGTATAAAGCCACTTAGTGAATGAATCGATTAAATCAGATTCATCATCTCCTCCGGTTGCATATAAAAAAGGATGTTTTGTCTAAAAAACCTGACGTGTAACACATAAAGTTTCTCCGGATTCAAAATGTTGTGTGAAGGGAGATGTTATTAACTTTGCTGGATTTTTCTTTCTGCCACGTTTCTTCGGTGACACTTTCTTTTTGTTTTGATCAACTTGGGCTCTTTTTTTTAGATAAGATTCTTCAATCCTATTGATCTGAGAAAGATCTTTATCAAGTAAAATAAAGTCATCAAAAGTATGCAAAGGTTTTTGACAATCCTCTGTTGCATCTGCATATAATAGATATATTGATTAATTTACAATCAACAGATGCAACACTTATTTATGTTGGTTTTTTTACTACATTACCATCAGGTTTCGCCCCAACTGTATTCACATCAGCAGCCTCTTGGACTGTAAGCAAAATAAATATTTTAATAATGTTATCAAAATAAAACGAAAGAAGTTTAGTTGAAGTTAAGAAAATGAATACCATTTATATCAGCAACAACTTCTGACTGAACTTTTTCAATAGCAATTCCTGCAACATCTTCATTTGTACATAACAAGAACATTTAAAAAAACAGAATTGAATTAAAATATATGAAATATGTAATATATTAGTATAAAATCCTTCATTACCTATTTTACTTGATACTCTTTCAAAATTTTCAACATCAACAAATCTAATTGAAGCTTTAAGCACTTGAGATTCTTCATTTTGATTTGATCCCATAACATGAGCATTGTTCCCTCTCGATTCATTTACAGATGCATTAACACGGGGAGGAAATGATGTATATGTAATTAACATATTATAAAAAAAACATATCAAAGTTAACTGAAAAATGAAATATCGAATTCGTGTCACTTCTAGATTAACTGGAAGAAACTACTAGACTATATATTAAAATTATATTATGAATATAACAGAAATGTACTAAAAATATAAACGAACCTCCATTAAAATCTAATCCACCTGAAAATGTCTCACTGGCATGCTTCTTAGATGGTTCCTTGACTTCTCGAATAACAAAGCTGCTATCACCACTCTTAGCAAACGGCAAAGAAATTTCCTCCAATAATTATTTGTTTGAGTTCACCACAAATTCTTTGACTTGATTGAATCCTAAATCAATCTTCTCTTCAAGCGCTTTGTTATTTTTATTCACCTAATAGATATTAAATCATAACAAAAATATTTAAAAAATAACAGTTTTAAAATAAAAAGCCTAAAGTTTAATTTGTGTATACTTTTTCAAGCTCTTTTCTCAATTCTATGACTTCATTGGCCAAAATGTCTAGACCGTGACTTGATCCTTTAGGCTCCAATTTCAAAATTTCAGCATGGTAATCACGAGTTTCAGGAAGCCTGAATTTGGATACTTCATCTTCACTGGCCACTATGTTCTCAAACTGAAAAACCAAATACACAAAATAACATTAGATATAGTAACTTGAGTTCAAATAAACAATGTAATAAAATGTATTAACTTTGTACAAATACCTTGTTTTTTGTAGGCATGAAGAGACATTTCTCAATATATTTTAACCCTGGACTTTCTGCAA
The DNA here is from genome assembly GCF_036512215.1 of Solanum lycopersicum. Classification (NCBI taxonomy): domain Eukaryota; kingdom Viridiplantae; phylum Streptophyta; class Magnoliopsida; order Solanales; family Solanaceae; genus Solanum; species Solanum lycopersicum. The sequence goes on from NC_090805.1 coordinate 38,594,105, forward strand.
TTGTCACCCAATTCAAGATTCTTGAATAGAATCAGCAACACGAATAGCTATATCTTCATCAACCTTTGAACAACACTCAAATATCCAAATTTGAATAGCAAAAGGCAAGCCACCAATTCTATAGTACTTATGTGTTGACTTAAGCTCATGCCTCACAGTATCAGACAACTTTTTGTAGACATCTAAACCCCACGGACATGAATTGAATTTTCCACTTTCCACAAGGTAAAAATCTCTATTGCTAATTTGGTATTCGCTGTCCTCATATGAAAATAAAAAATCATTAATGAAGTATAGAACAGCCAATGAAACAGTTAAGTCATCATCTATGAATTTTTTAGCTAAAAACAGTGCACGTAGATAACTCTTTGGAACTGTGATTTTTCCCGGAAAATAACTACTCATCAAACTACATCTAGAATTGGGAACATTGATAGATGTGCCATCACCAACACAATTTAAGCCCATAACTATCCCAAATTCTCTAAGACCAAAAAATAACTTTTTGTTATTTATTTCAATAGCAAACACATCATCCGGTGTGTGTTTTAACTCTCTATTTATAAAACAATGAATAAGTTGTAGTTGTGTGCTCGATTTTGGAAGGTCAAGAAAGTACCCAAAACATGTATTCCTAAACAACTCAAGTTGATTATCAGATAAAGATAGTTTGATTTGTTCAATGACACTATGATTAGTGTAACATGACCATCTACTCTAAATATACACAACGATGTTTCCAGAATTTACGATCCTGCATATGCATTAAACATGAATTAAAAATGTGTTACTACATATTTAAGATGAATGAAGATGAATTTCACATACTATGTGTCGAAGAAAGGTAGTAATCAGTTGAATAAAAGATGAATTAAAGTTGAATTAAAGTTGAATTAAAGTTGAATTAAAGATGAATTAAAGTTGAATTAAAGATGAATTTCACATACTACATCTAAAAACAAGCAGCAATCAACATACAACCATTGCTAAACAACAAATAACTAAGAAGTACTAGCACATGCCGGATATCTACTCTCTGGTAGAATGACACTTTTGGGTAAATGATTTCGTGTTTTTCCATCGTTCACCGGCTTTTTCTTCTCCAATCCATCTTTATTTTCCAAACTTTTTGACTGAAATTGAGGAGGTAAATCCTCAAAATCATCATCACTGTCAACGATTTTCTTCGATGTAGATGCCAAAGTAACACATTTTTTTCGATTTCTTCATTGTTTTAACCTCTTTAACTCATTTTTTACCTTTATTTTGCTTCTTGTTTTGTTCCTCATTGTTCTTCTCCCCCGATACTTGTGAGATACCCAAACTAAAACTTGAAATTTCATCCATAGAATTAGAAGACGAAACTTGAAGCTTCTTTTGATTTCTTCAATAAACTTTCGGATTCGAAGTATCAATATCCTCACTAGACGCGGACTTCTTATAAGACCTTCTTCCATTAAAATTCGTGCAGAAAAATGGAGAGAAAAAAAACAGAAACCCTAATTTTTTAACAGACGAGACGAGGAGAAGGAGAAACAAAAAGAAAAGAGCAAGAAAGGATATGACTTGAGTGAATATGTTTTACTTTGTTTAAAAATTGTATAAAAAGGGAATAAATGGGTTCTAAAATTGTTTTAAGTTAATATAGCTAAAAGTTGACAAAAATGGTAATAAATAAAAAGTGTACTTAAAATTGGTAATTATAAAATAAAAGGTTTTTGTTTATGTAATTTTTCCAAAAAAAATATTATATTTTAAGAATGAATAGAGTTTGTTTTCTTAATTTTTGAAGGGAGGCCATTTAATTTTTAAATTTGAGGAAAACAAGTTGATTTGGAAAAATATTTTAGCTAATCATACATGAAAAAAAATAAAAATATTATTTCAAAAAATGATTTTCGTCATTACCACACACACCCTCGGAAGCTTGTAATTTTGCTTGTGGAGTTGAGGTTATTGGTTAATAATTTAATATTATTTATTGTTATTGCAATAATGAAAAGAATTAGTGATAAATTTTAAATGGTTGTTTAATTTATTAAAACAAGAATAGGTGATCATTAATTGTTGTCAAAACATAACAAGTCATTTAAGTACAATTATAATGATAATGTTTATTTTAATATGTTGTGTTTAAGTGATTGTTACTAATTACTATATCCTTGGAAAATGTCATTTCAACACTTCTTTTGAACAACTTTCACCACTTATTCTTAGGTTTATCTTTCACACAAAAGTGATTTACTTAACTAATTATCCCACGTAAAGAGCGTTTGCAGACATGACCTTGAAATATTTCCAAGCTAGGTAGTGTGAAGAGTGGCAAATATATTTAATTCAGAGGCAGTTAAAATTAAAAATTTGAGAGTTCTAAATTTTAAGACGGAAAGAGAAAAAAAAAATTTAAACCCAAAACAATAGTGTGAAGCATTTCTATGGCTTTTTTTTGGGAAAATTGTATATAATAGCAAACTAATAAACTAAAATAAATGGAGTAGCTAAGGTTTGGTTTGATTGTGCTCCATAGCAAACGTTAGCCAAAGTTTGTCAGGCGCCTCTCTCCCAGAAATCTCGCTCGCCACTCTCCCTCTGCTCGCCTCTCTCGCTTTATACACAGAAGTGTATAAATTTTGTTTCTGTTTTGTATAAAGCGAGAGAAAATTGTATATACACATGCAAAAACATATATCTTCGTGTTATGCACTTAATTATACAATTTACAAACATTTTACTTCAATTCAATTGTAGATAAATGCAAATTTTATACAAATATTGCAGAGAAAAAGGACAACGAATTATATAATTGCGAATTATATAATTGTAGTGAAATACAATTTTCTCTCGCTTTATACAACAAAAGTGTATATATATATTGTGTTTCTGTTTTTGTATAAAACGAGAGAAAAACATATATCTTCTTGCTATACACTTATAATTATGCAATATACATAAATTTTAATTCGATTCAATTGTATGCAAAGCAAATTTTATAAAAATATTGCAGCGAAATAGGCAGCGAACTATACAATTGTGTATTATACAATTGTAGTGAAATAGGATAGCGAATTATACAATTGCAGCGAAATAGGCCAGCTAGTTATACAATTTAGGCCAGCGAATTATACAATTGTATATGTATAGCGAATTATACATTTTTATGTTTGCTATGGAGCGCAATTATGCAAACTTTGTTATAGCATACAAATATGAATTTTTTATTTGTTATATGTGAAAGTTGTCCATTTTTTTAAATCATTGAAATATCAACTAATTTTATCAAAAAATTCATAAGTTAATATACAAATATATTTATTTTATTTTTAATATAAATACAAAATCTACAAATTAAGTCCGCCTGTATATTTTAGATTTACTATGGTTGTTGAATCAAATAAAACCTAATTAAAATGTCTGCATAAAAGATTTAAAAAATAAAAAATATTGGGTGCTCTGTATGTAGTTGCGTTGCCATGACGCAAGTCTTACTAAGTCTGCAGTGTGCAACACATCCATGACTTGGCAATTCATTAATATTACATCTAAAAAATTGACATTTTTCTAGGATATTTTAAAAGCAAATAAGACTCAGAAATAAAATTAGATTTGTTAGTTATAGTCTGCTTAATTACAATTTAATATCTATATTTTAGGAGGAGAAGAGACCGAGAGATGTGAAAAAAATCTGAGATATCCATTTAATGGATTTATATATATATATATATATATATATATATATATATATATATATATATATATATATAATCAATAATCATATTACGAATACAATTAATTTCTAACGAAAATTATGTAATTCTAACGATATTTTTTTTAAATTATAATTATTTATAATCACACACACCTCCTTATATAACTTTTTCATATATAATATTATTTGAAAAGTCAAAAAGCTAAGTTTTATAGATGTATATTGATCGAGAAAATGTCATAAATGGTCTCTGAATTATTGTAATAGGTCTAAAATAGTCCTTTAAGTATCAAAAATATCATCAAATTTGACTATTATTTTTCACTATACACTTACCAAATTTAGTACTTTGATGACGATCCAAAATCTTATCAGGTTTAGTTCCTTAACTATACATTTACCAAATTTAGTCTTTCAACTATTTAAAATCTTTTCGTGTTTAGTCACTTGACTATTTATTTACTAGCTTTAGTCCCCTAATTATACACTTACAGATTATAGTAAAATTGTCTGAAGTACAAATTTTGGAATCAAAACAAATAAGCAAAGAACATTTATTTTTGTTCTCATTGCAAAAAATTCTTTTCATCAAATATAAATAAATCTCTTATCACATCTAATGGATTATTTTTTATTTTCATAATGAATTTAAACATATTCAAGTCATTAGTAAAAGTCATATTTTATTTTATCGATCATTGAATAAAATTAGGCATTATATTTATTTTTCTCGTAAATTTTATTTTGAATCATTGAAGTTAAAACTCTTTTCATAAGAGTAATTTGAAGAAAAAATAGTAGGGAAAAGGAAACAACTCGAAAAATGGATTAAGAATTTAAATTTATAGAGGCATGACATTACATTAATATAAATCTAAGTTATTTGTATAAAGATAAACAGAGATCAAACATGATATGTTTTTGAATATTTAAAGGACTAAAATCAGTAAATGTGTAGTTAAGAGACCGTAATATCTCAAATAGTCACTCAATTATAGACTTTTTCTTAAAAAGTCACTCGACTATAAGTGATTTCCTCAGAGAGTCCCTTAACTTTGATTTTTAACTCAAAAGTCACTCGACTATAAATTTTCTGCTTATAAAGTCACTCAACTATTATTATTTTACTTATCAAGTCGGTCACTCAACTTATTCGATTAATTTTTTAAAATTAAAATTTACATTCCTAACTAAAATTATAAAATGATGACTCACCTACTTTACTCAATTGCGTAGAAATAAAAATCTCGTGCAAGTAAATTTTAGTTTTAAAAAATTAATTGAACAAGTTGAGTTACTTTTAAATAAACCTCATGGTTGAGTGACTTTGTAAGTAAAATATCGTAATTAAGTGACTTTTGAGTAAGGAACTTATAATTGAGTGATCTTCTGTAGAAAAAAATTGTAGTTGAATGATTTTAGAATTAAAAACTAAAGTTAAATTGCTTTCGGAAAAAAATGATTATCAAAGAATAGACTTAATACGATAAATATATTTTTAAAAAAAAAACTATTTTTAACCTACTCCAATGGGTTCATACCATTTATGGTGTTTTCCCTATGCTGGCCCGCTATCAACTGCGAAATTAACTGTTAATTATGTGATGTCATGTAGATAGTACATTCCTTGTTTGAATTAGTATACTTCTTTGCCCTTTAACCCATCAAAAGACTTCCTTTTAAACAGTCTAATATTATCCAAATAATAAGTATATTTTTAGATTATACTCGAATTTTCGAGATATAATTTAATTAGAAAAAAGAAAGTTTATCTGTACAGAGTATTTATAGTAAAATTTATTATTATGTGAAGTAAAACACACGTTAATTAATTAAGATTGAGTAAAATGAACTATAAATTTAAACACATAGTTTTAACTTAACAAGTAAAGGTAAAAAAAAAGAAACAGATGGAGCCAAGCATTTACTCTGTAACAATTTTCGTCTTGACCATTTCAGCTAATTTTATTTTATAGTTGAAGAATACTAGTATTCCTTCTTCCCCTGTATATAAATAGACTTGTCTGGCTCTTACAAAACCCTCAATTCCATCTCAAAAAATTTCAAAAATATAGATCAGATTTATGCAGTAGATGATGAGCAATATCCCAAAATCTCTAACAGATTCTTCTTTTACTCTCTTCAAACTTGCCATCTCGGCTTCTGATCCTTGGCCTTTCTCTACTGTTTTCTTATAACAGCCTCTTTCTCCCTATACATATACTCTGTTTGTTTGTTTTTTCGAACACAAAAAAAAAAAAAAAAGAATGGGTCATAATCATCATTTGAATTTCCATTTTCACGTCCCTCACATCCATTTTCATCATCATCACGGAAAAAGAGAATTGAGGAACGTACCAAAAGGATGTTTGGCAATAACAGTAGGACAAGGTGAAGAGCAACAGAGGTTTGTGATCCCAGTGATATACATAAATCATCCCCTGTTTATGCAGCTGTTGAAAGAATCAGAAGATGAATATGGATTCGATCATAATGGACCTATTAATATCCCTTGTCATGTCGAAGAATTTCGACATGTTCAAGGGATAATTCATAAGGAAACTACCTCTCAACACCACCATGCTCACAACAATCCATGGTGCTTTAAAGCATGATTTGTTCTTCGTTTTTATTATCAATTATTGTGTATTATAACTACTTTTTGACTCAAATTTTTGCTTTTTTTTTTTTTTTTTGCTGTTTCTCAAGATGTTCATATACATACATAATTGTTGTGAAAGACGATGACGAAAATTGAATGATATAATAAAATAATACTGAGTTTTTGTTGTTGTTTTTTTTTTTTTTTTGCTTCTTTTCGTATTTTGCTACTTTGTTATCATCAAATTGACGTTTTAGTAGCTTAATTAGTTAATTATTTAAATTATTACTTTATTATAATTTAATTTTTCGCTAATCTCACCTTTCCTTTTATTAGTCTGATGAAATCAGGTGGTGGGTGAGCTAGAAAATATAACTTTTAATTTGACAAATATTTAATTTAATTGTATAATTAAATATTTAGACACTACTTAATGTCATCCACTTTGTTCTTTTCTTTATTGAATTCTTCCCTTCCGGCTAAGGGAAGCGCTTTCGCACTAGTATAATTATTTACGTGTGATTTATGAGTTATTAATTTTAATTATTTATTTATATTTAATTTGTACTAAAATAACGAGTTTGTGTTTAGTGTTTCGAGTTACTTTTTTTTTTTGTTCTTTGCTTTGGCATTCTATTCTCATCCAATACTTTTGGATCATCCTTTTTTTTTTTGAGATGACGGCATTGGTTGATTGAGAATTTGGAATACTAGTTTTCTTTTTAAGATAAGTATAAATGGACAACTGTTAATGTAATTTTGAAGACACGGTTTCTTAAGGAATTTGCATCAATTCTTTCTAAAGAATAATCTTGAAAGCTACATTTAACTCCTTCCACTAACCATTTTTTAAATATTTTTGGGGAGATTTAGAATTCAAGGGTCGAAAAATGCAGTAACGAAGCCAAAATTTCTTTTAAAATATGAAAAAAGTTAATATACAAAAAAAATGTTTTTAACATAAAATAATGTAACTTTCTGATGACTCCGTCCTTAGAGATGGATGACGAAGCATATTGTGAATGAATTAATAATAAACCAACTAATGATTGCTACTAAGATTTATGTAGAAGGCTAGGTAAGATCATAATATATTTTATTTATAATGGTGCTTAATGGATTCATAATGTGAATGTGAAGACTTAAATATGGGTCCATGAGAAAATATTAAGGCAAGCAATCATACTTGATAGCACATGAAAAAAAAAATATCATGATTTTAAAAATTCACTCCAAAGCTAATTTGGGGATTGGGTTGGAGTGGATTCTCAGTATCATTAATAAATGTTTTTTTTGGAAAGATAGCATTTTAATAATTCATATCATATCATGCTTAATTATGAGTTTCAACTTTTATTGTTTTTAACCTTTTTACTAATTATATTTGTTTTAATTTCATCTCAAACAACAAACTTTTAAAAAATTTATCCTCCTAGTAGATTATTGCTTTCTTTGATTGATGTAATATATCTTTTACGATATAATCTACTACATTTATTAATAAAGAACTTGATTGTTCTTCTAACCATGCGGACATATAATTTTTATTAATATCTCTGACAAACAGAAAAAGTGATAAAATTAATATATTATCCATATAAATATAAATATGATATGATAGTATAAAAATTGTTTACGATTATTTATTTATTTTTTGAAAAAGGGTCATTTTGTTTATAGTTGAATTGTGAATAGAGGTTAAAAGACAAACAAACTAAGGTTGATTAATTTCATTTTCTTTAAATTAAAATACTTTTTTACAAGTAATTTTTTAGATAGGAAATTAAAAGAAGCATTTGACCTTAGAATTATGACTTTGACACATTAGTTTTATAATTAGTTTACTTACCTTGCCAAGTCTTTCTCAATGGTGTCCATGCCACGTTTCTTTTTATTTGAATATGTAACTAATTATACTTAAATTCTACTACTACCATTAATTACTTTTAAAATTGAATTTGAATACAACAGCTTGTCATGTTTAAGTATTTTTTAAAAAAATACGATTTTATGCGGTCTCTTTATATTTTAAAATTTTTTAAACTATTTTTCAAGAAGAATATACTTCGAAGAGTATTGACTATTGAGATGTCCTTCTTATGAATGTATTAAATAAAAGGATTTGTTTTACTAGTGTAGAATTTAAAATTTTGCTTAAAATTTGAGGACTAATATATGATTTTAAATATTTAACTTAATGATCAATGAAATATGTAAAAATTATAACATATTATTGTTCAAAATGTTAATAGGACTATATATAAATAGAGTAATTTTTTCCCAACATACCTAAATTTTAATGGATAAAATTGACCCGTAAGTATTTGATAGAAATACTTTTTTCGTCTCCTATTAGTTAATACATTTATCATTTATTTATATATGTTTCTTAAAAAGTCAAATATAATTATTTTTAGCTTTCTTTATTAATTTTTGGTTTCTGCTTTTAAAATATTGAATTTTTTAGTTTCTTTCTAACAGTTTATCAAAAACTGTTTTTGCTTTCATTTAAAAGTATTTTTATTAATTTGTCAAATACTTCATTTTTCAACAAAAGTATTTTTTTTCACAAAATAAATATTTCTGACCTTCTAATACAAATATTAAATAGAACTTGAGCAATCCTATAACATCAATCAATAATTATTACTTGTGGAACTTGTAACTCTTCGAATTCTTATGATATGTACAAGATACTCTCTCTATTTCTAGTTATTTGTCAATTTTTTCTTTTATAGTTATTCCTAATTATTTGTTCATTTTGACAAATCAAGAAAGGACAAAAAATTTTACCTATTATATCCTCAATTAAATAACTAACTATTTTGAAAAATGTAAAACTTTTCATCTATTTCATAATTAATAATGGTATAAAATGGTAAACTCATTGTGTCATTAATTATTTTTTAATGGAAAAGGCTCAAAATACTCCTAAACTATTTGAAATAGCTCATATATACCCTTAAATTTTATTTCGGCTCAAAACTACCCTTCCCGTCATACTATTGGGTCAAAAATACCCTTCTTATTAACAGAAGTAGTTAAATGCCACGTGGATGTCATATGGATGTCACATTGCATGTCAATAGGATTCTACTGTCACATAGACTAAATACAATGGGTCAAAAATACCCTTAAACTGTCCAAAATAGCTGATATATACCCTTATACTATATTTCGGCTCAAAACTACCCTTCCCGTCAAACTATTGGATCAAAAGTACCCTTCTTATTAACAGAAATTCTCAAAACTACCCTTCCCGTCAAACTATTGGATCAAAAGTACCCTTCTTATTAACAGAAGTTGTTAAATGTCATGTGGATGTCACATTGCATGCCAATAAGGGTCTACTACAACATAGACTAAATCCCTAAATCCTAATTATTTCCCCCCTCATTTTATTATTTCATAAATGATATATTCACCTGTTCTTCATCATTTCGCGGCTAGGGAGTTTCAAAATGGATATTCACACTTGTAGGTTAGTAAAAAAATTTCTTATTTTATTATGTTTACGATTTCAAAGCATGATAGTTAGGATTTCACAACTTTTCCCTAATTTCGCAATTAAGGCTTCGTAGCTTTTTTCGGGGCTGAGTTTCAAAGTGGATATTCATGGTTGTAGGTTAGTAAATATTTTTTCTTATTTTATTACAGTTACGATTTCAAAGTATGATAGATAGAATTTCACAACTTTCCCGTCATTTTGCAGCCAAGGTTTCATAACTTTCTTCAGTGATGAGTTTCAAAGTGGATTTTCATGGTTGTAAATACAATAAAATCAGAAAAAAGTTTGCTAACCTATAACCACGAATATCCACTTTGAAACCCAGCGACGAAGAAAACTATGAAACCTTAGCCGCGAAATGAGGGAGAAGGGGTGGAATCGTTTCAGGAAAATTATGAAATGAGGGGAAAATGAGTAATTAAGATTTAGGGATTTAGTCAATGTGGCACATGTGGAATTTAACAACTTCCGCTAATAAGAAGGTCATTTTTGACCCAATAGTTTGACGTGAATGGTAATTTTGAGCCGAAATATAGTTAAAGGGTATATATGAGCTATTTCGAATAGTTTAAGGGTACTTTTGATCCTTTTCTTTTTATTCTATGTGGCAGTGAAAATCTATTGGGGTGCCCTGTGTCATTCATGTGTCATCCACATGGCATTTAACAATTTCCGTTAATTTGAAGGGCATTTTTGACCCAATAATTTGACGCAAAGAGTAGTTTTGAGTCAAAATATAGTTTAAGAGTATATATGAGTTATTTCGGATAGTTTAAGGATATTTTTAACCCTTTTCCATTTTATTAATAGATATGTCAATTTAAAATGAATAAATAATTAGGGACAAAGGGGTATTAACTTTGAGAACATCTCATATATCAAAGTTAAAATAAGAAAAACACTAATTTTATTTTGATTTTATAAAATAGAAGTTAACAATTAATATGAGACCAAAGAAATACTCCTCTATTATACAGAATAGACTGCTTTTTTTTAGTCCCATTTTTATTTTTGTAACATTTAATTTTATTTTTTTTTATATGACATAGTTAAGATTATAAGATTAAAGGACATTTTGATACATTTTATCATAACTTTAATTTAAAACTATAAGATTTGAATTTTTAAAATTATTTTCTTAAATTAATATCTAATTAAACTACGTCATTTTTTTATAAAGGGAAAGAAAAATAAATACTCCATAAAATATTCAAAGATGTGATTATTAAAAATACGTTGAGGGCCAAGAGATTGATCATAAAAGCACAATGCTTTGCGTGCGAATCCAACTAATGATCGTTTCTTGGCTTAATATTGACTCCTCATTTGAGCCGATTATGTAGTGCCAGTCCAGTGTCTTAAAAAGGCGAAAACGTAAGTCAGGACGTTTTATATCGTATATGAAACGTAAACTTTGAGACATAGAGAATAAGTTTTATAGATCTGTGTGACATAGTATCATGTATATCACGTTTCATATCGTACATGATGAAACGTAAGCTTTGAGACATAGGACGTAAGTTCTATGGATATGAAGGGCATAGTATCATGTATATCTAATTTTCTAATTTTTAGTATTAAGAAAATAAGTAAAAGTAAGACTTCAATTATTTTACAAATAAATTTTAATAAATAATCTACAATAAATAGAAAAAAAATATTATCTATTTTAGATAGGGATTAATAAGAAAAAATAATTATAATTAGCAATTAAGAAGTATCATTTACACATTTACACTAATAATAAAAAAAATATGATTTAAAGTAAAAAAAAATAAATTAACGTCCAGGGCATACATGTTTTTACGTCTCATGCTTATGATTTTACGCTCGAGGCTTACGCCCCAAATTTTAGAAATTGGGACTTATAAATCTACGTTTTCAATTTACGCTTCAGAGCGTTTTTGGTACGTCCCGTCTCGAGACTTGCCTCAAAAACTCACCCCAAAAATATTTTTGAAAACACTGAGTGCTACGATAAATCACCAAAAAAATGTAATATAGTTGATGAAACTAAATGTCTATTCAATCATACATAATATAAATTTAAATTAATCAGACATCAAAACGAATCAGGAGAAACCAGCCCAAAAAAGGACTAAGGTGGAGCACAAAAACCATCAAGGCCTTGTGAGGAAATTTTCATTATGGCATAATACATATATTTGACCCTAAACTTGATTTCAAATTTTAACTTTGACCTTCAACTTTCATAAAGCACAAACAAACACTTTAACTATCCAAATTTTAAACAAATAAAGACATGAGTCCTACATGGCACAATACACCTAAGACACCATTTAGGACAAAAAATGACATGTGTGATGATATGTAGGCATCTATTTGTTCAACTTTATACAAGTTTAAGTGTCGACTTGTGCACACCTAAAATTAAAAAGCATAAATATGATTCAAATTCAAGTTAAAGTTCATGCCTTTCATTATTGGTGAGTTTGACACAACCTGGGAGATGCATATGGTGCTATATTTCTAATAACTAATTGAACTGTAACCAACTATACTACTTATGAATTTTATTTAAAATGGACATTTTTATTTTTTTTTTTGACTAATGGGACTTTTTAAAAAGTCAATTTACTTTTTAGACGCTCCATCATGTGCCCCTCCTTGAAAACTAAGATCCATTTAACATAATTTATTAAAATAATATTAATAATATAAGTTATAAAGTTAGTATATGATTAAATTATCTTTCTATAAGCTTTTTTAAAATAAAACATTCATTATCTCTCCTTAGAGCTTAAGTGTTGGATAAATTTCAAGAAAATAAATACAATAATGCTTTTCTCAATTTTTGTAAAGTGACAATTATTTTAAATCGACATACATAAAAATTAATTACAAATAAGTGAAATGCCGAAGAATAATTACATTTCCCAAAGTTAACTTAAGACTTCTTTTTTCGTATTAGGTGCGAGTGAATAAAAAATAAAATTTTCTTTTTAAGTAAAAACGTCAAATTATCAATAATATGAGTAGGTATATGGGTCGGTCCAACTAAATTTATGAATTGATAGGATTAAGTTGCAATTTTCAAAGTCATTTAAAAATAAAAATTTTAGCCCTGTCTGAATAACTCATAGCTTGTAAGCTTGAGCAATGGGGGTTGGAGCCGCCTATAGACCAAATTAAAAAGTTATTTAAAAAAAAGTTAATAATAAACAAGGGAACTCCAAATTTAAAATCTTTCATTTATCATATATAAATATTACAACGTTCAAATTAATAAGTGTCGAATGTTTACCCTGAGTTTCTTATAATAAATGGATTTGTATTTCTTTAAAAGGAAAACATAAAGTTTTCTTGTTTGGCTAGTCATTTTCTTGTACAAAAAGAAGGATACCGTAAATAGAGAGTCGTTCATTCTAATTAAATCAATATTTACAATGTAGTTCTGAAAGCTTTCAGAATTTTGATTAGTAAATAAATTTGTGAGATACAAATAATTCGTTATGAATCTCTCTGTATTTCAAATCAATTGAGTTAAGTTATTTCTCTCGATATTTTGTGGGGCAAGTGGGCAATTGGACGAAAATGTCAAATTACTTGTGCTGGATGTAACAATCACTACATGTTTTGTTATCATTTTTGTTTATTCCAACAACGGGTTTATCCATTAAAGAAAAAAGTATCATTCAAAAATATTCCTCGAACTTTTGGACACCTTCTTTTACGTTTCTTCTGTTTTCTTGTATCTTTGGTTTATCTTTTATTTAATATTTGAATCTTTGAATAATATAATTTAATCATAAGACTATTAGGAAAGAAAAAGAAAAAATAAAAATTGGAGTCACTACTAGAGATTGTCATGTCAAGCAAATTTTTGAATTATACCTTAAACGACGTTTAAGAATGATATTAATATGATGTATAAATAAGAGTTCGGGGGCTAAATGGTATAAAATGTTAACAAAAATTTCAAAATGGTATATGAATTTTTATTTCAATCAAAAGGGCAAAATCGCTGAAATAACAGTGATTTTCCGAAAAAAGTAAAATCGCTGAAAGAGCAGCGATTTGCAAAATTTGATTCTTTAAAAAAAAATTAAAGAAATCGTTGCCTTGACAGAGATTTTCAAAATAAAAATTTTTTTTAATGATCTTTTAACAAATCGCTGCCTAAGCAGCGATTTCTTTAAAAAAAAATTTAATTATTTATTTGAAATTTAAAAAAAATTAAGAGACAAATCGCTGCCAGCAAAAATTTTTATTATTATTTTTTAAAATCATTTTTTTAAAAAAAATATTTTAAAATTTTTAAAATAAAATTTTAAATTTTTTTTAGAAATTTTAGTTTTAAATTTTTTTTACTACTTATTCCAAAAAAAAATAATAATGATTTTTCAAAATAAGTAGTAATCAAAAATTTTTTTAAAAAATGATTTAAAAAAATAAAAAGAAAATTTGGAGACAAATCGCTACACTTGCAGCGATTTGCTCTTAATTTCTCTTCATCTTTTTTAATTTCAAATAAAAAGTTTGAAAAAAATTAAAGAAATCACTGCTTAGGCAGCGATTTATTAAAAAATGATTTTAAAAATTTAAATTTTGGAAATCGCTGCAATAGCAGCGATTTGCTTTTTCCAGCGAGTAAAATCGCTACTCTTCTAGCGATTTTGCCCTTTTGGTTAAAATAAAAATTCAATTACCGTTTTGAAATTTTTGTTAACATTTTATACTCTTTAGGCTCCGAATTCATATAAATAATATCGAGATTAATTATGTAAGAATAAAACCATAACATAACTGATAATTTCATATCAAATTGTTTACCAGTATTAACTTATATATAGTGCATCTCAGCATTTTGGTAAAATCGTGTTGCTACTGCTACTACTAGTTGACTCTATGAAAAATTATAAACATAGGTGCGTTCGGTAAGGTCTAAAATATTTTATGAAAAAAAATCTAAAATACATTTGTACTTTGACCAAAATTGTTGTAATGATACCAAACTTTGAAAAGGTCACTAGTTGACTTTATGAAAAATTATAAACATAGGTGCGTTCAGTAAGGTCTGAAATATATTAGAGAAAAATGTCTGAAATATATTCGAACTTTGACCAAAATTATTATAACGATACCAAACTTTGGAAAGGACTTTTTACCCCCTCCACTATTTAATAGTGTATTTTAAAGGTATATATGTGTCCACGTGAACATAAAAAATATTGCATAATTATAAATAATAATATATCCATATAAACACATATATATCTTTAAATACACTATTAAATAGAGCAGGAATAAAAAATCATCCGTAAAGGTTTGAACTACTTCATGCTATTGTTTTTGCATGAAGATTGAATAGTAGTTAAGCACACTCTCAGCTTATGCTACTATCCAAAGCTAATGTCTCATTCCCTTTTCTTGAAACTTTTTAATTTCAAATATTCACACAGCCTATTTAAGATCACATGATTAAAAAATATTTTCGTACGTTCTATATATATCTTGTCAAAAATTATATATTCTGTCAAAATCAGACAAACAAATTAAAATGAAAAGGATGTATATAACTGTTACTGAATATGTAAAAGAAAAATTGGCAAGGTGTTTTCAAATATAAAACTATAAACCTTAAATTAGTCATAGTATATACAAGTGTTTAAATACATTTGTTTGTTGTAAAAGGAAGATTTTGAGAAATATTAGAGCTATTTCTTCAATATTGAGAAGTAGCCTCCCTCAATATATAGTTACTCTATCCATATTTTGTAACAATCTCAAACTTTATGATTCTCGATATCGCTTCATTATTGAGGCTTTCTACTCTTTGTTCATTTATTGTTTGTTGATTATATACCTAACATCATTAATAATTGATTATATACTTAACATTGTCAATACACAGATTTGGAAAGTAAAACATATAGTATTTGTAAGTTTATGCACTTTAAATAAAATGTTGAGATGGCCGAGTTGGTCTAAGGCGCCAGATTAAGGTTCTGGTCCGAAAGGGCGTGGGTTCAAATCCCACTCTCAACATTTATTAATTTTTTTTTTTTTCCTTTGAAAAAGAAAATGATAAACAAGTTAAGTCACGCGAACTTGCTTGAGTTCAAATCTCACTCTCAACATTTGTGTTTTTTTCTAGAATGTTCAGTAAACTCTTCTTTTTTTCCCGTAGAATATATAGATTTCGATTTCGTTTTGAAAAAGAAAATTTTTTACTTTTTTTATTCATTACAGAACATTTAGGTTCCTATCTTATTTAGAAAAAAAAATATGTAAACAAGTTAAAGTCATCCAAACTAGAGCCCTAATTTAAAATGGTTTAACTTACCTTAATTTTTCCATAAATAAGAATAAAAATATTTGTTTGTAATTCTAATTTTTTTTAATAAGTGAAAGTTATTTTCCTCATTTTTAAGAAACTTATTTTCCTATAAGAAAAAAACGTTTTCCAAAAAGTAGAACTAAATCAGTAATCTTAGGATAAACTTATACCTCAAACTTGGTGTTATTGGTCCAAGGATTATAATCACGAGATAACTTTATCCACAAACCAAACGACCCCTTTATTTGTCAACTTTCCTCAAGTATAAACATATATTACAAGTTGTGAATTACATCTAAGTCTTTGCAGTGAAAATCAAAACAAGAAGAGATGTAACAATTGAACCAAATTCCCCAGGAAAACATGTTTTGAAGAACCAAATAACATAGCAGAAAACTTAGAAAGAGCCAAACACATCGAATTTCAACAAAGTTACTGATAAATATAACTGTAAATTAAGAACATCCATCTAGTTTTGGTACTCAGGCAGTGTCTATAGAAACATAATACACCAACTTAAATTAATAAATCTACTATAAACCAGCCCAACTCTATAAGCTTGATAACTAGTACCCCGCGAATTAGAGATTCTCAGCAGAGATTTAGTACTGAAAACTAAATGAAAAATGCCAGAAAAGTACTCTAATACTATATGTAGTATATATTTAGATATGCTTATAAGCAAAAGACCAACTGAAAAGCAATGCCACAGTGATTGATCAGAGCACTGCTTAACGAGTAAAACGCGGACGCACAGGAGTCTTTGATGGGCTTACCCTGCATAGATCATAATATTATAAAGGTTAACTCTCAGCATATATGAGACAGCAAGTTCTATGGAATCAGAAAGTAACCTTATGGGAAGTGATCCCAGGAATGCACCACTGCAGTTCAGTGCTATAATTGCGCTCTCTGCCTGAAACAGAAGAAAATTTAACATGAAACCATACATAAAGTGCGGTAAGGGATTGTTGTACCAAAATCCATCAAGGAGATATGATGACACGGATAAAGAATCAGTAAAATGGAATAGTTCAAAATTTTCTATTCAGTAATCTAATGAATATTCTACAAACGACAAAAGAAAAAATTTGGGAACTGAGGAGTGCTGAGATCACAGCAATACCACACAATGCACAGTCGCACACTAATATCAAATGATATTCTGACAAAGGCATCACGTAGGTGTTGTCTGCAATGAAAATAAGCTGCAGAATCGAAGAAAAATAGAAGAAAAGAAGAACAGACACAAGTATGTCATTTCCAAACTAAAAAGTGTTGTCCCGTTATATAAGACGCATCTCCTACTATTAAAGACAAAACGTACACTGAAAGTGTGTCACTGGAGAAATTCAGCATGAACTCTACAGTTAATGATCTCACTTTTGAAACAAACATTTCTGACAAATAACAGAAAAGAGCTTCTGGAATTCATCAGATGAAAACCTCAAATGCAGACACAGAATCCAATGAACGGAGAAATTTTTAGAGTATTTTAAGATATCCCTACCAATTCTTAACCCGTAAGAAGGATAGGATACAGTGGAAAAGGAAGAAACATACTAGTTGAGAGCAAATCATGAACTGAAAGAGTACAAAATCAATAAAACTGCAGGTTAAATGAAATTACTCCCTACTTATCAAATTGCTGGTATTAAAGTACTCCCTACTTATCAAAGTCTACGATGGTTTGGTTGGACATTAATATTATTGATTCTTTTGGACAAACAGTACCAAAAATGCATGGCTCTTACACCTTTTAATCTAAATAACAGGTCTGCATCTATGTAAATTGAGAAGTCCGAACTAAAGGCAAGAGCTTAAAAGTTGTTCACAGACAGAAGCCAAGTAAACAACAATTTGCCAGATAATCTGAATGTAGTGCAAGAGCAAAGTTCTGGGGACTGCTCTGGGAGATTCTGTTGCCACTTTCTATAAATCTGATTCCTCACCAACATGTCCACTTGAGTTGGTCAGGTATCAAAAACATCATGATTGCAATTTTTCCTTGTTTCTACTTCTCTAAATTCTAAGGCTTCTGATATCTCTAGCTGCTGCAGATGAGCTACATCAAGACTTAACATGTGTAGATAGCAACTAAATATAGTCAGATGCCTGTTCAACTGATCAAAAAATAGACACAGAAGCGAATTTTGTTTCTGCTTGTCTTGAACCCCTTCAGCAAGGTCTTTTAATTTCCTAATTTCGTTTCTATGTAAAACAAGCTCCTTCAAATTACTTTTAGTACCAAAACCCTTCATTTCTTTATTTTCAAAGGATGCAGCTTTCCAGTTCGTTTTTTCTATTATAAGTTCAACAATGAAAACCAATCCAAAAAGTATGTATAAGATTCACAAGTCAACCTGAATCAACCATAATCCTTCATGTCAATGAAACAAAAGGTGAAAATGAGCCAGTTTAACTCGTCAATAGAGGGTGAATTCTTCTCAGCTCACGTTAGTTTTGGTCAAGCATACAATCTCATTCATATCTCACTTTTATTACAGTGGAAATGGTCAATGAAGTAATGAAAAAAAGATAATTTTTTGTGATAAGTAAAGTAACTGTAAAATTAATCCTAAGAGTAAATTCTCTTGGGAAGGTAGACAAAATCCTATCAAACTGCGCACCTCTCTCATTTCATCTGCTAGTTAAGGAATTAAAGGAATACTCCCACCAAGAGAAACTCTACCTGCACTATTGAGTACCTAAAGTAGGAAAACTAAACCGAAACTGGCTATCAAATCAATAGACCTACATTATCAATTAACCTGCAGATAAAGGACCTTGTGAAGCCAAAGAAAGGTTTCACTATAGAGAAACTTGCTCACAGAACGCTGTAAATTTCATATGGCTAACAAAATTAGAGTTAGTTAGTGGTGGCAAAGAACGACACCGGTATATGCTTATACTGGGATAGCAGGAGCAAAGGGAGAAAATTTTAAGCCAAAACTCAGTTTTATGTTTTAGAATTCATAGGGGTGACCCAAGCTAGCGACATTTTGAGTTAATGCAATAAATTCAAATAGGGACCAGAGTTGGTGTTTCTACACTTTTTTGACCGCAAGAGAATCACACAACATTCAAATAAGGCACGGAGTTCCCATTAATGTGACAAAAAGATTGTAAAGGAAAAACTTGTTCTGGGGCACGGCAAATGAAACCTTTTAGAGGGCTTGGATGAAAGATTTTAGAATTTTTAACAAGGAACCACCTGGGAAGTGGCTATAAAGATTTAGGATTGAAGATTAGACATTACGAAGGGAGGTGATAGAAAGATATACAGAGTTGTCGAAAGAAAATGGAGGCTAGAATGTAAAATTACCTTATAGATAAGTCTTTTCAGCAATATCATAAAGGGTTAAGAAGAACTTAGCAACTTTGTTACCTATTTAGATGGGAATGAAAGAAGAGTCTTGTGGGATCAACAGTAGTCATGGAGAGAGCGTGTTGATGAAGACCATCCCTAGCTCATTCACAAATTCATGCAAAAAAGAGATGATGGCAACAGATCCAGGTGGTACAAGAGGGGTTCATGAGACTAGTGATCAAAAGAAATCTAAAAGATTGGGCAGTAGTGAAATCCAAAGCTTGATGGGAATGTTCTATTCTCAGGATAGCACTCACTGGTCAGGACTTGTGAAGGTGGAAGCAAGAAATGATGGTGCGTTTTCACAGAAGTCGTTGGTCAAAAAGTGTCGGGCTCAATAAAAGATGTGTTCATACTTCATAGTAGGCTGCTAGAAGAAGGAAGAGAAGATGCAGGGCACGGGATGTTGCCCCGCTAGTCATCATGTGGGATTAGAACGAAATAGGAAGCTTAAGAGGGGTTAGAAATTATTTCATAAATTTGAGGAATAGCCTCTTATTTAGTTTTTGGTGCACATATGAAGTTCTTGTGGTCGTCTGTGCAGATGTACAAAAACCATATTATTGTGTAGATTCTCTACTTTTTAGTATATATTGTAGATAACCATGTTACTGTGTAAGTTCTCTACATCTTGTTACAGGAGCTATCCCACATTAATACAACTACTTACCCACTCGGAACCACAAGAGCAAAGTAAAAGAGATAACAGACTTTGAGCAGATAAAATGCTAAAGAAAAGCATTTGCAAATAACAGGATCCGACATAGATAGCAACTATTGGAAGTGACAGTAGCTTTGATGATGGTAAGAAGAAGAGGTCCACAACTCAAGTTAGTATAAACAGCAATGAAAAGTCAGAAGCTCATGAAAGTTACCATGACAAACTCAACAAAAGCGATACGAGTCGAATGATGATAGTCACCAAGCAACCTCAAGCGATGAACCTATGTTAGAGAAGAAAATCCATAACAAAGAGTTAGGATTTTAAGAAGGAACAGCACGTCAGACTTGTTACATGAGCAGCTACAAACCTCTCCACATAAGGACTCAAAAAACAGCTTGACATCTGCTTGAGTAATCTGCTTCATACAAACATACAAGTAGTAAATATTTTCTTCATTGAAGTCCATCAAAAAAGTGAAATTGTAAACCCAAAATACCTTCTTATCAATATTTGTACAGTACACAGTTCTAGCACACATCTCTCTTTCATCTTCAGACTAACATCAGCGCAAAAGGTGAAAATTTTAGTATTAGCAGCACTAAGTATGCATTTGCCACTCCTAGGGCATTGTTACAAAGGGTAAACTACATGTAGCCAAAATTTCTCACCCTAGGAAGAAAGGTTGGATTAACCGGTGCAATCGCAGTTTTAGAAGGAAGCACTCTCACAGGATAACCCCCAAGGATAGTTCCTGCAAGACTCAGAGCACTCTTTGCACCTTCTGCATAACATATTGGGGAAAATGTGGAGTTAGAGAACAAGCACCCTAACAATCTAGCCAGAATATATAAACAAATAATCATGTGTCAACCTACCTTCATCTGTAAACTCAATAAAGGCGAATCGAAGTACAGAATTGGTGTCACCACATATACGACAGTCAACAACCTTACACGTCAATGTTAGTCAGAATGGAAACAAGACATTTCCTCAACATAATTGAAAGGCAAAACAGTGAGAACTAAAAGTACTGATGCTTGACATAATGGATAGATATCCACCTGTCCGCAATCAAGAAAAAGTGATGCGAGCTGCTCTTCAGTCACCTACACAAAAGAAGAAGAAACAGAATTATTAAAATAAAAAAGATGAAGGTGCAGTAACCCAATTAATAATAACACCCAACTCTCTTTTTTACCTGATGATCAATGTCGGATACATAAACCGTCCTCCTTATAACATCTTCCCTTTGGGCCATGCCTGTTCGGGTATTCATCCTTCTCCTTCCATGACCGTAGCCATTTTTCTTCTACATGCACAATGTAAACTCCACCAATCAGCTCAAACTCACGAACGTAAATATATTTCCAAAAGAAAAAAACAACGAAGCTTTGTCTTTTTCCAAAATAAATGGTAAAGAAAGATATAAAATAAACTCAACACCCTTCACTTGAACACTAAAATGACTAAAGCCCTCTTATTACTTTTATGCAAAATAACAATTGGACTATATGAAATGTCCTCTTGAGTGATCATCTCACATCTACCATACTAAATGATTCTGGAAAGTAAACAATGTTAAAAGTGGAGAACCTAACATATACGTATTCCATTGCAAACAAACGAACAAATATAAATTATCAACTTTTGCTTTAGACCAAATAAAAACATGATAACTTAGAAAGGAAAATAATCACTAACTGACACCCTTCATCTTGAAATTACATAAACTCCTAAGATATCAAGACATCAAATACTGTCTTTGTCAAAGCTGCAACCCAATGTTCCTAGTGATCAAATACATTGCAAGTAGGTTGAAAGCATTCTACATTCGAGAAATACACTACTAACAAACCTCGATTCACGGAGAAAATTCATCAAAAATAAATCACTATTTCATCAATAAAAATAAGTTCATACCCTTCTGTTGGAATTTCCATTGGCCTCAGTCTGCATTAGAAAATTGTTAGCATCAAAGCCAAAATACACTGCGCCGGGTGTATATGGCACTAGCATGTTGTTGTTAGCCATTGAAAGAGGCACAAACTCTTCAGCCATGGGATTCAATTTGGAAAGCATTTCCTCCAAATCCCTCATCTCCTTCTTAAACCCTTCATCACCACCATCAACACCGTTCATTTTCTGATGCTGAATACTATGACTATCCAATACTCCATTACCATTCACGCTTTCCTCTTTCTGCTGAATTCCATTCTCCTTCTGGGGTTCTTCCTGCTCCTGCTGATTAACAGACATAATTTCAAAATTCTGATCGCTGGAAACCTTCGACCTCTGCACATCATTGTTCTGTTTCGTTTTCACTGACTGATGATCAACAACAACATCCTTCTGTACAATTCTTCTGGGATTCGATGAAACAACAACGTTAATAGCAGCATTCTCAACCACAGCCATGATTATAACAAAGAACGCTCCTTTTTCTCTTCTCCTCCTACCCTTTTTGGTATTCTATCAAAAACCCAACAACAAAAATAAACAAAAGATCACTTTTTTTTTCTCAAAAAGATCAAATTGGGTTTTTGAATTTATTACTAAATCGAGAAATAAATACAGAAATCATACCTGATACTCTCTAAATGACAACCATTTTTGCTACTACAAAAAACAGAGCATCATCAGCTACAAAATGAAAAATCAAAAAAGCTATGAACAAAACAAGAAAGGGATTCTTTGTTTCTCTGTTTGGAGTGTTGTAGTGTATTGTTTTTACTGATTCTGCAGAGAGAGACAAGATATGGAATAGTACTAAACTCCACTAGTTTATAGCAGGAGAGAGAAGAAAGAGGTGGGTTGTTCGGATCTTCCGTTTTGACACACTTCCTTTTTGGACTTTCTTCACACTACTCGTTCGAGCCAGTTAAAATTATACCGATATTAATAATATAAAATAAATTAGATATAATATATATATTTGATCTTCAATTTTTATAATGCACAAATAGATATTTTAACTATTCAATTTTAAATAAATAAATACATGAATTTTATATGGCAATATACATGTAGGACAAAAAATGACATGTAGGATGACATGTGAGTCTTTTTGTTCAACTTTATACAAATTTAAGTGTCTGTTTGTGCACATTCAAAGTTGAAGGATATAAATATAATCTGAAGCCAGATTAAATGATATATTTATGTATTATGCCGATAAATTATTTATACATGTATAACTTGTTAATATATAACATCTTAATAACTCATGTTCATTCTAGCAAGTTAAAATTATGCAAATATTAACAATATAAAATAAATTATATATACATGTATAACTCGTTAATATATAACATATTAATAACTCACGTTGAGACAATTCTTTAGAGTTTTTTTTTTTTCAAAAAAAAGAACAGGTTAAAATCAACATTATCATTGTGTTTATTATTACTATATATACTATCTGTTAACTTATCTTGATATTCTAACACTTTATTTATAATAATATGATTTGTTTGAATAATTCTTTAACAATCATAAAGTAATTTACTTAAAAAAAATTACAATGTTACTTATTTAGATATTTTCTTAATTGATATAATAAAATATTATTATTAAAAATATACCATATAGCATAACAAGAAAAAATTGGTCTTTTATTATTTCTTTATTCAATTTATTGATCATTTGTAATAGGCACTCCTTGAAATGTAAAAAATATAATTGACTTTTTGGTTTAAATGTTGAGAAAATATTTTAAATAAATGCTAATCAATAAATATAAATGGTTCCACATGAATCCTCTGCCTAATACCATTGAAAATTGTGGCATGGTATAGTAAATATTTTTTAACCTTTTAACTTAAAAGTCTTAATTCATTTTCCAATTAAAAGTTTGAAATGTTTATTTTATTTTTATTTGAAAGTCCCAAATTTGTGTTTTGGGTATAAAGTCATTAATACTTGTAAGACTTTTCCAAATGTAAATAAGAATTAGTCAAATTTTAAATAAGTACCTTAGATCTCCATTAAAAAGAAAAAAATAATAAATTCTCTACATAATATCAGTTCTTATTGAAATTCAAGGTGGTTATAAAGTATTATAACATCACAATATTTAAAGATTTTTTATTTTAACATCTAAATTATATAAAGTCGAAGTAAAAGATACTATAATAATTAAAAGAAATGTGCATTAAATTACGAATTTCAATATTTCAATTTTGAAATTAATCAAATTTTGGTGAGTTTGCTGATTTTAAAGTTGTGCCTACAAATTATATTTTAAAAAATATATTTATACTTTAAATATTTTCTTTATAAAAATATGATCATAACAACTTGAGCTTCAAAAATTACGAATAATATAAATAATATTTAATTTTTATGATTAAATGCTTATTTAATTATTATAAATATATTTGTTATGTAAACATTAATTATTATCTATACGATTAAAATTAGCTACTATATTTATCAACAACGTTAAAAAAGAAAAAGTTAGATTTGGGGTCCTTTTTACTTTTTTCATCTATAATACAGCAATCTACATATTTACGCAAGTAATGATAGTATGTGTTATTATTATGAATTCGTCAATTAAAATCAAATCATAATTAAAGAATTATGTATTTTAAAATTGTATTTTCAAATTTGAGGTATAAATTATCAAAGTGTGAGTTTCTTGTTAGAATTATCATTTGATAGTTAGTGAAACATATGCACTCTTTCTTTTATTTAAAATTTCTGTCAAGTGTTATTTTATGTGAGTAAATAATTTTATCGTGACAAATTTAAATAAATTAATATTAATTAAATGGTAAAAAACACTTTGAACATGTTTGGAAGAACATCATGGTTATTGGATATAGTATAACTAATGTAATTACATTGTCTGTTCTATTTGGTTGGACAGAGTAATTACTCGATCAGCAGGTAATTTGTATAATTGGCAGGGCTAAGTACACTCTACAATTCAAAAGAGGCATAGGTTGTGAATTGCATATGTATAATTATCAGCTATTACTTTTTATTTTTTTTATATATATTTATATTTTTGTTTTTTTGTTTTAATTTTTTTTACTTTTATTATTTTAGTTTTTATTTTAATTTTTATTATTTTAAGATTTGTAAAAAGTTTATTTTTTATTTTATATTATTATATTTCATTTTATTCTTGTTCTCTATCTTACTTTACGTGATTTTATGTAATTTTTTCGTATTATCTATTTCTTTACGCCATCTTTGTTTTCTCACTAGCGAAATTTTATTTGTATTCTAATTTTTAAATTAAAATAGAATTTATTGTTAAGTAAGGTTACAGATTTTCATTTTTTTTAAAAAAAAAACATATTTATACATGTTAGAAATTTACTATAAGAGTATTATGTTAAATTTATTTGTTTTTAATTTTTTCAATTTCATTTGTTTTAGTAATATTGAATTCACATTGCACGATATTTTTTAATTAGACTTGATAGATTATATTTTTATTAAACATTTAATTACTCATGACTTTTTATTTATATATTACTCTCTTTATGCATTTCAAGATGTTCGTACAAATTTCATACTTTTAGTTTTTACGATCAATCAATTGAAATATATTAATTTGAAAAAAAATAATTCAATTATTATTTTTCATATTATTAGTTAAAGAAATTGTGTTTATTAATTTATATATTTTTAAAAAAGAATATATATCTTAAAATATTTAATTTCATGTCATTTATAAAGTTTCTTATTTGTTTAGTATAAATTTTAAACAATTAATTTTTATTTTTGAAATTTAGTATAATTTTATAATTGTAATTGTGCATCCAAATAGAACATTTGTAATTACACTGTGACATCCAAGCAGAACAGATGTAATTACACTGCAATTACATTGTGACAACCAAACAGGTCAGTGTAATTACTAGACTAATAATTACTACTCTAATAATTACACCAATTTCAATTGTTAGATGGCTTTCTAAACAATGTATATATCAAATGAATGAAAAATTATCCACATAAACATTTGAACTAATCAATGTTTAGATATATTTCGTTTATCATGGGGGTGGTAATTCAAATAAAAAAAATTACACGCATAATAATTTAATTACGAAACTCAATAAAATGGATAGTTAAAATATTGTTTTAATCCTTAATTTTAATTTAAATATATAAATACAATTTACTGCAATATAGTTGGCTTTAAAAAAGAATTTGGTGGTAATATTAGTAGTTTAGAATTAGTCACGTGCAATAATGTACGTGGTCACATAGCATTGGCATGTGTGATACGTTTTGGGGTGCTAAATATGCCAGCCTATCGCAGCTAAATATTTTTATTATTTTTATATTTCACCGTTATTCGATATTTATGTTAAAGTTTGATTAAATTTAATTTTGTATTAATAAGTCTCACATTATCAATTAAATATATAATTTGTGTTCGTAAAAAGCGAGAGAAATTGTTGTAAATTACTTTTTGTTTGTGTAAATTTATTTTGAAGAGGCATAATAAAAGTATTTTTTGTCATGATCGTTGAGGAGTATAAAAAAAAATTAACGACATTCAAAATGATAAAGCAATAACTAAAATATATGAATTTAAAACTAATTGTCATAACTAAAACGGATTTCATAATTTTGAAAAAAAATTTATATACTACTTAAACTAAAGTAGAACAAAAGAAGTAATTAACTTTAAAATATTTCCGAATCACGCTGAAGCAGGCGTGTCAACGGAGTCATGTCTGCTTCAACGTGAAGTCTTGAATTTATAGTTAAAAGTCATAGCTAAAACGGATACCATAATTTTTTTTAAAAAAAATATACACTAATTAAATTAAAGTAAAATAAAATAAATAAATTTTTATTTTTTTCAAAACATATTGAAACAGGCACGTTGTCACGACCCAAAACCGAGCCGCGACTGGCACCCACACTTACCCTCCTGTGTGAGCGAACCAACCAATCTAAACCTTAACGTTTCAATATAATATCAACAGAAAGTAATGCGGAAGACTTAAAATCATTAATAAAATCAATAACTATTATTATCCCCAGAATCTGGAAGTCATCATCACAAGAACATCTATGATCAAATTACTAACTAAAAATGTCTAATAAGCTAAAAATACATAAGAAGCTAGTCCATGCCGGAAGTTCAAGGCATCAAGACTTGAAGAAGAAGATCCAGTCCAAGCTAGAAGCATTAGCTCACCCTGAATTTCCGGTGTAGTAAAGACTGGCTTGAATTACTGTTGAGTCGAAGACGACGGCACGTTTGCTGCACTCCACAAATAAACAAGAAGAAAACATAAAAGTAGGGGTCAGTACAAAACACGGGTACTGAGTAGATATCATCGGCCAACTCAAAATAGAAAACAGTATATATTAAGCAATATCATAAAATCAACTAATATCCTTAGCATGCAGCATTTACAGTTACCATAACCCTTGGTTACAACACCGAGCACATCAATGAGGACTCACGCCTCCTCATCATACTTATTTGGGAATTAAATTCATTAGATTGAGTATATTAATATCTTTCAAGATTTCATTATCTTTATTCCTCTCGTGTCGGTACGTGACACTCCGCTCCTCATATACTATCCTGGTACCGGAACGTGGCACCCGATCCATATTCTATCCTGGTACCGGAACATGGCACCCGATCCGTATACTATCCTGGTGTCGGAACGTGACACTCCGATCCTCATATACTATCCTGGTACCGGAACATGGCACCCGATCCATATACTATCCTGGTGTCGGAACGTGACACTCCGATCCTCATATACTATCCTGGTACCGGAACGTGGCACCCGATCCATATACTATCCTGGTGTCGGAACGTGACACTCCGATCCTCATATACTATCCTGGTACCGGAACGTGGCACCCGATCCCCTAATCTCACTACTTTCGTTCATCAAGCCTTCTTTTATACCAAGGCATCATCATTAACAAAGTAGATTAGGGTTTCTCAAGATTTATGATTCAATAGTTTCATCATGCTTATTATATTACAATTACATAATCACATTCATGCAAGCATACAATTAAGCATATAGAAGGGTTTACAATACTACCAATACATATTATTCGCTATTAAGAGTTTACTACGAATAGCATAAAAACCATAACCTACCTCCACCGAAGATTAGTGATCAAGCAAGCAAATTCCCAAGCTTTGTTTCTCTTCACTTCTCCTCTTTCTCGTTCAACTTTCTCTCTCTTTCTCTTGTTCTTTCTATTTTCTTTATTCAAACCCTCTTTCTTTTACCCTAATTAGTATATAATTAAGAATAAAAGATGGCAATAATAACTCACTAATTAACTTAAGGTTACCTCTTTTAACCCCCAAGTAATTAACATTAACCCACTAACTTTATAATTAAGGCAGGAATAGTCAAAAACGTCCCTTAAAATAATTAAGGAAATCCGACTCAGACTGGGATTACGCAGCCTGTGACGGCCCGTCGTGCCTGCGACGGTTCGTCCTGCTGCCCGTCACAGAGTTCAGAGACTCAATTTCTCTGAAGAGTCTGTGACGGTCTGTCACACCTGTGACGGTCCGTCCTGCCATTCCGTCGTGCCCATGACGGTCCGTCGTGCGGTTCGTCGTCTCTGCCAGTTTTCCAGAAATAAAATCTGCTGCTCAAAACGACTAAACAGGTCGTTACAATAGATACCAATTTACCCATCGTTCGTCCCCGAACGATCACAAGAAGGAAAACAAGGGCGAAAAGGAGTACCTGAATCTGTAAACAGATGTGGGTATCTTTCTCGCATATCTGCCTCCTTCTCCCAAGTGGCTTCTTCAACGGGTCGATTCTTCCATTGAACTTTGATGGATGCAATCTCCCTTGATCTCAACTTGTGAATTTCTCTATCTAGAATGGCAACAGGTTCCTCCTCATAAGACAAATTCTCATCAAGCAAAATTGAATCCCAACGGATAATGTAGTTTCCATCCCCATGGTATCTTTTCAACATCGACACATGGAATACCGGATGCACTCCGGACAGCTCTGGAGGCAAGGCTAACTCATAAGCCACCTCCCCTACTCGCTTAAGTACTTCAAATGGACCAATATACCTTGGGCTAAGTTTACCTCGCTTACCAAACCGCATCACCCCTTTCATTAGCGAAACCTTCAACAAGACTTGTTCACCCTCCATGAACTCTAAGTCTCTAACCTTTCGGTCTGCATATTCTTTTTGCCTACTTTGCGCCGCTAGAAGCTTTTCTTGAATAGATTTCACTTTCTCTAATGAATCCCTCAAAAGGTCCGTACCCCAAGGTCTAACCTCAAATGCATCAAACCACCCAATGGGAGACCTACATCTTCTCCCATATAGTGCCTCAAATGGGGCCATATCAACGCTTGAGTGATAGCTATTGTTGTAGGAGAACTCTGCTAAGGGTAAGAAGCTGTCCCACTGACCACCAAATTCTATCACACATGCACGAAGCATATCCTCCAACACTTGAATCGTTCGCTCAGACTGACCATCGGTCTGAGGATGGAACGCAGTACTAAGGTCCAACCTAGTACCCAATTCCGCATGCAATGTTTTCCAAAACTTAGAAGTAAACTGCGTACCTCTATCTGATATAATGGAGAGTGGAACCCCATGCAATCGCACCACTTCCGAGATGTAAAGTTTGGCTAACTTCTCTGCATTGTAAGTCACCTTGACCGGAATGAAGTGAGCAGACTTAGTTAACCTATCAACAATTACCCAAATAGAATCAAACTTTTCCAATGTCTTTGGAAGACCAACCACGAAATCCATTGCAATCCTTTCCCACTTCCATTTAGGAATGGGCATTCTCTGAAGTGTTCCTCCGGGCCTTTGGTGTTCATACTTTACTTGTTGACAGTTTGGACATTTGGCAATAAAATCCACAATATCACGCTTCATTCTACTCCACCAAAAGTGTTGCTTTAGGTCACGGTACATCTTGGTTGCACCCGGATGTATCGAATACCTTGAACTATGAGCCTCTGTCAGAATAGTGTTGATCAAATCATCGACGCGGGGTACACATACCCTTCCCTTAATCCTCAAAACACCTTCCTCATCGATTGTTGCTTCTTTAGCCTCTCCTTGCAACACTTTATCTCGGATTCGGATCAATTTTCCGTCATTAAACTGCTTTCCCTTAATCTTGTCAAGGAAGGAAGATCTTGCCTCCACACGAGCTAAAAATCCTCCCTTCTCATTTACTTCTAATCTCATAAGGTCATTAGCCAGAATCTAAACCTCTCTAGCCAATGGGCGCCTAGAAACTTGCAAGTGAGCTAGACTTCCCATGCTTCCCGCTTTTCTACTTAAAGCATCTGCCACAACATTCGCTTTTCCCGGATGATACAAGATAGTGATATCGTAGTCCTTTAGTAGCTCCATCCATCTCCTCTGTCTCAAGTTCAAATCTTTCTGAGTAAAGACATACTGAAGGCTATAATGATCCGTGTAGACCTCACACTTAACCCCATATAAATAGTGTCTCCATTGCTTTAATGCAAACACTAATGCAGCCAATTCCAAATCATGAGTTGGATAGTTACGTTCATGCACTTTTCATTGCCTCGAAGCATAAGCAATCACACTCTTCTCTTGCATTAGCACTGCACCCAAACCAGAATAGGATGCATCACAATAAACAATGAAGTTCTTACCCTCTACTGGCAAGGTAAGGATTGGTGCGGTAGTCAACAAGGTCTTGAGCTTCTGAAAGCTTTCTTCACACTCGTCCAACCATACAAATGGAACATTCTGCTTAGTCAAGTTCGTCAATTGGGAAGCAATGGAAGAGAATCCCTTGACAAATCGGCGGTAGTAGCTAGCTAACCCAACAAAGCTCCTTATTTCTGACACATTAGTAGGTCTTACCCAATTCTTCACTGTCTCAATCTTAGAAGGATCCACCATCACTCCATCCTTAGAAACCACGTGCCCCAAGAAGGATACTGCATCTAGCCAAAACTCATACTTAAAGAACTTGGCATAAAGCTTTTTCTCCCTCAACATTTCTAATACCATTCTCAAATGCTCTTCATGTTCCTTCTTGCTCTTTGAGTATACCAATATTATCATCAATAAATACGATCACAAATAGATCCAGATATGGCTTAAAAATCCCGTTCATCAAGCTCATGAACGCAGCAGGGGCATTCGTAAGACCAAAAGACATCACTACAAATTCGTAATGCCCATACCTCGTTCGAAAAGCAGTCTTTGGCACATCCGTTGCCCGTATTTTCAATTGATGATAACCGGATCTCAAGTCAATCTTAGAGAAGACACAAGCACCTTGTAACTGATCGAATAAGTCATCAATGCGAGGAAGAGGATACTTGTTCTTAATAGTTACCTTGTTCAACTGCCGATAGTCTATGCACATCCGAAAACTCCCATCCTTCTTCTTTACAAACAAAACCGGAGCACCCCAAGGAGATGCACTTGGTCTAATGAAGCCTTTGCTCAACAACTCTTGAAGTTGGGCCTTTAACTCTCTCAATTCGGCGGGAGCCATTCTATAAGTGGGTATATAAATGGGGCGAGTACCCGGTTCAAGATCAATACAAAAGTTAATATCCTTATCCGGTGGCATACCAGGAAGATCTGCAGGGAACACATCCAAAAACTCACGGACTACCGAAACTGACTCAATCGAGGGTACTTGGGTAGTGTCATCCTTAAGATGTGCCAAGAAAGCTAAACACCCTTTACTAACCATTTTCTTAGCATGAAGAAAGGAGATGATACGCACCGGATTGGAAGTGTAGTCACCCTCCCACACTAACGGATCTGTCCCAGGCTTGGCTAACGTCACCGTTTTAGCATTACAATCCAAGATCGCAAATTGCGGAGAAAGCCAAGTCATACCCATAATTACATCAAAATCAACCATTTCTAAGATAACCAAATCTACATAAGTGTTGCTCCCCACAAAGTTCAAGACCTATATACCTTTTTAACTACCACAGACTCACCCACCGGAGTAGAAACACGAATAGGTATGTCAAGTAATTCACAACGTAAATTTAGACCATTAGCAAATGAGGAAGATACATAAGAAAATGTGGATCCAGGATCAAACAATACAGAAGCCATGCAATCACAAATCAAAAGATTACCTGTGATGACAGCATCTGATGTCTCCGCTTCAGATCTCCCAGGAAAAGCGTAGCAATGGGCCCCATTACTTGTCTGTCTGTTGCCCCTACCATGTTGTGATGTAGTGGCTCTAGTTTGCCCATCACCCCGTCCGTTTTGGTGACCACCATTACCTCGACCACCGCATCCTCCAGAATGACGGCCTCTTCCATAACCACCTCTACCTCTAGCTATTGGGGGTCGGTAACTCTGTTTTGGACAATATCTCTTAATATGTCCAATCTCCCCACATCCATAGCACTCTCTGGGTTCATGCATAGGTCTCTCAGAGAAGTGTTGACCGGTCTGAGGTGGACCCCCAACTACAGTCTGTAGTGAAGACTGAATTGGTCGAACTGAGTAACCTCCGGAACCCTGTTCTCTAGAGTAAGAACCATTAAACTCACCTCCCTTTCGAAACCTTTTTGATGTCGATGTCATGGTGAATTCATCTGGCTTCACTCCTTCCACCTCTAACACGAAATCTACCACTTCTTGGAAGGATTTTGCCGTAGCCGCTACCTGTAAGGCTGAAATCCGCAACTCTGACCTCAACCCCTTCACAAAACGACGAATCCGCTCTTGTGGACTGAAACAAAGTTGGGTTGCATATCTGGATAGTGCACGAAACTTAGCCTCATATGCAGTAACCAACATCCTACCTTGCTCTAGACTTAAGAATTCATCTCTTTTCCTATCCCTCAAAGTCCGCGGGATATATCCATAAACAAACTAGAGAATGATGCCCAAGTCATAGGTGTTGCCTCTGTCGGTTGACACTCAACATGTGATCGCCACCACATTTTGGCGTTCCCTTGAAACTGATAAGTCACAAACTCCACACCAAACCGTTCTACTATACCCATCTTGTGTAGTAGCTCGTGACAGTCAACCAGAAAATCATAAGCATCCTCTGATTCAGCACCCTTGAAGACTGGAGGTTTCAGTTTCAAGAACTTACTGAAAAGTTCATGCTGATCATTTGTCATTATAGGCCAGTAGTCAGACGTGGAAACGTGCCTATGTCCAATGAGGCATCCATACAAGGAGCCATAGTAGCCGCATGTTGCACCCCCGGAACCTGAGGTGCTGGTGCAGAAAACACTGGAGGTGTCTGGCCCTGATCAGATAACCCACTAAGATAAGCGAGAACCTGATTGATCATCTCTAGGGTAGGTTGGGGTGGCAATTCATCATTTTGCACTTGTTCATTCTCCCCTTCCTCACCCTCTCTTACTACTTCCTCAGTCGGTGGAGGAGTCACCGCCCTAGCATCAGATGGGCTAGGTACTCGTCCTCTCCCTCTAGAGGACGTCCTCCCACGACCTCTACCACGGCCTCTTGCCGTTACTCTTCCTCGAGCCACAGCCCCAGTGGCTGGCTCAGACGTTTCTTGTCTTGCCGGTGTTGGTGTTGGCGCAGTCGTTGCTCTAGTTCTAACCATCTGCGAAATAGAGTGAAGATGGTCAGATACCAATTTGTATCACCTAGATACCAATTGGACCCAAGTAATAGCACAAAAGAAAGAATGAAAGAATGGAATTTTCCTAAAGTCTTATAGCCTCTCAAAGAAAAGTAAAGGCGTCAGACTCTACTAGACTCGTTCTTGTGTGATGAGACCAACGAACCTAATGCTCTGATACCAAGTTTCTCACGACCCAAAACCGAGCCGCGACTGGCACCCACACTTACCCTCCTGTGTGAGCGAACCAACCAATCTAAACCTTAACGTTTCAATATAATATCAACAGAAAGTAATGCGGAAGACTTAAACTCATTAATAAAATCAATAACTATTATTATCCCCAGAATCTGGAAGTCATCATCAAAAGAACATCTATGATCAAATTACTAACTAAAAATGTCTAATAAGCTAAAAATACATAAGAAGCTAGTCCATGCCGGAAGTTCAAGGCATCAAGACTTGAAGAAGAAGATCCAGTCCAAGCTAGAAGCATTAGCTCACCCTGAATTTCCGGTGTAGTAAAGACTGGCTTGAATTACTGTTGAGTCGAAGACGACGGCACGTTTGCTGCACTCCACAAATAAACAAGAAGAAAACATAAAAGTAGGGGTCAGTACAAAACACGGGTACTGAGTAGATATAATCGGCCAACTCAAAATAGAAAACAGTATATATTAAGCAATATCATAAAATCAACTAATATCCTTAGCATGCAGCATTTACAGTTACCATAACCCTTGGTTACAACACCAAGCACATCAATGAGGACTCACGCCTCCTCATCATACTTATTTGGGAATTAAATTCATTAGATTGAGTATATTAATATCTTTCAAGATTTCATTATCTTTATTCCTCTCGTGTCGGTACGTGACACTCCGCTCCTCATATACTATCCTGGTACCAGAACGTGGCACCCGATCCATATTCTATCCTGGTACCAGAACGTGGCACCCGATCCATATACTATCCTGGTGTCGGAACGTGACACTCCGATCCTCATATACTATCCTGGTACCGGAACATGGCACCCGATCCATATACTATCCTGGTGTCGGAACGTGACACTCCAATCCTCATATACTATCCTGGTACCGGAACGTGGCACCCGATCCATATACTATCCTGGTGTCGAAACGTGACACTCCGATCCTCATATACTATCCTGGTACCGGAACGTGGCACCCGATCCCCTAATCTCACTACTTTCGTTCATCAAGCCTTCTTTTATACCAAGGCATCATCATTAACAAAGTAGATTAGGGTTTCTCAAGATTTATGATTCAATAGCTTCATCATGCTTATTATATCACAATTACATAATCACATTCATGCAAGCATACAATTAAGCATATAGAAGGGTTTACAATACTACCAATACATATCATTCGCTATTAAGAGTTTACTACGAATAGCATAAAAACCATAACCTACCTCCACCGAAGATTAGTGATCAAGCAAGCAAATTCCCAAGCTTTGTTTCTCTTCACTTATCCTCTTTCTCGTTCAACTTTCTCTCTCTTTCTCTTGTTCTTTCTATTTTCTTTATTCAAACCCTCTTTCTTTTACCCTAATTAGTATATAATTAAGAATAAAAGATGGCAATAATAACCCACTAATTAACTTAAGGTTACCTCTTTTAACCCCCAAGTAATTAGACTTATTAACATTAACCCACTAACTTTATAATTAAGGCAGGAATAGTCAAAAACGTCCCTTAAAACAATTAAGGAAATCCGACTCAGACTGGGATTACGCAGCCTGTGACGGCCCGTCGTGCCTGCGACGGTCCGTCCTGCTGCCCGTCACAGAGTTCAGAGACTCAATTTCTCTGAAGAGTCTGTGACGGTCCGCCTGTCATTCCGTTACGAAGTTCAGAGAGTCGATTTCAGTACCCAAATTTCAGAATTTCTAAGTGTTTTGAAACGAGACTCCCTCGACGGTCCGTCGTGCCCATGACGGTCCGTCGTCTCTGCCAGTTTTCCAGAAATAAAATCTGCTGCTCAAAACGACTAAACAGGTTGTTACACACGTCGACAGAGACTTTCCAGCTTCAGCGCGAACTCTCTTATATACATAAAAAGTATAATAATAATTTGTTACTAAATCAATATTATATTTTATAGTACTCCAAAATTAAGTATCTATCATCAGTAGGGATGTCAAAAAAATATGAAAAATTAACTAAACCTAAACGAAACGACTTGATTCATTTTATTCTTCAATAATATTGCGAACTTTTATTTGAGTGTATAAATATCTGTTTACTGATTGACCAAGTTTCCTAATTAATTTATTAATTAGGAATAAAAAATCAAATGGAAGCTCACATAATACACGCCAAGTAGAAGTAGTGTTAACCTATTAATTATAATTTACCCTCTTTTTTTTTTGGGCAAATCGATATAATGTCAATTAGCTATTATATACAGTTTAATTATATTAGGACCAGATTATGACAGAACAATAATAATTACTATAAATAATTAAAAAAAAAAAAAGGTAAGCTGAAAACAAACACAAAAGAAAGGCCTGAAGGCTCTGCAGATGACAATTAACTATTGATACTGTAGGAAAACAGTTTAATTAATTAAATAATTCAGCCATATATGAGAGTCCATTTTTCGATATGAATTTGAATTAATTTAAATTCAAGAATATATAAGAGTGGAAATTTTAAAAAAAAAAAATGCTACACCAAATAAAATATATTAAGTGTCATTACAGACAAAAGATTCAACAACTTAGGTTAAATATTTTTCATTTTCTTAGATTCAGTAGGTCAAATATTTTAAAAAATATTTCTTTTTAAATAACATATTCCTTAAAAATGAAAGAAAATACTTTTCCAAAATAAGTTCACAAATGGTTTTCATGTCAACACACCTCAACTTCATCGCCTATCCTCCACTCCCACCTCCTATAGTATAGTATTTGCCTAGACTAAAATAGAGAAATTTGCATAAATCCACTAGTTTAGGACCTGATTATTAAGATACACTCTAGTTTATAATACTACTTATCGTATTAAATTTTGGTGTGTCTAAACACGTTAAAATTTGTTTAAGATACATTGTATTTAAGTGGGC
This sequence comes from Solanum lycopersicum, assembly GCF_036512215.1. NCBI lineage: Eukaryota > Viridiplantae > Streptophyta > Magnoliopsida > Solanales > Solanaceae > Solanum > Solanum lycopersicum. The sequence continues at coordinate 38,630,933 of NC_090805.1, forward strand.
TCGCATATATCTGGGATACAGAATAAATCTTGTTCGCCTCCTTTGCCACTCTCTCATGTAGCTCACCACTGTCCTATATATATGGTATACAGATACATACAAATACATATATTTTGTTTGTCTTTAATGTATACACATGCATCTAGGATCATAACAAAACTCGCTCGTCTCCCTAGTCGCTCGGCTCTCTCCCAATTTTAATGTATTTGATAACAAATATATTTATAATTCTATATTTATATAAATAATAGGAAATTGTTAACTAGGGTTATCTTCAATCATATCCTCTATTTTACTCTTCAAATATAAAATTCTCCATTTCTTTTTTAAAATAAAATAGAAAAATTATTAATTTAGGTGAAAGTAGTAACTTGTTAATAATATATTTTAATGTAATATTAAATTAAAAAATAATTACAAATGATAAAGACTCAATTAGAAATATAAAAAAAATAACAAAGATGAATTGGAGATGGCTGACAAACTCATTCCCTGTTTTACCCTTTAAATATAGTGAATGGAAAGTATAATAGAGATGGATTAGAGATGGTCCTAGTAACTCATATTCTTGGCTTTTTTGCTATTCCATTTCAATTTTTGGGAATTTTTCACTTTTTAATAGTCAAATTAACTAATTTTTAAAATTAATTTGAATTTGTTTGATTGAATATTTTAAAACTAGAGTTTAAATATTTTAAAATTATATGAAAATATCATAAGTTGAAATTCTTTTCATGCTGATATAATTAAAAATAAAAATCAAATTTTATATAATTTAAATTTTGGAAAATATAATGTGTCATAATTAATTGGGGCGTATATGGGAAGTAAGTTAATATTATTCAATGAACAAGTATAGGCATTCCATTCTATAGCTCATATAAAAGATATGGTCTTTATATCATTGGAAAATATTATACTAGCTATAAATGCAGGATTACCAAACTTTTTGGAAGGAAATAATAAAGAAATTTTATTATGGTTAAGGCTCGAATTAACTTAGTTAATTAACACATAATCACAATTATAAAAGAAATATATGACACTTAACTAAAGTTTGTATTTAGCCAAGCCTAGAGTTTGATTGAATCAGTCAAAAAATACATATTTATCTTCAATAGAATGAAAAAGAAAACGATAGATATTATATGATACCAAAATAAAATTGAAACAATCTATAAGTTTTTAAATTTTGATGCTAGCGATCTGTTTTTGCTCGTACTTTTCACTATTTTTCTATTTCGAAAGGGTTAAAACTTTTGCTTTCTTTTTGTTGGTTAACTATTTTAAAGTAAAGTCTACTTTCATTTTTAGAATTTTAACAAATCATGTCATCCATATAAGTTTGAGAATGAATGGATGTTTTCAACGAATCATGTCATTGATGCAAGTTTGAGAATGGATTAATGTTAGATCAATGGTGTGAAAACATTTTTTGCGATTCCTTCTATACAATTGGTTAAACCATATTCAAGTCAATAAATCGACCGATTACAATTAAAAGTTGCGCGAAAATACTTTTCGTTAAAAAAAACAAACAATGTTACTCTATGCCTAGTAAAGAAAAATATATACAAAATGCACCATATTCGTAAATTTTATTATACACCTTGAGGATATACAATTTACATGGTTGTATATCTTAATGATAGTGTGATTAAACTATCTTAAATATTAGGACAACTTTCACATATAACAAACATAAAATTAATAGTTGTATGTTTTAACAAAGTTAATTGCGCTCCATAACAAACTTATATATATATAGTTCGCTATACATATACAATTCAAACGAATTGTATAAAATGAGAAAGAGAGAAATATATACAATTTGAATTGTATAAAACGAGAAAGCGAGAAAGGCATAACTGAATTGTATAAAACGAGAAAGCGAGAATTTATATACAATTTGAATTTGTATAAAACGAGAAAGAGAGAAAGGCAAAAAGAAACTTCTGCAGGGAATATACAATTGAATCGAATCGTATAAAACGAGAAACAGAAAAATTATATACAATTTGAATTTGTATAAAACGAGAAAGGCAAAAGAGACTTGGGCAGGAAAATATTTGTATTGTATAATTATAAATGTATAGAACGAAGATATATGTATTTGCATGTGTTTATACAATTTTCTCTCGCTTTATACAATTAGAAACACAATAATACAATTCTATTGTATCAAGAGAGAGAGGCAAGCGACGTGAATAAGCGAGCGAGAGAGGGAGAGTGGCGAGCGAGAATATGAGGGAGAGAGGTACTGACAAACAATTTGCCATGGAACACAAATAAATCAAAGGATAGCTATTATATTTATTTTTATATTATTAATTTATCATTCTATACAATTATCCCTAAGTATTATAGTTATATTATTTAGATACATATGAAATGTAAATTGCATATCCTAATATATACGTGATAAATAATAGTTAGTCTAAGTTTTCACGGAAAGAACTATATTATATATAAGTAAATACAAGCTAATAAATATTTTGCTCCATCTTAATAATACTGAAAGAAGACGTAAATAAAGAAGGGGGCTAATCCCAATTCTCAACTAAAATGAATAATGGACCAAGACTCGGCCTCATTAATCTGCACTCTTTTTGAGAGCGTAATTTTATATTTATGTTATTATTTTTTTAGTTTGAAAAATATATCTCTCTCATTATGGTGTGTGTAATATACTGTCTTTTTTATTTTTGAAATTGTCACATCACATTTCACATGAACAAAATATTCAACTTTGACAAAAATTTTAAAAATTATTAGTATTAGTTAAAAATTAAAAACTAAAAAATTATTATCCAAAAACACAATTTTTTTTAGAAATAAAATGTAAAATATTTTTCTTAACCATCGATCACTTCCTCTCACCCCCCCCTCCCCGCACACAAATACTAATTTAGTTTTTTTTAAAAAAATTATTCTACCCACCTCACCTAATCTAACCCTTTGTTTTCAATTTTTTTTATTTTATGTTAGATATATACATCTCGGATATATTTTTTTCTTGCTGCCGCAAGACATTTTTAAATTTTTTACTTATTTATGTTATATTCGTTATACTAGGAGAATTTTTTTCAAAAAAAATATATGTAAGTACATATCTAACACAAAATGAGAAAAATGTAAAATAATAATAATTAGGAGCGGAAGGTTACATGAGATGAGGTAGTATTTTTTTTTTTTTTTAAAATAAAATGATATCAATTTTCTTTTATTTATTTTTTTTTGGGGGGGGGGGGGGGAGGGGGTACATGGAGGAGGTGGTGGAGTGCGGTAATTAAAATAATTTAAATTTTATTTTTAAAAATAATAAAATTAATAGATAATAGAACTTTAATCTTTGATTTTCAATTAAAATTAATCGTTTATTATTTAATTTTTGTTAAAGTGAAATATCTTATCCATGTGGAATGTCATGTGTCAAGGTTTTTTCAAATAAAGAGAGTGTATTATATACACCACTGAGATGTGTATCTCAAACTAAAAAATGATAGTTTAAATATGAAATTCACACTCTCAATAGTTTAGGTATGAAACTCAAAAAAGGAGGATAGTTTAAGTGTATTTTTGACTTTAAATGTATTTCTGACACTTATCTCTAAAATCTACACAATTATTATGTGGATACAGGGCTTATTTTACTCCTTTCAATTCCGCTTTAAAAAAAGTATGATTTATATAAACTCGTAGTGTTAAAGAGTTAATTAGCAGATATCCAGTTGCATAGGAGAGGGATGTATACAAGAATGAGGGTTTATCAAAGAAGAGAGGACATCTTATACATAAAGGAGAGATTTGTCAAAGAGGGAAGGAATTTATCAGAGAGGGGATAAGACATCTTATACATAAATGAGAATTTTATCAAAGACGGGAGGGGTGTATCCGAGAAGAAAGGCAATGGCGAAGCCAGATCAATAAGGGGGTTCAAAATTTGTAAAAATAGACACACGGAATAATCGAAGGGGGTTTCACATCTACTATATAAATAAAATATTATTTTAATATATATAAATAATAAATTTTCCGTTGAAAGAGGTTCGAATGAACCCCTTTGTACCAAGTGGCTCCGCCCCTGATGAAAGGGATGTATCAGAAAGGGGAGGGGTGTATCTAAGAGAGAGAGAGACATATATATGTATTGGTAAGAGCAGAGTAATGTAATCGAGACGAATTTTTGAATTTTTTTTAAATGATTGAGATTTTTGAAATTATGATAAAATAAGACGTGTATTTAAGTAAATTTTTTCATAAAATAATCACCTAACAAAGCTATACTATTGGTTTAATAATAAATTGACATGATTATACCCAATTTTTTGTCTCAAGCATAATAAGATGTTGTATTTGACTATTTTTCTCTCTCTCTCTCATCTATATCATTTATATTTCTCTCTGTCATGACTCCACCAATTTAACACAATTTACTTTTAATTTCTTTAACATCTAGTTAGAGATTCTCCTAAATTCACATTTTCATGATTATCCATATTAGGTAAATAAATCAATTCTGTAATGTATCGAAAATGTATCATGATATATCACATTTTAAACAAGAGGGTATGTTGCTTGGATGGTTAGCATCACTCACTTTCACTTCAAAGATTTTAAGTTCGAGTTATGAAGAAAGTAAAAAAGAAGGAGCTCATAGAGAGAGGTAAAACACAATAGGTCGTGTAATTTCATATCTCAAAACTGTTGTATCAAAACTTGAATGTTGATACACCATAACAATAGACTAACTCCGAAGAAAATGAAGTAAACAACGCGTAAGGCGAGACATTTTATACAGTACATGGCGAGGTGTAACCCCGAGATACGGGGCGTAAGTCCCATAGATTAACGAGGCGTAGTCTTCTGCATATTCGATTTTATAGTTTATTACTAATAAAATAAGCAAAAGCAAGCCTTTTAATGATTTATGATTTTTATTTGCGATAAGTATTAATAATCAATAATGAAGAAAAAAAAGTATTATAATTACTATTTCGAGAAATATCATTACACCAATAATAGAAATATGATTTAGAGCAAAAAAAATTTTAAAAAAAAAGTAAACCAAAAATGTTTGGGCGTACGTTTTTACTCGCAGAACTTACGTTTTTATGTTCGAGGCTTACGCCTCAAATTTTAGGAGCTACACCTTATGGATATACTTCTTTAACTTACGTCCAGAGCATTTTTGGAAGGCCCCGCCCTAAGACTCCAAAGACGTTTTTGAAAACACTGGTGACAAAGTAAATAAAATTCGTCAATTTCTTGGGATAAATCATTATCGATGTCTTATTTATAGTTATATGACAAACCAATAATGTAAATCCCCTAAAATTATGTAATTGATCATACTATTATATCAATTATTCACATTAGTTAATTTAACGAGAATAAAATGAATTTTATCAATAATACAATTGCGTCAAAATTCTACACCATTTTTTTAAAGCAATATTACACAATAACAAAATTTAGCTGAACAATATAGCTAGCATTTGACCATATATTTCCAAATATTCTTGATAAATATTATCTGAGTGAAAAATTTGGTGAAATTTCACCATGTGTTTTGGCCATAGTATTTGGGAAATATATTTCACATTTTTAGAAAAATATGATTTATACCCATAAGTTTTAAAAACTATCAAAACTAACTATAAGTTTGTATTACAGTCAACTGGATGTTCGTTGCAACAATAATAAATAATGTCCATGACACCAGAGTAATATGATAGTTTAGAGTGAGTGCAACAAACATTATTCTATATATCGTGAAGTAGATAATACACATGACTTTGTTACCTTGAGTCAATTTTTCATCATTTTCATCAATAACCATATTATTATTTATTGAATATTTCAATACTACTTTGGTGTTCACGTAAAAAATTATGTAATACAATACAAACAACTATTATAGATGGTGTTTCCGTAAAAGATAAAAGTTTGAGGTAAAATTTTACTTTTCAAAAAATCCAAATAATGAGATTTGACCCAAATAATAGAAAAAACTAGTACTTGAAAATTTAAAATATTTACAAAATAATAACAAATTGTATGAGCAAACATTATTTGCCAAATTTTCTCCTAAATAATTTTTGAGAAATCTTTGGCCAAACAGGCCCATAATATACATCTATACTACAATCTTTTATGAATTTTTCTCAATTTGTTTTTTCAATAACTAATCTCTTTCATATCTCTTCCAAACTAATCCTCTAAACTCTAACCTTCCACATATAGTCCATAGATGATTTTAGCAAATATAGTTTAATATTCATTCTACTTCTATTTATGTGACCTATTATTCTTTGAACCTATTTTAAAGAAAACATTATCTTTTTCATAATTAAAAAAGTAGCTCAATTTTTTTTAATGAATGTAATACAATAAAATCTCATTAAATTAATATAGGTGAGACTATAAATATTATTATTTTGTAGAGGATTATTTAATCGATAAATTAATTTTTATTAACTTAAAAAATATTTCGATATCGCAAAAGTTGTTAGGGAATGAAATCTTAGAGAATTTAAATGAAGCCACTTGTGAAAATGTTATTCATGAATTTAAGGTCATATTTAATGATCTTGGTTACCGCAATAAAATGAACTAATAAACCTGCTGAACGGTGAAAATAATATATGTTCAGATGTCCAGACCTTAAAAGAAATTGTAGATATTATTGAAAAATATAATGTTGATGATAAAGTTGAAGATGAAATAATACATTTGAAATCAGTTACACGTAAGGAAACACTTATCGCATTAAAGATCTTCACAATTTTATGGTAAAGTTCGAATACAACACCAAAACTTTCGGATGCAATAAGAAAAGTTGAAGATGATCTTTAATCAGATTTAAATTTTAATAAAAAACTAAACACAATGAAATAATTTTTTCACTAAAATGTCTTACTTTTAAAGAACAATTAATTTTTAATATTAAAGAGATCATATATTTATTAAGAGTCTTATGAAAATATATTATCTTATCAAAATGAGTGATTTTCTTTATTGATCTAAGTCGAAACAAAAAAAAAATATTATCTTATTAAAATTATTAATTAATTAATATTAATTTAATGAGGTTTTGCAAAAAAAAAAAAAACTAGCTTAAGAATATTTTTTGTTTTGAATCATAAATTTCAAAAAATATTTTATTTAATTTAAATTTCTTCTAGCTTGAATTTATTTTATTTTAAAAGTACATAAAATAAGTGGATCTAAAAAATTGTGTGCTTCTCCTTCATTCATTCATCTTTAATGGTGCCTTCATTGCGTTGCCTTGGTTAATGGAGACACGTCTTCATGGAGGGTCCCACTCTCACATGACTCTAAAGAGTACCACTGCTCTATATTCGAGCTAATTTTAGTTAAACGATTATATTAAAGTTTGATTAAATTTAAAATAATATTAATAAATTTTAAGATAAAATATTACGTATATTATATATATTTATATACTCAAGGGGAATAAGCTTTATTCATCAAACTTACATAAATAAATAAAAAATTATTTATTTTTTTGTTATAATTTAAACACAAAATTTCATAACCTTTTTATTGGTGCTAAAATATGTAAGCTCTTTTGACTTTTTGCTTTTAAAATATAGAATTTATATTAAGATATTTTCACTTGATTTTTTAAAAAGATTTTGAAAATAACATTATCTTTAATTTGGTGCGATTTGAAATGGTCATTTAATATATTTAAATTTTTTTCTCTTTCTCGATCTCTTTAAAGTCACTTCACGGGAAATAAATATCTTTCTATAATTATGATATTAAGATAAGAATTTTCATTACTTGATAATTTCATGAATACATTACACTTTATATCACTAATAAATAGCATATAATTTTAATTTTTGTATACTAAATCACTAAAAAAATTTTTTTTTGTTGAAACTCAAATACTTTATTGGTTACTAGTCAGTGACGAAACTAAAATTTTAAGGTGCTGAGTGCCATATTTTAGAATAATTGTGTGATTTTGAAACTTACATAAGAAAACTCTAATAGCCCGTTTGGGCCCAAAAGTGATTATTGTTTTTTTTTTCCTTAAAAAAAGAAAAGAGAGAGAGGTATTTACAATTTAATCATATTTTTTAAAAGAAAATAAGTGTTTTTGGCAAGCAGCAAAAACTGTTTTTCAAAATCTTGAAGAAATAGATTTTCCTTGAAAAAGTGCTTTCAATTTTTTTTTCCAACTATAGACTTTGTTATTTGGTTGATAAAAATTACAATTGGACATAGTTGATAAAAAAAATATTTTTTTAAAAAAAGAATGGCAAAATACTAATTACAATTCATAAGTGTTTTTTTAAAATTAATTGGTCAAACAAAACTCATCAAAAATATGTATTTTAGAACAGTTTTGGAAAAGAAAAAGAAAAAGAAAAGAGAGAAATTTCAAAATAATTTCATTTTAAAAGTTTGCTCAAGTATAAAATTTTATTATTATTTTTGAAAATTAGCATATTTAGCATGTTGGTTTATTTTAATATTAAATGATCTCATGGATTCGAATCTAGCCAATCTTAATATCTTTTTTCAAATAACAAAAAGGTATATATTTGTAAGAAAAAATGTATGAGCCAAGGTTCGAACTGCTGACCTAAATAACAAAAAGGTATATATTTGTAAGAAAAAATATATGAGCCAAGGTTCAAACCATTGGGATGGCACTTACTATACTTATACCAATTTTGATACATACATACCTATAAATATAGAGTTCCGATTGAAATGACTAAGTGCCATGACACCCCACGTTACTACATAGATCCGCCTCTGTTACTAGTTCATGCTCTATATTTATGTGTCTTGTCCATTAATATTAAAATTAATAATGATGAATTCTTTTTAACAATTTTAAATATATTTATATCTTTTTTTAAAAAAAGAAACAAAATTGGAAAAGTAAAGTTGATTCTTTTTTATTTATAGTCATTCTAAAAATGTGACTTGCACTAAGTATAGGAAACATAGCATATTCTCTCTTTTTAAAAAAAAAATTATTTTTAATGATTTTATGTGATACTCATAATCCTAATAATTAATTAATTAAGTAGTGTGTTATAGAAGTGAGATTGTACTAATTAATAAAGAGTTAAAAGGCTAAAACAATCTGCGTGTGAAACCGTGTGCCAACCCACCATTGCCGTCCTCTACACACCTCTTTTTTACAAACAAAACTGCAAATGCTAAATTATGCGAACTTTCTCTAAAATTGCACCTTCCGCCATGGCTTCCTTCCCTTGTTCTAAGGTTTTTCTTCTCCTTTTTACTATGCATATTCTTTCTATATAGTCTGAATTATACTAGAGATTTTTTTTTTCCCGATTTTTTTGAATTATTCTGCGGTTTATGAGGAAATTTGAAGTAAATTGGAGAATCTGACTGATTCATTTCGCCTTTGTGCTTTTTGATGTATCTAAATCTGAATTCGTATATGTGTGTTCTTGCTGGTTGTGAGATTGATGTGAAGTATTCAACTGTTTTTCACTTGTTAATTAGGGCTGCTGTTTAGATTGTTTAGATGTTGAGACTGTTTTAAGATTTTAAAATGATTTTTTTCCCTCTTAAGTTGTGTATTAACTTTTATCTGATTTCTCGTGGTACTCAGTTAATGCTATTCATAATTAGGGTTTTAAAAGGGAATATACTTTGTCTGAGGTGATGCTTTAATTAGTGTGTAGATTCTTCGTCTTTTGCTTGCATTTCTTTTTAATTTAATTCTATTTGTTGATTTTCTTAGTCTCGGACGGGGGTTTGTGTATGGCCTGGCATGAGGCAACTTTCTCTTAGGAAGAATCTATTGTATGGGTTTATGCAGCTCCTTTCAATGCCGTTCAAGACTGTACGTGGTGTTAGTCGATCACTTCGAGTTTCTAAACTCTGTAGCATTACCAGTACGTCTTCATCTTTGCAAATTGAGCTGGTGAGTCTATAGTATTGGGCATTTTTAGGTTCTTATGTATACTGCAAGTTGTATCTTTATTTTAATAGTAAACACATAGCCTGTAATAATTTCATTTCTGGCTTGATTTCGATGTTGGGTACATTTAGAAAGAAGAGTGTGCTTAGCTTAGCGGTAAAAGGTAATGAGCAAAAATAATTACTTTATATGAAGACGCTCGGTATGACTGGGGTGGCTTTTTGATGTGGTATTAATCTTCCTGTATGTATCTAAAATCTGGCTGTGTACCCTGAAGTCACAGTGATTGATGATAGTCAGCTTTACAGTTAATACACACTGTCCTAATCATCCTGGAATTCTCTCTGCATTTCGTTGACTTTTGAGTCTTACACCTAGTTGGACAAAACAGGGAGTATGTTTGCTTCATGTAGAGCATATCTATCATATCTTCTCTTGTATGGCATAGGAAAACTTGGGTCTTAATCTTCAACCCCCCCGCACGCTCTATTCTGAATTAACTGCTGCACAACTGTAACAATCGGAATACTAGAAGAATGAATAGGGGAGGAGCTGGGTAGTTGTCCCTCATACTCTAAATGTGAACAGATTATTCCAGATTCAATATTATTTAGTTTAGACTTTTGGAGCGCTCCTCAGATTCCAATGGATGAAATTTTTGACTGGGAATACCTTTCTTTTAGTGCTTTGTATTCTCTTCTTTTTGTACTGGATAACATCCTTTTTGCCTAAATTTTACCATAAATAGGCGAAATGTTTCTTCAATGTTACCTTTGTATAACAAGAAAAAAGGCAAAATGCCCCTACGTTAGTCTTGCTAGAGTATCAAATGATTAAATAAGTTTCAGCTCAAAAAATGGTACTATGCTACTTTCATTTTGGGTGGAGAAGATGTTAAAGCTTGTTCGGTCTTATTTTCAGGAAGCCGAAGAGATTTACTAGCTGAGAATGAATAATATAATTTCTGCCCTTTCTGCTTCTCCTCCACTTCTTTCTTCTATGGCTTTCTTTTTATGGATGCGAGAGCATAAAAGAAATCATCTTCTTGACTCTACGTTGTAACAAGGATCTCCACCTCTAATGAGTTCTGCTGATCTTTCTGTTGTCAATTGTCAGGTACCATGTCTCCAGGATAATTATGCATATCTATTGCATGACGTGGATACTGGAACAGTTGGTGTTGTGGATCCTTCTGAAGCTGTTCCGGTTATAGATGCACTGAGTAGAAACAACCGTAATTTGACTTACATTTTGAACACACATCATCACCATGATCACACTGGTGGCAACATGGAGTTAAAAGCAAGGTATGGGGCAAAGGTAAGATGATGTTTTCCTGTTGCCACTCTCATTTGAAGTTGTGACGTTGTACAGAGATAAAATATATTTACTATGGAATTCAATAGCTGCTCTTGTGTTGGGATTACATTATCTATCTGTTTATATTTTTTTTTTAAGAAGGATCTATCTGTTTATATTGCAGTCACAAGTACCGTCTTATAACTAGTGTGGTTTTATACTTCTCTTAGAAGATAATACCTTCTAGTTACACGCAGCTATAATTTAAGTCTAGGGGTGAGTTGTGTTATGATGCAAAATATTTTCATGGAAAACAAGTGCTTGTCTTACTTTTCATAGTGTTTTGTAAGTAAGCAAAGTAATATTGTCCCAAGAGCATATATGTAATCTAGCATAATATTATGAGGGTGTGATGGGTGGGGAGTGGGGTTGGGGGCATTGGGTGGAGGGGAGGAGACAATGAACATGGAATGTAACTTGTGGAACTTGTTTCCCTACTATCATTAGGAAAGTCATTTTCCTCATTTTTAAGAAACTTTTTTTTCTCAGAGAAAATGTTTTGACCGATTGGGGAACATCTTCCTCATACCAAACATCCCCCAAGTCCAGTTTTTTCTGAATTACTCCAACCGTTTCATTTTCCCTTTCCTGTTTTTAATGTTTTTTTCCTCTTATTTTTTGAGTGGGTGGGACTGGAATGAGCGAATAGATAGGCAAAACTTCACCTGGATACAGGTTTTGGTTCAACATAGTTATCTTGTAAAATGGAGGAATGTAAAGTTGCTTTACCACTTCGCTCCTGTTGCCATAAATCTCAATGAAATGCTTTAAGAACTGTTGTGGCAACTGTCAGTATCTCTTCCAGGCGTTACTGGGGCTGATCAGTTCAGAGTACTTTGTTGAGAAAAAACCGTTCAGGCCCAGCTAAAAGCACCATACATTTTCAACATATTAACTGTTCTTCCAAGCTCACAATTTTGTTGTAGAGTTGGATAGAGATTTGGCTATAACTTCAAATTGATATTGCACTTAAAAGATCATTGGTAACTATAATGAGCATTTCTCTTTGATTAACAGATTAAGGATTAACATGTTTGTGCCAATTGAAATTTTGTCAGAAGAGGCTTTCATTTCGTACTTGATTTTGTAGGTGATTGGATCTGGAGTAGACAGTGATAGAATACCTGGTATTGACATAGCCCTCAATGATGGAGACCAATGGATGTTTGCAGGCCATGAGGTGTTTGTCATGGAGACTCCTGGTCATACACGAGGTTGTATTCTAATGCCTGATATCATTTGAAAATTGCCTTGAGTTGTCTCATAGTCTTCGTTGCTTTTAACTGTTAAGCTATCTGACGAAATAAATGTCCATTTCCCTGTCAAATGACACACTTCTTATTGTTTTGGTTTCTTCCTTTGTTTTTCTGCTTTTTGTCATGGTCAAACATCGGGTTCATTTTGGGAGCACAACACTATTTATCTCTCTGTAAATTTTCTTGATCTATTCTTTGTTTTAAGAAGTGACTGGTTCTTCAAGTTACTTTCTGGTCATGTGCTGAAGGAAATATCCGTTTAGTATAGGTGTTTGAACTCCAGTTGGGAGTTGGTTGACAAGTGCATACATGTTGATAAATTTTTTATCCAGTAGTATAATAACATCTAACATCTAACAAATGAGAACTTAGACTTTTACCACGATAATTATTGTCTCCTGTCTAATTTTACTCATGGAGGTATAAAGGAAAAAGATGACAGATCAAGGAAAAAATTATGTCTATCAGAAATGTGTTCCACTAAATGGAGCTGTAAAACCTTTTGAATTGCTTACTTACACTGTTCATCAGATCCCATTTCATGTTACACCATTTGATTGGGCATGTTCGTTTTATGTTACACTATTTGGTTGGGTACAATATCTAGGAGATATTTGTCACACTATTTGATTGGGTACAAAATTAAGGAGGATATTTGTTTGACGGGTAAATATATATGATATATAAATTTTAACTTTCTATAGTTTCTTCAGCTCATATCTATCTAACTAATCAGTTTAAGATTTGATGGTTATCTATTCAAAATTATCAAATATTATGCTAGTATAGACTACAGAAACTTTAGAGAGTTAATATTATTAATAGAATGATGTCAAACATGTTGGTGTGTTCCAACATAAAGGGTGTGTCATATGCTTTTGAGGTATAGTTAAAGTATGCCTCTTCTATATGGACCACAGTTGTTGGTTCTTGTCACATGATTTATAATGAGGAATCATAGATTTAGTTAAATTTAACTTTTTTAGACTCCACTGGTGGACCACACGGAGTATGTTGTTATAGATTTAGGACCAAGTGGGGAATGGGGATTACTTCCTTTTTAAATTGTTATCTTTTAGATGATCTTATGTGCGGGTTTAAAATCTCCTCAATTTTACTAATACAAAAAAATGCATGACAGGGCATATCAGTTTTTACTTCCCGAGATCTAAGGCAGTTTTCACAGGAGACACACTGTTCAGCTTGTCTTGTGGTAAACTTTTTGAAGGAACTCCCGAGCAGGTAAAGTATAGTTATATTTTGCAGGCTGCAACATCTGTTTTTTTCCTTTTATTGGACTGCTATATTGATTTTTTTTTTTTGATTTGGAGAATCAGATGTTGATGGTTGTCAACTGCCAATCTGAGTTGGACTAATTAATGACAATAAGTAAAACCAGTAGTTTTTCTTGTTTAACCTAAAGACTTGTTGTTACTGACGCAAACACGTGCTACTTTCTTCTTGTAAAATAATGGGATACATATTGTCAATTTGCTGATGGTATCTGTTTTTGTGGTATAAAAATCAAGCCCTCTTTGGGTTAGCCAACTAACGGTAGTTGATAACTGCCAAAAAATACTTTTTAAGTATTGAAGTTGATTTGTATAAGCAATTTATGTTCAATTTATGTTTTTAGATAGAAATTGTGAAACTGATGAGAAACAAATGTGTCCAAGATTTTTTTTTTTTTGAGCAAAAGGCAGAGACAATCAACCATCTGTTTTTACACTGTAAAGTGGTTAGCCAACTATGGAACTTGTTTACTAATTTCAGAGGCATAAGGTGGACTATGCCTAAAAGGGCAGGTCAGGCTCTAGTAAGCTAGACTATGAGGTGAGTGGTAGCATGGACAAAAACAGATGGAAAATTGTCCCAGCAGTGATATGGTGGATCATTTGGAAGGAGAGAAATTCGAGATGTTTTGAAAGTGTTAGCAGTCCTCTGCATAGGATTAAAACGAACTGCATTATCACTTTTTGCTATTGGTGTAGTTCGGAATTTATAGATGATCCTGTAGCGATTGTAGACATCTTATTGTAAGATGAGATAGGATCTAGAGATAGATTTTCCTTTTTTTTTTGGGTTGCTACGCCTACTCAGTTGTAAGTAGTTCTGTGATGTAAACTTTTGGGACCCAGCCTTAGTGCTGAAGATTTATACAAAAACTTGTTACCTTTGTCAAAAAAAATAAAATATGGAAGCAGACAACAGATTCTCAGTTGTTGGATCAGGAGAGGAGGCAGCAAAAGTTGAAGAAATGACGGAGAACTGTCTCACTCCGTATATAATGGACAATATGGAAAGAAAGAAACAATAGATGTTTTGAGGATAGTTTTATTCCTGTTCATGAGAACAAATGGAATTGTATTATATCCTTCTATTTTTGTGTAATGAAGAAAAAGTTGAAGAAGCTGAACAGTTAGAGGATCTGCTAGGGTCATAGAAATTGATTAGTCTTTGTTGCCTAATCCTCAAGTTTTCGGATATCTCCAGCATATCGTTAATGTTGTGGAATTCATTACCATTTTGACTTTTTTTAACAGAAAATTGGAATGAAGATATCTGGGACAAGGTAGGAGTAGCCTCTGTGTTGGACATGATGAGGTAAGGGACGGTGAGATGGTTTGGGAATGTGAAGAGGAGAAATATAGATAACCCATTGAGGAGGTGTGAGCGGTTGACAATGGTGGGTATCAGGAGAGGTAGAGGCAGGTTGATTGGGGAGAAGTGATTGCATAAGACATGAAACCTCTTGAGCTTATTAGGGACATGCCTTAAAATAAGAGGGTTTGGTGGTAACAAATTAGGGTAGAAAGTTGGTTGTTGAGCGATATCTCGCTTTCCTGAGGGATAGGATCGGTGTCGTACTTGTACCTTCTTTCTTACTGGTGGTATTAGCACCTTTCTCGATGTTTTTGGTTCTTTGATTTTGTTTATCACCTGTGTGTTTTGTGCTTTAGGTTATCACATTATTTTCGTTGTCATTACTGGTCTTTCTTTTGTATCTTTTGTAATGTTCTCCATATCACATTATTTCGTTGTTGTTACTACAACCACATATGTTTTTTCTTTTTCAACCTGCTTGGAAATGCGTTATTTAAAACGAGGATATAAGCAACTACCTTTCTAGCCCTACAAGGTAGGGGTAAGTTCTGCGTAAACGCTGCCCTCACCAGACCCCAATAAAACTGGGTATGATGTTGTTGTTTATAGTTAAAAACGTTGCCAAAGCAAAAGTGTTTGTAATATGAAAAACATTAGTTGGGAAGATCAACTTATTGTCTAGAGGGTGTTTGGATTGGCTTTTGTAAAAATAACTTATTAGCTAGATCTCATAAGTTGGTCGTATGAAACTTTTAGCCTTTTAACTTATTTTTGTACTTCTTTGGCCTAAATTAAGTGCTTTAAAACACTTTTTATCTTTCCTAAACACCACAAAAAATAGATAGAGAGCTTTAATGCCAAAAACAGTTGAAATAAGCTAAACCAATCCAGACACCCTCTTAGACATATTTTGACTTATATAAGCACTGTGATGTTTACAAAATGCATACATGAGCCATAAAGTGCTTATCAGCAAAACAATACTTGAAGCAACTAGCTGTCCTACAGTATTGTGATTTTTCTGTTTCTCTTCATTTTGTGATACTCATGTGTTTCACTTTCACCCGTTATTTTCATTTTGATTTTCCCTTTTTGTTCGTGTATTCTACTTTCTACTATTGCCTTCAAACACTGACGGTAGGTTAATTTGCTAGATGGAAACATATTTAATTGTAATCAAACCCAAAAGTCATTGCACCTTCGTTTAATGTAAAGAATGTGATAGGATGGAGTAATCCACACTATAACAAGACAAAATGCTGTAATGGTAAAAGCACTTCTGCCAACCAAGTGGTTGGGAGTTCAAATCACTAAGGGATAGAAATGGAAAAAAAGCACTGATGGTTCTAGGGAGGGTATTTTTGGCAGGTGTGGTTATTAGGAATAAGCTTACAACCTATCCGAACCATATACATGGTTGCTGTGAGCTAGCCAAGCCTAAAATGTGGTTGTATTGGAAGAAATATCGCTACCTATCCTAGGCAGTTGTTGCCTATGGTGCAGATTGATCGGGTTGTGAAAGAAGAAGTTAGACTCTGCCCGTTATAGTGCTATCTGATCTGCAATTGAAATGTGAACAAATGATGCATCAACCTATCTGAACAGATCTATGTCTGTTGGGCAGAAAATATATTTGAGAGGGATAGCTTGCCAACCAAAAATAATGAATAGTAGAGTATATGTTCCTGTTTATACTTATCATCTTAATGTTACAGATGCTCTCTTCACTGGGGAAAATCACATCCTTACCAGACGATACAAATGTCTACTGCGGCCACGAGTATACATTGGTAAATTGAGTTTTGAACAACTGTTTCTTGTTGATAACTCAGTGCTAGCATTGACAGTATCTTCTGACCTGATTATTTGACATGTTTCTTAACAGAGTAATTCGAAGTTTGCACTTTCTATAGAACCTGGAAATGAAGAATTGCAGTCATATGCTGCACATGTTGCCAATCTTCGCAGGAAGGGCTTGCCAACAGTAAGTTTATTTTGCTGAAAACTGTAATGAGAACAATTTTTCACTTGACCTGAATTTTAAACCTTAAAACTTTTGGGACACTCGTATGAGTCACGAGAATGCTTGGTTGTTTTGTATTTGACCCTGTTAAATATTTTCAACTTACGCCTTTACCCATTGGTGTGCTAAGGTGCCCAATAATATCTTAGTAGGATAAAAGATTTATTGGTAACCAGTGACATCACCAAGAAGACGCTAAAATTTCCAAAGATATACCATAGAACTTGTAGACTGAGGAATCTAGAATTAAGCTATTGACTTCTTTCATTTCAACCAAAACACTGCGTAGATAAAATCATGTGTGGTATATTTCTGTTAATAGTCAATATTTGCTAAATATTTCATTTATGGTGCTAGATTCCAACAACCCTGAAAGCAGAGAAGCTATGTAATCCATTTCTTCGAACTTCAAGTACAGAAATCCGGAAGTTGCTGAACATTCCAGCCACTGCAGATG
Organism: Solanum lycopersicum; assembly: GCF_036512215.1. Classification (NCBI taxonomy): domain Eukaryota; kingdom Viridiplantae; phylum Streptophyta; class Magnoliopsida; order Solanales; family Solanaceae; genus Solanum; species Solanum lycopersicum. Next base: position 38,648,578 of record NC_090805.1, read on the forward strand.
ATGGAGAAGCCTTGGGAGCCATTCGCCGTGCCAAGGATAACTTTTAGGTTGTCATGGGAATTGGCGCCATAGACGACCCAGAAAATGTGTTAAGATAACTAGTGCCTTACCATTTTTTGTACAGGAATAGTACATCTACCAGCCATGGAATACCTGATTCCTGTTCATGTTCACAATTAGCTTGTGGAGAGTCCAATTGTTGCCTTGAACAGTCTTGATTCAACCTGGTTAAACTAGACCCATTATAGATGTTACAGTGACAAGTGCTCTTTCCTTTTTTTTTTCTTTCTTCAAATTACTAATGTTTCTTTTGTGCATCAAGATGGAGATATATTTCTGTATTTTGTAATGAAGATAATGTCCATTTTTCTCAATCCTGCAATTAAAGATAACAATCTGCAAATCCAAGAAAATCCCATTCCCACACCGCATCCCATCTATTAAGCAACAACTCAAGGTATTGTTAGGGGTTGTTTCGTATGTTGGACAAGTATAGAGTTAATATCTTAAAAGATCACTCAATTTAAGGAATTTATCTTAGCAAAGTTATTAAATATATTTTGTCTCACTAATATTATTCAATTTATGTTTTTATAACAATAAAATTACTTAATTAAATTTATCATTAATTTAATATATAAAATTACTTTTATTGATTAGACCCAAATTCATTCACAATACTGCAATTTCATCTTCCTGCAATTTCTCTGTACATTTTGAGCCTGGTTTTAGTTATTACTGAAGAAGTCCCAAATTTAGAAACTTTTACATAATTAAGCTGTCGATATAGACGAACCATTTCGAAATGACACATACAATAACGAAAATATGTTGCATAACCCGTTATCAGAACAAATTGGCAGTTATCTATACTAATGAATCAAGATTTTGAATTTTTTACAACTGAAAAATTTAATAACTTTGTAAAATCATAAGCTGAATAAAATATGGTTGTAACAAAAGGGGGAAAAATATCGTGTAAATAATATGGAAGAGGAAAAAGGGAACAAATTAAAATTTGGTTTTAATTATTGCTGAAGAAGTGTGTGTGTTTTTAGTTAGGTTAGTGGGTAGAATTGTGAATGAATTTGAGTCTTAACTGTATGTGGATATAAAGAGAATATTATATTATATATTTATAGATGAATAATAAATTTAGTTGAGTAGTTTTATTGATTTAAAAACATAAGTTGAAAGATTTTAGTGATTTAAAACAAAGTTTAATCACTTTACTAAATAAATTTTCAAAGTTGAATGACATTTTGAGATCTTAACTCGACAAGCATACATAATTTATTCTTGTAGAGGCGAACTAATAGTATTGAGATTAGTTATTTTAGTATAAAACATTGAAAAGGATAAAAGTACCTTTGAGGTTGTTCAATTTTGTTTTCTGTTCATTTTTATTGGTCATATTATATCTTTTAAAATAATTATTTAATTAATTTTTAAAATCAAATTTGTTTGATACGTTAAACAACTTTTTGTATGTTAAAAAGTTATACTAAAAATACTGTAAATTGCTATCTTTTGTGTATCAATAAAATATTTTAGTGAATTTTTTTGTAATTTAACTCTGAAAAAAAATTATGAAAATTAAAAATGAACAAAGATATAAACAAAATACCTCCTTATAGTTCGTTTTATGATATCTAGTTATGCAACCTTCCCAACTAGGGATATTTATTATAGGCTAAAATATTTGCTATTGTGCATAGTTTTTCATTATTTTATATTAAAATTGATAGCGTTTAGGGGTGGGCATTCAGTAATTCGGTTCGATTTCGTTCTTTTTTCATTTTTTTTGATTTTCGATTCTTGTACAATGTGTACCGAATACTGAAACGAAATAATTCGGTTCGATTCAATTTTTATTATTTCGATTCGATTTTTATTATTTCGATTCGATTTTTATTATATCGGTTCGGTTTTGTTATTTCGATTTTTGTAATAGGCCTGCTTAGTTGGGCTATTAAATATTTACAAATTTTTTTGTTTGATTTTTCAGCTTAATGAGCTAAAAATAGTTACATCAAAAAGTGTCTTTTAATTTTTTATTTTAAATTATAATATTTATTATTTAACATTAATAATTAATATAATATAAATATATATTATAATATAGTATATTTCGGTAAATCGAAATACCGAGTAACACAAAATTACATACCGAAAACCGAACCAAAATACCAAAAAAATACAAAAACATATACCGAATACCGAAAAACCAGAACTGAAATATCAAAAAAATTCAGTTCGATACGGTGTTTCGATTTTTCGGTGTTTATGCCCAGCCCCAATAGTGTTAGACTCGAAGAAATAAATAAAATAAATAAAAGAGAAACCAAAAAGAAAAAGAAAAAGAAAAAGGACAAAGCAGAGGGTTAAATCTGTCTATTTACAATTACAAGCACATGTAACCCACCTACAACTTTTTGTCTTCAACCGAAAGCCCCTTATATCAATCGTCGCCTCTTCATCTCCTTCCCCTCTTTTAAGATAAGAAAAAAAAAACCTAAACGCCATTCACAAACCTCAATTTGCTTCTTCTTCTTCTCCGTTCAATCAATAATCTATCTTCTTCTCGATCTAATTACTACTTTTTCTAGGTATCGTTTTCGTGTTTGATTAGTTTTCTAGGGTTTCAGTAATGGCGCCGCCTGGAGAAATACCGTCGAACAATCTATGGGTTGGTAATATAGCACCAGATGTTACTGATGCAGATCTAACGTCTTTGTTCCAGAAATACGGACAGCTTGATAGTGTAACCGCTTATTCTTCTCGCGGATTTGGTTTTCTCTATTTCAAAAACATCAACGATTCTAAGGAGGCTAAAGACGCGCTTCAGGGATCCCTCTTCCATGGAAATCCTCTTAGGATTGAATTCGCAAAGCCGGTTTGTGTTTTTGATTTTCTGTCTATTCTGATTCTCATTCGGATGGATTTTTGTTGTTTATTCATCAATTACTTGTTAATTTTTTTTACTAAAATTTTCAACCTTGTGTTTCTCCTTAATCTATCGTCTAGAAAAAGTTCGCACTCTCAGAATCAAAACAAAAAAAACATATTAAAAGACCAGACTTACGCAGATCTGCGAGATTATGAGTAGATGCGTAGAAAAAATAGAAGACATAGATTAAATACATTAGGAAGAACAGTATCACAGAATTTCTTCGTAAATAGAGGAACGTATCGATTTGGATGGTATGCGATGAACGAAGATAATCGTACAATTGTATTCTTTTCATATATCTGAAAATTAAAGTTGAAAATTTACCGTTTGCAACATATATGCGTCTGGTATTCAATACCTTTACGAGATCCATTCGTATGGTGTTCATTTCCTTCCCAACCATTGACCGATCGATCTCTTTGTAACTAAACTTGTTAACTGAACAGAACTAATTCAATATAAAATACAATTAATTGTCTTGAACCAACAAAGTATGTGGTGCACTTGCCTCATCCACGGCTCATGATGTCTCGGGTTTGAGTCCTGGTTATGAAAAAATCCTTTGGTAGGGAGTGCTTTCTCGAATCTGGAATAGTCGGACTCTAATATGGTTCCGAACACAAATTAAAAAAAAACTGTTGCAGATAAAGTGATTGCACTAATTGATTTTAGTTTATGCTGCTGAAAGCTTCATTGGCGCGTAGCGATCTCAGATGTAATAATAGTACTAAAAGTCATCTTCTTCAACTATTTTTCTCAGATTTTTAAAGTTTAGACATTGAAATTTAGACTGCGAAACGTGCTCAAATTTTGATCCTAACATGGTAGATGTATTATATTGTTCTGGCAGTGAATAAATCAAAAATTTTGATCCTAACATGGTAGATGTATATTGTTCTGGCAATGAATAAATCAATTCTAGAACGTTACATACTGCTTCAAACATTGAAGCACGATCTGCAGTTAATACCCTTTTGCTTACGATCTGCAATGAATACCCTTTTGCTTCCCCAAATTTGATGCGCAACCATCCTAACATTGCAACGTGAGTTTCACCCCAGTTTTAACTTAAATATTATAGATATTTATAATTTATATATACAGTCTAATTGATAAGAGTCTTGTGCGACTTAGATTTCAAGTCCTTTTTTAAGTGTTCAAAATGTTAATTGATGTGTTGAAATATTGTTTAGGCATATGGCTGAAAGATTCAAATTTTATATAAAATTTTAATACAAATTCTATTTATTGACTACTTGAGAAATAATTCGTCGTTTCTCCAAGAGAAATGTGTATCTATATTATCAAGGAAGTCAAATACAGGTCAGAATAGACTAAAGTTTCACCTATCAATGCAATGGGTATATCGTGTACGCCATCCCTATATAAAAATAAATTAAATAAAATTAAATATAAATAATAATAATAATAATAATAGAATCAAAGAGAGAACTATATGCTGTGAATGTTTAGGCGGTATTTGTTAACATATGGAAAATTATTATATAAGCAAGCATCCCCTTAATTAAAAGAATTATTGAATAAGCATTTTGCACATGAAGTATAGGAGGTTCTTAACTCCTCCCAAAAGTATGATCAAGACTTCATAATATTCTGAAAATGACCCTGTTTTGTCACCTATTTGCTCAGGGAATAAAAGAGAACCAGGCCCTCCATGAAAATAGGCACCTGAAGCAAAGTTAAGATACTCTATTCAGTTATAAACGTGTGTGGAATAAAACAAATTATATGCATATATGACGAGTCTCTTCATATACATATTGGACTTGGAGTCTGTTTGGTTGGGCTTATAAAAGTTATTATGGCTTAAAAGCACCTAAAATAAGTTTATCCAAACAGACTCTTTAAAGCAGTGTTAAGTTTGACTTGTAGAGGGTGTCTGGTGATGCAGTTTTTAAATTCTGATTGCTAGAGGTCTGTCTAACTGTATATTCAAAAAGGTGGTTATGAGCTATTACCAAGAGCTAATACTTGCTAAGAGATACGAAGAATGAACATCCTAGTACCAAAAGTTCAACTTCTCATTCCTTGGGACTAGTCATCAAACCAACTTTAGTTGGATTACATGCACTTCTAATGACTAGAGAGCTCTCTCTCGCTTTAAATAATGATATGTAATATGTTTATCCCTCAAAAGAGGCTATATCTTATTCTGGTTATGATAAATTAGGTGTGGATCTCCATGTGTTCCCTAATGTCCTTATGTACTAAATGCATCCCGCTTCAGAGGTAGCTAGTCCCTCGGGATCCTTAAGTGATCTGCTTATTAATTTGAAATGGTTGGCAAAAGATGCATATGTATATGGATAGTTTGGGAAGGATTCAAACTGAACTATAGATGTCATGAATCAATATTTACTGGGAATAGACAAAGGGCATGTCCATACAAATAAATTTGAGTTCATTTGTTTTTTGGGATTGTGATTTTGGCAAGTATATGTGATACAGAATTGTTTTGGGATATCCTCATTAAATTAACTAGGAGACTGCTCCCTTGTACTTAATGCCTTCATCATTTTTACTGATGGTAAAATGTGCACTATGACACTGTGTTCATGTGGAATTTCTATAACTCTACACCTGTTGGTTGAATCATTGTTGTGTTTTGTAGTACTTGTAGATCCTTTACCACTATGGGTACCTTAACTCTCATCACTTGATGACTGAAAACATTTTATGATTTTTGGAATAGTAGTCAAAGTGCTGATTTATTTTCCCGGCATGATTCTTCTTGCATTTCTTTAGTTACCTGTCTGTTACTTGTGGTTCTCATTGTCTATTGTACTGTGTCAGGCAGTTAGTCTAACACCAGTTATGCTGTCTGGTTTGCAGGCAAAGCCATGCAAAAGTTTGTGGGTAGCAGGGATTAGTAAGTCTGTGTCAAAAGAAGAATTGGAAGATCAATTCAAGGGATTTGGTACAATTCAAGAATATAAGTTCATCAGGGATCGCAACACCGCATACATTGATTTTGCTAGACTGGAAGACGCAGCAGAAGCACTGAAGAACATGAATGGAAAAAAATTTGGTGGCGAACAGATTCGTGTGGATTATCTCAGGTCACAACCTACGAGAAGAGTAAGTTTTTTTCTCTACAGAAAGGTTTACTCTTACTAAAGAGATTTGATTCATTTTCTGCAGTGCTACATTTTGTTGAGGAAAATGTGTTATGATATGGAAGTAGATGTGTCAACCTTAAGAATGTTGGTTTTAGCTTTGGTAAATGTGGTTTGGTGTCTATACAGAATTTCTTCTGCGCGACAGACACCTTGCTGGCACGAGGCATATAGAGTTTGGTGATAAGAATCAGAGTCCGAATTGAAGAGGAAAGTATATTATTAGTTTTTAGTTAAGAGATGGATTGTTAAACTCTCGCATGGAAGCTTAGCAAAACTATAGTAGGTCCAAAGTCTGAATAAGAGAGGAGGATCGTGGTAGATTGTCGACAAGCTTAGGATAATTTAATTACGATGAAGTTTATGAATACTTTCTATGGGGCTTGCCTACATAGAATGTGTTCTTGAATAGATTCAAAAGGATTTATAAGTTGAAACAAAAGGATGTAAAAGACTCATATATCCGGAACCAACTAGTTTGGGTTGACGTGTAGTTGATTGATTGATTGTTTCTTGCTAGCACAACGTTTGGGTTCACCCAGTAATCTTCTTTTTGAGTTATGGATATTTATGTTGCATGCTTCCATGAATATGATGGTATCCTAAATCTTTCAGGAGCAAGGACCGGAGTATCGGGAAATGAGGGATGGACAGTATCACAATAGGAACGTTGGCCATCCTGACAGTCGGCTTATGCCTCAAGATTTTGCCAGGAACTACTCTGATCCTATGCATGCTGGCTTCAGAAGGCAACATGTAATGCTCCTTTGTCTTTGAAAGATTTCCAATGCTTTTCTTAAAAGTTGTTTTGAGTCTAGAAATACAGGATATGTTTGAGTCCTTTGTTGTGTGGGATTGTCATCTTTCCTCCTTTTGTACTGTTTGGTATATCCAAAAAAATGAAGGAAAAATAGGCTGTTAACATGGTTCTATAGTTTGAATGAAGTATGCATGTTTGTGAGTCCTAATGTTCACTCTGTTTTCCTCTTTTGTGCAGCCATTTCAGTTGCCAGTGGGACAAGGACATGGACAACCTAGTAAAATCTTGTCTATAGGTTATCCTCCTTCTGTCCATGTCGACGAGGATATGCTACACAATGCTATGATTTTGTTTGGTGAGATCAATGGAATAAGAACATTTTATGATAGAAATTTCTCATTGGTTGAGTTTAGAAGTGTGGAGGAAGCCCAGCGTGCTAAAGAGGGTTTGCAGGGCAAGCTTTTCAATGATCCGAGGATCACAATTGAATATTATAGCAGTGGTCCTGCACCTGGCAGAGAGTATCATCCTTCAATTATAGGCCCAACAACTGACTCTTATCCCAATGAAAATTCATTCCAACCAGCACAGATGGGTATGTTTGGCCATAACCGTCCTATGTTGGCCTCTAATGTACCTGGACATTTGCCACCTTTTGGTATTCATGGTCCTGAAATCCCAGCTAGGCCTTTGGGTATGCAAGGCAGATTTGACCCTACTATTTCAGGCCCAGAATATACTGATTTGCCAGTAGCCAGTAAATTGCGAGATACAAGTCCTCATAATGTTGTGGGGGGCCCAAACTGGAAGGCGGCATCTCCAACACCAGGGATGCTTTCTTCTCCTTCAGGTGTGCAGAAAGCACCGAGTAGATCTGCCATTCCTGGCCGGGATGTATTTGATTCTAGCCAACTTCAAAGAGAATCTAAGAGATCAAGGATTGATGGGGCATATGATAATTCTTATCCCCATAAAAGAACAAGTGACAGAGCTGAACAATATGGATTGGGTCCATTTGGTACTAATGTTCCTTCTGGTCCCGTTACAGTCGGTCAAGCAAATAACAGTGTTAGCCCTCTAGATGCAAGAATTTCTCCTGGACAGCGCCTTCCTGGGCATAATTATATATGGCATGGCACTATTGCCAAGGGCGGAACGCCTGTGTGTCATGCTCGCTGTGTTCCTATTGGGGAAAGTATAGAATTTGAGATGTAAGTATCATTTGTACTTACCTTATTGCTTCTTGAAGGACATATGAGTTTTTGGGATTGTCTTTATGATTTAACGCTGTTTCAAGATTTCTCAGCTTGTTGATGTCAGTCAATAATCATCTTTCCAATTTATTTTTTCAACTGATGGTCTCTACAATCTATAATTTTTTCTAACCTATGGGGGCCTGAAGGAGTGGGGGGATTCTGTCAAGGAAAGCTGTTAGCACTGGCATATGTTTGATTTTCTTTGGCTAATTGAAGTTCCATGATAAGCTTTCTTCTTTAATAACATTCATCTTTGTTAAACTAATTTGGAACTAATATATACAACATCTTATTGTTTTTTCTTCATTCAGTTGCATGCACCGTATTACTTGTAGATGTAATATATTCTTAACTCCTTCCATGTTTCTTTCTGCAGCCCTGAGGTAGTCAATTGCTCCGCGAGAACGGGACTAGACATGTTGACCAAACACTACGCAGATGCTGTTGGGTTCAACGTTGTGTACTTCTTGCCTAATAGCGAAAAGGACTTTGCTTCATACACCGAGTTCCTGGGTTACCTGGGTTCAAAGGATCGGGCCGGGGTTGCAAAATTTGCTAATGGAACCACTTTGTTCTTGGTGCCACCTTCTGACTTTCTTACGAAGGTTCTGAAAGTTGTTGGTCCAAAACGTCTGTATGGGGTGGTTCTAAAGTTTGCACATCATATGCCTAGTGGCACATCCTTGCCACAAGAGTCCAGTCAACCTCAGTATGTCGATGCACCACGGATGCCATCTTCTCAAGCTGCCTATGATGCAATGCCTTCCGTGGAAAGGGTTCCGCAGATGAACTATAATCAGGTTACTCTAGAAGATATGAAGCTGCCTTCAAAAGATTACGGTTCTCTAACTGCTGCATATGCAACAAATACTGTGCAGCCAAGTAATTCTGCTGCATACCCCTCGAGTTATGTACACCAAAGCAATGCTGCAGCGCCAGCCCAAGCAGGCGTCTCTTTGACCCCTGAACTTATTGCTAACCTTGTGAAGATTCTACCAGCTAGCCAGTTGCTAAGTGTGGAAGGAACAACCATGCCTGCAGGAGCTTCTGCTGGAATGCCTGCATCGGATGTTGCTGTTGGACCTGGTAAAGTGCAGCAACAATCTTGGAGATATGACCAGCAAGCTCCTGGTCAAGCTGCTGATCACATGTTTTCCAGCCAATTTAACAACCAAACACAGGTTTTACCACAGCTCCAAGCTCATCCGCAAGTCTTGAACACGCCTAGCCATTATTCTCAAGGGGCTACTAGTTTTAACCAAATTCAAGACCACAACCTCAACCTGCAAGCACAAGGTGGTCCTCCTCAGACATTGCCCTCGACCATCAATTCTCAAGGTACACAGCTCTCAGCCCAGCCCCATATTGATCGGCAGCTTCAGCTTGGAAGGCATCAAGATGCTGCCAGTGCTTCCGGGATAGCTCATGCCACAGATGCCGTAGGACATTATGGTTCATCTGTTCCTCAACAACAAACAAATCTTGCATCATTGACCAACCAGACTCATGGTGCTAATGTTTCCCAGCCACAAGCTGGCATGCCTGGTGCCTCTGGCATGGGGCTTGCAACTCAAATGCAGCAATTGCAGTCTGCACTTTATGGGTCAGCACAGGAGGGATCAGAATCGGAGGTTGACAAGAACGAACGCTACCAGGCAACTCTATTATTCGCAGCTAGTCTCCTCTCTAAGATACACAACCAGAAGCCAAGCAGTCAAAGTGGGCAAGGATCAGACAATCATTGAGAGGATCTCCTTGAGCTAGGTAAATGTCCAACTCTTGACTTGTGGATTGCTTTTTAAAATTTTTCACTCTCGAGGTATTTTTGTGCTTAATGGGCTCTCTCCCTTCTTTTTGACTAGTTATGTGGTTTCAGTGTCTAGTCCACCTCTTTTATCCCCCTCCCCCTTCCCTTTTGTTTTTTTCTAAAAAAAAATGACTGGTACAATCCATTCAAAGAGAAGAGAGAGGATCAACGCTCTAGCTAGTAATTCTTTTTTGGAAGTGTAGACATTCAGTATTTGTAGGCCTGGAGATGAAAGTGATCTAGATGCTTAATGATGGTTGGGTGTTAAGTTTGGCATCAAATAGAAATATTTCAATAAGTGAAAAGCTTTAATGGTTGCAGAAAGATTGTGACAAGTTGGAAGTTTGCTTGTGAAATTAGTTATTACTGGATATTTTTACTGTAGTCTTGTTAGAAATTTTCCAGGAGGCACTTTCTTTGTCCATATGACTATATTTAATAGGAGAAATCAACGGGATAAGTCAAAATGATTCATGGACATTTGAACAAGACTCCATATTCAATTGGTTTTTCAGTGGTGAAAATTGACGAGGGTCATAGATGTCTAGCATCTATTGTTTGCATCAGACGTTTTAGGTTGACAAACTTTAGTGGTGGGATAGTAGTTCTATTCTGAATATATTGCCTTTAAGCCTTCATGCTCTGGAATTCTGTAGATCAGTAGGGATCCTCTCTTTACCAGTGACACATTTCTTTTTGTGAGGCGGTCTCTCTTTTTCAATCTGACCATTTATATCTACTGATTGTTGAACCCAAAAAAAAAAAAAAGGAAATTATCTATTGAATGTGTTCGCCATGTCCAGTTGTTTAGCATTTTTAGAGCCTCGCCTTTATGCACTCTAAGCTAATAACATAATATTATGTGTTAATTACTGCCACCGTCTTATTGGTTTAGTGGGAGCATTCTTCGTTTTGCCTGCATGATTACCCCAACTTCTCTTATTTGTTAACTTTTTCACCATATTTTTGTTGCTACTTTTATTTTGGTCTCGTGTTTTTCATATGCATTAGTTTAGGATATGGTGGTTTATACTGATATGGTATTGTAGCTTTCTTTGGATGAGCTTCAGTATTTTGACTATAGTTGATCTATATTTTCTGTTAGTAGAATTCAAATAACAAATGCTTAATATTACTAAGTTGAGTTGTAAATTGGCGTTGTGGAAAACTATAATTCTACTGAATCTTGGAACATATATTCCTGCAGTATTTAATATGCTTGCTCTTCATCAATATATATTTTAGGAATATACCAAGATATATGAAATACAAACTCATTACAAATATCCAAAACTCTACGCAAGAACACTAGCCAAATATCAATATTCGTGTTTCCAGTAAAATAGGAATCTCTACATCTAGACAACACTTCTCTGTAACGACTACAGCTATTTGGCTGTGCATTTAGTTTCAACAAACCTGCACATTGACTTAAAATGCTATCTTCCAATCGCTTAAATGTTCTCTCAAATTAGTAGCTCTTGCCGCTTGCTTCCCCCTAAGAAAACCATTGCTGATGCATTCACTTGGACAAGGTGATGATAGTGCAGCAAACGAAATCGTTATCAAAGCTGGATAGGCGATAGGCTAGGCAAGTTCTTAAGTAACAATTGAGTCTAATCCCTTTGGAGGATGTTTTGGCCTTTCCATGGGCGACTATGGCTTTAGTAACCATGTTAAAATTCAAGTTTGGGGTAGGCAAAAGAGTCTACACATAAGAATGATAACTTTGTTTCACTGTAAAGCAAAAATAGCACAAAAATGTGGAATAAATGAACTTTGTAAACCTTGAAAAGATAAGCACTGCGAGTTTTTTGTCTTAAAAAAAAAAAGGAAGACCAAAATCCCCCCACTTGAAATATAAAATATCATTCGATTTAAACATACCTGCTTAAGATCTCTACTATACTATGCTTTGCTGCTATTATATTAACAACTTAAACATTATGATTTGCTGGATAACAGTAGATATGTTTTAGTGAAATCTTCCTTCCCATGTTCGTTATTGAACTCCATTCTAATGTTGCAAACATAAATCATTCCCCCATCTTCCCTTAAACTTAGGAATTGAAAATTGGAGAACATGGTTCAGTTCTATTTTATGTATGTCCCTTTCGCAACGTCCTTTATCCGTTTACTAAATGCAAAGACTATTAGACAGGCAAATATTCATATTGATGCAGCTGGGCGAGTTTTATTACTATTAAAACACTGCTCATCGCTTGGTTGGTCCGTTCCAAGAACGTGGCTAAGTGGTCAATTAAAAAATGTTTTTAAGATTCGGGTTCTTTTTTATTTTTGTCCTACTCCTTTTCTCATTTGATGATCTAAATTTTAAATAAAGTCAAGTCTCCTTTTATAAACACAATTCATAAATTAAGTAAAAATATTTAGAATCTACAGCCTGGTAAAATTCATTTTTTTTAAAAAAAAGATTGTTGAATCGTAGTCTTAACTTCTTATGTACTTGGAATAAAAATGATTAGGGACTCTTCTCATATTTATGGCAAACAAAAACCGTTTATCTATTTGACCTTTTGGCTCTGCCAGGTGGGTTTCAGCGGCAAAAATATTAAATTAGGAAAAAAGAAGCCAAGATGCTAAAGCATGTATTATAGAAATAACCTTAAAATTAATTTGGTGAAAATTACTTTTTGCGGTTACATGTAACATTTTGTGTTTTTATTTTCCAGTAAATAAATAGTATAAGACTGACGTTGACGGTAGTAACCAGAAAATTCGAATTCAATTGACTTCTTTTAAATCGCATTTCTTCTAATTCAATTGATTATCAGTTCTATTTATACATTTTATATGTCAATTTCATAGCTTAAAAAATCAAAATTTGCTTTTAAAAAATCCCTTTTTACAGTTTTTTTTTTAAATTTTTTATGCTTTATAGGTAGGGATGATGAAGATCGAGACAGAGTAGTGTGAAGGCTAAATGGACCGACGCAGATTAGAACTTTATACTCAGCGTTTAGCGTTTTGATTGTAACTTTTCTGAAAAATTGAAACAAATTTTACTTAATGTTTGTTTGTTAGCATGAGTTGTAGACATATTCAAACTCTTTTGTAGTCTCTTCGAAAATATTGATTTTCTTAAATCAAAGGGTTAGTGTTAAAGCTTATTCAATCATGAATGTTGGTAGTAAGTTTGAGTACCTTTTAATGATTTTAATTCAAGAAGTTTATAAACTATAACAGTACTTCTGATTAGATTTCGTTATATAAAAGGCCTGTTGCCTCAGGGTAAAGTGAGGGTTCGTGTGTTCAAATGAATCTAATAGTTTTTATGTAGATTATATATTTATATTTGAAAATTAAACAAATATATGTTAGATTAATTTGTGAAATTTTTACAAAAATAATTGACAGTTCAATAATATCATGAAAATACTTTTCATGCTATAATTGGGGTTCAATCCCTCTCCCTCTTTTTTTCTTTCTTTTTTTTAAAAAAAATTAAAACTCTAAACTCTTAATTTTAGCTCCGCATTTAGTTACCTTTAGTTGAAAAATTGGAGGTATTATATTATATATTAAAACCACAGTCCATTTCTTCTCTATTTTCTTTTTTTTTTGGTAGCATCCAGACATGAAATTTGAACTGATAAATCTTTCTCACCAATCTGTAATATTACAAATATTTTTCTTGTAAAGTGTGAGATTATTTTATACAAATAAAAGGAATAACTACAGTTGAATGCATTCACTTTTTCTGGTTCTGTTTTGATCGACATTAAAAAAAAGTTTTTTTTTCCAAGTGCTTTACGTTTTCTTTAAAAAAAAAAACTTTTTTTTCCTTCTATAATTTGTTAGACTTCTAATTTCAAACATTTTATCGAGCTTATTTAAGATCATAAGACTTAGAAAGAATTTTGATATGTTAACCATATCTTTGTATGATACTACTGAGTACTAAGAGTCGTTTGATAATGAGAATTGTTAACTATTATGGAATAATTCATCACGTTATTTCAAGTAACTTGTGATTATAAGGTTTACAAATCCTATTTGAAGTTTGATTTTAATTTTGATTCGGTGCTTTAAACTATAAATAAAATATTTATAAATTTCCAATAAAGTATTTTAGAAAAAAGGATCAAAAATATCTCTCAACTTTTATTTATTAGTTAATTTTACTTTTATCGTTAAAATAAAGTTATTTTTACCTATGCTGGTACAAAACTGAATGGATCTACTACCCTTTAGTTTGACGATTTCCCCAAATTAACCAAAATTATCTAATTTCAATCAAAATTACCTGATTTCATCTTCTTTTTTTAACCCAAATCCAAACCCAGCCACAAACCAAATTTCATATGACAAATTAAATTCCAAAATTAATTTCTTCTTCATCTTCTTGTCCCCTAGAATATTTTTTTTTCATCTCCCCTTCCTCCATGAAAATTTCATACATTTGCAACAACAATAACTTAAACTATAATTCTTATGAATTCCCTTGAATTTCATCTGCCATATTTGGTATGTTCAGAGGATGCTCATCAGGCTAGGCAATTCTAGTCCAATTTTTATTATTTTGGTCTAAACAAAATGTTTCTTATAATCACACCATAAATTTATATTTGAAATTTTTCTTCCCAATAAATCATTTATGAAAAAAAAGGGATAATGCACAAGTATCCCCTCAATCTATGTCCGAAATCTCAGAGATACACTTATACTATACTAAGGTCCTATTACCCCTCTGAATTTTTTTTATTAATAATTTTCTACCCCTTTTCGGCCTACGTGGCACTATCTTGTGGGTCCAGCGTTGGTTGACTTTTTTTTCAAACTAGTGCCACATATGCTAAAAAGGGTAAAAAATTACTTTTAAAATAACTTCAGGGGATAATAGGACCTTAGTATAATATAAGTGTGTCTCTGAAATTTTGAGTATAGGTTAAGGGGTACTTGCGCATTTTCCCAAAAAAAAAATATTAAAAAATATAGTAGTAATAATTTGCATCTAAAAATGGTAAGAAAAAAATTTAAATATGTATATTTAAGTTTTAAGCCTCTCAATTGAAATTTCCTCAATTTATATTAAATCGCTCCTGACAACAGAAAATTTGAGACAGAGTGAGCATTAATTATCAAAGATTGTTTAATTTAATGGTCTAATTATTATTTAAATAACTATGACATATTATCTTGAATATGGCAAATTGGCAATTATGTTTTACACATCTAAGATTTGAAAAAATGCGAAATGATTTGATAGATTTTTGTATTTGTATGAGTTTATATTTTGAATCATTTTATTTGATCACTTGTCACTTGAATCCTTAAACTCGGTGAAACTAAACATTTTAAATCCCTTTCGATGTGTGAACTTCAAAAGCTTGACAAAAATAATATTATCATCATCCACATCATATTTTAAACGGCATATCACTTATTATTATTTCTCCTTCGTCCCTTTACCTTTCTCCCTTTCTCTTTTTTTTTTTTTTTGCATTAGAGATACCACCACACCCTTCAATCACGGATACCATTACATTCCTAAATAACTAAAAATTATCGTTTGAATTTTATTCAAATTTCTTTCACTCACGGCTTTTAATCGTATTTCTTTTACCAACATATACATCTACTAATCCAATCACCATAAATCTCTTTTCCCCACTGATTAAATGATTAGCCATTAAAATATTTCAATATACTCTAATATTTGTACACAATTTTACACAACACATTTGACCTAATTTCACAAAGGCATTTAGCAATCACTTTTCATCTTTCAAGCGTGTTAAATCTTTATCACATTATAAATTATAAACTACCCAAAAATAAAAGAAAAACACGAATGTACAACAAGAATACAAATTTGTTTCTATTCCCGAGAGGAAGAAAATTTGAAAAAAAAAAAAAGAAGAAAGAGAGAAACAAGAAATTGGAAAGGGGATAAAGAAGAGAAATAGAGGTTTGAGAGTAGAAAGTAAAAATAGAAATGAGGATGTATGATTGAAAAAAGTTAATTTCCTCATATTTTTAAAAAGAAAAAAAATGTTTTTAGTCTAAAATTTGATTTTACACACTCCCTCTCTGCGTGACTATCAACTCAATAATTAAGTTGTCCTATAAGCTTGGTCAACGATCAGAAACAGAGTTTCATTGAGTTTAAGATTTCAATTAACAAATAGTTAAGTAGAGAAAGTCCAAAATAAAAATACAAACACAAACACAAACAAGTAGGTGCAGAAAATGGTTATAAGGATTATTAGGATGCTCTGGTCATAGGAAATTATAATGATCTCCTGTGATGATGTTGACCCTGACATTATCAAAGCTGGGCTAATGTAATATAGAGAGCATACAAGTTTTGTATAATTTTGTGTTCTAGGTTTCATTCTTTTGTGTTGACTATCTTAACAGGAGAAACTGCAAATCAAATGTAATATATAGACCATGCACTACAAATTTTCATATCAAAATTCAAGTTTTCAACTTTCAGTTCATAGATATTCAAAATTGATGGCAAAAAAATATGACAAAACTGACAACAGAGAATGCTGGTAGTTCATGGGCTCTCAATGTCTGAGGGTTACCTGTTAAAACCAAATCTACCTTCTTCTCTTCCTCCTTACACCTGGAAATACAAGCGGAACAGGAAGTGTAGCCAACACAATGTTTTTCTCACGAACAAGCTTGCAACCTAAGTACTCATAGAAAGGCCGCAGTGCTACAGCATTAATTCTCAAATCTTTGGCTATATCAGATGGATCACTACGAAAGTCATCAGCAAAGAGAGTAAGAACCAACACATAGTTGATAAGAAGAGTTACTTTCTCTTCCGGCAGCCTTTTTGAATCTGAAATGGAAAACATTGAAGTGAACTTCTGGGACAAGATGCCAGGAAACTTGTGATGCTTTGCCGATGATACACCATCCATAGAATGTTTATCCTTGAACTTAACAAGATGAGTAATGAATGAAAGTATGCCTGCCAGCCTTTTCTTCTCATCTTCATCCTACAACAAAGCAGGTGAATTTGGCACGCCAGATAAGGAAAATATGGAACTGTTGATCTAATACGTACGACTCAAGTGTTCACTGATAATACAGGAAAGATGATATTATGCAATTTTAAGCATTTAGTACCTGTATATGTTCCAATTTGTAGGATCTGTTGCGAACAAAGCTTGGATAAAGATCAGGTGTCATTTCTGCTCCAGCTTCCGTGAGTTCAAAAATATCCAAAAGAAAATCCCACTCTCCTTTGGAAATAATTCTGTCTAGTGGATATGCCAACTGGGGTATTGTGGCATCTAGATCATGTGGTGGTATATTCCGAGCACTGTCTGTTGCAACAGTTACTTCAAGAGCCTCTTTATTTATTGCTCCAGCTATATTCCTGTCAAATTCCTCTTGATTTCCAGTATCTTCTTGTTGACGCAGGGAATCAAGCTTCCTAGCCTGGAAAGAGAAGACTAGAACAATATAAAAAAGGCAACACTACTATTACAAAAGATTGATGACAAATTTATCTGCTCTTTCTTCTACATGGTCATGTACTAATTCGGAAAATATAGCTAACAATGACAGCCAGCTTTGCTTTTCCCACAATTGAATAAAACAAAGATATACATAGATTATGGAAACATATAACCTTTTAATTTGGAGTTCCCACTTTTAAAGTAAGAAAAAGGTGTATTTTCTAAGTTAAAAACCTCATTCATTGTCTATGAAGTCACAAAATTACACCCAGCATTCTTTATAATAAACTTTGGTAATCATTGCAAGAAAAATCAATAGAGTCCATTAAACGTTTCCATGACACACAAGAATCAAGATGAAGTTGAGATGTCAAAATGAAATTGTTGGAGTTTGTACAGTAACCTCACTGATTTTAAATCCAAATCCAACTCTAATCTTTAATCTTACAACTTTTAAGCATGTTTAAGAAAAGACAATTTGTAGATATCAGTTCCTAACAAATGCTCAAACACTCTGAAAGCAGCTCCGGATACTCTCAAAGATTCTTTAAAGTATGATATCTTAGGCCTCATTTATTTACACTTAACAAAGAGTCTCCAGATCTTAGGTCATTAATGCATTCGTTTACATTAAGATTTGCACTTATTTGGTCTAAATAGGTCCTAATCATTAAGATCTTGAACAAAATCTTAGGGCCTGTTCGGTACGAAGGAAAATATTTTCCAATTTTCCCATGTTTCAGTTGGTCCAACATTTACCTAGGAAAACAAACTCCTTAAAAATGAGTTCCCTAATGAAAGTAGAGAAAGCAACTTCTACTAGTGACATAAAACATAGATTGTATATCTTCAACCCCACTGCTCATAGCCCTCATCTCCACAATCCCACACCCTTACCTCCCTACCCCGTTTCTCATGTATTTGTCCAAACCATATACAAATGCTTATAGGATAATAGTTATTGCTTTACCTACTGAACACAAAAAAAATAAATAGGAAATCCACATTTTCCTTTTTGGAGAAGGATAAAATCCACAACTTAGTTTTTTTGAGGAGGATAAAAAACATGTTCCTTCGTACCAAACACACTCTTAATATCATTAAGTGGTATTTTTATGCGGATAATTTCACCACCACTCTATCAACAATAACCCGACGCCACCATTAACCACCTCTGCCGTTGCTTTATGGAGAGCCGTACTGTCATTGACAAGAAGTGGAGCAAGATCAGGCTACTTTTAAGCTCACTCACAAGATCTGTAGTAATGGAAGTCTCACTCTCATCAGCATCTCAATGGATAGGTTCCAATAGCACATGAAGTTGAACACAAGGTCCAAATACACCTAAACTTTTTTACTTGTTTTTGTTTTCATAATTAATGAATCTGCTGTTAAGTTTTATTAGTTCTGTTAGTTTAGTTATCTTCATGGACTAAAATAGATGAGCTTGGCAATATAAGTGCAGAAAAAATCGGTCTACTGATGCGGAGCTCTTTTACAATCAGGTTATAATGTTCAATCAGACAAATATCTGTTTTGCCAATAGGAGACTATTAGGACACAAAAGGCACTACTGATGATCCCCTGATTATTTTATCAATTATGTAGCATGAAGCATCTGCGAGACTATAGAACGAACTGTTAAATTCGAACTGTTAAGTCTTCCGGAAGAATTTTGATAAAAAATTAATTTGCAACACACATCAGAATTCTTTAAGAGAAATGTGCAGGATATATACACCTCATGAGGAAGACATATGTAAAGAAGTAACTTCTAGGTGATATCAGCATTTGTGCTTGGAGAGTGAGATTTCTCACCGATGCGCATTAAATTGCTAAAACTAATGTTTGATTAGGCTTTTAAAAATACCCCAACTAAAAAAGAACACCACGATTGATAATATGCATACCAGTGATTAATAGAAGTTTCAACAGATAACAATGGTTTCTGCTAAGTAAACAATTAAAAAAACTTACAAGTTGATAATATGGAGATAGATATCTACAAGGATTTAACCGGGAAAAATAAACAGAACAAGTAGAGCAGCAGCGATGTTCTGATGATCAAGTACAGAAAATGGGTAAGAAAAGTGAAAAGGGAAGACAACAGCTTGGTGAAAGAGTACTAGACACCGAATCTGATGTCGACAATAGAGAAGATGAAACTGTTACTTTCTCAAGAAAAAATGGAGAAGATGAAAATTGAGAAAATAGACATGGGGGAATTGATTTCTAAAGACGGAGAAGTAAACGGCACAGCTCTCTGCCGAGAACAGCATATTAGAGATGCTTAAAGACATGAAAGTGAGGACCAAATAGAAATTAGGGAAGGTTAGTTAATTATGATAGAAGAGTAATTAGCTTAAGTAGGTTTATTAGAATAGTATTTACGTAATTTAACTTTTAAATTTGGGGTTCTTGGTTTTATAATAATATACACAGATAGATAGACCAACTTTTTCTCTTCCACGAATTATCTTTGTCATTTAAGTAAAATCTATGAATTTCCAGCAACTGCAAAGTAGAGAATCCTCAATGTTCTTTACGTAGGTCAAAGATAGCGGAAAACGGGAGGAGCATACCTGCCGTATAGACTTCTTTGATGAGTACATTTGAGTTAACTCTCTCATTTTGTCATTCCTCTCTTCTGCAGTGAGTTCTTGCTTGGCAGTATCTGGATCTTCAGCATCCGGTACTTCTGACCCTCTAACTCTAGGTTCCAACCTAATTATCTGTGATCATAAGCCAACAAATATGAAAGAGAATAAGATATTGAAACAGCTATTACACTCATCATCTACTTAAAGTAAATGAAAATCAGGCTATACGAGATCACCAAAGTTATGTATGATAGCCTAGGTAATATCACAACTATTGGTTAGACAACAAACTGAGTTTGTGTGTAAAGTAGAATACGCTCCAGTTTCTAAGCATTTCAAAATGGTAAGCTCACTGAAGCTTCCTTGCAAGAACCTTTGACCAAACAAATTAACAACACATAACACTAAGCAAATGTCAAAACTCCCTGTTTTATGATCACATTCAAGCAAAACTAAAAGAATGATATGGATCAATAACATCCCGTCCAACCATAATCAAGTGGTCATTCAATTTTGATAATTATAAGACTAGAACCAGCCACACCGTAACATATTCACAGCAACATTTGATTGCTGTGTTAATCTAATAATATCTTAGCTGCTGTGGCTGGGATTAAATTTTATTTTCATTCAAGTGGATTTGAGAAAAGAAAAGAACATAACGCCAAAATGATTCCATTCTTTATTAAACATCTCATAAGATCAAACGAAGGAGCCAATTACCAAAACTTACTCTGCCTAGTTATAGACTAAGCAGCAAAACCTTCTTTTTACTCTAACCAATCAAATCCTTCAGAGCCATTTACTTTGTTATTATAATGGTAAATGTTTCTATAAAAAAGTTCCTTTTTGATAACCGAGGTGTCCAGGTCAACGTGTGCGCAAGACTAAGGTAACTCTATCCAACTCTATCCGCGAAGGCTAAGGGTAAGGACTGATGAAAGGTAGGCACCTAGTGGTTTTTTTTTTGTCTCTGTAGGGGTTTGAACCAGAGAATTGTCAACTCAATTCATTGACCATTAAGCTACACCTTTGGAAAGTTCTTACTTTTCTAATCACCAATCAAACATAACTAACCTTCGGAATCGAATTCACCTTGTGTGCTGCAATAGGGATAAATCTCAAATAAACTAGCTTCTTCTACCCACCAACCAAACACAATAACCAGAGAGAAAACAAATCTACCTTGTACACTAAAACATAAACAATTCTCATGATACAATACCTTCCAAACAACCAAAAAAAAATTACCTTGTTAGCTGCAATAGGAACAATCTTGAGAGTTTGAGTTTCCTTATCCAGTATCCCAAGCGAATAAGTACACAACTGAGCAGACGTCGCCTCGCCAGAATAATTAGTCCCAACAAAATCGACCTGCGACCCATAAGGGCTCACCACAACCTGTAACCGATTATTCCTTCTAACATTCCTATACAACTTAGTACTCAATTCCTCCACACCGTCATTTGTGTTCCTTAAAGGGTCATAACCTGATGGAAAATAACCAACCATCGGAGAAATATTATTAGGATTTTCAGCGATGGTTTCCATTGTCACAGTATGCGTCTCCTTCTTCTTCTTCTTCGACTTCTTCTTAATCGATTCGCCCATTTTGCCTTCTACTTCGCTAGGGTTTTGTTCCTCTAGCGTCTTCTTCTTCTCTTTGTGTTTAGCCACAAGGAGGAGGAAGGTGAGGAGCAACAAGCATAAACCCTACTGTAATAAAAATGAAAAAATTAGTTTTGAGTTGATTTATTGAGGTGGTCCTTTGTAATATAGAATTTTGCAACTTTAATCCTTTTACTATGTATGGGAAATGGTTAAAATATCCCTCGATTTTGTTTTATTAGTTAATTATGTCTTCATTGTTAAAATGAAGTTATTTTTTCCGTGTTATCTATAAAATTGTCACATATACCCCTCAATTAAAAGGTAAATCTCAATTCAACAAAAATAACTTAATTGACTTAAAATTTTAACCTGACCCGATCTACCAATCATTTAATCCCACCTATATTCATTTTCATTTTTAATCTAATTTATTAACCATCACCATATTACCTATTGTTATGTTCATCTCATCAAATAAAATCCCCCTTGAATTCTAAAAATCTCCCTTGAAGCTTCACGCTTTTTGTCCGTCTTTTCCGCAACTCTCATTCCAAGCATCATCATTGCCATTATAGGCAATAGCCCACTCTCTTCCTTAGAACCTCCCCCAAAATCAGCTACTTCCAGCAACGTTAGACGTGAAATCTCATTAACTATCGTTGATATTCTGCCTGATGAAGCCGACTTTGATTTGTAAATTGATGCTATGAATTTTGAACTGATTAACAATTTAGTGAAGCTGTAGAAATGGGTTTCAGAAAAAATTTGCATCATGAAATGTGAAACTTGGGAATAAACATAAGGTGTTTGACATGTGAAAATGGTTCTGGAACAATGATACAATGAACGAGAGATAAATCGATTGAAACACATCATGCTTACGACAAAAGAGCTTCTGACCGAATTGCTTGGGCTATGTAATGGGCCCAAAACAGTGATTACGACGGCAATGCGTTTAAGTGTTTGGGAGAAGTAATAAGGTTGAGGAGGTTGAGGTTTTAGGCCTACTTGTATAGACTTAATCGGATCCGACTTAGGCCTCATTTATTTGCACTTAATGGAGGTATGAATCTTAATCATTCAAATTCAACACATTAGGTATATTTGATTTTTAGGTATGAATCTGAATCATTCAGATTCAACCCATTAAGTTAATTTGTTTTATTTAAAAAAAAAAACCTCTTAATGGTTCTGAAGAAGTCTGAATGAATCAGATATGTAAGAGACTATTAACAACATTCAGACTTATTTGATAATAAATCATCACTTCTCTGCTTTGGGCCTGCCTTTTTATCTCATAACTAAAAACTTTCTTTCTCTCTTTTCTCAATCAAACACCAAATTTTTCCTCTTGATGTGGTAAGTTTTCATAAATCCTTTCACCCCACATATTGTCCCCCCCCCCCCTAAATATTTTCTCAAATTCATTCTTTTTGCTGCAAATTAATTTTTCTCATAGTTCTTTTCGTTTTGTCATATTTATTTTTTCAAAATCTCGATTTTGTATGTATTTTTGGTGACTGTGCGTATAAGGTATTGAAAAATAAAAAAATTCTATTGATAAGCTTGATGAAGCTTCAAGAATAACAAATGATTTTTGTGAATTTATGAAATATATTTAAAACGACGATTACAGATTTGTTGGTGTTGGGGTTGAGAATGATGTGAGGAACTTGTTGAATGATTGGGGAATTAGAGTATGGAATATGGTTGATTTGAGGGAGTGGGTGATGGAGGAACTTGATAATGAGAATCATTGGAGTTGTGGGCATAAGGATTTAGTGAAGGAAATTGTTGGAGTTGAATTTACAAGCCGAATTTGTTAGCTAAATACTTTTGTTGAGATTATATTGATTACATTGAGCCGTCATCGTAAAGATCAATAAAATCAAACCAATAAAAATACAATACGATCAACACAAAAAAGAGATGAGTAAATCGAAGCAAAAAACAAAAGAGAAGAAATTTGAAGAGAAAAAATTGAAAAAAATGACGAGAAACACTCAAATTTGTCCAACAATGGTGTTGAATGAAAATAAAGAAGAAAAGATAGTCTTTAAAGGTGAAACTCTGACTTTTAAAGGCATCTCATGCTCTAGTTTTGAGTGTATTACATGCTCCACGTGGAGTCTTTCCACACAGGATGCCACATCAAAAATTGTGTTTAAAATAATGTGTTTGGATGAGTTCAGGGGTTCAGATGATAAAAGGATAAGTAGAAGCGTCCAAAAAACAAAGAGATACAAGTACAACGGTCCACAAGACCATTTCGCATTATTGAAATGAAAATTTTATAATATTTTATCAATATAATATTCAATTTCACTTGCACATTCAGATATTGAAACAAACAACAATAATTATTTAGTGTTAGATTTAAATGTCACATCTTAATATTTAGATGTGTATACAGATCAAAACACTCAGATCTTAATGCTAATCTTAGTATTCAGATGTGCATTCAAATTCAGACCTCTTAATCTTAGTGGAAACAAATGAGGTCTTAATCCCTTTAGTTATGGAAATGTTATTCATGTCTTTAAAATGTATTTCCTTCCATTGTTTTTTGCTTTTATGTATATATCCAAAAGGAAAAAGAGTCAAATATGTCCCTAAACTATTCGAAAAGATCTATATATACCCTATGTTTAAAGGTTGATTCACTCATACCCCCGCCGTCCAACTTTTGGTCTAAATATGCCCTTATGGGGTTAGTTGTCATGTTAGACATATCCAACTCATTTTTCATTTCTTTAAATGTCACATGAAATTGTCATGTCATTTTAACCTTACCACATGACATTTATATGAAAATGGAAAGATATCCGGACTCATAAACACCTAGTACGACCCTTAAATCAACCCCCTTTTAAATAAATTATTCGATCGATTTTCAACAATTTTTTTTGATAAATTTCGAAAATGAGTAATTGATTAATAAAAAATTAGGAAGAATATGAAAAAATATAAAATTAATGTCGAAAATTCACAAATAATTATAGTAACCTTAAATTCAATTTAAACACTTTTGAAAAAATTATTTTTTTCAATAAATCCCGAAAATGAGTAATTGATTAATAAAAAATATGAAAAATATAAAATTAACGCCAAAATTAAGATTAAATACAGTAACCTTAAATTCAATAATTTTAACATTTTTTTAATTTTTAATTTTTTTGGCAAATCTCAAAAATGAGTTTATTAATAAAAAATATGAAAAATATAAAATTTACGCAAAAAAACCACAAACAAAAAATAGGAAAATATGAAAAAAAATATAAAATAAAAATAAATGTTAAATTGTTGAATTTAAGGTTACATATTTATTTGTGAATTTTGACGTAAATTTTTTATTTTATTTTCATATTATTCCTTTTTTTATTAATAAATTACTCATTTTTGGGATTTGTTGAAAAAAAATAAAAATTATAAAAAAAATTGTAGAATGAAATGTTACTATATTTATTTGTGAACTTTTGGTGTTGATATCATATATTTTTTCAGACTTTTCATATTTTTTTTATTAATCAATTACTCATTTTCGAGATTTACCGAAAAAATAAAATTCTGAAAAAAATATTGAAATGTTAGATTTAATGTTACTATATTTATTTGTGAATTTTCGGCGTTAATTTTATATTTTTTCATATTTTTTATTAATTAATTACTCATTTTTGGGATTTACCGAAAAAGTAAAATTAAACAAAATTATTAAAAATGAGTCGGATAACGTATTTTAAAAAAGTTGATTTATGGGTTTCATTAGGTGTTATGAGTCCGAATATCTTTCCATTTTCATATAACTGTCATGTGGTAAAGGTCAAAATGACATGGCAATTCCACGTGACATTTAAAGAAATGAAAAATGAGTTGGATATGTCCAACATGACAACTAACGTCCATAAGGGCATATTTGGATCAAAAGTTGGACGGTGAGGGCATGAGTAAACCAAATTTTAAACGGAGGGTATGTCTAGATTTTTTTTGAATAGTTTAGGGGCATATTTGACCCTTTCCCCTATCCAAAAAGATGAAGATGAACATAGGTGGATTAAATGATTAGTTGGTCGGGTCGGGTTTAAATTGATTAATTTAAGTAAATCGGGTTATTTTTGTTGATTTAGGATTTTTCATTCAATTGAGGCGTACATGTGATGAGTTTGTAAACGACAGAGGTAAAAATAATTTCACTTTAACAGCGATGGTATAAATCAACCAATATAACAAAGTCGAGTGATATTTTTAATCCTTTTCACACTATATATTTACTAAAAATTGAGCACCTTTTATCTTGTTTTATTATAACAAATAATATATTAAAAAAAAAGGTATATTTAGAAAGTACTTAAAATATTTAATTTTAAAAGAATAGAATGTTAGTTTTTAATTCAATTGAGTCAAAATTTTCTAGTTGTTATATCTGTTGTATGGCCAATAAGATTAGAATGAAGGATATTGAATTTTGAAAAGATTTTGTTGACTGTTTTGATGATAGTGACCTTCGAACCTTGGTGTAGGTGGAACATCCAAGATAGTGTTTTTTTTAACTCTCTCGTTGTCACAAAGTATTTAAAATGTTTCTCAGTTATCACAAAGAGTAAAATGTTGATCAATTGATCTCGAAAGACAATACTAGTGAGGGCTTTTCATCATGTCCCGTCGGGCTTGCATTGCTTAGATGTTTTTGCATTTCTCCGCCAGCTGTCCACTCATCCCTCCCACCCTTGCTTATAATTAGGATTTTCATCTGGTACGATTTTTCATAGATTTACATGAAAATCTTCGTTAGATCGATCATGTAATTAGGATCAATCAGATCGGATATAAACTATCCCGTTCTTTTAACTATTTAGGTATGAAACTAAAAAAAGAGGTATAATTTAGATATGTTTTTGACATTTATCTCATTTTATTTTTAAATATTTATAATTGATATACTCTTAGATATTATGTTTTTTATTTTACTTGAGATTTATATTAGAAAGTACGTTTATATATATATATATATATATATATATATTATTTTTTTTCAAATTGTAAATATAACTTTGATTTTGTTTTTAATTATTGACATAAGCGAATAACGAAACTGAAAAAATTCAAACCAAAAAAATAAATAAAACTAAACCAAATTTATTTCGATTTAGTTTACACTTCATTAAAACCAAAAACAAAAAAAAATCAAATTGAATAGTACAAAATCAAATCAAAAAATATATTTTGAAAGGTAAACCCTTCTCCCTACAAACATTATAGGCAAACAAAAATATTATTTATAACAAAGTAAAAAAAATTCTTATAATATTTTTTGTGATATTTTAATGCAAGATATTATTTGATGGATGAGTTATATGTTAGCACTTTGAAAACGTGGCAGAATAGGGGGCGTTGAAAAAATTTGAAAAATTGACAAGCGGTTGATAACTACCAAGTTGGCATGCTTATTTGCTTTAAATTAAATAAGGTCTACATGTAAATAAAATTTTCTTTTGTAAATGTAAAAAAAAATGACATTATTTTTTTAGGTTATTTAAAAAAGGGGAAAAGGTGTGATATACCCCTTAACTTTGTCATTTGGAGCTGATATACCTCTCGTTATAAAAGTGGCTCATATATGTCTTTACCGTTATACAAACGGCTCACATATACCCCTGCCGTTACAAAATGACTCACATATACCTTTCATTTGATGAAAATTAAAAAATTAGTTTCATATTTAAATTTATTACTTGTAATTTTTTTTTAAAATTATTTAGGAGTATATATGATTCTTCTATCAAAGTTCAAGGTATATTTTAATTTTTTCATACATAAATTATATTTTGACTTCTTTTATTATAATTATTTGAGTTTCTTATTCTTATTTTGTTTTTTTTCTTTTATTCCTTAGTTTAAAGAAAAAAATTTAAACTATTTCTTTTGTGTGTATTGTAATTTAATTTCTTATTTGAAGAAAAAATTTGGTCATCTACAATAAGTTTTACAAGAATATTAGTGAAACATAAATAAATTTGATTATCAAAATAATAATTTTAAATTAGTCATTGAAATTAAAAAAAAAAGTCAAAAAAATATGTTTGATGAGAATTAAATTTAAACATATGGGATTATATTTTTTAGGAAAAATAATAAAAATTTAGATTAATTTTTTTTTCATTTCCGTTGGAGGAAAAGGGTATATGTGAGTCATTTGTTTACAAGTAGAGGTATATATGAGTCACTTTCATAACAAGGGGTATATCAGCTCTAAATGACAAAGTTAAGAGGTATATCAGACTCTTTTCCCTTTAAAAAAATATTTTTTTTTCAACACTTTAACTTTAACTTTCCACATGGCATGTTTAAAATCACAAAATTAAAAGATATTTTAGTACATTTGACATAACTTTAATTTAGAACTAAGGCTGCGTATCGATCAGTTCGGTTCAGTTTTGAAGTTTATCGGGTTGTCTATAGGTTATCAGTTTGTAGAGATGCTAAACCATTATAGAACCATTAAAATATTGACTTATCGGTTATTGGTTTATCGATTTTTCATTGTTATCAGTTTGGTTATCAATTTAACCGTTGAGATTTGACACAAAAAAAAAACATTAAAAATCACTTAGAAAAAAGGTGACAAACCAAATAACCATGCACTTGAGTTCATATGTTACATCTTGGTCAAAAGCAAACACTTTTACATTGTTGAATAACCAAGTGTTTGAGACAACCAAAAATAAAAGTAGGAAATCAAACTCTAAGTCGAGTACTTTCTATACAAAATGGTATAAATATAATTATTTAATTTAGTATCGGGTTATCGGTTAACCCGTTTAGAAAAAACTTCAAACCGTTAAGAACTGATAACTCGATAATAAAAAAAATCAAAATCACTAAACCAATAACCCAATTCTATAAACCACTAACGTTTTTATCGGTTCGGCTTATCGATTTTGGTTCGATTTTGAACAGCCCTATTTAGAACCATAAGATTAAAAATTTTTATTTCGTTTCTTAAACTCCGTTCAAGTCAAATTGGGTTATTGTTTTTGAAACGAAAGGAGTAATATATACATACCATGTAAATAAAAACTATTCCAATGGAATATTATTTTTTCCCCATTCACCCCTTCATATTTTATTTTTGTTTGTTTTATATTCGTAAAAGTTTTTATTTTTTACTTAATAATTTAAAAAATTCATAATCATAGAATTCAAGATGGAATTTGTTTATTCTATATATAATTAATTCGGATAATGTCAGTATTAATTCTGTTATAAAGTAATTAGTTTGAATAATACATATTTACGTAATAACAATAAAGACAAATTTGATTTAATCGATAGAAATTTAAGTTACGTTTGAATTCACTTTTTTCTCTCTCTATTTTTTTATCAAAATTTATTTTCTTAAATACTTATTATTTTTACCCTTTTTGGAAAAGAAAATAATTATTGTCACATTTCATTTTGTCAGCTAACATATATATATATATAACAAAAAAAAAGAAGAAGAAAAAACAGAAAACTCTACGTAAATAAACCAGTTCCTCTCTTCTCTTTCATCTTAACTCACTTTGGCGTTTCTATTATCTCCGGCGGCCGGCGGTAGACGGCGGAGGAAGAGAAAAGATGGATGTAGAAAGGTTAGGTGGGCTGTCGATGCATATAATCTTATCAAAATTGACGCCTCAAGATGCTGCATCTGTGGCTTGTGTTAGCAAAAGGTTTAGGAATTGGAGCTCCGATGATTTGCTATGGTCCAAATTCTGTGCCGATGATCTTGATTTATCTTCTCCAATTGACCCACTTGGAAATCCTATGCCGTCTTTCAAGGTATAGATAGCTACTCATAACTCAATTTATGCATTTCACTGAGGTTTTAGTCGAAAGTACTTTTTTTTCGTCCTAAAATAAATGAGGGTTGAAAAATGTGATTTTTTGGTATGCGAATGTAGACATTTCTTAAATTTATTACTTTGAATTTGAAATTAGGATTTTTTTTTAACTGGGTGTTCTGCCTGTGTCAGAGCAAAATCTGAAGAAGTAAGTATAGGAACTAGCCGAAGAAGCTTAGACATCTACTATATATACAAATAAAAAATAAAAAAATTAGTTATAAATAATATGATTTTCCGCCAAAGGGGGAGTTCGGGTGAACCCCTGACCCTAGGACCTAGGCTGGCTCTGCGCCCTGGTTTGGGCCATCTTGCTTGCCTACAGAGGATACCTCCCACTACCAACTGGTAGTACCAGCTAACTCTCTTCACCAAGTCTAGAAGAGATAGAAGAAATCACCTAGTGTTTTGTCTTGTGTTAGGATTTGATCTAAGACCTCATGACGCTTAACCGTTGGATTCTTTTTGGAACTAGAAATGTAAAGGAAATTTGTGAAAAGTGATAATTTATATTCTGATTGACTCATCAGATGGTGATAGGGTTGTATATGCAGCGTGTAAAGAATTGCAAGTGATTGTAGCATTCTTGAGCTAATAATATGCTTGTACTAGAGTAGCTTTTATTAACAAACAAACCCAAAATAAGAAAGAAGAAACAAATAAGAAAAGTAAGTCATTGTATATGCAATGATCATGTGAATATGCACCATTAGTGTGCATTACTGAAACACTCTCTGACATCTTGGCATGTTTATGTTGTTTGCTTAGGCATCTTATCAAACATGGCGGGAGGATTTCAATCAATACCCATGGCCATTGATTACTCGCGTTAAAAGATGTTGGGACAGGCTAAAAGAGTGGCTAGCCATAAATTTCCCTGAAGGTTTGTCTACATTGCGTAAAGGTGCATCTGAGGAAGAAATACTGGAGTTGGAGAAGAGTTTGAAAGTAAAACTGCCTCTACCTACTAGGGTTCTCTACCGGTTTTATGATGGTCAAGAACTATCAAGTGAGGAGTCCAGTGGGAGCGCGCCTGGGAGTTTATTAGGTCTCATGGGAGGTTACTCCTTTTATGACCATCTGGTGAATGTATCTTTGTTGCCTTTACATCAAATGATAATAGAAACGAAAGAAACTATCAGACATATCGGACTCGGCAATCGATCTAAGTATGTTGTTGTAGCGGCCTCTTGTGGTCACAATGAAAAGGTTTTCTTTCTGAACTGTTCCACTGGTCAACTTAATGTTGGTACAAGGAATCTCACAACTGAAGGAGAAGTGATTCCTTGTGTACCGAGTGCCTTGATAAGTTCAGTGCATAATGTAAAAGCAACTCAACCCCAAGATGCCATGCTATTGTGGCTAGAGGAACATGTCCGTCGCTTGCAACATGGAATGATCAATGTCCGTAAAGAAGGAAAAGTGAGAAGTATCAGTCTTTTTCCAGAAGTACCTCCACTTTGTTCTCTTGCTGTTACAAATGGTGTAAAGGTAATTGTTCTGATACCATGCAGCAAATAAAATGAGCGTTGCTCTTGTCAGTTGTTTCTGGTTTTAATTCCATTCTATAGACTAGACTGATAGTTAAATCATGTCAGGTCCGTGCTTCTTCTGTGTTCGTCCCAGAGTTCAGTACCATTCAAGATGAATATGAGAAGAGTTTTTTTGCTTATTCTATCCGCATGTCTCTTTCACCTGAAGGATGCATAATGAATGGGATGGCCTTCAATTCCTGCCAACTATATTGTAGACATTGGATCATCCGCTGCAATGATAATGTTGTAGATAATGTAAATGGAGAAGCGGTGATAGGAAAGGTATCATTTTTGTAAAGTTTTTTTATGAGGAGACCACCCTTATTAATTAAAACGTTGAGCTTCTGCTGTGGATCATGTTTCTTTCAACTGTTAGCTTGTTAGCAAGTTCTTCGTTAAACAGTTTCAAAGAAAGCTTGTTAGCAAGTTCTTAGTGGCACCTTTCTCATGTGAAATGCCAGTATATTTTTTTTCTTTTCCAAAGACACAAAGAATCTACTGCCACTTGGGGATCTTCTATTTTGTTTTTCTCTCAAGCTATATAAATAATAATGATTTGCTTTTTTTCTGAAATGGAAAACAAAACTTGCTGGAAAGAAATAATAGACGAGATGATATTCTTGTTGATCAGATCACATAAAGGACTCATTCAAATAATATATTCGGTAATAACCTAGTTATATAGCTATCTTGATTTTGGGGAAGGATGATTATGCGTAAGGTTATGAATCAGCCTCTTTGCTCTTCTGCTATCAAACTACAGAAGCTGTAGAAATGATGGAAAGACAGCCCTAAAATGGACATCTTCATCAAAAAAAAGAAAAAAGAAGACATCCCTAAAAGAGACATACCAACTCTCATGAAGTGTAGGAGTTCAGGCTTTCATAACCGGCGTTTATGGAAATACATATAATACAGTTATGATAAGACTGATAAATAGGTTTTATTTGTTCGATAAGTTTCTTTGGTTTTCTTCTAGATAAGAAAGGAAGTTACAAGGAAAAAATGTATTTTTTTTAAGCCTGGAACGTCATAGCAAATGATACTTCTCTAGTTGAGGCTGAAATTTATGTTGTCTAAAATTCATGACGAAATGGATGTGCTGAATTCAGTTGGAAGTATCTTTACATTGATCTAATAAATCAGTTCAGTTGTGTTAAAGAAATATGGAAACTAGATATTTCTTTATTCAGAGAGAGAGGGAGAAACACCTTTTAAGCTAGTTGTCAAATATTTACTTTTATGGCACAAAATCTGAAGTTCTGGTGGATCTCTATCTTGACAGCGTGTCAATTTCCCCAAAGCTCTCTGTCCAACTTCTGCAGAATAAATTAACTCAACTTTAATATCAATGAACTCCTCCCTTGATGAACAGCTCCGGGCTCTTTTCCTTCCCCAGTGGCCAGGGGTAGAAAATGGCGGGGGATGATTGAAGGGTTATTGTTTTTTCTTTTTCTATGACGATTATGTAATTCTTCTTTGTATTCTGTTGACCTGAATAATTTCAACTCTTTATTAATGTAGTATTTTGAGAATTGAGATGAAATCTGGACACAATAGAAAAAAAAGAGCACAATGTTGAGGGTGGAAGTGTTGATAGAAAATGGTGGTGGAAACCTCTTCTGTTGTAGATAGTTTTTGACCCCATATTAATGAAAAAAAGAGCACAATGTTAATGAAATGACTATTTGATTTCGGCAGAATAGTCTGGTGGACCCTCGTACTTGTATCGGACTGTATTATGGACTCTTCTACTTAGTTTTTTGTCATCTGGACCCTTATACTCAACATAAAACAATATATTATACCCCTGACCATTGATCATCCTTATGTGGCATTAATATAGATGAGTTGGCAAGAGAGTGTAGTCACACGCCTGCAAAGGCAAGTGAACATTTTTGAAATTTCAACTTTTACTTTTAAGTTATTAAAATTATTTTTTTTAAAAAAATAAATTTAAAAAGGAAAAAAACTCCATCTTCTTCCCCACACTACCTTTTTTCTAGCCATTCCAACCCCAACCTATTTTTCTTTCTTATCCACACCCTATTGTTATTTATCTTCATTTTTCTTTCACTTGTTTCTTATTTCCCCCACCCATCCCTATTTTTTCCTCTTCAATCATCACTTTCCCTCTTTTTCCCCTCCCATACTTGAATTTCTATCTTTTTGCCTTTCCTTGCTCCTTTTCAACTTCTTTCTTGTTTTCTTTTTTTTTTGTTACCCTAAATAAAAAACGAAATTGGGCAAAAAATTTTGAACATAATAAGCAAAGAAAAATCAGAAATTAGTGGAGTTGTTGATATTTCTAATTAGTAACTTGACCTCTTTTGGTGTCAAAATTATTCTGATATTTGTAAGCAATTTGGGTGTGAAATAGTAGTTAGCATTGGATTATGAAAAGTTTGGTTAAATCTGGTTGTTAGGTGGCTTGGTTGTTGTTATTGTGGTTGTTAGATGACTTAGGTTGTTGTTACTTTGATCTCGCCGGTAAAATGGCGACGCCGCCGTCAAAAATGGAGACGACGCAATGGCTCCATCATTTCTCCGACATCGACGAGATCCTCTACCTTGTTTCGACTAGTTTGTATTGCTATCCATGTCGGAAAATCGGAAATGCTATATTGGGTTTTACAATTGGATTCTAATGGGTTTTACGATGCCGGCTTGGTGGCGAAATATTGAAAATAGGGAGGATTAGAAATGTCAATAATAAATTAAAATGGCACTAGCGGGGAGTGAAGTAGTTTCATGACTTTATCAGATTGCTGGATTGTGAAAAAATCGAAGAAGAAAAAAATGGGGATATGGAGATGGTGGAGTTTTGACAGTGATGGTGGGTTAGGGAAGGTGGAAAATAATAATTTTATTTTGTTTTGATAAAATAGATTTTTTTAAATGTCTTTTATTTAATATTTTTACTAATAATTAAAAAATTATTATGAAGAAAATTATGACTTGACATTAATATATATGACATGGATATAACATGTCATCTATGTAAGGGAGAGTGAGATACACACATGGTAAGAGGGATTTAAAAATCTCATTTTGGTTAAGTTCAGGAGTCCAGATGACAAAAAAGCTAAATAGAAGAGTCCATAATACAATCCGATACAAGTACGAGGATCCACCAGACTATTTTGCCATTTGATTTCCTTCATCAAAGAAAAAAATGATACTTGATTTCACAAAAGAAGAGGAAAGAAAGAAAGAAAGAAAGAAAGAAAGAAAGAGTAGGTGTCAAGGAAACACGTTTTGTTTATTGTCAAAGAAATGAAAGAACAAGTAGATTCCCTTGTGCTCATTTACCGCACTCATTATTGTGTTACTTCTTCTTTAGCTGCACCAATGACCTCTTTGACCAATATCCAAAGCTTGATGAGCTACTTCTTTTTTCCCAGCGATAGTTTAACTATGGGAGCTGGTGCCTTAATTTTCTGTTAATGTGCATTATTGTACAAATAGGCGCTGTTTGTACTGGAGATTATCTAATTTTTTGCGCTTTTGATGATACTTGCAGTTTCCACTGCTACGACCCGGGGAGGAAGAATTTGTCTATCAGAGTTGCTCATCTCAACAAGATTCACCAGGCTCGATTGAAGGATCTTTTACTTTTGTACCTGGAAGGTATGTCACATCACTGCAATTGGTACACCATCAAAATGACATTCTATTGGTTGTTCCCTTGTTAATGAGTCATTACTCCTTCACATGCACCCTAGTATGGATGGTAATTGCACTTTCATGTATATACCCTTTTTACCTGGCCAACCTGTAGATCCTAATCCGACAGATTCTTATTTTGATCCTGAAATGATACAATGGTTATGCACTCTTACTAGGACTTTTAGCTTCATAGAAGACATTTCTTGAATCCCCACCACCCACCTTCTCAAAAGAAGGCATCAGTGATCTAGTCGAATACCAACTTCAAGTATGTGTCCTTGGAGTGACATGATTTTACCTGAATAATCAGGTGAGCATTTTCTAGCCTATTAAGTTGTAGGGCAAAGTCGGTTGGTGTGTTCGAGCAGAACAGACCATATAGATTCAGTCATCCAATTGTTATATTTTATAACAGAAGAAAATAAGTAAATTTGGCCATGTGTTTTTTCATTTGATTGAAGGCAATACTCAGATTTGAACTAGGAAATTAGGAATTAGGATCTGCTTTTCATTCTAATGCTTCTTGCAGAATTCTTGTATTGGGCTGGTTGGTGTTAAGCCTCATCCGCTGTGGTCTGCCTGCTGGATACTTCTGTTTCTGCCTCTATTATATTTTAAGAATGGTTGTTTTATAATAAGATTTTCCTCTTCGATAAATGATTAGCATGGTCCCTTATCAAGGATGACATGCACAAATTGAGATCTGGTTCATATCTCTGTTGATTATGAAAAAAATTTCATTTCAGTAAAGGATTCATTTACTCTCACAAACTAAGTTTGGAGAAGAACTTGATATTTCAGAGCCTAACATGTTTTACAAAAGCTTTCGCAATGTGATAGTAGTGCACTTTATTGAAGCTGGACCATAGTAACCTTCAAATTGTACGAAATCCTTTCTGCAGTGAGAATCTGAAAGACTGAAACCTCCAATGCTGTATCCTTGGTCCAGAGGATTCTACTTTTGCCTTTTCATTTTTATCCTTTCATAGTGAAATTTGTGTTTGTTATCACTTTATGGTTCTCTTTACAAAATTTAATTGGTTGTTACTTTGTGATGGCTTTTTTCCTTTTTGTATATAGAGCAGTTTACATATTTGAAAGAGTTGGGGTTACTTTTTTCTTGGCTGATACTTAGAACCTTACTGTATGTTCCCTTTTTCCTCAGATTAGCAGATCCAAAAGGTAGTCCGTTCGAAGCTGTGGTGTCAAGATTTCCCCTTGTGATGCCGGACTATATTTTCTGATGGAACTCATTCGAAGTCCACTCTTCTGTGTTATGCGGTTGGTTTTGTAGTGAACAAGCACTATCTTTACTCCTGTTAGTCTATGTGTGATTTTCATCCATCCTCCCTTCCTGTTGTGCTTCATTGGTTTACTATTATGTTCTTTTCCTTTGAGAAGAAAGTTCTTTGAACTCCGGCCAACGTAGTACTGTCTTGTAGAAAAGGATATACAACATGTAATACCAAACTTCGCGTTGTGTCGAAACTGTTGAACCCCTAGAAATGTTGTGAACAAGGAATGCTGTATATATAGTGTTAATGCCAAAGCAGCAGGGTTATGGCCTAATCAGATTTGCAGCTACAATACATGGTTAACAGACATGTCAATATTTCTGTTGAAGGCAAACAAATGGAGTTGAAAGCCTGACCAAATGGAATTTTGGACTCTTGGTTTCCAATTGACTTTATCTTAGGTGGCGGGCGAACACTTTTGCAAAATGCACTTTAACAGTGAGCGAGATCTCTGAAATTCAATCAAAACAATATTCAATTTTTCTATCGGCTGAGAAGTCAATCATTTTGCCATGTTTTATAATGTTTTCGATAGTCACCGTTAGTTTTTAAGTTCATCTGTTAGTTGGATCAAATGTGCTTTCTTTTAGTAAACTTAAGGGACTAAAAATGCTCAAGTGATTTTACAAGACCAAAATAGACCTACTTGTATAGACAAAAGGACAATTTTGGCTAAAAAAATTCAGCAATTAACACTAAACAAGTTCAATATTATAACACCTAATAGCGTTTTGAATGTTAATTTCCCGCCACTCCTTTTTCTTAGGTATGGTTTCTCATTCAAATATTGTTTAGTATAAAGATTTTGAGTTTAAAGAAAATAAATAGTATAATTGTTTTTGTAGAAAACACTTTACCTTTTTAGTAGTTTTATATGTTATAAAATTTAATTAATCGAATAAGTAAATTTTGAATCCGTGTTAATCTCGAAAAGAAATCAGTATATGATCAATTGAAATTACAATAGCTTCACATTCTTGTGCCGAACTTTTATTATTTCCTTCGTTTTATATTAGTTTAAGATTTTCTTTTTCATTTTAACATTTCCATTATATTAAAAATAAAATATTTATTATTACTTATCCAATTTAATAAATCAAGAGATGATTTGTCAATTAATTCTTAAATTTATTTAACATATCTATTATGTATATCTTCTATAATATTAAATTTATTATATTTAATGGGTGATTGTGCAGATTACTATTCTATTTAAGAAGTCAATATCCTATAAACAAAAAACGATAGATGAGAGAACTTGTAAAAACAAAATATGACGGAGAAAATAATATGTTTAATTTACAAAGGAATAAAAGAAATTATGAAAATTAAGATATGACAAAGAGCGTAATATTTTTGTAATTTGCGAACGTGTGAAAGAAACTATGACAATGAATATATAACGTGAATGTAATATATATTTTTTATTTATGAATGTTAATTGTAACAACTAATACAGAACAGGGAGAGAGTAACAATTATTTTTTTGGGAGAGACCATATGATAAAATAAATAAATAGGTGAGAATATAAGTGTCCGAACATGTCCTCCCTGTCCGAATTTATAGTGTTTCCATTCTCACACAGATTTGCCTCTTTGTTTATCGTCTCTCTTCTCCACAAGCTTTTCCCTTTTCTCTCTCGCATGTGATAAAGCTGCTTCCTTCTGCTTCTGCTTCCCTTTTCACATTTTTCCCTTCTCTGCAGATCTAATTTCAAAGCTAATCGAAACCGTGTAAGAATTTGCCCCTTTTCTATTCCATTATTTTAATGCATTGTTTTTCATTTTCTTTATCACCCATCTCCTTGATTTGTTGCCCTGTACTTCTGTTTTTGTCTGTGTGTGTTAAATTGAGAAATGGGTTTTGAATTTCTTTGATTTTTGAATGCTGGGTTTGTATTTTTTTTCTTGAATCTTTGTTGTATAGAGTTTCTGTTTATCAGAATTCCATCTTTGTATCATTAAGTTTTGTGGGTTTTGTTCATTTTTTTGTTTTTTTTATTTTCAGAGGGAATTGATCTGGGATAAGCTTGTTTGGTGTTTGCGGAATCTACAGGGTCTCAGCAAGGGGTTTCATGTTCTGGTATAGCTAACTTTTGTTAAAGTAATTCGGTTTCGGTGGAATTTGAATACCCCATGATTTTAAATGCAGAGGAAAAGCAACTTGGATTGTGATTTTATGGTTTTCCTGCTATAATGTTCTTGCTTTGACCGGGGAAAAGTATCATTACTTGTTGATTTTTGGTTTTCTGTTGGTACGGTTCTTGTTGGAGTATATATATATGTGTGGGATGTTGGGTTTGTTCCTGTGCTGTTAACATTTGGAATTTGAAGGGTTGGGGTTTTTTCTGTTTGGATTTGGAGGGTTTGTATGGATAAGGATAAGTCTTCTTCAAGCCATATAGGAGGTTCGTTGCCTCCATCAGGGAGATACTCATTATTTTCACCTCCCGGTAGTAGCTCCAATGTAAAGTCAGAACAACCTGGATTAGCAAATTTACCTCCCTTAGGACCTGGAAATGCTTCAGAATCAGGTCATTTTGGTCATGGTTTGTCGGCAGATTCAAGCCTGTTTAGTCTTGATATAAGCCGAATGTCTGATAACCCACCAAGAAAATTTGGTCATAGGCGTGCCCACTCAGAAATTCTTACTCTTCCTGATGATATTAGCTTTGATAGTGATCTTGGCGTTGTTGGACTAGATGGACCGTCTCTGTCAGATGAGACTGAGGAGGACATCTTGTCAATGTACCTTGACATGGATAAGTTCAATTCTTCAACTCTGTCTTCTGAATTCCAAGTGGGTGAGTCTTCTTCAGCTGCTCCAGGTTCATCACAAACAACAGCAATGGCTTCAGGAACAAATAAATTTGCTCCTACTGTTAGTGAGAAGCCAAGAGTTAGACATCAGCATAGCCAGTCCATGGATGGTTCAACTACAATCAAGCCAGAGATGCTCATGTCAGGAGTGGAAGAGCCTTCTTCAGCTGAAACTAAGAAAGCCACGTCAGCTGCAAAGCTTGCTGAACTTGCTCTTATTGATCCTAAACGTGCCAAGCGGTAAGGCTTTCTATGGAAATGTTGTTGCTCATTTACTATAGCAGTCTCTTTAACATTATTTTAGCTTGGCCTTGTCATTATATTTTGCTAAACTGGCACTGCTTAGGATGATACCGTTACGTGGAGGTCTGGTGGCAGACTAGAGTCTCCTAAACTATGAGCCCACTAAATGTGTGCTGGATGTTTAAAGCGGGCTTAGATATTATGCTTCATTGTTTTTTTATGAAAGCCTGCTCTGTTTTGGTGATAATCATTCATTCTGCTGGTGGTTAGGCATTTTATCTGTATTTTTCCTAGCTACTAGCTCCTTGAACTTTTGGATTTTGTTTAATGAAGCAGTTCTTGATGGAACTTCTAAAGGTCTGCCTGCGGCTTCGTCTGCTCCCTTTTCCTGTTCTAAGGCTGCCTCTGGCTGCTTCTGTCATCTTTTGCTGTTCAAAGGTTGAAAAGACTGAAATTATGAGAGTTACAGGAAGGAAAAATTAAAAAGAATAGACTGACCAGGCCCTTCTGTCTCTCTACTCTATCTGTCCAGCAAGTTGTTCCTGCTCCCCGAGCATTTCATTTCAATTTCTTGTCCTCTCCAGCTCTTCCTTGAGCCTACATCTGAACAAGCTCAGCTCCCCAAAAGTTGGTGTGTTCCAAACCACCTTTCAATAACAAATTCCTGCTTTCTTGGGTCCTCTAAATTAGTTAAAGTTAAACCTTTGTTGTTGGCTATGGGGGCCCACTGCCCCTCCCTTACTTTATAGACAATTTAAATTTATCTTCAAGAGGGAGGGGAAGGGTCAGGGAACATATGAGATTGAACACCCAAGGATATGACCTAGTGGCCAATGATGTGGGTGCAAACTCTGGAAACCCGTCCTAACAGAGACAAAAAGACGCTAGGTAATTTCTGGGCATTTGCTTAAGCCTTGCTGGCTGAGTACCCAGTAAGGTAGAAGGTAGCAAGTAGCCGGTGAAATAGTCGAGGTCCCACCATTCTTGTCTGTGCTCCACCTTAATGGAAAAAAAATAAGAGATCAAAAAAACTATGGCCCCTCCAAGGAGTGTGAAGCAGACAATTGTAGCTAATGAAGAAAGGTAAATCAATGGTGGCACATACAGAGAGACTGTGATTGTCCTTACAGGATTAGAGCCAAATACAATTCAAATGGCAGTAGAAATTTTTTTTATAAGGTTACTGGCTTGCACAAATTAGAGAAAAGTTATGGGATGGTTCGGTGTCTTAAGCTTATTTGTTGTCCTAGTCAAACTGTTCTTTTCCGGGTCCCATGCTTTTTTTGCTCAGCGACTTAGCAGTAGGCTAGTAGCTTCATTATGTTTTGTTTTGGTGGGAAAACTTAAATGTTGGTTCATTGCAGATGAAACTATAGTAGTACTTTAGTCTTGGTCTTTCTCCTGATATTAAATTAAGGCTCTTCTTATCTTTTGCTTTCTCGTGTCCTTTTACTTAGCAAAAATATTAAATAGACTTAAGGGAACTATATTACAATGTAGAGTGAGAAAATTGATTAATAGGAGCTGAATAGCAATAATGTTGTTTCTTTTGGACATCTAAGTTTAGTGACTATACTTGTAAATTAAAAACGGTTTTATAGAGTATTATCAAGAGTAAAATAAAGACTTTAGAATGCTAATATGCATGTTAACCAAGCCCGGTTTTATAGAGTTTAGTCAAGATGATTAAAATAAAGACTTTATAGGCGTCCACTATCAGTCAATGAACCAGGTCTCGACTCAGTAAGAACAGAATGTAAGCACAGACAGTAGTTAGCATCCACTATAGTTAACGGACCAGGTCTTGTGACTCAGCAAGAACAATAGCTGAAATAAGTGCAAAAAGTAAATAGCTGAAGGTAAAATTTGCACAAGCACTTTACGTGGAAACCTCCTTGCTCAAGGGAGTAAAACCACGACCTATCACACATGATTTTCAACTGTTTCACTAATCTTCTTTAAGCAAAAGTGAACCGCAGTTACAACCAATGTGAGAAAAAGTTATTAATCTCACGACCAAGTAATAACCTATTACTTGAAGAGTCTAAGCAGATGTTAGTCTGCCCACTAAGCTATCACCACTAGACAAATTAGGATTTGACTAAGCAACACGCAGGTTGCCTACTAAACCACCTAACTAAGCAGCACATACGGCTGCCTACTAAGCTATCACCACTAGACAACTTAGAATTTCAACTAAGCGAATGTCACACCGCCAACTAAATCACCTACCACTAGATAACTTAGAATTTGACTAAGCAACAACAATGTTGCCCTCTAAATCAGTTAGACTCAACTAATTTAGACCTTTTCACAAACCAAACTATCTGAATCCTTTATAGACTAGGAACAAGTTTACAATATATGGACGAAAATATAACTCCTAAGACACACTCTAATGCTTGCAACTTGATCAGGTCCTTGTTGTGTTTGCCGGAGAATACTTCACCAAAATGGTCTTTGCTTGTATACTTCAGAAGTTTCAAGATGCAAAAAAACTATAAATGAAAGAGACAAACTCAAACTCAACAAAGATGCTTCAACACTTTATAGATCTTTTTGATGAGTATGAGTATTGTTCTTTCTTGAAGATGGCTTTTTCCTTTTAACCTTGTGAGTTTTAATTTGCCAAAATCTTGTGTTTGTGTTTTGGAGAAGAGATTGTATCACCATGAACACAAACTCTTGGGACAAAGCTATTGGCCGAGAGTACGCTGTCATGAAAAGTTGTGCACCAACCACATCAGGGTTGACAACTTTTTGATAGTTGTCTTTTCGTCCTTTTCTCGTACGTAGAGTTTTCGGGACCAGGTCCCTTGCTGCGTTCTTTAATGCTTGAGTTCTTTGACAAAAGACTTGCTGACTTTTTCTCTTCTTGAATGAATGAACTTAATATGTTGTTTGTCATGTTGAATGTATCAACTCCATTTTGATTGGTTCAGTATGCTGGCGCCTCACCTACCACTGACAGGACAACTTTACAATTGTACACCATTATTGGTGCAGTACGCTGCACTTTTTACCTACCATCTGACATGGCATCTTTTTAGCTGTTCCCAGGATGAATTCGGACATTCTGCCAGGGGCCCGGTCCCTGCATTTGTGAGGATCATCAAAACATCTAGAATATTATATTTTCTCCCTTTTTGATGATTACACACAAATGTTCCTCACATTGAGTTTATTCATTAAGTTGCCCTGTCATCAGTCCCAATAACAAGGATCTGTGTCCCTTGTTAGA
Source organism: Solanum lycopersicum (assembly GCF_036512215.1). Lineage (NCBI taxonomy): Eukaryota > Viridiplantae > Streptophyta > Magnoliopsida > Solanales > Solanaceae > Solanum > Solanum lycopersicum. The sequence goes on from NC_090805.1 coordinate 38,690,830, forward strand.
TCAATAAGTTTATTAAATCATCAAAACTTAACATTAGCTCCAAAATAATATTTACCAACTCCATGAATGGTAAGGCAAAGTATAAGAACAATGAACATGTCTATTCACTATGACAAATAGAAAATTATTTTGAAATCCTCGACCAATCTATAAGAAAATACTTTTAATTTCTTCTGCTCAAACAGTAAATTATAGAAATTAGAAACTAGTACCATATGAGAATGGAGAAGTTTAAAAAGGTTATATAAATGAAGGATGTATATCCCAAGCTAGTGGTTCATTCGCTAAATCTATCAGAGAAAAAGATGGATGGTTTGTAAACAGTCCTTTTACCTTTTGGCTATGCTATTACTTGAAGTGGTGCTGAGGTTTGCTGTCTCCAGTCTGAAACCATTTCTCTATGTATCCATGAGGCCTTCTTTTTCCTGTCTTTTGCTCTCTTTTTAATCAGACAAATCATTAAGTTTGCTAAATACTGTTACTAGCAAAAAAAGGTTTCTTGTTGCTATCTAAGTCTTTGCACAGCTTTCTGAAAGTATTCATAGTGCATTGATGTAGGAGATCCACCTGTTTTAAGGTCTTTTGTGTTCCTTGAATTTGTTTGAATTTGTCTGATGTAGTTGTTTAAAAGTTAAGCCAATTAGTTAATCATCACTGTATTTGCTTATGCTGTGCAATAGGATTTGGGCCAACAGGCAGTCAGCTGCAAGATCAAAGGAAAGGAAAATGAGATATATAGCAGAGCTTGAGAGAAAAGTTCAGACTCTGCAAACGGAAGCAACTACTTTATCTACTCAGTTGACCCTATTGCAGGTGTATATCAGTTTCTCTCATTACTCAGTTATTTTTTGTGTTCTTTCCTCTTTTTATTTCTGTTGTTTTCTGTTATTGGAAACATGTCTAGTGTGGTTGAAGTGATGGAAGTAGATAAGTTCTTGGTCTAGAATCTGCAGCATTTGCTTGCACATGGAAAAATGTGCAGATATATGTATCTTCAGCCTTTTTCTCACGTATAACATAAGACTATTGGTTTTGATTTGCCTTTTTTTTTCTCCATATGAAACAGAGAGATACAAACGGCCTGAATGCTGAAAACAGTGAACTTAAACTGCGTTTACAAACAATGGAACAACAGGTTCACTTGCAAGATGGTAAGAATCTGAGCATGACTTCTTTTAGTAAACTTTTTGCCCATAACCCACCTCCTCTTTTTATCTGTCTGAACAATGGTTGCCGTTTCTCAATGGCATCTAGAGTGACTTTAGTTCAAGTGTTCGACCATTTAAGATGATTCAAAGTGGATTTGTTGTCAACCGCAAGTTAATATCTGGCTGTATTTAGGCTTCGTTGGTTTCAAGAATTTCCTCAATTTCAGAAGAAAGTAAAAATCAATTTTGATATACTTGATCATTTTCACATTGGGTGTGTTAACTGCGTTTTTTGTGGTTAAAAATAAAGTAATTCTGCCATATTCTCATCTTATGGTACAAAAACCGAGATAACATGAATTCCAGTTTGACCTTACAAGGTCAAACATAGTTTAAATTTGGACCGGGTTGACGTAGATATAGGAATACAATATATAGTCCAAATAATTTTGAAGTTGGTACTTTTTGAATTCTAATAGTTGTACTGGAGGTTAGATTTCAGATGTTAGAACTTCAAAAGCTTTTGTTTCTCATAACATTATCCTGTGGTTATAGAAGTGAACATTGAGAAATTCATATTGTTAGTGTCATGATTGGCACCCATGTATTAGGTAATATTCTGTTTAATCCGTAAAAAATCTTGATAAGTATGTCAGTGTTAAGAAATGTGAGGAAGTTATCAATAAGGTGGTTAGGAGACACCGAGAGGCTGCTAATCACCTTGTAGGTTCTTGAAACCATTGAAATTTTCAATGATCATATTTCAACCAGAACCTTGTTTTTCTGCTCTCCGTGAACAATGCAATTAGGCAGATAAGAACTTCTTCAGTCAAATTCCGCTTGCAACTCTATGTGGATAATGGATTTAGCACCTGACTACTGAGTAACATATGCCTAGGGAAAACACTTCCATGAGATTGCTAGAGTTGCATATGTAATTTCCTTGGATAGGAATTTGTGAACAACTAATTCATCTCTACCAATTAGTTGGAGTTTTTTGTGTAGAGTTGCTAATAGGTATTTTGATCTGTTTCTTCTTCTTCTTCTTTCTATGTAGCGTTGAATGATGCTTTAAAGGAGGAGATACAGCATCTGAAAGTGCTAACTGGGCAAGGCATAGCAAATGGTGGACCTATGATGAACTTCCCAGCAACCTTTGGAGGCAATCAGCAGTTCTACTCTAACAACCAGGCAATGCATACATTGTTGGCTGCACAACAACTTCAACAGCTCCAGCTACATTCTCATAAGCAACAACACCAGTTTCAGCAACATCAGCTACACCAGTTTCAGCAGCAACAGTTGCAGCACCAACAACAGCAACAGCAACCTCTTATGCAGCAGCAGCAGCAGCAGGATCAACTTTCACAAGCCGGAGATGTGATGTCAAGAGGTTCTCTGTCATCTCCTCAAAATGAAAACGCTTCTGATGTTAGTTCTGTAGCAAAGGATTGAACAGCTGATGGCCAGAGAGACAGGAGATGGTGTATGTTTTAAAAATCATCATGTGTTTTCCCATCTAGCAGCTCATTTTTGTGTTTCAAAATCATCACGTGTTGAAACAACATCTAGCTCAGGTTCTCTTGCTTTCAGTTAGCTCCTTCATCTGCATTTTAGTACTTTTGTAGGGTCATTTGACTTTTAGTTGAAATTGTTCAAATCCCATTCTATGCATATGTCATTTTGTCAACTATCAACATGATTTTCTTCATGTTACCAATATTGTTGGTGGTAGTTTTTTTGGACATCAATCACTTATATCTCTCTCACACTGTTCAGTGTTCACATTTTTCGAATAATGTTTTGTGGCTTGCGCGATCGTGGAGGGTAAAATTCTCATGGTGCTCCTCAATAGGTAGGATTTACCAGAGGCGGATCCAGAGCGTAAACTATGGGGTTCAAGGAACTCCATAACTTTTATCTAGGCCTTTAAATGTATTCGTTAAATATTTGATCGTGAACTTGGTTAAATATTGTAATCCCCTATCCCTGTACATAATACTGGTTGGTTCCATCTTATAACTGTCTCTTCTAAATCTGTTATATCATTTCAGAGAAAAAGTTAAAAGTGATTTTCACTCCATCTCCTCTTGTCATCAAGGCTACTGTTAGGCTAACTGTTCTGAGGAAGTGAATGGCAAAATAAAAATATGTGTTTATATTTTAAAAGTAAAAAGGTGCTAAAATTATAATTTTTCAATAAGAAAGCATCAAAAAAAGTTTTTGAAACTTCAACGTGAATTTATATTTGAACGGTCCAAAGATTTAAGTGTTAATAGATCGCATCATATTATTGTATCAAACTATTAATTGAGGATTTTTTTTGTTAAATTTAACGTAGTTTAGTAACCTTCTTAAATCTTTTTTGGGGAATCATCATTCAACAAAATCAAAAGTAATGATAGAATATTTTTCGGAATAAAATAATGATAAATAAACTTATTGATGAAATGGACATTTTTAGACCAAGTACTATTATAAAAGAAAAAGTCTTCGTTCAATTTCATTGTAAAATAAACATATGTTAAAAAAAAGTCTTCCTTCAATTTTGATCATAGTTTAGGGGAGTACTTGTGCATTTTCCTTAATATTTTTTAAGTTTTTTTCAACTAAAAGTATAAATATCTAAATAGAAATATTAACCTAATTGTTTTGATTGTGACTCTCTTTGTTTTTAAATTTTAATATTATATTATATTTTTAAATGGATAAATTACTTAAATACACACTTTTATTTTTTATAATTTTCATTATTCTCTACTATTTTAAAATATCTCCAAAATCCCTTCTTTTCTTTTCAAATCCCATTGTTCTAGTTACATTAAGTTTCACATTTAAGCACACGTTTCTATTCCTAATTTCACTCCCTTAATCCCTCCCTATTTCACTCCCTTTAACCTCTTCCTATTTTTACTCCCTCAATTTTTACTCCCTTTATTTTTTAATTTTCAGATTTATTCTCTCTCCATAAGATTTTTCAAGAATCAAGTAAGTTTCCGTTTCACAATTTTTTTCGAAGAACTACCAGATCTCCTCCATTTCCACATTTTTACAAAATATATAAGGAAAAAGTGAAAGAGATGATGTATCCTCATTGCTCCTTGCAACATCATCGTTTTCACTGATCGTCTTTTGCTGATAAAATCATTTTCTATTGTTGACAGTGAGACAAAGATACAGAAGTTGGTATAGAGCAAAGTAAAAGTGTAGGGGGATTTCTTGGTCATTTGTTAAAAGTGTAGGGGGATTCATTTGTTTCTTTTTGCTTTCAACAAATCAATTGTTGATTTATTTTTTTTTGTACTTCATCCTTTATAATACATGATTTCATATTTAATATAGTTGATTTTGTTTCTTAAACTAATGTATAATGCCTTCGTTGATTTTCAATGTAACTCGTTGTTTAATCGATTTACTGATACATGTATTAGATATGTACCACATATTATAATGTTTAGTCAATGCACTGATACATGTAGTATATATGTATCACATGTTTTTCATATAGTATGAATTTTCTGAAAACTGATATCATGTATCAGTAAGGTATTAGTTGTTTAGTTGATGTACGGATACATGTTTTGAAAATTGTTATAATGTATCATTCACTAAGTTTAATAACTGCGTCATCAACTGTGCTTGATGATACATATAGAATCAGTGTGTATAGTGTTTTGTCGATGTACTGATACATGTATTAGATATGTACCACATGTTATAATGTTTTAGTCAATGCACTGATACATGTAGTAGATATGTATCAACACCGATAGAAAACGAAATTGAATCTCCAACAACGATTTCGTCGATTTTGTAACTTTCATACTGCAATTCGTTCACCCAAATTCCGGAATGTCTCATCAAAATTGAAGTATTCATCTTGAAAAAATCCACAGTAACAACAATAAAATTACTGTAGTTCGAAATTTAACAGATTGTTCATAAAAAATGTATTCAAACTAGATGATATAATCTTTGATTTTCAAAATTTGAAATTAATATCCAATTACGTGTTGAATTTATGCTGATTAATGATCTGTTACCGTAAAATAAGCTGTTTTAGTAACAACATTAAATTTACCATTTTTTTCTCAACAGTTTAAACTTACCATGTATCACTAGAGTCTAAAGTATCACGGCACAACAAATTTAAGGAATTTTTTGTAAATACTAAATTTATCGGGACAGAGTGTAATTATTGAATTACACTATGGGATTCCTTAAATTTTTACTTTTTAAATTAATTTTTATTGGCCCACGGGCCAGCTCTACCATTATTTCTCAAGCCCTCCAAATGAGCAGACTTATTCAGGTCGGGCTGAAAAGTCCATTTCTTAAATGGCTCCAAAAATCTTAACCTAATCCTATTAAATCTCGAATTAGACCAAGACGACCTAACGAGCCTAGCCCATATTAACCATTCTAAAGAGAAGTGTGCATTTGCCTGCCGTGTCTGCTACTTTTATTTGATTCAATACCAATCAAAGAAAAGAAAAAGGGAAGTAATCTTGAATTTATTTCTCTGAAGATTTTTTTAAAAAAATTATAATTCCTAATAACCAAAAAAAACTTTATTTTATTTCCTCTTTTTTCTCTTCCATTTTGACAATTCTATTTTCACGATCATTATTTAAAACAGAAACAAGACCTGATCAAACTCTGTTCGAGGTATGTTTTTTTTTTCTCTTCAATTTCATCAGTTCATACTTCTCGTAGAATTATTTGTACAAATCGTTTCTACTTTCTTGGATTGTGGATATTTTTTAATATAATTCTGAAACATGACAGGAGAAGTGGGGTTTTACTTTTTTTTTTTACAAAATTTAATGGCAGAATTCGACAAAAAAAAATGTATTAGGTTTCCTGGAAATTGAGTGTTATGATCGAACTAATAAAACTAATCAACTGGAACTCAACAATTTTGGGGCAATTTTCTTAGGTTTATATTAAGCAAAAACTGAACTTTATGAGGAAGTAGAAACTACTGATACCAAATGGAAATAACTGAACTTAGAACAGCTGAGTGAGAACTGAGGAAGGTGAGAAAAATGTCAAATTGAGTTTATGCATTTCTTTCCCTTTCTGGGAATTAGTTATAGGATGCTCACATGCAATCACGAACTTCTTAACTTATTAAATCTCGTGTGTACACGTGTTATAATTCTATTAGCTTATTTATTCATGTCATTAGGTTGAGATACTTGGATTCTTTTAAGTTATGGGAGTGTTGGTTCGTAAGCAAAACAAATATCATCCTAAAAGCATTTGTATATAATCTACCCATACTATGGGAGGTAGGGGTGGGAGGGTAATGGAGATGGGAGCTTAGGGGGTGATGTGAAGATGAGGTGTGTTGGAGGGTAAGAAGGACACGATCAATGTAGTAATGCTACTTGTGGAATTTGTTTGTTTTCCAACAGTTTTGACTCCTCGCCCCTCGGTACCAAATACACCTTATGTTATAGCTTTAACTATAGTATGCAAGCCATCTTATTTCCTTTACCTATGTAATCTATTTGCATTTTTGGGATTCGAACGAACTTAATCTTACAATGGCTGTAGATACTGATATTGAACACAGACATGTTTAAAGAATATGACCATTAAATAATGTAAGACTTATATTTTCAAGGGGAAGTATCTGTAATATCCTTAAATCTCTGCCCCAACCGCAAGCTCTCTCAATTGTGGTGCTTGTTGAATTTTCACTAGTTCCATTCTGAGAAGTATGTTACTGAAAATGTAAATTTGATTCCTGTTGGATAAAGTTTCAAAATGAGTTCCTGTCTTTCTTGTAATGAACAAGACAAAAAGTTGACGACATCAGGGATAGGGTGTTAGGAACTCCCAGTAAGTCGACCATCCTAGAAAAACGAATTCATCTCAGGTTCACATGTTTCCTAAATGGCTTAGATTTTTCAAGTTAAGTTGAGATAGTAGTAGCTTATAGATTATGATCAGATAAGATGGTTTTAGGTTTTGATCACATTATTCCATTTTTTTCCTGATAAGATTATGCACTTGATAATATGATGTATTAGGAAAGTTTAGGCTTGTGTTCCAGTTGCCTTTTTGCTTTATTTTTATTTAAATTCGCATGAATGTTTTTCAATTACGGAAAACTTGGTCCTATAGTTTCCGTTAGTAAAGAGAATCAATTTCCATCACAAAATCACTTCAGGGAATAAAATTGCAGTAAGATAACTAGATAAGTGAGTCCAAATCTGGCTACTTTACTAGGCGTATATACAAGTATTAAATTTTAGTAGGGCAACTTTGAAGAGCACCTTTTGTATTGAACTATTTTTAAATGGAAAGGAACACCTTGTAATAGACTGCAATTCTCCTAGACTGCAAATAGCATGCAACTGAGATAGTAACAAATATTGAAGGCAGGTGGCAGCCTTCAATATTCCCAATGCAGCTTAAGTATGTTAAAGAATATGCAGAATGCAGTTTGACAGTGAAACCTCCTAGTGTCTTTTCCTATCAAGATTGAGAGGGATAAAGATCGGATGACTTAATGAAAGACTAATATATAGAAATTTTAACATATTTTAAAGCATGACTGTTATGGAAATGAACTGGCAATAATATAGTAGTTAAAACTAGATAGAGCTAACTCAGATCTAGTATCCATTATGGTAAAGAAGTTAAAGGAGGACACTACTTGGTTCCGGAAAGAAAGAGTGATTTCATCAGATTGATGTTAGCCTATGAGTTAATGAGACTGTAGATACTATTATGGTTTGTTACTGTATTTGTTAATTAACTTTAAAAAATACTATTATGGTTGGAAAATAGCGTAGAATCACTGGATATCTCATAAGTTGAGACTTTATGGCTAGACAACATACCCGTTGTTTTTTCATTTTTTATTCCTGATAGTTAGACTTATCTGTTAATATTTTCAAGCTTTTTAGATTTATTATCGAGAACTGGTAAGTTTGAGGGGAGCTAATCTCTCGTACACTCTACCCTCCCCAGGCCCCACTTTGTGGGATTTCACTGGGTATGTTGTTGAGGGGAGCTGATCTGCAGTAGTTTTACATTCTAATAAATTTGAAGTAATGTTTTTAGTATATCCGTTCTGATTTATTTCAGAAACAACATCTGGTAATAAAATCCTTTGATTTTAATCTAAGTTGGTGTCCTACAGATTGTTTTCATTGCATATGGCCAATCTTGATGGAGATAACGAACCTGAATGGATAAAGAGGGTGAAATCAGAAGGTTCCATTCCCTTTCTGGACCCAGATAATTGCTCAAACGGTTGGGCTTCTCCACCAGGGAATAGTTTCATGGTAAGAGGTCCAGAATACTTTTCAACAAAGGTTAAAGTTCCCGGTGGTGAATTTCTTCTGAAACCTCTTGGTTTTGACTGGATAAAAGGTCCTAAAAAGATTTCTGATATTCTAAATAATCCAAAACACCGTATCAGGATGGCTCTTCAAGATGAAACTCCAACTGGTTGCAAGCCCTTTATTTGGGCTTTCAACTTGCAAGTTCCTAGTAAGGAAAATTTCAGTGCTGTTGTATATTTTGTGGGCCTCGAACCCGTCCCTGAAGGGTCTTTGATGGAGCAGTTCTTGAAAGGAGATGATGCATTTAGAACTAAAAGGTTAAAATTGATTGCGAATATTGTTAAAGGACCTTGGATTGTAAGAAAGGCAGTTGGGGAGCAAGCTATATGCGTAATTGGCCGTGCACTGACTTGCAAGTACTCTATAGCAGACGATTTCATAGAGGTAGATGTTGATATAGGATCTTCGGTGATAGCAAATGCGATTGTTCATCTCGCGTATAATTATATATCAACTCTTACTGTTGATTTAGCCTTCCTTATCGAGAGTCAAACTCAATCAGAACTTCCAGAACGGATTTTAGGAGCGGTAAGATTTTCGGAGCTGCAGACCAGTTCAGCAACACTAGTTGAAATGCCATCCAATGGGAACATGGGAGAGTTCCTTCCTTCTTTCCCTTCAAGGTTATGGAAGTCATTTGGAAACAGTTTCTCCCACCTTGTTCAGGCAGATACTCAAGATGGTAGCTCCAGCTCCAGCCCCTCACTTGTAAAGGAGGTTGTTGATAATGGTCTCTCTGAAGAAGGTACCAAAAAATGGTAAGTGATCTTAGAATTTAAGAGGACATCATCAAATGCATGACATAATGAAAGAAACTTGAATTTTCCTTCTGTTAGTTTCACTTCTTCCCTGTTTAAGTATGACTGCATTTTTTACTTTATATAAACACTTACCATGGTAAAATGAGTATTTTTTTCTATTGCTAAGCATGACAACTACGAAAGTTTGGCTCATCCTCATTTGATCCAAAAATTGCAAAACCCTGTTTCATGGTTGGACTTCTAAGTTCTTCATTAAAAAAAGGGTTAAACTTCTGAGTTCATGCTTTATTTGACTTTATACCCTAAAGGCGCAACCTCCTTAACCTCCTATCTAAGGTCATGTCTTCGAGAAGCTGAAGCAGGACCCAATTTTCCAAGGACATGACCTTAGATAGGAGGTTATGGAGGTTGTGATTAGGGTAGAAGGTTGGTAGGTAGTTGAGCGCTGTCTCGTTTCCTAGCTGGAGGACAGGCTTGGTGGTAGGTTGGTGCATTGGACCTGTTCCCCTATTTATAGTAGTAGCACTTTTCTCGTAGTTGCATGTCTTACGACTTTTGTTACTCCATATCATTTATTGTGCTTCAGTTATCACATTAGTTGGTTAATGTTATTGCTCCTCTTTAGAATGTTATGGTATGTTCTCCCTATTATTTTTTATATCCTTTTCACTTCTTATTTTTCTTTTAACTGCTCTGATGTTCATTACTCGTGACGAGGGAAGATGATATCCACTTTACCGGTCCACAGAATGCATCAAATCATTTGAGATTCTTCCCTCATATATAGTGCCAATGGTTGTAATGACTGTCTCATCTCATGTTCGCAAATGACTCCTAAATCCGAAGAATATAAACAATGAGCTTAATAGCCAAGTATATCTACTTGGCATTTCTACCTATTTCCTTCACGTATCAAGTCTCTCGTCCAGTAGTCTAGTATAACATCCTCAGGAAACGTTATAATTTGCCAAATCTTTCTCAGAAACATTTACATTTACTCATTGCTTAAACAAAAAACATGAAATTCGTGTGTAGGTGCTAGTGTGCTGTTCTTGTTTTTCAATTTCCAATGAAGACACATCGTCAATATCCATGGAATATGTCCCTTGCGCTCTCCTTATTCTTCATTAGATGGTTCTCTCTCTTTTTTTTCTTCGTTGGACGTTTCAGATGAAATTGTTATACTCATGTTATATGCATTAAAGATATTTTTTTTTCTAATTTTCTAATAGCTTTAATGAATCTTTATATCTTCGTTTCCTCTCTGCATTCTGAAATTGAGTTTTCGTAGTAAACTGAACTTCTCTTAATCATTTGAACTTTGCAGATCTCCACACTGTAAATATGATGCATTTCTGAAACGTTCAATGGCTCCAGGCTCGGAGAATTCTATTATTGCGGTCTCATATTGTTGGTTGTGATGGCTACATTCACCGCTATTTATAGCTGTAGAAATTACGTACTACAAAAATATGTATACATTTCTGGGGAGCGATTTAGCGACATGGAACTCCAGTAGCATTCTTCACTATTAGCCTCTGCTCATCTTCTCATTTCTTTCTGAAAAAGAAAAAAAATACTCCAGTTGCCCATTCATTTATATTCTTGATATTGATTTTTATTTATTTATATCATTTACTTGGTAATAATAGGTTACTAATTTGAAGGGTGTTGATTGATTACACAATTTTGTCACCCAGATTGCAAGTTAGGATATTTGTTGCAGATGCTTTAAATCTTGATTATGCAGTTATTGCATCTTAATTTTTAGATTTTTCTTCCAATGTTAAATATCGATTTGAGCCAAAAGTCTATTAGAAACAATTTCTTTTAGTAAGATTTGCGTATACTATCCTTTCCGGGCTCTATTTATTGGGTGTATTGTTGTCAATTGTTCCATATCAGTTTGAGTGGTATTGTATTGTGGTTTGCCAAGGGGAAGTTATGCATATTTTTGCACAAATCTAACCAATATCAGCAAATCGATGATCAAATTTGAATTTTTCCATCAAAATTACTAAAGATAAAGGCAGGGTTTGAGGTTGTTTTCCATCAAAAATATTTTTTCTAGAGAAATGTTTTTCAAAAATTTCACCGTCAATGTGGAATGCCGTAGAACTTGTTTCATTTGCTTCTATTGAACGTGTTTTTCTAGAGAAAATGTTTTTCAAAAATTTCAATCAAAGAAACATAAAAATATATAAAAAAAAAGATTAGATTTTACTTTCACTTTTCACATATCAAGCAAAAGACAATTCTTTTTTCCTCAATATTTTACCCTTAACATTAATAAATTATTTCCCATATCATTTTCCAAAATCTAATACTAAACGTCAATGAATAAAGATAGTGTTGTAAAATAGTAATGATATTTTCTTAATGGATATGTCAAAATTCAAATATGACAAGTAAAAGTGAACGGAGGGAGTAGAAAATGTCTCCCTCCATACCGAACACACCCGATAAGTAAAGAAAAAGAGACTCTTGAATACTCTTCCACAAGGGCAAAGCGGAAATCTACATGATTCAAAACACAATTTCAACAACATACCCCGCGTTATCCCACATAGTGGGGTCTAGCGAGGGTAGAATCTATGCAAATCTTATCACTACATAAGAGGTAAAAAAAATTTCAATAGACTCGATTCACGAAAAACCAGCCCAAAATAGTAGAAAGAAAGAAATAACGAAAACGAAGACAATTATGAAAAAATACTACAAAAAATCTCACAAATCATCCTAAACAATAGTCATAACAAGATATAATGATAATTAAAGTGAAAAATGACCAAGCTCAAAGGACAAAAACTACAAGAGTACAAGGGCTATTGACACTCGGTGCAAAACTCGGTGGATAATGAACGCGCTTCTCTACATTCTCCACTTTGAGTAACAGGCTTTGGTCTACAACACGATTCCAACTTGTTCAAATTTTGGTCAGGGGTTGCAAAACTATGACCTTCCAAAGGATCAAAGAAAAACATTTCCACCTTGTTCTACTCAATGAAGGTAAAGGATGCTACCTGATACAAAACTAACCTAAATATTATAGCTGAATCTTTCAAAGATTGCAAATATGATCATCCAAAAGGTCTAAGAAAAAACAGTTCCAACTTGTTCATTCAATGAAGGTACAAGGATACCACCTCACCAAAAAACTAGCGAACATGAGGTCCTATTAAGGTTCAAACATTAACATTTATACTAACAACAATTAACAAAGCTAGTACAAGGCAAATATCTAAGAAATAGTTCCAGATACTAGAAGGCGATCTCACCCCAATCTATACAGTTATACCAGTGCCTTCTTACCTTTGAAGGCTATCGTGGTACTTAGCAGGACTTTCTTTTTCTTGACTAGATATTGAATGTCCCCATGTTTTCTTTGTTTCCTGTTTCTTTCATTGGAGGGTAGCACGGTGGTAAAGGGTACAAGCACGCAGCATGAGAGAGAGAGAGAGAGAGAGAGAGAGAGGGAGATCAGTAACTAAGATTGAAGCTTTGACAGTATAAACAAAATCCACGAATCTACTCCGACATAAAATAAGCATTATAATGGAACTGTAAATGCAATTGTTCAGTACGTAGCGTAAACAGCAGACAGAAATTCTGTTGAGATTTGCAAATATCACCCTGCTAAATCATTTATAATGCATAGATAGGACACAAAGGCTAAAGCAATCACAAAAATTTAGTGTTAAGTGGAATACATCATGGTTCATCTATATCATATAAAATGTAATAACAACTTTTCGCACCACAGTTATAAATGACAGTGGTTACCTAAAAAGTTGGTTCAATTAACAAACAGGTTTTCGAGAACCAATGAATGTATCACCAGGTAAATGATGGTTTTGGAGGTAAGTATGCATAATCAACAAGTCATCCAGCAAAATGCTAATACTAGAATTACGTCATGATCCCCAAGTAAGCAATGAAATCTTCCAAAAGCTATACAATATCTGCACCAGCATCTGGTAACGTACTCATCTGTAAACTTCTACCAGTTCCAGCTGCGAAAAAACGTACCGAAGGCAGAGAGGGATCCGTGACAGGTTCAATCTCAAGAAAGTTCAAATCAAATGTACCAGACTTTTTCAAACTGAAAACAAACACAAGCACAGTCCATCCCAGCATTGTAACTGCCCAGTAATTGTTCATCCCATGTATCAAACCCCAACCAACAGCATAACCAACAATAATTCCCGATAAATGTCCAATAAAACTCGCTTGAGGAACAATAATGGAAGTGAATATGAGCGACTCAAATGGCGCAAAGCTGATCGGAAGTGAAAGAAAACCAAAAAGATTCAACTTTGACGACGGTTGCTTGACCGAAAGAATCGTCATCCAACCAAACACCACACAAGAATATCCAACAGCAGTAACTCTCCGAAAATACTCTAGCTTAAATTTCTGAATCAAGATATGGTACATTCCGATGACAAGCATGCCCGAAAGAACAACCAACACCAGTGTATAATGAAGATAATACTGCACACCAAGACCTAAATGCCCCAATTGTTCAACAACTCCAAGACTCCAAAGTGCACTCATATTGAAAACAAGATGAAGCACACTAATATGTGAAAGTGCTGATGTTATTATCCTCCAATAATGACCCTCCAAAGCAGTTTCATAACTCAAACCAACATGTGAATAACCAATATTTGACTTCTGAATATAAAACCAAATTGCACTACATATTCCAATTGCACAACTGGTTGCTGGCTTCTCCAATATCTCATAAAACAATGGTTTCCCCATGTGAAGAAACCTTTAACCCCCTCAGTTACTCACAATTCCTTCTTCAACTTTATTGCTAAAATGCTTACAAATACACTACTTCCTCCCCTTTATTTAACCTTCTTGTAATGTCATTAATCAAATTCAATACAGAATCCTCAGAAAAATTGAATCTTGAAACAGATATAGAAAACCCCAAATCAGAAAATCAAGAATCTTGCACTTCAGACTAATTTATTGAACGTCAAATCACATAAAGACCCAAATCAGCAAACCCAACTTCAGAATTTCTTGATTGCAATCCTATTCAGATCCAATACAACTAAGAATACTTTGTACGAAGATCAATCAAGCTATCAAATTTCAATAAATTTAGAGAATTTGATGGTACCCCAAATCTAAAAACAAGCAAAATTGAATGTATGAATACTTACAGATTTCTTGAGGAAATGTTGCTAGAAAATCAATGTAATTAGAAAGAGGGGTTTTAGTTGTTTCGCTTGTGAAGAAGAGTCGAGGCTCCTCTGGAGTGACATACGCAAGCAAATGCAAAAATTACAATTGTGGTCTCTTGTCGGGACTAGTTTGATAGTTTCGTGTGTAAGGTATAAGATAATAATAATCTCGAAATAAAATGCATATGTTTAGTTTTGGAGAAAATATATAAAATTATTATTAAAATTGTATTGTATTTGTATAAAAATATTTTAATTTTAGAAGTGTTCTATCACGTCACAAATTTTTTTAATATCTTTGTAAATATATCATTTTGACCCATTCTTTTGTCTATGTTATTAGGCCTGATGCTGTAATATTCATTCAACTCGTTCCGACCCTATTTTTTTTTTCAAGAAAAAGTTTTCTTTTCTTTTGTTATTTCTCAACTTTTCCTAAAAACACAAAATATAAAAAGAATCTTCTCGTTTTCGTTTGGTGTTGAATGTTTCTTGGTGAAGATTCATGGAGGGACAAGGGAATGAAGGTCTAACATATTAGGGCTCTACACTATATGATAAAGATTTTTTTCTTTTCGATTATTATGATTTTAGGAATTTTTATAGTGTTAAGAATGTTGATATCGCGAAAATTAAAAGAGAACTCAAATTTCCACCTTATTGCGCTTGGGAAGATGATGAATTCGTCAAAGAGAGAGTACCAATGTTGATCTTGCTTTGAAAAAGATGAAATTGTGAATTTATGCTTACCAATGGCTATTTGAGTTTAAATTTGGAGAAGATGATGTAAATTAATTAAATAATTAATAATAAAGAAATAAAGTGACATATAACACTTTTAAACTGGTTAATGGCATTAAAAAGACTGCATCATGCGTCTTATGTGCTTAGTAACAACCAGACAAGGAAATGAGTTAAAATGACTCATTTACAAAGATATTAAAAAAATTTGTGGGGTGATAGAACACTTCCAAAGTTAAGGTGTCTTTATGAAAAAGATATATTAGACCCTAAACTTGCTTCAAATTTTAACTTTGACCTTCAATTTTCATAGTGCACAAATAGACACTTTAACTATCCAATTTTTTAAAAAATAAACACGCGAGTCCTACCTGGCAAAACGCGTGATGTGCACGTATTTTACGCGAGTTAGGAGTAATTTTTTAGGCCAACAATAGTAAAAAAAGATGTTGAAATGACAACTCCACCCTTAATGAATCCCTTTTATATATATTTTCATATTTCCAAACCAAAATCTCATTTTAATTTTTTTTTTTCAATTCTAAAATGAACATTTAAAATATTTAATTAGTTGGCAGTCATTGAGTGACTCACTAATACATGTGGGAGCGTTTGCATTTCACTCTCTTTGGCTCCAAAAATCGCGTGTTTATTTATTTAAAGGTAGGATAGTTAAAGTGTCTGTTTGTAAATTATGAAAGTTGGAGGTCAAAGTTAATATTTGAAACCAAGTTTAAGGTCTAACATGTGTATTAGGCCTTGCCTTATAAAAATGTGGGACAATTTAAGTGTTGACTTTATGTTTTTTATCTTAGTTAAAGGTATTGGACAATCGTGTGATTATTTATGATGTCATTTAGTTATCTCATATATATAGTGGAATAATTAATTTCAGTACTCAATCAAACGATCCCAAATATCTTGTTTATCTTTATTCGAAAATACTACATAATTAGACATATCTTATTTGTGTTTATATAAAATGAGAGAGATTTGATTTACAAATACAAATAATTTAACTCGATTCAATTGTATAAGAATTCAACTTTATGTAGATATACAAATACATATACAATATTTACATATATACAATTATTTAACCAGTATACATACATAATTCACCTCTATCCATTCTCTGCCCTCTCTGGCTCACCTCTCTCATCTCTCTCCCAGTCTCGCTCGCCACTCTAGTCTAACATAGAAAACATATACATATACAAACACAATTTTTATAGACAGACGAATTAGCATCCCATTTATATGATTCACCACGATTTATACAAATCAGATTCTCCATAACAAACATAATTTGGCTATGGGGTGCAAACAACAAAATTGTTGTTGTAGAGCGTTTATATGATTTTAATCTTTGTTATTCCTAAAATTTACTCTATTGTATTTATATTTGAAAAATGTTATAAAATATATTTATATATTAAACTTAACATATTGTTAATATAAAATATACATGTATGGTTATTCTGTTTGGTTCAAAAAGAATTTTGATTTTTTTTTAAAATTAAAAAGACCATCTCAATTATTTGTAAAAGTTATACATTTAAATAAAAGTCCACAATCTTAATTTTAAAATGACACAAATCAACTTCTACGATTAGATTTAATTAGTCGATCGATTTTTCATATTTTTTTCACATCCCTACTATTATTGTCAAAAAAAAAATTAGTCAAAATATTTTTATAAGTATCCAAAATTACAATCACAAATTATATACTACATTTAACCAAAAGAGAGATTCACCATAAATCATAAAATAAATAACCTCATTTTAAATAGAAGAAAATGCATTAACCTACCAATCTTTTTATTTCATTCCTTTTTTCTTTTGGGAAGATTATATTTAATATGTTATTATATTCCTTTTTTCTTTGGGAAGATTATATTTAATATGGTAATTAAATCTTTATGTATCACTCCTAGGAAAGTGATTGTGTTGTCCTATATTGAAATAATAATTAAAAAAATCTATATAAAGCAAGAAAATGGGGATAGGTATTTGTACAAAATAAACATCTCATCACAAATTTGTTGCACACTTTTTTTAATCATGGCAATGAAGAATGCATCCATCACATTGCTCTCCATGGTTTTTATAATACTCATCACAATAGGTATATTTATCCCTCTTTTATTTCCTCATTAATAAAATTGTATATTCGTTAGTATGATTAAAATCACAAACGATATATGTCTAATCAGTAATACAAAAACAACTTCTTGGGATTTTGATATATAAATTCATTTTCACAATATTATTCCTAAGAAAATATATTTGCATATATTAAAATCATATTTTGATATTTTCAACATGTGATCTATCAATAATACCAAATGATAATTTTTTTTTTAGGTTTGGAGAGTGGAAAAATCATCCTTGATAGGTGAACCATGTCAAACCAATGAGGATTGTGCTCCATTTTGTGGTAGTGTGACACCCCTTTGCTACAATTTTCGATGCATTTGTACTATAACTAATAGCAATAATAGAAAAATTTTAACAACATAATTAATTAGGAGTTTATGATTATACTAGGTAAGAGTTGCCCGTGCAAGCACGGGCCCAATGTTGTAAAATTTTTGTGAGTTCGCAAGGATAGTGCATACATGGAAACATACAGAGTCACACATATATTGTAATTATGGTTGACAGTTGTTTTGTTTGTTGTTATTGTTGTGTTATTTACATTGAATGTTGACATGCTACTTCATTTCGACTGTTTTGGAGTGTTACTCAGCGCCAGAGGAAAAATATCTGTGAAATAAGAGTAAAAATGAATTTAGTATGTAGCCATAGGGAGGAGTAAATGTGAAGTATAGCAGAGAATTTATGTGACAATCCCCTCGGGATTCACATATTCAGGTATTGTCTCTGCCATGGGCGGCCATTCGCTCTTTTAATCCCCTCTTATTGGCATGCAGCCTCAAGGGAGAATCGAACCCGTGACCTATGGCTCCTTTACATCCCTCCCAAGGCGATCTCCTTGGGAGGGATGTAAAGGAGCCATAGGTCACGGGTTCGATTCTCCCTTGAGGCTGCATGCCAATAATAGGGGATTAAAAGAGCGAATGGCCGCCCATGGCAGAGACAATACCTGAATATGTGAATCCCGAGGGGGTTGTCACAATTTATGAGCGATTGCAAGATGCAAGTACTTGACAATTTTCAAGAAGCAGGTAGCAAAGTCCATGCTATCAACAACATAAGTGAATGCCATCAACATTTATAGTAATTGAGTAGACAAAAGGAAAATAGTTGAGTAGACAAAAGGATTGTTACTTAAATTGATTTCACACGGGATCGATTACAAAACGATATATCAAAATCAGACAATTGACAAGTTTATTAATTGTTCAAAAATTATCAACTCAAGACACTTTCCTAAGATCACATTTAATTTTTGTCTAATAGATCATCAAAATCCTTCAGAAAAATACAACTACACCAAAAACTCATTTTTGAAAGCATTTTACCAACCAAGAACCCCAAAACAACATTATTCATCCTCAAGTCCAAAAGGGGTCATGGAATAACATAAGTATCCACATAAAAAAAGTTTCCAAAAACATCAGTAAAACAGAAGAACAAGTTAAAGTCTGAAGATAGAAACTTCATTTAAACATTAGTATAATCACATATGACATAACATAAAGTATAAAGAATAAATTTTAGTGAGGAAAAGAGTCAAATTTGTGAAGAACTTTATCAGATTAAGCCCAAAAAGTGTGAGAAGAGAAAGAATGAGGAGAAAATCAAACATAAGAAGTGGGTTCAAAAGGGGATATGTAATATTACTGGATAAAAATTGAAAGTTGTGTAGAGAGATTACTTTTTAGTCTTTCTTTGTCATGATTTTCTTCAATTTGCGTTTGCTGCTTTCTAGAGTAGTCGGTGCAGTAACTGGCAATGGAAGGTTGCTAGCAATATCCTTTTCGGTGATTGACATGATGAACGACTTTGCTAAAGATGCATCCTTGTTGATTTGCTTGCAGTCAGAGCATATTAAATGATCCACCATTTAGAAAGAATTGATCTTTCAGCAACTCTTCTGCAGACGGCTTAACAGACATAGGAAGCATACACTTCTCAATAATATCTCTGTAATATCTTTCACTCTGTAATCCTTCACCTTTTCGAGAGACAGGCTTTACACCAGTACACACTTTCTTAAATATATGCATTTGATTGCTGCATTCCATATATGGATATTTACCGGTAATCATCTCAAGAAGACACATTCCAAATAAATATACATCGATCAACTCATTGTATTCACCATTGTAGCACCCTAGAGCCATGAATTCATGGGTACCTTTAGGATCTTTTTCTTTCACAAAATCACCATTCATAATACAAACAGCCAACTCAAAATCTCCAAAGTGTAACTTGCTTCCCATCACTAGCAACAAACACATTGTCACACTTGATGTCTCGATGAATAATCTTAGGGCTCTGGCTATGAAGAAGCACATGGAATAAGATTTTAGGTAATTGTTCCTCATACTGTTCATAAGATCTTTCTTTCCCTTTCTTCCTTGTCCAATGATGGATTTTTTATGTCTTGTCGTCTCCTTTAATCAGAAGAGTACAACCTAAAGCAAAAATTTCACTTATATAAGTGAAATTGAAATAAACACAACATTACAGATTGTGTAAAAAAAGTTGAACCATGCTAAACCGTCTGAATATAATCGAAATGTCATATATTCAAATGAATGTTCCTAATGCACTTTTCTAACTTTGATTGGTCAGCATTGCAATGTGATGCTATCGCAATAAGGTTCAACAAAGGAAGCACAACATGGTAAAAGTAACGCTACAAGTCAAAAAAAAATAATCATACATAGTATATTTCTAAAAAAATAATAATCATGATCCCGTTTAAATATTTTTCTCGACTTTGGATGAGGAACAAAGTTCAAATTCGTGACGTGCACATTCCTCACTCTAATTTTTCTCTCAATATCTAAAAATCATTGCGAAGATCAACACATTGAATCCTTGCTCTTTGCATGAAAGCATAGAACTTTTTAAATTTATAGCCTCTACCACTTGTATGTTATTTATCAACAGCAAGTGTTCCTCATCAAAACTCAGAAACAACAATATTTCAACTAACACTACCAAATATAGCAAGAGGAAATGTCTAATTGAAAAGAACAAAACTCTAGTCTTTTACCTACTAGTTCTTTTATCCAAAACTTTAAATTAAGACTAAGGAAAGAATATAATAGTACCCTTAAAATTGGGAAAGACTTTTAGAAATTATAGACTCGTGTTAACTTACTTTTTCAAAAGAGATGTAAATACGAAATTTTTTCACCTTTTAGTTGTTAAATGATGAAAAATGAAGAAATATAATCTTTTATATTAAAGATGGAAATGGAAACTGGGTCACTGACCCAAAAAATATTGGTGGACATACCTTTAACTACTGCTCCAATTGCTTCACTATGGATATGAGAAGGCACAATGTCAATAATTGTGAAAAAGAAACCACAAAAAGCATAAACTAAACGACTCCACTTGCCACACACCATCAGAAATCAAAACTTAATAGTAAAAAGAGAAATGTAGCATTCAAAAATTAAACGTCAAGTCTGTAACTGAAATGTCAAGAATCAACTAACATGACTGCAATAAGTTTCTCATTTTATCAATTCGTACATCCTTTCATATTTATTAATCGGGGAAACTTCTTTAAGATTCTTAAGAAGATAACTCCTTTTTAAGTTAGTGACAAAAGAAATAAGAAGAGCAGAGCAAGGAAATTTACAGAACCAAGTAACCTCATATGACAAAGTAAAGATAAAATAAGCTAATCACTCTTATAAACTTTACTTGAGCAATATAAACTTTTCTCTTTATAAGTGTTGTATCTAGGCTACCTTGTGTGAACCTCGACCAATCCACCGGGTACTTAGTGTTGCCTAGCAACACAAATATTGAGCAACTTCGTTCACTAAGCTCCTAACAACACAAATCTCGAATAACTTCATCCACTCAGCTTAGGTAGATGCGAGAAATTTCTGCACTTTTTCAAAATTCCTCTGTCGGAACCTAGCAATACAACTATCGAGTAACTCCATCCACTAAGCTTAGGTAGATGCAAGAAAATTCTGCACTTTTTCAGTTATTTCTCTGTTGGGATTCCAACCTCGATTTTCAATCTCCCCTAGCAATTACTCAGTCGCTAGGCTATTCCAACTAAAATTCATTTGTTGCAATTTCTTTTATTTAAAACATCATAAAGAGATAAAAGATATACTAAAACCAAACCAATACAGTATCGCAACGCTAGTTATATACACAAGTCGGTGGAGTAGTATCAGAATCTATTGGGAAAATTTTTAATGTCATTGCCTACAAGCTCCAAAAAAACTCCAAAATAAACCCACAAAAACTCCAAAACAAACCCACAAGAGCCCAAAAAATTGATTTCGATAGAAAGCCCATATATGAATGAAGTTCAAAAGAATTGTGATAAAAAAATCAAACTAAAATAAAGGAACCACAAAGTTAATTCCGAAGGTAAAATACCAAATTAGTTACTGCATGTGAAAAAACACAAGAAAAATCCAAATGCAATTTCATGACATTCCAAATTAGAACAGCGAAAGCATAATCACCAAACCCAAATTGAAAATTGGGACTTCAAAAACACAAGTAAAATCAAACAGCAATAGCAGACCCAAATGGAAGACTTCAGTTTTGATGAAAAGAAAAATTATACAAAAAAAACTCAATGAAGACATGGAAGAACCTTACCTCGATAGAATGCTGAAGAAAACCGAAAGAACTTCTTGCGCAATTCATGCTTTTCTGTTTTTATGACCAGAATTCTTTGAATTCAGCCATGTGAGATGAGAAATGAGCTTCAGAACCAAAAAAGACTCCAAAACACAAGAAAAATCGAACATCACAAAAACCCAGAAAATTAATTCAGATGGGGAAAACCCATACATGAACAGAGGAAGTTGAAAAGAATTTTGATAAAGAAAATCAAACTATACATGTAACAAAAGACAACCAAAATCTATTGCATGTGAAAATATATGATTTTTTCATATATGAACAAAGGCTCAAACAAACACAAAACTAATCAAATATACAAACTTTGAAAGGGAAACAAAAAACCCATTTAGGCACAGAAATGAAATTTATAAACTACACATATCCACCATTTCTATATTAAAAATGAAATCCAATTTCATTCTTGTTTTCACACCATAAAAGCAGAGAGCTTTAAAAAAAATTAAAAAAATAGTTCTTCCATTGGCAATAGAGTCCAATTGATGCACAAAACCTTTATTCCTTCTAATCCATCTCTTATAAACCTCCATACCACACATATCCAAATCAAATTTCATATATTCACACACCTAAATCAAACTTAATCACCCAACCAAAAGGATAATCCAACATCAATAAGAATCTCAAATGGGAAAATAAGGGAACATTCGCACAGCCAAATGAAATTTGGAACTTCACTTTGATGAAAGAAAGATGACTGAAAAAGCTCAATTGAAACATGCTTAATCTTACCTGGTAAATGCTGTGAACTTTGATGTGAAAATAGTGAAATCAGTAGAGGGAAAATAGAAGGATGACATAGAGGAACACATGCATACATTCAGATCACCATTGAAAGACACCTTGCAATAGGAAACTGAAAGGGCAAAAATTGATTAAGCAACAAGATGACACCTAGTCATTAGAGAAAATTGAAAAGACAAAAATACCCCTAAATAATGAAGCAAGCATGTTGAACTATCCTTTTCTACTATAGTAGAATACAAAAATAATTGTACTATTACTAAGAAATCTATATGTTATAAAAAATAACAAAGATTTCCAATATTGTGAGAATTTAATTTGTCTATTTTTTTTTATTTTTTTTGATTTATTTTTTGGAAAAAGATTCAAACTTTTCATATTTATCTAAAATGTCAATATTTTAATTTGTTATGTATTTGATTTATGCATTTTTTATTTGCTTGATTTTTAGGATTACGATTATTTAGAAAGGAGAAAATCAAGGGAGATAATTTTTTTTTTTAAAAAAAAAGCTACATATCACTTAAGATTCTCATCAGTTATCATTTCTAAAAAAAAAAAAAATCCTTTTTTCATCTGATCGGATCAACTTTCCATTTTACTATTTTTTCATTATAATTGTACCAATAATTTTACATTTTATGTGCTCACTTTACCATTCAAATTAAAATTATCTCTTTTACTTTTGTAGTAAAAATTACAAATTGTATTTCAGTGATCAAAATTATATTAATGCCAAATGTATTTTGCTTTTATTTTGTATTACAAAAATATTAATGACAATATAATTTATTACATATTAATATGATTTATGAAAAAAATACAAGATTTTGAAAAAAAATAGCATATATAGTGAAAATAATATAATATGTCGAAAAAGTATATTATACTTTTAAAATTTCCAATGTGAGAATTAAATTTGTCTATTTTTTTGTTTGTTTTGGATTTAACTTTTTATATCATATTTATTAAGTTATGACATTTTGACTTTCAAATATTATAAATGATACTTTGATACATTAACTCGAGTAAAAACAAAAAGATTATTGAATTTGTACCACTAACTTTAGTGAAAGGACAAAGTTTGGGTATATTTTTTAAAATATTAAAAGTGAAAGGACACTTGTTCTTCATATTTTTATTTTTTTTTGCGTTTTTTCTTAAATAAAAATAAAAATAAAAATTTGGGGTCAGGGATGTCCAATAAAATGAAAGTTTTGATTGTTGACCATTTTAAATCTATTAAAACTCTGAAATACAAGTAACAAACATAAGTTTCTTCGTAGTTATAATTTTATTTACGGTTGCAATTCGTATATTTCACTTACGAATATATAAATAGGGTAAGTATATATAAATTATATATTTATATGTTTACATTTTTTTCTAAATTCTATATGGTATATTTCACTTGCCAATATATAAATATGAGTCTGGAGTCTAAATGGTATAAAATATTAACAAAAATTTTAAAACGGTATATAAAATTTTATATCAACCAAAATGGCAAAATCACTTTAAAAAAATTCAAATCGCTACCTAGGCAGCAATTTTTTTAAAAAAATTCTTTTTTTTTAGAAAATCGCTGCATAGGCAGCGATTTCCCAACTTTTTTTTTTAAAAAAAATGGAAATCGCTGCGGGCAGCGATTTTCTAAAAAAAACTTTTTAAAGAAAATCATAGGAAAAAACAAATTTTATTGATTTTTCAAATATTTTTTTGAAATTCAAATATATAGCTTATAAGAAAATATGCATTGTTTTAAATTAAGAATAAGTAAGGTAACAAAAGTATTTTATTTCTAATAAAAGATATTATATTGAATTTAAATTTAAATGATGTTTGAGTTCAAATAGAATTTAACTTTTTAACCTCTTTTATTTATATTTCCACAATGTCATATAATGTTAATCTTCATATTTTTTCATCACCGATCATTAGTTTCATTGGTGAGTTTACTACCTTCTTCATATTCTTTATTTATCATAGATTTTTTTTTAAAAAAAAAATTATTTTCTATATGCAGATGAGAGATTGTCCATTTTTAAAAAGAAATTAGTTTTTTTTTAGAAAATCGCTGTCTTTCATTTTTTTTTAAATAAAAAATTTAAAGAAAATCTCTTTTAAATTTTCTTTTTTTAGAAAATCGTTGTCTAGGCAGCGATTTCCATTTTTTTTTTAAAAAAATCGCTGCCTAGGTAGCGATTTGAATTTTTTTTTTTTAAAAAAAATAGATTTTGCAAAATCGCTGTTGTTCCAGCGATTTTACCGTTTTGGTTAATATAAAATTTTATATACCGTTTTGGAATTTTTGTTAATATTTTATACCCTTTAGGCTCCAGACTCATATAAATAGGTTAAATCATTATGATTTTTTCATATACAAATTGCTAGGATAAGTATATACACAATTCTGAATTTATACAATCAGAAAATGAATTATACAAATTCTGAATTTATTCAAATTAGATAAATAGCAAGAATTAAAAAACTGTAACCGCGAATTACAATTTTCTTAAACCGTATCTAGAGTAGTTAAACATGCAATGTTAAAGTACTATACATCTTTCACTTTTTCTTTCCCTTTCCTTAATTTCAAATTGCAATAGTCTTAAATTGAAATGATTCAAAAAATTATATAAAGCAAGAAATTAGGATAGGTGTTTGTACAAAATAAATTACATCTCATCACAAATTTGTTGCTCAACATGGTTTATGATACTCATCATAATAGGTATTTATTCCTAAAAATATTTTGTTTAAGCAAATGCATATCAAAATCCTATTTTGATTATTTTCAAGATGTGATCTATCAATAATACTATATGATAAAAAAAAAAATAATTAAGGTTTGCAAAATGTGGAAAGTTTATCAAACTATTTGAGTGAAAAATAGGGGAAGGGATACAAGGTTGGAATTGAAATCTCATTTAACAAGGTAAACAGTCTTAATTTTTGTTTACCTTCAAATTTTTTGACAAAGAATTTAATGGTAAATTTATTGACCATCTTAAACTCTCCACTCATTAAGTTTTAATGGACCAATTAATTTCAACTAAACCCAATACTTTGAATTCCCAATTTAAATCTGAATCGCACACTGCAAATCTCAATCGAGAGATAGCTCTCCAACATAATTTTTTCCATACTCAAGACTCAAATTCGAGACCTTAGTATTTTTTATAAATACTCACTATTTATTCACCCTGTATGTACAATAGGGGCTACTAGCACAACTCAGATCAAATGGTTCTTGATTGGCCCAGTTTCTCTAATTAGGATCTCTTAAACAACTGATCTTTAACCACATTTTAAAATTAATTTAAGCTTCAACTCAAGTTAAAACATCTATGGAATTAAGATGTATCATTTTTTACAAATAAATATATAAATGACGTTAGTTTGTTGCGACCTACTATCTCAAAAGTAAAATTTGCAAAAAGTATTTTTAAATGAAAAACTCCTTGCTTAAAAATAGGTAAAAATCACAATCTATCTCTATATAGGATTCACTCGACTCAATTTAAGGTCACAACTCTCTTTGGACAACTTGTATGAATAAACCGGTTGATTGAGACACATTTTCACCGAGTTGATTTTTCATATGATCATATAAAGTCACATCTTAATAAAACAAATTGAAACTAAAAAAAAGAAAAAAGAGTGACTTTCTGAAATAATAACTACTAACTAAGTAATCATATAAAAAAATCAACCCCTGTTTCACCATTAGGCTAATAATATGTATTTTTTTGTAGGTATTACAAATCAAATTATGTAATACATCTAGACTTCAATATATAGCACTATTTATAATTTAGTATACATATAGTTTTTTTTTTCATTCATATACTATATGATAAATGAAATAACACTTGTTCTAACAAGTGAGATTATCCCCAGTATCTACACCAAGTTGTTTGCAATACTGAACATAATGTTGAACCCTTCTAGACACAGGCTCAGGAAGGGCACCATCACACTCAAGAGGACCATTAATAGCTCGAATCGTTGCCCCGAAACCTTGCCCAGAACTTAAGAGAGGTTGGCAAGTGTTCATCCAGTACCACAGGGCAGTTTTGAATGATATTAAACTGTCTCTAGACACAATATCGGGGTCGTTAAGCCCATCGAATCCGATGTCTTTTCCAGCAGGACCATAGTTGAAGTTCCATGATAGTTGTATTGGTCCTCTACCATAATAATTTTGGCCAGAAACACAGGGGTACTCTGAGTTTGTCATGTCACAATAGTCCCTAGATGAACCATTTATCTCATTTATGTAACACATTTCTGCATATCATAAAACTATACTGTTACTTGTCATATTGTAGGTGTGAAAAATGTTGGTATAAGCCCAGGCACAGATTCGATCAAACTTAATAACTTTTGCTTAAATATATGTGAAAATGCACAGATATCCCCCTAGACTATGATCGGAATTTCAGATACACACCTTAAGTAAACTAAAGTCCTATTACCTTCCTAAACTTATCTTTTTGTAATTTTTGTGCACCTTTTGTCTTACGTGGCACACTCCGTGACTCCACGCAATTGAGGTGCGTGAGAGATGTTTTGATGCGACGTAAGCCAAAAAGTGCATAAAATTACCAAAAAAATAAGTTAATGAGAGTAACAGGACCTTATTTTAGTTAAGATATGAATTTAGTTAAGATATGTCTCAGAAATTTCGATCATAATCTAGGAAATACTTGTACATTTTTCCTAGAATATATAAAATATTAAGTTTAATACTCATATAGTTAGATGGTTCATAATTGACAAGACATATCACATGAAGAATCCAAGAAAAGTGTTTTTTTTTTATATAAAAAAAAAAACAAAGATAGATACTAAAATTAAGCATATGATATAAAAATTTAAGAAAAATGACTCACGTCCGGTCTCATGTGTGACATGAGCAAAGAAAGCAGCAATTTCGCGCTTATTATCATCATCAGAAAAACCGATAGTTGCGAATTCAGGATAAGACTTTAAAGCTTCAAGAAATACAGATCTCGTGTAAAATCCTTTGCCTTCACAATTTGAAGCAGCTTGATTTGCAATTCCATTGAAAAATGATTCACTAACAATATCAGAAACTCTATTGGTATTATTATTATTATTGTTATTAATATTATGATTGTAATTTTTGGTTGAAGAATTATAACAAGGCCCTCCTTGACAACCTTGTCCACAATAAGCTTTTCCACTGCCACAATAACCCCATCTACTGCAACACAATCCTTCTGTACATCCACAATATTGTGTAGAAGCCAATTTTGGAATTATAATTATAGCTATAGTACATGTTAATAACAAAATCAACAAAATTCTTGAAGAAAAATTTATCATTTTTTTTTAAAAAAAAATTGAGAGGATAAAAAGAGACCTCTTGTTTGATGGTATACTAAATGATATAATGAGTATTTATAGAAGCAAAAAAAATTGAATTATTGTTTAAGGTTCAACAATTTTAGTGTTGGGGGATTTTAGGTATAGGTATGTTTCAATTTTTTTTCTTATTATGGGTGTTGCAATAAATTAGGAAGGATATGGTTATGTCATTACTCATAAGGTCCTAGCTTATTAATTAAAAAAGATCACAAGAAATCCTTGAAGCTTTTGATAATTGCAAAGATTTTTAAAGTCTTCAAGTGAAATTACCAGAATACTCAAACTCGAGATCTCTGATTATTAAAGATGAAGAAATATTCACTAGTCACTACATGATAAAAAAAAATAGTGGTAATTAATTAATGAATAATTTAATTACTGTTAAATATGTGTTTTTGACAGCAATTAGCTAGCACTTTTTTTTATATATAAATGTTCCTAAAGCCTATAGCAACATTAGATTCAATAACAAGTAATTAATGTCGATCGTATTGATTTTGAGCACTATTTATTAAATGTATAATTATTGCTTCTCAAAGCTACCCAATCCTTATTTGTAAAATAAGAAATGTTAACTATAGTACAATTAATAATGTTAAAACACTAATCACCAAGCTTGGAACTAAAGCAATTGAATTTAGCTTGGGCAGGCAATTATTTCATAGGTAAATTCTGATTGTTCTCTTTTGAAGCTAAGTTAATTCAATGATTCCATATTATGCCATTAACAAAGTTGATTAAAGTCGTGATTGATTGATTTAAATTTACATAATGTAAACTTTATTTAAAAAGAAAATACTTACTAACAAAATATTTTTGATACTCAAAAATTAATTTAAAATTTTTTTAATTTATAATAAATAAAATATATTTTAATCTGCTTCACCATGATCCTCGCTTGATATTAACGAGGCGTTTTTGGTATATAGTGAAGACTTGCAGAGGGACTACTTTTATAAAAGTAAATATTAGTGGGCTTTACTGGACTTCCACGCAACTATCATAGAAATCATTTACCTCTTCTTTTTATTAGAAAAAGAGTGAGTTTTTGGTATGATAATTACCCTTCAAATCTTCAATACTATCATTGTGAGTTCGAGCCCTCGAGAGAATATATATATATATATATATATATATATTATTCAACTCGGAGATAAAAAGTGACAAACACTAATAAATAGTGAGACAGATCAAAAATCCACCTAAAATATTTTGATTTTTGAAGTTCTATACTCAAACTTTCAAGTGTTTGAACTTCATACTTAAACCATCACCAAATATTTATCGAAATACATCTCTAACTTCCGTTGTTCACTTTTCCTGGTTGAAATGCCAACCAGACCACAAGACTGATCTCCTTTTTTATACATGCAAAGGGCTATGGAGCTGGCATCCACTAAATTAAAAGAAAACACACCAAACAATGTGCCAATTTCATGACTAAATGGTTTTGGAACAGTGGAAAAAGAACTGGTTGAACAAAAAGAAGCAAAAAAATGTCATTTTAAGTTCCCACAACCAAAAAGTATGGACATATGCAGTTGACATGACATTCAAGTATGTAGGCATACTACTTTTAATTTGGTCCCATCTACTTTCAATTGCCAAAGCTGTTGTTCAAGGAATTAAAAGATCAAGATTATGACAAAATTCCTTCAACTGTTCCATAACCCAACAAGCTCTTTAAAAAGTTTGACTAATTTAGATGTGAATAATCAAATTGAGTAAAAACACCTCCTTTCTTCATTCTATGCAGTGGAGTTGTAATGAAGTTTCAGACTTGTCGCCCCAAATGGATGGGGTTCAAATCCTACAACTCTATCCTAGAAACAAAATGGGGGAATAAACCAAAGGACTAAAGTTTCATGTAGAGGCTTTAGCAGCAGCAGATTTCTTTTTCGAAATATCCATCTTTTTGTCAGAATCAGTAGCCTTCCTCTTGTCCTTCCTCTCCCTCTTCTTTAGTGCAGTCAACCGGGCCTTCAGCAAAATTGCATAAGATGCTTGGAAACGCTGGTGATCTTTTGCTCCAACCTGTTAGTTCAATATAATCAAGTGCATCATTAGAGCCACAAGAAGTGAAATGATGCATCAAAACATAAACAACAATTGTATAAACTACATAAGCAACAAGCAAAGACGTGAATACAAATAAGATGACACCACCCATAAGGTGCCTGTTTTATAGATGATTGGTTTTCCTTTCGTAGAGAACAATATTTTGGTTTACATTCTTTATTTTTTGGTGTATGGCTTGTATATGGGATTTCTCCAATCATTAATTAAAACATTACCTTATCAAAAAGAGCAACAAGCAAGAGATGAACACAAACAAGATGAAGAAAAAAAAAGACTACTAAAGTAAAGAAAATTCAAGTTGGTGTTCTTGTCTCCATTTTAGGATGAGGAGAGGCATTCAAGAAGGAAAATGGGGGAGGGCTAACTAGCAGACATACCAGATAAAGTTCTATACTAAAGGGACGTTCACATTCTTAGACACATGACGGGCTGTATCAGCCCATACTTCATGAAATATGTACCATGTGAAAACCTTGTAAATTTCTAAATTTCAAGAAGTAACAAATCAACCAGTATTTGCATGTGCAGGTGAGCGAAATTTAGAACAGAAGTGTGCAACATGCAAATGCTGAAAGGGCTAGCTAGCAGACATACCAGACAAAGTTCTATATTAAAGCGACATTTCACATTCTTGTAACATGACCAGATGTTTTAGCCCAAAATTAGTGCCATGTGTACCATGTGAAAAATCTTGTCAATTTCTCAATTTCAAGAAGTAACAAATCAAAGAGTATTTGCATGTGCAGGTGAGCAAAATTCAGAACAGAAGTGTGCAACTCACAAATGTTGAAAGGGATAGCTAGCAGATACACAAGACAAAGTTCTATATTAAAGAGACACATTCACATTCTTAGACAAGTGACAAGCTAAAAAACTTCATGTCATGTGTATCATGTGGAAAACCTTGTCAATTTCTCAATTTCAAGAAGTAACTAATCAAAGCATATTTGCATGTGCAGGTGAGCAGAATTCAGAACAAAACTGTGCAACTCGCAAATGCTGAAAGGGCTAGCTAACAGACATACCAGACAAAGTTCTATATTAAAGGGAAGTTCACATTCTTAAAGACACGTGATGGGCCGTGTCAGCCCAAACTTCATGCCATGTGTACCATGTAGAAAACCTTGTCAATTTCTCAATTTCAAGAAGTAACAAATCAAAGGAGTATATGGATGTGCAGGTGAGCTATATTCAGAACAAGTGTGCAACTCGCAAATACTGAAAGGGCTAGCTAGCGGACATACCCAACCAAAGTTCTATATTAAAGCGGCTCTCACATTCTTAGATACATGACGGGCTGTTTCAGCCCAAACTCCATGCCGTGTGTTGTACCATGTGGAAAACCTTGTCAATTTCCCAATTTTAAGAAGTAACAAATCAAAGAGTATTTGCATGTGCAGGTGAGCAAAATTCAGAAATGTACAAACATCCTAAAATATCTGCTAACTGCTCTGCTATTTCTAAACCCTTTCTTTACATCAAAAATACAAAATATTCATACAATTTTCTTTGATTATCTAGATTGGGTTAGAGATATCCTCAAAGCATCTGTTGTTTCTTCTCTCCATACTGACCACTATATGCAATATGGTATTATCTTACCGTCCCTTCTGACTCTGTTCCCTCCCTCCACTCCTTATGCATCAGCTAAGTAGGTCAGCAATGTGTTCAGGCGTTACCCAATTTGCTCGAGATATACTTGGAAACACAGACCAGATCTGTGATACAATCTTCCAATGAAGAAAAGATGATTATTAGTTTCTTCATTCTCCTAGCCCAAAAACAAAACATCTGGATACCATCTGAAAGCCCCTCCTTTCCAATTTTTCATCAGTGAGACATGCTCTTCAGGTCACCAACCAAGTGCACCTTGTTTGGGACACTGCACTTCCAAATCTGTTTCCAAGGACCTGGTATGTCCCCTCCTTCCTGGTTGCTCCACCACTTCATTTCTCTAGAGTCTTCTTAATAAGAACTAGTCATCACTGTCATGTTCCCACCTCATTGTGTCTGATCCTGTAGATAAACCTAAGAAACCACTAAGCACTTGTAATAACTCAACAAATCTACCCACTTCTCAATCATTCAAGTGCCTTCTGAATGTGAGATTCCACCTTGAGGGGACAGAGAGTGTGTTTGGTATGAAGGAAAACATTTTCTGGAAAATGTTTTCCAATTTCCACATGTTTGGTTGGGACAAAAGTTTCGGAAAATGATTTCCAAATCAACTCATTTTCCTCAAAATTAAGGAAAATGACTTCCCTTCAAAAATTAAGGAAAACATTTTCCATAACTCACCTCCAATTTCAAATTACTTTTTTTTGGGAAAATCATCAATTTAAATAAATATTTTCAATTTCAAAATTTTATTTTTTCACCAGATCCTTGACCCTAACCCCCGGCCAGCCCCCCCCAACCCCAACCCCAACCCCTCCTCAAAAAATTAATTTTGCTTTTTAAAAATATTTTCAACTTCAAATTTTTTATTTTTTAACTCCTACCCCTCCCCCCCACTCCCGGCCAGCCCCCCTACCAGCCCCCACCCACCCCAATCCCCAAAAAAATTAATTTTGTTTTTTAAAAATACTATCAAATTCAAATTTTTATTTTTTCACTCCTATCCCCTCCCCCTCCCCCCGCCCTGCCCCCACCCCACCCCCACCACCACCCAAAAAAATAATAATTTTGATTTTGAAAAATATTTTCAATATCATAAATTATTTTTTACTCTAGTAAAAATAAAAAATGTCTCTCAAAAACATTTTTCATTCATAAATCAAACACTAAAAATCATATCCAGAAAATATTTTCTACTCACCAACCAAACATGAGAAAATAAGTCCAAAATTTACTTGTTTTCCAGGAAAACATTTTCTAGGAAAACATTTTCCATGGAAAACATTTTCCTCCATACCAAACTGTAACGACCCGTTTAGTCGTTTTGAGCAACAGACTTCAATTCTGGAAAAACTGGCAGAAGCGACGGACCCCACGACGGACCGTCAAGGGCACGAGGGACCGTCGCAGGGTCTCGTTTCAAAACACTTAGAAAATCTGAAATTGGGTACTAAAAATCGACTCTCTGAACTTTGTGACGGAATGGCAGGACGGACCGTCACAGGTGTGACGGACCGTCACAGACCCTTGGTGGAAATTTGGGTCTCTGAACTCTGCGACGACCTGCAGGACGGACCGTCGCAGGCACGACGGCCCGTCACAGGTTGCGCAAATCCCAGGCAGAGTCGGATTTCTGGTTAAGTTTTAAGGGACGTTTTTGACTATTCTTGCCTTAATTATAAAGTTCGTGGGGTTATATTAATAACTCAAATTCTTGAGGGGTTAAAAGAGGTAACCCTAAGTTAATTAGTGGGGTATTATTGCCATCTTTTATTCTTAATTATATACTAATTAGGGTAAAAGAAAGAGGGTTTGAATAAAGAAAATAGAAAGAACAAGAGAGAGAGAGAAAATCGAACGAGAAGGGAGAAACAAAGCTTTGGGAAAATTCTTGCTTGATTCAACTCTTCGGTGGAGGTAGGTTATGGTTTTCATGCTTTCATAGTAAACTCTTAATAGAGAATGATATGTATTGGTAGTATTGTAAACCCTACTATAAGCTTAATTGTATGTTTGCGTGAATATGATTATGTGATTGTGATAAGATAAGCATGATGAAAATATTGAATCCCAAATCTTGAAAGGAAACTTTAATATACATTATTAATGATGATGCCTTGGTATAGAAGAAGGCTTGATGAATTAAAGTAATAGGATTGATGATACCTTGGTATAGAGAAGGCCTGATGATTTACAGAATGATGTAGGGGATCGGGTGTCACGAACCGACACGTAGATATAGGGGATCAGAGTGTCACGTACCGACACAAGAGGAATAATGAATATGAGGGATCGGAGTGTCACGTACCGACACAAGAGAATTAAAGATAATGAATCTTGAAAGATGTTAATATACTCAATCTAACGAACATAATTCCCAAATGAGTATGGTGTTGAGGCTTGAGCCCTCATGGATGAACTTGATGGTACTTATTGATGATTATAATACTTGTTGTGGCTACATGTTGAGTTTTATAGTTGATTTACGATAATATTGATATATACTGTTCCCTATTTTGAGTTGGCCGATGATATCTACTCAGTACCCGTGTTTTGTACTGACCCCTACTTTTATGTTTTCTTCTTGTTTATTTGTGGAGTGCAGCAAACGTGCCATCGTCTTCAACTCAACAGTAATTCAAGCCAGTCTTACTACATCGGAAATTCAGGGTGAGCTAATGCTTCTAGCTTGGACTGGATCTTCTTCTTCAAGTCTTGATGCCTTGAACTTCCGGCATGGACTAGCTTCTTATGTATTTTTAGCTTTTAGAATACTCTTAGTTTAGTCATTTGATCGTAGATGTTCTTGTGATGATGACTTCCAGGTTTTGGAAATAATAGATGTTGAATATTGATAGTTATTGAATTGATTTTATTAATGAGTTAAGTCTTCCGCATTATTTTCTACTGTTATTACATTGAAATGTTAAGGTTTAGATTGGTTGGTTCGCTCACATAGGAGGGTAAGTGTGGGTGCCAGTCGCAACCCGGTTTGGGTCGTGACACAAACACACCCAGAGTGTCAACTATTGATGCTTCAGAGTTGCTACAAAATGAGAACAGTTCCGAAAATGAGCTCATTAAAGGCTCGAGTCCAATCCATTTATCTCTCGGAAAAAGGATCTAGGTGTCATTCCACACACTACAGTCTATATTCCCAGCCAACATAGACCATATTAGAACACAAATAGTTACTCTGCCCATATTTTTATAGTTACTTCCTTCCAGAGTGCATGATCCTCACCAACAAACCTCCATTTTGTCAATAAGCATCTGTTTTGAAGCCCCAGATTCCTAATACCAAGTCAACCATAAGCTGAGCAGTTTGGCATTTCACTTAGTGAATACCTCTGCCCTCCTTATTACCTAACATAGAAAGTCCTCAACTTGTATGGTATCCTCCACCTGAAGGCATTAGAAATAAGGACATGACATGTGTTGGCAATGAGTCCAATACTGAGTTCATAAGAGTACTACTTCCTCCAAGAGATAAACATCGGGCTTTCCAATTGGCTAGTTTTTCAAGTGTTATCAAACGCGAAAAGCGCAAAAAAACTCTAAGGCCCATTGGACCTTTATGTGCAAACAAAGAATGGGCTTTAATGAAAAAAGGCACAAAGGGAGAAAAAATTACAAATATATATGCTGAGTCCAAGACGAATAATTATAAACACAAATAACAAATATATGACTGAAGAAATCGAAAAAAATAATGATAAAGTACCTTTTCAAAAAAAATGTGATTAAGTGAAATATCAATTGTTTAGTGTCACCTCTTCGGCAGAGACACATTGGCAAGGAAAAATATGTCTTAGAACACTGGTGACGACACCGAAGCGCACATAAAGCAAGTCGAGCGCTCAACACATTTTGAGTTTGGTTACTAATTTTTTCAATAATCTCATCCCAAACTTCTAGCTCCTTATGATTGTTTCCAAGGGGCATCCCCAAGTAAGTTGGTCGGGAAATTCTCAATTTTACAACTCAAGATGTTGGACTGATGACTTACATGCGTCCACCACAAGTCAATGGACCAAGTCCGTTCACATAGTAAGAACAGTGCAGAAAGAAAAACTTAAAATAAAGAACACAAAATGTTTACGTGTTAACCCCCTTGCTTAAGGAAGGAGAAAATCACAACCTGTCTCACAGGATTTCGCCAATTCCATTACTTCAAAGAGTTAAGATCCCGATTACAAACTCTTGCAACCTAGGAAATGAACTCTTAATCCCTTCTCCTTTCGTAACAGCTTTGTTACTCATAAACAAAGTAATACCTCTATTGCCTACTACGCCAACAAGCTAAGTTAATGTAGACTTCAAGAACACGACATAGCTAACTCTAGCTACAACTCAAACTTTTAACAACGATTACAACTGAAATGATCTGATTCCTTTATAACATATGAACAGATCTTACACTGTATAAACACGAGACGATAAACTAAAATAACAACTAAAGGGAACAGTAGATCACTCGATCAGATCTCTTGATGCATATGAGAATATTTCTTTTTGAGAGTGGATTTTGCCGTATGGAAATCTTCAACTCAAAAATTAGGAAACGTCCCTTGACAAGATGACTATTATAAGATGGACAAACTACCTAGTGCAACGCCATTGGCTGAGTACTATTCCTCTGAAAAGGTGCACCAACCACTGCAATTGTGGCAGCAGTTGCAGCTTTACAACTGTCCTTTGCACATTGCCTGAAACTCTCAGTCCCTCATGGGATCAGGTCCCCAACTAGATGTCATAGTTTGTTAAATCATCGAAACTTATAACATGGACAGGCATTGAATTTGTGGAACTTCTTTGACAGGGAAACTACTACCTTTCCTCCAATTTTACAAATGGACCAAAAATTGCCCAAAGATCACCAAAATCATTCTGATGTACATGATCTGATCTGCTTTAGCATCTTAGAAAACAACTATATCATCAGCAATAATGAAAGGAAATCTACATCTCTTCCCCTGCTTGATTGCCTATCCTGAAACCTTTTATCCACTGTTCTGAATAGTACCTCTCATCATACTACTGAAACCTTCCATAGCTAATATGAAAAGGCAAAGAGAGGGGGGTCTCCCCGAGTCCTCTTTCTCTGAGGGAAAATTCCAGCAATTTCTCCTATGACTAGAATTCAGGACAGTATTGATACAAAAACCATCCACTTTAACCATCTTCCACCAAAACCCATTTTTTAAAGAAGGTTGAGAAGTAACTCCCAGTTGACATGATCATAATGGGTTCTCTATAGCTAGGTTTCACATGATCCCTGGATCTTCACCTTCGAGTCTAGAATCCACAGGTTCACTGACTAAAAGAGTTGCATCCATAATTTGTTTGCCTTTTATGAGAAATTGTCCCTTTATGTGCTCTAATATTGTATTACAAGCATGTACGATACCTATTAGTTATCAATCAAGTAAACAAGGACCACGACTCCCATTCTCTATGCACCACAAGGCTACCATCCTTTTTTTGAATTTGATGCTCTCAATCTCAAACATACAGGCCAGGACCTAGAATTATCTATATTTGCACATTTAAACTTATGCTAAAAAATAATTCATACAACAAACTAACACCCTCAATGTTCCAGAGAACATAGTGCCCAACAAAGCAAAAAAATGGGGAAAACGACAAGACTTGCAAAAAGAAGGTGATGGAAAAAGGTAAGAGACTTTCTATTGTGATAATTACCATTGTGGAAATATTCTTTTTCCCATCAGTTGCTCGGATGAGGCACTTAAATTCAAGAGTTTCACCAGCTGTCTTCATCTTATTCCGTTGGGCTTTAGATTTATCAGAAGCTATACAAAGGACAAGATTGCTCAATCAGTATTACTCATAAAGAGAATACAAAGCACAAAACACAGGAAAACCAACGAAGAGGCAAACTCACAGTGTTTAAGCGTAACCCAAACGGAACCATGCTCAGTAGTTCGCTCAAACATACTCGTCAGTTCATTGAGGAATGGGTCTGGCTGTAATCGCACCTGACAAATCCAATTCAGATCAGTAATTGTCAACTTATGTTCTACCAAAAAGATGGACAAAGCCACTTCTTTCAAACTTCCCAAAAATAAGCAAAATGCCATATAATTTTGTATCCACAAATAGGAAGCACATTGAACTCCACAATGTGATTACTTAACATAAACAATGTGAGCATGCTTCACCAGTGCCACCTGAATAAAGGAGGAAGAAATACAGTAGTTGGGTAGCTTGAGTGTGTGCTCAGGAGAGAAAGCAAGGATGAAACCAGTGTGTAGACTTAGAAGATTCCTGTAATTTCGCTTATTTCTACGCTGGCTATCAACCCAACCCATGTAATCCTCCTCCTTTATCCAGTTAAAGGATGAAGTAAAAACATCAGATTCAACAAATTTTCTAACCTACACATCAAATTCATCAGCACTCGAGTATAATGCTAAGTGGGAAAGTTTTCCATCACCTCAACCCCCAATTAGTTAATTCAATCGATAAGCACCATTTTAAACTGGTATTAACTAATTTCCACAATTCAATATAGTGAGATTCGGGATACATACATAACAACTCAAGAACACAAAGAATCTAACATGAATTTATACTCTACAGAAACCCATAATCTCAAAAAGGAAATATAGATCAAATAAAGCTGAAAACGGCGTAAACAAAGAAAAATTAACATCAAAAAATTCTACATTGTTTGATTTCCAGATTTGATTCGAAAGAGTATTGCGATCAATTGATTTTGATGAGTTGAAGTTAGCGCTTACCATCTTCGAACAGCAAATCTCAAAACTCAAAAACCAAAACTTCAACACAGCGATGAAGAGAAGCGATGGGTCAAAGAAACGTCAAGGGGTATATATTTCTGTATTAAAATTCAATAAAAATGTATTTATTACTCCTATGACTCAAAAATATGGTTTTTTCATTAAATTCATATTTCTTTTCTATGTAAACACATTTTTTTCCTAATGATGTTTCTTTTTTATTTTTTTTATTTGTAGATGTTTATCTTATTTCAATTTGTAAAAAGATTAAAGGGGATCTTTATTGGTATCTAGATGAAAAATTATGGGAACTTTCATATATAGTCACTCAATAATAGCCTAATTACTCTGCATAACTATAGTTTGATAATTACAATTCGTAACATGTTATAGGAAGGAAAGAGGAAGCAAGATCGAGAGAGAGGAGAGAGGACAAAAAGTGGAAGAGAGGTGAATTGTATATGTATACTGATTAGATAATTGTACATTATACATATGTATTTGTATATATGGCAAACAAGATTTGGAGAAGGAGGAAAGAGGCGATCAAGATTGGGAGAGAGAAGAGAGAGAGGACAAAAAGTGGGAGAGAGGTGAATTGTATATGTATATTGATTTAGATAACGGTATATTATGCATATGAATTTGTATATATGACAAGCGAGATTGGGGGAGAGAGGAGAGAGGCGAGCGAGAGAGGAAAAAGAGTGGGAGAGAGACGAATTGTATATGTATATCGATTAGATAATTGTATATATCCATATGCATTTGTATATTTTGGCGAATTTACATATACAAATGTGGCTAATTATACAAGCTCGAAGTCAACCCACATAATTAATGTATAATGTTAGTCGTAAGTGGTAATTATAACAAACTATAGATATGATGAGTAATTATGTAGTATAAGTTTGCTTAACCGCATAATTTTCTCAAAAATTAATGATGAGATTATTGTATCTTTTTTCTTAAAGAGCCATGTATCATTGGTTGAAAAGTTACCCGAGGTTATTCTATTTTAATTAAAATTTGATTGAAAAGAAAAGAAAATATTATTTTCTAATGGTTTGCAATTATCATGATTTTAAAATAAAAAAATAAACATAGCTTTCTTTAAAAGTAATATTTGTATTTGGAACAAAAAAAAAATAAATAAATATATATATATTACTCTTATTTGTACGAACACAACAATTAAGTATGGTGAGTTTAGTTGTACTATAAATGTCATTGGTTGTGGATTTTAGGTTGTTTGCTTAACACGTGTATACTTCTTTTTTCCAGTAAAACGATTGTATGTCAAAACACATCAAAGTTCTGCCTTCCTTCTCCAAATGAGCTTCTCTTTTTCTCTTCTTCATGTCTTTCTATCTCATTTTTATCTTTCACTTTGTTGTTTTGCTCTCATTGTTTTTCCTTGCTTTCTCATCATCTTCTTCTTCTAAGTGTTTTGATTAAATTTTGTTGAATCTTCCATTTTAATTTTGGTTTTGGTTTTGGGTTAATTTTATATTCTATTGTTTTGATAGTACGACCAATTTTTGTTGGTATGTGGTTATAGGTATATTGCATGGACGGAATTTCTATGTTGAGTCCACTTCTTCTTCATCTCATATTTACAAAAGCGTAGGCCCATCATAACTTTGCAGTGATGAGTTCTATTATAAGTGGGTAAAGCAAAAAAGTTATTCTGTTAACAAACACCTCTAAATATAATTATGTATGATGACATAAACATATTTTGTAGATGACAAAACCCAAACGTGGAGAAAACACTAAGGAGAAAAAAAGCAATCCCTTCAAAAATAAAAAAAGATGGAAGGAGAGTTCAAAGAGCCCGCGGAAATGCAATATCTGTCAAGGTAAATTCAGCAAAAAAATTTGTCGATATCCCAGAGCACACAAAGGAATGTAATGCAAAAAAGGTTAGTACTAATTTACATTGTTAAGTGCTAGCAAACTACTTAATAATTTGGGTCTTTAGATATGATAATGTCAAAAAGTCTGCTAGATTAGGTTCTAAAGAAATGAATGAAACCTTGTTCTTTTCTTTGTTGTACAGACTATGCATGCTTAATTCATACATTGTAATTCTGTTCATAACTAAACAT
The DNA here is from genome assembly GCF_036512215.1 of Solanum lycopersicum. Classification (NCBI taxonomy): domain Eukaryota; kingdom Viridiplantae; phylum Streptophyta; class Magnoliopsida; order Solanales; family Solanaceae; genus Solanum; species Solanum lycopersicum. The sequence goes on from NC_090805.1 coordinate 38,731,590, forward strand.
TTATTTTGAAATATGTCTTTATTAAGTAGTGGAGTATAGACTATTGTCCTGTCCCGTCAATTTTTAATAAGATTTTACATCCAGATAGGTGCGAAAGATTCTAGAGTTTTGGAGAAGTTTATAGAAAACTCTATAAGCCCTTAGATATTCTAAGAAAACTCTATAGTTCCTTAGGTATTTCCTTGGAAGACTCTAAAATAACTTAGAAGATGTCTTAGAAAGCTTTGGAATATCCTAAAACTTGTAGAAAGTTTTAGAGAGGGACCAAAATGTAATTGTTAGGAGGACTTATAAAATAAATATTATTTACACTTTAGCCCCTAGATTGTAGTACAAATAAATGGGCACTCATTTGTAAATCAACCAAACAAAGTTATAAGCAATCTTCCAAAGTTAATACAAAAGTCTTCTTCAAAGTTCTCATTTATTCTTTCTACATCTTTCTTTACACTATCTTCGCAATCTTAGCATAAAGGGTTTACTTGAACTTACAATATCGTGAAAAACTTATGAGTAAGTTGTCAAGTGTCACACGGAGCTTTAATAAGACTCTAAGTTTGTGACACTATGCATACTTAATTCATACATTGAAGCTATGTTTATAACTAGAAATGATTGTTTTGCGTTGTTATATATGTCACTTTGTTTTGATAGACACAATGTAATAAATTTATTATGATGGGGAAAGGATAAAAAGAAAGAGATTAGTAACACTATCAAATTAGTTACTAATTCATTAAAACTATACTTATATATAGAATACTTGTTAAACAAATGTGTAGGGGAAATATTGTATTCTATTACTTAATAATTTGGGTCTTTAGATGTGATGATATCACATGTCTGCTAGATTATAATGGGGAAAGAATAAAAAGAAACAGAATAGTAATATGTTCCAGTTTAGTTTCTATTCATTAAAACTATCCTTATATGTAGAATAGTTATTTAAACTAATTTGTGTAGGGAATGTGTAGTACATATTAATATTGTCCTGTTATAGCTTAGAAGTATACCACTACTTAATTTAAGTTTTTAGATGTTATAATACCAAAAGTAACACAAATCTATATTAGAGTTTTAACTAGTTATTTTCTTCATTGAAAACACCATACATGCTAATTGATATTAACTCTGTTTAGAACTAAAATTTCATTTGTTTTATTAAAATTTCAGATAAGGCAACTGCAAAGGCAGCACAGGCAGCTAGAGCTATTCAAGCTGCTCATAAAAGGAAGAAGGTCAAGAGCAAGTTGTATTAAAAGAAATATGAAAGACTTATTTTACTTGATCACTTTTGGATCAAAGAATTAAGGCAGAAGCAAGTTCTATTACTAAATATATTTGCTACTACGTTAATGTTTTCTCATAATTTTATGATAACTATAATGTTGTAACAGATTACTGCATCATTGTTGTTATGATGCTTTTCTCTCATTTTTAAAAACGTTGATTTACTAAAGATACTATTAATACGTTACTATTTTCTCATAGTTTTTGTTGACTATAATGATGTAACAGATTACTACATCATTGCTGTGATGCTATATATCTCACTTTGAAGACATTGGTTTATTAAAAATATTGCTATTACGTTTATGTTTTCTCATAATTTTATATTGTCTCTAATATTGTAACGGACTAATGCATCATTGTTGTGATACTGCCTATTTCTCACTTTGAATAAGTTGGTTTACTAAAGATACTGCTACTACGTTAATGTTTTCTCATAGTTTTTGTTGAATATGTTCCCTTATAGCTTTGGAGAAATGAACTCAATTTTTGCTCTTTACTTAACTTGAAACTTAACTCTTACAGAATACTTAATTCCCTTATAGCCTTTGAGATGTTTACTCAACTCTTTACTTTTTGCTCAACTTGTAACTTGATCCTTAAAACAAGGTTAGACCCTTCAAATTAGACAAGTTTTCAACTCCATACTCCACTAAGGTGAGCTTTTTTTTTTCTTTATAACAAATTAAATTTTTTTAAATAATCAACTAGTTGAAACAATAAATATTGATATTCAGTATAAATATCACTAAAATCTCTCAATTAACACTAAATGTATTGTTATTAAATGTCTCTTTTGTTGCGATAAATCAATCGATCAAGTAAATTTGCCATAAAAAATAATTCAATGCTTGATATTTTTCTTTTCGTAGTCAACCAAGTCCTATATATTATGCCTTAATATACTTATTTCTACCCGATAATTTTATACCTCATAAACTTAAACATAATTTAATTTAGAAAAAATTATGTGGATAAGTAAATATATATTAGTTAATTAGTTAACATAGCTACAATTTGCGTTAGTTACAATTTGTGATCAACTTTTTGTTATAATTAAGTTTTTTAGATTTGTATAATTTGTGTGTTTGTACAATTTAATTTGTATGTGTATAATGTAATTATATATAATATAATTTGTATAACTTTTAAAATTAGGATGTTTATGTTTGTATAAATTCGTTAATTCGAGTTTATACATAAATAGTTGAATTATACAAATGTACAACGAATTATACCAAAGAGTACGTAAACTATAGTTACAACTTACAACATGTAAATAAACAAACTATAGTTATGAAACATAATTAATTTTAGGGAAAATGGTCAAAAATACCCCTCGACTTTGTTTATTAGTTGAATATGCCTTTGCCGCTAAAATGAAGTTATTTTTACCCTTGCCATCTACAAACTTATTACATATACCCCTCAATTGGATGAAAAATCCTAAATCAACAGAAATAACCCGATTTACTTAAATTAACCAATTTAAATCCAACCAGACCCGACCCACTTATCATTACGTGATAATGCTGAATTTTTTGAACATATTTTTTTCATTACGTGATAAAATTTCTCATGCACCTATTGAAGAAATCATGAGAACACCTATAATATTGATGAACTACAAAGGAGCAAAAGGCCAAGAAAAGAATATTTTTCTTATGGAAATTATTTTTAAATTTTTGTTGTTGATAATGAATCATTAGATTATTTTGAAGTTATATATTCTTCAGATGCTAAATTTTGGAAAGAGGCAATAAAAATTGAAAGTGATTAAATAATGAAAAATAAAACATGAATTTTGACTGACTTACCTCCTGGTGCAAAACCTATTGATTGTAAATGAATTTTCAAAAAGAAACTTAATCCTGATGGATCTATAGATAACTATAAAGCTCGGTTAGTAGCAAAAGGATTTTCTCAAAAATAAAATATTTATTATTTTGATACTTTTGCACTAGTGACCAGAATTTTTCTATTCGAATTTTAATTGTCTTAGCATCTATTCACAAGCTTTTTATTCACCAAATGGATGTAAAAACAACTTTCTTAAATGGTGATTTAGAAGAAGAAATTTATATGGTATAACTTGAAGGATATATTATTCTTGGACAAGAAAATAAGGTTTGTAAGTTAATTAAATCTCTTTATGGCCTAAAACAAACTTTTAAATACTGGCATGAAAAATTAAATCAAGTCTTATTGATAGATAATTTTACCTCTGTTGAAGTGGATAAATGTGTTTATACCAAAATTGTTGATAATGATTATGTGATAATATGTTTATATGTTGATGACATGCTTATATCTGCTAAAAGTTTAAATAGGGATAATGCACAAGTACCCCCTCAACCTATGCCCGAAACTTCAGAGACACACTTATACTATACTAAGATCCTATTATCCCCCTAAACTTATTTTATTAATAATTTCTACCCCTTTTCGGCCTACGTGGCACAATCTTGTGGTCCAACACTGGTTGACTTTTTCTTTCAAGCTAGTGCCACGTAGGCCGAAAAGGGGTAAAAAATTACTTATAAAATAAGTTCAGGGAGGTAATAGGACCTTAGTATTAATATAAGTGTGTCTCTGAGATTCGGGCATAGGTTGAGGAGGTACTTGTGCATTTTCCCCTTTAAATATTGTGAATAGTACTAAATTATTTTTGTCTACTGATTTTGATATGAAAGATATGGGTGAAGTAAATATGATTTTGGGAGTTAAGGTAATAAGGAGTGAAGATGGTATAATTTTGTCACAAGAACATTATGTGGAAAGACTTCTTAAATAGTTGAACGTTTTGAGGTGAAACCTATAGCCACTCCTTATGATGCTAACTCTAAATTGAAAAAAGAATTATGGTGACCCAGTTGCTCAATCAAACAATGCTTAAATTATTGAAAGTCTATAGCATTTGATGAATTTTACTAGGCTTGATATGTCTATGTTATTTTTAAATTGAGTAGATATACTCATAATCTCAAAAATGAGCATTGATTTACATTTAATAGACCGATGAAATATTTGAGAAAAACCATGAATTATGATAGTACGTATAGTGGATTTGCTTCTACTTTAGAAGGGTATTATGATGCAACCTGAATCTTTGATTCATATGAGACAAAATCCACGAATGGATATCTGTTCACCTTAGATGGTGGTGGAGTATCCTGAAAATCAGCTAAACAGATGATCATAGCTAGATCGACTTTGGAGTCAGAGTTTGTAGCTCTGGAGCTGGCTGGTTCTGAGGCTGAGTGTCTAAGAAATTTTTTAGCGAATATCCTTTTGATAAAGGATGAATTTCCTCCAGTGTTTATACATTGTGATTCTCAAGCCGCAATTGCTATTGCTAAGAATAAATTTTATAATTGTAAGAGCAGACACATGAAATTGAGGCATGATGTCATTAAGCAACTGCTGGAAGATGGAGTAATTGCAATAGATTATGTTAAGTCAAAATTGAACTTGGACGATTCATTTACTAAACCCGTGGGAAGAAAATTAATTTCTCAGACCTTAATAGAGATGGATTTAAGGCCAATTAATAGTCAATACAGATGGAAACACTAACCTATGTGATTGCAGATCCCATGAAGTATGTTTATGGTAATAACAAGTCGATATTGGCTCTGCACACTAAATGAGAGTGTTTGAAACTGTTATTAAAAATGAGGGATGAGTTATTAACTCTTAATGAATTCATAGTCCTTAATTAAAAATGGTGTATTTAAAGTAGTGTACACTTGATGAATTCACCTGTATGAGAGTTGTAGTGTGGCCGCTCCTACGAGACTTTGGCCTAGTCTCTAGAGCTCTCATGAATACCAGGCATGCACATGACCTAGTGGCGCAAAACCGCGTTGAACAGCAAAATTATTGTGGTCAAAATGTGATTGGTAAAGTCTCTGATTTACAACTAGAATTATTTGGTTCATAGAAATATTATATTTCACCAATAATTTTGTAAATCAATTTTATTGATCTAAGTTTGATTTATAGTCCGAAAGACACCAAATCTATTGCATATGTCTTGAAAATTCAGCAAGTTATATTTTATTCGTATAAAATCTTTTGAAATAAGTAGGGGATCGTATGTAAAATAATGATAGTATTTTATTTCAAAAGAATCTATATTTTTAAGATAAATTATTTAAAAGTGTAATTAAGATATTTTGCATTACTCGGGCAAATGGCAACTTGGCCAGCTGTTTCTTGAAAACCATTTGAACTAATCAAATGGAAAGCTTACATTTTGGCCTATAAATAAACATTATCTTTCACTTTTCAATTGACATTATATATATTTGTTCTGTTGTTTCTCCCTCACTCTCGTTCTATCCTCTATTCTCTATGACTTTCTAGTTTAATTACTTTATTATATTGTTGGTTATTTATTTTATTTTCTAAATCCCTTGCTGATGATGATTAATTTGTTGATGATTGTATCGTCTATTTACATTAGGGAAGTGCCTGTTTATTTTTAGGGAAATATTTCACGCCGTTGAAATAGTTTCTTAGGATAGTGTCCAACACAGCTCAAGTATTAATTTTGTGCACTATTATTATATATCATCGTAGTAATTTTTATCTTAATTTCAGGACTACTATTTTGCTAAATAATAAAGTTAATTATTATTACTATGAAATTTTCTTTTATTTCACCAACAATATGTACTAAGTATGATAGTCATGCATGAAATATTTGAAACCATGAGAAATATCTACGGCTCGACTTCTAATTTTGAATTTTTTTCAAGTCTGGGCTCACCTATCAGACCTATCTAAGGCTCGTGCATTGAACGACGGACCGTCCTGGAGAACCATTGAAAAATATAAAAAAAAAAACTTGACATTTCGAAAAAAATCTAACTCACCGACCACGCCACCACCTACAGACCGTCGAGCCACCTATGGTCCGTGGATTGTGTCGTTGGGTCTGACACAAGTCTGTTAAAAAAGAAGCTTTCTCCCTTTTGAATCTGAGGTGTTACACAAAGTGTATCGTCGTTCAAATCCTCGATATCCTTTAACATAAGGAAAAGACTAACATTATTCGTTATTTTCGGGTCATTTCGTTGCATTCAATATCAATAGTCTTAGGAGACATAGCATCTACGTTCTTTTTAGTAAGATATCTGAAAATACTTTTGGATACCTTATCAACATTTTTTCAGACACAATTAGAGCATTTCAAAATTACCGTTACGCGAACATCTTTTTTCTAAGTTAGGAACCGCAATCGAAATATGATTTACTCAATTTTCTATTTTTAATTCAAAACAAAAAAAGGATAAAATAAAAATTACTAACTTATCGAATAAACCATTATCTCGTTAAGGATTGTCATACCTGCACTTTTACCTTCAAGGATATAAACATATAAAGTACATATTATATTATAAAAAGGAATTTTTGCTCAAAAATAACTTATATATGCTTCATAGTTATAGTTTGTCAATTACGATTCGTAATTATATGTTAAAGGCATGAGAGAGGAGAGCCAGATAGGGCATAGAGCATAGAGAAGCAAATTATATATGTATATCTTCAAAAATAAGTGTATATATGCAACTGATATACATATGCATTTGTATATCTGGCGAGCGAGATTGGAGAGGGGAAAGGGGGAGAGGCGAGCGAGATTGGGAGAAGGGAAGAGAGAGGCAAGCGAGACAAGGTAGAGAGTGGAGAGAGACTAATCATATTTGTATAAGTAACACCCCGTAGCCAAAACAGACCAAAAATTAATTTTTCAGAAAAATCTACAGGTGCAACCGATGTGATTATCGATGGACCGTTTCCTGACCCACGGTCCGTCCTGCACAATCGTCGATGGGATCAGAGACTCCCAAAAACTCAGTCGGAAAAATTGGCTAAGTCTTGATCTACAGACAAACCTACAGTCCGTAGGTCAGACAACGGTTCGTAGTCTGTGACCGTCGATCAAGACCCCTATTTCACCCACTCTCTGACAAGAGCTACGGATGACCAGCACGGTCCGTAGGTGGACCTGAGGTCCGTAGGTCTGACCGTAGGTGGGAAATTAGCAGACAGTTAAGAAGAAATGTAGTTGGGTCAACTTCAAATGGTCATAAGTCTTAGCATAAAATGAATTAGGTATCTCATGACCTACCCACAGATAGGTAATTGAATTACCTTTTCAAAGCCACCGACCTTACTAAAATTAGACCTCCGAGTAAAAATTTATGCCCGTTTTAGTAAAGGTCTGTCGAATAGGCCCAACCGACGGGGCGTCGGTCAATCGACGGACCGTCAGTCTTGGCCGTCAATTGGTCTGACATAAACTTTCCTATGGGTCTTTTGGACCTTTCTCACTTTATTTAAGCCCTAAGTTACGTCGTTTTGACCCTAAATCACCACATATTAATCAGTTTCAGCCTAGAAACATAATTAAAACATATCTAAGTCAAATCATTAAATCATAACTTAGAAAATTAGAAGCAAGAGAGGAGAAAAAAGCTCAAGAACCATAGGTCAAAAACGCCACAAGATCCTGCAGTTCAAGCTCCGAATTCTAAGTATTTTTCCGTGGATTTCATCATCAGGTATGTGGGATTTCACTGGTGGGTTCCTTTCACCCATTGGGTCCCTAGTTTTCAGTCAGATTCTTGATTCTATTAATCATGATTAAACCTAGGGTTTCTAGAACTTTTATAGAACTTCATGAACTTATTAAATATATATTTCAAAATAAGATTATCATGTTATTACTCAGATTATCACATGAATTTCAGAACCCTAGCTTTGTATTTCTTTAGTCCTTGAATTACACATGCTAGGTTAAATATTTCAGTTATTCAGTTATACATGCCTCAGTTTTTAATGCATCATTATCAGTTTAAAAATGTTGCATTCTCAGTTTGCATGTTCAATTTTGAGCTATCCAGTATTTACAGAAAATTCAGACATAATCAATTAACTATATAAATCTATGGGAGTAGCATAATACCGAGTTAGACTAGGGTTCAGCATACCCAATAGTCCCAGAACTACTAGCCAAGTAGCTTGTAAGTCCCCTTTGTGGGAAATCAGTTTAGTGATCATGCCAGCATGCCTTTATACCTTTGGCAGGGTATATTGGGTCCTTTTGATGGGGCGTATACATCGGACTCCACATTTAGCTCATGTGGTTTTATTATCGTTTATTAGTAGCTCTCACAGATCAGTCAGACCTCTTCATTGACCATTTATCAGTATATTCGGTATTTAGTTTCAACATGTTATAAATTGGTCATTGCATCAGTTAGCTCAGCTTTTAGTTTATCATGTCAGATTATTATACTGTTTTTATCCTTGTTCAGTTATATTTTATTTCAGCTTTAATCTACCCTACATGCTCAGTACCTTTCAAGTACTGACGCATACATGTGCTACATCTTCTCGTGATGTAGGTTCAGATTCACAGCATCTAGATCACGCATAGATCGATTTCCGATCTCTAGTTCAGCAGATTCAATAGTGAGTCCTCATTATCCGAGGACAACAGTCATGATTTTCATTTCAGTATTTTAGTCATTTAGTTTCAGTTTTTGCTAGATTTAGCTGGGGCTTGTCCCAGTATTTCTAGTCCAGTTTAGAGGCTATTTTCAGACATAGTTAGATTCAGCTTAGTATTGAGTTAATATTTTCTTTGTATTAAACTCATTATTTTCAAATATCTCAATTATAGAATATGGGTATTCCCCATCTTTTCAGATTTAATATGATTTAGCTTCTGCATCAGTTTATTATCTTTAATATGCTCATGATCATGCCAGCAGGGTTAGCTTGGGATCACTTGTGGTTCTAAGTTCCGTGTTCGCGTCTCGGGGGTATCTCGGGGCGTGACAAAACTTGGTATCAAAGCACTAGGTTTAAGTGTCCTAGGATTTCTGAAAAGTCGCACTAAGTAGAGTCATTTTTCATGGGTGTGAAGTGCACCACATCTAATGAGAGGGAGGCTGTGAAGTGTTTTAGGAAAAACTTCACTTTCTTGTTACTCTTATCGTGCGTGAGGTATGATTATTCCATTCTAAATTGACGTTCTACGTTTCAAATCATGTGAATGCCATGAATCAAATGCAGCTCTTCCAGCCCCAGATCAGGAAGTCTCCAATGTTGAGTTCAAAAATGCCATACAGATGTTGGCTCAGAGTATGACTATCCAGAATAATAGGGTTCATGCTCATGTGAATGAAAAAAGTGGATCATTAGCAGTAAGGGTCCTTGACTTTGTTAGGATGAATCCGCATGAGTTCTTAGGAGCGCAAATTAATGAGAATCCTTAGAATTTCTCAGATGAGATCAAGAAGATCTTTGAGGTAATGCAATTCACTGGAAATGATCGAGTCGAGTTAGTATCATACCAGTTGAAGGATGTTGCTTATATTTGGTACACTCAGTGGAAGGAGAATAGGGGTGCGAATGCGGCTCCTATCACTTGGGATTGCTTTAGTGAGACTTTTCTCGACAGGTTTTTCTCAATAGAGTTGAGAGAAACAAAAGCCTATGAATTCACGAACTTAAGGCAGGATAATATGATAGTCCAAGAGTATGGACTCAAGTTTAAACAACTCTCCAGGTATGCTCCTCGCATGGTTGCTGACTCCAGGGCTCAGAAGAATAAGTTTTTTGTATGGAGTGTCAGATTTGGTGAAAACTGAGTGCAGAATTGTGATGTTACTTGGGGATATGAACATCTCTAGACTTATGACTCATGCTCAGCAGGTTGAGCGTGATATGCTCCAGCCCCTTCATCAGCTAGTGTTCCATCCTCCAAGAACAAGTATGACCAGAAGGGTAGAGCACCATGCTCTAAATTTCAGAAAAGTGTTTCAGGCACCAAGACTTACCCCACTTGCCCTAAGTGCGGTAAAAACCATCCGGGTGAGTGTCTTATAGGAAAAGAGGGATGTTTTGGGTGCGGGCATTTCGGTCACATGTTGAAGGATTGTCCTTCTAGACAAGGTCAAGGAGATGGTAATGGTAGATCTCAGTCTACAACTTCAGCAGCACTAGCAAGTCGCCCAACTCAGTAAGGTAACTCATTTGATACAGGTGGTTGTCAGCACCAGAATAGTTTGTATGCTCTTCAGGCTGGCCAGGATCAGGAAGGTTCTCTTGATGTAGTCACTGGTACGTTACGTGTCTTTGACCTTGATGTTTATGCATTGTTAGATTCAGGGGCTGCTCTTTTGTTTGTAACTCTTTACATAACATTCCAATTCAATGTCAGTCTAAAAATTCTCTCAGAACCTTTCTCACTCTCTACTCGAGTCGGTGACCCAGTTATAGCTAGACGGGTATACAGAAATTGCCATGTCACAATCTCTTAGAAAGTCACCTCAATAGATCTAGTAGAGTTAGAAATGGTAGACTTCGATGTCATTCTAGGCATGGATTGGTTACACTCATGTTATGCCTCAGTCAATTGTAGAACTGGGATTGTTCGGTTTCAGTTTCCATATGAACCAATCTTAGAATGGATGGGTAGTTGTTTAGCGCCTATGGGTCAATTTATTTCTTACCTTAAGCACAAACATGATATCTAAGGGTTATCTCTATTATATAGTTCGGGTTAAGGATTCTAGCCTTGAAACCCAAACTCTTGAGTCAGTTCCAGTAGTTTGTGAGTTTCCAAAAATATTTCCAGAAGATCTTTTTGGAGTCCCTCCCGAAAGGGAAATCGACTTTGGAATTGATCTCCTTCAAGATACCCAGCCTATTTTTATTCCTTCTTACAGAATGCCTCTAGCAGAGCTAAAGGAATTAAAAGAGCAGTTGAAAGACCTTCTAGATAAGGGTTTCATCAAACCTAGTATTTCATCATGGGGTGCACCAATGTTGTTCTTAAGGAAGAAAGATGGTTTTCTCACAATGTGCATTGACTATAGACAGTTGAACAAGGTCACAATCAAGAATAAGTATCCCATCCCCAAGATTGATGAATTGTTTGACCAACTTCAGGGTGCTAGACATTTCTTAAAGATAGACACTAGATCGGGTTATCATCAGCTTAGAGCCAGAGATAGTGACATTCTGAAAATAGCCTTCAAAACTCGATATGGTCATTATGAATTTGTAGTTATGTCGTTTGGACTAACTAATGCTCATGCAGCTTTTATGGATTTGATCAACATAGTGTTCAAACAGTACTTGGACTTATTCGTTATCGTCTTTATTGATGATATCCTTATTTACTTTAGGAGTGAGGAAGAACATGCAAGTCATTTGAGAGTTATTCTGCAAACTCTCAAGGATCGCCAGTTATTCGCTAAGTTTAGTAAATGTGAGTTCTGGTTGCAATCCATTGATTTTATTGCTCACATTGTATCTAGCGAAGGGATCCGAGTGGATTCTCAGAAGATAGCAGCAGTGAAACAATGGCCCAAACCTACCTCTACTACAGATGTCAGAAATTTCTTAGGTCTAGCGGGTTATTACAGAAGGTTTGTGAAAGGATTTTCATCCATAGCCTCACCATTGACTAGGTTGACACAGAAGATGGTCAAGTTCCAATGGTCAGATGATTGTGAGAAAAGCTTCGCAAAATTGAAAACTAGATTAACTACAACTCCTGTCTTGACTCTACCAGAGGGTTCAGATGGTTATGTGATCTATTGTGATGCATCTTGAGTTGGACTAGGTTGTGTGTTGATGCAGCGAGATAAGGTTATAGTGTATGCCTCTAGACAGCTTAAGGTGCATAAGAAGAACTATCCAACTTATGACCTCGAGCTTGCAACAATGGTGTTTGCACTCAAGATATGGAGACACTACTTGTATGGTGTTCATGTAGATGTGTTCACTGACCATAAGAGCCTTCAGTATGTGTTCACCCAAAAGGAGTTGAATATTTGCTAGAGGAGATGACTTGAATTCCTTAAGGATTATGATATGTGTGTGCATTACCATCCTTGTAAAGCGAAGTAGTAGCAGATGCTCTTAGTAGATTATCTATGGGTAGTGTAGCCTATGTTGAGGAAGAAAGGAAGGAGCTAGTGAAGGATGTTCACAGGCTTGCTCACTTGGGAGTTCGCCTTATTAACATATCAAACAATGGTGTAACAGTTTAGAATGGGGCAGAATCTTCTTTGGGGGAGAAGGTTAAGGAAAAGCAAGACAATAACCCAATATTTCTTGAACTTAAGGGTGCAGTCCATAATCACAGAGTGGAGGTTTTCTCCCAAGGGGGAGGATGGTGTACTTCGCTACCAGGGTAAATTGTATGTTCCTGATGTGGGCGAGTTGAGACAGCATATTCTTGCAGAAGCCCATAACTCTCGGTATTCTATTCATACAAGTACCCCTAAGATGTACCGCGATCTGTGAGAAGTCTATTGGTGGAATGACATGAAGAGGGATATAGCAGACTTTGTGAGTAAGTGCCCAATTACCAGCAAGTCAAGGTAGAACATCAGAAACCAGGGGGTATGACTCAAGAGATCGATATTCCTACTTGGAAGTGGGATGTGATCTATATGGACTTCATCACAGGATTACGCGTACTCGCAGACATAATGACTCCATTGGGTGATAGTTGATATGATGACTAAGTCTTCTTGCTTCTTGGCGGTCAAGACTACATATTCAGCAGAAGACTATGCAAGGTTTTACATTAATGAGATTGTGAGGTTAAAACATATCTAAGTCAAACCATTAAATCAAAACTTAGAAAATTAGAAGCAAGAGAGGAGAAAAAGCTCAAAAATCCTAGGTCAAGAATGCCACAAGCTCCAGCAGATCCAACTCTGAAATCTAAGTATTTTTCCGTGGATTTCATCACCAGGTATGTGGGATTTCACTGGTGGGTTCCTTTCACCCATTGGGTCCCTAGTTTTCAGTCAAATTCTTGATTCTATTAATCATGATTAAACCTAGGGTTTCTAGAACTTTTATAGAACTTCATGAACTTATTAAATATATATTCCAAAATAAGATTATCATGTTATTACTCAGATTATCACATGAATTTCAGAACCCTAGCTTTGTATTTCTTTAGTCCTTGAATTACACATGCTAGGTTAAATATTTCAGTTATTCAGTTATACATGCCTCAGTTTTTAATGCATCATTATCAATTTAAAAATGTTGCATTCTCAGTTTGCATGTTCAGTTTTGAGCTATCCAGTATTTACAGAAAATTCAGACATAATCAATTAACTATATAAATCTATGGGAGTAGCATAATATCGAGTTAGACTAGGGTTCAGCATACCCAATAGTCCCAGAATTACTAGCCAAGTAGGTTGTAAGTCCCCTTTGTGGGAAATCAGTTTAGTGATCATGCCAGCATGCCTTTATACCTTTGGCAGGGTATATTGGGTCCTTTTGATGGGGCGTATACATCGGACTCCACATTTAGCTCATGTGGTTTTATTATCGTTTATCAGTAGCTCTCACAGTCAGTCAGACTCTCTGCATTGACCATTTATTAGTATACTCAGTATTTAGTTTCAACATGTTATAAATTGGTCATTGCATCCAGTTAACTTAGAATTCAGTTTATCATGTCAGATTATAATACTTGCTTTTATGCTTGTTCAGTTATGTTTTATTTCAGCTTTACTCTATCCTACATGCTCAGTACCTTTTAAGTACTGACGCGTACGTTTGTTACATCTTCTCGTGATGTAGGTTCAAGTTCTCAGCATACAGATCAGGCATAGATTTATTTCCGATCTCCAGTTTAGCAAATTCAGTGGTGAGTCCTCATTCTTCGAGGACAACAGTCATGATTTTCATTTCAGTATTTTAGTCATTTACTTTCAGTTTTTGCTAAATTAGCTGGGTCTTGTCCCAATATTTCTAGTCCAATTTAGAGTCTATTTTCAGACATAGTTAGATTCAGCTTAGTATTGAGTTAATATTTTCTTTGTATTAAACTAATTGTTTTCAAATATCTCAGTTATAAAATATGGGTATTCCCTATCTTTTCAGATTTAATTATGATTTACCTTCTGCATCAGTTTATCATCTTTAGTATGCTCATGATCATGCCAGCAGGTTAGCTTGGGATTTTCTAAGCTCCGTATTCGCGTCTCGGGGGTAGCTCGATGCGTGACAGTATATCTGTCATATAATTCCATATGTATAATATGATTTGTATTTTATATTTGTAGTTGTATATGTATAAAAGAGGAGAGAGGAATAGAGGAGAAAGGCGACGTAATTACACATAAAAACATGTTTTATAGCGTAATCAATTCAGCATATAGCTATGCTAGCTAATTAACTAGTATATATTTATTTATCCGCGTAATTTCCCCATTTATAAATCCTAAAGAGCAAAACCACATTTGATAAGAAAACTTACCTAAATACACCATATTCAAAAAAATATTTTCTATTTTTAACTATCCATACAAAACTCAATATATAAAAATCCCGAACCGAATACTTAAAGCCTACTCCTGATATTTAGTCTTGCAAAATGGCTTGGAAAATAACAAGTTAATGTTATGTATAAAATATTAAAATAAAAAACTTAATATATTATGAATAACAAGTAAAAACGAAAATTTATTTTTCAGAAATAATAGACAAGTAAAAGTAAATATATGGAATACTATCCTAAGAAAATAGCCTCTCAATTGAAATTAAGTCATTAACTTGAGACATTTAAAAAAGAAGAGAATATTGCAATTATTTTTGAGGTTCACCTTAAATATCTAAGTCTTGAGGATATCATTTGAGTACTCTTCTTCCACTTTTTTTTTTGGTACATAATTTAATTCTTTTTCATTTCTATGCATATTAAGATAGAGGAAAAAGAAGAAGAAAGATGAATGTATTGGGAGTTTTGAAAATTAGAGTTCGTAGAGGGATTAATCTAGCTATTAGAGATTCTTTTTGTAGTGATCCCTATGTTGTCATCACCATGGGTGGCCAGGTTCGTTATTTATTGTCTTCAAAGAGTTTACGTTCTATGCATTAAAAAAAATATTTGTATTATCATATCATTATAAAAAGTTTTTATAGATAATATTGATTTATAACTTGACATGAATGATAAGAATAGTTTTTTATTTACCTTTCTCAACAAAAATCATATTCTGTTTAGAAAACTGTTCGCATGATTGACTATCTTAACTTTTATGTTATTAATGAAAATTTATTTTCTATGAATTTAATAGAAATCAAAGACTCGAGTTATCAAAGAGAACTGCAATCCTGTGTGGAATGAGGAATTGAGCCTTGCACTCTATGATCCCAACCTTCCTATTACCTTAGTAAGTCTCAATTTTTGTATATATAATTTTATATTTTATTTCGTTTTTTAAAATAAGGATACAATATATTAAACACTAAACATTGTTTGGATTGTGTGTTCATTTCGTCTAAAAATTTAAATTGGTAATAAAAGAGAAATACAAATCTAGCTATCTGGAAAAATCTTACATTCATCGGGTGTTTACACCAAAATCCATTATTATGTGATTTAATGAAGACACATGTTAATTAATTAAGACTGAGTAAAATGAACGATAAATTTGAACACGTGACGTGCATGTATTGAATTGGTGTAAACACCCGGTGCGGGTAAGTTTCACCCTATCTCCCTTAACATTTATTGATCAAACATAATTGGATTCTCATCAAAAGTAATTTTTTGAAAAAAATACTTTCAAAACAAGTTGATTTTAGAAGTTTTGACCGAACAAATTATAAATATCTCTCTGGCCTTAAACTTGGTTCAACGAATATATGATTGTGACAAAATGAGAAATTAACGTCAGATAAAATTTTGTAATTAAAGAACAAAAAGTTTTATGTGAATTTCATTTAGCTGTGGATTAACGATAAATTCTATATTTTCTTGTAGTGTGTATATTGGTTGACTAATTTTTTTTCTTTTTGGATAGACAGTGTATGACAAAGATACATTCACAGCAGATGACAAAATGGGAGATGCAAATATAGACATAAAACCATATCTTGATGCTATAAATATGGGATTAGAAGGTCTCCCAGATGGTGTGAAAGTGGATAGGGTTCAACCAAATAGAGAAAATTGCTTATCTGATGAAAGTTGCATATTATGGGAAAATGGAAAAATGACACAAAATATGCTTCTTAGATTGCAACATGTAGAATGTGGTGAAATTGAAATTCAAATTGAATTGATTAGTGCTCATGGTAAAAGAGGTCGTCTCTATATCTAAGACAAAGTAAATATATATATATATCACCATTTTTTACATGTGTTATCGATGATGTTACACTGAATATATATGTTATATATCGTTGTCATATTATATTGAATTCATGTTGAACATCATGTAAAATGATGATCGTTGTACTTTGTAAATTTTATGTAAGTATCACAATTGGTTATTAGTGAAAGACCTTTTTCTTTTTTTGGCTAAATACATAAACAGATCTCTAAATTTGTTGATTCCCCTCCCCCCCCCCCCCACCAGATACCTTAACTATGCATAATTTGTTCCTTGGGAAAATGCAAGTACCCTCTAGACTATGACCGAAATTTCAGAGACATATCTTAACTAAACTAAGGTCATATTGCCCCCCTGAACTTTTTTTTTTGTAATTTAGTGCACCTTTTGTCTTACGTGGCACACTCGTGACTCCACGCAATTGAGGCGCATGGGAGATATTTAGATGTCATATAAGCCAAAAAGGTGCACAAAATTATAAAAAAAAATAAGTTCAACGGGTAATAGGACCTTAGTTTAGTTTAGGTGTGTCTTTGAAATTTCGGTCATAATCTAGGAGTACTAGTGTATTTATTATTCCTTTTAATCATTGAGTCACCTATAATTTATTTCTTTTAAACACCGTTGATTGATATGAAACCAGATATTGTGAAGGGTATTGATAGAGGATAAATATGTTGTTCCAGAATTCATTATAGTCCAATTGATAGTGAAAATGTTCGAGAACAATTGTGTTTACTTCAACTCATTTGAACACATTAGAAAAAAAATGAGATTAGCACACAGTTTGTCTTCATTCCTTCAATTAAAATCATTACAATCGGAACACAATTGAAGACATTTACAATAGAAAAGTTGACCAATATTAGTCAACAGTGTTTAAAAGGAACAAATTATGGGTAGTTCAATGATTCAATAGGAAATGACATAGTTAAGATACCTGACGAAAAGACCCAACAAATTTAAAGATCTATTTATAAATTTGACCTTTTTTTAAGGAGATGAAGTACCTTTTTTTCCGTTAAACTCGAAGTTTGAAAAGAAGCATTTATTTTAAAAAATAAATAAATCAATTTTGCAATACCTATAAATTATTAACTTTTTGGTGTTTGATAATTTTTTTGTAAAGAGGTTTTTAATTATTATTTTTAAAGAAACTTTTCTGCGGATAACTCCCAATGTTGACAATTAAAGCGTTTGAATAGGATTATAAATGAGGGACCAAATTATAATTGGTGGTGAAAATTATAATTCGTAGGATTTGTGGGATCGCTAGGTAGAGTTTATTAGTAAAAATAATGTATGCATTAATTATATGTATTATAATTTGTTTGATGTATTTTTTTTATGTTTTGTGTGTATTACTAATATCATAGATTTTTAAGTATTAGTAATGCAAATGCTATAGTACATGCACTGATTTGGTTAAAAATTCAATTACCCCAAAAAAGTACTTTTACATATTTTCACCATAATAGTGAATGATACTTTTGTAAATAAATATTTTTATACAATGCATATTATTTTTAACATACCAAATCAAACAACGCTTAACAAATAATCTATGCATAACTAATACATACATTACTAATATACTCAATTGTATGTTATTTTTATACACTATACCAAACGATCCATTATTTTTAAGTGTTGTAGCTTTGAACTAACTACTTTTTTAAAAGTTATGTGTTCACGTCTTTTATTCATATTTTACTTCAACAAATTTATTAATAATTATAAATATATTATTATGTTCAATTATTGCTATTTTCAAAGGCGGATTTAGGATTTGAAGGTCGGGAGTGCCACAACGTTCAAGTAAGATAAACTGACTGGTTGCTTTAATTTTGGGTTACAATTTAGGTTATTATTATTTTTTATTTGTATAAACAAATCGATTAAGTGTGCATATAATAATATTTTCTTTTAGATATTATGTAATTAGAGATAACTAAACAATTCAATTTTTATTTTCTTTTTGGAATTAGATGTCTTATTCGCTGAAACTTTGAGAAAATAAATTTACATTAAAATTTGAGCTTGTATAAACCATCTAATAATATTAACACAAGATATTCATCTTTCATTGACTTTATGTGTTGTTGGAGATATATAGTTAGGAAAGAAAAATTATAGTTTCAACCTATTCATCTTACTTAGCAAAAACGTCGGTAAAGATAGAAAGAACCTTTAAATTAGAAAAAAACATTTTGAAACTTATATTTTCTAAAAACTACTATTTAAAGTAATATTCATTTGATGCTCATAATTCCATGCTCACTAATTGATTAAAAAATTAATACGTTACACTCATATCAATAGATTAATAATAAGTGTAAGAGAAAGTAATAAAAATTAAAAATTAATTGTGAAAAGGGATCAAATTGAATTAATAAAGAATAGTAAATAAATAAGAATGAATGGAGAAAAAGAAAAGAAAAAGAAAAAAGGAACAAAGCAAAAAAAATAAATAGATGTTGCTGTTCAAACCTGCACTGACAAGGTGATAGACTCTACCTTTTACCAACTGAGCTATTTCGCAATACAATCAATTACTGCATATTTAATTATTATACATATATACATATGTATACCATATTTTTTTCGAGATTATTGGGTACCGTGACACTCCACCCAAAAACGTAAATCCGCTCCTGACTATTTTTAATATTCATTTAAATTATAAGTAAAGAAAATAGTTGTATGAGGCAATTTGGGCTTTATATTTCCTAGTACCTAATTATTTTAGCTGTATGACCTTGTTATCAAAAAAGACATTAAAGATGTTATTATCTTATTTTCATTCATCGTTAAATTTTAAACTATTGTTATGCAATACCATTGAAGTAATTAGTAGCATCAACCATTCAACTTCACAATATCAAAATGTTAATTTTATGATACGGGAAAGTATAAAATAGCAAATATTAGACATTTTATAATTATAGTTTGCTTAATTAAGAATAATAGCAAAATATTAAGGGAGGAATGAAGCGAACGAGATCTAGAAGAGAGGAGAGTATATTTTTACTCGAGTTTTGGAGAAAAACACACACATACAAACTGATTTGTATTAAAATAAATACATATTAAGAGGAAAGTGAGACGAGCAAGATCGAGGGAGAGAGAGGAGGGAAACGAGCAAATCAAGAGAGGAAGGAGAGATGTGAGCAAAATAGAGAGAGGAATGAGAGAGGCGAGCGGATTTTATATCCTAAAATTACATAACTAATTATTATAATTATATTTTTACAAATAAAAAAATTTATATTCCATATTATTTAAGATTATGAATATTGTATCCTAAAATTACATACATCATGCTTCTGATATTGGGCCGATTGTTATAAAAGTTTTAGAGGCCGTTTAGATTGATTTAAAAGTTGATCAAAATTATTTTTAATTTATTTTTTAACTTTTGAAAGTTTTGAGATATATAAAAAATAATTTAAAATAAATAAAAAGTAACTCAAAAGAAGTTAGAAAATGTTTGACAAGATAAAAAAAAATTAACTTAAAATAAGTCAAAAATCAAAACTAGATATCCTCTACTTTTTTTAGACTTAAATATCATTTCATTTAGATTTTTTATTTTTAACCAATCCAAACGAACTCTTACTGATTTCTTCAATGAACTAAAATTTGAATTACAACAGAGCATAAATTTAATAATCAAATAAATATAAAAAATATTCGTATTATTTTTTTAATCACAAGTTTAGATTCCAAAATGGTATAATAAATAAAATCGTTTTCCCTTTAATAAAAAGCCTCAAATTCAAGTTTTAGATTTAAAATATTTTTAATAAAAAAGTATTTTCCTCAAGTGAATCGTAATACAATATAAAATAGGGAAAAGGGTCAAATATGTCCCTAAACTATTCGAAAAGGTTTAGATATACCATCCGTTTAAAGTTTGGTTCACTCATGCCCTCGCCGTTCAACTTTTGGTCCAAATATGCCCTTATGGGCGTTAGTTGTCATGTTGGACATATCCAACTCATTTTTCATTTCTTTAAATGATACATGGATTGACATGTCATTTTTGGCCTTACCACATAACATTTATATGAAATAGAAAGATATTCGGATTCATAAACATCTAATCCGACCCATAAATCAGCTCTTTTTAAATTCACCATCCGACCCATTTTTAACAATTTTGTTTAATTTTTATTATTGCGGTAAATCCCAAAAATGGGTAATTAATTAATAAAAAATAGAAAAAAATAAAAAATTAACGCCAAAAATTCACAAATAAATATAGTAACCTTAAATCTAACATTTCATTTTTTTAGATTTTTTATTTTTCGATAAATCTCAAAAAATGAGTAATTGATTAATAAAAAATATGAAAAAAAATATAGATTAACACCAAAAGTTCACAAATAAATATAGTAACATTTCAATCTACAATTTTTTAAATTTTTTTATATTTTTCGGCAAATCCCGAAAATGTGTAATTTTTTAATAAAAAGGGAAAAATATGTACGTCAAAATTCACAAATAAATATAGTTAGCTTAAATTCAATAATTTCAACAATTTTTTTATTTTTTATTTTTTTGTATTTTCCTATTTTTTATTTTTAAATTTTTTGCGTAATTTTTATATTTTTTCATATTTTTTGTTTAATCTAATTTTTGGGATTTGTCAAAAAAATTAAAAATTAAAAAAATATTAAAATTGTTAAATTTAAGGTTACTGTATTTATTTTTTAATTTTTGGCATTAATTTTATATTTTTTTTATACTTTTTATTAATTAATTACTCATTTCGGGATTTATCGAAAAAAATATTTTTTTTTAAAAAAAAGTGTTTAAATTTAATTTAAGGCTACTATAATTATTTATGAATTTTTGGCATTAATTTTATACTTTTTTCATATTTTCCTATTTTTTATTAATTAATTACTCGTTTTTGAAATTTATCAAAAAAAATAAAAATTAAACAAAATTGTTGAAAATTGGTCGGATAATTTATTTAATAGGGGTTGATTTATGGGTCGAATTAGGTATTTATGAGTCCGAATATCTTTTCATTTTCATATAAATGTTATGTGGTAAGGCCAAAATGACATGACAATTCCATGTGGCATTTAAAGAAATAAAAAATGAGTTGGATATGTCCAACATAACAATTAACGTCCATAAGGACATATTTGGACCAAAAATTGAATGTTGAGGGTATCAATGAACCAAACTTTAAACAGAGGATATATCTAGACCTTTTTGAATAGTTTAGGGGCATATTCGAATCTGTCAGATTCTAATAAAAATGAACAAAAGAAAGTAAAGCTTTAATTTGACTTTTATTAAAAAATAGTTAGGTTTACAGTAGGGACCTCAAACTAAAATTATATATTTGCAATTTTTAATTATTTACTAACAGTCTCTTACTTGAATTTTCAGTCTCTTCTCCCAGCCGCCATTAAAACCAGCACTCGCAAACTCCAATTTCTCTTCTCCGGCAATGGCGTCTATCACCGCAAATCATCCAATCTCCGGTAAACCATTAATCTCATTCCGTCCCAAAAACCCTTTACTTCAAACCCAAACTCTCTTCAATTTCAAACCATCAATCTCCAAGCACTCCAATTCTTCATTTTCCATTCCCGTTGTCCGCTGCTCAATCCGCCGTAGACCGGAATATACTCCGAGTCACATTCCCGATCCAAACTATGTCCGGATATTCGACACCACTCTCCGTGATGGCGAACAATCACCAGGGGCTACAATGACTACAAAGGAGAAACTGGATGTTGCACGTCAGTTAGCTAAGCTTGGTGTTGATATAATTGAGGCTGGTTTTCCTGCTTCTTCTGAAGCTGATCTTGAAGCTGTGAAATTGATAGCTAAGGAAGTTGGGAATGGTGTTTATGAAGAGGGATATGTTCCGGTTATTTGTGGATTGGCGAGGTGTAATAAGAAGGATATTGATAAGGCGTGGGAGGCTGTGAAGTATGCTAAGAAACCGAGGATTCATACGTTTATTGCTACAAGTGAGATACATATGAATTATAAGCTGAAAATGAGTAGAGATCAAGTTGTTGAGAAAGCTAGGAGTATGGTGGCTTATGCAAGGAGTATTGGGTGTGAGGATGTTGAATTTAGCCCTGAAGATGCTGGAAGGTTTGGACTTTTACGCCTACACATTAAAAACTTCCAAAATTTCATTTCTATACATTTTTACAACTTTCAAAAATGTAAAGTTATTCAAAATTTGAACTTTGATGTGTTGACTGGACTCTTTACCATCACTTTGCTATTTTTTCATTTTCAGTAGTTTAATATAAAATTGATAATATAATATTTATGTTAATTAGCATCTAAACTTTTCGTTCTCCCATCACATAGCATTATATACTTGCTTTGAGCTATCATCATTGATAGAATTGTTGATTCTGGGACTTTTTCTTCTTGAATGGAGATAATTATTGAGTTTAGGCTAGCTATCCACAAAGTTGCCAATGGGGGACTAAGGAATAGATTGGACTTATTTCCTTGTTTCTTTTTTGGATTAATCATGCTCGTTATGGTCTTATATGTTGAACTGATAGTTGTATGCAGATAGTGTTATATAAATTCAGATGTTTATTTAAAAGTGTCTCGTAATTTAGCTGGCGAATGATCCTGAAAAATCCTGAAAAGTTTCTGGAGAAAATTTCATCAAGAGTCTGTTAACACCAAACTTGTCTTATTAAACAGACATGTTTATGGCATTCTTTTTAACAAGCGCATGGGAGACCTTGAAATTATGACTCTTTTCCCTTTCAACCGAACACTTAAAAGATAATAAGACCTTGTGTACTGTAATTTGCCTTTTCCTATCAAGAAGTTCTTTGGTATGATGCTTTGAGATCTCAAAGAAGAGGGTTAAACTACCATGTTTTATTCTGTTGCCATGTATAAAAGTTTGTAGACTAGCTCAGTGATTAGAATCGACAATGGGAACCACTTTCATGCATTGTGCTAACTGGGATCTGTTCTTTTTGCTGATCTGAGCCTTGTTTTCCTGTTTATTTGCACTACCTCCTTGGTACTAGCTTTAATAATATTAATTTACTTTATGAAAAAAAAAAAACTTATTTCCTGTTTTTTCCTCTCAGATCTGATCCAGAGTTTCTTTATCATATCCTTGGAGAGGTTATCAAAGCTGGGGCAACAACCCTTAACATCCCTGATACTGTTGGATACACTGTACCCGAAGAATTTGGACAATTGATTGCTAAAATAAAAGCGAATACCCCAGGAGTTGAAGATGTGATCATTTCAACACACTGCCAGAACGATCTTGGGCTTTCTACTGCCAACACCTTAGCTGTATGTGGTTCAATGTTGATGAGAACCTAGATGTTTATGCCATCTTAAGTTGTATGCACATTAAAGCGTGTCCAATTTCAGGGAGCATGTGCAGGTGCAAGACAATTGGAAGTGACCATCAATGGAATTGGTGAAAGAGCTGGAAATGCTTCTTTAGAGGAGGTGTGTGAGGGCTTTCCGCTGAGAAATTTCAGTTCTCTTATGTGCATGATTTGGGCTCCAAAATTTGAGGGGTGGAATCACTAATTAAACAACCTTGACTATAAGTTCCCCTCTGTTCTTTCCTTGAAAAAAAGTTAGGTCTTCAAAGAAATTTCCCATAATTGCGTAAGGCATTCTCCACACAAAAGGAACTATTCCACCTCTTCCTAGAGTAAATTAACATCTTTAATTTAGACTGAATGACTGATACTAGAGTAGAAGTTGTGTGGTATGTAATATTATTCTTTTGCAAAACAATAGTTGCAAACATGCAACCGTATTTTGCCATTTTGGTCTTTGGAGCCAATTTCTGCCATTGGTTGTGTTATGTGCTGTTTAAACTGACAAACTACTGACGTTCATGAGACTCCTTTTTCCTCTGTGGTACTTGTTTGTCTTTGGTTTTCATCTTGGGCATGTCGGGCCTTCATTTTCTAACCTTTTACCATGTCCAATGCCGGAATAGGTTGTAATGGCCTTAAAGTGTCGTGGAGAGCAAGTACTAGGTGGCCTATATACAGGGATTAATACACAACATATACTCATGTCAAGCAAGATGGTTTGTACCCCTACTATCTCATAGTATGGTGATCTTTTACTGGTTAATATTCTTCCAATATGCATTCTGACCCTTTATCGTGCAGGTAGAGGAGTATTCCGGACTTCATGTGCAGCCACACAAAGCCATTGTTGGAGCTAATGCCTTTGCTCATGAAAGTGGCATCCATCAGGTTTGTGTAATTTGCTCTCGTTTATTGTTGAAAGAAACAATTCCTGAAAGAGGCAAATCTTCTTACCAGTTTATGGACATCTTTTCTTTTCAACGATCAACCAAATTACTGATGGAATGGTGTTCCAAGTTCCCTGATTTACTTCCCCAGACCTCATAGATTTCAGCTTAACAGCAGCTCTTCTGTAGTCCTGAGAAAGAGACTCTAGCTCTATGAGTTGAAGGAGCAATGAAGAAATAAATGGTTGAGTCGTCACTTTGCTTTCAACGAAGGCAAACCAAATACATATATTGAAACCCCTTTTCTGAAGATTTTCATGTTTAGGGCGAGGTTCTTTTGTCATCAACCAAGCAAAACAATCGAACTTTCAGAGGTTCCCTATTTTCCCAAATGCATTTCCAAGGCCAATTTTCAATGACAGCGGGATTTATCCCTGATAACAGGATTTGACCGTGAAAATTCCGTTAAGATCATATTTTCACTTTAGAGAATCAGACCGGAGTTGAAGGGTGGGGGGTGGTTCTATGGCGTCTGAGAAGCAAAAAGCACAGTTATCCAATTCCCAATCATTAATATTGAGCATGAATCTGATGTTCCAGCCTTTTTCACTCCTGTAATCTGACAGAGATGCTTCAGAATTTGGCGCCATAGTGAATAATGTTGGGTACTGGTTTTTGGAGGTTATTGCACAAGTCACATATCTATCCAAGACCTTACTTTCCAGCCATTTTCAATTACAGTTGAGGTCTTGGATAGAAAGAGTCCTACTGTGCACTCATATGCCTCCATACACCACATGAATTAGGAAAATTTGGATGTTTCGTAATCCATGGGTTGGAAAGTCTGTATTTAGCCGTAATAACATCTCTCCATAAAGCTCCCTCCTCCCTATTAAATCTCTAGAGCCGTTTGTGTTGCAAGAAAATACTATGAACCCTCAGATATTTGTTCCCCATGCCCCCAGCCTTCTTGTCAGTAGAAACCGTATCCCTTTTTGAAAGACTTGTTTTGTCTATTCCCTTGTCACAGAAAATCCCTTTACACACTATTGATTAGTACTAGCCTACCTTCCAATGAGTGATGTTATGATAACTTCCTTTTTGCACTTTTCCTCCCATCCCAGATTGTAGTGGCTTGAGACTTTGACCCCAAAGGAAGGCTGAAAGCCTAATTGTTTAATGGGAAAAGAGCCTACTCCACAACTCAAGGTGTCAGCTATTTCCTATAAGTTGATCATTTCGTTCACAGGACAAAAAACACTCTTTGTATAATTAACTTGAAGACCATAATTCGCTTTGAAGAACAAAGTACCATATGAAGTTGTACAATCTGATCATTTCAGTTTTGCAAAAAAAATAAAATAAAAAAATAGAGTGAATCATCTGCATAGAAAAGGCAAGTAAGATGCAGTTTTCCTTGATTTCTCAGACTTGGGTTAAAGCCTTTTATCTTGTCATGTAGTTTTGCTGTTGACAACATTCTTCTTAGACATAACATATCCAAGATAAACAGAAAAGGAGAAAGCGAATCTTCTTGTCTAAAACCTTTTGGTGAAGCAAAAAAGTCTTTAGGTGATCCATTTATGATAATGGATGACATGACAATGGAGATGCAAAATTGGATCCACTTGATTTATTTATTGCCGGAGCTCATGAATTTTAATATGTTGACAAGGATAGGGTGGCAATGGGGCAGGTCATGGGCGGGGCTGGGCAGGGTAAAGAATTAACTTGGCAGGGTGGGGCAATATTTAAATGGGGCAGGGCAGGACAGGTCATAGCTAATATTTTTTTAAAATTTTAATAGTGCAGGGCAGGTGTGAGTTCATGAGAGGTTCCTTAGTGTTTTGAACACTGTAGCTTGCTAGCAATGCTTAGGTTGAATCCCGAAGGAAGTTTTCCGATGTTTCTGAGCATATAATTATCCTTTATTCGGGTTATTTGATTAACAAAAAATTTAAGAATTCATTTGCGTTTTGAACACTGTAGCTTTTTACTTATATTTAACCAGTTTATCACTTTGTGTTATTTAAAAGTTAAACAGAACATTAAAAAGTGGGAAAAATAAATTAACACTTAAATGGGGCAGGGCGGGCAAAATGTTGGAAAATTCTAGGCAGAGCAGGGTAGGGCGGGTTAAATTCTTAACGGGTCAAGGCTTGCTCAGCGCTAGCCATCCCTATCGCCATCCCTGGATAAGGGATTCCAATGAACGTTGTCAAAGACTTTCTCGCTCACAGCTTAACGTGAGACGTTTAAGATAAACTGAGAAGCCTCAAAGACCCAACAAACAATTAGAAGTTGCTCCAAGTTTTCCTTCTTGGGGCATTAGATTATAATAAACATTTGGTACCAATATTCCAGGAGGTGCAGAGATATTATACCTACTGACGTAAAAGAACTTCCATCAGGAGTTTGAATCTGCTTACTCTTTTATATTTCTGATTATTCATTTGTTTATGGCCCTTCTCATTTTAGATGTGTAGTTACTGATCTTATATTTGAATATCTATGGATAAATCTTCCACATATTTAGTTAGAGCTCGATTAATTGTCCTGTTAGCATTTGTTTTTGATTCATCTTCAAATGCATAAAGTTTTTCAGTTAAACTTCTTTGAATATATGTAGTATATTATGTCTCTCCTCCCGTTTCTTCCTTACCTCAAAGCTGGATTCGCACCTTTTTGTAACCGTTCAGTTGTGAATCAAAAAAAAAAGGAAAAAATATTTCAGTTTTTCCTTTTCAATCTCTTCTCCTTCTTAAACTACTTTTATGCTCTTTAGGATGGAATGTTAAAACACAAAGATACATATGAGATTATATCTCCTGAAGATATTGGGCTTAATCGTGCTAATGAATCTGGTATTGTCCTTGGGAAACTCAGGTATGTGATTTACCAATCAATGCTTATTGCTGTGATAGCTTAAGTGTTAGATTTCTGCGCTGTTTGAGTTTTTAGTTTTTATCCCTTGATTATTGAACTTGCTTAGCAAAGTACATTCTTTTAGTTGCTATGAGGTTAGTATTTCTTTAGTACTTGAGTAAGGCTTCCCTGATCCATAGACACTCACACAGTTGCTGTTTCAAATAGTGAATCATACCTTTGTTGTTTTAAAACAGTGTGGAGGTATATAGGAACTTCCTCTCTTCTATGGAGAGGTAAAGTAGAAGCTTATTGAGTTTGCCTCACTTTAATATGGTCAGAGCCACAATTGCATGAAATAATTATCATCACAGTCTGTAACTTAATCCCTCTCGTGCCCTCCTTCCTAACCTGCTCTATTCATTATTTACATTGAATTACATCATGTCTTCAAGGAAATTGATACGTTGAACATTTTTTTTGTAGTGGGCGTCATGCTTTGCAAGCCAAAATGCTTGAGGTAAATTGCATGCTCTGAGAATTTTGTTTATTTCTTAAATTTAAGAGCACGAGACAAATCGTTTTAGTCCTATGCAGCTTGGATACGAGATTGAGGGCAAAGAACTTGATGACCTGTTCTGGCGATTCAAATCTGTGGCTGAGAAGAAAAAGGTGAATTAAGATTTTGAAATTTCCACTGTTGTTTGGTATATTTACGTCATCATTCAAATGCATTTGGAGTGGTGGAGTTTAGTAAATTTGCTACATTGAAAATTCATGGAAGGGGATTGATGGCTGGAACATTTTCTCCTTTCTAGGTAACCTAGTGACTAGAACATGAGCTAAAAATATAGTTACGATCTCTCTCTCTCTCTCTCCCTTTTCACATTCAGTAAATCTTAAGTACGTCACATCTTCAAATTTTGTGAATTTTAGTGTCTTTATTCATCTATGTATCTGGGTTGTACATTAATTTTTGTGGAGTAGGAAACAACTGGTGTGTAAGAACTTCTAAGATATTGTGAAGTGAGATGAACTAAAGTATCAGAAAAGGTGGAAGTGAGAGTAGAAACAGATAAAGAAAATTGAGCATGAATGCGAATGGAAAGATTGGGCAGAGTTCAGGATACCTTCTGAACCAAGATAATCTGTCCTATTATTACTGGTATATTATAAAGTATAAACTACAGCTTTTCTCAAGGTGGGGAAACTGTCAAATTTGTGCTAAGACCCTTTAAACCTTCTTTTGGTTGTCAAAGTTTCCTCTGCTCATTTGAAAGGGTTATTTGGCTAATTATACTTTTATCAGTTAAATTATAATTAAAATTAAGGTTAAGAACTGTGTGGATCTCATATGATATTGGTATCGTGGACATATTTTTTGGCCATCTATTTATCTCCACGCTGCTATTTCAGAAAATTACAGATGATGACCTGGTAGCACTGATGTCAGATGAGGTTTTCCAGCCTCAATTTGTGTGGCAACTTCAAAATGTACAGGTAGATATTAATGTTGACTATATCTGCACTGTTTTAACTTTGATCTGGATTAAAAAGGATGGTTCAGCTGATTGAAAGACTTCCTGCTCTATGGACAGGTTACTTCTGGAAGTCTTGGCCTTTCTACAGCAACTGTTAAGCTCATTGATGCTGATGGTCGAGAGCATATTTCTTGTTCTGTTGGAACGGGGCCAGTTGACGCGGCTTATAAGGCAGTTGATCTCATTGTTAAGGTATGAAATAGAAATGAAACTCCTAATAATAAATAATCTTGTCACAGTGCTAGGACCCATGTTGATTGCAAGCCGATCAGTATGTTATATTCAACTATAAATGGTTAATTACAAACTCATTTGGTGAATCTCTTTTATGCAAATCGTATTCATAATTATACATATACTAATATTATTTTTCCCCAGGCTATAGATGCATCAAGTTTGAGTTCTGTTGAGCAAAATATTTGGAAGCTCGTGATTTTTGATATATTGTCTTGTTGTGTCCTCTTACCTGTACTTTTTCCTCCGTCATATGTACTACATATAAAGTTGTCTTAGGGTGCACCAAGGTATGGACTAATGGTAAAAGAAGTGGGTTTAGAACTATGAGGTCTCGGGTTCAAATTCCTCAGAGACAAAACAAATAGGTGATTTCTTCTCATCTGTCCTAGCCTTAGTGGACAGATTACCTCATACCTATCCCGTGGAATTAGTCGAGTTGTCTGAAAGCTGGTCCAGACACCACGGTTATCCAAAAATAAAAGTTACCTTAGGGTCAATTGTTCTTTTGTACAACAGTATTCTTGCTGTTGAAGAAGTCGGGTCAACCCAAGTATATGTTGTACTTAAAAACTAAGAGCCTGTTTGGATTCACTTGAAAGTTGGTCAAACCTACTTTTAAGTCATTTTTAGTTTTGGGGATTGTTTGACATGGTTAAAAATAAGTTTAAAATGACCCAATCCAAACGGGCTCTAAGACTACATAATAAACCTCATGTGGAGTCCTATTCTAAAGCTAGTCCAAACCTAACCCAGCATCTAGTGCTGTATTCAATGATGACATCAGCAGACAACCCAAATCCTACATAACAAATGCAATTTTGCTATAATGTGCTGGGAAGATATTGCCGAGAATCTATTGGAAATAACCTCTCAACCTTTACAAGGCAGGGGCAAGGCTACGTACACACCACCCTCCCCAGACCCCACTTGTTTACACTGGGTGTGTTGTTGTACTGCGAAGATATCTTTTAAGAGCAGTTTTATCATTTTCCATATAATTGATGGACCTACTAGCTTTATAATAACTTCCCAAAAATAATTAAAACTATATTTGATATGCATTTTGAGTAGGAATTTTTACATTTTGAATTTGACTTACAAGCAGTTTTCTATATATCTTGAGAGAACCCAACTTTTTTGTTCGAGAAGATGGTGTTTGCCTCTAAATCAGCAGTCAAACTTGTCTCTATTTAATAATCTCTTTGGTTTAATGTGTATTATGGTCTGGTAATTCTAGTGTTCATGCATTTTGTGCAGGTACCTGTAACACTCCTTGAGTATTCCATGAATGCAGTCACACAAGGTATAGATGCTATAGCTTCAACCAGAGTCTTAATTCGTGGAGAAAATGGCCATACATCAACCCATGCCGTAACTGGAGAGACTATTCACCGTACATTTAGGTATGAAATGTACCAGCCATGTTGTTTGCATTTATTCTTCTTTCGCTGATAGAACCTAGGGAACATGGAGAGAGAGGGAGGGGGGCATGTAGGTGTTGACACAGTAAATTTTAGAATTGGCGACATGACATCAATGAGCCAAATTTATATGTTTTCAATAAAGCATAACCACAGTAGTCACAAGATTCATGTTTACTCTCCCCTTCTCTTCACCATTCTTCTATAATGCAGCCTTCACCCAACAAAAGATCAACTTCCAGGCCTCTTGCTTATTTTCTCCATTGACTGCCCTCACCCTTTGTGTTTCCTCATCACTGCAACCCCTCACATGACTGCTCCCAACTGTTACTCTCGTGCCTCCAAGTTCTTTCTTCAATCTCCCATTTTTCCATTAGACTTGTCCAAAAGAAACACCAGTGTTAGTGTGTGTATCAAGTAGAAGAGTCAAAATCCGTAGTAGATATGCTTGGCTGGATGTCAATCATGTGTTCAACGTCACTTTTTTCTGGGGCAAGTCTGTGAAATATCACCTTTCATTTCTCTCATTAGAAAAGGCTTTTTATATCTTCTATCTTCTTCCAGTGGAACCGGAGCAGATATGGATATTGTCATCTCCAGTGTCCGAGCCTATGTTGGTGCATTGAATAAGATGATGAGTTTCAGAAAACTAATGGCGAAAAATAACAAACCCGAAAGCAGTGCAGTCGTATAGGTACTTCTGTGCAAATCAAGGTTATGGAACTTTTGCAACTGCACTGGAGCTTTATCATTTGTACAAAATGTAGGAGTCTGTTCAAAGAATTTGAGCCTGTAGTTTTCAAGAAAACAAAGCTTAATATGTCTGGTAGTGCTTGAAAATCATCTAAGTTTATGGTGTATCAGTTGGAACATTAGACACATTGTCCATATAACTTTGTTCATGCTCCCGTTTAACTAATTTATGAATCTACATACCACGCAAGATTTTCGAAATGATTTCAGAAATTATGAAAATCTCTGTATTAATTTTTATGTGGAGATGTTCTAACACTTGTATTTGATAAATCTAGCTTATGAACTTGCATTTTTATATCCAATCAGTAAACCAATACTTAAATATGTATCTCCTTTGAATGGTAAAAGAAAACGATTGATAAATTTTAGGGTTTTCGTACTTTTGTCTGTTTATTTTTTGTTGAAAACTTTGGACATAACATATTTGAGGTTATAAAATTTATTTTTTTAAAAAAAATTATTTTAAAGTTTGTGTCAAATGATAAAAAAAGAGGCAAACAAATTGAAATAAAGGGGTGGTAAATATTAACATTCAAATTTCTACTAAGATCTTGATTTTGTATAAACAATTATCTAAGTACACTTCTATTAATACCTTGATTTTGCATAAACAATTATCCAAGCGTAAATTAGATGAAGCTTTGATTACCGCTAAGGATGTTAAAAAAGTGAAAGGATTTATAAATAATTTGTTAGTTAATTTCGATGTCACAAGTATTATGGAAATATTTGGCAATTCTACACGACGTTCTTAAGACGTGTTTTGTCATCTGTAACAATTTCGTGGATTTGAAAAATCAACCAGTGTTTCCTCTCCTCCCTCGTTAATTAGTCTATATATCTAGCATATATGTGAACTATATAAGAGAATAGCGGTGAGAGAGTTCAAGAGAGATAGGAGAAAGACGAGCTAGATCGAGAGAGGAAGGAGATAATCATAGTCAATTGCTCTCGACCTTGAAGTGTTGTTCCAATAGGATTTAAGTAAGAAATCCACTGCCAACA
This sequence comes from Solanum lycopersicum, assembly GCF_036512215.1. Classification (NCBI taxonomy): domain Eukaryota; kingdom Viridiplantae; phylum Streptophyta; class Magnoliopsida; order Solanales; family Solanaceae; genus Solanum; species Solanum lycopersicum. The sequence goes on from NC_090805.1 coordinate 38,764,138, forward strand.
TAGATTATGGTACAACCTTAACCGAAGCTTTTGAATTTAATCTCTAGATACGAAGAAATCATGTTAAGAGCATAAAAATAAAAATAAATAAGAATTCAACCACCAATTTGTTCCCTTTATTATCGATATAAAAATAAATTTAATATAGTATAACTTTAAATAAGGAATATTTCCTAAATTAGAATTAGAATAGTAATAGTTCTTAAATAAGGAATACTTCCTAAATTATAATTAGGAAAGTAATATTTCCTAAATTAAGTGATGAGTATTTTCCTAATATAATTCTATAATTAGTAGTATATATAGGAGTAATGGATTTTCCATTGATCAACTTCTCTTCTTTCTTCTTCAGCCCAAGGGTATGTTTCGCCGACTTTTTTTCTTCTTCTTCTTCTTCTTCTTTTTCTTCTTTGAGAAATCGATGATGTGTTTCCTCGTCGGCTACTACTACTGGAAGAATTGCAGGTATGCTTCTGTTTCATCTTCTTTCTTGTTTGTTCGAATGCTTCTGTTTCTGGGTACCCACTGATATAATAGAAATATATTTATTCAATCAAGATTTTAGGGTTTCCTTAGTAACAATTGATCTTCGAGTTGTGTAGGATAATCATGTTTTAAATTGCTGTGGGGTGGGAAATTTTTTAAATTGATCACAAGGGTGTGTGACATAGGATTGAATATGCAATAATCGCTTTCTTCTTTCTAACTGTTACTTGTGGCTCTCCACTTCAAGAATTGCAGGTATTCTTATGTTTCATCTTTCTGTTTGTTCGTATGCGTCTTTAAAATTGATAATTGGTCATGATGATCTATTCGGTTCAAGATTGTGTTTGCAAACATTAATAATTGGTCATGATGATCTTTGGTCGTAACAATAACCAATTTGACAATTTCTTGAGATTGTGATGAATAGTGGAGGCACTTGCGGGCGGAAGATTGTTCCCTTCTCCTTTGTACATTGAGTTTATTCAATCAGCAGGTACATTGAGTTTATTCAATCAACAGGTATGTTTTCAAAACTTCCTCTTCTTCTTCTCTCTTTCTCTCTCATGGCCTGGCCTTGTAGTTGATTCATTAGTTCCTTCTATTATCATACCCTGAATTTAAGCAACATCCTTTTATTATCATAGAGAACAAAAGAAACATCCTTTAATTATCTTTAAAATGCTAAGATTCATCCTTTTGTTAGTGTTGGTCAATAAACTAACAACTTTAAACTATGGATGTCATGTTTTGTTCTTATCATCCTTCTATAAGCTAATATTTGGTAATTTTTAGTTAATTTAGTTGGATTTACGGTGCATAGGGTAGCAGAGTTCTTTATGTATCACTTTTTTCGTTTATCAAGAGTCAATTTAACTGATCTTTGAAACTCAATTATATTAGATCGATAATAAACCCAAAAAAGGTTGGGGTCGATTCCACAAGGAGTACGCGCGTGTCGAGATGTCAAGAGTGTAAGAATTTAAAAATTTCCTAAGCTTATCCTCAAATAAAAGAGAGATTAGTAATTAAATATAAAACTAGACTGTTTTCTAAATGCAATAAAAATATTTTATTTTTCGATTAACAGAGGGACTGGGGTTGTAGATTCAATATGGCATGCCTCGTTCACGAACAAGTATCTGGCTCAAATGCATAAGATTAATGAAAATGATCCAATTGATAATTACTTTCAAGAATTTTCAATTCGAGAAAGCTAATCCCATAAGTTCTTCCAAACTAAAAGGAAAATATTAAGACCCAATTGATAGACCCTAGTAGGAATCTCCCTATTCCGAGTTCGATTTCGTTAATCCAGCACAATTAATTCCTTAATATACTTGATAACTTGCTACTTGCTAATTTTTACACTTCCGAGTAAGAAATGAATATATAGGGCTAAATGTAGTGTTTGCAACCACCAAATTAACAAATAAGAATGTTAACAGGTAGATAATCACAATCCAAATAACCATAAGCAGTAAATTAGTATTCAATCACATAAAAACCACAAGAGTGTATAATAACCCCAGCTAATAGGTTTTGCTACTCATACTAGAAAAAGAAAATACAAGATGAAATGTAATAATAAATATAGTTAAAGATGAAATAAAGAAGAAGATTCAAACTGTGGTAAAAATCTCTTAATCCTTCCCTAGCTAGAGATACTCCACCCAGACTTGTAAATCCAAAAACTGCTCCAGAAAATGATTTATTTCTTATTTATATAACTCTATAAAATCTGGACTAAGATGCCCTTCCACTGCATATTTCGTGGAGCAAAATCGCGGAGACATTCCAATTTTCATCTCCCTATTTTCATTTCATGGAGCTGAAAATTTCGTGGAGTGAGACAGGCTTGCTACTCCTTTAGATTTAGCCAAATTCAAGCTTTTCTACCCTTAGAAACGGATCCACGAGAACTAAACATGGACACAATTTTTGTGACTTCTCAGTCTTTACTTTTCTCATTGTTTTGCTCCAACTTCCATCTTTTTTTGTTCATCATTTTGGATCAAGTACTTGATTGATTGACTTCTTCAGCTCCAAATCCTGAAATTCACCAATTTAAGTTTGTTTGGGTTATTAAATTATACTCAAAGACCTTAAAACGCAAGAAAAAGGTAATTCATATGTTGCTAACATGCCAACTTATCATTAGATCATCTCAATAAAATTTATGTTCAAATATTCAAAAATATACCATAAATACTATAAGTTGTAATTAAAAAATTACATATTGAAGTGTTAAATCAAAATTCATATAATTTTTATCTCTAAAAGCAAAGAAAAATATCCACATGAATAAAAACGTTTAAGTAATTTATATGTATATAACTTTTATTTTAAAAATAAATTGATACTCTTATTGAATCTACTCAGAAAAATAGACTAGAGTTTCATACTTCAAATTCCCTTATTTTTCTTGGAAATGAAGGAGAAACTGTACATCTTTCAAATAACATTTATGTACATATTCGATTAATAATCATATAGAGCTGAGAAATAATTTACTAAAATATTTTTTGTTTTCATCTATTATGGAAGCACTCTTGCTGCTACGATGAAGTTGATGATACACAATTCCTCCCTAGCCCGTCCACTTTAATAAGAATTACCTATCAATCAGCTAAAAGAGAGGGATTGAGCGAACATCATAGGGGATTGTAGGTTAAGCAGTTATTTATTGATAGAAACTAACATGCGGATGAATCTTGCCATTTTTGGAATAATTGAGGGATGTTTTCTGTTCATTACAATAACATAAGGATGTGCTTTAAGTTTAGGGTATATTGAAGGATGTTTTTGGCAACAAACTCGGTTTAGTCATGTGATTGTTTCAGGCCAGCATGATAATTATATATCTGATTGGTGTAAGGTATTAATTTTTTAAAAATTCTTGTTTGCGTTTGGAGTTATTGTTGGCGTGTGTAGGTACATTTTGTTAATACGTTCTTTTTTTATGATTTGGGGAAGTGATGTGATCTGGAAATTTGAGCAGTGCACTGGTTTCCTGTTAATGATGTACTACCTTTTCCTGTTTAGTTTAGGGTATGATTGAAGGATGTTTTTGACAACAAACTCAGTTTAGTCATGTGATTGTTTATGGGCAGCTTGATAATTATATATCTGATTGGTGTAAGGTATGAATTTAGAACTTCTTGATTGCATTCGGAGTTCTTTTTGGTGTGTGTAGGTACATTTTGTTCATACGTTCTCTTTTTATTATTTGGAGAAAGTGATGTGTTCTGGAAACTTGTGCTGTTAATAATGTACTACCTTTTCCTGGTAAGTTTAGGGTGTAATTGAAGGATGTTTTTGGCAACAAACTCGTTTAGTCATGTGATTGTTTCTTGTCAGCTTGATAATTATAGATCTGATAGGTGAAATTATGAAATTTAGAACTTCTTGATTGCGTTTGGAATTTTTTTTGTGGTGTGTTGGTACATTTTGTTCCATACGTTCTCTTGTTATGATTGGGGAAAGTGATGTGTTTTGGAAATTTTAGCAGTTCACTAGTGTCCAGTTAATGATGTACTGCATTTTCCTTGTTGCAAACTAACAGTTACTCAGCATAAATAGGGAATCCTCCTCTTGTGGTTTGTAATCTAGCTTTACTTGTCATTTCGCTCTTGAACGTTCCTAGCTGTTCTTGTTACTGTGAACTGGCAGGTAGTCATTTAGTTTGTTATAATCTATTTTATCTAGTCTATAACGAGGATACTACAGTGTTAATCTCAGAGGGAGAGTGGGTCGGTGGGTGGGTTGGTTGTTGATTAAGCCTCTGACCAGTTGTGAATTCAGTTGCATCAAGGAAAATAGTTCTAAGCAAGAGTGGTTTTTTAGCTATTGTGGTTTGGTTATTTTATCCTTATTTTAGTCCTGTGATTCTTTCTGACCAGCTTGAAAATTATAGATCTGATTGATTTATGGTATGAAATTTAAAACTTTTTTATTGTGTTTGGAGTTCTTTTTGGGGTGCGTAGGTCTATTTTTTTCATACGTTCTCTTTTTATGATTTGGGAAGTGATGTGTTCTGGAAATTTGAGCAGGGCATTGGTGTCCTGTTGTCCTGTTATTGATGTTTTACATTTTCCTTGGTGCGTACTAACAGTTGCTTAGGGAGTCCTCTTTTCGTTTGTAATCTGACTTTTCTTGTTATTTCATTCTTGAACATTCGTAGTTGTTCTTCATACTGTGAACTGGCAAGTAGTCATTTAGTTTGTAATCTGTTTAATCTAGGTGTTATTTCGGAGGGAGAGTGGGTCTGTGGGTGAGTTGGTTGTGGATTCCGCCGTTGACCAGTTGTGAATTCTGTTGCATCAACGAATTTAGTTCTAAGCAAAGATTATTTTGGTAGCTGTTGTGGTTTGGTTATTTATATCCTTCTGTGTGTTTTTCGTTCCTATTGGTTTTGGTATTATGATAATGCCTTTTTAATATGATATATTTTTAGTGAGTTAGCATTTTGGGTAGGATTGTTCAATTTCCCTATGCCTTCATGTTCATAAGAACTAAAGGCAGTTTTTATATTTTTCTTTTGCTGATGCTCTGTATTTATTGTGATTAAGTGGCTAAGGAGGGAGGTTTAATATGTTATCTTGCTCAGTTGTTGTGAAATGCTATTGTGTTTTAGATTTTAACCCTCCTTTTGGCCTTCTGTATGAAGCTTCAAATTGATTCTTTTGCGCATTATGGGATGTAGCGTAGACATTTTTGAACATTGTCTATTATCCAGTGCAGAGAATTATAGTTCTCTATATGTTTGTGTGGGGTGGGAGGAGGGGATAATGAGAATATGCGTTCTGGGTGCCTTTTGAGTTTATATGGTTGACTGATCCTGCCGTGTCGGGCTTTATTCCCTGTCTTACCTTTGAAACTGCATTTACCTTGCGAAGATGTATGTTTGTTTGCTACAAGTACTGTGATATTCTTAGTGATAATGGAACAAAATTGAATAGCTATCTTTTGGTGTTTGTGTCTGCAAAAAATTAGTACATCTACTCATATTGGTGTCCTCTAGATGAAGATATCTGTTTTTTTTCCTGCAAGTTGAAGCTTCCTTGAAACTGCTTGTGTAACATGCAGGTTCTAAATTGTCACTGCTCTCTGTTTCTCTAGTGTCTTGTGCTGTTATATTCATCCACACGCTTATGTTCTTACCACTACCAGAGGCGGCTTTATTTAGAGGGACGGTGTAAGCCTAATCTAATAATGTTATTTGATGCTCTGGTATGTGTTATATTATTTGTGCAGTCTACTTCTATATTTTCTTTTGTTTGTTATAACACCAATAAAAGGGGTCTGTATATTAGTATCTGCTATAGAAGGGTTGAGCCATAACAAATGAGAAGCTATCCAACTTCTGTAATGATGTTAGAGATGTTGATCTCCAGTTCCGAGGTTGTTGTTTTTTTGTGCTACTGCTACCATTGTAAGTCTTTCTGGCTTCTAGAAAAAAGAGGTTGTCTGATCTCTAATATGTGATGCTTTGGTCACCTTTGTTCTTTTCATTTGGTGGTGTTCTCCCGCATTGCAGATGTTAGAATCTTTGGACTCTTTTTACCTCAATAAGTAAAGCCGATTCTCTCTCCTCTTGCACTTAAGGTATCCTTTTCTTTCGATATTTAGCAATCACGAATTTGAACAGATGTCCCTGGCAATGTTAAGTAAAGCTAATTTCTCTCTGCTCTTTCGCTTGACGTATCTAGTTATTACTTTCCATATTTAGCAACACAAAATGCAAGAATTCTCTGCTCTTTTAGGGATGTGGCTTTTACGTACTGTTAAGTTTTAAGGTTTATAGTGTTCAATCCGCATCTTCTTTGTATTCTGGCTAGGTCTGAGATGCTCCGTTTGAATGCATATGATGACACACAGTTCCTTATAGGATACGGGTTCTTATCCTCCTTTATTCCTTGCTTTTGTCTACGTGAAAAAGGTGTTAGATTTTTGTTTGCACACAGCTTGCTTAGGTCTTCTGTTTACAGATTAGCAGTCTTATGTGCTTTGGCATCTTTTTTAGATTCACGTTCTTTTGTGTGTTTGTCATCAGTTTTCCAAGTTGTTGCTTTATAAATAGAGTTGGTGTCTGGAGCTGCTTTCTTCATTTTGTTTCAGGTGTTGTGTGATGCCATCTTTCCTAGTTGATCAATATTGATGTTGCTTTTCTTTGTTCTGTGTTTGTCTATTATTTTTCAGGTTTTGATCTTGTGCGGTGTGGTGTGTGGACGGTAATCTTGGTTGTTATGTTGTTAGAATTGGACTTTGATGATATAGATGCTAGTACTTGCACTGGGTACAAGTTCTTGGAATGTTCCTTCCATGGAGAAAATCAGTTTTGCATGTTTCTTTATTGCTTTCATTACTAGTTGTCCGAGTCTGTATGTCCCTGATTTTGTTATGAGGGAATTATTTCCTTTGATCTGAGAGTTATTAGGTACTCCTACTGTCTTTTATGTTTGTCCTTGGATTATTGCTGGAGCTGTATTTTTTTTTGTTTTTGTTTTGTTGCTCAGTAGTCATTGTTTTGGCATAGTTGGTGCATTGTTTTTGTGTGGAACCCTTGTAACTCCGCCTGTCAAGTCACAGCCGGTCCCAAGCCCGGAAAAGGAGGAGGGCAAGCATCAATTGTTTGGAGGTAGTCATTATTCTCTTGATTCTTCCTCTGGATTTGTGAGTTCCTCTCTTATTTAAGTAGCCAAAGTCCTCCATGTTTGCCCTAAGATCATTTGTGTAGTATTATTTTATTTTCATCCCAGTCGACATAAACAAAAGTGGGTACAGGTCCTGCTTTTCCTGCATGGCTTGTAGGCCTCAAATCTACCAGTTCTAAGCCTTGAAAAAAGAGGTGGAAGTGTGTTCAAGGGATATTGCTTCTCCTGCGCACTTAAAGTTGTTGGTGTGTTTTTACTGCGAGCTCTCGGGACGGTGTCCTTCATTCTCAACAAGGTATATGTTTACTTTTTTTGTTCTTATTTAAGAGACTCTCATGTGCAAACTGAGCAGATCTAAAATACTGGTAACTGAACTTACTGGATTTTGAGAGCAATGCCGAATTGGTTTTGCCAGGGTTTTGCTTTGGCATGGTTGGTTAGTTGTGTGCGCACATTGTATTAGATTTGATTGGTGTGGAACTTGAGATTTGGATTTTAGCTGATATGCGTTACTTGAAATTACATCATTGTCGAGTTTTACTAAGTTTAGGCATTTTATCATATATGAGGGGTTGATTTGTCAAGATAAGCAATATGCTTTAAGTGGTGAAATGTGGCTAAATGACCTGAGTTGAAAGTGGGTATATTGAACTGGGCAGATTATGTTAACGAAAGTCCTGGTTCGAGTACTGGGTATCTGGACCTCACAAGTCCCTCATGGGTTCCACCACACAACGTTATCTGTGGAGAAGTGTAACCGTTAGGGTCATTAACCATTGCATTATATCGCATAGCATAATGCTGCAATTATGTTTAGGCTATAGGGAAAAACACAGTGATTGGCAATAAAGATGAACCTTTTGGTACCTATTTTTAAATCTCCCTTTCAAGTCATGATTATGCATTTTATACATGACTAATTAGGAGGATGAATTTAGGATGGAAACTCGAAAAAAAGGGTGTCCTCTATGTGTTAGTCTAGGGAAGATTCTATTATACGTAGCTTAACCTGCTATATTTGCACTAGGCCTGGACTCTTGGAACTAGGAAATGGTCACATAGTCATGGGATATGCCAAATGCAGATTGACAGACAAACAAGCTGAACTAAACCTTAACAAACCTATATGATTTCCCAGTAGGAACTTCACACCTGGACATTCAAATAGTACTGTTACAGCACCCTCCTCCATAGATTTCCCATCTCCAAAAGTAGGGTTTATTGCATAGATTGGGACATAATCAAGATAAGGGCCAGGATCAATGAGAATATATGCCGAAGTCACCTTGCTTTAAGGACTAGACCAAACATAGCAAACCAGAGCCTAACAGCTCAAGTATATGTTCACTGCTTGGAGGAACTTACATCAATTTACCTGGAGTACTTCCTCCATTTTCTCCTCATTACCACACCCTCTCTAGTTAGACGACAAGAAACTAGGAAGATTGCACTCCTGCCCAGTATCGACTCAATTGCATTTGTGTAAGCTAAAGTCAAGGCAAGGCAACACTGAAGTTGTTTACCCCCATACATTTCTTCAAGAGAATTATGTTAACACGGAATAGTCTGATCCCATAAGACACCATCTAATGGATATTCGATTGCAGCAATTTGCATACTCACATTCAACATTACAGTACCTTGGCTAGAAAAAGGAACTAGAAAAACCCAATGTATCCCATTTAGGACATTAATCAAACAAAGCTACATTATCTCGTGGATTGTCCTCCTCATCAGTATTTGATTCTTTCGCATTACCTAACATCGCTTCGCTGTAGGCACCTTGGCATTCAAGCTGACATCTTTATAGAAGTTATCATCGCACTGTAGTTGCAAAGATTTTCTCCCTCGTGGACAATAGTGTTAAGATCAGGAATTTCAGAGCTCATTGTTGCGTGTGACATTTCATCGAACGCCTTATTTTCAGCATTGAAAAAAAGGTGTTGATACCAAATTCACTCTCTCCACTGACTTGGCATTCCTAGTATGAGGTGAGTCCCTGCTTTCAAGAGTTTCAGTCTCAGTATTACTTCCAGTAATCAATGTCAAGGAATACACATTTTTATACGTCTCTGACAATCAAGCACATGGTCTGCCGTTTAGTTGCCAGTTTGATAGGAAGAATCAAGGGCAGTTGATGCTGGAAATGACTAGGAGACACCACAGCTGATTGTAAAACTATAGAGACAGAACTAACACAGTCAAAAATGAACTTGTGATGAATTAGCTAGGCGCCCCACTACATTGTTGTTGGTTTGTTGTTGAAACAGCTGAGCGAATTTACCCTTTTAATCCAAAATTAGCTTGTTGTAAAATAAGCTCCGTGATCAAGGTAGAATGAAGGAAGTGGAAGCCAGGCATTTTTGTCTGAAGTACAACTCGGCCCGAAAAATCTAGCTCTTTGGGTTGCCGTCGCTGCTGAATCTAGGTAGAACATCGCCTTTGTTGGGGTCCGATGGATGAATGCACCAGTGTAACAAATCAGATTCTCAACACAAATAGCATAATACAATCCCTATTGTTTTTGGTTTCCCCTGGTGGTGATTCTGAACTTTATGTTTTTTGTTTTCCTTCGGGTGTGTAGTTAATGTGTCTTCCTTCTTGGGGTCTGTGATGTATTTTTCCTCTACATTGTGGGATGTTGGTTAATCATTTGCAATTGATCAGTTGGTTTTAGTGGAATTGCTTGGGTTTTCATGTGTTGGAACTTGAAAGTTATAAGTGTTATTTTCGGTGAGAGGTTTAGTCATGTAATTGTTTCTGCTATACTTGATAATTAAAGATCTGTTTGGGTGAAGTATGGAATTTAGCACTGCTCAATCGTGTTTGGAGTTATTTTTGAGGTCTGCAGTTGTTCTGGAAATTTGAGCACTGCATAGGGGCGTCGATTTGGACGTGTTGCTTCATCATCTTCTTTTTTTAATTAATACCCGCCAATGTTTCTATTGATTTGATTATTGGTGTCTCCTATGGAGGTTCTTATCCAGGTGTGGTCAGTGGTCTGTGTGGTTATGAATGCATGAGTGAGCGACTCAGATTTCGCATGCAGTTGCTCTTACCTGTTCTGTTTTGTGCCAGATTTCTTGCTATAATAGAACCTTTTAGAGAGTCCAGAGGGTCAATATTCCCCAAGACAGATGTATTTTGAAGGTAACTTAATTGGGTACTTATACAATTCTTCTTCCAATCATACATGTTGCTTTACTTTCTTCCTTAATGAGAATATGCATAGAGGTTCTGGGTGCTTTTTGTGTTTTCTTGTCAACCCTGCAATCTCAGGCTTGATTCCCTGACTACCTTTGACATTGCATTTACCTTGCCTGTTTGTAGGTCCACCAGATCATTTTTGTAGGTGCGACTGTGTGTGAAAATAATTGTTTGGTTGCTACAAGTTACACTGGTGATATTCTTAGCGATAACAGAACAAGACTGATTAGCGTATCTTTTGGTGTTTGTGTCTGCGAAAATTTAGTATGTCTACTCATATTAGTGTCCTTTGGCCTGTTTTTTCCCTGCAAATTGAAGTTTCCTTGATACTACTTGTAACATGAAGGTTCTCAACTGGCTCTACTCTCTGTTTCTCTAGTGTTTCCTGCTGTTATATTCATCCACGTGCTTATTTCTTGCCATTACCAGAAGCAGATAGTGTTAGTCTAATCTAACAATGTTATTTGGTGCTCTGGTATGCGTCTATGTTGCTCGGACTCTTCAAAAAATGCCAATGGGTGCGTGTCGGATTTGCCAAAAGTAGTATATTTTTGAATAATCCGAGGGGTGCGACATCAAAAATGAAGAGTCCGCGCAACTAAGGTTATTTGTTCAGTCTGCTTCTACATTTTTCTGTTGGTTTGTTATTACACCAAAGAAAGGGGTCTGTGCACCAATATGTGCTATACAAGGATTGAGCCATAACAAACTATGATAAGACATTCGGTCCCAGTTATCAAGATGGCATCAACGGCGATTAGGTGTGACTTGCTAGATAAGGGAAAAAGAAGACGTCCCTCAAAGTCCTATCGTAAACCAAGTTGATTCGTGACTTTTCAATTTCTCATAAGTTCTTAACCATAATTCCACCCCTTTGAATTAGAATAGAAGTAATAATACAATTCCGAATAACTAATCTCGGAATAAGCTAACTGTAATTAATTTTGAAAATGAATTATGATATATCCCTCGTACTAACGGGCTCTTAAATCATAAAGAATTCACTTAGAGTACATAATGGGTTTTGAAGATGAGAAAAGAAAACTTGGTTTTTGCCTACTTTTCGATATATTGTGTTTGGTTAGACAGAATTTACTATTTTTCATAATTACTAAACGTTAAAACTTATATTTCAGCCATAGCATACCATATATAATTTATAAAATAGAATGTGAAAAAATAAAATGTACATAAATCTCATTCTTCATTATAAATAATTGTAAAAAAAATTGTATCTCATAAACTTTTGATGTAAGAAAAAATAATCTAAAAAAATTAGAAAAGACTTAAAAATATCCTAAATTATCCGAAATAGCTCATATTTATTATTAAACTATATTTCGGTTTAAAACTATCTTTTCTGTCATACTATTGATCCTTAGTGTCAAACACAATTTTGTACAGTATTGCCGCTAAGCTAGTGCTCTATACAAATTATTTCATTTTTTAATTAAGTAACTGTTTTAAATAAGACCACATTAACTAAAATATACAAAATGTTAATGAACTTGGGTATTATGAACGTATTGAGCACACTTTACCATTGAGCTACGGCTCAATAGTAGTTTTGAGAGTGTTCAAAATACTTAATATAACAATATAAAGGAAGATTTGGGTTGTATATATAACGAAATTGTCCGACGAAGGGTGTTCAATTGGACACCTTGGAGCAACTATAGCTCCGCCCCTGGGGTCAAAAAAACCCTTCTTATTAACAAACATTGTTAAATGCTATTGGGATATCATGTCATATTGCACGCCAATAGGGATTTACTGCCACATAGACTAAACGAAAAAAATGGTTACTATCCAAAATACTTCATATTTATCCTTAAACTATATTTTAACTCAAAATTATTCTTCTCGTATAACTATTGGATCAAAAGTATCATTTTTATTAGCGGAAGTTGTTAAATGTCATGTGGATGTCATATTACACGCTAAGAAGGTTCCACTGCCAAATAGACTAAGTGGCTGTGAAATCCTATTGGCGTGCCATGTGACATTCACATGACATTTAATAACTTCTGTTAATAAAGAAACTTTTAACCCAATAATTCAACAAAAATAATAGATTTAAGCTGAAATATAATTTAAAAATATATATATATATATATATATATATATTTCAAATAATTTAAAAATATTATTAACCCTTAAATTAAACTCATTAATATTAAATGGTGAATCTGGATCCACATGTTGATAAAACAAGTTAATAGTAGCCCTTTTAAGCTGTGCGCCGTGCCATCATAATGATTATTCTCTCTTAGCCATCATTGTCCACACCTCGTCCAATGCTTTTGCTTTTCCACAAATTACAAAAATAAATAAATATCACCCATTATTTTTATAATCACTTTTTTATTCACAAGTGCATAACTAATATTGCCATTTCCTATCCAGTTGTCCACTTTAGAAAATACACACATATTAAGAATATAGAAAGTTATAATTCTACCCTTATTAAATATGATTTCAAAAACAATAAATTAAAACTTAAAAATTTTCAAGAAATTTAAATAAGAGTATAATAAAAAAAAATTATCATTTTTTGATTTGTCAAAATAGACAAGTAAATAGAAATATGTAAAAAAAAAATATAGACAAGTAAATAAAGACCGAGACAGAATTAAAATTAGTGTCGGTATAATAGACATGGATTCACCTTCAACTTTTTTATCTATTTATTTTATCCATAATTTAAATGCTAACAAAAACAAAAGTTGAAATTCAGCAAAAACTCACATGGAAAAAGGGAACAAGTAACCAATATGCTATTTGAATCATCATACCAATTCCCGTAATATTTTATAGTCGTTAGAAGTCTTCAAATCTCCATAATACCCCTAAACTCTCGTTATATTTTCATTAAACCCTCCGCTAAACACTTCTACAATGACCAAAAAAGCAACAGGGCTAAAATCGTCATTTTAAATTCTGTATTTATAATCACGCCTCCCACGCTCCCTCCCTTTTTCCCCCTTTTTGCGTCTTTCTCTCTCTCACACACACACACTGACACTGTTTATTGTTTATTCACAGAAAAGAAGAAGAAGAAGAAGAATGTCTCTGCTCTAAATTATGGTTATATTAAACCTGCAAGGAGTTTTTCTTCTTATTTACTCCTTCTGCATTTTATTTTTTTCGGTGTAATCTGGAGGAATAGATGATAGTGGAGGCAGCGTTGGAGTTTTTCTTGCCGTCGTGGTGGGAGGTGCAAGTTGCCGTCGCCGCCGCGTCCTTCGTCATCCTCTCTTGCTGGTTCTTCAACCTCGGCGGAGGTGATATAGTTGATTATCGCCCTCGGGTTGACGGTTCTCCGACTGTCAGAAGTGAGAAAGTGGAGGATGATCCAGCATGTAGGGCTAGTGTAAGTACAGTCTACTATGTATATACACACACACGCACACATACATACATAATAGTTTATTTTTACTATTTCAAAATTATGTATCTCCCTGTATTACTATCCTGTTTTAATTGAGTTTAGTTAAAGTGAGGATTAGGAATTGTAATTTGTGAAGAAATTATATTCCAATTAGGAAGTTTAGAATATGAAGTAGTAGATCACTGCTAAAGCGTTCTCGATAGAGGTGTGATGATATTTAATAAAATTTTAAGTTAAAAAAAATGAATCACTTGTAGAGTTGATCTAAAGTGTCATGTGTGATTGTCGATTAAATGATAAGCTGAAATTTGATTTCGCATGGACTAATTTTCATTAATTCTGATTTGGAATGACCAATATAAGAAGTTATAACGGAACTAAGTAATTAAGCTTTGGAGACTATAATATTTCTCGTAGTTTTTGTTTGTACTTAGCTTAATCTTGAAAAGCATCCATAGAGCATGGTTTTGTTATATATAGTTCATGGAAAGGAGCTAAGGAGCAAATGTATGATTATGTACATTCTGAATTCTTACTGAGAATATTCTTTCCAAGTCAAAACAAATTCAGCTTGAGCAGAGTTATTAAATTGCATGCAACTTCTTATATAGTTATAATACTGTACCATTCGTGAAGGCTAACTGTACTTGATTATTATCTGTTCGGCAACACAAACTATATGTTAAGCTTCTCAAGAATCCTCAATGGTCCGTAACTAGTAGGAATTTCCAATGTTCTTAGAAAGAAAATTCCCCTTGATAATTTATAAACTTATGTTTCGTTTTCATCATGTAATTTTCCACTTCTTTGACGTGCAGTTGTGCACTTATTTTGTAGATGAGCCAGTTAAAAGGAGATTCTCAAACTACTTCTGCCTATCTAATCAAGGTATATTTGTATTCCATGTTCATGCACTTATAACTCGTATATCTAGATTTGGTGTTGTACAACATTACTGTTACTTGAAGTGTTAATTGCACTAATTATTCATGTGATGGCCTATATCTGCAACTTGTAGTTGACTGCTACTCTTTCTTATATTTCAGGTTGAACTGTTAGCTGCTAAAAATCTTACTGCTGCTAATTTGAATGGGACTTCAGATCCATATGCAATCATCAGTTGTGGCTCACAAAAGAGATTTAGGTGATTATGTCTATTTTTATTATCCTATTGTCTTGGGTTGGTGGTATAAATAGTTTGTCTTGTCTAGGTGTAGTTATGCATATGGTTTTCTATTATTGTTGATTATATAACCAACTTGCATCATCAAATACCACATTTGTCATAATGTTGTTCAGAGGATATATATCTTTATACACTTACGTATAATAGATGATAAAACATTACTGGTGTTGATTTGTTCCATT
This sequence comes from Solanum lycopersicum, assembly GCF_036512215.1. Taxonomy (NCBI): domain Eukaryota; kingdom Viridiplantae; phylum Streptophyta; class Magnoliopsida; order Solanales; family Solanaceae; genus Solanum; species Solanum lycopersicum. The sequence continues at coordinate 38,779,243 of NC_090805.1, forward strand.
ATGATTGATATTCAGTTTTGCTTAGACAAGGATGCCTCTTTTATTTTGGTCAATTTATTCATCTTAGTTGGTTTCCTTTTATTGGTAGTGCATGCTAGTCTAGTACCAGATATGATTGTGTTTTAGGTACTTGTGATCTTTGAGTTCTTATCAATTTATTCTTATGGGAATAAACAATAGTATAAACAACTATGATGACGCTCATAATAGTGTCCAAATTAGATGAACTCCTTTTGACATGATATAAAGGAGAGAACAGATGAACAACTTTTTATATTTATTTTGTTGGTTAGCCTTAATTTTGAGACGATCTTTTTCTCTAATAGATGTATTGGTAGTTCAAGTCAAGGTCAACTGTAAGATAACCCTTTTTTTTAGTGGATTGTTGTCAACAATATCTGCGACGAGGCTTGGGTAGTTCCAGAAAGTTGTGATACAATATGTTCAGATGCTTATCGCTCTTGTATTATACACAAGTTATACTCTTCTTAGTGTTGCAGTTCAATGGTTCCTGGTTCAAGAAATCCTATGTGGGGGGAGGAGTTCAACTTCTCTGTTGATGAGCTTCCAGTAGAGGTAGCTATCCAGAATTTTTTTGACATAAAGCACAAACTTAGTGCAATGTGTGTTCTGTAATCCTCTTCAGATTTACTTTTATGTATTTGTCGTTTGATTATTTAAACGTTTAATATTACATTGGCTTCGTGTTTTTATTTTCTTTCATAATAATTCATTTACTTGATTGTTTGACAGATTAACGTGACAATATATGACTGGGATATAATTTGGAAAAATGCTATTCTTGGTTCAGTAATGATACCTGTTGAAAATGAAGGTCAAACTGATGCGGAATGGCATACCCTGGACAGTTCATCAGGACAGGTATTATTGATTACTACCTCTTTGCTTTCAATAAACGCAACATTTTCTCTTTGGTGGTTTTGGAGGTTAGCTTTTAGAAAATTATGGCCGTTATCTTTTTTCTTTTTCAGGTTTATCTTCATATTAAAACATCAAAAATCAATGTCAAATCTTTAAGGTGCTGCTTTTCTCCCCTTATTGGTAGTACCTTAGGCTATTTCTTATTTGAATTTTGACTGTTGTTTATGAGACTAGTGTCAGTTATTAGAATACATAATAAGCTATTCTTCCTTCATAGGGCTCCTTCTTTTTGGTCCACGGTGGCTACATCAGCATGTACATACTCTTACTACAAGTGGAGTTGGGTATTTACGTGCAATTAGGAATTTTATGATAGTATTTCCTATCAAGAATGTGTATCATTGTGGCGATGAAGAAAACGAAACAGTTAAACTAATCTTACTTTCTCCCACCCTCCTAAAATTTTGCTTCTTATGTGAGCTATTATAAAGCATGTTGTAGCTCGACTTTATACAAGTTTAAGTGTCTATTTGTCACATCCAAAGTTGAAGCCAAGTTAAAGGGCACATTTATGTGTTATGCCTATATTTATTCTAGCTTCATTTTCTATGTTTAGATGACACTTATAGTTCAGAAAAAAAGAATTAAGTTAAAGCAACATTACAACTTATGAGCATTACTACACTCTGTGAAGTGTCATATGGGACTTGTTTTAGATCAATTTTTGTTTTAATTATTAGAAGATTCTTGATTTGTCAGAGAGAAATTTATGTAAATCCTTCCGGTGGATCACTGTTCCGTAAAAGATTAATATTCATCTTAACTAGAAGATAAGAATCTTATTCCCCCTTCTTCATTGGTTGGTTTAGAGGTTTGAATGGCTACGCTAATGCTCGTAGAAGGATCACTTTGGATAAACAAGGACCTACTGTAGTTCATCAGAAACCTGGGCCTCTGCAAACAATATTTGATCTCCCTGCTGATGAGGCAAGAGCTAATTTTTTTACTGATAAATTACTCTTGGATTGGAAGAACTTTAAGTTGGAAAATTTGGACTGTTGTGAGTCGGTTGCTAATCATTGTAGTTATTTCAGGTTGTCAAACATAGTTATTCATGTGCTCTCGAAAGGTCATTCTTGTATCATGGCCGTATATATGTCTCAACATGGCATATCTGCTTCCACTCAAATGTATTTTCAAAGCAAATAAAGGTCAGATCCATCTTTTAATTGTACTTCCTAAGTTTCAACTCTTTGAATCTGCTTTTATCTTAACTTTTCTAAGTTGAATGCTTGTCAATTTGATTTATCCACTGAATATTTATGCCATCAAGAATCCTAGTTCAAAATTTTAAAATGTCACCTTACCCTGTGGATTTTTTTGAAATTGGAGCATGGTTAATGGTTTGTGTTGTGTGTGTATATGGGTGGGGGGGGGGGGGCGCAGATCACCATAAAATGGTCTCTCCTTTGGTGTTGGATTAGAGACTATTTCTTTTTGTTATATTCTCAAGGTTATGTGGATGTGTACCCTATTCTTCCTGTTCTTAGCATAGAAATAACTGGTCACAACTGTACTTTTTCGATATTTGGTAATTAATCTCAATTATGCTGGAAATTTGTTAGCATATTTGACTGCAGTTCTGCATTTACAGGTAATTATTCCTTTTGCAGAAATAGATGAGGTACGATATTCTCTTTATTTGTTTTCAAATACTATTGTTTCCAAGTTGTCAATATTCTCAGAATGTTTATTTGGGCCATTTGCGGGAAATCAGCAAGAATACTTTCTTTCAGATTAGGAGGAGCCAGCATGCATTTGTTAATCCTGCTGTTACAGTAATTCTCCGCATGGGTGCTGGTGGCCATGGGGTGCCTCCTCTAGGAAATCCTGATGGTTAGTATTCTAATTAGATCTTTTAACTTTATTTTCCGTTTATTAGGAACACATCTTCCTCTTGTTTTAAGAGAACTGGGAAGTTTGGCTTGCTGTGAGTGAGCTTCTCCTTGATAGGTCTTACGTTATGATGTGTTAGGAGGATATTCTATGATAGTCATAGAACCATTAGCACTGCTATTGTTGTCATGCGAGTCTAGAAGTTCTACCGAAGTACTTAATCCATCCTAAAATTCATGTTCTTCTTTCCCCATTAAGACCAAAATAATGTGAACGTCTCAAGAAACTAAAATTTTACCATACACTATATAACATAACTTGATCCGAGGGTCTATCAGAAACAACATCTCTATCTTTCAAGGTAGGTTTAAGGTCTGCGTACACACCATCCTCCTCAGACCCCACTTGTGGAATTACACTGGGTATGTTGTTATTGTAATACTATAACATAGCATGGAGCCTTTTTTTCCCTTGAACTTGTGAATATTGTCGATATGAAAGGGGGCTTTGAAGCAACGGTAAAATTGTCTCTGTGAATCTATAGTCACAAGTTCAATTCGTGGAAGCAATCATTATTGCTTGCATTAGGGTAGGTTGTCTACATGGCCTTCCCCTGAACCTTGCTGATGCGGGATGCTTTGCACGTTGGGCTACCCTTTAATATTGTTGATACAACAAGTTCCAAGAATAAATAAGCAAAGTACATGATATAAAAGAACACTAGATGTTTATACTAGTTTGGATCACCGATGTGGTGCCTAGTCCAGTCCACTTGGGTTTCAAGAGTTTCCTTTAGAGCTTGAGGAGAACTTAGGTGATACAAAGATTTGAACCTAAACTCCTAACTGATATGCAAATCAGATCTATTATTTTGACACAGCCTCTACCTGTATAACCCACACTCAGAATCTTTCTTTCTCCTTTCTTTTTCAATTGTTCACTCAAATTTGTACAAATCTTTCAATACACTCAGAATCTTTCTTTCTCCTTTCTTTTTCAATTGTTCACTCAAATTTGTACAAAACTTTATGAAAGATGAAAGCAGATTACAACATAAGTTCAAGTGAAGTTGCGCTCGTTCAGTTGTTGAGTAATGCGACCAATTTAGCTCTAATAGGAAAACCCAAGGCGTTTCCATCGATCAAGTTTTGTAACGTATCCTTGATTGAGAATATCTTTCATGATTGAGTGATAGCAACGTCTAGTCTGCCTTGAAACAGAGTCGTAGTTTCTTTCAGTAAGCTGGTGTGTGCCTTGGCTTATATCTTTGAGATCACATGGTGATCTTCCTTGATTTGCTTCTCATGATCTTCTTGTCATCTTGGTCGACTGAGTTTGTCTTTTCCTTTTTGGCTTCATACAAATGGATTCGGTCTCTAGTTAGATTAATATGATTGAGTCAATCGCTAAGATTGATTTGATTGAATCAATCTCCTCCTCAAGTGATGTTGCTGATCAATCTCACAGATTTTGTTCCTCAATTTCCTTCTTTGATTAAGATCCAGTAATGTCAGACGAAAATCAAACTTGATTTGATTCCTTGAATCACTTGATTTGCCGCTCTTGCTTTACTTGCTATTTTTATGAGTGAAACCTGTTTTTCCTTTTTAGCTTCAATCCCGATTGATTTGAATGGATGAATATCCGGTTAGATTGATTTGAGTGAATCAATCTTCTTCTTAAGTGATGGTTGTGGATATGATGTTTGATGCATGAATCTTCAAGATTTTGTGTATCTAATACAAATACACTAGTCCTGATTTCTGTGACACGAGGTAATTTGTTATTATGCAAAACATTATAAGTTAACAGTTTGTACTTAATGAAAGTCTTAATCTTAAATATTCAATTTTCAGTCATGAAGTCCGTTTGTTTTCAAGGTTTGAATCTTAATCATTCAAGATCTTAATCATTGAGTGTGTTTGCTATTCTTATTTTACAGCCACTTAATGGATCTGAATAGGTCTGAATGATTAAGATCTATAACAAAGTCTTAATATCATTAAGATGATACTTCACCACTACTCCATCTATTTTCACCCACCACCCACAACTGCCACCATTTGTCAATCATTACCACCAACCATCCTAAGCCCAACAACTATCACCATTATAGTCGATCACCAAAATCATCACCATTAGTCATCATTTGCAATCATCACCGCCTCAACCGTTATTACATCCATTAAGCCTATCGATAATTGCCATCATTAATCAACATTATATACCGCTAACCGCAATCATCATTCACTGACACCATTAGCTATCAGTAGCATTCCACTACTAATTATTAGATGCCACCACTACCAACCACAGTTAATCACTACTATGAACCACTATATCATTAGATACTATCCACAACCACCACAATCAGTCATCATCATCCTAAATTTCACACACAATCACAATCGTTAGTCATCACTAACATCAATTATCATATAAAAAAATTAAAATATTTTTATTGATATAATATTACATCAATTTAAATTTTATGTAAATTTTACATGTATTGGATTTTAAACAAAGATAATTTTTATACATTTAGATGTTGAGAAAACAAACAGTCCTTTAGTATTCAGATCTTAATGCAACATTTTAATATTTAGATGTGTATTAGGATTCATGCGCATCTTAATATTCAGATGTGCATTTAGTCTAGCATTCAGTTTTAGACGTTTTAATCTTAATAAAATCAAAAAATTGCCTATTTGCGGATATGTTTCTCTATTACCATGAAACTTCTCTGTTACATGACTGAAAACTGGATATTTAATTTCAAGACGAAGGGAAGTGGCTTATTTTGCTCATGCTAGATAGTTGACTTTGAAATTGATATTCTGGATATATTATGGTCGATGTGCTAGTCACCTTTCTTTCTTTGATCTCAGGTAGAGTAAGATATAAATTTGCATCTTTTTGGAATAGGAATCATGCATTGAGATCGTTGCAACGTTCAGCAGATAATTGTCATGACATACTAGAAGCTGAAAAGAAGGTTATATTATTAATTGTATTTGTGCTTTTGGCTAAGCTCTTTTCTGATTGTTATCTGAGACAACAAGCAGTCCTAGTTATCATATATCCGTAATGAATATTGATACAACCACCAGCAATAAATTGAAGATTTTAGCTTAGCTGTCTTCAAAATATTTCTGTAGTCAATAAAAGAGGTATTCTGAATATTGAGATGTATGAGATGGTTGAATGTGTTAGCGTTCATCACAAGTGGATTTTCCTTCGGTTGAATATCTTGTTAGTTGCACCACTGAGCGTAAAGAAAGATGCTTATTATGTTTGTGGAACTTCCTTGACTAATTTCTATTTATCGAAAATAGTTGCAAATAGGAAAAATTACTTCAATGAATACATTTTAATAAATAATTACTAATTTTAGCGATACTTTTCATTTATTACCATTTATAGCAACAAATAACAATACTATGATAAATCTGCAATATGTATTAAAAGTGAATTATGTATGCAATATATATGTATTAAACTTGTATTACATGTGTTTTATAAACTGTTTTCTGTAATATGAATTAAAGTTGTATTATAGATGTATTAAAAGTGATCAAGTGAAAAAAATTATTATTGCTATAAATGGTAAATATTTTCTTAATATTGTATATTTATGTAAGTTTCCCTTGCAAATATCTCATCTAAAAAGCTTAAGTTGTTAGAGAGAGCACATTTTTGTTTATTAATTATGCCTTCTACTAGTGAACCGAATATCGAGCCATGGCTATTGCGACTAGTGAGCTTATATGGACCAAACAACTATAGAAAGAACTGAAGTTTTGAGAGACTACCCGAATTGAACTTATCTATGATAACCGGGCTACACCCTGTATTGCTTTCAATCAAGTATTCTATGAGAATATACAAGCATATAGATATTGATTATCACTTTGTTGGAGAAAAGATACTCTCATTCTCTGGATATATTGCCACGAGCTTTATAAAGTCCAGCGATCAGTTTGCTATATACATACCAAACTCTCATAGGTCCTTGAGTTAGTTATGTATGTAACCAGCTCAACTCATATGAAGTGTATGCAATAACTTGAGGGGGAGTGTAAGATAGAAGATGAGCTAGTTTAGTTTTGTATAATGTACCATATTGGACAAGTGGAAATATTTTCATTGGAACTTCTGTATATAAGTAGATAGAAGCATGAGTCCTAATATGCCACACATTACCATAAACTCTTCCTCTCGTTTATATTTCTCACATGGTATCAAAGCCAAATTCATCCATGTTATTATGTGTCACAATGTTCGGCCCTATATTATGTGTCCACACTCTCGTTGTCAGGCCTGGGTGTGGGTGGGTGCTAACTGTCCCATATTGATGGAGGATTTGGATTGTTTGTCTTCTATGGTTTTGGCAATCGCAATCCTATAAAAAAATTTCCAAGACCATATATCTGAGCACAATTGCGAAGGATATAAAAGTACTGCTTTGTCTGGTAGACATCAGTTTTTGCTGATCTACTTCTATTCTCCTTTAATAAATGCAATTATATTTACCTGTAAGCTTCTTGAATCAACATTCAGATTCGTTATTTATATTGGCATTTATTGTATTCTCTATTACAGCCGGAACATGAGAAACATTTTCTTTATTTAGGTTCATATTTTCTGTAACCTTGTTTTTACTTTTACATTTTAAATTGTATCTGTCTGTTAGAGTTGGCTTTGCATGATTTCTTTCCTATTTTAAATGTTTCTTTCTCTTTGTAGGAGATGGAACAGTCAGCATTGCGTGCACATAGCAGCTCAGTTAAAGGATGTAAAAAGATGGAAATAAATCAGGAAGAAAGTGTGACCAAAATTCAGAAATCGCAACCATTTATTAAAGAAGAAGTCCTCTCTAGTGTAGATAATGTAAGTCCTCTCTGGTATATATAATGTACGTAGGATATTTAATCTTACTTTTTGGGACTAGAACTCCTTTCTCCAAGATTTATGACACTCCTGAAATTTGCAAGGATGGTTTGACATGCACAGCCGAGCAATTTTTTGACTTGCTATTGGCTGATGGTTCAAATTTCACTAATGAGTACCGTGCAGCAGGGAAAGATTTCAATCTCAAGGTAAGCCCCACATTTCGTTGACTACAGCATGTTTCCAGTTCATGCTTCTTTAGGCCTTTCTGGTTCGGCTTTAACTTCCAGCTACACTCTTGAGGTTTTTCTTATATCTTCCTTTATAGGGGGCCTTTGGCCATGAAAACTGTATTTGAAAAAATTAGCTTTGTTTTCAGAGTGAAATTATATTTGAAAATTGGAGTTGTGTTTGGCCATGAATATAAACTGGAGTTAGTTTTGATTTTTTTTAGTAAATTAGAGTGAAAGCAGCTTTTTGGTGTTCTTCAAATTCCAGAATTCAAGAATTTTATGGCCAACCTCCCCCTATATAATATCTCCTCCTCTCTTTTTCTTGTGTGTGAGCGAAGAGGTTTGATAAGTACCGGTCTCTCGCGGTTTTCTTTTGTTGAGTTAAGGTGTATCTCACCTAAAATGCTCTGGGGGATGGACCTGGCTAAAGGTAGTACCGTCTACCAACTTGGCAAAAAGTAACTACCAAGTGAAAAAAGGAAAAGCTCAAAATCTGGCCATTCCAATTATCAGGTTACACCTCCTGTTGTGCAGTTCTCGGTATCTTTTTACAATTGAAAATCAAGATTAGGCAGAAAGAAGTGAACATGATCATGTTCAACATCTCTATAAGTGATGGAAAGTGTTAAATGTGACAGTGCATAAAGTGTAATGCAGTGCAGATATGCCCAGGCCTCTTGAAATGGATTGAAGAGGTTAAAGGGAAAGGTAATGGATAAATTGAAGGTATTCTGAAGGAAGAGATCAAGGTTGTTTTATGGGGTGATGAAATTTTGGAAGAGGTTAGCAAAGAAAAAGAAAAATCTCAAGGAAATACTCTTAGGTCACTTGGACATTGCACCACAAAGTTAAACTGCATCTCACAATCCAAAAAAAAACAATACTTGGTGGCAAGGGGGCTCCCCATCAATATGTCAATCAATATCAATATGTATTGTCTTATCTTGGGACACTGAGGGTTTTGTTCTCTTAAGCCTTAAACCAAAAGGCTTCTCGACAGTGGAATCCTGAACTCTCCCTTATATAAACCCGAACTTCCTCCTCCTATTCCAATGTGGGATTAGCCTAAGACGAGGTTCACTGCAAACCTCCTTTTCGAATTCAACTGCCAACGGTCCATGACTGTGAAGCTTGCCTTAAGCAACTCAGGATGGGAGGGGAAAGTTATAGCCCATATAAATGCAAGCGTAGGATTCAACTATTGAGCTGCCTTTTGGGATAAAGTCCAAGGGAACAAAACTTTGAGGTTCTAAAGGTTGGCTCAGAGCTAACAACACCATGGAAATATGCTTGAACAGTTACATGTGGTATCAAAGCCATTACCTCCCCTAGTATGATGGTCGGGCATACCTTAGAAAGACACTAAATCCCCATGGATTAAAGTGTAATAGCCCATGGATTGCTGGCAGTTGAACTACAGAAGGGAGTTCCCTATGAAACTTGTTTTATGCAAATTTTACGTTAGAATGGGAGGGGACAGTTAGGAACCATATGAGGGAGAGATGAGGACTCAACTATCGAGGTGCCTTCTGGGTTAAATTCAAAGGGAGCAAAACCTTGAGGCCACAAAGGTTGGGCCAGAGCTAACAATACCTTGGCAATTAGGCTTGAACCATCACATGTGGTATCAAAGCCGTTTTTTCCTAGTATGATGGTGTGACAAATCTCAGCAAAGATGCTGAGTCCCTAAGAGGGTGAGGTGTAATAGGAACTAGATAAGGGTCGTTATGAAGCTTGCTTTAGACAAATCTCACATCGGAATGGGAGAGGAAAGTTAGGGCTCACATAAGAGTGAATTCAGACCAACTATTGTGGCATCTTCTGGATTAAAACCCAGAACTACAAAATCATGAGGCACCAAACTCTAATGGTTGGTTTGGAGCTGACAATAACTAGGTAGTTATTTCTGGACCTTTACACAGTAGTGGAGGAAGAAGAGTAGAATTATCTATTTATCAGTTAGAATTTTATAGCTTATTAATACAGCTAGCAGTCTTTTCACCTAAGTTTCTTCAAGTCTGACTTATGTGCTCCTTATGTGCACCACCTTTGAATTGGCTTTGTCAGTAATTTTCAACTTAACATTGAGGTCTTTAATCATGAAAGATAGTATAGAAACAAAGAAACTTTATAACACAAAAAGAAAGTGACTTCAAGATTATGAAACTTATTGTAGAGAATTTTCATCATCTTTGTGAGACTGTAGCTGACCTCAACTTGTTTGGGTCTGTGGGTTAGTAGTTGTATTTAGTTTTGCTAAGAGCTAGAGTAACACGAAGAGCTAAATTACTCTAGCTCCATTGTGCCTTTCACATCTCAATAGCAATTTTTTTACTTAGTTGCTTTAGCTCGAGTTAAATACTGAATGTCTTTCATTTTCTTAGATTGGTCAATGGAATTCTGCTGATGATTATGATGGTCAAGTCAGAGAAATAACATTCAGAACAAAATGTAACAGCCCTATGTGCCCTCCAGATACAGCAGTGACGGAGTATCAGCATGTTGTTTTATCACTGGACAAGAAAACTCTTGTAATTCTAATATCCCACCTTCAATGTTATATGTTACTGGTCACGAAAGTATGCTTAAGACATATTTTAACTTTTCCAATAGGTATTTGAGACTGTGCAACAGGCCCATGATGTTCCGTTTGGGTCATGCTTTGAGGTAATAGTGACTTTGGGTGTCAGGCAACGTTCTTTTCATAGTACACTTCTATGCAACTTTTTATACATGTCAAACCTCCTAGAGATCTCCTTGTTTATCTTAATCCCTGATTAGTTTTGCTATTCAATCAGGTTCACTGTAGGTGGTTTTTAGAAACAACTTCTGAATCAACCTCCTAGAGATCTCCTTGTTTATCTTAATCCCTGATTAGTTTTGCTATTCAATCAGGTTCACTGTAGGTGGTTTTTAGAAACAACTTCTGAATCATTTTGCAGTTTGGACATAAAAGCTGGTAAGTGTCTTCTGTTTTGGTTTCTTGTTCTGCTGGATGCGTACAAGCTGCTATCTATTCATCATCTTTGCATGCCAAAATTAACCTACTGGCCCGGGTCTCTTCTCCCATTTGATGGATTGACCGATTATGTGAATTTTTCACATTCTGAATTTACATCAAAATTCCAATAGCATTTTTTTTATGGGGGGGGGGGGGGGGCATTCTCTTCTGTAATCCTTGATGATAGATTCTTGCAGTGAAGAGGTTTTCAAGTACTATATATCTATCACCAGAACTATGTCTACCATTTTAGAAGTTGACTGGTTACCACTTAAATCCATCTTTAGAGTATCTTTTAACCAATCATTTTGCTTCTCATCTTTGATACTTTTGGAAAAATCATCTGCCTGTCACACCCTAATGCTACACTCTCACAGAACTATGATGGAGTATTGGTACCACAATTGGAATCAAAACAGATCGTAATCTATTTGTCTCTTGCATGTTGAGTTTAGGGCTTCTTAGTGCTTTCACAACGAAAGAGAACTCCACATACGGGAAAAGTTATCTTTTCTGTTGAGTTTCTAGCATGATACAGTCAGTCCAGTGCATAATTTGGGAGCTGCCCATGGAACATCGAATTTCCTTGATAAAAGTTACTCCATTTGAATGATTATGAACATTAGAATGTTCAAAATCCAAAACTTCCAGATTCTTAAGAGTGGAATGTGATATGAAGTTAAACTAACTACCTTTTGCATTTTCAACAGGTGTTCATTTCAAGAAGTGGTGCATTATGCAGTCGAAAATCAAGACAGGAGCTATCAACGAGGTAGTATTATTTTGCATCAGTAAGTTATTCTTATTTTCTGAGACACTGATTTCCTCGTTTACTCTCTTCAATCACCACCTATAAAGTACAAGAAAGAGCTGGCAACCATGCTGGAAGTGGCGCGTTCATTTGTTAAACCAAGAGTATCAGTAAGTGAAATAGAAAATATCATCTACCGATCACAATCCTTGTATGATCATATCACTCTATCTCCACCAAGGAGATCGAATGTTCGTCCATGTATAATTCATGAGTCATGACGATGAAATTCTTCATCTTAATGGAAGACTATATTTTCAGGCGTCTGCACATCTTGTTTTTTTTTTTTTCCAAAATTGCTCTCTTCAATGAATATGCAGCAACAAAATGAGATCTTCTCATATGCACATTGATTATAGTTGGACCTTAAAATTATAAACGTATGAAACACTTTTTGATCTCTATAAAGGTATACAGAATGAATTTATTAAAGTTAGCAAAACTGAACGTGATATATAAAGAAAAAACTATTCTAACTCAAAATATGATAATACCATATGCATTAAATACTATAGTGGTTCTGTAAAGTTGTTAAAAAGACAAGCAAACACGTAACAAGATAGAATAAGGCAGACTATATCGATCGAATTGCCAATTTCAATACGATCACACCCAAAAGTAAAAAAGAAAATAAGATTTATGGATGACAATTCTTAATCACAACCTGAAGTCAAACTATAATCACAACATGAAGTCAAACTATTCCATTTTTAATTTTATTTATTTTGAAATAACGCTACAAATGATTTGTAAATTTTTGGCGTTAATTTTATATTTTTTTTCATATTCTTCTTATTTTTTTATTAATCAATTACTCATTTTCGAAATTTATCCCAAAAAATAAAAATTAACAAAATTGTTGAAAATAGGTCGGATAATTTATTTAAGATGGGACTGATATATGTATCGAATTAGGTGTTTATGACTTTGAATATCTTTCCATTTTCATATAAATGTCATGTGGTAAGGTCAAAATGACATGACAATTCCATGTGGCATTTAAGAAACGAAAAATGAGTTGGACATGTCAAACATGACAACTAAGGCCCATAAGGGCATATTTGGACCAAATTTTTGATGACGAGGACATGACTGAACCAAACTTTAAACGAAGGGTATATCTAGACCTTTTCGATTAGTTTAGGGACATAGTTAACCCTTTTTCAAAATTTTATAAAGAATTTCAGCTAGAAACTACAAACGCATTATAACTGCTTTTGTAGACTGCAAGCTTCGCCTTCGATTTGGGAATTAAGGGAAAAGCTATATAAAGTAAAAACTAAGGTAGTCGCCATAAGTCAGCTTTTCTTTTTTTCGGTATGCCGTTCCGCGAGCAAGGAGTGCCACGCACAAGCGGAGCAAAAAGAAAACTCATAAGACTACAAGAGAATAAATCAACCACGTCTTGTTTAATCTTAGGTGCACTAGTAGTGACAACTAAAAATCATATTTATTGTTCAAAATTACAATGAACTCAAGAATACAGAAAAATCTATTGTCATTTTGCAAAGGCTTCCAAGTTACAGGAAGAACGCAATGCTCATTAGGTTTTCTTGTTTGAAAGACAAATTGGAGGGATTAAGTTATTGGCGCGGGGCGGGACGGAGTGGATTATATCCGAATTTGATTTAATTCAAATTAAATAGTTCATTCAATCTCAGTCGTTTACATATCCTTCGTTAGTCATAAGATATATTCAACCCAAAAATATAATATGAGAGATATATTTAACCCAAAAATATAACTAGCGTATATTTAAAATATTTAATAAGTCCGGGATATATTTGACCCTTTGCTCAACTAAATAAGCACCCGTTAAAGTCATTACATGCTAGTATCTAATATTAAAAAGTTTTAGGGGTCAAATCGAGTTTGAGCTTAATTTGAGGGGTCACCAAGTAATTTACTGGAAGACCAGAAGAGTCAAGTCAAAAGCAACCGACCCGTTAACTACGATTCGGGTCAAACCTTCCTCTTCGATCTTCATACATATATAGATTCCGCAAATGCAAAGGAGAGAGAGAGAGAAATGGGTGTGATCCAGGTAGCATTGCTGTGCTTTGTTGTTGGAGTTTTGGGGGCAAAAGCTGAGCAGTTGAGCACGAAAGAGTGTGAAAATCTCGGGTTTACGGGTTTAGCTCTATGCTCCGATTGTAGGACTCTTGCTGAGTATGTCAAAGATCAAGGTTCTTTCTAAAACTCTCCATCTTTTGTTGTCTCTCTATATATGTAAATTAAATGCAGATAATTTCTGGGTTTTTGTTAAATTTAGTGTATGAGTAGTGGGGTAAAAGGTTTGTGGGATTGAGGGAATTTATTGACCTTGACATTGTTTTCAAGGAGACTGAAGATGAGTTTTGATCTTTTATAAGTTTTGGATATGAGATGGCCTCAGGTGTAGTTTTTATAAGGTTAGAGCAAATGGGTTCAGAAGGGGATGATTAAAAGAGCTATATCCAGGGCTGATTAGCTTCCTGAATGAGTTGGAGAAAAAACCTTGAAGACTGCAGTTTAATTGAAAGAGAACAGGGAACTGGAGGAATTGGATATAAGGGCTTAGATTAAAAAAATCAAGTGATATTGTTTATCTTATATGTGGAGAACCTTGTAATGGAAGAAATTCGGTAAAGAACCATAAACAAGATCAGAATTCTTTTTTTTAAGAGTTACAGAATCCTACACTAGGTAATAGCATAAGTGGGAGATCTCTCTCCCTCTTCGTGCATGCCAAACAACTTTTACATACTAATCTCTTAGAAAATATGACAATATTGACAATGAACCTAAGGAGAACATAAGCAACTTATCAAATAAACCTGTGCCATGGTGAGCCACTGCTTTGAAAGCAATTTCGGCTTAACTAGGGTGGTAATCGTGTGAGACTGGTCACTGGTCACTCCTAAAGTCATGGCTAGAAGTTTGGAGTTTGCAGAAATACAATTGAGAGTAACAAGATTGAGAAGAACAACTTTGAGGGAATGAGAGGGTTCTTTCGTAATTGATAATTCACAAGATTGGTTTAGCTTTGGAAAGACTATAACCCTTTTCTTCTTTTTTTGTAAATATGGTTTTTGAATACTACCTATGTACTGACCGAAATAAAAATGTTACTAGTGTCAAAAAAAAAAAAGGGCTACTTCTATAGGCTAAGTTGTTGAGTTATTATAGAAACAAAAAATTATTCAAAGAGTTGGGTTACAAAATTTGTTTTGGTGCAATTACATAGTGCAAGAAAATGATAAGAAAAAAAAGTCAGGCTAAAAGGGTGAGCCATTCCACAACGCGCACGCATCAAGACCATGAGTCGAGCTAGGCGACATATTTTGTAATTACCTATTTAAGGTGATGTCCTTGGTAAGTTGAAATTGTGTCATGTTGTGTACTTTTCCCTAATCACGTCTCATCAATACTTCTTTGGTCTACTCTACATCTCATGAAACCACGCATGGCCAACCTCTCGCCATCCGTGCATCTCGCCACATGCCCGAATCATCTCAGTCTTGCTTTCCTCCTCTTGTCCTCCACCAAAGTCACTCCCACCTAGTACCGGATATCCTCATTTGTAATCTTACCTCATTATGCCCACACATCTATCACATCATCCTCATATCTGACACTATCTTTCTGAATGTGAGAGTTCTTGACTAGAACACTTTGCTGTATACTACAAAGCTGGTTTAACTACCACATTGTAGAATTTGTCTTTTAAGTGTTTGTGCACTTTCTTATTACACATGACTCCAAATGTGAGCCTCCATTTCAGCAACCCTGCACCAATATGGTGAGTGACGTCATCGTCAATCTCCCAGTTACCTTGGATAATAGATCCAAGATACTTGAAACTTCCTCTCTTTTGCTTGACCATTGTATCGTGAGCCCTTTAGAAAGACTACCCAAGTCTTCCGTAAAAGGCAACCAAACCTTTATGATCATGTAGGTGATTCCATCGAGTCTATCTCAACACATGCATTAAGTGCAAAATGAGCTCAATCTTACAAAGTACCAAGAGACTTCAGAGGGATAGGAAATGTAGTGCATATCGAAGGCTCGTATAACTTCATTTGATCACAGATTGTTACCTTTGCCTTAGTGGGGAAATGTTGGTTTTATTCAAAATTTGTTGGTAATGCGAAGCCATAGAATTGTTTGTCGCTCCCTTTTGCACTGCTCTGTCTTGTGTAGTAGACAAAAGTTCCGTTTAGAAAGATTAAATTTATTGTGAGCACTTTATACACAAACTTTTCTTATGGGATTAGTTGAGTTCCCTCCATGCTTGTTGAGGCGAAACTTGACAACCACACACGTATCGCTGCCCTCTCCATTCGTCCGACTCAGCTCGTGAGGCGTGCGCGATGCAACTGCTGCAAAATGAATTTTGTAACTGCTACTTGAATAAGTCCGATAACAACAGAGTTTATTTTCTATAACAGCTACAAATTAATTCGTGTAAAGTTGTAGTTGTTTCTTTCATAACAACTCTAGCAGATGGCCTAGAAAAGCGGATCTGTATGAATTATCAAATACAGAAAAAAGTCATTCTCATTTCCTCAAAGTCGTTGGGCAATCGTATTTATGCGAACTCCAAACTTTCAACCACGAGTGCTCGTTTTGGGATTGCGCCTGTAACTTGGGGATCAACCAGTCTCAAACAATTTACATCATGGTTTAGGCCGAAATCACTTTCATGGGAGTGGCTCTCTATGACACAATGTTTTATTCAATAAGTTGCCTCTGTTACTGTCAATAGTTTCCAAATCATGCTTACTCGGCTTTTCTGCTGGGCACCAGTAATGGTATTTGATATTTGCTGTAACTCATCCAAGAAGAGATTTTTCCTACATACATGGATAATTAAGATTTGTTGTTTTTGCTCTAGGCAACCAAATGTTTGATACTTGCTTTTAATCACAGCTGTGTTTGGATTTGTTTAACTAGTTCTAGTCTGGGAAAGAAACAATAATGGACCAATATCAGGAGTCAATCTAAAGCCCGAATTAATGATGTACTGCTACATAAAAACTATCATTATGGGGCAAACAAACCTGCAATGATTTATCTATGCTATAAATATCAAATAGCTTAAGGATCACTACACCATGTACCCAGTTGGTGGGATTTCGATAAGTTTGAAAATTTCAAGGAAAAGATCATACAAGTACTAAATTGACATTGAAAAGCTTTGTGGAACATTGGTAAAAACGATCTGGAAGGTAGTGGAAATACCAGCTTACTCGCTTATCTTTAGTGTTGCAAATTCACAAATATTTTGCTTCAATTATGCAACCCTCTGTAAGTGCATGAATAACTTTTTCATTTTTTTCTTTAATGTATGCATTTCACATTTGCTACCTCTGTATCTTTGCCCTCATCCTTGCACTGCAAAAAAGTTTTCTTAATTTCTATGCAAATACTGGGACCTCTAAAAAAATTGGGATGTATTGTTTGCTGAACTTAAGTCTTAATGTGAAAGGATTATATGGATATCTAAAAGCCGTGTATCGTGCTGTCTGATTGTGATTAGAAATGTTTGAACTTATTTAACCTTTCACCATGTCCTGTAAATTGAATACTGAATTTGACTAATCATTATGATTTATTGAGAAAAAGGACTATGCATAGTTAGAGAGAGCAATTTCATCAAATGAAAAGAGGAAAAAAACTAGAACCATGGCGCTAATTTAGAAAACTTGACCAAATAAAGTATATTAATAGAAGTCATGCTCCATATTTGGATGCAGGAGCTATTGCTGTTTTATTGGTTCTTTCCTCTTTTTTTTGTGGATTGTTAGGAGTTTATAATGACCTAATGGACTGCTCTTCTCTCCATGTCCTTGTGTAATTATTTTTTCCTAATTTGATTTCAAATGCATGTTGACAAGTATAATTATTTCTTGCTAAACAGTATTGATTACCTGTTTCCTACAGAGTTGGTGTCTGAATGTTTGAGCTGTTGCACAGAAGACTCTGATGATGCCATGAGTAAGGTACAGATGCGACTGAGATATTTCATCTGCTAGAGGTTATTTTTAGCAGTTATATTTCAGGTCGTATATAGAGTTTTGAAGAGTCTCCTCTGAGTTTCTGGTCTCTAGTGTTGCCCAATATTTTTGAAAATCATGGCTTCCATGTAAACATTGTAGAGGTAAGAGATTCATATTAAGATGGTTTTGATAAGGATGTTTGCACCCAAATAATAGTTCAAAAAAATTGAGGCAAAACTTAAACAGAAGATGAAAACACTTATCTGCCTTCCCCTTGTTCCTCATCTATTTTTTTTCTTTTGGTTTGCTTGTTTATGTCAGGGAAGTTGAAAATTTAAACTTTTTGGGTTTCGATACCTGCCTCAAAGTCCCCTAGGCCCTAGTATATGGGAAATGAATAAAGCGGTAAAATATGAGAAGTGGACCACTCGAGTCTTCTTTTTGTAAGCACCTTGACCAAAAAGGTAGGGGGGGGGGGTGGAGGGAGAAAATAAGATGCCAAAATATCACTTTGGAGAAGGGTGTCTTTTCTTTTTTTTTTTTTTCCTTTTTTGAATAATCGAGAATCCGCTCGGGCCAATGGAGCATAATTTGGAACTCGCTGGATAATAGCTTACTCTACCTTTCTCCACTTAAATACCATGTTTTTGTCTGTAGCAGCGTACGAACCATGACATTTGTCTAACCCACACATTACGTGTAGCGTTCTTACCCCTAGATCAAACTAATGGGGGCATTTTTCATTTCTTTTTTTTAATCCATCCTTTTCTCATACTTGGTGGATGGTGGAATTCTTAAAGATTCTACTGTTGCACCAAGTACATGACATGCTATCTCATAACAGTCAACTAATGGCTAGAGTAAATCATGAACTTCCTGAAAGGCCAGACTAATGGCTAGAGTAAATCATGAACTTCCTGAAATGCCAGACTAACATATGAGCTGTCACATTTTCTCTCAAAAAAATAAATAACATATGAGCTGTTACATCTATGGCAAAGGTGGTACTTCTTTACTGATTGATCAACATGATGGCTTTACTTTGAAATGGTACTTCTTAATTTTAATCTACTCTAATTGTGAATGCAGGTTGTTTATTCTGGAGCAGTTTTGGAAGTCTGCATGAGAAAACTAGTTTTCTATCCCGAAGTCGTTGGGTTCATTGAAGAAGAGAAAGACCAATTCCCTTTTGTAAAAGTTCAATATGCATTTAATTCTCCACCAAAGTTGATCATGTTGGATGATCACGGAGAGCAAAAGGAAACCATTAGGTCATCTTCCTTCATCTCTGTTTCCCTTCTTTCCTTAGTGTTTTGAGTCTGAGCACTACAGATTTGTGTTTCTATAATACCTCTACATTGCATTGAGCATGTTCTGTATTAGTCATCAGGACCGTTATGGCCAGATATATTTTCTAAATCCTCCTCTTTCATGTCTTCCTATTCCATTTTCGGGAAACATGATTATATTCAGCCATACAGGTAGACAGTCATCTAGTTGTCACCAAAAATTAACTTTTGGGTCATGAGTCATGAGTGTGTGGCACATGCTAAAAGATTTCAGAGAACTTAGTGTCCTCGGGAAGCCTGAGTACATGGAGTTGCAATTCACAGCTTTAAGTAAATTTTTCCTGATGAAAATTAGTTTGCACCCTGTGCATTGCATCAAGTAGAATCATTCCTTTTGTACGCATGTTTGATAACAGCCAAATCTTTATTCTGGTTATCTAATGTATTCGATACATTTTACAGAATTGATAACTGGAAACGTGAGCACATATTGCAGTTCTTGAAAGAGAAGGTTAAGCCATCATCCGATATCTAATGTGGCTGGTAATCTAGTCCCGTTTTGATCAAGAGCAGTGTTAAGTGTTCAGCCTGCATCTAGTTTCAGAAAACTCCAGTTCCCCACTTATTGTTTTTAAGAAACTGTGAGATGAGATTAATTGCTACACACAAGTTCAAAAGCTACTTTCATTTACAAAACATGCAACTGGATCCTTGTGCTTTTGACGTATCGTTTGGTTTCGTCAGTCCTGCTCTCTCTCTCTCTCTCTTTTTCTATAACTTTCTTTAATTACTCATTACCAGATTATTGTTAGGAATACCCCAGAGAAGGGAACACATCATATTATGAAGGATAATTACATGAGGAGTTGGAATATCCAGTTAGCTGTGCAAGCCTGCTTCTCTATAATAGTGTGTGAACTGAAATTGTCTTCCTGTATCATCTTTATTGATTATGGTCCCAAATAGGATGATCTTAGCCATGAGGATAATTCTTTCTATTCAGTATTATAAAGGGAATAAATTTCATAAAATATACAATGAAATGGTTTCATTTGTACCAAATATAGTGTAACTCAGAAGGGAATGGAAAGAGTATGATTACTAGATTGGGAGCAGTCTCTTGGAAAACCCGGACTTTACCAATCTTTGCACCACCAGAAACATTGCAAATCCCTAATAATGCCACAAGTATGAACTTTGTGGAAATCCCTAATACTGCCAGGGAGCATTATGAAGGCTGAAAAACATCTTATATGGACAATGTGTCTATGCTTTAACTGAAAAACCATAAACCTTGATGACTACCAGGCACTTGACAACTGATAAATGCACCAACATAGGCGCAGACGCTGGAGATAACAATATCCATATCTGCTATGGTTCCACGCAAGAAGAAAGTAGTTTTAAAAGATATCTCTAGTAAGAGAAAGAAAAGGTGATGTTTCCTGGACTTAAACAAACAAATGTAGATTGTATATATGTTGGAAAAACAAGACTGACATCCAGCCAAGCATGTAAAATAAGAATTTTGACTCTTCTACTTGGTGCACACATTGTCACTGGTATTCCTTTTGGACTAGTCAAATGGAAGATTGATGAAAGAACTTGTGGGAACAAGAGTAACCAATTGGGAGCAGTACTTGGAAAACCAGTGATGAGTAATGAGGTAACACAAAGGGTGAGGGCAGTTAATGGAGAAAAGGCATGTAGAAGAACGGCAAAGAGGAGGGGAGAATGGTGCCGCGGAAACTGTGGTTATGCTTCAGCTCAGATACTCATGCTATACAAATATTTTCCATTTAAATATCCAAGCTTATATTCTATCAGCAATTATCTATTCAGGTGTTGAACCAAAATCTGAGCTCTACACAGTTAGCTTTATTGAAAAGTTATACATGTCCTCAGTTCCAAAATTTGTTGTGTCAACCTACACCTGCATGCCCCCCTCCCTCTCTCGCCATGTTACCGAGGTTCTATCAGAGAAAGAGGGTTAAGAAACACAACATGGCAGTTTCACACCTAAATGTACGGTGAACAGTCTCTCCGGTGACCCACGAATTAAGACTCCGGTTGAAGTCTATACCTTGTGTAACTGCATTGATGGAATACTCAAGGAGTGTTACAGGTACCTGCACAAAATGCATGAACACTACAATTACCAGACCATGATACATATCAAACCAAAAAGATGATAAAATAGAAGACAAGTTTGACTGCTAATCTAGAGGCAAACACCGCCTTCTATAACAAAGAACTTAGGTTCTCTCTAGATATATAGTTAACTGCTTCTAAGTCAAATTCAAATTTAGTTTTACTTCTTTTTGGAAACTATTATAAAGCTAGTAGGTTGATCAATTATGTAGAAAATGATAAAACTGCTCTTAATAGATATCTTCACAGTACAAAAAACAAACACAAGCAGTATAATTTCACAAGTTGGGTCTGGGGAGGGTGGTGCACGCAGCCTTGCACCTACCTTGCGTAGGCAGAGAGATTGTTTCCAATAGACCTTCACCAATATCTTCACGGTACCTTCACCAATATCTTCACCACTAGATGCTGACTTGGGATATAGAAAAGGACTCCATATTTGGGTATTATTTTTGGAGAGGAACTCTAGTCTTTGTTATTAAGAACAACATATACTCGGGTTCACCTGACTTCTTCAACAACAAGAATACTGTTACAGGGGTTCTTGGGGCAAACATCGAAGACATTGGCTACTTCAATAAGCAAGAAATTCACAAATCAGAGAGGAGGAAGAAACTAGTGACTACCTCCTCACAATTGATACTTGCCCTCCTCCTTTTTCCGGGCTTGGGACCGGCTGTGACTTGACAGGCGGAGTTACAAGGGTTTCACACAAAAACAATGCACCAAGTGTGCCAAAACAATGACACTGAGCAACAAAACAAAATGCAGCTCTACCAATAATCCAAGGACAAACATAGAAGACAATAAAATTACCTAATAACTCTCAGATCAAAAGGAGATAATTTCCTCCTAACAAAATCAAGGACATATACACTTTGGACAACCAGTAATGGAAGCAATAAAGAAACATGCAAAACTGATTTTCTCCATGGAAAGGAACATTCCAAGAACTCGTACCCAGTGCAAATACTAGCATATATATCATCAAAGTCCAATTCTAACAACAACCAAAAGACAATACCGACCAAACACCACACTGCACAAGATCAAAACCTGAAAAATAATAGACAAACATAGAACAAAGAAAAGCAATATCAATATTGATCAACTAGGAAAGATGGCATCACACAACACCTGAAACCAAATGAAGAAAGCAGCTCCGGACACCAACTCTATTTATAAAGCAACTACTTGGAAAACTGATAACAAACACAAAGAAGAACATGAATCTAAAAAAGATGCCAAAGCACATAAGACTGCTAATCTGTAAATAGAAGACCTAAGCAAGCTGTGTGCAAACCAAAATCTAACACCTTTTTCACGTAGAGAAAATCATGGAATAAAGGAGGATAAATGGAATAAAGGAGGATAATCCCAGAAGGAACTGTATGTCATCATATGCATTCAAATGGAGCATTTCAGACCTAAACAGAATTCAAAGAAAATGCGGGATGAACACTAAAAACCTTTAAGCTTGACAGTACGTGAACCACATCCCTGAAAGTGCAGAGAATTCTTGCATTCTTGATTGCTAAATATGGAAAGTAATAACTAGATACGTCAAGGAAAGAGAGAGAGAAATTAGCTTTATTTTTCATTGCCAAGGAGTTCTGTTCTAATTTGTGATTGCTAAATATAGAAAGAAAAGGATACCTTAAGTGCAAGAGGAGAGAGAATCAGCTATACTAATTGAGGTAAAAGGAGCCCGAAGATTCTACCATCTACAATGCGGGAGAACACCATCAAATGAAAAGAACAAAGGTGACCAAAGCATCACGTATAAGAGACAAGACAACTTCCTTCTAGAAGCCGGAAAGACTTACAATGGGAGCAAAATAATCAACAACCTCAGAACTGGAAAAAAGCCCGACACATCATTACAGAAGTTGGATAGCTTCTCATTTGTTATGGCTCAACCCTTCTATAGCAGATATTAATGCAGACTCCTTTTATTGGTGTTATAACGAACAAACAAAAATGTTGAAGCAGACTGCAAAAATAATATAACAAATACCAAAGCACCAAATAACATTATTAGATTAGGCTTACACTGTCCCCCTAAATACAGCCTCCTCTTGTAGTGGTAAGAACATAAGCATGTGGATGAATATAACAGCACAAGATACAAGAGAAACAGAGAGCAGTGCCTGTTGAGAACCTGCATGTTACACAAGCAGTCTCAACCAAGCTTCAACTTGCAGGGAAAAAAAACAGACATCTTCAGCCAAAGGACAACAATATGAGTAGGTGTACTAATTTTTCGCAGACACAAACATCAAAAGATACGCTAATCAATCTTGTTCCATTAT
Organism: Solanum lycopersicum; assembly: GCF_036512215.1. Taxonomy (NCBI): domain Eukaryota; kingdom Viridiplantae; phylum Streptophyta; class Magnoliopsida; order Solanales; family Solanaceae; genus Solanum; species Solanum lycopersicum. The sequence goes on from NC_090805.1 coordinate 38,802,689, forward strand.
CACTAAGAATATCACAGTATTTGTAGCAAACAAACATCTATCTTCGCAAGGTAAATGCAGTGTCAAAAGTAAGACAGGGAATAAAGCCCGACACAGCAGGGTCAGTCAACCAAGAAACTCAAAAGGCACCCAGAACGCATATTCTCACAATCCCATCCCCCCCCCCCCCAACACACACACACACACACACAGAACTATAATTCTCTACACTGGATAATAGACAATGTTCAAAAATGTCTACACTACATCCCATAATGCGCAAAAAAATCAATTTGAAGCCCCATAAAAAAGGCCAAAAGGAGGGGAAAATTCTAAAACACAATAGCATTTCCACAACAACTGAACAAGATAACATTAGAACTTCCCTAGCCACTTAATCACCATAAATGCAGAGCATCAGCAAAAGCAAAATACAAAAACTGCCTTTAGTTCTTATGAACATGAAGGCATAGGGAAATTGAACGGTCCTACCCAAAATGCTAATCACTAAACATATATCATATCAAAAATGCATTATCATAATACCAAAACCAATAGGAACGAAATACACATAGAAGGATATAAATAACCAAACCACAAAACAGCTACCAAAATACTCTTCGCTTAGAACTATATTCATTGATGCAACAGAATTCCCAACTGGTCAAAGGCGGAATCCACAACCAACTAACCCACCGACCCACTCTCCCTCCGAATTAACACCTAGTGTCCTTGTTATAGACTAGATCAAACAGATTACAAACTAAATGACTACTAGCCAGTTCACAGTAACAAGAACAGCTAGGAACATACAAGAATGAAATGACAAGAAAGCCAGATTACAAACAAAAAGAGGACTCCCTAAGCAACTGTTAGCTCACACCAAGGAAAATGTAGTACATCATTAACAGGACACCAGTGCACTGCTCAAATTTCCAGAACACATCACTTTCCCCAAATCATAAAAAGAGAAAGTATGAACAAAATGTACCTACGCACCAAAAAGAACTCCAAACGCAATCAAAAAGTTTTAAATTTCATACCATAAACCAATCAGATCTATAATTATCAAGCTGGTCAGAAAGAATCACGTGACTGAAATACAGAACGTAACAACAACAGCTAAAAAACCACTCTTGCTTAAAACTATATTCCACGATGCAACTGAATCCACAACTGGTCAGAGGCTGAATCCACAACCAACCCACCTACCAACCCACTCTCCCTCCGAGATTAACGTTGTAGTATCCTCGTTATAGACTAGATAAAATAGATTACAACAAACTAAATGACTACTTCCCAGTTCACAGTAACAAGAACAGCTAGGAACGTCCAAGAGAGAAATGACAAGAAAAGCTAGATTACAAACCACAAGAGGAGGATTCCCTATTTATTTTTGAGTAACTGTTAGTTCGCACCAAGGAAAATGTAGTACATTAACTGGACACTGTGCACTGCTCAAATTTCGAAAACACGTCACTTTCCCCAATCATAAAAAGAGAACGTATGAACAAGAAACTAAATGCTAATCACTAAACATATAATTATCAAGCTGGTCAGAAAGAATCACGTGACTGAAATACAGAACATAACAACGACAGCTAAAAAACCACTCTTGCTTAGAACTATTTTCCTTGATGCAACTGAATTCACAACTGGTCAGAGGCTTAATCAACAACCAACCCACCCACCGACCCACTCTCCCTCTGAGATTAACACTGTAGTATCCTCGTTATAGACTAGATAAAATAGATTATAACAAACTAAATGACTACCTGCCAGTTCACAGTAACAAGAACAGCTAGGAACGTTCAAGAGCGAAATGACAAGTAAAGCTAGATTACAAACCACAAGAGGAGGATTCCCTATTTATGCTGAGTAACTGTTAGTTTGCAACAAGGAAAATGCAGTACATCATTAACTGGACACTAGTGAACTGCTAAAATTTCCAAAACACATCACTTTCCCCAATCATAACAAGAGAACGTATGGAACAAAATGTACCAACACACCACAAAAAAAATTCCAAACGCAATCAAGAAGTTCTAAATTTCATAATTTCACCTATCAGATCTATAATTATCAAGCTGACAAGAAACAATCACATGACTAAACGAGTTTGTTGCCAAAAACATCCTTCAATTACACCCTAAACTTACCAGGAAAAGGTAGTACATTATTAACAGCACAAGTTTCCAGAACACATCACTTTCTCCAAATAATAAAAAGAGAACGTATGAACAAAATGTACCTACACACACCAAAAAGAACTCCGAATGCAATCAAGAAGTTCTAAATTCATACCTTACACCAATCAGATATATAATTATCAAGCTGCCCATAAACAATCACATGACTAAACTGAGTTTGTTGTCAAAAACATCCTTCAATCATACCCTAAACTAAACAGGAAAAGGTAGTACATCATTAACAGGAAACCAGTGCACTGCTCAAATTTCCAGATCACATCACTTCCCCAAATCATAAAAAAAGAACGTATTAACAAAATGTACCTACACACGCCAACAATAACTCCAAACGCAAACAAGAATTTTTAAAAAATTAATACCTTACACCAATCAGATATATAATTATCATGCTGGCCTGAAACAATCACATGACTAAACCGAGTTTGTTGCCAAAAACATCCTTCAATATACCCTAAACTTAAAGCACATCCTTATGTTATTGTAATGAACAGAAAACATCCCTCAATTATTCCAAAAATGGCAAGATTCATCCGCATGTTAGTTTCTATCAATAAATAACTGCTTAACCTACAATCCCCTATGATGTTCGCTCAATCCCTCTCTTTTAGCTGATTGATAGGTAATTCTTATTAAAGTGGACGGGCTAGGGAGGAATTGTGTATCATCAACTTCATCGTAGCAGCAAGAGTGCTTCCATAATAGATGAAAACAAAAAATATTTTAGTAAATTATTTCTCAGCTCTATATGATTATTAATCGAATATGTACATAAATGTTATTTGAAAGATGTACAGTTTCTCCTTCATTTCCAAGAAAAATAAGGGAATTTGAAGTATGAAACTCTAGTCTATTTTTCTGAGTAGATTCAATAAGAGTATCAATTTATTTTTAAAATAAAAGTTATATACATATAAATTACTTAAACGTTTTTATTCATGTGGATATTTTTCTTTGCTTTTAGAGATAAAAATTATATGAATTTTGATTTAACACTTCAATATGTAATTTTTTAATTACAACTTATAGTATTTATGGTATATTTTTGAATATTTGAACATAAATTTTATTGAGATGATCTAATGATAAGTTGGCATGTTAGCAACATATGAATTACCTTTTTCTTGCGTTTTAAGGTCTTTGAGTATAATTTAATAACCCAAACAAACTTAAATTGGTGAATTTCAGGATTTGGAGCTGAAGAAGTCAATCAATCAAGTACTTGATCCAAAATGATGAACAAAAAAAGATGGAAGTTGGAGCAAAACAATGAGAAAAGTAAAGACTGAGAAGTCACAAAAATTGTGTCCATGTTTAGTTCTCGTGGATCCGTTTCTAAGGGTAGAAAAGCTTGAATTTGGCTAAATCTAAAGGAGTAGCAAGCCTGTCTCACTCCACGAAATTTTCAGCTCCATGAAATGAAAATAGGGAGATGAAAATTGGAATGTCTCCGCGATTTTGCTCCACGAAATATGCAGTGGAAGGGCATCTTAGTCCAGATTTTATAGAGTTATATAAATAAGAAATAAATCATTTTCTGGAGCAGTTTTTGGATTTACAAGTCTGGGTGGAGTATCTCTAGCTAGGGAAGGATTAAGAGATTTTTACCACAGTTTGAATCTTCTTCTTTATTTCATCTTTAACTATATTTATTATTACATTTCATCTTGTATTTTCTTTTTCTAGTATGAGTAGCAAAACCTATTAGCTGGGGTTATTATACACTCTTGTGGTTTTTATGTGATTGAATACTAATTTACTGCTTATGGTTATTTGGATTGTGATTATCTACCTGTTAACATTCTTATTTGTTAATTTGGTGGTTGCAAACACTACATTTAGCCCTATATATTCATTTCTTACTCGGAAGTGTAAAAATTAGCAAGTAGCAAGTTATCAAGTATATTAAGGAATTAATTGTGCTGGATTAACGAAATCGAACTCGGAATAGGGAGATTCCTACTAGGGTCTATCAATTGGGTCTTAATATTTTCCTTTTAGTTTGGAAGAACTTATGGGATTAGCTTTCTCGAATTGAAAATTCTTGAAAGTAATTATCAATTGGATCATTTTCATTAATCTTATGCATTTGAGCCAGATACTTGTTCGTGAACGAGGCATGCCATATTGAATCTACAACCCCAGTCCCTCTGTTAATCGAAAAATAAAATATTTTTATTGCATTTAGAAAACAGTCTAGTTTTATATTTAATTACTAATCTCTCTTTTATTTGAGGATAAGCTTAGGAAATTTTTAAATTCTTACACTCTTGACATCTCGACACGCGCGTACTCCTTGTGGAATCGACCCCAACCTTTTTTGGGTTTATTATCGATCTAATATAATTGAGTTTCAAAGATCAGTTAAATTGACTCTTGATAAACGAAAAAAGTGATACATAAAGAACTCTGCTACCCTATGCACCGTAAATCCAACTAAATTAACTAAAAATTACCAAATATTAGCTTATAGAAGGATGATAAGAACAAAACATGACATCCATGGTTTAAAGTTGTTAGTTTATTGACCAACACTAACAAAAGGATGAATCTTAGCATTTTAAAGATAATTAAAGGATGTTTCTTTTGTTCTCTATGATAATAAAAGGATGTTGCTTAAATTCAGGGTATGATAATAGAAGGAACTAATGAATCAACTACAAGGCCAGGCCATGAGAGAGAAAGAGAGAAGAAGAAGAGGAAGTTCTGAAAACATACTTGTTGATTGAATAAACTCAATGTACCTGCTGATTGAATAAACTCAATGTACAAAGGAGAAGGGAACAATCTTCCGCCCGCAAGTGCCTCCACTATTCATCACAATCTCAAGAAATTGTCAAATTGGTTATTGTTACGACCAAAGATCATCATGACCAATTATTAATGTTTGCAAACACAATCTTGAACCGAATAGATCATCATGACCAATTATCAATTTTAAAGACGCATACGAACAAACAGAAAGATGAAACATAAGAATACCTGCAATTCTTGAAGTGGAGAGCCACAAGTAACAGTTAGAAAGAAGAAAGCGATTATTGCATATTCAATCCTATGTCACACACCCTTGTGATCAATTTAAAAAATTTCCCACCCCACAGCAATTTAAAACATGATTATCCTACACAACTCGAAGATCAAATGTTACTAAGGAAACCCTAAAATCTTGATTGAATAAATATATTTCTATTATATCAGTGGGTACCCAGAAACAGAAGCATTCGAACAAACAAGAAAGAAGATGAAACAGAAGCATACCTGCAATTCTTCCAGTAGTAGTAGCCGACGAGGAAACACATCATCGATTTCTCAAAGAAGAAAAAGAAGAAGAAGAAGAAGAAGAAAAGTCGGCGAAACATACCCTTGGGCTGAAGAAGAAAGAAGAGAAGTTGATCAATGGAAAATCCATTACTCCTATATATACTACTAATTATAGAATTATATTAGGAAAATACTCATCACTTAATTTAGGAAATATTACTTTTTCTAATTATAATTTAGGAAGTATTCCTTATTTAAGTACTATTACTATTCTAATTCTAATTTAGGAAATATTCCTTATTTAATTTTAGGAAAAATGATCGAAAACACCCCTCAACTCTGATTTAATGTTTGATTTTACTATTGTCGTTAAAATAAAGTTAATTTTATCCCTCCCCTTACTAATTTCATCAAAATTGTCTCTCATTAAACTCCATCTCCAAAATTGACTAATTTCTAATCGATACCGCGTTATTTTAGACGGATCGAATTATTAGGTTAAAAATAACAAATAGGATTTTTTTTAAAAAAAATGAATAATTGGGCCAATTTTGGGGATTCTGTCTAATGAGGAGAAATTTTGATGAAGTTAATAACAGGAGGGGGTAAAATTAACTTTATCTAACGGCAAGGGTAAAATCGAACAATAAATCAAAGTTGAGGGATCTTTTTAATCTTTTTCCCTTAATTTTACTAACGTAATTCTAATTTACGAAATATCCCTTACTTAATTTTACTATCATAATTCTAATTTAGGAAATATTTCTTATTTATTGAAGTTATACTATATTAAATTTATTTTTATATAATAAATTGATGACGGGTTCCTTTTTTTTTCTTTCTCACACTCCTAACACGATTTTCTTCATATCTAGGAATTAAATTTGAAGCCTCCGATTAAGGTTGCATCACAATCTATGTTGGCAATGAATTTCTTACTTAAGTCCTATTGAAACACATATACCCTAGATATATAGACTAATTGACAAGAGAGGAGAAGAAACACTGATTGAGTTTTAAACCCCCAATATTGTTACAGATACTAACAAAGCACGTCTTAAGAATATCGTGCAGAATTGCCAAAAATATTTCTTTAATACGTGTGACATCGAAATTACTACGCTAAGATAATTGTTTAAGTACTAACCCTAACTAGTGAATTCAGTCGCGCTTCGGGCGGTCATAATAACTCGTTAAATTCACTAACTAACTTTTTAGAATAGTTGAGTACTTAAAATATTATATATATTTTCTATAGTGACATCCTAACGATTAAATCAGATTTCAAGTTTTAATGAAATACATTATTAGTATTTAAGTTTTATATTTTTATAATCTTAAATAAGAGTCTTTATCTTCTAATAATATTTTTTATATCGCTAAAATTATTCTCCTTACTTTTGTAAGTAAAAGAAAATTTGATTCAAGAAATTATATACATGTTTATCTATACATAATTTTTCCTTTCATTTTTATGATTCTACCATTTTAAGTTTTCATGACTTAAAATTTTAAAAAAAAATAGAAAAACAATGAATAATAAGAAATTAAACTTTTATTAAAAAAATAATCAATACATATCGTATGGTAAAAATAATTTTAAAAACTAAACAATCTATATTTTTTCATTCCTCTACAAATTTATACGGAAAAGGGCCTAAGATACCCTTAAAGTATTGAAAATGATACAAAATTACCCTCCATGCACTTATTGGCTCCAAAATACCCTTTCCACCCACCTATTGGGTCCAAAATACCCTTGTCATCCACCTTTTGGTTCAAAATTGACCACTTATTTAACGGTTTTATATTTAAACTATTTAAATATTTTTTTAAAATACGTGGTGCTCAACTATTTGTTATAATTTAACTTATTAGTATAATTTATGTATCAATCCATTACCCACACATTACTAATTAAATTCCTCTTAATAAACCGTCACATTATTAATGCAAGCTATTGCCAATTGATTGTTTTTAAAAATTATAGAAGCAAATTATCATACATTCAAGTGGCTAAATAAAAATCACCGATAAACTTAAAAGTCTGATTATGTTCATCTTAATTATTCTTACGTTTCAATTATGTGATGTTACTTCATAGATAACTTTTTTGCAAATATATCAAAGGTTTTAAAACGAATCATAAATATTTAAAAATTATATTTTAAAAAAAGTGCATGAATTAATTCGGGATGTATTACTTGTTTACCTTTAATCATAAATTTCTAATTCAATTTTGAAAGAAAGTGTCCTCCTAAATAAGCGGCTGAACCTAAATTTAATTGGGGTTTCGATTCGAACTCGAATAATTTTGTATGTCATTTTAAGGAATCTATAATTTCATTGTGTTTTAGTAGTGTTTATGAAGATTTTGATATTATAATTGAATCATTAATTGAGTAAGGTTTAGTTAGTAATGAGTGGGTAGTGGATTGATTTATAAATTATATTAATAAATTAAAATTATAATCAATAGTTGAACGCCAAGTATTTTAAAAATATTTAAAGAGTTAAATTTTAAAACAATTAAAAAAGTGGTCAATTTTGAACCCAAAGGTGGATGACAAGGGTATTTTGGAGCCAATAGGTGGATGAAAAGGGCATTTTGGAGCCAATAGGTGGATGGAGGGTAATTTTGTACTATTTTCAATATTTTAAGGGTATCCGCAAATTTATATATGTCGTGTCCATCCAATCATAAGTAACTATAAGGAGGTATTTAATTATTATTTTTATTTATTTGTTTTGAATTTCAACTATGGAAAACTCAATTTGACTATGAAAGTTTAAAATTTAACTCATAATTTTTAAATTTTTGAGAAATAATAAAAAAGATTTTCAATCCAAATCATTGGCAAAAAGTCAAAAGTAATTTGCATTACACAATCCCAATTTTCATAAATTATTTTTCATTTTTTAAAATAACAATTATTTTTTTAAAATTGTACAATAAAAGTGGACAATTGCCCATAAAGTTTTCTGATTTATGGTCATAACTATTGTGTCTTAAGAAATTTATATTAAAAAAAGGGATAATGCGCACATACCCCCTCAACCTATACTCGAAATCTCAGAGACACACTTATACTATAATAAGGTCCTATTACCCCCATGAACTTATTTTATAAGTAATTTTCTACCCCTTTTTAGCATACGTGGCACTAGTTTGAAAAAAAAGTCAACAATCGTTGGGCCCACAAGATATTGCCACGTAGGTCGAAAAGGGGTAAAAAATTATTAATAAAATAAGTTCAGGGGGTAATAGGACCTTAGTATAGTATAAGTGTGTCTCTGAGATTTCGGGCATAGGTTGAGGGGGTACTTGGGCATTATCCCTTAAAAAAATGTAGTGAAGCAAACTCTCTTTGGTGTCTTGTTCTCGTTTTACTTTCCTTTTCTCTAGCAACTACAAAGATAAAGAATTAACAATTCATAATATAAATAACGACCAATCTCTTTTTCTGTATGAAATTTTAGCAACATTTTTTTTTGTTTATTGGCTTCTAAAATAATTTCTTGAACTTGAATTTAAATTTGTTCCTACAAAAATATAATATTATACTTACAGTTCACATTTTATGGATAATTATGTCTTTTAATATGCTATTTTTGAAAATTGTATATAAAAAAAAATAGTTTCACTTCTTTTGGTATGTGTGAATTTTAAGCAACCTCGTTTTGTTATTGATTTCCAAATGTGTCTCTTAGGTTGAGACTCTAAATAACACTTCTTCCTACAAAATATAAAATTATAGTTTATAGTTCACATTTTAATATATTACTTTTGAAAAATGTATATAGAAAAGAAAATAGATATTCTCACTTCTTTTGATATGTGTGAATTTTTTAACAACCTTTTTAGGTTGAGACTCCATATAACACTTTCTCCTGCAAATTATAAAATCATAATTCAGGGCTCACATTTCATAAAAACTCATATTTTTTAATAAGTTTCTTTTGAAAACTGAATAAATAAAAGAAGATAGATATTCTTACCATCAATTCATATAAAAGAAAATAAACTTGAGCCTCCAAGCAATACTCCTCAAAAATATAATATCATAATTCAAGGTTAACAATTCATAAACACTCATATTTTCTAATAAATTTTTTCTAAAAAATGCATAAATAGAAAAAGATAAATATTCTTATCATCAATTTATATAAAAGAAAATAGATAGTCTCACCTTTAAAATAAACAGTAAAATATCACCAGCACCCAACATTGACTGAGCTTCTCAATCATTTGCAATGTTTCTTATATTTATATGTGCAAATATGATATAACTACAATACATAATAACTCATATGGTAAATGCCATTAAAAATAATGTCTTTTCACATTTTTGTATTTTTTAAATTACAACAAAATTTACCTTTTAAATTTCATAACTACTGCATTGATCATTTCTATATTTCCTTATAGAAACATAAGTAATACAAAAAAAGTAAAAAAAAAAATAGGGGAAGAGATTAATAATAATGGTGAAGAATATCCTAAATATGGATAGATTAAATATGGCATTCATACATGTAAATTATAATAATAACTAAATTAATAGATAAAATTTAGGGACACAATTGAATATTTGCAACACATAAAATGAGTTTCACATATCGTTGTCCAGTTGGGTATATTATAACATACATATACAAAACAATAAAGGAATTAATGTAAGAATTTAAACGGAAATGATTAATAGAGGACATTTATTTAATTTATTTAATATATTAAGATGAAAATAAGATAAAATAAAAAAATCATGCATGAAAATTACATACTATGACAATAAATTGTGGACAATACTGACAATGGTAAAATAAAAAAATAATTAAAAAAAGGTAAAAAAAGAAAGAAAAAGACTTCTTGGAAAGAGAGTTTCAAATAAAAAGAAGAAGAATTGAAAGGAAATTATGAATGAAAAAGGACAAAATGTTATATAGTGTTAGATATTTGCTTTAGTATTTATAGTTAATATAATAATTAGTAACACATGAATATGAAAAGATAAATAACATCCTAATTATAATTCAATGACTTTAATTGTGATTAGCTTCAATATTTAAGACTCTTTTTATATTTTAAAATTTAAAAAATAATTTGAAAAAACATAAAAAAAAAAGATGAATATTTTTCAAGCCCTTAGAGGCATTGCCACATCAGCGGTTTTGAATTCAGATTTATATATATATATATATATATATATATATATATATATATGGGAAAATTGTATATAGTAGCAAACTAATAACCTAAAATAAATGGAGTAGCTAGGGTTTGATTTAATTTTGCTTCATAGCAAACTTTAGCCAAAGTTTGTCAGGCGCCTCTCTCCCAAAAATCTCGCTCGCCACTCTCCCATTCTCGCTCACCTCTCTCGCTTTATACACAAAAGTGTATAATTTTTGTTTCTGTTTTGTATAAAGCGAGAGAAAATTGTATATATACATGAAAAAACATATATCTTCGTGTTATACACTTAAATATACAATTTACAAACATTTTACTTCAATTTAATTGTAGACAAATGCAAATTTTATACAAATATTGCAGAGAAAAAGACCAACGAATTATACAATTGTGAATTATACAATTGCAGTGAAATACAATTTTCTCTAGCTTTATACAACAGAAGTGTATATATTATGTTTCTGTTTTTGTATAAAGCGAGAGAAAAACATATATCTTCTTGCTATACACTTATAATTATGCAATATACATACATTTTAATTCGATTCAATTGTATGCAAAGCAAATTTTATAAAAATATTGCAGCGAAATAGACAGCGAATTATACAATTGTGCATTATACAATTGCAATGAAATAGGATAGCGAATTATACAATTGTAGCTAAATAGGCCAGCGAATTATACAATTTAGAGCCAGCGAATTATACAATTGTATATGTATAGCGAATTATACAGTTTTATGTTTGTTATGGAGCGCAATTATGCAAACTTTGCTATAGCATACAAATATGAATTTTTTGTTTGCTATATGTGAAAGTTGCCATATATATATTGATTGATTTAGGAAGATATCCCTAATTTAATACTATCCTAATCCTAATTTAGGAAGATATCCCTAATTTAATATTATCCTAATACCCATTAACTTTGCCATTTGAAGCTGATATACCCCTCGTTATGAAAGTGGCTCATATATGCCCTTGCCGTTATACAAACGGCTCACATATACCCCTGTCGTTATAAAATGGCTCACACATACCCTTTATTTAATGGAAGTTAAAAAAAATAGTTTTAAATTTATATTTATTACTTTTAGTTTTTTTAAAAATTATTTAGGGGGTATATATGATTCTTCTATCAAAGTTCAAGGTATATTTTAATTCTTTTCATACATAAATTATTTTTTGACTTCTTTAATTATAATTTTTTGAGTTTCTTATTCTTATTTTATTTTTTTCTTTCATTCCTTAGTTTAAAGAAAAAAAATCTAAACTGTTTTTTTTAATCTATATTGTAATTTGATTTTTGTATTCGAAGAAAAAATTTGGTCATCTACAATAAGTTTTACAAAAATATTAGTGAAACATAAATAAATTTTGATTATCAAAACAGTAATTCTAAATTAGTCATTGAAATTAAACAAAAAGTAAAATGTTTGACGAGGATTAAATTTACTCATGTGGGATTATCTTTTTTAAGAAAAAAAATAAAAAGTTAGATTAAAATTAATTTTTTTTCATTCCTTTAGAGGAAAGGGGTATATGTGAGTCATTTGTATATATGAGTCACTTCCATAACAAGGGGTATATCAACTCTAAATGACAAAGTTGAGGGGTATATCAGACCTTTTTCCCTTGTAAATATGGTGGTTGGAATAATAGTATGATTAAATAATTTTTTATGAGTATTTCATATAAAACTTTAATTATTACTAGTAAAATTCAAACTGTACACTGCAGGATCAGGGCTCAAATACAAAAACATGTATACATCTACCGTCTTAACCAAAAGAGAAGAGAACATCGGTGATGTAAATTGTTACTGATGAGAACACTGTCTTAATAGACAAAAGAGAACGTCGGTCGAGAATTTTAATCTTTATTATCTACAATATAAAACTAAAATTAAAATATTTCAAAAATAGTAATTTATTATTTTTTTAAATAATTATTATCCTACCATTTATTTCTTTGTAATAAATAAGATATCCGAATAAAAAATTATAAATTACAAATCTATCCAAACGGACGCTAAATCCTGGTAGCCAAATATAATTCATAAATCGCCTTCATAGAATGAGTTTTATGGATGACATTTCAAATAATAGTGTGTGTGTGTATACAAGTTGGATTGGTGAATTTAACGGATGTATTATTTCAAATATTCAAATAATAGCTTTGGTAAATTGAATAGTAGTTAGTGTAATAATTACTGTTCTACTTTAAATTGGATCCACTAAGCCTTATACTTTAGAGGAAATTTCGCAAATAATTACTAAAATAAGTTTAGTTACGTTTTATAGTTATAATTTGTTAATTACGATGTGTAGTTATATGTTAAAGGGAGGAGAGGAGTGAGCAAGAGAAGGCAGGAAATGGAGAGAGGTGAATTGTATCTATCACATAATTCTATATGTATATAAAAGAGGATAGAGGCGAGAAAGAGGAAGAAAGGAGAGAGTTGGCGTAATTATAGCTAAAATTAAATTGCAGGTGATAGTTAATGAAAATTATAGCTATATTAATTAATTAACTAGTATATTTTTGTTTTTATTAGTTAATTAACTAGTATATTTTTGTTTTTATTAGTTAATTAACTAGTATATTTTTGTTTATATGTTTAATTTCACCTATACTTTGCACTCTTTTCTATTTATTTATTTAGAGCCCGTTTGGATGAGCTTAAAAAAACAACTTTTAAAAAGTACTTTTAAAAGTGCTGAAACTTATTTTTAAAATAAGTAGTTATGTGTTTGGATAAAAGTGTTTTAGTTTAAAAAAGTTGTTGATGTGTTTGGCAAATAAGTGCTAGTAAATACTTTTTTAATCAAAATATCTGAAATACCCTTAAAACTGTTAAATGATAAAAAGTTAATTAATTTAAGGTTTTTATACTTAAAAAAATAAAAATAAAATTAATTTATATTTTACATTCATAAGTGATAATATTTCCTATCATTCACATATTTCTTTATCATCACAAATTTTTTATAATTATAATAATAATAATAATAATAATAATAAAAATAATATTAATAATAAAATAATAATAATAATAACATAATAATAAAATAAATAATAATAATAATAATAATACTAATAATAATAATAATAAAAATAATAATAATAAATAATAATAATAATAATAATTAAGAGCAAAAATGTAATATACTTGGTCAACATAAAACGAGTTTTAAGTTGAAAAAAAAAACACCCTCACCTAGCTTTTAGCTTTCGGCTTAAAATTAGTCACTTTAATAATTGTCAAACACTCTAATAAGTCAAAAACTGACTTTTAAGTCAATTTGACCAGCTTTATAGCCTTTCCAAACAGGCTCTTAGTAGTTCATTTTGAATTTCGTAAGGTTCTTAAGCAATAAGTATTAGTATAAATATTTAATGATAATGTTCGTATTAACTTATGTATTTTCTTAGGTTTACTTGATAAATTAAAAAAGAAATTGGCATTCAAGGTAAAAGACTTTTTATAACAATTTTAACTTATTATTTTCTGAAGAAAGAGTCTTTTAAGTGGGTGTTATGGACTTCCTTCCAAACTTCAGAAATTTTGTATTGATATTGTACAACTCAATAGTTTTTGTCGAGGAAAAGGGAAAATTACGTAAAAAGACACAATTTATAAAATATCATAATTTCTAAAAATATTTATTATTTAAGAAAATTATAAAAATTCTCTCTCCAAAATATTTATATCCTCTCTCTCATACATTGTTATCCCCTCTTCGATCCCTCTTAAATAATCTATCCCCTCTCGAATATATTCCTACCTTATCAGATACATTCATATTTATATCCCTCACATTAGGCAATGTATCATTTGCGATGTATCGAACAATCAAGGAATATATCCGAAAAGAATTTAAAACCAATTTTTTTTAATTGAGAAAACTTTAGAACTAGGATGTGATTAGTCTCAATTATATGAAATTTATGTAAAATGTCCTATTAATATTGTGATGATAATGTGACACGATTTGTATAAAAATCAAGAAGAATAGAGTTTTGAGATAGTGTTGTCACGACCCAAATCGGGTCGTGAGTGGCACCCACATTTACCCCCCTATGTGAACGAACCAACCAGTCTGAACCCATCATTTCAAACATAATGAACTAAATACATTGCGGAAGACTTAAAAACTCATTAACAAAATAAATCAAATAACTTCTAAAACATTTATTATTATCCTCAAAATCTGGAAGTCATCCTCAATTTACTAAAGCTAAGAGTATCTAGAAAGCTAGAATAAACAAAAAGTTAGTCCATGCCGGAACTTCAAGGCATCGAGACATGAAGAAGATCCAGTCCAAGCTAGAAGCGTTAGCTCACCCTGAAATCCGGTGTAATGAAGACTGGCTAGAGTTGCAGTTGAGTTGAAGACGACGACATGTTTGCTGCACTCCACAAATAACAAGGAAAGAAACATACAAGTAGGGGTCAGTACAAAACACGGGTATTGAGTAGATATCATCGGCCAACTCAAAATAGAAAACAATATATATCAAGTAATAATATAAAATCAACTACATTACTCAACATGTAGCAACAACAAGTACTATGATCGTTAATAAGTACCGCCAAGTTCACACATGAGGACTCAAGCCTCAATACCATACTCATTTGGAAATTAGGTTCATTAGATTGAGCATATTAACATCTTTCAAGATTCATCACCTTTATTCTTGTGTCGGTACGTGACACTCCACTCCCCTACTACTATGTGTCAGAACGTGACACTCTGATCCCCTAATACTACGTGTCGGAACGTGACACCCGATCCCCTATTACTACGTGTCGGAATGTGACACCCGATCCCCTATTACTACGTGCCGAAACGTGACACCCGATCCCCTATTACTACGTGTCGGAACGTGACACCCGATCCCCTAATACTACGTGTCGGAACGTGACACCCAATCCCCTATTACTACATGTCGAAACGTGACACCCGATCCCCTATTACTACGTGTCGGAACGTGACACCCGATCCCCTATTACTACGTGTTGGAACGTGACACCCGATCCCCTATTACTACGTGTCGGAACGTGACACCCCGATCCATTTATACTTTTAATTTATCCTTTATTATCACCGCTTTCAATTCATAGTTATATTATTTTCATCAAGCCTTCTTTATTCAAGGCATCACTTCGATAGAGAGGGTTAGAGAATATAAATTCTACGGTCTCAGGATTTCAGACCTATCACAAACCACACAACCAAATCACACAATCACACAGCCAAGTACATAGAGAACTTCACAATATAATTCAAGGCATATCAATCACTATTAAGAGTTTACTATCAAATAGCATAAACCATAACCTACCTCCACCGAAGATTAGAAATCAAGCAAGCAAGTTCCCAAAGTTGCGTTCTTCTCTCTCTCTCTCTCGATCGCTTCTCCCTTTCTCTCTCTGTTCTTTTTCTTTTTCTTATTCAAACCCTCTTTCCTTTACCCTAATTAGCATGTAATTAAGAATAAAAGATGGCAATAATAACCCACTAATTTACTCAAGGTTACCTCTTTTAACCCCCAAGTAATTAGACTTATTAACATTAACCCACTAACTTTATAATTATAGCAGGAATAACCCAAAACGTCCCTTAAAATATTTAAAAAAATCCAACCTCGCCTGGGATTACGCAGCCTGTGACGGGCCGTCGTGCCTGCGACGGTCCGTCCTGCTGCTCCGTCACAGAGTTCAGAGACTGAAATTTACTGAAGGGTCTGTGACGGCCCATCATGCCTGTGACGGTCCGTCCTGCCATTCCGTTACAAAGTTCAGAGAGTCGATTTCAGTACCCATTTTTCAGAATTTCTAAGTGTTTTGAAACGAGACCCCCTCGACGGTCCGTCGTGCCCATGACGGTCCGTCGTGGGTTCCGTCGTCTCAGCCTGTTTTTCCAGAAATAAAATCTGCTGCTCAAAACGACTAAACAGGTCGTTACAATAGATACCAATTTACCCATCGTTCGTCCACGAACGATCACAAGAAGGAAAACAAGGGCGAGAAAGAGTACCTGAATCTGTAAATAGGTGTGGGTATCTTTCTCGCATATCAGCCTCTTTCTCCCAAGTGGCTTCTTCAACGGGTCGATTCTTCCATTGAACTTTGATGGATGCAATCTCCCTTGACCTCAGCTAGTGAACTTCTCTATCTAAAATGGCAACAGGTTCCTCCTCATAAGACAAATTCTCATCAAGCAAAACGGAATTCCAACGGATGATGTAGTTTCCATCCCCATAGTATCTTTTCAACATAGACACATGGAATACCAGATGCACTCCTGACAAGCCTGGGAGCAAGGCTAATTCATAAGCTACCTCCCCCACGCGCTTCAGAACTTCAAATGGACCAATATACCTTGGGCTTAGCTTACCTCGCTTACCAAACCGCATCACCCCTTTCATGGGCGACACCTTCAGCAAGACTTGCTCACCCTCCATAAACTCCATGTCTCTAACCTTTCGATCCGCATATTCTTTCTGCCTGCTTTGAGCCGCTAAAAGCTTTTCTTGAATAGATTTCACTTTCTCCAATGAATCCCTCAAAAGGTCAGTACCCCAAGGTCTAACCACAAATGCATCAAACCAACCAATGGGAGACCTACATCTCCTCCCATACAATGCTTCGAATGGAGCCATCAATACTTGAGTGATAGCTATTATTGTATGAAAACTCCGCTAAGGGTAAGAAGTTATCCCAATGACCACCAAATTCTATCACACATGCGCGAAGCATATCCTCCAACACTTGAATCGTTCTCTCAGACTGACCATCGGTCTGAGGATGGAACGCAGTACTAAGGTCCAACCTAGTACCCAATTCCACATGCAATGTTTTCCAAAACTTAGAAGTAAACTGCGTACCTCTATCTGATATAATGGAGAGTGGAACTCCATGCAATCGAACAATTTTTGAGATGTAAATTTTGGCTAACTTCTCTGCATTGTAGGTCACCTTGACTGGAATGAAGTGAGCAGACTTAGTTAACCTATCAACGATTAACCAGATAGAGTCAAACTTCCCCAATGTCTTTGGAAGACCAACCACAAAGTCTATTGCAATCCTCTCCCACTTCCATTCAGGAATGGGCATTCTCTGAAGTGTTCCTCCGGGCCTCTGGTGTTCATACTTTACTTGCTGACAATTTGGACATTTGGCAACAAAATCAACAATGTCGCGCTTCATTCTACTCCATCAAAAATGTTGCTTTAGGTCACGGTACATCTTGGTTACACCAGGATGTATAGAATATCCGAAACTATGAGCCTCTATAAGAATAGTGTTGATCAAATCATCAACGCGGGGTACACATACCCTTCCCTTGATTCTCAAAACACCTTCCTCATCGATTTGCGCTTCCTTAGCCTCTCTTCGCAATACTTTATCTTGGATTCTACTTAGTTTCTCATCATTAAACTGTTTTTCCTTAATCTGGTCAAGAAAAGAAGATCTCGCCTCCACACAAGCCAACAATCCTCCCTTCTCATTTACTTCTAACCTCATGAAGTCGTTAGCCAGAGTCTGAACCTCTCTAGCCAATGGACGTCTAGAAACTTGCAAGTGAGCTAGACTTCCCATGCTCCCTGCCTTTCTACTTAAGGCGTCTACCACAACATTAGCCTTTCCCGGATGATACAAGATAGTGATATCGTAGTCCTTCAGTAGTTCCATCCATCTCCTCTGTCTCAAATTCAAATCTTTTTTAGTAAAGACATATTGTAGGCTACGATGATCCGTGTATACTTCACACTTAACTCCATATAGATAGTGTCTCCATTGCTTTAAGGCAAACACTACCGCAGCCAATTCCAAATCATGGGTTGGATAATCACGTTCGTGCACCTTTAATTGCCTTGAAGCATAAGCAATTATGTTCTTCTCTTGCATTAGCACTGCACCCAAACCCGAATAGGATGCATCACAATAGACAATGAAATTCTTACCTTCCACTGGTAGGGTAAGGATTGGTGTAGTAGTCAACAAGGTCTTGAGTTTCTGAAAGCTTTCCTCGCATTCATCCGACCATACAAATGGAACATTCTGTTTATTCAAGTTCGTCAATTTGGAAGCAATAGAAGAGAATCCTTTGACAAATCAACGGTAGTAGCTAGCTAGACCAACAAAGCTCCTTATTTCTGACACATTAGTAGGTCTTACCCAATTCTTCATTGTCTCAATCTTAGAAGGATCCACCATCACCCCGTCCTTAGAAACCACATGCCCCAAGAAGGACACTGCATCCAGCCAAAACTCACACTTGGAGAATTTGGCATAAAGCTTTTTCTCCCTCAACATTTCCAATACCATTCTCAAATGCTCCTCATGTTCCTTCTTGCTCTTTGAGTATACCAATATATCATCAATAAATACGATCACAAAGAGATCCAGATATGGCTTAAAAATCCCGTTCATCAAGTTCATGAAAGCAGCAGGGGCATTCGTAAGACCAAAAGACATTAATACAAATTCGTAATGCCCATACCTAGTTCGAAAAGCAGTCTTTGGCACATCCGTTGCTCTTATTTTCAATTGATGATAACCGGATCTCAAGTCAATCTTAGAGAAGACACAAGCACCTTGTAACTGATCGAACAAGTCATCTATGCGAGGAATGGGATACTTGTTCTTAATAGTTACCTTGTTCAACTGCCGATATTCTATGCACATCCGAAAACTCCCATCCTTCTTCTTCACAAATAACCGGAGCACCCCAAGGGGATGCACTTGGTCTAATGAAACCTTTACTTAACAACTCTTGAAGTTGGTCCTTTAACTCTCTTAACTCCACGGGATACATTCTATAAGGGGGTATAGAAATGGGGCGAGTACCCGGTTCAAGATCAATGCAGAAGTAAATATCTCTATCCGGTGGCATACCCGGAAGGTCTGCGGGAAACACATCTAAAAACTCACGAACTATCGAGACCGACTCAATTGGAGGTACTTAGGTAGTATCATCCCTGAGATGTGCCAAGAACGCTAAACAAACCTTACTAACCATTTTCTTAGCACGAAGAAAGAAGATGATATGCACCGGATTGGAAGTGTAGTCACCCTCCCACACTAACGGATCTGTCCCAAGCTTGGCTAACGTCACAGTTTTAGCATTACAATCCAAGATCGCAAAATTTAGAGAAAGCCAAGTCATACCCAGAATTACATCAAAATCAACCATTTCTAAGATAACCAAGTCTACATAAGTATTGCTCTCCACAAAAGTTATCAAACAAGACCTATATACTTTTTCAACTATCACAGACTCACCCACCGGAGTAGACACACGAATAGGTATGTCAAGCAATTCACAATGTAAATTAAGACCATTAGCAAATGCGGAGGATACATATGAAAATGTAGAGCCAGGGTCAAATAATACAGAAGCCATACAATCACAAACCAAAAGATTACATGTGATAACAGCATCTGATGTCTCCGCTTCCGACCGCCCAGGAAAAGCGTAACAATGGGACCTATCACCTGCTTGCCCGTTGCCCCTACCATGTTGCGCTGCAGTAGTTCCCATTTGTCCGTCACCCCGGCCGTTTTGATGACCACCATTACCTCGGCCACCACGTCCTCCAGAATAAGGGCCTCTACCATGACCACCTCTACCTCTAGCTATTGGGGGTCTATAACTCTGTTTCGGACAATTCCTCCTAATGTCTCCAGTCTCCCCACATCCATAACACTCTCTGGAGTCAAGCATGGGTCTCTCAGAGAAGTGTTGACCGGTCTGAGGTGGACCCCCAACTACAGTCTGTAGTGAAGACTGAATTGGTCGGACTGAGTAACCTCCTGAACCTTGTCCTCTAGAGTAAGAGCCATTAAACTCACCTCCCTTTCGAAACCTATTTGATGTCGATGCCATGGTGAAGTCATCTGGCTTCACTCCCTCCACCTCTATCACAAAGTCTACCACTTCTTGAAAGGATTTTGCCGTAGCCGCTACCTGTAAGGCTGAAATCCGCAGTTCTGACCTCAACCCCTTCACAAAACGGCGAATCCGCTCTTGTGGACTGAAACAAAGTTGGTGGCATACCTGGATAATGCACGAAACTTAGCCTCATATGCAGTAACCGACATCCTACCTTGCTCTAGGCTCAAAAACTCATCTCTTTTCCTATCCCTCAAAGTCCGGGGAATATACTTCTCCATAAACAAGCTAGAGAATGATGCCCAAGTCATAGGTGGTGCCTCTGTTGGTTGACACTCAACATGTGACCGCCACCACATTTTGGCGTTCCCTTGAAACTGATAAGTCACAAACTCAACATCAAACCGTTCTACTATAGCCATCTTGTGTAGTAGCTCATGACAGTCAACCAGAAAATCATAGGCATCCTCAGATTCAGCACCCTTGAAGACTGGAGGTTTCAATTTCAAGAACTTACTGAAATCATTTGTCATTATAGGCCCTGTAGTCAGACGAGGAAACGTGCCTATTTCCAATGGAACATCCATGTGGGGAGCCGCAGTAGCCGCATGTTGTACCTCCGGAGCCTGAGGTGCTGGTGTAGAAAACACTGGAGGCGTTTGACCTTGATCAAATAACCCACTAAGATAAGCAAGAACCTGATTGATCATCTCTGGGGTAGGTTGGGGAGGCAATCCCTCATTCTGTACTTGTTCAGTTTCCCCTTCCTCACCCTCTCTTAATACTTCTTCAGTCGGTGGAGGAGTCACTGCCCTAGTATCAGATGGGCTAGGTGCTCGTCCTCTTCCTCTAGAGGACGTCCTCCCACGACCTCTACCACGGCCTCTTCCCGCTACTCTTCCTCGAGCTACAGCCCCAGTGGCTGGCTCAGACGCTTCTTGTCTTGTCGATGTTGGTGTTGGCGCAGTCGTTGCTCTAGTTCTAACCATCTGCGAAATAGAGTGAAGATGGTCAGATACCAATTTGTATCACCTAGATACCAATTAGACCTAAGTAATAGCACGAAAGAAAGAAAGAAAGAAAGAATGGAATTTTCCTAAAGTCTTATAGACTCTTAAAGAAAAGTAAAGGCGTCCCCCTACCGTTCCTTGAGACTGTACTAGACTCGTTCTTGTGTGATGAGACCAACGAACCTAATGCTCTGATACCAAGTTTGTCACGACCCAAATCGGGCCGTGAGTGGCACCCACATTTATCCCCCTATGTGAGCGAACCAACCAGTCTGAACCCCATCATTTCAAACATAATGAACTAAATACATTGCGGAAGACTTAAAAACTCATTAACAAAATAAATCAAATAACTTCTAAAACTCAAACATTTATTATTATCCCCAAAATCTGGAAGTCATCATCACAAGAACATCTATCCTCAATTTACTAAAGCTAAGAGTATCTAGAAAGCTAGAATAAACAAAAAGCTAGTCCATGCCGGAACTTCAAGGCATCGAGACATAAAGAAGATCCAGTCCAAGCTAGAAGAGTTAGCTCACCCTAAAATCCAGTGTAATGAAGACTGGCTAGAGTTGCGGTTGAGTTGAAGACGACGGCACGTTTGCTGCACTCCACAAATAACAAGGAAAGAAACATACAAGTAGGGGTCAGTACAAAACACGGGTACTGAGTAGATATCATCGGCCAACTCAAAATAGAAAACAATATATATCAAGTAATAATATAAAATCAAATACATTACTCAACATGTAGCAACAACAAGTACTATGATCGTTAATAAGTAGCGCCAAGTTCACACATGAGGATTCAAGCCTCAATACCATACTCATTTGGGAATTATGTTCATTACATTGAGCATATTAACATCTTTCAAGATTCATCACCTTTATTCTTGTGTCGGTACGTGACACTCCACTCCCCTACTACTATGTGTCGGAACGTGACACTCCGATCCCCTAATACTACGTGTCGGAACGTGACACCCGATCCCCTATTACTATGTGTCAGAACGTGACACCTGATCTCCTATTACTACGTGCCGAAACGTGACACCCGATCCCCTATTACTACGTGTCGGAACGTGACACCCGATCCCCTAATACTACGTGTCATTCCGTTACGAAGTTCAGAGAGTCGATTTCAGTACCCATTTTTCAGAATTTCTAAGTGTTTTGAAACGAGGCCCCCTCGACGGTCCGTCGTGCGTTCCGTCGTCTCAGCCTGTTTTTCCAGAAATAAAATCTGCTGCTCAAAATGACTAAACAGGTCGTTACAAGTGTGTATCATCTTTTAGAGATATATGTATATCATGAACCTTATAGAAACTTGTCACCTGAACACTAATTTGTAGAAAAATTTCAAAGTGTCAGTGATATCTAGACGCATACAATCTTTTCTTAATTTGCCGGCAAATGAAATATAAAATGATATAAATAAGATAACTTCTACCATGTTATTTGAGATCTTTTTGAACACCTTGACATGCCTAGCTCCGCCACGCACCCGCTTAGACTGCCTCATCATGCTTAGTATAACTTTTTATATTAGCTTCATATCCGCCTTGTACCTCTCTATTGTCATTCCTAACCTCATAGAAAAAAAGCTCACAAGAAAAAGGTCGCCTTACTCCTACTTTATGTTTGCTCCTCGATGAGAGGCTTCCCCAACATATTCTTCCTTTTTAAAAAAATTCGGACCTACCACGAACGTAAATCGTCTCGAGCGATTAATATATCAAAAGACTTGAAATATCGAGACAATTTCATATTTAAAATTTGGGACTATTTAGAAGATATTTTGAGTTGGTTGGAATTGAATAGTGAATGTATATTCATATATATTTAATATATTCAATTTTTTAGTGTATCATAATATGTGGTCAGTGTGTAGTAACTATATTCAGTTCTCAGTGTATACCATAATGTATAATCAATATATACTTTAGGTAAATCTTGGCTATATTTTATGCAAATAAAAATATAACTATATTTATTTTAAATTAATAACTTTATTATATAGTATATGAAATTATCACTTGTGAAAATAGAGGGAAAATGGCTTTAGATCGGTATACATTTATGTATATATCTTCCTGGATATATATATGTGCATAATTTTTTTGGAAAAGG
This sequence comes from Solanum lycopersicum, assembly GCF_036512215.1. Lineage (NCBI taxonomy): Eukaryota > Viridiplantae > Streptophyta > Magnoliopsida > Solanales > Solanaceae > Solanum > Solanum lycopersicum. The sequence continues at coordinate 38,826,376 of NC_090805.1, forward strand.
GCCTAAAACATTCTTAAATTATCAGAAATGGTACAAAATTACCATTCATCCACCTATTGGCCGGATATATATATGTGCATAAATTTTTCGAAAAAGGACCTAAAACATCCTTAAAGTATCAGAAATGGTACAAAATTACTCTCCATCCGCCTATTGGCTCCAAAATACCCTTCTCATCCACATATTGACTCCAAAATACCCTTTTCATCTACCGCTGGGTTCAAAATTAACCACTTATTTTTAACGATTTTAAATTTAAACTATTTTAATATTTTTCTAATATACGACGCTCAACTATTTGTTATAATTTAAATTATTAATATAATTTATACACCAATCTACTACCCATCCATTACTAATTAAACCATACCCAATTAATAAACTCGCTCCATGACTAATGCACAACAAGAAAACTACTACCAATGAGTCTTTCTAAAAATTTGAGGCAAAAATGTCTATAGAAATACATTAACATACATTCAAGTCCTCAATTAAAACATATTATAATTCAAGTGTCTAAATAAAATTACCGATAAATTTAAAGTCTGACTATGTTCATCTTAATTATTTATTCGCCTCAATTATATGTTGTTACTTAATAGTTTTTTAAAAAAAAAAAGAAATATATTAAAGTGTTAATATTTAAAACAAATAATAAATACCTATAAAATTATATTAAGAAAGGTGCATGAATTAATTCGAGAGGTACTACTGCTTTACTTTTAATCATGAATTCCGAATTCAAGCTTGAAACAGAATCCTATTGAAAGTGTCCTCCTATAAGCGGCTCAACCTAACTTTAATTGGAGCTTCAATTCAGACTCAAATAATTTTAAATGTCATTTTCAGGAATCCGTAATTTCGTGTTTAGGACGATTTTGATTTTAGAAATGGTTTATTAATTGGGTGGGGCTTAACTAGTAATGGGTGAGTAGTAGATTGATTTATGAATGATATTTATAAAGGGAAAATTGTATATAATAGCAAACCAATAACCTAAAATAAATGGAGTAGCTAGGATTTGATTTAACTGTGCTCCATAGCAAACGTTTGCAAAAAATTGTCATGCGCCTCTCTCCCAAATATCTCGCTCGCCACTCTCCTTCAATCTCTCGCTCGCTTTCTCACTTTTTATACAAACACAAGTGTATAAAAATTGTTTCTGATTGTACAAAGCAGAGAAAATTGTATAAATACATATATTTTTGTTCCCCTCTCTCCCCTCTTGCAGATCTCGCTCGTCACTCTCCCAAATCTCGCTCGCCACCCTCGCCTTTCTCACTTATACAAACAGAAGCGAAATGTATAAATTGTGTTTCTGTTTGTATAAAGCGTGAGAAAATTGTACATACACATGCAAGTACATATATTTTCGTCTTATACACTTATAATTATACAATAAAAATACTTATCTGCCCAATTTCTTTTGCCTTTCTCTCTTTCTTGTTTTATACAATTTTCAAATTGTATCTAATTTCTCTCTTTCTCGTTTTATACAATTCGATTCAATTGTATATTCCTTGTCAAGTCTCTTTTGTCTTTCTCATTTTATACAAATTCAAATTGTATATAATCGTTCTATACACTTATAATAATACAATTCGTTTTATTCACTTCGTTGTTATACAGTTCTCTGCCCAAGTGTCTTTCTCTTTTTTTTGTATTTGAAAGTTTGAAATAACAAACATTTGTTTATAAAAGAAAATGGAGATCTTTGATTTATCAGTGCGGCATCTATGGATATCTTGATATTTTATTTATGAACAATGATTTGCTCATTGGTAAAATTATATATGAATTTGGAATATTTTGATAGTTTTTAAAATTTACGGGATTTTCATATTCATGAGAAAAAAAATACAATTTCAAAATTTAATTTACTTGTGAAAATAGAATTTCAACTTCAAATCAATCAAATTTTAAATCATACTTTCATATCGCTTATCATGATTCCATATCGCTCATAGGACCTGGATGAATGTAACTTTTTGCAAATAAAAATTGTAGCGCGCATGAAAAAGCAATAAAGAACTTTTATCATAAAAATTATAACTTAAATTACATTTTGAAAAAAAAATGTTCATTATTATATCAATTGTATCCTTGATAAAATCATCAAAATACAAAATCAAAAACATAATTTTTAACATAAAATTACTATGGACAACTAGAATACAACCACCTTTAACGGAATCATAACTTTTGTAAATTGTCATATCCTAAAATCAAAGTGAAACGCGATTGATATTCAACACTAATTATCTCTCAAGCAATCTAGCTTTGAACTAATTTTTTTTTTTTTTATAAATGACTAATCTTTAAAAAAAATAAAAATAACCATGATGAATCTGGCATTCATGGTTGATTGTTGGTGGTGCAACTAAATTTATTAGAGTGGTTTAAAAGTACAAGTTAAACTGATGAACACAATAAAATATTAATAATTATGTGAAATTAGGTCTTATGTCTAACTGAGGATAAGGATTGTCCAAGCCTTATAAGGAGTCTACTCATCTCGTTTGTCCGGCGAAAAAGACTTTATGAATGGGGTAAAAGAACTTGGGATCGTCGATCTCTTCCTTAAAGATTGGGATGAGTCGATGTCGGTCGATGGTGTGAAAACACTTCCTAATGTCGAATTCCAAAAACCTACCATCGATGTGAAATTTTGACATTCCACGTTCACCCATCTCATTAACCATCGATGTGGAAATTTTGGCATTTTTAACACCCCACCTCACGACCAGTGCTTAGCATCTGGTGCGTGGGCAATTTTTGATTTTGGAGGGTCCCAACATCGGGTGAGACGGGCCCCGCTCTGATACCATGTGAAATTAGGTCTTACACCTAACTCACACCCCAAAAGTTAGCTCAAAGGGAGAAGGATTTTTCAAGCCTTATTAGGAGTCCACCCATCTCATTAACCATCAATGTGAGACTTTTGTCATTCTTTAACAAAATAAATGTACGAACTCGAATTTTTCGTTCAGGGAACAACTTTTCACTAGTCTCGATCATACTCACCACGTGTCACCACATCATTCATCCATCTTGACATGTCTGGTTTCAGCCATATAGTAGAGTTATATTTGTGAACTTTTGGAAGCAAAGTGTAGATGACAAAAAATGAAATTAAAGTTGTCTTCTTTTTAAATTTAATTGTCTTATGAAAAATTAAACAACAAGACTTTTGTCTTGTGTAGATGTGACAGAGCAGCATGACTTGTGTATATGTTCTAAACCATGCCTGGTTAATGAATGATCAGATTGGACCACCAAGAGTAGGGATTCCCCGGCATTAATTATAGATTTCGAGTTTCACTTTTAACTATGACAAAAAAAAATTGATAGATAGTAATTTCTCACTTTAATAAATTAATCGGGGATTTACTCCGACATGGAACATAAAACTAAAAACAAGAAAGTATATATTAGTCATGAAAGGAATTCGAATCGTAAAACATCTCTTGTTATGAAATAATAATTAATGAAAGCGGTATATACCATATTTGTATAGGTTCAGCCCATTCGTTTTGCGATGGACTCAGCGGGACTTATTGCTTCGTCCATCGCAATGATAAAAAGCAATAGTTAATGATATCTTGATTTTTATAAGATGCTTGCTACTATTTTGGATCAATTACTTTTAATAAGTAGGATAACTAAAATGGATTTGAGCCAATTTTTTAATTTCTAAAGCTAGATCTTTGATAATGTTTGCTAGTGATTTTTCTTTTTTAAAAAAATAATTTGATTAAAAACTAATCTAAAGTAATTAATTAAGCCCACTCACCTATGTTGTAAACATCATTTGATTTCATATGTTTGGGGATATTGCTATTTGTTTAGTGGGTTAGGATCACAAGAAAATGACTTTGAAAAAAACAAGATGAAACATAGATAATGATATCACATATAGCAAAATACTGAAAAGGAAAACAAAGAATGAGAGATCATAAGATTTTGTGGTCCAGTAATGAACATATATATATATATATATATACTATAAGTTTGGCCAATAATAATAATAATAATAATAATAATAATAAATAAATAAATAAAAGATAGCCTGAAATCCTGCATACATGTGGGATCTTACATTAATTAGTAGTTTTCACTTTTATGTCACTATTTTTTTTCTCTCTTTTTTGGAGTCAAACTTTTAAGTTCACATTTGAATAGAGAAAACAAATATCAATCTTTGAGTTATATTAATTGTTCCATGTATTCCCAATAATTCATACTTTTAGTAATGAAGTGTTTATTTTGCTCAATTTATCTCATTGTTAGTGCCATTAGTAGAGCTTTAAAAGTAACTATAGAAAAGAAAGTAACTATGTCTAATTGCTTTCATTTTGGTGTGAAAGAAAGAACATGATAATTTCTTGTTCTGAATAAGCTACTATGACTCTATAAAAAAAACTCAATCTTGTTTGAGTTATTTTTCGTGCACTTTAACTAATTTTATGATATATCTTTCATCTCGCACTAGTAATAAGTATCAAGTAATTCTGTCCATCAAAGTTAAGACGTATGAGAAGAATTACCTAATAACATTTTCTTACTGTTACTGGAGTTTGAACCTAAGACATGATCATTACTTTCAATCACTTTATTGATCACTAGATCCGAGTTTATTGTCATCTTTGTTTTACTTTTATATTCTCTTTATTACGTTTTTTTTTTTTGAAGTTTTGTGATAAGTGATATATAGTTAGGGTTTTTAAATGTTACTTTAGAGGTAATGGCAAAACCTAATAAAAGTACATATAATCATATTGTCTTTTGACATCTGCATCAGCTTTTGGGTTCATTGATTTAACACCACCAAATAAAAGGAATCATAATGTCATCCATTTTGGCTACTTAATTTATGCACTATCTCCCCACTCGTGTCCCTGGCCTCTTAAATATACATTTATTTTACAAAAAAAATAAGATTATAATGTATAAGTAGTAGTATTATAAATTTTATCTTAATAGTTGTGGTCCTAAAACTCTAATGAATTTATCCCCTAAAATATGTTACATCGCATCAACGTATCATAGGAATTTATGTATGTTTTGTAAAGTTATTTAATGAGTCATATACACCATATTATGAAAAGAAAAAAAATTATGTATTATAGTAAATTATTAATTTAACATAAATGTTATGTTATAGGTATAGTTTTGTTTGATTATACTTCGCAATAAATTTTTTGCTATTCGTTTTACTCCCATCTCTCTCAGAAATTGAGAGTCATCTCTTCCTCACCTCTCTCACTTTATACAAACACAAGTGTATAATTTGTTTGTATAAAGTGAGAGAGACTGTATATAGAATACATATCTCTGTCATATACACTTATAGTTATACAAATCCAAATCTTCTTCTGCCCTTTATCTTTCTCTCTCGCTTTATATAAACACAAATTACACAAATACAGTGTATAATTTGTGTTTGTATAAAGCGAAAGAGAGAGAGAGAGAGAGAGAGATTTGATATATAAATACAAATGTTTAACTTGATTCAATTATATATTAACTCGATATTGTATACGAATTCAAACTTTATGCAGATATACAAAAACATCACAGATACATATGCATAATAGTTGCATATATATAATTATTTAATTGATATAAAAATGGAGTTAGAGGATCGGGACGACATGTAGACATGAGTGGATTCAAAGGTAACCAACGATTTCAAAAAAAAATAACTTATATATATAATGCATAATTTTTCGACGAGGGTTCGGATGAAAGATTTTGACCATTTGGATATGATCTAAAGCCACATGTAAAGGTTTGAAAGACATATGTATTACCCAATAGAAAAATAAAAGGGGCAAAATAAAGCTACATATACATGATTGTTCTAAAGTTTATCATAAGAGAAGCACAAAATAGTTTTTAAGTACATGCTCCCAATCATAGCATATAATTACCAAGTGAAAAAAACATTAATTTCTAATGAAGGAATCACAGCATGAAATATCAAGTTTAGGATCTCAACTACTTAAATATTCTTGTTTTGGGACTTTAGAAAATTTTCAAAAAAGCACATCTATAACTTATATAATATAAAAAAAATACCTATTTGCCTCATTCCCCAATGAAGAAATTATGAAAAAGTTGTTATTTTTCACTTATATGGTCCCCATTTAAGTATATGATCTGATATTTGGGCCCCTAAAATATGACCCATAAGAGTCTAAAAGGTAAAAATTTCAAAGATAAAAAAAAATACTTATATTGTAAATTAATAAAGTAGTATAGTGTAACACTTTGCACTTTTGAAATTTGAATCATTTGCCTGCAGCAAAGCAAAAAAAAAAAGGAAGAGCCTTATATTATTATTATTATTACTATATACTATAAAGAAGAAAAAGATAAAGAAAGTTGTAAATTTGACAACCCATCTTTCAGAAACTCTCTCTAATTTAAGCAAAAAAAATAATAAAAGTTTGATTTATCATTTATTATACCCCTTTCTTTTAAACTATAGTATAGTACAATTAATATCATAGATGAGAAGAAATTTCTTCCTCTTCTTCTTCTTATTCTTCATTTCTCTATATTTCTTTGAATCACAAAGTTTTGATTTTCTTCTTTGTTCATGCAAGATCCAAAGAACTCTTCACAAGCAAGGTAACTTTCTCTCCTCGTCTGAACTAACATCATAGTTTACTGTAATTTAATATGTTATAATATGTTGTCTGTCTTATTTTTATGATTATTTATGTTGTACGAAATTAACGGTTATAGTTAATAAAATGGAGAAGTTTGTTGTTAAATTAAACTGATCAAATTGATTGTTTAGTTATATTCAATTTTACTTTGTGGATTAAGCTTCATTGATTCAAAATTGAAGTTTTGCGCCATAAATATATCTGTCTTTTTAAAGAGAATATATGTTAATCCCTACTAGAGAAACATTCATGTATTAAATTTTAAATTTATGAAATGTGTTTTTGTTGTTTAGAGTATTTAATTATGATTAATTACATATATTTTCACTTTAATTTGTTAAAAGTAAAATTTACTTGATTGATCCATATACATTGTGTTTTTTTTCTCTCTTGATAATTTACTTATCTATGTTTTAATTAATAATCAAACTTTTCCAGCTCAATCAGACACTCCGTACAATTTCTAGTAAATTACTTCAAATTTTAATATATGGAAATTATAGTTTATCACTTCAACATTGAATTCATATGATTCTAGTCTTTAAGAAATGACCAATAGATCATTTTCGTGCACATTTAAATAAATCATTAATTAGGGATAGACAATACAAGTTCAATGGAACATTGTTCACTCAATTCCAATCACATATATCTCAATCTTTTCTTTTTACACCAATTGCTATTCTTAGTGGACAGAGTTGCTTGTTGCTTGCTGTTGGGAGATAATAGGTATTCCGTGAAATTGTTTATGTGTGTGAAAACTAAAAACTAATCCGGACACCACTATCATTAAAAAAAAAAAAAGTGTGGGTGGGGGTGGGGGGAGTTCTGACAAAACACATATTTGTACAACTTCTGTTAGTTCTTTCTACCTCAGCAAGTGACCCAATTTTGAGCAGTACACTTTAGGCCCATATCAAAAGCCTTAACACGATGGGATGGGTTTTCTTCCAAATAAAATAAAAATAAAAAAAGTTAATAAATTGGGGGGGAAATGGTGGAAAGAGATGACAATTTAAAAATCGAATCCTAATCAACAAGCTGAAAATTCAGATGGTCAACTAACTGAACTACTAAGATTTTGTATAATTAAATAAATTTCATGTTGTACAAGGTCAATGAATTCGATTTCTCGACCTTTAACATTTGGGTTATTTGTGAATTTTGATCTTTAATCTTTGTCCTTAAAAAAAAAAAAACTTTTTTTGTGAGGCATAAATTTATATTTTTGTACCACAATGTCTCAAAAGGTATGCTTAACTCACATGACGTTTGACATAAATTCGATTGCTAAGGACAAAATTAAAAGTTAATTCATTTAAGCGCGTAAAAAAACAGACTAAACCAAGGTTTGACCTATCCCAGGAAGACTTGTCCAAACATAAATTCTTAGACATTTTCAAAGTTTGGCTCAGTCTAGAGAATTTTAATTGACTTTGATTTAGTTTTCATCACTTTTTTGTTCTTTCTCATGACTTTCAAAGGTTATCCACCTTTTCATAAAGTCAACCTTGATATTTCAATGGTTTATTTAGTGAACAAATTGAAAAATTAAAGTTCCAGAAGAAGCTAAAAAGAGTATATTAGTTCAAGTTTCACATTTATATCCCATCTATGGTGTTCTTTTTTTTTTTTTTTTAATGTTTGTGTTTGTGATATTTCTTCATAATAATTGAAATTGACAAGCTTATTAAAAATTCAACTTATGTTGTGTTTCTTGTGTGATATTTTTAAATAATTGAAATTGACAAACCTTATTAAATATGAATTTTAACTTATACATGTGGACAAATTAAAAAAAAACAGTTGTAGGTTACTTGCAATACTTCTTAGGTTATCAGTCCATACTAACTATTGTCCCTTGCTAGATTTTTTTTATTACATATGATTAAATTTTTAATTAGTGTAATTGTATTTAAAATTGTATCATAGATTATATACATTGAACAATATAAATGATTTTGTTTAGTTGCAATATGGTCGATCTTTCAGATGATTATATCACACTAGACTTGTTGTGAAGATTTATCTATTATAAATATTTAACGATCGATAGTGCACAAAATTTAAAATGTTAGATGTGTTTTGTAGGAAGGCTTGGTACCAAAAGGCAATGGAAATGGCTTCTCTATGGAAAACATTTGCCAAGCCAAGTGAAATTCCCACAACAAATCCAACACTATGGAGAAGCATATCTAAGTCATCATCAAGAGAGATATCAAACACTAATAATAGATCACAAAAGCTAAGAAGATGCACTTCTTTAAGAGTTGCAACATCTTTCACTAGAGTATGTCTATGTGCACCAATATCTTCCTATAGTGAAGTGTTTCAAGTAGACCATCATCATGTCGTTCCACCAAGGAAAAGTAATTGTAGAACAAAGCCAATGATGAGTAGTATTTCACAAGAAAGAATACCAAGTGGAAGGATGAGTTTGGAAGGGAGGAAGATATTTAGGGGAAAATCATTGAATGATGATGTGTTAATGAAGAGATTTGTGATTGAAGAAGAAGCAATGATGCAAGTAAGAAGAAGGAATCAAATGGAAGTTATTAGGAGAAGAAACTCTTTGAGGAGAAGAAAAAAACTTGGGCCAAGTCCTTTAAGTAGAATGGTTTTGGCTGAGGAAGATTAATTCAACTAATTTATTTAATAGTATTTACTTACTTTTGATTAGTTTCTATGTCCATTTTAAATATAGCCATTTGAGTATGTTTAATTTAACCTTCTTTCTAATTAAATGGGGTTAATTGTCTCATGGCATTCATGACACTTTTTGGTCATTTGATTCTATGAAAATTTCACAATTCAACCAAAAAAAAATATATACTTCCTTCTCCCATTGATGTATTCTTTCATCGAGATTTAATCCAAACCGCGATGATATTTTCTTGTTCCTGAATGAGTCTGTTTCATCTTTTTAGGTTTATGCTCTACTTCGGATAAAGATCCGTCCGATTTGGATTTGTACATATAGGACAAATGCTTCCATTACCATTTATAGCAATATTGGTCCATTATTTATTTTAAACTTTTCTTAAGAAATTATTTCTATCCATCTAATTTTATTTGTCATATTACGTTTTTCTAAAGTTAATTGACTAATTTTTAAAGTTCAATTCAATATTTTAAACAAAATTTATATATTCAAAAACCATACTAGAAGTATTATAAATTGTAATTTTTCTGCATATCAATATGATGAAAAATATATATCGTAAAATGTTAATCAAAGTTCTTATGGTTTGACTCTAAAAACGGAAACCATGAAAATTAAAAGTGGATGGAGGGAGTATAAATAGGAGGGTAATTTTACCATATCACCATTTGAATATAATAAATACAATGTCTTGAAAATTGTAATAGAGAAATGACTATAATTATTGAAATGGTAAATTAGGAACTAAGTGTGAAATTATTTATTAATTTCATATGAACAAGTATTATTAGATATTCCAAAAAAATAGTACAGTGAACAACGATTGTTTGATAGAGGAAATATATATTAAGTAACAAAATGAAAAGTCTATGCTTTTGTTGATGAAAATTCTTAAGGTCTATGATAATATTTAAATTCTACGCAGGTAACGTGTCAATATAGCCAATTAAACGTCTTTCTTCTGTGTTAATTTATATGATCGGTAATCTAACAAAGAGGGTAAAAAAGTTGACAACATAAAGCCACCAAATATTTCTCCATCTGCTCCCAATGTTCCACAAGTTTTCTCATGCCTTTTTTCCTACAACAAATAAAGGATTTAACAATAATAATATATTTGTTGCTAGAGGCGGACCTATATTTTGGAGAACTAAGAAAAGCACATGCATCCGCTAACTTTCAAAAAAGTTATATATATATATATATATATATTGAAAAACTATCAAAAATTAGTATCTAGTTAACAACGCACTCGTGGAAAACATAGGAGTGCCCTTGTGTTACTAATACAAACTAGAGATACCACCCTTAAGACCAGGGTTCAAATCAAACTAAAGTCCTTTTTTATTATTTTTATTTTAAGTTTAGCTTAAAACTCATATTTGGCTAAGGTTATATTGGTGCACCCAAAGTCTTCTAACTCGTGATTCGCTTCTGTTTATCGCTATATTATGTTTAGCGTTAACAAGAAATATCAATATTTATAATCAACATTCTATATAAATACCACTAAATTAAGAAATTAGCGATTATGTATACAATGATACTAATTTAATACCACTAAATATTTTTTGTGACAATAAATATTATTGTTATAAGTAAATAATCGTTATAGTGTTAAAAGATGTGTAAATATTATTGTTATAAGTAAATGCTAATATGGCTAAGGGTCAATTGGTGTTGCATCAAGGCCTATGTCTCTTGGTCGATGACACTTTTTTCCATTTAATTCTATGAAATGTTCACAATTCTCCTACCAAAATACTAAGCAATAGACTAATGAAAAATCTAATTAAGACTTTTCCTAAAGCATCGACAAATATTTTTATCAATATTATAAAAAGTGGGGTGTGAGGTGAAACGTACAGGGAGGCATAAGTCTCAAAAGATTAGGCTAAAATTTATGAATTTATAGGATGTATGTCTTATGTATCGTTAATTTTATAATTTTATTACTAATAAAATAAATAAAAGTAAAATTTTGAATAATTCTATCAATAAATCCAAAAGAAATCATAAATAATATAGGAAAACATATATTATAATTATTATTTAAAAAGATAACAAAAATAATGACCGAGAGAATCTTTAAAATAATGTATTATCTGCCTATTATTCTTATCAAACTGGGTGGGTATGGTGGTGGAGTTAGGGTTAATGGGTTTTCGAATTGGATAGGTGGAATTTTATTTAAGTTAATCGAATAAATTATGCTGAAGAACTTTTACACACAGATACTAAAAAATAGTTTAATTATTTTTAATGGTTAAAGTTTGATAATTATAATTCGTGGTTACATGTTATAGGAAGGAGAGAAGCGAGCGAGACTGGAACAGAGGAAAGAGGCGAGTGAGAGAGGGCAAAGAGTGGGAGAGAGATGAATTGTATATGTATATCGGCTTGTATTTTATACATATGTATTTGTATATTATGACGAATTATACATATACAAACCTGACTAATTATACAAATTCGAAGTCAATCCACATAATTAATGTATATTGTTAGTCGCGAGTGGTAATTATAACAAATTATAGCTATGATGAGTAATTAAATAATATAAGTTTGCTTAACCACATAATTTTCTGAACGATCAAATAGGAAATAAAATTATAATTATAGTAAAAAAAAAGTTATGTAAGCGTCACATAGGATAATAAAATTAGTGACATAATAATTAAGGACAAATATTGACTCAAAATTGAATGGTGGAGACAAATATATCAAAAAAATAATTAACCCTTTTCTAAAATTATAAGTACAAATATGATCATTTTCTTTTATAATTGTTTTCAAAAAATAACAAAAAATCTTTAAAATGAAATCATCACCCATCTTCAAATTTATAACATAGTGCTATGAATCTCAATGTATCAATTTCATACATGATTTTATATAAGAGTTATTTTATTAATTTATAGTATTTTTTAAAAGAATCACTACAACGTGATAACATAAAGTATAAAATTATCATATCAATAACAAAACATATTATATAAAATAAAACTGATTTTAAAATAATGAAAAATCTATTTTAACGCTTTAAGCATATACTTTTACCTCTAAAATTATATTTATACCGCTGATAAATTTACATCTTATATTTATGCTCCAAAATACTTTTAATATATTACATCTCAAAAAAATGATTTTTAAAAAAACTTTTAGTATTAAATTTCACCATCTTTATACGTTTTTCTTTATCATTTATCAATTATGAATAGAGTCATATTTATATATATAAAAATTAAAAAAAAAAAATCAAGGATAACAAAATTAAAACTTATAGGATTCTCTGTGTGTGTATGAGGATGAAGTTGACTAATATATGAGTTTGTTGCATCACCAAACCAAAGTTGAACTTTCATCTGACATGACATGACCAAATCATAAAAAAAATATTGCTGATGCAAATGGAGGAATATAATATTTAGCGTTTGGCCATAAAATTTTGAAATATTATCTTAAATCGGTGTTAGTTTATAAAATTTATAAAAATTTTAATTTTAACTTTAAATTACGATTTTGATTTTTTAATATAAAATTTGATTCATAAGTGTATATTTTATTATTTTAAATTTACTTAAAAAAGATTCATGATTGATATGAATAGATTGTTCATTTATTAGAGTAGTGAATCTTTGTAAATTTATGTTTATTTAAATTTATAATAACACGTAATTAAAAATATTTATTTATTAAAAAGATATAAAGATATGTGATTTATTAATCCGTTAAGATATTTTTATATCTTAATTATAAATTATGTAAAATTTCAGAATTATCATGCATGCTTATAAAAGAAGGGGAAAAAAATAAATATACTCCCCAAATATCGTAAATGAGCATGTTTGTCATACTTTTGTAACATTGATACCCCTATCGTCCGAAAAGTAGAGCATATATGCCCTTCACACTAATGAAAGACGAAATAGAGACACGTGACAATCTTATCAATCGATCTGGTATTTAATAAAACGTCAAGTCAGTAGATAAGATTATGATACGTATATTTCCGCCAGTATAAAGAGTATATATGCTCTATTTTTGAACGAGAAGGACACTAGTGTCCAAAAAAATATGACAAAAGTATTTGCATATCATTTATGATAGTTTAAGGGGAGTATTTGTCCCTTTTCCCTAAAAAGAAAAAAGAATTATAACTTATGAAATTCAAATTATATGTCTAAATAAAATTTTAATTCTAAATAAACCTGATTTCAAATAAAAAACCCTAAATAACGACAAATTTAAAATTTATAAGTCTCTACAAAAACATCAAATTATCTATTTATATCGTAAATCCGACCCTAACTAATTAACCAACTATCAAACACGCCTGGAGCACGTTGCTTTCTAATTTTTTAAAAAAAAATCGAAGAGGCAAGTGTCCCTTTTCTTGCCTTTTGCTTTTGAATATATCTTATTTAAAGTTTTAATGTGGCAAATATATATATATATATATATATATATATATATATATATATATATTTTATCAATATAAATGAAGATCAACCAACCCTAATTTTGATTATTTTATTTATTTTGATTTTGATGAATTTTTATTTCGGAATGCGCCTCCAAATATTATTATTCTATTATATCTTTTTAGCATAAGAAAGAGCTAGTGGCCTTTGAATTAGGATTGTGTATCAGTCGGTTCAGTTTGATTTTATAGTTTATTGGTATAATTTCTTGATTATCGGATCGTAGATATGTTAAACCGTTATATAACTATTAAGATATTATTTTATCGGTTATCTATTTACCCATTAAGATTTGACACAAAAAAAATTTGAAAACCACTTAGAAACAAGGGGACAACCTAAACAAACAATGCACATGAGTTCAGTAGTTACATCATGCTCAAAAGCAAATACTTTTACGTTGTAAAATAACCAAGTGTTTGAGATAATCAAAAATAAAAGTAGGAAACCAAACTCTATGCAAAATGATATAATATAATTATTTAATTTACTATCAGGTTATATCAATTATTCCGTTAAGAAAAAAACCCCAAATCACTAAAAATCGATAACTCGATAATAAAAAAAAATCAAAACCGCTAAACCAGTAATCCAATACTAATAAATCAATAATTTTTTTCGTTTCGAATTATCAATTTCATTTCAATTTTTTAAACAATTTTGATACTACACAGCATTACCTCAGATTAATTAAAATTCAATATAAATATCAAAATATCGAACGACAACAAAAAGAAATCACGTTATTGTACTATGTTGTGTTCCTTCTACCATGATATCAATGTCATTGTCACGACAAACAATATTCGAAATGAAATACATATATTAATTAAATTTAAAAAAAAAAAAAAAACCAAACATATCCGTTATAGCTGAGGCTGGATCACACCAATTATTGACTGACAAAGTGACCACCAATAAAATAAAATAAAATTAGCTGAATAAGAAATTTAAGATACTAATATGACTTATGTGGTGATAATATATATATAAAAAAAAAGGGGGTTACATAAATATTAAAATTTAATAGTTCGGTTGTATCTAATTTTTGAAGGTTATACGAAAACTAGAAATATATTAAATATTTTTATACGTTTTCAATTGAGAGAAGTGTCATATACATTTATAACTTAAAAAATAGAAAATCTTTTATCGTCATTAATTAATGCTCTATTAAATATAATTAAGTTGTTTGGTCAGCTCCAAACTCCATTAATTAATTACTAACTTATTATCAGTTACCCCTTATTGAATTATTAATAAATTCATAGACAATTTTTTCCTCCTTTTTTTCTAGTTTATCATCTATTGCTATGTTTGATATACGTAAAAAACACTTTTAACTTTTTAATATTTGATGATAAATTTTTTATAAAAGAGAAATATGAACTTAAGTTTACAAATAGAGAAAATAAATTTCGACATTTCAAATTTATTATCTTCTCTCGATCTCACGAATTCCAAACTCCAATCCTTTAACCAACCAACTCATTATGCTTTCGTAGTTTTCTGCTAAATCACATAATAAATATTTTTGATAAAATATTTTTTTTTATTTATTTAACACCAAAAAATAAGTAAAAGTTTGATTTTTTTTCCCCCCCCCAAAAAAAATTACATTTTACATTAAAAACATTTTTTCTTTCATACCAATCAGGACAATTGAATCCGATTAATTTAAATTTACGTTATCCGGACAAAAGGATGAAAGTATAAACTGGAAAAGGTAGGGGGAAAAAAGGTCAAAAAAAGAACAAAAAGAAGAGGTTAATAAACTGTGGAAGCAACAAAGAAGCAGATTCTTTGTATATATAATTGGGTAATTAGACTAAAAAAAAAGAGTCTAAAAGGAGCACCAAGTTTATGGTAGTATTAGTATAACTAAGTGGAGGAAGAAAAGGGAGAGAGATTCTAGAGAGAGAAGGGTAGCTCAAGTTTTGCTTTTGGGTTTCTTGTTGGACTTGGCTTTTTGGCTTTGGTTTCAGCTTTTTCTCTGAAAGGGGGTTTTAATGGAGGACTTTAAACATAACTTGAGGTATTTGGGGTTTCTATCTTTCATAAATTAATTTACTTTCTGTAGACTCTGCAAGTTTGGATGGTGATTTTAGGGCATAAAAATGTGTTCTTTACTCCTTTGTGAACTAAAAATTTGATTTTTATTTTTGTGTGTCTTTATATGTGGTGTAGAATTTGGGGGTTTGTTTTTTGATTTTGATTTTATAATTTCTTGATATTATTTGTCTGTTACATTCTTGGTAGTTGTCAAGGAAATAAGGACAAAACAACAAATTTCATCATCAGAATGTAATTTTAGCATCTATTTGTAAAAAAAATATCTATTTTTTTCTGCCCCTTGTGTTTCTCTCTTCTGATCTCATCACCATCTTGAAGAAGGTTGAAAAGCAGCAAGGAATTTATTTTGTTTTTGAAAAAAAAGGAAGAGTATTATGAAATCATCTGGATGATGATGATGATGACATGAACTTGTGTGTTATTGTCTTTAGCTAGTTTAAAAATTGGACCTTTCTTTAGTTTGATTCCTTCTTGTTCTTGAAGTTTGAATTTTAAAGTCAACTCAAAGAATGAAATATCTAGAAAAGAAATTAAAGGGACCTAAAAACTAAGTTGGACAGTTTCTTCACTTTCGACGTTGCACCCATGCCGGATTATCCAAAAATACACTATTTTTGAAGAAACTTTTAGAGATTTGGACACATTTTTGAAGAGTTTGAGCAACATAGACTAAAAATTCATTTCCCTGTTTGCCTTTTCCTTTATTCATTTTTTGGTTTTCCCATTTCTATGTGGTGAATAATTTTCCTCTCCCTTGATCAACTTATGACAGCTAAATGTGTGAATCCCAAATTTGAACTTATGGAAATATCTTCTTTAAATAATACTGATGACTTTACTTCAAGATGCTTATCAACAAGGGGACCTAACTGAGTAAATTAGATGATTTGCAAATTTTTGATGTATTTGGTTTTAGGTGCGCAATCTATGTTTTTTATGGAGTGCTTGCGTTGCATTCTCCGAGGCGGCTCGAAATGCCTCTATCTTGGGTTTCGTTCTAGAATATCTCTGTTCAATACAATGAGTGTATGAAGTTGCTTTCGCACTGCATGTGTTCAATTAAGTTCTTTTTGAATGACAATTACGTTAAGTTTCCTTCTCTTTCAGGGTGACACAGTAATGCTAGAAACATGGGGGAAAAAGGCAGTTGGTTTTATGCCCTCAAAAGGGTTTTTACGTGTAACTCCAAGAAGAAGTCTGCCTATGTAAGTTTTAAAAGTTTGGTTTCTTGAACTTGATATTCTCATATTACTTGTATCTGTCCCAGAAGTTGTTATTTTATGATGAAATAAACCAACTTCAATAATTGATGTAGTTTCTGTCAATCTAACTACTAATCCTGGTTGAGAATTGTGTTTATAAAGTGGACCAAGGGTGAACTAAGTATTTGGAAAAATTCAGCTCTGGCCTGATTTCCTTAAATATTCCCTTACAAATCATACTAAGATGGTGGGAAGAACTTGCTGGATATCTATGCTTCTAACATTATTATACAATCCTTAGCTAAGTTGGATGATTGTTACAGGGATCAGGGAAGAAAACTGCAAAGGAAAAGAAGAAGGGTCGTAGAATACTGAGGCATGGAGAGTTCAAATCATTCCTCTTCAGAGAACCAAGCAGTATTGAGAAAATACTGGGTGAGGTTGATGATCAGAACCTACTTGTTAGGCCTCCTACTTCTGAACAATCTGGCATTCCATCTGCATTCCCTGTGGCACCAACTTCTCCAAGAATCAATTCACCTAGAGATGCGTCTCCTCAGAGTTCTTATAGGGCTACATCTCCTGGTGTCACTTCTCCGAGGGTCGCCTCTCCAAGGGTTGTCTCTCCTAAGGCAGCTTCTCCAAAGGTTACCTCTCCCAAGGAAGCTTCTCCGAAGGTTACATCTCCCAGGGAAGCTTATCCAAAGGCTACCTCTGCTAGTGCTCCTTCCCTAAAGGCTCTCTCTCCTAGGGAAGCTTCTCCAAAGGCGAACTCTGCTAGTGCTCCTTCCCAGAAGGCTACTGCTCCCAAGGAGGCTTCTCCAAGGGTCTCTTCCCCTAGATCTACTTATCCAGAGCCGAGTAGGAACCATAATGAGATTAGCTATGCTAACAGGCCAGAAGCAACTTTGACGCTCCATCTTTCAGCAACCAAGATACAGGCAGCCTACAGAAGTTACATGGTAAGATACAAGATAACTCCTTCATCAATGTTTTGCTGAAAATAGCCTTTAAGAATACTACTTGATTTTGTGAGTTGGCCAGATCTTGAGTGATAAGTCATAGGTCATGTTATTGCAAACTCATGATATATTGGTAACAATTATGTCATTGTTGAAACAACTTTAATAGTCTCCCAAGTAATCATTTCCATGTCTCCTGCAACTATTTGTTATTGCCGAAGGCGAGCATCAAGCTGAGAGAGTAGATCAATTATGTGAAAAGCTTTATGCTTTGTTAAAGACTTATGGCTCTCTTAGTCTAAAATTTAGGTGTTTCTTATGTGCGGAGACTCCCTGCTGTGTGTTAGAGAACTGGTAACAGGTAAATAAATTTCTAACCCTTCGATTAAAGCTCTGGATGAGTTCATTCAGTGGTCTCAGGGTGCATTTCTACCTAAGAAGTTTGTTTCTACCACAATCAGTATCTTGTTATTGCATTTTCACTTGATCCTTAGAAATGCTTTGACCTTTTATCATTAAGATTTTCCTTGTGATAGTTTTACCTGAGAATTTGATCTTCACGATTCCTTCTTAGTTCTTAAATGCTGAGCTTCCTCAATATTATATTTGACTGATTATTTAAAAGGTCACTTTCCTTGTCTGAGAACTCCATTTTTCTTTTCGAATTTTTGACAAAAATTAAGTTACATGCAGATTATCTGAAACGGGATACGAAAAAAAGAGATTTGAACTTTTGTATATGTAATTGGGACCCCCAATCTTTTCGTATGCTGTTTTCAAGAACCCATTTCCAGTCCTAATGACTTTACTGCTAGAGTAGTTTTCCTCAATGTCTTAATTATACTCTTGAACCATGGAAACTATGACTCCTGGACACTGCAGAACCTGAATTCTTAATTCTTGATTTAAAAAAAAACATGGAAATACAGAGTCTGCATTCATCTGTCATAAGCATCTTGAAAATTCGAGTAATTTTGTTCTTATCAACTTGTTAGAAAAACTTCTTATGTCAAAGAAAACAATATAGGATCTTATGTTATCATTATTATTTCCCTTGTCGTGATTCAAGTAGGAGTGAATAGAAGTTCATTGCTTTATATAATTTTTTTATTTTTTTATAAAAAAGAACCATAGGAGTCCTTTCCCATTTTCTCCCCTTTCTAGAGTAGGTCATTGATGGGACACGAATGTTTGGTTCAGAGAGTGTATCAATTGCTAACAAGTTTTACATATCCTATGTGAATGAACTTTGTTTTCACAGGCAAGGAGGGGTTTCAAATCTTTGAGTGGTTTAGCAAGACTTCAAGGAGTGGTCAGAAGCAGAAGTGTAAAGCGGCAGACAGTAAATGCCATGAAACAAATGCAACTTCTAGGTAGGGTTCAAATGCAAATTCAGTCAAGGAGAAGTCAGATGTTCCAGGCACTCCATAGTCAAGCTTACATGAATGATAAAGAAGTTGAGAGCACTCTAAGCAAATGGACTCAGCTGGTAAGTTTAAGCTGCTACATATCTTGTGGTATTCACCTATTTAGTGGTATAGGCCGATGCCATATTTTGGAGGCACTGTTCGCCTACATTATTTAGTAGATTCAATTTGGGTCATTTAAATTGGGTAATGTTCCTCATTATTGGTGCTTTGATTATCTTGTGAAAGATTTGATGGATTCTTCCACTGGTCAAAGATGGTACGCAGCTTCTTCAACAATTCCAATTTAGGTTCTAGGAATTCATTTTTGTACATATATTGTAGTGTAAGGATATGAGAGTTGTTGAACAAAATTTCTTTTCGTCTTTGAACATTTTTTGAATTACGTTTGATGTTAAAAAGGAAATTTTGTTTTTAGACTGAAGCAGGTAACCATGATGATTGGAATAATAGTATGCTAACTAAAGATGAGGTAGAAGCAAGGCGACGGGAAAAAGTGGAGGCAGTCATCAAGAGGGAGAGAGCAATGAGCTATGCATATTCTCACCAGGTACATTAGACTTGCGTTCTTAAGCATTTAAAATCTATGGTAACCATCGCGTAAATGTGCTTTTGATAATGCAGATATGTATCATTCTGTTTCATGCTTATTGTTGACACCCAATTTTGGCCTAACATTTTAAAGATTCATACCTTTTAAGTTTTATTAATTCAATAGTACAAAATACATTATTTACAATTTTAAATAACTCTTATCATTTTTATCCTTATTTCTCAAAATTTAGATTTTTATGAGTTAGTTTTTTAATTACATTATTTTTTGTAACAATCAATTGAATATATTATGAATATTGTGTCTTTGATTAAATCACTATTTTATGGTAAATTACATTTTTTTACATGCCATTTTTTTTTTTGGATAATAAAATTAAATGATATTAGAAAGCATCAAGAAGATGCGAAGTTACAAAAGCACAGTGTGCAAGAAAGCTGCTCCAAACAGAAAAATATGGAGCTATCTTGGCAAAAACTAGTGAAAACAGTCAATAGGGAACCCTACTACTCTACCCTTCTAGAGATAGGGAACTTACAAAATCCATTTTTTATTTGTTACTTCTACTTAAATCCATTTTGATGTTTTTAGCTGAGTCTAGAAATACAATTAAATACATAAAAGATTGCACACACAAATATTTTATTAGCTAGTGGTTTTAGCCCACGACTTTTAAGATAATGGTATTGTACTAAGGCGAATTTCAATTTTCTATTGAAACAATTTCTTAGTCATTAAGTTAGTGGTGGTGGATAATATTTTAGATAATGGCTGTAATTTTCAGATTTTTTAGTCTTTAAGAAACTTTTTTAGTGTTAGTATTTTCTTGGCAAACTTTTCGCCGGAGCTTCGCCTAGTCCACCACCAAAAGACCCCAACCATTTAGCCTTTTCTTTGTTATTTTCGGTTCTAACCGGAGGTTCCAACTCTTGCAAAACCCCTTTTGGTTTTATCTTTTTTTTTTTCTGTAGCAAACAACAAGCTACCAGTGATACCATACAACCACCAAAACGAAGTAAACCAGAACCTCAACCCACCTTTCTCTCCATTTCTTCCTCCACGTTGGAAGTCACCAAACACCCCCTTTTCTTGCACCTGAAACCGGGCGAGCTCACACCAGAGAATTCTGTTTACATCCCTACTTTATTCATATAAGAAGAAACATCTTGGTGACACAAAAATAATCAATTTATTCAATTCAATTAAACTTAAAAGAATTTTAGGAATAAACAAAATTTAAGGGAGTTGCCATCTAATTTTAGGAAAACTAGGAAACTACTTAAATGATCTACGAAACCAATAGATTCTAGGTAAGGGTTCAAGTAATTTCGAAGGAAAGGTGTTAGGCATCCTTCGAAGTTCACAATTGTGGGTCCAGACTCCAGACTGAATTTATTTTTTCAAATTGAGGAAGAGATAACAATAATATACAACTATGATAAAAATGCTATATACACAAATAATAAAATATTGCTATAATATGATAAACAGCCTAAGCTTGCCTAGCTTCAATTATACAAAATAATGAATAAAGAATATAATTCGAAGTTCGTTCGAATAGCTTCAATGGGAAGCAACTCTGGGTACCTATAAAGATGATGAATAATAATAAGAATTTTAAAATGTTACCTTCTCAAAAAAAAAAAAAAGAACTTAAAAAATTTCTAAATTACACCCCAAGTATGTAAACCTTATTCACCACCACTAACTTAATGGCCAAGAAATTCTTTAAATAGAAAATTGAAAGCCGTCTTAGTACAATACCACTATCTTAAAATCGTGGGCTAAAACCACTGGTTATAAAATATCTGTGTATGCAATCTTATCCGTATTTGAATGTATTTCTAGACTGCGCTAAAAACATAAAAAATAAATATTAATAAAAGTAACAAATAAAATAAATATTAATAGATTGTGACAAATAAAATGAATGACATATAAAAAATGCAATTTCATAATAAATAATGATTTAATCGAAGATACGATGTTCACAACATTGTGACACGAAAGAATAACTAAAATTAACTCATAAAAACCTGAAATTATGAGAAATAAGGATAAATATCGATAAAATTGTAAAAATGTATTTTGAACAATTGAATAAATAAAATTCACAAGGTACTGGAAAATGTTAAGCCAAAATTGGGTGTCAACACTTGTCACTTCCTTTATGTTGTACAAATCCTGGTATTAAGGGCATCATAACAATTTCTATCTGTCTATGGCCAAGTTATTGAGACATTTCTTTAGTGGTTCTCTTTCTTACCAAATCTTTTATCTAATGTGAATCCTGGTACTAAGTGCATCATAATAATCTCTCAGTTTGTTGCTTTTGACTAGTCTTTCATATTATCAAACTAAGATGCGCTTGTGCAAATTACAAGAACGTCAAAACTTTCAATTTTCTTGTTTCAACTTCCCATTAGTGATTCTGGCAAGAAACCGTTAGGTAAAACACATAATATCTCAATTGGTTCAAAGTACTTTATCATTATTTGTTATTCTTGGCCAAGACATGTTGACAAACTCTATACTTCTATTAGCCTTATATACGGCTTACCATGTTGCATACCTCTTTTTAATAGTTGTGGAGACGCAACCCCAAATCAGCTACGGACATCCGAACCAGTGGAATTCCTTGGTGGTGGAACTGGTTGCACCACCAGCTACTTCCAGGAAATGATTCCGAGAGCCAATCTGCTGTAAAAGATGTCCATTCAACACCATCAAGGGCAATATCCGAACACAAGCCAAGTCCATGGCGTCTAAGTCAAAACTTCAGACACCTCCATTTGGATTATGACAGTCATGAATCAGTTACACCAAGGTCAACTAAGTCTGCAGTTCCATTAAGGGGAAAACTAATGCATACTCCCAGAAGAACATCATCACCAATGAGCAGCTCAAGCGTATCAAAGTATTCAAGACGCCGTGCTAGTGCTGCTGATTCCCCTTTCAATCATTCCATGAAGGATGACGACAGCCTCACGAGCTGTCCTCCTTTTTCAGGTCCTAGTTACATGTCACCAACCATCTCAGCCAAAGCTAAATTCAGAGGAAAAACCATTCTTGAGGAGAGAAATATAGGTACTCCATCAAACAGCTCGAGGAGGAGGCTGTCGTTTCCTTTGACTCCAAGTAGTACTGGATCCGTCAAGTGGAACAAAGGATCTGGAAAGGATGCCGCTTCTTTAAAGGAACATGAATCTATGGGAGATCATATGAGTGTGCATTCTACTGGTTCGACGCCTACTATAGTTGGGAGGAAACCATTTCAAAGATTTGTGTAATTTTGTTCCCTGTATGTTGTCCCATCTGTATTTAGCTCTGAAGTTACCTATGTATGTGTATTTATTGGTGTATTTTGTTAACAGAACACTAATGTAAAATAATTAAGTGTGAACATTCTCTTGTTTGTTAGACTTATCTAGTGAAGGAAGAAAGGATAATTAGTATATTTTAAAGTTGGATCTCTCTCTACTTGTACTCTTTTATGCTAAATCATGTTATTGCTAACTTTATGTGGTCACCGATGGACGGTGAATGATGATTCATGTGAAGATTATCATATTTGATCTTGTTAATTTTTTCTTATTGTTTATCTCATTTCTGCCTAAATTTTTATAACAACTGAATTATTAAAAATCTTTTTTTTTTTTTTTTGGATATTTTCCTCCTTTTTTTGCACTTTCTTTGTTAATTTATGTACATGTAAATCTAGTATCCTTATTCATTAATATGTAACTCCACAGTCATTTAAATAATAGTTAAAGATGTCATTACTTTTGTAATGTATTTATCATGTTACTTATCTGCTTCCTTTGCAATTTTTAACTTTACTTTTTCTCATGTCTATTCGTGTTCTAATACTTCAGGAGTTCGAAACTAACTTTCATTATGAATAATGTGAATATTAAATTAAGGTCCGGTAAAAAAAGTGTCTATAAATTATGAAGTAAAAAGTTGTGGATGTTTTACGTCATTTTGAAAATTAGATTTACTTTTTCTAATCATTGGGGAGGCTTCATTTTTCATGTCGGACTTAGAAATCTGGTCTTTATTATTAAAAATGAAAAAAAATTAGCCATCTTCGTTAAGGGATTTCATTCCACATCTGATTCATGTATCAGAGTGTACTAGATATATATGTTTGACAAGGTAAGTAAATGTGGTATAGAAGATTATATTAAACTATGATACGAAAGTAATTTCAAAAATGAGAAATTAAAGTGAAGACATATAATTAGTCCCTAAACTAGTGCGATTCGAGTTAAGTGTTGTTAACTAAAACAAACATTTTGAAAAATAAAAAATAAGGAAATTACGTAATTACACGACTTAAGATAACATTATCATAAAAAAAATCTTTACCATTTGAATGACTAAAAAAAATCCCCTTTTCCTTTTATCTCTCTTAACATCCCACTTTACTTCTATTTATAATTTTATTTGCGTACAATATTCTCATAAAAAATATTATTATTGATACATAACGCTAATTATTTCAAATCTATATCAATATGAATCTTATTTATAGTTATATAGATACATAACATATATATCTAATTTATAATTTATATATAATTAACTATGTAACGAGCAATGTATTCACGAGTTTTGAAATAGGGAAAATTGTATATAATAGCAAACTAATAACCTAAAATAAATGGAGTAGCTAGGGTTTGATTTAATTATGCTCCATAGCAAACGTTTGCGAAAAATTCTCAGGCGCCTCTCTCCCAAATATCTCGTTCGCCACTCTCCTCCAATCTCTCGCTCGCTTCCTCACTTTTTATACAAACACAAGTGTATAAATATTGTTTCTAATTGTATAAAGCAGAGAAAATTGTATAAATACATATATTTTTGTTCCCCTCTCTCCCCTCTTCCAGATCTCCCTCGCCACTCTCCCAAATCTCGCTCGTCACCCTCTCCTTTCTCACTTATACAAACAGAAGCAAAATGTATAAATTGTGTTTCTGTTTGTGTAAAGCGTGAGAAAATTATATATACACATGTAAGTACATATATTTTCGTCCTATACACTTATAATTATGCAATAAAAATACTCCCCCGCCCAGTTTCTTTTGTCTTTCTCTCTTTCTCGTTTTATACAATTTTCAAATTGTATCTAATTTCTCTCTTTCTCGTTTTATACAATTCGATTCAATTGTATATTCCTTGTCAAGTCTCTTTTGTCTTTCTCTCTTTCTCATTTTATACAAATTTAAATTATATATAATCGTTCTATACACTTATAATAATACAATTCGTTTTATATACTTTGTTTTTATATAGTTCTCTGCCCAAGTGTCTTTCTCTTTCTGTTTTATACACTTCGTTTTATACAATTTACTTCAACTGTATATGTATAGCGAATTATATATTTCTATATTTGCTATGGAGTGCAAACTTTGTTATAGCATACAAATATAAATTTTTGTCTATGTCCGTGCAGATGGGCTGCCCGCCCCATATGTAAAAGCGGCCCACTCCAAAACCCAAAATAAATCTCTCTTCTTCCTTAATTTTTCTTCAAACACCAAACAAGCCCTGCTGATTCCTCCATTTTCTTCTGCAAAATCGAAGTTTGCCCTATTATTTTTCTTCTTTTTCCCACTGTTCGCAGTTTGCTAGGTCAAAGAATTATTCGGGTAAGTCATGATTTTACTTGTTTTAGGTCTTTGAAGTTTGCTTTCTGATTTTGTGTTTTTGAGTGAATGATGATTCCTAATAATTAGGTCTTTTGTCAAATCATCTTATGAATCACTGGTCGTTTTGTGGTTAATTAAGTTCAAACCTTGTGGTTTTTGCTGTATTTTTCTTGGATTTAGTTTACTGAAGGCGCTATGCAACTGGTTTCTCATGGGTTTTAATATATTGTTTGCCTTTTAATTTATTGATTTTGAAGGGCAAAAGTATTTAGGTTTTATTGGCAATGATAAATGTCCATGGTAATTTGTAGACGATGCATATTGCAGATGTATAACCCGTGTGTGCTAATGTCAAACGAAAACATCACTAGTTTCAGGGGTAAGTGGAGATAGATCACTACATTGAGCCTTTATTGTGCAGGACTACGTTAGTGAAGAATATTTGCTAATGCTAAAGCTGCATAATCTTGATATGAGATGCTACTAAAGGGGGGTGGATTGATGGAGTGTGATCACAGCATTTACCTAACATTGGGGGTTATTCTAAGTTTCTATTCTAATAATCTTTATCCAAGTTGTTAATAGCTCAATTTACGATATCTAGTTTGGGTATGTGGGAACAAGAAGAAACATTAAATGTGACAGGTCAACCATTCGAACAATATGTTTTCGTTAAGGCATTTTAGTAAACATTAGCATTTATTCACTTGGTTCAGATAACATTATACTTTTATTTGGGAGACAACTAAATCTTATCATCTTATGGAAGGAAGATTTGATATTTTAAGAAAAATTAATAGTGCCTTTTCAACAAGGCAAGGAAAAGAAAAGAGCAATGCTAAGTTATAGATAGAACTTCAGCTGATAATAAAATATTTAGGAGTGAGGGGATGCAAGGGAAGGAGGAACATACGAAGGACAACTCTTTTCCGAAACCATTTTTAGGACTTAAATAAGCTTTGAGGTATATCATAAGACAAGTTAGAATCCAAAATTTGTGCTGTTTTTGTTCCACACATTTTTATCATTTGGACAATATGTATTAATTCTGGGTTCCTTTGTGACCGCTAGTGATGTACGCATACTAGATAATGACAACCTTTGAGGGCTAAACTGAAATCAGGGAATACTGCCAACAAATGTAAGGACTTGTTCCTGAGGAAATGTATTTGGTAGATGTTTCATTTATATAGTATTTCATATTGGCTGTGAGAGGTAAAACTTAATTTCATGGCACATATTGTTGAAAGTCTAGTCAATTGGTCTTGTGTTTTTACTGAATATCGAATAGGGATCTTGTTAATGGATATGAGAATGATTTTAGAGGCTTTTGGAGAAGACAATACAGGAGAATGATGTTTTGACGTACCATTGTTTACATGCTATCCCTTGATCAAAAGGAAAAGTTGTTCTCCACTTCTCCCTGTCAGTTAATTTTCTTCTTTGCTTCCATGCAATTCTAAGCTCCAAGAAGTCCTAGCTTCAGTTTCCCTTCCAAGCAAATGTTTTCATTTGTGTTATAATTATGCCACAGTATTTCTTGGAGGCTTTTACTGATAACATGAATTCTACTGTCCTTTTGGTTTCTCTTTTGCCCTAATAACATGAATTTATAGAGATTACCTTTGTCTTGATACGGCTTTGATATGTGATTCTTTCATCACCACTATTTGTGATTGGAGTTACTGATATAGATATGATGTTTGACACGGTCTATTTTGTGTCTCAGCGCTATGGCTGCTAGAGCTGAAGAACCAATCAATGAGCAAGCAGTTGCCAATGTCTACAGTTCCATGAGGTCTGAGATCACCCAGATTTACTCTAAAATTACTGAACTAGAAATGGAAGTTAGTGAGCACTCACTCGTAATCAATGCTATACAACCACTTGATCCTGCAAGGCGGTGTTATAGGATGATTGGAGGTGTTCTTGTTGAGAGAACCATCAAGGAGGTCCTTCCTGCTGTTCAACGCAATAAGGAGGGAATTGAGGAAGTGATAGCGCGACTGAATGAAGCGTTGGAGAAAAAGAAAAAGGAGATTTCAGACTTTGAGGCCAAGTATAAAATTAGAATCAGAAAACCTGATGAAGTAAAGGAGGAGGGTGCTCGAAAGGAAGGCTCTGCACAAGGAGTCCTTGTTGGTCCTGCTGGTTCAAATGAATAGACCTGTCTAGTTTTCAACTTCCATTTTGAGGTACTTTGTTGAACATGGTCAAGGAACTAAAGTACTTTATCATCATCTTTAGTGTGTGATCTATCATGTTCATTTATTTTTCGTGCCTTGGCGGTATTTTAACCCAGGCGATGATCGTGACATTTTGGAAAACCTTAATTTTATCTCCTCGAACATTAGTCAAGTGTTCCTTACCTGCTGAGACTTGTGGCTTTTTGTGCTTTGGCTATGGATTGTAATTTTTTTAGGTTGTTGGAGTACAATTTTAGACGTCTGAATCTAATTATTTTCTCATAGTACCGAAAATTATCTCATATACCATTAGTGCTTGACATTTGATCTGGCAAAACTTAGCCTTGCTCACAAATATCTTTCCACTATCAATAATGACGAACACAAGTTCTTAACAGGGCTTTACTCAGAAAAGAAAACATTAAGAGGGTAAGTACTAAGTACTATCATTGTCTAACAAATTAGATGTATCAATTAATGATCTCGTAAATATGTCAATCAGTTCATCACAGACATGAAAATTGCACTTTCAAAGCTATTCATTGCATCCAATATTCTACTACTGAGTAATAGGAACAAAAGCATAGTTCAACAATCAAGTTCCTATGCGATCGTCATTCAATGTGGTTGTTGAATGCCGTATCATATGGTATAGTTGGCTTTTTTCAGTCTTCTGCATGACTTGTAGAGTAATATCTCACAATGATTTAACTGCTACATTGAGCTCAATGCGCAAGGCCGTCTATTACGAAGATGCTCCTCGAGGTCCAGGCTTTCCGTAGCCTAGACTGATAAGTTTTTGCACCAACTTTTTCTCAGCAGCTGCCTGAATAAGCAAGAAAGGGGAAAATTACAATCAAGCTAACAGCTGGAGATATATATATCTATATACACACACACAAGATGAGATATGTAATTTTATGGACAACAGATATCTACAAATCCATGTAGTTATCATGACGTCCAAATAGAATTTTGAACAGGGAACACAAACGTGCAGAGATAGAAACTAGAAAAGGAAGATAAACAGAGTGGGAACAGAAAGAGATCAAACCTCAAGCATGGGGCTGTTCTTGGGGATATTAGAAGCAAGTACGACATTGATTCCAGTCTTAAGAACTGCACAAGGATCTATGTTAGACGAGAATAATGTCTGTACTGACTTATTTCGAGTAGTAATATACCTATTCTACGGGCAATACCAGCTCCTGTATTATCAGATGATCCCCCTGTCAACGAACTCACGCTAACAGTATTGCCCTGCACATGACATAAAGAGTGTGACAACTGAAATAGACTAGACAAATCGCAACCACTATCACTCCTCAGAAATATAACATACATTACCCACCTCAACATCTAAATATTTTGAGGGGATATGGAGAGAGGTAATGTGAGTATGGCAAATTTCTGTAGAGTTTTATGATATCCCATTTTGAGTTTTTGAGTTCCTGTCCCTACTTTATTTCAATTTTTTCCCCCGATAACTTAGTCAATATTACTTTTTCTTTATGAGTATAATCATCGGTATGACTCCCAGATCTTGTTAATTTTACTCAAAAGCAATTACATAGATGATGAGAAAGGTGGCAGTACAAAGAAAAAATTGAAGTGCAATATATATACCAAGTTCCAAACTTACAGGTCTTGTTGGAGCAGCTGCATACAAATCCCCAAGTTTGGTGGAGTTGCAACCAATCCATGCATATATCTATAGAGGATGAAAAGAAATTATTGTAAATGAAGAGTAACCTATTTATCAAAACTTGTAGGCATTTCACACACATAATTAACAAAAATCAGCAACCACAACAACTAATCAAGAAATTCATCAAATACACAACATCTCACTTTGTCTTGATAGAAGATGTAAATGGGTCAAAAATGCATCAGAAAAGTTGATGCTTCAACATGCTACCATTTGTATTAACTGTATTTCTCAATTTTCTGTTGCATTTGCTGTCAAATGTGAACTTCTAACATTTTGTCTAACTTTCTAACTTCTTATTTTCTCAGGATTATTATATAGATCCCCATGCCCAACCTATAAAATTGCTTAATGAAATAATGAACCTCTACTTGAACAGCTTTTTATTGATCAATTTGAATCATTACTGAACTAAGCTTCTTCAATCTCGACGATTGCTTATTCTTAGGCTACTATGAGTTTAAGACAGGCCGCTATGGTGAAACTGGTGGACACGCTGCTCTTAGGCAGCAATGCTAATGCGTCCACAAAAATAATAATCGAAGAAACACCTCAACTGCAATAGAAGAAAATCCCAAAGCATATTAAATGTCACTCAACTGAACCAACCACCAGTTCACCACATACTACCAAGTCTATGGCAAACTGATATCAGAAGTATTTAAAACAATTTTCCGGTGAGCACTTTTAATACCATAAGCAATCGATTTATAAACATCATCAATCAATCATTAAGACTCAATCACAATCAAATGGGCTTTGGAAGTTGGAACTACATCATTCCAATATCACTTATGTGCTCTGAATCGCAAACCCATTCCTATAGTAATATACAAAACTGTTTAACAGAACAAAACCTAATTCCCCAAAAAAATCATATTCCAAATGTGTCATAAATTTTCAACTTTTTCCTCAAATTCCTCTAACATACTACTACATGCTTACTTTACCACCTCAAAAACGAACAAAAAACTTTCTAAATTCTGACAAATTTTATACCAACAAAATAGTTCTTGTAAAAAAATGCATATCGATAATCTTTGGTTAACTGGAGTAAGGGAGCTACAAAAACCTGATTCTGAAGACGAATGATCTGAAAGTAGAGAGTAGCATCGTTAACGACTTCAGAGAAGCACGTGACTTGCACGCGACTTCCATCATCGCCTTCTTCTGCAACTTTCAACTGATTCATTGTGTCAGTAACAACGTCAACTCTTCCATCAGAGGAGGAGGACGGTGGTGATTCCTCCATTTTTTCAGTTGAAATTGAAGAAACGAATTAGGGAAATTCAAAATTTCTAGGGTTTAGCAGAGGATTTTGGAGGGATTTGAAAGAGTTACGGGTACCGGATGGAAAAAAAACCCGATCTCTAACCCCAACCATGTTAAGGTGCTATAGTAGTAGAGTTGAAAATAAATGAATTTATATTATTATTATTATTTTGATGTTTGATACGTAAATAAAAAATATTATAATAAATATAAATATACTATTTACTATACACTTTTTTTCTTGCATCTCCACCTCTAAATTCTCTTTTTGTTATGGCGAATTATATATCTTTACTAATGATTACAATTTCATTTACATATATTAAAATAAAAAAATAGAATAGTTTGTAAGTAATTTAAAATTAAGAAAAAATTAACTTAATATATTTTGGGACAGTTTAAATTCATAAAGAGATTGTTGGATATTTTATAATACATAGAGATCTTAAATTGAACATATACATCTGTTCGTGAAAGAACATGATTGTTATGAAGAGTTATATCTTAGGTTTTATAAATATAAAAACTCTCTAGGAATAGCCTAAGAAAAATCTGCATGTATAAACAAGGGTTACGTTGTATCATTGAAGAAAATTATTTGTATTTTTTTCAATATGTATATAAACAGTATCTCTTTACATGGTGTGATTAACGCCTCAAAGGCATCTTCTTATTTAATTTATATTTACTTTTTATTATTTTCTTTTCTAACAAAGACTAATCATACAACTTTAATTTGTTAGGCAGAGGCAGACCCACAAAGATAGATAAAGATGCACTTGCATTCATTAACTTTGAAAAAAACATTTATATATATACATATCTAATTCGAGAAACTACAAAAACTAAATACAAGTTACAATGAATCCATGAAAAGTGGAGAATGTCACTTTATATTGCTGGTTGTACAGATTAAAGAATTCATCCTCGCGACGAGTCTAATCTGAACCATATTTTGTTATTTTTATTATAAGTTAAAGAATTTAAAGGGGACTTATTTATAACATTAAAATCATATAATACCAAATAAACATGAAGTATCACTAGCTTGTGAAAATATTTCTTTTTTTCACTATAAGATAACAACAAACAAGATAGAAATTCATAGCTACTCTTATGTTTTGGAAGAAGAGAAATGTTTCTTCATTCTTGTAACCAATAATATGATTAGTGATTGGTGATAAATATTATTTCTTTGTTTTTAACGAGAGATTTTAGGTACTATCCTTTATAAATAATTTGTGCTTCATTGAGTTATATATGTACTTGTTTTAGTAAATAAATTAGTATATGATCATAAATTGTAATTATATTTTTAGAAAATATCTCTAAATATTAATTTATATTTTGGATCAGATTTTACAAATTTATCTTTTAAAATAATGAATCCAAAACAAATTTGGTAAAAAATTGTTTTTTACTCACAATAGTTCAAATCTTTTTCAAGTAAAACGTATATTTAAACACAATTAAATTTCAAAATTTATGATCAAAGAAAAAATCTTAACACATAAATAAATACGTCACTCTTATTCACATAAATAAATTATTACTATGATTCTACACTTCATGAAACTTGTGATTATAATTGTCATAACTTATAACCATAAAATGAAATTAAGTAAAAAGTGAAAATTGAATGAGGTTCAACTAACTATCCAATTTCATTTCTCGAAAAAATTCTTTTTTTTCTTGCTTATTTTTACAAAAATCTTTTTTTATTATTTTTTTCTAATATGGTGCTTATGATCAATAGGAAGTTATCTAAATACACAACTCTTTTTTATCATATTCTCTCAAATTCTCTATCATTTAAAAATTGCAAAATACATACTCTCTTCTATTTTTGTATATATCACTTTACGTGACGTATTGATCAGATACATCAATATATGCAAGTATCGGTTGGATCAATCACTATATGTGATGTATCGGGCATAATACATCATTTTACGTGATTGAGACGTAATACATTATTTTACGCGATTTATATGTTGGATACATCACTATAGGAGATATATCGGGACATACGCAATGTATCAACACATCGAGTGATGCATACGAAATCGGGACGTGATGTATAGGGACATTGCGTGATGCATCATAATGTTTTAGGATGTATTCGGATTCTACTAAATTTAAGGGACACTTGTAATTTGAAAAAGAATAGAAATATGATGTAATTTCTTAACACGGTGAAGTTTATGTAAATTCGCTGCAATTAAATTAGTAATAATCAAAATTTAGAATTTTCAAATACATAATTAATAAGATTACTTAATATCATAAATCTTAATAAATAATTTCTTAGTTAAATGAAAAGTTACGTCAACATGAATTATGAAATAAAATGAAACAGATGGAGTAAGACTCGACCTTCTTACTAACGCAAAATTCATTTATTTTGGACTAAATATAAAAGCAAAAAATATCATATTATTATAGTAATATAAATCAGGAGAAATGTGTGGTTATGAATGCCATAAATTTTATTATATAGTTGGAAGTTGAAACCAAATAATTAGTTGAAGCATTCCCACCATATCCCTAATTTTCCTACTCAACAATTTCTTTCAAACGTGAAATTTACAACTTTTTAGAGTATAGTTTGTCTTCACGTAATGCAAGTGATTTGGAAATTAAAAGCTTTAAGTACAAAATGTGATAATTGCTTGACATAATTAAATTACTCAATACACCAATGCACACTTCCATAATTATTAATATTATATTATATTATCGACTAAAACATATTAATCATAGTGTATTTTTGTTTGATATAACAAATACCTCTAGTAACAAAGTGATTGCAACTTATAGCACATTTTGCATTTTAGCGATCACCTTATCCTTTATCCTTCCTATATATTTATATTATAGTCGTAAAGAAATGGGAAAACGATATTTTTAGTTTTTGTGTTAAGGCTAATTTCTTATTTTAGTCCTTGTGTTATCTAACTTAGCACTATAAACCTTCAATTATATTAAATGAGTGAATTTAAAATATTCAAAAAAAAAATTAACAGAGAGTTCACTCTAAAAGGAATAGTTCGGGTATTTCATTTAAATTCTCTTTCTTTTATAACCAAGCTCAGTCTTTCCTATCTCTATTTGAAGTACAAGCTCATCGATCTGAGCTACAATTTCAAAAAAACCAACTTGATAGG
Source organism: Solanum lycopersicum (assembly GCF_036512215.1). NCBI lineage: Eukaryota > Viridiplantae > Streptophyta > Magnoliopsida > Solanales > Solanaceae > Solanum > Solanum lycopersicum. Next base: position 38,860,406 of record NC_090805.1, read on the forward strand.
CATTATCCCTCCCTCTTACACCGACGAACGATAGATTTGAGGCGAACGATTTTTTTAAAAAAGTTTTCTGTTTTCTCAAGCAATAACTTTAAAATACTCAAATTACTCTGAACTCTCTGTTAGCTTTTTCGGGTTTGTTGAAGGATTAAAATTACTCACTTGATATTATTGAAGGTTAATAATGCTAAGTTAGATAACGCAAGGACTAAAATAAAAAATTTACCTGAACACAGGGACTGAAAATATCGTTTTGCCTAAAGAAATTAAAGAAAAATTGATAATTCTTTTACTAATAAAAGGGGAATGTCCGCTCAAATACATAAAGAAAGCTCGAAAATTTTCTAGTTTTTTTTTGGTATTATATATATTGATAAATTATCAAAAAATATTATTTATTAAATATTATTATATGGAATGATCTCGAGAGATAATATATTAGATGGTCATTCAACTATGAATTATTTTTAGAAATTCATTTAACTTTAATTATTAATTCAAAAATCGCTCATGGGGAACATTAATGGGATAGTGTGGGACAATGTTTTTGAAAAAATGCCAAACAGAGTTTGGCAAGGTTAAAGAAAATTTTAGCATTTATATACATTAATTAATTACGCATATGGCTTGATTCTAAAATAAAAATAAAGAGAAAAGTATTTAAAATATTCTTAAATTTGGCGTGAATTATTAGTTTTATATTTAAAATATTGATCGTTTTAAAAATATTTTTCTACTTGACTAATTGAACTTAAATGCAACCCTGATCAATATAGCCACATGAGTGAAATGCACCCCTAAATTCTTATCAAGTTTAGTGGTATTTTAACACTTCTTTTGACTTTATGTTAAGAGTCTCAAGCTCCTATAATAAGAGTTTGAGATCGCTTGTTATACAATGTGACAGATCCGTGATGTATTTAAGTTGAATTGTCAAATAGAGAAATGTTTTCAATGATGTCAATAATTTAAAGATGAAATTAATAATTTACTTCAAGTTTCTGAAAAATAAAATCATGATATCTGAAAATGGACGCAGGTTGTATAGATAACAAAACTTTAGTCATATTGATGTTTACTTAATACTCTCTCTGTCTCATTTTATTTGGCATTATAGTTGGTCCATAATACTTGTTATTTCATAAAATCAATGCATAAATTATCATATTTTTCTTTTTTTATCTTTGCGAGTTATTAACCTTGAAATTATACATTTCACCAACTTAGAAAAGTTACGTAAATGATTCATGTGTTTTGGTTAAATTAATTAATCAAAATAAATTAATTTATATTCATTAATTGAAATTTTTAATTTCAAAAAATTTATATAAGGATAAAAGGTAAAGATTATATCATTTTCTTAATATAAATATGAAGTAAAGTGTGACATATAAAATGAAACGATGAAGTAGTTTAGTGTAAGGTAATAATAATTTTAAGGCAACCAAATTTTCCTCTCATAAATGCCTTTGAAAGACTTTAGGGCTCTTTAAAGTTAGTCACATATTTTTGTGACTAAGTTGCACTTGTTTGGAGCTTCAATCTAAGTGGACTAGAATAAAGTGAAGGATATGCTTTACCAAAATAGTGTAAGTAGGTATTTTCTCATCAAAAATAAAAATAGTATTTATCGTTAGGCAGAAAAAATACAATTGAAATTGCTCTAAATAGCTGAATACGTATCTTTAAACAATATTTATAATTTTCGTTAAATTATTGAGTCAAAAATATCATTTTTATTAATGAAAATTGTTAAATATCACGTTGCACGCCAATAGAATCTCACTGACATATATCATGAGATGAAATTTCAAATTTTGTAAAGAAAATAATTTGAAAATTTCATATTATGATTTTAAATTTTTCAAAAATAAAAATTAATTTATAAAATTTATATTTTGTAAAAAAAATATTAATTATTTAATATAAAATAGACAAACAAATGCATTAATAATGATTTTCTTTTTTCGAAGGCATAATACATAAATATGCCCTTTAACTTGGCTTTAAATCACATTTATGTCCTTCAACTTTGGGTATGCACAAGTAAACACTTAAAAACTTGTATAAAATTGAACAAATAGACACACATGTCCTACATGTCATTTTTTGTCCTATGTGGTGTCCTACGTGTCTGTTTGTGCATTATAAAAATTGAAGATCAAAGTTAAAATTTAAAGCCAAGTTTAGAATCTAATATATGCATTATGCCTTTTTCGAATAATTACAGAATATCTATCACAAATCAAGGAGTTTCATGTCTTAATCCATCCTTAAATAAGACAAACCTATAAAATCCCAAAATTATATTTAAATTTTGGTTGTTTCTTCTTCTTTCATTTTTAGATATTGATTATGAGAAGAAGAAAATAAAATTTCGTTGCCTCTTCTATCTCTAATTACTTATTTAAATTTTCTTTTCAACCCATGTTTTTTTTTTATTTTATTCATTTGATAAATTGAAAAAAGATTTAAAAATTTATTTATCACGCTTTTAATTAATTATTTTTAGAAAGGTAGAATTTTTTGAAAATTTCAAATATTTAATTTATCCATTTTATATTTAATAGAGATAGAATGATAAACTCACTGTCAATCATTATTTTTTTAATAGTTATACAAAATAAAAATAGGCCGATAATCAGGAACATGAATTATGCGTTTAATTGTGTATAGGCTACAAATTTATTTTATTCTTTTGTGTATGTGATAATTGGAAGGTGTGGTTGAGCATAGATGCATATTTGTAATGTTATTTTATTTTTTGTGTATGTGAGTTCATTTTAAATATGACAATGTATTATTGCAATATAAATATGTTGAACCAAAAAGGATCAATAATGCCCTTCGACTATTGTTGAAGGTTTAGATATATTTTTCATTCACTTATTTTGCTTAAAACATCACTATGATTATATTTTTTAGCTCACTTATATCCTTGACTAATGATCAATATTCAATTTTACAAAATTATTAAAATTTCATATGATATTTTATTGTTAATCTAATTTTAAATTCTGACTCCAATTAAGTCCATTGATTTTTTATATTTACCCAACCCAAATTTATGAAACTTTTATTTTATTCTTTAAATTTATTTTTCATAAAAATAGCCGACCTCGAAGGTTATTTTTTAGAAAAAGAAAATCGCAAAAATATACATTTTTTTAAATCGACCTCAATGGTTGTTCTTTTGGAAAAAAAAAATCAATAGAAAGTCAACCTCCTGTTGTCAGAGACGGAGCAAGGTGAGGGTTCATAGGGTTGGATGAATTCACTAATTTTTTCTTAGATTCTATATTTGTATTAAAAATTTAAAAATATATATATATTAACTTATGAATCCCTGAATAAATTGATTTTAGAATTTCCAAAATTTTAATTTTGACTCCGCCTCTCTCAACGTTGATTTGCATGTTAAAAAATATTTTACAAATTGACCTACTTTTTGATAGTTTTTTAGTAGTGGTCTAGTAGCTTTATGTTTTCCAGGGAATTAGTGTTTGAATCAATAGTTAATTGTCATGTCCAATATAAAAAGTTTTTATAATTCAATATTGGTCGTTAGCCAAACTAAAGGACATAAGTTAGTAAAAAAATATAGCTAGAAAAATACTTTTAACATATATAAACAAAAAGTACATTTAGATCTTTTTGCAATAATTGAAAAATATTTTTTAACCTTTTTCTATACAATGAACATGTGTTTTTTTTTCTCTTTTAGTCCTTTCTTCTTATTTTTCTGTCCAATGTGAGAGAAAGTTTCCAAAAGTAAAATATTGTAATAAATTTTAATAAGGAATACATTTATTTATAGGAAAAATAAATGAAATTTCACTTTTAAATTCTCTTATTATCATTATTCCTTATTATATTTACAAATTTTTATAATCTCTCTATTTTACACATCAGATTAATGTATCAGCGCATCAAATTAATGTATCTCGTGCATCAAATTAATGTATCTCGCGTATCAAATTAGTGTATCATGCATAAAATGTAATATATATTACTTAACAATTAATGTATATCGCACATCAAGTTAATGTATCAGCGCTTATATTATTGTATCAATTTATGAGATTTTTGTAATTATAAACTTATAAGGGACAAATAATAATTTTGTCTTAAAAGTCCTTTACCCATATTTATACTCATATTTACATCCCAATGAATATAAAACATGTACCTTATATTACCTTTTATGATTTAATCCTGATTAAATTATATATATATGTTCTCCTTTTAATTTGGAACTCTTAAAGATTAAATTTATTAGTTTAATGTAAAATATTAAATACAAGTAATTATCTTATCTTTTGATTCCAGAGGGAACTTATGTTATATATAGGGAAAAAAGACTGAAAAATATTTTAATTTTGATCGAAATTATTGTTACAATATTAAATTTTATCGAGGATCTTTTACTCCCTTGCACTGTTTAATAGTGTATTTTAAAGATATATATGTGCCCATGTGGATACGTTATGCAATATTTATCATGATGTCCATGTGACACATAAATATCTTTAAAATACACTATTTAGTGTAAAGGTAAAATGTCATTTTCAAAATTTAGTATTGTTAAAACAATTTCGATCTAAATTCGAATATATTTCAGACTTAATTTATATATATATATATATATATATATATATATATATATATAGAAGAGCCAAGTTGAGGACAATCAAGGGTAAATTTGTCAGTTTATAAATATTCTAGAATGTTTATTTTTATTTTATGGCATCAAAAAAGCGGTAATGAATTTATAATGACAATACAACTAAATATTTTTTCGTGATGTCATGTGTATCCTAATGATGTAATATTTAATATGGACCCACATTTTCTATAAAAAAAAATTCTTTTTTATTTTGTAGTGTGAAATTTTCATTAAACCATAAAAATATATTCAACAGAAGAGCCAAGTTGAGGACAACCAAGGATAAATTTGTCATTTTATAAATATTCTAGAATGTTTATTTTTATTTTATGGCATCAGAAAAGCGGTAATAAATTTATAATGACAATACAACCAAATATTTTTTCGTGATGTCATGTGTATCCTAATGATGTAACATTTAATATGGACCCACATTTTCTATAAAAAAAAAATTCTTTTTTATTTTGTAGTGTGAAATTTTCATTAAACCATAAAAATATATCCAACAATGGTATTTTAATAATTTTAATATTATTTAAGAGCGAAATAATAATTGTATAATTAATGACCAAAATGTAAATCTAGAAGAATCCATACATGTTTTCCTTTTAAAAGTGTTCCATAAAGATATTTTAATTGTGTTAAAATGAAGAATATCTATTGATTAACTTTTTGCAAACAATAATAAATGTTGATTAAGCTTGTTTTGACATGTTTTTGAAAGAAAAATTTTTGAACTAATTTAAAATAAAAATGTGGTTGAATTTGAAGAAATATTAATTTACGTGACTAAAAAAAATGTTTGACTATTAAAAAATTAATGATTTGATAAAGTATTCATCAAAAGATTTGAAAAATTAAAATTTTCATTTCTACGTAGAATATTTTCTTAATATCAAACATGATAAACTATTTAATAGGAAAAATTTGACAAGAAAAAAAATTAATATTCAAATCCAAGGAATATTAAAATACAAACTAAAGAAAATGAGTAGTTAAAAAAATGAAAATGTCAATAGAAGAGGGCATGAGAAATGTAGAGGAAGAAATTTTTTTAAAAAATAATAAGTTGGAAAAAAAAAGTATATTTGTTATTTTGTAAGGGTAAGATTCAAAGTTTTCCTTCACGACATGATATTTAGAGTGTAGTATCACAAAAATTATTAATGTAATTTAGAACACAACATTATGTCAATTTTATCGCATATATAAATAAAATTGCATTCATGATTGTTTTCATTTTTGTGGAGTTAGAAATCAACACTTTGATAAATACTTTCAATATTTAAAATATAGCATTATGATAATTGTTATCGTATATAAAAATAAATTTGATTTCATTATTGTTTTTATTTTTGCGGAAGATAGAACTCAAGTTTTTAATAAATACTTTCAATATTAAAATCAAAAAATAAATAGAAGTATTTCTATATATTATCGAAGACACAATAATAAAATGTATCACAAAAAATTTCACCGATAAAGCAAACTACAAACACATTATATACTTAAGTTGAAGAAGTAGAGATTTGAAAGGTTTTGAACTGTTTTCTACCAATTGATTGATCAATGATTAGTATTTTATCAGATACAAAACTTATGGTGCAAATATTACAAAAAGAAAATGATAACATCATAGAAAATATAGATACCACTTGCAAAAATATATGAAGATCGATGAACTTTTTCAAAGATATTAATATTTTATATGTTCATCGAATGTGAAATGTTTTAACTCATAATCTAATGCAATTCTCTATTTCCTTGTTGCATAGAATTTTTTGAAATTCAACTTTCTCAATTTAGGTTGTAAACGATGCATTTATGTCGTATAAACATTTGAAAAAGATTATTAAGTAATATATTGAAGTTGTTTATTGTAAAAAAAAGAGTATAAAGTATAAAAATCTCATACATTTAGAGGCTAATTACATCCTATCGTAGAAGTTTCCTCAATTACAAAATTCTCAATCTTTTTGTTGCTCTCGAATACATTCCTTAGTTGTCTAATACATTACTAATGAAATATATTATTTCATGAGAAATGTATTCGAGAAGGTAAATTTATGTATCCGAGAGATAATGGATGTATCCAAGAGGGAATAAGAATATAACTGAGAGAGGATTATGATATTTTACGTTGTAAATGTATGTACTTTTTTTAACAAAGTATGTGAAATTATAATGAGTCCGTATCACGAACCTTAAATTATTATCTAGTATATATATATATCTATATATGGTGTGGTTGGGTGTGGTTTTGAGGGGGGGGGGGTTGCAAGTTGCAAGGGTGCATGTGTTGGAAACTTGTCAAATAATAAAGAAATGAAGTAAACAAATGGATGCCATGCAATACAAATAACAATAAAAAATGCCAAGTGGAATATACTTGGCAAAGGTTTATTCTACCTTTAAATTAACACTATTTCTCTACTCTTTCCTCGACCACATCAAAATTCTTTTCATTTTGTCAATATTTACACGCTAATTCAAAAGTATGCCCTTTGACTTTTACGTTAGATTAAATTAAAAAAAATTAAATTAAATTGAATTGATTTTTGAAAATTTTAATTTGGTTTTGAATTAACATACTTCCTCCGTTTGATATTGTTTTGCCTTAGTTTTTATTTTTACGATCAAAGTATAAAAAATTTAAATAATATTTTAAAATGCATTTTTTTCATCATATTAATATGAAAAAATTGTAATTTATAGTATTTTTCATATAGTTTAGGATATCTGATTTTTTGTTTAAAATATCGAATTAATGTAATCTAATTTACCTTTAAAAATTAGTCAAATTAACTTTGGATAAGCGCAATATGACAAATATTTCTGGACGGATGGAGTAGTAAACTGTTTGTTTCTTTAGTTTGGTTTCGAATTTATAAAAATAAAAATTGGAAAAACAAAAAGATCCAGGTATTTAGAATTAAGTTGCAGTTAATTATTATCACATTTCAATATCATTTAGTTTATATTTTATGTTTGAGTATCCATAAATTATAATTGAAATACGTTTAAGTATTGTGTTTTAAATTTTACTCATGATTTATATTTAGAAAGTACATTTAAGAGATTTAATATTATTACTTGTTTTTGTATTATTTTTTTAAAAAAACCTAAAAACATAACTTGTTCTTATATTAATTATTGACACAACTGAATAACTGAACAAAAAAACAAATTAAAAAGAGAAAAATCAAATCAAATGTATTTTAATTCAGATTGAATTTCACTTTTTACCAAAAAAAGAAAAGTTAACAAATTCAAATCAAATATTACCAAATCAAATCAAAAAATCAAAAACACATCCCTATTTTTATGTCCCTTTTTTTCCAGGTAAAAGCAATTTAATCCAAAAAAAAAAAATACAAATAAGTTACTTACCACTACATCAAGCTAAAAATTTTTAAAAGATTTTTTAAAATATATTTTATTATGAAAATAACTCATATACATCCAACCGTTATATAAATTGCTTACTGTATACCGCCAAATAATATTAACAATGAATATACATTCAAACATATTGTAACAATATTTTACCATAGCAATATAATTTTCTGCAAAAGTGATCTTTTGTGTTATATTTTACTCCACTACAATATTATTCTACTTTTCTAGGTAAACAATAATTATATTTTATTTTTTTAAAAAAAATAATATTTTTTTTAGTCTATTCAAAAAGATAACTTTTTTTCTTTTTGATAATATTTTAATTAATTTCTCACGTGACATGTTTAAAGTTTCAAGTTCAAAAGATAATTTTTATATATTTGATATTATTTTTATTTACGATCACAAAATTTAAAAGTTTTTTAATTTTCTTAAATTTTGTATCAACTTAAACTAAACCATTCTTTTTAAAACTGAGGAAGGAGTATACTATTTGTAAACTAACCTTTGTGTAACACTAATACTCAAATATTGTGTATAATATTTTATAAAATAAAATTTTAAAATATTTATGATAATCTTCATTAATGCCAGACACAATAAATTTCAACTACAAACATTTTTTCTTTTTTATAATGCAAACCATAACCATTACTAATATTTATCATTTAAAATTTTCCATTAAATTGACCAGTCATAAATATTCATATTTTTAATTAAACTTTGTGATTATAACTCAAAAACAAAATTTTTTAATGTTACCCACAGGTAAATGAGAAAAACAGTGGGGGGTCAAAGACACTTGTGAGTCCAACTGGTACCATTTGGCTTTTTTTTCCTCTCATATAAGTTTGCTCTTCGCTTTCACTTCTGTGGAGGAAACAAATCCTGCTTAAATCACTACACAAACAAGAAAAAAAAGCATTGAAAAAATGGCTTTGAAGCTGAATGCCTTTAACTTTCAATCTCACAAGTATTCTTCTTCTTTTGTTCATCCACCTATGCTAAGTCTTAGATCTCCCAAGTTTTTCATGGCTGCAAGCCTTACTTCTGGTACAAAGTGGGTATCTTTTTTCCTTTTCTTTTCTGCTTTTTATCAGTTCTTGTTTGGTTAAAGAAAGTTCTTTTTTTTTGGGGGGTAAGTTTGAGTTTATTGTGAGTTGTCCTTCTTGAAACCCATTAGCCCCTTTTGATTTATTTTATCAAAAGGTTGGATCTTTGTTAAAAAAGATTGTTTTTTTTTAATTGGGTTTTTGTTTAATTTACTTCTGTTTTTGTCTTGTGAAGTGATTTATCTGAAAGTGGGGTTCTTTTTTTATGTAAATCTCAGGAGATTTGATTAGTTCTTTTTGGGGGTATGAAGAGTTTTTTTAATTTGGAATTTTTTTGTATGAATTGATAACTGGGTGCTGGTTCTGAAGTTTTATAATAATGGCATTGTCAATTTACCTGAATGTCTTGTAGGATGTTAATTAAATTTTTTGTTCTCTGTTGTACTTATACTATATGCCTTTATATGTTGAGTATTCAGGTTTTATTACTAGTTTTGTGCTCTGACATTGAGAAGAGATGGACAACACAGAGAGAGAAATGGGGGGTTGGGTGGTGGAGTACTGTTTTATTCAATGATGGTTCAATTACTCTTTAAGAGAATTTAATGGTAGCTATAAAGTCTGATCTTTTCTTGTCTAGTATATTTTTATTTTTATTTTTATGTGGAAGGAAGCTCAGATTCTAAAATGGTCTTTCCATTGTCCAATTTAATTTGTTGGTAATTTGGTTTCAATGGCTAGATATATTGGTTAGACTTATTTTGTGACTAGTTGGCTCCAAACTGGTTATGTCTTTTGATTCAATAATGAGTTTCTTTAAGGTTCTCTGTATGATTATATAAAAGATTTCTCTCTCCTATTGGTATATGATAGTTCAGTAGTATTTTATTTTCTCTGAGTCATGTCCTTTATTTTTCATTAAAATCTATGTTTTAGCTATCCATGTTACTTCCCTTGAAATTAAAAAAAATATTGTGGGGTCATGGGGGGTTGGGGGTTCTCATGATCAATATATTTGACTGAGATTCTTGTGAATTTTCCAGTGAGCTGGCTTGGTCTGTAGCAAAGCTTCAAATTTCAGGATTTCTTTGCAGTGATCCATTTACATAGCTGTTCTAGGAATTTTCAGGGTGTCGGCTACTAGGAAGTGTTTATTTGTCTTTTTCTTTTTAGTTGGAAGAAATCACCAACTGTTTGTTGTCTTTGCCATGATTTGATCCATGGTTTTCACCTACAGACTACATTATTATCGACCGCTAGGCCACAACCTTGACTGCAAGTGTTTGTTTGCTTAGACCTTTGTTTTTCAATCTGCTGCTTGCTTGGCAAGCATTTCATCCTTAGATTTGGTTGAACATGATGCCGGTATGAAGACATTTATGTCTTTTTTATATGCAAACATTTGCCTCAATTGGTACTTGATAGTCATTAGTTATCAATCCGTAACAAAGTTGTCAATTTGGCTACGCCTATGCTTGGTTTCCAACATACTTTCATATTCTATTGTTATAAAGCACAAGTTTTCTTAGCTTTCCCTTGGCTCTACTTTTTGTTTGGAGTATCAAACTACTTCCCCTTAGCAACTTGATTGTGTGGATTTATTTTTCTTAGTCGTTTCGTCATTGGTCCATGGAAGTGACCTTAACATGCTTCTATAAGATGTATAGCTTAGTTTTGCATTATGCATGGATATTAAACAAGTCCTGCTAATAATGTTGTTTGGTTTGTAATCAATTTCACTGCAATTGTTTTTAGCATATGTTTGGATAAGTCTTTGCTGGATTGTAATGTAATGCTTTATCACCTAGAAGATATCTACAGTGTCTAGCCTGTGGATTCATCAGCTGCATCCTATGAGGGGTAATTTGTCGATTGCAAAGAAAAATGAAGCAGTTAGATTGAATGAGTAAATGACTGCCTGTGGCTTCATCATCTACTTTGCCAAGTGCTCGACCAATTGATATGCGGAAAGCCTGAAGATACATTTTCTGTACCTTAGTTGATGATGTTACTTGGCAAAAGAACCTGTTTGAAGCATATTAGTGGAGTTACTTAATCATATCCAATTGTTAAGCCTTGTCTCCACTGATAAGGCAAATAAGATCATTAGGAAATCTTTTAAAAAAAACGCTGGAACCTTTCCGAATCTTGCCATCCTTTGTTCAGGACATAAATTAATTAATCTGCTGAAATCATATGTTGCCATGCTAATGCCTCTGGTCTTGGAGAGCATGATACCAAACTTGAGACAATTTTGCATGTATTGGGGGTGTACTTGGTTTGCATTTACAGTTTCAAGATTATTTTGTTGATTGAGTTTTCTTGCGTCATCCTCTCTAATAATTTGGTTTTCTTTTTTATTGTGTCCAGGGAGGTTGAGAACCTGAAGAAACCCTTTTCTCCTCCTCGTGAGGTTCATGTTCAAGTAACACACTCTATGCCGCCTCAAAAGATTGAGATTTTTAAATCTCTAGAGGGATGGGCGGAGCAAAATTTATTGACTCTCCTGAAACCAGTGGAGAAAAGCTGGCAACCACAGGATTTCCTGCCCGATCCTGCGTCTGATGGATTTCATGACCAAGTCAAGGAATTGAGGGAGAGGGCTAAGGAGCTTCCAGATGATTATCTTGTTGTTCTTGTTGGGGATATGATCACTGAAGAAGCCCTTCCAACATATCAGAGTATGATAAATACCTTGGATGGTGTTCGTGATGAAACTGGCGCAAGCCCTACTTCTTGGGCCATTTGGACAAGAGCTTGGACTGCCGAAGAGAACAGGCATGGTGATCTCCTCAACAAGTATCTTTACCTTTCCGGACGAGTTGACATGAGAGCAATTGAGAAAACAATTCAATACTTGATTGGATCTGGAATGGTGAGTTATTGCATATTTACTCATTTAGTTAGAATTTCCTTTACAATTATCTTATACATGTTGAGACTATCAAATAAATAGAGTCAGTTTGTTGTTTATATAACCAGTGGCTATGTAGTCCTCTTAACCTTATGGACTTGAATTTTCTCAACTCTAAGCCTTTTCAAAATTTGCATGTTCCGTCTTTTGGTTTACAACCCCCCATTTTCCTCCCCTCCACACGAAACAAAGAAAATAACTCATCTCTCTCCGAATAGGCTATATTTTCTTTTGTTTTTTCGAACATACTATGTTCATTTTATGGCAGAATAGATATTTGAAGTGATTTCTTACCGATTAATGCCATACTGTATCGAATATTTCAATTTCGTCCAAAATGTTTCAGGATCCTAGGACAGAAAACAGTCCATACCTAGGATATATTTACACCTCATTCCAAGAAAGAGCAACTTTTATCTCCCATGGGAACACAGCTAGATTTGCTAAGGAGCATGGAGACATCAAGCTGGCTCAAATCTGTGGCACGATTGCTGCAGACGAGAAGCGTCATGAGACAGCCTATACCAAGATTGTTGAAAAGCTTTTCGAGATCGACCCTGATGGCACTGTGCTAGCATTTGCTGATATGATGAGGAAAAAGATAGCAATGCCAGCACACTTGATGTACGATGGTCGTGATGATAACCTGTTTGATCACTTCTCAGCAGTTGCTCAACGTCTTGGCGTCTACACTGCTAGTGACTATGCAGATATACTGGAGTTCCTTGTTGGTCGATGGAAAGTGTCTGATCTTACTGGATTATCAGGAGAAGGCAGGAAAGCTCAGGAATACCTATGCGGGTTGACAGCAAGAATCAGAAGACTGGAAGAGAGAGCTCAAGTGAGGGCAAAACAAGGACCAATCATGCCATTTAGCTGGATATATGACAGAGAGGTGCAGCTCTAAGTTGCAGAAACAAGGTTGTTTGCTTGCTCTCTCCAGCAAATAGGAGGGAATCTTCTATTACAGATAGTGTGTTCAAATCTCTTCTTAGAGTCTTTGCAATTCATTGTTATTGTTCCTTTTGCTGGGGGGATGATTTCTGGTGAGATGTAGATACAGTTGTTTCTGTTTTGTGTTGTGTTTTAGGTCCTGCTATATAGAGAGCAACTCTGTAGTTTCTTTGTTTTTGTGTTCTGAACTGCATAAGTTTGTTTTTTTTCCCTTGCCTAGTGTGTTGTGACTAAACATAACATCAATCTTAAAAGAAATTTTGGCAATTATAGTCTATTCTTTTGAGAAGGTTCTTTGCATTTTGCACCCTTCCATGCATCAGCAAGAAACAGGCAAAATCAGTATTTGAATCCCTCTTTGCTAGCAAGAGGGTTCATTTGAACTTTCTTTGGCGAAAAATTATATTTTGAACATATAACAAATGTTGTTTGAACTTCTTTCGTGAAAAAACATACAACGGATGTTATTCTAACTTCTTTGGTGAAAAATTACATTCTTGAACATACCACGGATGTTGTTCAAACTTCTAGTGAAAATTATATTGTATATTCAAGGTTAAAATATTTTGGACATACAACAGATGTTGTTCGAACTTCTTCGGTAAAAATTACATTGTATATTCAAGGTTAAGATATCTTGAATATACAACAAATGTTGAATCTTTTTGGCTTCATCGCGCCTTTATTTCATCCTATTTTGAAATTCTTTTTAAGTGAAAATTTTGGTACTTGTCTTCATCAGTTTAAGAAGATATTGATCCAGTATTTTTTTTGCTTTTATAGTTAGTTCGAATTAAATAATTGTTTGCATATCAACAATAAGATATTATATTTTAGATATTATTCAGAGAGAGTTAAATTCAATTATTATCAAATCAATTTGAATGTGTGTTCATATATCTATATTTATTTATTTTTTTTTAAAAAAATATAACATTACAAAATATAATTTTTTAAAAAAAGCATGAATTAACGTAAACTCGGAGATCGATGCCCCTGGTTTTCCAGTAACTACTTTGATTAAATTGTATGTAAAGGTAGGCAACTTTTCAGCAGTTTTAGTAGTCCCATTTATGAAGCATGGAAGTAGACTACATATTTAGGTAGTCTAGTCACTAAATGATTTCACATCAATGTGAAAAAATAATATTGTTCCCTATCTTAAATTATTTATCATATTTTTAAAAAATATTTATTATTTTAAAATTTTAAATATAATTAATTATCCGGTTTCATTTTATCTTTAATATTACTCTCTTCGTTTCATTTTACTTACCCTACAACTAAAATAATTTTTTCTCTTTTTACAAAGTCTATTTTAGAAATCATTTTTTTCTCCTTCTTTATAGTATCTTTAATATTAAATAACTAAATACTATAACATTATTAATAAGATTAATCAATTTAATAATATCCGTTCGATTCTAAATTTTCCCCCCCAAGAATTATGTTATTTCAATATGCGACAAGTAAAGAGAAAACAATTGTTCTTAAAGACCGTTAATACTTCAATTATAGGGTGATGATTTATAGGGCAATGATATATACATTGAATGAATATTAAATAAAAAAATTATATAATAAGACTTAAATAAATATTTTTTTCTGCCTTTGTAGCTTAATATCATAAAAGAAATGTATCAATAATAAACTAAAATAAAAAAGAAAAAATTATCATAACTGAAACACACACACAAAAAGAAATTAAAACGAGGGATGCATAAAAGAAAATATGAAAAAAGTTTCAAACAAGGATATAAAAAATTCTTGATTCAAAATCTATATCTTTCTATTTTCCTCATCTTCCACCGAAAAAGAATGCATGCATCAAATTTTAATATCACTAGTTTAAATACGATGAGATAATCATTAAAATTCAAAAATATCAATTGAAACATCAATTATGATTCACATTCAATAAAATGTTTTTTGATCTTCGTCCCTTTAATACATTATAAATTAAAAAAATAGTGAAATTTTATAAATTTAGCTAATACGATTTCAAAAATGATTTTTTTTCTTTTTATTTAATGTAAACTCGATTTAAGTTGTACATTATTGAAAAAACTGTTTGAACTCGCATTAGTGATTGAAACACTTTAGACATCAACCAACAAATTGAGAATTTAAATCACGTCGGAGTAAAGTAAAAACACTCTTCATAACGATTTTAATCTTTTTTCCTTTTTAATTTGGTGTGAGCTCGATTTAAGATATAAAAAAAAATTATTTAAAACACTCTTGATTGTGGGTGGGGGTGGGGTGAAAAGAGGGCTTAGTTGGAACCCAATTCTTAAACCCTTGTAAAGCCCTAAATCTTATTTTTCAAACAAATTGGAAGAAAATGGATGCAATAGCAGCAGCTGAAGAGAGGATAGTTTCAGAAAGATTAAGGCAAAAACTCAACGAAGTTAATGTAGCTGCCCAAACCCAACTCGCCGGCATTCAAGACCACATTGCTTTCACTCTTCAGGTTCTGCAATTTCTTCTCACCTGCTGATAATTGTATGTTTGATTGGGGGTCCTTTTTTTGTTTAACTTTTTTTAATGTGTATGTGCAGCAAGCTTATTACAGATGTGCTTACGAATGCTTTGATAGGAGAAGAAATCAAGAGGAGATAGGGCGATGTGTGGAGCATTGCAGTGTTCCTGTGCACAACGCTCAGAATCTTTTCCAGAATGAAATGGCCAAGTTTCAGGTAAAGTTCATTTCTTTTTACGTAATTTCATTTTTTTTCTTGCTAAATGAATTTGAGGTCATATCTAAAACAATGATAATGTGCTGTTTGTTACTTGCTCAGTCCCAATTTTATGTGATACGATTTGACTTGGTACTAATTTTAAGGAAGAAATGAAGTCTTTAAAAATGTGTGGTCTGGATCATGTGTGTGTCCATAAATCAATTCACTAATGGTAAAACAGTATGTTATTATTGGGCTCTCGTTGGTCGTACTTTTTTTCCATTATCAAAAATACCAAAGACAGGTGAGGATGTATATAATTATGTTTTAGTGCTTGGTGTGAGATTCTTCTTCTTAGTCTAATGTTGCTTGTGATTGGTATAGAGAATTTTTTTTGATGAACAAGGGAAACCCGCAGCCGCTACCCTTTAGGTGCACACTGGGTAAAACCCCCGCTCCTATGCAATAGCTCGCAAATCACATAGGAGAGATAACCCGCATAAGGCAAGCCCGGTGTGACTAGCTCGACCAAGAAGGCAAACCCATTGCTTTTGTTGGCAAGGGGTTTCAAACTTGAAACCTCCAACATGGAAGTCCCAACCCCAAACCACTGGGACACCCCGAAGGGTTTGGCACAGAGGAAATTTGTTGTCAGTCGAAACGTATTACCTTAGGGGAATCATTTTATAGTTTCCGGTTTGGTACAGCGTAGGTGACGCACGATGTTAAGGATAGGCTGTGAACTGTGAGAATAGTATTTTGGTGATATTGTTTAGTATTGAAGATTGAAAGTCTTTACTTGTTAGTTTAAGCTTGAGAAGAAAATGGCTTCTACTAATAAGTGAAAAAACTTATTTCTCCTTCTTGGTAGAAAATATTATCATCATAAAGTATTTTTCAGTAACAAGACACTGCAAAATGATTTCATCATGAGGTGCTGGTTGCATTAGGGATGTGACTAGAGAGGTGCTAGGGGTCTTGAGAGGTAGATTCAGTGGGCATCAAGGGGACTAGTGGTGGGAGAAAAGTCCAAGTGAAGATAGAGGCAAAGAAGGTGGCGTCTGTGAAGTTGGTGGAAGGTAATGACGAGGAGGTAAAACAAATGAATAGGGAAAGGTATAAGATGGAGAGGAGGCAAAGTTAACGGCTACGGCAGAATAATGGCAGCTTTTGAACGTCTGTATGTAGAATAGATGAATGCAATGGAATTGGAAGTAATGAAATGGATGGATAGATGATCGTGAGAGACAAAGGAGGAATAGCTTAGTGATAAAGTTCCTGCACCTTCAACTTTAAGATTGGGGATTCAAGTCACCATAGGTGTAAAATTGGGAAGGGTAATTGTTAGGCTCCTGGGGTAGGGGGTGAAGTTCACCATATAGAAAAAGGGAGATGGATAGCCACAGCGACGATATCTTTTAAAGCTTACATATATTTTTTGTTCTTATAGGATAGATTGATTTTTCAGTTCTTTTCTTCCCCTTTTCTTATTTAAGTGAATTTTCTGTTCATTCAAAAGTGTGTGTTGAGCTTTTGTAAAGCATTAAAGTTGGTTTTCATGGTAGTTTCAAAAAAAAAAGTTGGTTTCCATGGTCCTTATGAGGACTGAGTTTATAAAATAGTGCTTACATTCATCTTAGGTTCTGCCCCTACGACATGTTGTAAAATTCCTACTTATCAAGGAAACAAAGATGAAAGACAGGAGAGAAAAAGCAGCAGCTTCTGATATTTATTTCCTTGGGCTGGAGGTGACGTTGTGTGTGAGGCATGGGAACTTCTCATGGACTTTAGAGTTATGTCAAATAGCTTAAATCTGAGCTCTGCGTATCCTTGTGAGAATGTAGTTATTCTTTTCATCAATTACTTAGTGGATCATTTAAAATTTGTTGATAGGTTGAAATTTTTACTTGTGCCTCTTGATTTCTCAATTCCATGGCACCATTTATCATGTACTCTCCCTATTGGTGGATGCGATGTTCCTCCCTTAGTATATATGTGCATATTGTGGCTATGTAGAAGTAATAACACTATGGGTACACAGCGGTGATCTCATGGATTCATAATAATGTAATCTATGGTATCATTGTTTTCTTCCTGTTTTATGAGAGTAAATACTGTCTCTTTGGGACCTAACATATTCACAAAAAGCGTTGTTGTACATATGTAGATGTTAAGATGAATGACTGGTTAGCCAAAATTAGAAATAATCACATCTTGAATAAACTATTACCCTATGTCTCTTATAAAAATCTCGAAATGGGCCGAATGTTAGATGTGCCACCATGATGATCAAAGGTGTTAAAAGGAAATGAGGTAGATCTCAAATTGCATGGAGGGAAGTTTCTCAAAAGAACATGATCTTTTCGAATTTGTGTGGATAAACTATAGTGTAAACAAAGTACCCATGCAGGCGATACCAACAAGTTAGATTAAGGTTCAGTTGTGATTGGGTGCACTTACATTAGGTCTTGTATTTTCCAAGAGGCTTTTTAGTTTAGTTTGAGATTTTTATGTCAGTATCGATAAGCCTGAAATTTAATGAATCTTTGGTTTTAAAACCTTTAAATTGTCTGATTGAGTATGGGAATGAAGGAGACCAAGTGGAGTGGGTTTGATATAGACTATAGAGCACCATGTTCTTGACCTATCTAATTGGAATTGCGGTTTAGTTGTTTTAATTTTACAATAAGTTGTTTGATATATTTGACTTTCTTTTCCAATTAATACAAATCACAATTTTGGTAATTGTGGTTGGATGGTCTTGAAATGATACAGTAGTGGTTTTAGATGATAATCTTGCTATTGAATTGCTTGTTCCTTTCAGCTACACTTTAGTAGCAATTTTGCTTGAGAAAAATATGATTCCAACAATTTTCATTAGTAATTTTATAGTTTATGCCTTTAAATTTCTCTTATACCTTAGGAAGTATTATTTGCTATTTCCCTCCTTGTTTTATAAGTTCTTCTGATGAAGGTTTCATCTAGTACTCCCTTTATTCCTATTTACTTGTTCATTTTTTACTTGGCGTATCTATTAAGAAAATAATAATTTACATAGTGAGTTTACCATTTTACCCCTATTAATTGTTAGAATTCCAAAATCAATTTACTCATGAAAGAGGTTCTATCTTTTTCAGAAGCATTTAACTCTAAATAAATTAAGGATATAATCGGTATAAAATATTTTCTTTTCTTGATTTGTCAAAAATGACAAGTATTAAGGGACAAATAAAAGGTTATAAGTGGACAAGTAAAGGGAAAAAGAGAGTATAGGCATCATACTGATGGTCAATTCTTTGTGAACAGAATGTATAAAAGGGATCTAGCCACAATTGCGGGGAACAAAATCAGGGCCATGGAGTGCTATATGGAAGAGTGTAGCCCCTACTAAGGTGAAGTGTTTCATTTGGTTGGTAACTAGGAGAGCTTGCCTGGCACATGATAAACTTCAGAAGAGGGGAAAAATTAATGCCTCAAGATGTTATCTTTGTAAAGAGGCCCTAGAAACCAACAATCATCTGTTTCTCCACTGCACAGTAACAACACAAGTATGGGCTCTATTTACCAATATAATGAATCTAAATTGGATTATGCCAGAACATGCAGCAGACCTACTAAGTTGCTAGGTCAGAAGGGGAGGTAGTAAAAGCCAGAGGAGGTGGTGGAGAACAGTACCTGCTTGTATCTGGTGGAGCATTTGGAAGGAGAGAAATCAGAGAATTTTTGTAGGGAAAGAATGCACTATAGAGAAGATTAAGTGGAAAGTAATTGCCACTCTAGGTTTTTGGTGTAAAGAAATGAACATAGAAGAAGAAATTCAACTAGTGGATTTCACAGGAGCTTTGTAAGTAGTCCTGTTTTTTTGTTGGTTTTTCTATGTAACTAACACTTTCGGGGGTGGCCAGCATAGCCCTTAATGCTGAGGAATACAATGTTACCAGTTTCAAAAATAAAAAATAAAAATATATATATTAGTATATGATTTGAAGAAGCTTGTTATCAGGGATCTGAATTTTGGGTTAGTAGCGACTCAGGGACACGTTCCGTTTCAAAAAGGAAACGATCTACATATTAGATATTACAGATCAGATAAAGCCCTAGCATATCTTTACTTTATAAGTATGACATTGCATCTAATCGAGTGAAAAAAACTCAAGAAACTTCATGCCGTTTGCCCGTATCAAATATATAGATTATAGAAAGAGAGAGAGAGAGAGAGAGAGACTGGTTGAAGGGCGAG
Organism: Solanum lycopersicum; assembly: GCF_036512215.1. Lineage (NCBI taxonomy): Eukaryota > Viridiplantae > Streptophyta > Magnoliopsida > Solanales > Solanaceae > Solanum > Solanum lycopersicum. Next base: position 38,880,309 of record NC_090805.1, read on the forward strand.
GGTGTTAGACAAAATAGCCCCAACCAAACAAACCAAGCACATACATACTTAGTCCAACAACACTTCTTGAAGCTTTTGCATAATTTTTGATAGGATAAAGCTTTATTTATAAGCACTCCCAAATCCCAATATGTTACTGCAGCAAAATTACAAGTAGGACTTGCTTTACAATTACATATTCCAAATTCTAACAACTCCAGCACATATCATTCATAGTCAAAACTAAATTCCCATTAGTAGAAAAAATTCTGCACACATCTATACGTAATAACAGAGGTCATCTCCTTTTTATCTTCACAGCACTTCTTGTTTCTCTGTAGAGTCCAAGCATTGCATAGGGGAACTGACATCCAAATCTTTTTACGAGTTCTGCCAGCATAATATGTCTTCCAGCAGACTAACAATCTTCTAAAACTGTAGTGTACTGCACAATATACTCCAAAACTGTCAATAACATTGCCCCGATCTGCCAAACTGTATGAAAAAATGCTGAATAAACTAATTAGATATTTCACATAAGCAACACCTTCTACATAGCATATACCCTTGAGATTGTGAAGTATATTCTTAAGATTGTTGATACCATTTTTTGCCTTCTCCATCTTTTAAGATTGACTTCTAATTTTGATTTTCCCCACATTCTCATCAGTTCAACCAAGCTCTCATTTTTCCTACACAATGCTTGCGACCCAAAGAATAGAGTGGATATTCATTTGGCATATTATATTACTGGTTGAATAGGTTTGTTGTATCCAGTATAACTATAAAATTTTCCTTAGGAGGGGTGGGGGACATGAATCAATTTAAGAGTTCACTGATATAATTGGAAGGTTTATATTCTTCTTCTCCTCTAACAGCCAACTCAAAATAAATAAATTTTCTCCTCCTCTCAGCTAATAAATTGCAGAAGAGAAAATTGCCGCAGAGAAATATTTGATGATAATGATCCCAGAGTACCAATCAAAAAAAGTTAATGATCCCAGAATGCATTAGTTCTGAGAATTGAGACTAAATGTCCAAATGATTCTCACTTGATTATGTTGTTCTTGTGAGATTAAGGTGCTGTGTAAGCTTGTGAACTGATACTCGCACTTGTGTGAATAGTTTCTGTATATGGGTAATTTGTCTCCGATTTGTTTGTTTTAATCAGTAAAATCAAGTGTATTATCTATGAGAGCCAAGCAAAAGCTCAATAATAACTTCTCAGAGAAATGAAAGAACTAATAAGAAAATCTATCATGAGAGTTGGTTCTAAACCAATATAAAAATACACATTTGTTTTTAAAATTGAGAATGTTGTCTCTTCTGTCTTCAAAGCCTTCAGCCTTGTGTTCCTCTCGGATAACCCACCACACAACTACAGGGATAGTGTTCTAAATCTTAGAGGAGACTTTAGACATGCCATCCTTTTCCGATCTAACAAAAATTCCAAGGGGGTATAGGGTGAAACCATCTTGTGTCCAAGGCGGTCGAAGAAATATACCAGATTGACATGTAACTTTACGATGAAGAAAAAGATGATTGACATCCTCAGCATTTTCTTCACAGAGTGAGCATCTTTTGCAAAGAGGTATGCTTCTCTTCTGAAGATTGTTCAGGGTAAGGCATTTACCTTTAACCACTAACCAAGAAAAGCATTTGACTGCACACGTGTTTTTTTTTTTTTTTGATAATTCAACTGCATGAAATGTTCTAAGATGTATGAACCACCTTAAGTCTTGCCAAATGTCTGTACTAATAAAATTTGAGCCACTTGTGCATCTGAAGTGAGATGGAAAAGTCTCTTTCAGAGGCATATTGCATCTGCTCTGTTTCCGAGTGGGATGAATCAAATTGACTCTGGTTTTAGGTTTTGTAATTAGGAGGTTTGCCTTGAACCCTTAATAGTGGGTGGCTGGTCAAGCCCTGGTTTTGGACTTCTGAACGACTGAACCGTCATTTGTTTTTCAGATTAGCTTTCATATCTTGGGCTAGGCATCTTATCTCTCCCTCTTACTCCTTGTAACCCAACTGTGAGTCTGTGACTTAGGGTTGTGGGGTTTGTTGCTTCTATTATAATCTGATAATTTGTTTTCTTGAGTTCACTGAAGTAGTTGTAGCATTTGGAGACAGGTTTGGGAACTATGCATCCCAAAATAATAGTAGTAGTCGGCATTGCTTCATGGACTTGAAGCCCTGCACTGCAGATAAGTGTGTGCTTTAATCATTGACGTGCAAAGTGACCTCCACGAGAAGCACGTTTGGTCCATTAGATCTCAATTAAGGAGTTGGACTAATACCAACATTATTGTTCATTGGATGTTGAAATTAGTTATGTTAATTGAAATTTTATCATATCATATTACTAAATTCACATATGTATGATAATTTTAAATCTTCCATAAATTGTTATTCAATTTTAAAAAGATGAGCTTCTTCTTCTTTTTGTTTCCAGCAAAGGTGTGTGGTTCACTTCTATAGCGTCGAGCATAGATTATTAATCCAACTTATTGGTTAATTACAGGAAAGACTGAACAGGTCTCTCATGGTGTGCCAAGACAAGTTTGAGAGTGCCAAACTCCAGAAGAACAAAAGCAACGCCACAATGGAACTGGAATCATGTGTTGACCAGTCCGTTCACGACAGCATCAACGTATTGCCCCATCTTGTTGACAAACTAAAGGCTTCTCTCGGCATCAACAATTGAAGAAAATGTAGGTAGCATCGCCATGAATTTGACGAGAAACGAGGGTTTTTCTTTTTCACTTTGGAAATGTTAAAAGTTTTCATAAACAGTTTTTGCTTAGATGAGTTAAAAGTAATGGAAATCAACTCAAGATGTAACGCAAAATGAATTTCAGTATTGCAGACTAAAAATCAGGTGGCTCCTGAAGTTGCTTAATTTAAGGGAGACTGTGCATTGCACATACCCAGTAAAATAAATTGTTCGTCACTTTATACTTGTACCAGATTTTATATTCTCTCATTATCAGCCCGATGATCAAACTCAACAGGAATACTAAATGAAGAGTCTGTAAAACCTAAAATAAACAGGATGACTGTATAGTCTGTAGACATTGAAATTCAAAAAAGAAGAAAATTTATCTCAACATAAAAGCTTAAAAAAGGATGCAATATCTTGATATCTTTACAGCTAAGTGTGTGTATTCGCAAAGCATGAGAAACAGTTTTAGTTATTCAGTCTGGTTCTACTCCTTCAAAATCATCCAGTACTTCTTTCCAAATTGCAGTGTCACCTTCATATTGGACACAATTATTGCTTGGGTGCCAAACTTGCTTCAGCGTCACTGCTGCGTTTTGCATCTTCAAACTTATCAATGGCTACTTGAAGTTCATCTGAGCCTCCAACAGCTCTCATAGTGTAGTAGTACACACCAAAAACAAATCCTGTCAAACCTCCAGCCATAACCAGATTCTTAGTCTTGGGAGCAAGGGCGCTGTATCCTGGAAGTCCAGCCATCTTCTCAGAAGGAACTAACCTAAGACTTTTGTATTCTGCTTTTTTCTCCTGCAATAAGACATAGAGCCCGTTTGGATGGACTTATAAAAGCAGCTTTAAAAAAGTACTTTTGAAAGTGCTGAAACTTATTAGCGTTTGGATAAAAGTGCTGAAGTTGTTATGCCAAACGTGAAAAGGGAAAAATAGAAGAAAGAGATGTTAGGGTTATATGGGTAATTTGGAGATTGTATAAAAATATTAAGGAAAAAAACATAAAAATATGGTCAACTTAAAACAGCTTATAAGCTAAAAAAAAAAAGCACCCCTGTCCCAGCTTTTAACTTTTGGCTTAAAATAAGTTTTTTTTAACTTAAAATAAGCTATTTTGAGTATTACCAAACAGTTAAATAAGTCAAAAACCAACTTTTACGTCAGTTTGACCAGCTTTTAAGCTGAGCCAAACAGGCTCATAGAATGCAGCTGACTTGGGAATGTTTGAAACCACAAGACATCTGGTGAAAAAATCGATAGATGTGCATGTGTCTGACAAATGTGAGTATGTGATTACGGTTTATTTCATTCTCCTTTTTGGTTTTTGATGCAAGTTAAGGTTTAATTGCATAAAAGAATCAAGCCCTCAAAAGTCAGAGTGTATTATAGTCAAGTAAGCAAATTACATATAATTCAAAAATTCAGACGTTACATTTCTATTTATTTTCATATTTTATATGGCCTATACTAAAAAACAAGTATTGAAAGATGCATTCAGACATCATAATAAATGCAAAAACATGTACTCCATCAGGTTGTATTATAATATTCAAACACAAGATGCATCTAAATTTCCAAATCTAGCTTTGAATTACATTTAATTGAAGGTAAGTTATTTCAATGTTGAAAAGACTTATTTATATCTTTAATGCAACAAGGTTCAATGTACATTTAAACACTACTATCATAGAAGGAAAATATGATATTTCTCATCTCAACATTTAAAAAAGTTCAACTTCAACTTATTTTTTTTTCGTGGCGTCATAAATGTCCATTTAGTGTGTACATTCAAATAGGGGATGAATGTAAACAATATCCACTATCCATTCCCACCTTATTTAGTGCGTGCATTCAACTTTTTTTTTTTGTCGTTGTGGCGTCATATTTGCCCCCTCACCACTTATTAGATTAAAAAAAAACAAAGTCCGCCAACAACAATATCCACCATCCCACTCCCATAAGGGAAGAATGCAGAGAAAAGATAGAAGTTGAGGCAAATTGTGGGATGCAGCCAAGCAAGAAAATGCCAACCCAGTAGCCAAGTTCATGCTATCTGCACATGATGCAATTTTAGGACAAGGTTTAACTTGTGTCGTGGCCATTCCTTTATCATGGAACATCTCTATCAATGGTTTAACAAGCAACATTTGTGAGAGCGTATTTATCTTCTTAGCAATCACTCAAAAATTAGCTACAATTGCTACTTGCAAATTTATTTTCCTCAAAATTCAACTATGTTTTAAAATTGATTACAGTCAGATCATACCAAATGAGAGTTAACAAACTGTGTAGAGAGTGTACCAACATATTTAACCCCAAAGGGAACACTCGGACTATGTCTCAGAAAACCACTGATATGGAGAGAAATGCATAGTAAGGGACATAACCCAGACCCTCACATATTTCTGTAACTCAACATCACTGGAACACATAGATCAATTTGCTGATGATTGAAGCAATGTGACACAACAGCATAGAGATATATCGTGATATTGGAGTGCAAAGCTCTTAATGACACGAGTCAAAAGTTATCAAGGTGGTGTATGTTTCCGTCCAGCCAAAGAGGTAATGGATTCAAAGAGGATGTAGCTCTTAATGAATCCAAAGATGCTTGTCAATTATCCATCTTACCAGGTGGGCTTCAAAAGGCTACTATCATTTAATACTAAATGCTCTGCACGAATATGAGATCAAGCTAGATTTGACCATTGTTACAAAGTCAAGCAAGCAAAACAAAAATTCTATGATCGAACAATTTGGCAACATCATATCTTTTCTAAAGAGACCAAACTTGAAATCAAGCAGGAGGTAAGTCCATATGGACATAGTAGTAATTTACTACCTCTGCTCGACAATATTTGTAGCATTCATGACTATTACCGCTTATTCCAACATATGCACAGATGTTCCAAACTTCCAATAATATGTGAAGACAATTGCCATCAAATAATTCAAAAATTCAAGCGAAAGAAATCTCTCATCCATCAAATACCCAAAAGAAACGAAAACCCCAAAGAACTACTGACACAAACAAAAAAGGGCAAGTATTTCCTTAACATTTTATCCATTAAAATAGACAAGCAATTCGAATCTCTTGTTAGGTATATTGCAACCAAACACTAGTTTTAAGCTCACAGGCAGGTGCAGTTCATCAGTATTACACTGATCCAAAAACTACTGAAGGTACATGCGAAGAGACGATCAAAAAAGAGCATCCGTCCACGATAAAATCATCGCATCAATTTTAAGAAAATTTAATATCAAGTAAGCAAAAGCCAATCACAGAAGCATATATACTCATTTCTTCCATAAGAGTTACTCAAATTCGAAGTTTCTCTTCGTTACAGGAACAAATATTTTCACTGAAATAAGTAGAATTAAACTAAAATCAAGCAAAAAAAGAGGGATAAATTGAAAATGAACCTGGAAATCTTGGTGAAGAAGGAAGCTGAAGATGATCAAAAACCCTAATAATGTCAAAATCTATTAAGCAGTAGACAGATAAACCTCTTCCATTGTGGGCCGGGTCAGATAGGTTTTATCAGTCCAATACCACGTCTTAATTACAAGTTCTTGCATGGGTTTTAAATTTTGGCCCATACTATTTAGCAAAAATTACATAAATTAAAACGTTTTAAAAAAATAATTATTGATTTTAGCGATACTTTTTGTTTATTACCATTTATAGTAATATTGTGATAAATCTGTAAATATGTATTAAAAGTAAATTATGTATATAATGTATTTGAATTATAATTGCTTTTGAAATATATTATGTTTGTTTGGTAAAAAATTGTCACATTGTATTATAAGTGTATTAAAATGTGTGATAAATGCATTATCCATCATTAAAACATGTATTATATGTGAAGAATAAATTTTTTTTGGAATATGTATTAAACTTGTATTATAAATGAATTAAAAGTGGTCAAGTGAAAGAAAAAATAGTATTGCTATAAATGGTAAATATTTTTTTATTATGGTATATTTATGTAAGTTTCCCTACTATTTATTTCATGCAAAACTGTGGAAGGAAAATCACGCGGATAAGCAAAATATACTAATTAATTAGCTAATATATCTATAGTTTGAATTAATCAGGGCATGCAGCTTAATTTTAGCTATAATTACGTCGCTTATACATATATAAATACAAATTATACACATATATATACAATTATATAATAGATATACAAATATAATTAATCTCTCTCCATTCTCTGTCCTCTCTTGCTCACTTCTCTCCTTCCTATCCTGATCTCTCTCGCGCAGATATACAAATACATATATACACTTGTTGCATATATATAATTATTTGACAAATATACATATACACTTCGACTAGTATATATGCATATACACAAAATAATTCGTCTTTCTATACTCTATCCCAACCTTACCCGCCTCTCTTTTTACTTTAACATGTAGCTAAGAAACGTAATTAATAAACTATAGTTATGGGACATAATTAATTTATTTTTGAGTGGCTGTATATGAAATTCCTTAATCCTCAACTATGATCTAATTCCGCGAAAACAACTTTTAATAGAATATTTATTTTATTTTGAGGTGGTGGAGTGGGGTGGGGGAGGCAGCATAAGTTTTATGCTCCCTCTTCCTTCACTGCCTGTCTACTTTTTTTTTTTTTCCTAATTACTTGTCCCTTTTGACAAATTAAGAAAAGATTATTTATTTTACTCATTATACATTTAATTAATTACTATAAAAAAAAAATATAGAACTTCTTGAAAATTTTAAATTTTCACTTCATAATTAATATGGATAAAATGATAAACTCACTATGTCAATCATTGTTTTTTTAATGGATATGTCAATTCAAAATTAGACAAGTAATCAAAAACAAAAAAAGCGATAATATTTAATTCGTAGGACTTTTAGAGTACTTTTGTCATTATGACACAAGTTGTACAATTTTGAGACATAACTTGTTTTGAGACATAACTTATTTTGAGACATAACTTGTGTCATTGAACTTATGTCTTATGTCTTAGATTTGCTTTGCCATAACTTTTACGCCTTGGGATATAACTTGTGTTTTGACTTAATATTTTTTTGATTTGGGATATAAATTTGTGTCACTGAACTTTTACTCAGAGCTATAACTTATGTGTGGGACATAATATACTACAATTCATTGACTCGTATAATCGGTTGTCGAAATAATAGTCTTGCATGATTTAATTGATGTTGCTAAATCCTCAAATTGTTGACATGTGCTTAGAGAGATTAAAGGTTAAATTTAGAATTTCTCCACTATTTACTAAAGTTTAATTGAAGAATTTAACTAATATATATGAATTTTGAGATGATTATAATCATAAAAGTTTACTTATAACTCTTTTGTTGATATAAATATTTAGCGTATGAGATTGTTATATTTTTAATTGGAGATTTCAAGTTTAATTATTGGGTATGAAATATGTAGGGAGCGTCGTATCCAAATGAGACATGAAGCACGCGACTCGAATTCAATCAAACTCTAATGTTAACTTTGAACAGAAATAAAAAATAAAATAAAATATCTAGTGCATCAAATTTAAATTCTAATTATATGTTATTTATAGCATGTTTGATCTACTTCTTTTGAAAAGTGATTTCTGAATTAAGAAAAAAAGAAATACTTTTAAAGAATTGTTATAGAACTATAGAATAAGAAGAAGAAACTAAAGAGAAGAAAAAAGAAAATTTATTATTTCTCTTGATGAATGATTTTATAATGAAGATGAGTCCTCTATTTATAGGGGAAATATAACTTGATCCCCAAGTAGGACTCTTAACCATATCCTAAAAGGACTTCACATGATAGACATTCACTATAATACAAATACTTTATAACACTCCCCTGAATGTCTAATTCATAGATGATGTGCCTCGTCAAAAACATTACTAAAATATTTTTTTAAGAAAAGAAAAACTCTAGTAAAGAAAAAGAGTACACATATCTATTAATACGCATTTAGGTTACCTCATTACAAACCTTACAAGGAAAATCCAGTGGGACAAAACCTCGTAAGAGAAAAGAGTACAACACGTATTAACTCCCTTTAATGAGAACATCAATACATAAACTTGAATCTTCGCATCCAAGCTTGTGCACCATCTTCTTGAAAGTTGCAGTTGGTAGAGACTTGGTGAATAGACCAACCACATTGTTAATTGAACGAATCTATTCCACATTTATATCACCATTCTTTTGAAGTTCATGTGTATAGAAAAGTTTTGCTGAAATGTTCTTTGTTCTATCTCTTTTTATGAACTTTCCCTTAAGTTGTGCTATGCATGCTGCATTATCTTCATATAAAGTGGTGGGTGTTTTATCACACTTCAAATCACATTTTTCTCGAATGAGATGTATCATAGACCTAAACCACACACATTTTCTACTTGCTTCATAAATAGTTATTATCTCAGCATGATTAGATGAAGTGGCTACGATGGACTGCTTTGTAGATCTCCAAGATACGGTAGTCCCCCACATATAAATACATAGCCTGTTTTAGATCGAGCTTTGTGTGGATCAGATAAATATTCTGCATCATTATAACTAACAAGATTGGGGCTACAATTATTAGAATAAAATAAGCCCATATCAGTTGTCTCTTTAAGATATCGCAAAATGTGTTTCATCCTATTCCAATGTCTCCTAGTAGGAGCAGAGCTATACCTTGCTAACAAATTAACAGTAAAAGCTATATCAGGCCTTGTAGTATTAGCAAGATACATTAGTGCACTAATTACACTAAGATATGGTACTTCAGAACTAAGAATTTTTTCATCCTTTTCTTGAGGTCGGAATGGATTCTTATTCACATCAAGTGAACGAACAACCATCGGAGTACTTAATGGATGCGCTTCATCCATATAAAATCTTTTCAACACTTTTTCTGTATAGGAAGATTGATGAACAAAAATACCATTTGTTAAATGCTCAATTTGCAAACCAAGAAAATTTTTTGTCCTTCCGAGATCTTTCATCTCAAATTCGTTCTTTAAATAATCAATTGCTAATTTTGTCCTTCCCAGATCTTTCATCTCAAATTCATTCTTTAAATAATCAATTGTTTTTTGAAGTTCTATTGGAGTTCAATAAGATTTATCTCATCAACATAAATAACAAGTACAACAAATTTCGATATTGTTTTCTTTATAAAGACACATGAACAAATTGCACCATTTATATAACCTTTCTTAATTAAATACTCACTAAGACGGTTATATCACATGCGTCCAGATTGCTTCAATCCATATAATGATCTTTGCAATTTTAATTAAAATTGGAAAAATTTTGGTCAATTTGGAGCTTTCCGTCCACACAAGAGTATAAATGGTGAAGTTAATAACCACATGGGTAAAATTAATTTTAATTTAACGATGAGAGCATAATCAATCAATAAAACAAAGTTGAGGGGTATTTTTAACCCCTTTCCCTTAATATAATGCATATAGCTTGTGCTTGATTTATTGGTTTCAAATTAAAAGTACTTTTGGGATTTGATACAAAAATTTATGAAAGTAGATTTTTTTTTCCAGAAGTTTGAATGGAAAATAGGGATAATACGTGAGTACCCCTCAATCTATGTCTGAAATCTCAGAGGCACACTTATACTATATAAAGATCCTGTTATCCCCAAACTTATTTTATTAATAATTTTCTACCCCTTTTCGGCCTACTTAGCACTATCTTGTGGGGTCCAATGCTGATTGACTTTTTTTTAAGTTAGTGCCACGTAAATCAAAAAGGAGTAGAAAATTACTTATAAAATAAGTTCAGGAGAATAGTAGGACCTTAATATAGTATAAGTGTGTGATTTCGGACATAGGTTAAAAGAATACTTATGCATTTTCTCTTTAAAATATGTACAATATTTCAAAATACTATTTGATCTTATAATTTTAAACACGTGATTCGACTTACCAATTATTGGTACCAACGTGATTGTCGTTTTCCTATAATTATTTGTTATTTAGTGAAATTGTGATATATTATAGAATAAAACTAGTTTTGTCTCAATACTATGATACAAGTAAATTACTCCTAATCAAATCCCAGCAGACGCATGGCGATACATGACCCCTACTGAAGTAATATTTATTCCGTTCATATTTTATCGTTATAATTTACTTTTTCAAAATCAAATGATAAAAATATTAATTAATATTTTATTATATATTTTTTATTATATTAATATACAAAGATAATAATTTAAAGTTTTTTCATATAATTTTTTCACATTAATTTTTTATTTTTATTTAAAATATTAAATTAATATAATTTAATATAATTTTAAAAATTAATCAAATTAATTTTTAAAGAATGTTATGTGAAAACTAAAATGGACGGCGAAAGTAATACTTTTAAGCTATTAATATTTTATTTTAAAAGGCTCTACCAATAATATAATCAATTATATATGGAGCAATACATTATTTTCAATGTTTAATTAATGTGGTTTCCTTTTGTTTTTATTCAGACTTATAAAATATATATAATCTTGATTCTGACCTCCAATTTGGTAGTTTAAAAATACTTCTCCATTTTCAATCTACGTGAATGCATAATATATAAATATGATTTATAATTTGATATTAGTTGATATTATAATTATGATATTTAATTTTAGATATGCATAATAGAAAGATACTTAAACTTATGTAAAATTGAGTAAATAGACGTATTCGTTTTACATGACACCATACGCGTGATAATTTTGTGTCCGACATGATATACTACGTGTATTATATCATATAGGACACCTGTCTACTATTTCAATTTTATACAGGTTTAAGTGTGTTTGTGCGCACTCAAAGTTGAAGGATATATTTATATGCTGAAGTCAACCTAAGGATCGTGTTTATGTATTATGTCGATTTAATAATAAAACTATTGATGAAAATTTTAAATGATATCAAACCTGTCCTAATATCTAATTTATTTATTATTATTTTATAAAAGACTTATGACCTCAAATATGATATAAAATTTGTAATTATTAAAAAAATCATTAAAAGTAAAATGAAAATATATTAATTTTATTTTTAATTTTGAAGCATGTCAGTTTTAATAATATCTTAAATTTTAACAAATTAAGTTAATTTTCTTTTAAAAAATTTTCCTTGGTGTTCAATATTATATATTGACATCTAATTAAAATTAAATATATTTATATTAGAATAAAATATTTTCTAACAAAAATAATTTTTTATCAAGAGTAATTTATTTACTTTTTAAAAATCCATCAAATAAATATGAGAGAAAAAACGTGTTATACAATGAGAACCAATGATGCAGCTACGGAATAAATAATTGAAAGACACCATACTGCTAGTTAATTAATTTCCTTCCTCTTTTTGTAATTTTTTATTTAGTATTATTGATTAAAGACACGTGTTTCTATTTAACTTATCAAGTTCATTTATTAGTAATTAAATATATTTGTTAAAGAACTTATAAATGAAAATGGTAAAGAAAGTAAATAATTTGGAGCTAAAAATTGGTAAAATTTGAAAAACTTGGATCACAAGAATGTTCATATATTTCAGAATTTCTCTCATGAGCATATTTAATTAGTGTAATATTGATATTTATATATCTATTATTATCGTTAAAAGATGTGCTAAGTAGATAATGTTACTTTTTTCTTAATTAAATATATTGAGTTAAAGCTTTTGAAAAATTCTTCATAGCGAGTGTTTTCCTCCGAATGAAATTCTACGTGGAGCAAAAGAATTGTATTCCAATATAAATACCACACATCAAATAAAAACTTAATAAAATACTTCTATAGGGGTATCTTTTATCTGATACTTGTTCACCTAATTTATATTTTCTTTCATAAAATATTTCTTGCAAAAAATTTACTTAATCATATTTTATGTGAGTTACTAATTTTCTAATTGAAAGAAGCTTCGACTACCTGAATTTTGCAAATGAAATTTAACGATTTGAGAAGTACTAGAAGAATTCTATTTAACTTGTTGATTAATCATATAGTTATGTATAAAATTTCAGAAGATAATATTTTTTAAATGTGTATTATATATAATATTTTGCAAATTATTTTTTTTCTCGTAAAAACACATTTTCCTTAGTGCGGAGCACAAATGAAAAAAATCAAGGAATTAATGATAGATGAAATTTGTAGCTAAATAATAAATGTTTCATGTTAATCTCATTTAGCTACGTGTTACGGTGATTCGTAAGGAAAATTAATAAGTTAGCTGAAACATTTCAACAATAAATAAAATTTTATAGTTAAATAATAAAAATCTCATCAGTTAAACGACTGATTTTAAAAGTAAAATATCAATTAGCTAAGAGCGTTTTAGCAACAAACAAATTTTTGTGGCTAACCACAAAATTTTTATGTTAATCCCATTTATCTACATATTAGAGGCGAAATATTAAAAGAAAATTGATTAACTAAAAGCATTTTAACAATGAAATAATTAGATATTATCAATAAATTTCTTAACTAATTTTATATTTTCAGGTGACAAAATTTTTTTAAAAAAACTAAATAAGATAAGATAATTAAATGTGGTAAATTCACCCATTTATTTTAACTAATAATTGATTCAATTCAACATACAGGTTGATAGAACAGAATTTCACATGGGGCTCTTCAGATTAAAATTTTTTTAAAAAGGATTTTTTTTATTATCTTATTTCAATTTTCGAGAGAAATAATTTGTAAAATAATATATAATATAGTATCAAATAATTAACTTGGAAAACAAACAGGTGCCTATAATAATAAATTAATATTATTAGCTACTTGGAGTATATACGTGCGATCTCACGTTGATTTGTAGGTCCATTATTTACTAACCCAAATGGGTAAACAACGATTTTATTATATTATAAAAAAGAAAAAATGTATGACTATTCTTTTAATTTATGTTTAAAATTTTAAAAACACACTTATACTATATTAAAATTTTATTATCTCTAAATTTATTTTATATTTTTTTTAATTTACGTGACGCTAGCTTGTAGGAAAAAAATCAACCAGCGTTTGGCCCACAAAATAGTACCATGTAGATCAAAATGAAATAAAAAATTATTAATTAAATAAATTCAAAGGATAATAATACCTTAATAAGTCTAAATATATTTCTAAAATTTCGAATATAAATTAAGAGGTACTTACGTATTATCCTTCGTATATAATATAATAATAAGTAAACCTCCACGAACCGTCCATAATAAGCTTTCATTTAAATAACATATTATCATCAATCATTGCACTTATAAGGCGTCGAATCATATGTTAATTGACATATCTCCACCAAAAAAATCTCTTATTGTTTCGAAATAAATGTCAATTTAACTCATTACAAAAATATAATTTACTAAGTTACGCTTATTTGTTAAATATTTTCTAAAATTGAGTATTATTAAAAAAAAAAAAGGTATTTAATATGAAGATATAGTTGAAAAAATCATACTAATTTTAGTCTTTAATTTTGAGACAACATTTAATTCCTTGCTAAAATGAGACTTATTTTAAAACAAATTGAATTTATATGACTATACATATACTTGTGTTTTTTAACATTTTAAATTTTTTCTCGTGAAAATATTGGTTCCTCCACAAATTGAACCGCTAATGAAAATATATACTCACTTCGTTACATTTTGAACGACATTGTTCAAAGTATGATTGTCAAACTATCTAATTTTTCTATGAGGATTTAGATATAGATTCTTAAAAAAAAAATTAAAATTAAATTTGCATATTTAAAAGCTACATTAAAAGATATTACAACTATAATAATTAACAATTTAAAAATTTAAAAGATTTTGTACTTTAAAATATTATTTTAACTTTTCATATAATAACAATATCACATAAAATAAAATAAAGAGTCTGGCGGGTAATTCCAAAATGGCAAGGGCACAACAATAGTAAGTTTATAATAAATCTAAAAAACCTTCACTATAAATATGCATGCAATGCTAAGGTAATAAACAGGCAAAAAAGTGAAGAAGCCTTTCAAAATATAATTTCATCAAATATAATCTCTTATTTTAATTTGAATAATGGAGGTCATAATGAACAATCACAACAATGGCACCATCAACACCAACACCAAAATTATTCACAAAAATGGTAGCATTTGCAATGGCAATGGCAATGTTAATGGCAACTCCCACACCCATAACAATGAAAATAAGCTTGTAGAGTTCACTAACTCTATCAAACCGGGTTGGTTTTCTGAGTTCAGCGCACTCTGGCCAGGTTAGTCGTCTTAAAATTATATTAACATTTTGAGTTTATGAATTCTAAATTTTCATTTTTAATCAATATTAAGGGCCCGTTTGGATGGGCTTAATAAAAGTAGCTTTAAAAAAGTACTTTTAAAAGTGCTGAAACTTATTTTTAAAATAAGCAGTTATGCGTTTGGATAAAAATGCTGAAGTTGTTATGTCAAACGTGAAAAAGGAAAAATGGAAGAAAGAAATGTTAGGGTTATATGGGTAATTTGGAGATTGTATAAAAATATTAAGAGTAAAAAGATAAAAATTTGATTAACTTAAAACAGCTTATAAGCTAAAAAAAAAAAACACCCTTACACCAACTTTTAATTTTTGGCTTAAAATAAGTATTTTTTAACTTAAAATAAGTTATTTTGAGTATTGCCAAATAATTAAATAAGTCAAAAACCAGCTTTTAAGTCAGTTTAACCAGCTTTTAAGCTGCGCCAAACAGGCTCTAAAATCTACTTTTGTTGAACTCGTATAGACTGCTAGCTCCATTCCAGACACACTAATAACCATCTAATTTTTATTACATAATTATATGTAAATTTTATATATATGTTATATCAGGTAACCTGTTTTATTTTTGTGTTATTAATTAAATTTACACTTTCATTACTTGTAATATCATTTAGAGTTTAAGTTATATATATCTTTTTAATTATTTTATACTATCAATGTAAATTTTAACCCAATATTGTACACTATAATAAAAATAATTTTTAGCGGCATTAATAATGATATTAATAAAGAGTGTTAAGTTTTTATCTATATTAGTTAAGTATCATTAGAATCAGTGTCGCTAAAGGCTTTAGGAACATATAAAAACAGTGTTAATTGCCGCTAAAAATATATATTTAACAGTGATTAATTTAACTATCGCTAATGATCATTTTTAATATAGGAATAGTAGGTTATTTGCTCCATTTTATAACTTAATTAATTTGTTTGTGTTTATATATTATATATTAACTTCTCTTTTGGTGATAAGAAAATTACACGGTCAATTTATTTTCAAAAACACTTATTTATTATATTCCATCCGTGCACGTAATGTATATGTACTGATCTGCCATTTAATTGAAATATAGCATTAGAAATCTTGTACTATCAGCATAATATATAGTACTCTGATATAATAACATTTGCTCAAATATTACTCTTCTTTGTTATTTTATCAATTTTAATTTGTTCGTTTTACTTTTGATAATTTTATCCATTACAGTATAATCAAATTATATGCAGGTGAAGCATTTTCACTTAAAATTGAAAAATTACTATTCCAAGGAAAGTCTGATTATCAAGATGTTATGCTCTTTGAGGTAAATATATTTACATCAAATAAATATATATCACTTGTATAATGAATAATGATAATACATAACTATTACATTAACCATGATCGGTTAATGCATGTATTATGTATACTTTATTATAATAAATTGTATCGATTTGATATAAACATCATGCAAATATATGTGGACAGTCAGCAACGTATGGGAAGGTATTAACATTGGATGGGGCAATTCAACACACAGAGAATGGTGGATTTCCCTACACTGAGATGATTGTTCATCTACCACTTGGTTCCATTCCATCCCCTAAAAAGGTTAATTAATTATTTCTAATCATTTTTAAGATCAACGATAAAATTATTTTTCTGTATGGGTTTAAGGATTACAATTTTAGAAGCAGTCACTAATACTTGTATTTCAGGTGTTAATCATCGGTGGAGGGATTGGTTTCACGTTGTTTGAGGTCTCTCGCTATCCAAGTATTGAAAAAATAGACATAGTTGAGATCGATGACGTGGTTGTAGACGTAAGTTTAATTTAAATTATGGTTAATGTTAAATGTTCATATATTTAAAAAGTCTATAATATATTTTTTATTTTAAAATAAATTATTTTTTTTTCATTTTTTAATTAAAAGGCAATAAAGTTAAAAAGGTAAAATAACATAGTGTGAAACATGTTATTTTATCATTCTGATCAAATTTTCTAGGCACAATAATTTTTATTTTTAAATCCATATTATTATAATGTGAATTTTTATAATCATTTTACAAACAATATTATGACTTTCTTAATTTTTATATTTTTCTTTTTTTTGATAGGTATCTAGAAAGTTTTTCCCATACCTAGCAGCAGGATTTGATGATCCAAGAGTCAGCCTTATTATTGGCGATGGTAATTAATTAATTTAATTAATTAACAATCTTGATTTTATTTTAATTTCTTCATCTATGTTATTTAATTTAATTTTATCTTCATCTTATTAGGAGCTGCATTTGTGAAAGCTGCTCAACCTGGATACTATGATGCAATTATTGTTGACTCTTCTGATCCTATTGGTAATTTATTTACAGAAAAATAAATTATAAGATTAATTAACAAAATATCGTTTAGTAATAATTGATTTACATTGTTATGATTCGATTTTTAGTAGTATTTCTTATTTAATTTGCTGTAGTTGTAAGATTAATTATGGTTATTAGTATTCTCTTCTTCATCGACTATTAGATATAAAAGTGTTTTTCGCCGCAAATAAATGAAAAAATTGTGTTATAAATTATGATTTTTTTTCATTTATTTTTCACCTTATCAACATATTGAAAAAATGCATGATAGCAAACAGATTCTCATTCAAATAGCGAAAAACTTTCTAATTTTTTCGTATGAAAATATTATTTAGTTTTCTTTTCTCAACGATTTAATCAAAAGATATGTGAAAATAGTCACTGAACGTTTTTCTTAATGGGAAACTTCAGTTGAAAAATAGTTGTTTTCGTATACATAGTGATTGTTTTCAACATGATTTCTTTACTATTGTATCTGTTTTACTTGTTTGATTTTTGATATGTTTTATTTGACTAGAGACGTTCTATCAGAAACAATTTTTCTATATCTTCGTAAAATATGATAAGACAGTATACAAATTACGTTGCATAGATGTTGTAGTAGTCTGTGATTGAATAGCAAATAATTATTCTATTTTTCATGTTATCATATCAAATTTGCCATAAATTATTTGAGTTTGACTTAAAAAATCATATATACTGTCAGTACATCAAACTTACGATCTGCGTGGTACATACTATAAATGTACAGGTCCAGCAAAAGACTTGTTTGAAAGGCCATTTTTCGAAGCAGTGGCAAAAGCCCTAAGGCCAGGAGGAGTAGTGTGTACACAGGCAGAAAGTATTTGGCTTCACATGCATCTAATTAAAAAAATTATTGCAAATTGTCGACAGGTCTTTAAGGGTTCTGTCAATTATGCATGGACTACCGTTCCTACTTACCCTACGTACGTATTTTTATATATCGTAGAATCTTATATATAATCGATCCTTAGACTAAATGTGTATATATATATTCTTTCTTATTATGATTTAAATATGTTAGACGAAAGGTTAGAAATTAAGAATAAGATATCTTTATGTAAATATATGAAATTAAGTCTTACGCCTAACTCACACCCCAAAAGCTAGATAAAAAAATAGGAGGATTGTTCAAGTCTTATAAAAAGTATCATCTCATTAACCGTCGATATGAAACTTTTATCATTCTTTAACAAAATTAAAAAAAAAAGAAGAATAAAAGTATAAATTAAACACTCAATATAATTGGAGAAATTAAACAACAAGAGTCAGAAATCTTGTAGCCATTTGTAATGGGTATTTCTTTATTATTTTTGACTAAGATATAATATATATTGAAGTATATAATTAATTATTATCAGTATATATTGTCCTATATAGATAGACTATATTAGAAAAAAGATAAAATAATTTCCCACAATTATTAGGGAACGTTTAGTTAGAAATAAGTTATTTAATTATGTAAGTGAAATAATATATTTGGACATTACGATACTACCTACTTTTCAATTAAATAAAAAATAAAAATAATTATATATTTTTCTCTGAAATTATTATACTTTATACCTCATAATCAAACGACTTCTAAATCGATATGGTTTTCAGTGGTGTGATTGGTTACATGCTTTGCTCTACGGAGGGACCAGAAGTTAATTTCAAGAATCCAGTGAACTCTATTGACAAATATGTCAAATCCAAGGGACCTTTGAAGTTCTATAACTCTGATGTAATTACACATCTAACCCCTTAATTTTTAATTTTTTTTTTTTAATTTTTATGTCTTATTTTTGTTAATTTGTCAATAACCCCTTTTTCTTTTTTCCTTTTTCAGATTCATAAATCAGCTTTTATTTTGCCGTCTTTTGCAAGGGATTTGATTGAATCTTGATTAAACAAATAAATGATGATTTTATGGCATAATTATTGTACCAAGATTTGTTGTGCATGAAGTTTATGTCTATGCAATTGATTACTTGGAAATAAAAAATAAAATATGTATAATGTGTAATAAAGTGGGGAATGATTATCTATCAGAAATGTAACATTGTACGAGAACTATAGTTATTAATTGATGTTTAGTTTGATTTCATGGTTATTATCACTCTTATATAAACAATCATATTAATTAATATCTTGCATTAGATTATTGCACATATCATGATTTAGTTTTTTTTTCCTTCTTCTTCAATTAAAAAAAAAGAACCATGACGTAATTTTTCTTATTCATTTTGAATTATTTATTGTGTTTATCTATTACACTATACTTAAAGAAAATATTAATTAGGAGAAATTTTGATTATTTTATTATGTCTTTTAAAATATAAAAAGAATAATGTATTTTATCTGAAATTTCTAAACTAACAAAAAATTTGAGACTATTGTTTTTCAAAAATATAAAAATAATTTGAAATAGAGAAAATAGTAAAATTTTTGTATAATTCATTATGCAAGTAAATCATTCAACAAAGATATGAATGATTTACTCCTTGAACTTATTTTTTTCCAGTATTTTTATGCATTTTTATGTTGATGTCACACATCCAACCATCCAACCATCCAAGTTAATTGTATCTGTACACACTCGTTCGCTATATATATATATATATATAATTAAAAATTTTATAAAAAAATTAAAATATTTTTCTTATTTTTTTAAATAAACTTTTGTTTTTTTACTCGTATTTAAATTAAGTTAATGTACATTTTTTACCTTGTATCATCAATACTTTTTTTTACTTACCTTCATTTTTTTTTCTCTTCCATTTTTTTAATTGTTTTTGTTTTCTTTGTTTTTCGTTTGGATTTGATTTCAAATATATAAAATAAGCTGATTATAAACAAATACCAAAATAAATGAAGAAAATCAAACAAAACATTAAAAAAAGTTAAAGAATACTTTTATATAATTTCTTTTCAAAATACACATAATTTATTAAAATTAATTACAAGTGAAAAGATAATAAATTAATTTTAAAAAAATTAAAGTGAAAAGATTAAAATAAACATTTTACAAAGAAGGAAATTAAAAAAAGTAAATATGTATACGTTTTAGTAATTAATGTTTCCAATTTGTGCACTTATTACTTGTCTTCAAGAAAGTATGCACACTTTCTATGTCATGTTAGCATTTATGGTGTATTTATTTCATTTTATATTACTTTAAGGGATAATAAAACCCTAGTTAAATTTAAGTGTATCGTCTCTGTAATTTTAATCATAATATAAGAAATACTTATACATTATGCCTATATTTAAATGATATATTTTCAATAAGTCTTCAACCAACCGTAAAAAAAAAAAAGGGCCAATGGACCTCAAACAATAGGTCGTGTTACACGCCCTCTAATCTAAACAATACAATACAGCTCAGCAAGAAAGAATTTATAATTCCAAAATATTCAAGAAGGTTGATGAATAGCTATATAGTTATTGACACTGCAACTCCCTCTTATATAATAAGATTAATAATAAATTAAAATATTATGAGAAACATGTGTATATATTAGAGTGCAAAATCTTAGTTTTAGAAACATAAAAAAAAAAATTAAAAAAAAAAAGATAATGGAAGAGGAATGTGTTGTGAGTGTTGATTATGGCAATGGCAAAGAAATGGAATGCCTTTCAATTATTCCTGGATGGTATTCAGATGTTAGTGATCTCTTTCCTGGTCAGCATTCTATCGATCTCGATTATTTTATCAGATATATATTATTACATTCGAAAAAACAATACTATGAATAAGTAAATATATATTTGTTAATTAATTAGTTAACATAGTTATGATTTAATTAGATTATCATTCGTCACTAACATACAATCGTAATTACATAGTTCATGTCCAGTATTTGTATGATTTGACTCCTAATTATAATTGTATAAACTCAAAATTTGTATTTTTTTCATCTTAGCTTGTATATAATTATCTAGTTGTTACATTTGATCTGTATAAGTTTTGAAAAATTCCTCAATGTATAGATACATCACTTGTATATACTTATTTGTTTGTATATTGACAAGCGGATTCTACAAATAGCAAGCGGATTGGACAAATAAAAATATTCATAACAAATGAAACTATATCAATCAGATGAAATATCGTTAAGAATAATATCAATGACATACCTCAAACTACCGAGAATATTTCTTTTGTGATGAAATATTTGTTTATTTATTTTAACTAAATGATGGATAATTGATTTTTGCAATGGGTGAATAAAAAAATTGTTAGTACCTGGAGAAATCATGTCAATTAAGATAGAAAAGATATTATTCAAGGGAAAGTCAAAGTACCAAGATATTATGATCTTTGAGGTACTACTTTTTACCATTAATTTAATTATGTAATTAATTAATTATTCATGAATTAATTAAATATTATCGTGACAGTCATTAACTTATGGAAAAGTTATAGTTCTGGATGGGATAATTCAACATACAGAGAGAGATGTATGTTCTTATGTTGAAATGATTGTCCATCTCCCACTTGCTTCTATTCATAACCCCAAAAAGGTAAAAAAAAAATAAATTAATTTCTTATCTGATATCTATATTAAAGTTCGATTAAATTTGAATACATGAACTATTCTAACCAACTTTATTAATTCTTTCATCGTTCATATCTTATATATATTTTTGATTGATATATTTTAGGTTTTGATTATTGGAGGAGGAATGGGATTTACTTTAAGAGAAGTTTTACGTTATCCATCCGTTGAAAAAGTTGATTTGGTCGAAATTGATGACATGGTGGTTAATGTAAGTATTTTTATGTTGAGTCTGGAGTCTACGGGGTGAAAAATGTTATAAAAATTTTAAAATAGTATATAAATTTTTATTTTAATCAAAACGACAAAATCGCTCACGAAAAAATCGATTTTGACTGCTGAAAAAAGAAAAATTGCTGCTATAAATTGGATTTTTCTTTTAAAAAATCCAAAGTAATTTTTTTCTAGTAAATCGAAGCTTTGGCAGCGATTTGAGCTTAGTTTTTTTTTTTAATTTGCTATTTTCTAAAAAAAGAAAATTAGAAAGTACTAACTAAATTTAAAGACTTGTGACTTGATCATTATAATTTTACGGGTGTAACCGTGGCATTTCATTAAATTTAGTTTAACTTTAGTTAGTAATTTTTTTTAAAAAAATATAGAAAATTTAAAAAATAAAAGTAAAAAAATTAAGCTTAAATCGCTGCCAAAGCAGCGACTTACTAAAAAACAATGAAAAAAATTAATTTGGAAATCGCTTCCTTTAAAAAAACAATTTTTTTTTAAAAAAAAATCAATTTTGCAAATCGCTGCTATTGCAGCGATTTTGCTTTTTTCAGCGTGAGCGATTTTGCGGTTTTGGTTAAAATAAAAATTCATATACCGTTTTGAAATTTTTATTAACATTTTTTCACCTTTTAGACTCCGGACTCTTTTTATGTTCCTCTCATTAAATAATGTATTAGACCGTCAAAAAATGTATTCAAAAGCAATAAAAAAATCTGCGATTTCTATTATTGAAAAAACTTTTACAATAATATGTAGATTACCCGACCCCTAAGTATATGAAATTTATTTATACTTATTATTTTTCAATTAACTATAGGCTTCAAGGAAATATTTTCCTGACATAGCTAAGGGATACGATGATCCACGTGCAACACTTTATGTAGAAGATGGTAATACTCCACACATATAATTTAATTAGAATTAATTAATACAATATTTAGGATGAACAATATATATATATTAACTTTTTGATACATTTGTCAATGTTGTAGGAAATGCATTTGTGAAGAACACAGCTCCAGGAACATATGATGCAATTATCGTAGATTCTTCTGATCCTATCGGTAATTAAGTAGTACTAATGTTTTGTATATAATTAATAAAATTAGAAATGGAAGGGACATGCTTTATGCTACGTATTTTGTGTTGGTCTTTAATTTTTTTATGCGAACTGATAAAAATATATGAAATCATGTGTAGGATCATCAAAGTTTTTCTTTGAAAAGCCTTTTTTTGAGGCAGTTTCAAAAGCCTTAAGGCCAGGAGGAGTTTACTCAACTCAAGGTGAAAGTGCATGGATTTTCTTGGATATTATTCAAAAACTTGTTGAAGATTGCAACATATTCTTCAAAGGCTCTGTCAATTATGGATGGACTAATGTTCCTTCATACCTAAGGCAATCTTTTCTCCTTCCCTATTATTATTATTATGTTTATTATTATTGAATTGTGTGATCAACTATGCGTATCCACATTTAGAAAACGAATGTAGTAGAGAAGAGGATGCTTAAATGGATGTATGAACATATTAGGCGAGATATGATCAGAAATGAAGTTATACGAAACATGTGAAGAGGAGGTGTGCAAGACTGAATATTGCAGAAGTTAGGAAAGGTATATGTGAGCTAAAGCTTACCGGAAACATGACCCTAGATAAGAAGATACGCATGTTAAGAATTTGGATAGAAATTTTATGGGTGGTCGAGAGTTGTAACATTTTATGTAGGAAAGACACGAGGCTAGCTTCCTTATTCGTAATCGTATTAAGAAATCACATTTTTTTGTTACTCAGTGTTTATTACTCTCTTCGTCTCATTTTATGTGAGTTAGTTTGACTCGATCAAAGTTAAACAAAGAAAGAAAGATTTTTGAAATTTGTGGTCTAAAATAAGTGATAGATAATTGCGTGACTGTAAATCATTTCATCAAGGACAAAATGAGCATTTTAAAGTTAAATTGTTACTTAATATAGAAACGTATAATTTTTTTTGAACATACTAAAAAGGAAAGTAAATCATATAAATTGAAAAAGAGAGAATACTATTTACTGCTCAATTTACTTTGTATTTTTTTGCTCATTTATTTCGTTATAATCGTGCTTCAAATTCCTTTTTTCTTTTGAATCGAGGGTCTATAGAAAATAAATGTTCTAGGGCAGATAATAGAAATCACATACCTTTAAGGTAAAATTAAAAATTTCCCCTAAAAGTTTATAAATACAGAAATTCCTCAAAAATTTAAAAACACAGATACATAATTAAAGCTCGGATACATTAATATGAAGTTCGAATACATTAAATACTGTCTCAAATACATCAATATGTAGCTCAGATATATTAAAAACTAGCTCTGCTACATAATACATTAAATACTAGCTTAAATATATTAATATGTAGATTGAACATATTAATATGCAACTCACATACATTAAAAAAGTAAGGAATTCTGGAAATTCGTAAAACTAATGGGTGATAATAATAACAATAACTGAACTTAAAAATGAAATTTCTGTCACTTTTGTGAATTTCATAAGAACAGAGATAAAATTTGAGTATATCTTACTTTTCTCAACCCCTACTTTATAGAAATACACTGAATATATTATTGATTTGTTGTTATACAAACAATAATTCTAATATATAATATTTGCAGTGGGGCTATTGGTTTTGTTATTTGCTCTACTGAGGGGCCTCCAGTTGATTTCAAGAATCCTGTAAACAAAGTTGATGTACATATCATCTCTGCAAAATCTGAATCCCCTTTGAAGTATTATAACTCAGAGGTACTCTTTTTTTTTTTTTTTTGTCTATTAAATTACTCTATTTGTTTTTAAAAAATGATCTAATTTGACTTGATACAGAGTTTAAGAAAATAAAAAGTAGTTTTGAATCTAGTATTCTTAAATTAAAGTTATGTCAAATTTACAAGAGTACCCTTTAATCTTGTGGTCTTAAACATGTCACGTGAAAAACTGAAAAAGAAAAACGTCGAACTTCATTTTTAAATAAATTAAAAAGAAAAGGAGATCGTTCTTTTTTGAAAAGGCGATAGTAAAATTTTGTCATTTTAAGATGTATACATAGTCTTCTAATAATCCTTTTTTTTTTTTTGTTAATTGATTTATAGGTTCATACTGCTGCATTTGCTTTGCCAACTTTTGCTCAAAAGGTGCTTTGTTCAAAAAAGTGATTCTTATTGAAAGAGATATAGTACTATATATTTGATGTTCAAATAAATTTGCAAGGGGATAGTCAATTGCAAACCTTATTTTCTTTTAATAAATAAATGGTTGTTAATTTAATCTCAAGTTCAAATTTTATTTTCTTGTAATAAATGGTTGATTGCACTTGTGGATGTTTAGGCCGTTCAAATTGGATATGGAAATGTCAGTTTTGAATATTTATGATATATATCACAACTATTAAAAATTTAATAACTCAAAAATGTTTTGAATATTTATGATATAATTTGTTATAATTTCGAGCTTCTAGTTCAACAAAAGCCATATCACTATGTAATTGAGATATTTGGGAACAAAGATATCTGTGAAATTTATAATGATCGTATAATTTTAACTTAGATACATGTACAGTTTATCAAATACATACTCTTAGTTGAATATATATCTGAGCCCAAACTACCAAAGTGGTACCCGGCCCATATTTTATCAACCCACATTTATGTCGTTATTTTGCGTTAGTTTTTAATTTTATCTATTATCAAAATATTTTTTTACGAAAATATAAAATTTAGAAATAATATGTAATAGGAACCTTTCATAAACAACAACATTATGTATTAAATAGGGGAGATAATGCACATGTACCCGCTCAACCTATGCTCAAAATCTCAGATACACATTTATATTACACTAAGGTTCTATTATCCCTGATCTTATTTTATAAGTAATTTTCTATCCTATTTCGACCTACGTGGTGTGTGTGTGTATGTATATATATGTATATATATATATATATATATATATATATATATATATATATATATATTGTTAGATTCAAGTATGCCTAATGGAATGACCCGATTGACCATTTTTCAAAAAATTCGTAAAATTATCATTTTCCCCCACCCTATATTGATCCCAAGTTATTGAGTTTTGAAAGTTGGTCTCGAACTTTGAGTAAAAAGTTTGTGAATTTTGTAAGTTCCAATTAGTTTAAAAGGCTAATGTTGTTTACAAGCTATTTTTGACGTCTTTTGAAATTTTGAGTGTCGAAATAAAATTCCTTCTATTTCATCAGTCCCGAAATGTGGAAATAATCTATGAGAGTTGTTGGTTTTAAGACTCGATTTTTTTTTTGAGGATATGAGGCCCCAAGTTGGAAATTTGTGAAACTTTAGCATTTTTATGTTAGACTTTAGTCAACATTTGTGGTTTGGACGCTTGGATATGAATTCCAAGAGTTCTATTGAATTTTCGTGTGGTTCACTTAAGCAAACTTGAATTGCTTTTGTGACATTTTTTTGTTTGAAATTTCAGGGTTTAAGTCTCATTTTTATTTTTAGCTTGATAAAATCCTTGGAGGTGAAATAATTATTAATTATTCATGAATTAATTAAATATTATTGTGACAGTCATTAACTTATGAAAAAGTTATAGTCTGGATGGGATAATTCAACATACAGAGAGACACGAATCAGAACTGAATTACTACACGAATCAGAACTTGAAACAATGAAAAAATAATGTTATGGGGCTTCCCTGTCGAGAAGAAAAAGTTTTTCTCTTAGAGAGCCGTTTTCTGATGTATGTTCTTATGTTGAAATGATTGTCCATCTCCCACTTGCTTCTATTCATAACCCCAAAAAGGTAATTCTTTTTTTTAAAAAAAATCTTATTTACGGTTCTTAAATATTAGAGTTGGACTAAATTCGATATTTTTCAGGTTCTGATTATTGGAGGAGGAATGTGTTTTACTTTGAGGGAACTCTTACGTTATCCATCTGGTCGAAATTGATGACATGGTGATTAATGTAAGTATTTTACTCATTACTTAATCAGAGGCAGAGCAAGGATTAAAAGTTTGAGATTTCTAAAAAAAATTTACCCAGTAGTCTTGCATAAAAAAAATATTTTTTACGGTCTCCTCCTTATCACTAAACCGTCAATCAATCTTATTAGGAGTTCACAAATTCATATACATATATATTTATTTAAATTTTTAGTACATATATGGAGTCTACGAAAAAGTTATTGGGGTCACCTAGCTCCGTTTGTGAAATTAATTAGTTTGGAGTTTTAATTTTTTTTGTTCCTCATTATTGTTTTTCAATTAAATATAGGCTTCAAGGAAATATTTTCTATAATAATAATATTTGTAGGAAATGCATTTGTGAAGAATGCTGCTCCGGGTACATATGATGCCATGATAGTAGATTCTTCTGATCCTTGTGGTAAGATAAATTTATTTATTTTTATTATATATATATATATACTACGAGAAAAATGTAAATTATATAGAAGATTTTTCTGCGATTAGTATGAAGATTCGTTAAAAACTTATTTTCCTACAAATTTTTATTCTAATCCCCAGAAAAATTCTGAATCCGGAGCCTAAAGGATATAAAATATTAACAAAAAATTCAAAACGATATATAAAATTTTATATTAACCAAAACGGCAAAATCGCTGGAACGACAGCGATTTCCTCCGCCGAAAAAAGCAATCTCGCTGATACTGCAA
Organism: Solanum lycopersicum; assembly: GCF_036512215.1. NCBI lineage: Eukaryota > Viridiplantae > Streptophyta > Magnoliopsida > Solanales > Solanaceae > Solanum > Solanum lycopersicum. Next base: position 38,908,154 of record NC_090805.1, read on the forward strand.
CGATTTTGCAAAATGTGATTTTATTTTTAAAAAAAAATTAAAATCACTGCCTTCTTGAAAAAAAAGTAAGCAGCGATTTTATTGAATTTTTTTTTTTAAAAAATGAAATGCTCCTACTGGAGCAATTTGTGACTTTTCAAAAAAAAAAATTAAAAAGATCGCTGCCTAGGCAGCGATTTTGTTGCAAAACTTTTTTTTTTTCAAAAAAAACGAAAATCGTTGCCACATTTTGCAAAATCGCTGCAGTAGCAACGATTTTGTTTTTTCCGGCGGAGAAAATCGTTGTTGTTCCAACGATTTTACTGTTTTAGTTAATATAAAATTTATTTATACCGTTTTAAAATTTTTTGTTAATATTTTATACCCTTTAGACTCCGGACTCAAAAAATTCTCATATAATTCACAGTTTTCTCCTAACTATATTTCACAAGTTGTTCCTTGTTTGATCTCTAATGATAAAATAAATATTAAAGACCAGAAAAAATGGAAAAATTAAATATGCATGTATGGACTAATGTTCCTAACTTCCCAAGGTAATCTTCTCTCCGCTCATCTTATATTAGTTGATTACATTTTATTTTTATACATAGACGTCAAGATAATTTATGAAAAAAATATGTTTAATATCATAAGACATCTGAAAAGATATCATTAGGATAAGTACATAGTAATTAATGACTCTTGAAAAAAGAAACTTTTGGAACTTTTCAAATTTGTTTAATGCTTCAAACGAGTATTAATTGTAGGGCAAAATGCAAAAAAAAAAGAGTTAATTTTATCTTTTGATATAATAAGTGATTAACTTGTAATAATTTTGGATATATATTTTTAATGAGGTAATCAACTATTTTCTAGCTCTATCCAACAATAGTTGTTTACTATATTATTTTGAGATGTCTAATAATATTTGTCCATTTTATGAAATCAATGGATAATTTTACATTTCGTTCCGTAACAATATTTGTTTACTATAACTTAAAGGAATTATACATTTTTTTCTTTTTGAATTAAAATTTTAAATTTATATTTAACTTAAGTTTTTATATATAATCTTCTAATAATACTATTTTATTTCTTAATTAATTAACGGGTTCATTCTGCTGCTTTTGCTTTGCCAACTTTTGCTGAAAAAGTGCTTAACCCTAAAAAGTGATTCTTATTGGAAGATGTAGGAATTTCAAGTAATTTTTGATGTTTCAATAAAATTGATAGATAATTTTCATTTGCAAATTTAATTTTCTTGTAATAATGGACGTTTGGGTTGTTCGAATCGAATATATATGAAAATTTCTATTTGAATTTCTATTTTCGAATTTAAGAAATTACCATAGATGTATTTTTATGTTTTGTGTCTCCTTAGGTTTTACACAATTTTCATCATAGGTACTCTTTCTCTTCTTTTGGTCCCCATGTATAATTATTTCTTTCGTTCGATAATGTTTGTCCAATTTAAAAAATTAAAAGATAATTTATTTTTTATATCTATTTTTTACTTATTATTAAATATTATTTATCATCTATCATATTTCTCAAAGCAGTAAGTTTAATAAAGTGAAAAGATAATATAATGGTGTTACCCTTTTTATTTATTAGAGTATTTATCATCTAACACAACTATTATTAGATAGAGATTGTAACACAATAATTAATAATACACTCAATTCAGTATTATAAGACGTGTAACTAACACAGCTATCATATTGTTAAACTAAAAATTTAGTTATTCAAAAATTATACAAAAAGTACTATAACAGGCAAGTTTTTATATATCAATATGATATTAAAAAATACATTATAAAATAATAGTCAAAATTCTTTTTGTCAGACTCTAAAAGAGAAAATCATAACACCAAAAAGAAACGAAGGAAATTTAATATTAACAATACAAAGCTATTGTTGGTTATTAGTACATGAATAAGTATAACAAAAATTATAACTATTATTATTACATCAAACCAAACAATAAATTAAAAAAAAATAATCACAATATTACTTTGTTCAGTATTTTTTTGCTGCAGTGAAATTTACTTTTTTTTTAAAAAAAAGAAAAAGAAAAAGAGAACTAGCTTTACATATTCCATGAATATTTCTAATAGCTACTAGTCACTTACCCATATCAATTTCATATTCATACAATACTGTATGGTAGATAGCAAAAAGCTGTATGAACATCACTAAAGTTTATCCACCTTAAATACAAGTCCACAGAAACACAGTTAACACAATAATGCTAATATATTTTTGTTTCCAATTCTCTGCCCTATGGAGCTGCAAAATTTTACATGTGGGATGATGATTCAGCTGTAGGTAAAATATTGGACTCATCTGAATGGTTCAACTGGTGCAGATTCTTGGAGAAGTTCAGCAGCCTCGAAACATTCCGCAGCTTCGAGTGCAGATACACCATTTTCACTTTTGTAAACCAATCCAAGATTGTACCAGGCAGAAGGATTTGTTCTGTCAAGCCGTAATGCATCGGTCAGAAAGCTTTTCATGACAGGCAATGATTGGCCATCGAGTTGTCGAAGAACAATGGCAGTGGAAACTAAACTTGGAACATGGTTGGGTTCTATGTCTAAAGACTTCTGAAAAGATTGTAAGGCTTCTTTGTAGAGTCCCCTAGCTTGATAGAGTAATCCTGCAAAATGATCACCAGTAATTGTGCCTTTCAGAAGTTGGCCAAGCGAACTCATGTCAAAGCTGATGAAATTGCAAAGATAGAAAGCATGAAACAAAATCATGTTCTTCATTTAACCTCTAAAGAATAATCGAGACTAGCAGGGTGTCAATCAAAAGTTAGAGTGATGGAGAAGCACTTCAAAGAGTAAAGGATTTACGATGAGTAAGGAGTAAGATAGAATACATGCACAATACACTGCCAAGTGTACGTAGCTAGTGAGGTAAGAGTAATATTGAGGTAATTAAATGGAATTGAAGCATTAAAATATGGACAATATAGATATAGAACTCAAATGTTTCAGGAGAACGAAATGATAGATGAAGATATTATACATAGGATTAAATTGCGATGGTTGAAATAAAGGAACACCATAGGGGTTTTATCTTCCTACCAAAGTGAATGGAAAAATCTATAGAACGACCATAAGGCCATCAATGTTGTATTTTGATGAGTTTTTAGAGGGTTGAGCAGCTGAAAGATCAAAAAAGGCTGAAATTGTCTCTCAAAACTTTTATTAAGCATAGAAGACTTTAAACGGCCAACTTAAAACAGAAAATCTGCAGAATAAATTCAAAAACCTCAACTATCTCAACTCAACTCTTTTTTGGGCAGCTTTCCAGGGGTGCAAAGACATAGCATATAAACCGCTATTAAGGATCAATCAAAGGAGAGGAATGGAACAAAACAAAAGGGGAATAAGAAGCAGGTTAATTCAAAAGCAGTAATTCCTAAAGGGGTGACATTCATGTGTTGGTTGAAACTAAGCTAACAAGGAATGACTCGATTGTTTACCAAAATCTGGAACCACAGATAGTTGGGAGAAGCTCATGTAGAAGCTATTGGAAAGAGCGGGGGGATAGTAGTGCTATGGGACAAAAGAGTTTGGAAGGGAGAAATGGTAGACACTGGAAATCAAATGCTTACTTGTAGATTTGAGGGCATAGAGCAAGAACTGACATCGCATTTAAGTGCAATTTATGCAGAATGTGTGAGAGGGGAAAGGAGGGAATTTGGTGGGAACTGGCAGCCATTAGAAGCCTATTTGAGCGGCCATGGGTAGTAAGTGGGGATTTCAACATAACCAGATATCTAGAGGAGAGAACCAACTGCCAAAGAATAAATGGTGCAATGATAGAGATTTCAGAATGGATCAATGACATGGAGCTTGTAGACCCTCCTTTATTTGGAGGGTCTACACTTGGAGAAGGAGCCAAAATCGTGAGAGTGCTTCCAGAATATATAAATTCTTCTACTATTCGGGGAGGAACAATATCTACACATCAAACAATCACTGATGCCAAAATTGGAATCAGGCCACAAACCCATCATGCTTACATGTGGAGATATGGATTTCAAGAAAGTCATGTTTTCTGTTTGAATGATGGTGGTTAGGAGTAGAATATGGTTTCAAAGAGAGGGTAAAAGAATGGTGGGCCTCTTTCAATGTAACTGGAGCCCAGCATACATCTTGACTACCAAACTAAAACTCCTAAAAGGAAAATTAAAAGAATGGGGGATGGAAAACAAGAGTAACTGGAGACAGTGGAGGGAGGACATCTTGAACCAAATTAATGGATTAGAAAATATGGAGCAAAGAGCACTCACGGTTGATGAATTGCTCCAGAAAGTTCATTTGGAAATGGAGTTCGAGGAGGTGGTCAGATAGCATGGAGACATAGGTCTAGAATCCAATGGTTGAAAAATGGAGATACAACACCAAATACTTTCACAGAATGGACACAACACATAAGAGATGCAACACCATTGACAAAATTGAAGAGGAAGGGACACATCACTGATCCAGAAGTTATCAAGAGGAAATTCAAGACTACTATCAGAATCTCTACAAAGAGACAAACATGGAGACCTAATCTAAACTTACAAGACATCACAAGCATTAGCTTGGAGGAACAGATCTAGATGCAGAGACGGTTTAAGGAGGAAGAAGTCTTAAAAGGCATCAATCGTTGTGCTAGTGACAAGGCACTAGGACCTGATGGCTTCCCAATGAGCTTCTTCAAAGAATTTTGGAGTATCTTGAAAAAAAGACATCGTGAACACTATGAAGCATTTCCATGAGTTCCAAGTTTCTGAAAAAGGTATGAATGCCACTTTCGTGGCTTCAGACCAATAAGTCTAATTAGAGGGATGTACAAACTCATAGCTAAAGTGTTGGCTGAAAGGCTCAAACACGTGGTAAACAAGCTGGTGAACAAGCACCAAATGGCATTTATTAAGGGCAGGCAAATCATGGATGCTGCATTAGTAGCCAGTGAATGTGTGGACACAAGATTAAGAGGAGAGAAAGCACACATCATGTGCAAACCTGATTTGAAAAAAGCATATGCCCCTGTAAATTGGGGGTTTCTTCTAAACATCTTAAGACAGATGGGGTTTGGAGCTAAAATGGATAGGTTTCTTGTATTGAAAATGTCAGATTCTCCATTCTAACCGGTGGGGTTTTTTTCAACTGAAAGAGGTTTGAGGCAGGATGATCCCCTCTCCCCTTTCCTATTCATACTGGTCATGGAGGGGCTGAATAGCATGCAGAGGGTTAACAAGAGGACAAGCAGTTTATTCCCTATCAAGGAAGTAGCACAGATGCAACGATTGGCTAACATCGTAGGGTGCAAGATTGAGCGATTCCCAACAACTTAATTGGGAATACCTCTGGGAAGCAATCATAAAGAATCACTGATACGGGATGGGATAATCCAGAGGTCAGAGAAGAAGTTCGCCAAATAAAAATCTCAATACTTGTCACTTGGGGGCAGACAAACACTAATAAATGCACTGCTGGACACCCTCCCCACATATGTCAGGTCTCTATTTCCCTTACCAGCTAAGGTGCCGGAAAAATTGGACAAAATTAAAAGAGACTTTCTTTGGTATGGAAATAAAGAAAAGAAGGGGCACTATCTTGTTAACTGGGTAACAGTGCAGCTACCTAAGCTCCAAGGTGGTCTTGGAGTTAGGAATCTTCGAATCTATAATGAGTGCCTCTTGATGAAATGGTTCTGGAGATATGTGGAAGAAGAACAGGCTCTTTGGAGAGAAGTCATACATCACAAGTATGACCCCCAATGGTGTATCAATGAGGCCAGTATACCATATGGAGTTTCAACATGGAAAACAATAAGATCCTTCTGGACCAAACTAGCAGGAAACATCAAACTCAAAATAGGAAATGGAGCTAAAGTACTATTCCGGAAAGATGTTTGAGTAAAGACGAGATATTAAAACAATCTTTCCCTGACTTATTTCTTTCTGCAGCAATATAAATATACTCTAGCTGAGAGTTGGGCAAATGGTTGGGATATATCTTTCAGGAGAAATTTCAATGACTGGAAAATAGATAGGGTGGCACAATTGTTACATGCAATCGAAGAGTTTATTGGTTTAGCTGGAAGGCCAGACACAGTCTCGTGGATACACTCTGAGGATGTAAGGTTTACAGTTAACAAACTCTATAAAAAGGATCTGAAAACTCAGCAAGGCCTCAGATTAGCTGGATGGAAATATGTATGGACAAGCCAAGAACCAACCAAGATCAAATGTTTTGTATGGTTGGTAGCTAGAGGGCTTGTCTGACTCAGGAGGTACTGCAGGTACTGCAGAGGAAAGATGCACTACTAGTACCAAGGTGTTTTCTATGCAATGAGACCAACAACCATCCTCTTCTACACTGTAGAGTTAGTGGTCAACTATGGTCTCTGTTTTTGAGGCTCATTGGTAATAGCTGGAGAATGGTAGCACATTCTGCTGACCTGTTGAGTTGCTGGATCAGGAGAGGAGGAAGTAAAAGCCAAAAAAAGTGGTGGAGAATTATTCCAGCTTGCATATGGTGGTTAATATGGAAGGAAAGAAACGGAAGATGCTATGAGAACAAATCAAACTCCATACAGAAAGTTAGAGAAAATTGTATAGCATATTTGTATTTTTGGTGTAAACAGGAAGGTATAGAGGAGGTAGACCAACTAGTAGATATGCTAGGATCTTTGCAATTAGCCTTCCTAGTCCCTCTATGTACTAATTTTTGGAGGTCACCAGCACATCCTTAATGCTGAGGATTACAACAATACTAATTTCAAAAAAAAAAATCTTAACATCAGCAATTTTTAACACTCCTCCTTTGCTTCTGTTATTGCAATCTAAAAAATGTTGTGTCTCCTCAAACTTTGATGGATGGTGCTGAATTCTTTTGACACTCCAAGAGACATCTTATAAGAAAAGTTGGGAACATAAGCCAAGATAAATGAATCAAGCAAGTAATACCTGCAGAGTGGCATCTCGAGGCAGAATGAGGATTGATAGCCTCGGATTTGATTAGGCAAACCTCTGCATCACGCCACTGAGACAAGTTTGTGTATACATTTGCTAGATCGTGCCACGTTTCCATTTCTAAACTTCTACTGTTGTCTCTCGTGTTCTGTGGGGTCAAAGGGAAAAATGAACAATGCAACTGATGAAAGATGGGAAACTTAGGATAAATTGAAAGACTAAACTCAGAAATTGAAGGACAGATTGAACATTCAACAATGTAATGCCTGAAGAAGACAAATCGAATTGGAGAAGAGAATCATATAGTCCAAGTTAATATCTCCTATTGCAAGGAACCATACCTTTAACAACTTTTTGTGAACTCCAAAACTTTTTCTCTGAACCTGGAGTACTGCAAGAAGATGAGTATATGTCTCCACGGCATCCCGCAGATGACCCTGGGCAATCTGTAGTTTAGCTTTAGTGCGGAGCAGTTCTCCTTGATTCCATTTTCCTGTTTCGTCTAGTGCAGCATTAATTATGCTTTCCGCATCTATATACCTCTTTTGAGCAGATAGTATGCGAGCTAGAAGAAGCCATCCTTTGACAGTAGAACCCCCCTCCAACTTCAATAGCTGCTTTGCATAATAGAGAGCAATGTCCAACTTTCTCTGCTCTGCATTCTCCAAACTAAGATAGAAAAGAACATTAGGATTTCTTCCTCCGGTCATCTTATGTGCCGAGTCAAGTGATTCAAGAGCCTCACACAATCTTGAGGTTCTCTCAGAATCAGACACAATGGTGCGAGATCGGCCTGAGAGTAGAAGACCAAGTAAGCATTTTGCAACACTAGCCATCTGGTTACATTTCCCTTCAATTTTCGGGAGCACTTTCCGGGAATACCCCATCCCTTCTTCCAATAAGTTAGGATACTCTGCACAAATTTTTGCAGCAAGTACTAACTCAAATATGCCGTTCTTATTGTCCCTATTATTCATCAAGTTCCTTAACAGATTCAAAGCGGCCATGTCATCACCCTCTGCATAATAGCACAGGGCAAGGATAGTGTACTTTTGTCTTCTAACAACAACTCCAGGGAGCAATTCCTCAACCTGACGAGCAAGTGCCCTAAACTCACCTGCAATGGATAATGCAAAACTGAGGTGATCCAAGATTGATGGATCCCATACAATTTTATTGAGGATGTATCTTCTTAGAAGAACCAGAAGCAGCAATATAGCTTCTTCTATGTTGTTTCTAGGTATGAAGGAACCTTCTGCCTGCGCACGAAGATTTGGAGGAGCTGCATCAGTGCCACTGTATAAGAGAAATATAGCATACTCCTTTTCTATTTTGCTTCTCGTTTCCACGTCAAGATTCCAACAATAAAGCAGGGCCCTTCTATACGACAAAATTGCTTCTTGAGGAGCACAAGCTAGCTTCCACAGCTCAGGAAGTAACTCCACTGCCTTGTTCAACGTTTCCAACAATTTGCAATCAGTAGAAAAGTTTTCAGGTAAGCCATCTGGCAAAGCAGACTCAACTGTATCCAGTATCACTGCACATGACTGAGCAGCTTCTGCACAAGTCATAAAGAAAACCTTGAAGGCTCAGTAACAATCGATAATGCAGGAACAGCCTTAAAGAAGCAAACATGCACAGATAGAGGTTTCGCGATAGTAAATTGAAAATGCCTCATTGCAGCCTTAAAGAAGCAAACATGCACAAGTTGTTGACTCAATATTCCACAATTAAGTCGGTCGAATTACAGTTCCCAAGGAAGAAGATAATGTGATAGAATAAACACATATAATGAGCTTAGCTAATAAAAAGTGAGGAAGCACCTGTGAACCTCCCAAGAGCCTGCAAGGATGTTGCTTTGAGTAAAATGGCCTCAAAGAGAAGACTTACTGCATGCATTGACATAGGTGGGATAGCATCACTAAGCGAATTCCGCCTAGGTACCTCACCTCTTCTTGCGATGGAAAGTTTTATCTTGGGAACCACCGCAGCAATATCTATTCCCTCAAATACATGAAGAGCAGCCTCAATGTTACCTTTTTGATACTCAAGTCGACCTAATAATGCTCTTGCTTCCTAAAATAGAAGTGTCTATTAGCCCACAAGTAGAATATGAAGGAAAATAGAAGTTGAGAGGTCAAGAACTTTTATTTGTGAGGAACTTTAGTGAGTCACTCTTACCTTGGAAATGCAAGTTGACAAGTTGAAACATTATTGTAGTTTAATACGCAGTAACACAGTGATAATCTTCATTGATATAATGGATATCTCCGGTTTTACAAAAGATATTAGTGATCCATTACAAATTAAAATATAAGCATGCCATGTCAGAAGAGTGGAGAGTAAAAACAAGGGTTGTTCATGTAAATAGAGTAGCAAAAGCAATAGTAGGTTTGGGCTTTGAACTTCCATGTTGGAGGTCTCAAGTTCGAAACCCATTGCCAACGAAAGCAAGGGGTTTGCCTTCTGGGTCGAGCTCATCGCACCAGGCTTGCCTAGTGTGGGTTACCTCTCCTATGTGGTTTGCGAGCTATTACATAGGCGTGGGGGTTTTACCCTGTGCGCACCCAAAGGGTAGCAGCTGCGGTTTCCCTTGTCATAAAAAAAAAAAAACAATATGTACGACTTCATGCTAAGATATAAGAAGATCACTCAAAGACTCGTATGTTTAAAAAATCTGTATGTAAAGCAGCTTGTTTCCTCTCGTGCTTCCGTTGAAAAATTCAATTTTACTTTCACGTGCTACTGAGTCGTCCCCTTAATTCTTTGAGCATGCAATCATAAACTCTGTTTCACAAATTTTAAATGTAAAAACTACTAAAGAAAAAGGGCGGCCAAGGGCACTAAACTGCAGCTATGAGCAGGGTTCGGGGAAAAGCGGTACCACAAGGGTATATTGTACGCAGTCTTACCCGCACATGTCTGCAAGAGGCTGTTTCCACAGCTCAAATCGGTGACCTCCTGGTCACATGGCACAATTCCACCAGTTACGTCAAGGCTTCCTTCTAAATGTAAAAATTATTGTGTCTACCAAATCATAATACAGCCCACAAATTGCATTTCATTTATTAAAGAAATCCTTACGGTTGATAATTTAACAAAATGACACATGATAAAGCATACAGAGCAAGTCCCTGTGCCTCAGTTGAAAAACAAATCTCAGTTTTCCCAAAACCAGTTTAGTGATGGGATTTATCTAATAATAAAACAAGATTTGTCGTTATCAATTGAAAAATTTCCTAGCATCCGGCATACATAATCAAAAAACTTCGGTACTGCATCAAATCAAATTGTGGGGCGAAATTTGTGATGATAACATCTGATCATTAGAAGATATTAATTATGGGATCGAAATGGAAAGCTAACTTCATCATAAACAACTTTTGTGACACCAACCTCATAATTCAAAATGCCACTCTCACGAAGAGATGATTCTGCTTCTTCTATGTTACTGGTGTCTGCCTTGGCGTCATCGCCAGCTCGTGAAGAATACCCACTAGCTGAATAGTCCCGAGTTGCAAGAGACTCGGATGATGGAATAATATCTTCAATCCTTAACTGTTCCCCTGAGCAAATGCACTTCATCATCTTCCGCAATCTAAGGCTTAAACTAATTTTCTGCTTGTAAACCCAATACTTAACACTCATTCTTTCTCATTACCCTGAAATATTAAATCATAGAAGTTCACAAAACGTATTAGAACCCAAATGGAACGTAAATTAGACACAGTAAACAAAGATAAGATACTTGGCATGATACATAAACAGACACTCAAACTTGGCCTCCGCTGGCAAGTAAGCACTCCAACTTTGAGAGTGCACACATCAAGACTCTTCAACTTGGTCTCAATTGCCAACTAGGCACTCTAACTCGCCCCCATTGTGCCTTGTGGACACCCCTTGCTGATATGACGCATAAATTTTGAAGGTGTCTATAGGATCATTTTGTAAGTTGGAGTTTTCAACTGACAAGTGAAGACGAGTTGAGGTGTCTAGATATGCTTATTTGCCAGCTAAGGTCAAGTTTGAGTGTTTGTATATATGTATTATGCCTAAAATATTTTATCCAGGAGACAGCAGCATAAGAGAAGAAAGCAAGAAAACACAAAAAAGTAAACCCAACTAAAAACAATTATACAGTCGAAGGAAAGACTAGGCCAAATTCAATCTCCTTCTCCTTGTAGAATTTTGTTAATTTCACATACGCCCAACTAAACAATAATCATACAGTTGAAGAAATGTTGCACCTAAATTCAAACACCCTAAAACAACTGGAACAAAATCTCCAAGATTTGTAAAGCCCTAACATAATGAAATTGTGTAAAAGTAAGCAAAATCCAATTAAGGGAAGAACCAACATTACCCAAACAGAGCTTCAGTTAACCTAAACCACAAAGAACATGTTGCATCATTTCCACAGAGAATTTTAGGGTAAAATTTCAATTTTTTAAAGCTAAAATATTCAAGAAAAGAACAACCCATTGCATCACATCACATCACACAAAATTGTTGAAAGTAATCAATTTCTAACAGTGAAGTGAAAGATAGGGTTAAATCAGTGCATCAAAAAGTACCTTTTGATTGGTAAAAAGCATTGACTGAGCTGAGCCCACAAGCCTCCACTACCCATTTCTTCCAAAGATTAAAGCTTTTTGGGTTGATTTTCTTGACTGAGTTAGACCCAAAACAACGAAGAATCCAAAGCTTAACAAAATTGTTTTTTTATTGCAAAGTTTTCTAACTTGTTCCTCTGTGGCGTTTAGTAGAACTGTAGAAGAGAAGATTCACAAGTCAGACACAAGGAGTGAATGCATTAAATGACACCCAACAAACCCTGAAATCTGAAATCTTCTCTTCCACATTTCCATATTTTTTCTTTCGTTTGTATTAAAGTTCGATTAATTCATTCATTCTAGAGTTATCATAGTAAATATTTTTTAATCTTTTATCAAAAGTTTAAAGACCTATTAATTCATTCTTACTAAATGGTATTAAAAATTTCAAACTATAATTACTTAGATATGAAATTGCGTTTGTTAATAGTAAATATAGAATTTAGTAGCTGCGATATAAAAAATTTGAATATACATATAGTGTAGAGCCTCCAAGAAGGGTTTCGGATTTAACCAAGGAAAAAACTAATCTCATTCACATTACCATATTTTGATTATAGAAAGTAAAAATTACTTTTTTATTACGCGTTATAAAATTCTTAAAATTTTAAATTGTGTTACATAAATTATGACGGAGATAATAATTAACTGTGACAGAGATTTTTCTTAATAATTTCTTAAACATTAAAGTAGTAATGTCTGACAGAGTCTTTAATTCCTTTACAGTGTTTAATTAATTTTTAATTATGATGATTATTTTAATGACTGCTTTAGGAAAAGGCTAATGGAGGAAAGGAATAGAGTGGGGTCTAATTATTGAATTTTGGGGTACAAAAGGCCTTCAATTCAAAAAATTTATGTCAGTTGCCTAATGTGGGTAGAATATAAAATTTATTATTTTATTTTACTTTTCTTTATTTTTTTTATTTAAGAATATTTATGAATTATTTTGCCACTTTGCACGTGCTATATTTCATTTTCATTTTCGAACAGGGTGCTCTTTTAATTAAATTAGTGTATGTTTTTTGAAATTAATTTTATATTTAGTCATTCTGTGTAATATAAAGAATACAAATTATATGGACAGAATTACAAAAAAAAAAGATACAATTATATAATTTACGTTACCAAGATATAATCTAAAAACTTGCATTATAAATTTTCAGTCAAAATTTAATTTGATATACATAATTTATACATCTGATATATAGCAATATACAAACTTCACATACATCTTTTTTTACAAAAAATATTTTAAGACTTGATATACGATATTATACAAAAAAATATATAATATTATATAAGATGTATGTATACACTTATGTATTATAATTATCATTTAATACATTATTAAATGAAAAATTAACTTCGTTTCTTTCTTGAATTCAAATGTTACATTTAAAAACTTCGCTAAATCATTCAAAATTTCAGATTTAGACTACTCAATATATTATATATCTTTTGCAATAATACTTACTCAAAAAGGAGTTTATTTGCGAAAATTCAATCTTCAAACTTAACAAAAATTTGTTTTTTAGCAATATCAAAGTTTCATTACGAAGTAAGATCGAAAGCAAGTATTTATGATAAATAAATTAAAATGGAGATGGAAGATGAATTATTTAGATAAATTTCGAGATAGAATTCAATTCCATTGGAAGTAGGATAGTTAGGTCTATGTGAGTTATTTTGGAGTAACTTGTGCGGAGTATGAAGGCTTCGAACTTTTTCTTATCTGAATCTCAAGGATATGACCTTCAAGGGTGGTGCTCCTGACAAGATCTTCTCAATATCCAAAGTTTAAACTCGAATTCTAATTAAGTGTGAAACAATCTCACCACGACAATATTACGATCCATGTTGGTAAACCACATGCTCTTCTATCAAGTAGTATACATATGGATAGTATATAATGAGTCACACACACATTTGATAAAATGAATTATATAAAGTTTGTAACATATTGTTAGAGCTAAACAATATTACATTTCATTTTTATTTTATGTCTTATGCTTCATTAGAAATAAAAATCATTAAATACATTTTATAAGTAAAGAAAAAGGAGATCTAATTCAAACTTTAATAATAAATATTTTCAAAAAAAATTCTATCTGCAAGTGTCATTCGCATTAGCAGTCGGTTCCAAATTAAAAAAAAAATAAATGAATCGTTAAATTAGTAATTCAATAGCAACAATTTCGATTCGATTTATTAATCAAATCAAGTCTCCATCACCATATATTAATTTTTCTTGTAATGTAATAATGTATATGAAATAATTCCTTTGGTGATTAATTATGATTTTTAATATAATTGTTATAGAATTATATTTAAGTACTACACTTTTTAATTGCATGGCACATATAAATTTACTCGATATTTATTCACCTTCACGCATTTGACGAGTGCAATACATGTATGATAAAATCAAACATTGCATGAAATATTATGTATATATGTAATTTGTGAAGTAAATTAATTTATTAAAGATAAAATCAAAAGCTAAAGTTAAATTACCTTTAGTTAACAAAAAAATTATGACATTCTTTTTCGAACATGTCGAAAAGAAATATATAAATTAAAATAAAAAATATATATTTAGACGAATAGGTGAAGAATTAATTAGGTACGATTTCATTTCATTGATAATTTATGAATAACAAATACTAGTGCTACATAACACAAATAGAAATTAATTATTGGGAAAAAAACAATCTTTTTTCTTAAAAATATGCAAGTCCTGCATGTTTTGAGTTCATGCAAACTGAAGACATTAATTTCAGTGATGTACACCAACTTTGCCAAACCCTCCAACGACTCCTACCCCAATGCCACCGCCTTTACCAAATCCTCCTCCAGCACCAGCACCAGCACCAGCATCAGTATCAGCTCCTCCTCTTGTACCCCCACCAATGCCACCGTCTTTACCAAATCCTCCTCCAATACCAGCATCAGCACCAGTACCAGCTCCTCCTCCTGCACCCCCACCAATGCCACCACCTTTACTAAATCCTCCTCCAGCACCAACATCAATACCAGCTCCTCCTCCTGTACCCCCACCAATGCCACCTCCAATGCCATAAACTTTAGCGAATCCTCCTCCAGCACCTCCACCAATACCACCACCTTTACCAAATTCTTTTCCTACGCCACCACCAATGCTCCCACCTTTGCTAATGCAATCTCCACCAATGCCTTCGCCTTTGCTTATCCCTCCTCCAATCCAACCACTCTTTCCAAATCCTCCTCCAAAGCCACTACCAATGCCACCACCTTTTCCATATCCTCCTCCAATGTCGACACCCTTTCCAAGTCCTACTCCGATGCCACCACCTTTTCCAAACCCTCCTCCAACGCCACTACCAATGCCACCACCTTTTCCAAATCCACCTCCAAAGCCTCCACCCTTTCCGAATCCACCTCCTATGCCTCCACCCTTACCAAACCCTCCTCCAACACCACTACCAACTACGCCTCCTTTGCCAAAAACACCGCCAACTCCACCACCCTTCCCCATGCCTCCACCTATTCTAACTCCACTACCATACCCTCCACCAAATCCACCTCCCTTACCCATCCCAAAAAACTTCTCATCCTCATTATTAAAATCTCTAGCAAGAACCAAACTCCCCCCTAAGACACAAATCCAAACCAATGCCAACACTCCTATCCTCATTCCCTTGCCCATCATCTTCATGTGATTTAAGCAAATCTTTTTCTTTCTCTATTTTAAAGTCATTGCCTTGGTACTAAGAGGCAAATTAAAGGGCTTTATATATACATATATTCTTGCTTGTATTTTAGTAATGTACTTTACATTCTTGCTGTCACATTGATGTGCTTTAAGTATATAGTTTCAACTACCACCCGTTAGCCGCATTCACATTCGTAGGTACCAAAAACAATTATGGAACTTGTGCTCTTCAATTAAAAAAACAAAGAGACATTTCTGCCTAATTAGCACAATCTATGACTAGGTAGCACTAATGATTTGGTTTTCAGTGTTAGAGTACTTTTAAGTAATATGCACATATATAATTTTTTTAAAAAAAGGATAATGCTAAATCGCCAAAAATTTAAAAAGTTTATGATATTTTTTTACTAGTCATCCATAACATAGTTACTTTACTATATGATAGATTAAACATTCACATGGTGAAAATGATTACTAGTCGATTTACTATCTTAGATTAAACTATAAAGAGCCGTTTGATATGAATGTACAAGTTACGATGTGAGATAAGTTAAGTTGGCATTAGTTTTATTGCTAGTTTAATTTGTCATGTATATTTAAAATATATAATATGCATTACATAACTTTTAAAAATAACTTGTCAATTTACAAAAAATATTCTTCATTTTATATAGTTTTTTGTTTTTATCTTTTCTTTGTAAAGGCTTTAATTATTCATTCTTTAAAAGAAATTATCTTATTTAGCTTAAACACTTTTTTGTGTGCAATTTCATGACTGTATCATGGGTTTTAGGGGTATAACTTTTATTATTTTACATATTCTATCTCGCATAAGTTATTTCAATATTACTATTTTACTCCATAGGTAAGAATAATTAACTTGTCCTAATGCTAACCCTAAGATAAATTGTCCCACATTTTGCGACCAAACAAAGAATTAAAATGTATTAGAATCTTACACAAGATTCATATCTTTCTTTATATATCCATCACATCAAGCAACTCCTAATAACATAGCATATATATATATATATATATATATATATACTTTGACTCTTAATTAAGACTAAGTACGTAGAGTAGTATTTAAATCCATTTGTTATACTTTTTGGTCCATAGAAATCAATGTCTCGCAGGACGAAGTAATTTTATTGGCCTGCCATTTTTGTTCCTATTACTTGCCTACTTTAAAATTGATAATAATTACCATAGTAAATTATCATTTTATTTCTATTAATTATGAAATACGTGAACTAAAAATTTAAGATTTTCAAAAAGTTTTATTTTTTTTCAATTAATTAATCGAGCGTATAATAAATAAAATTGGCCCCTTTCTTGATTTATTAAAAAGGACAATTAAAAAAAGAAAAAAATTGAACAAGTCTAATTCTTAAAAAATAATTAATAAAATGACGTGTTTACTGTGTGATTTTTTTAATATGATAAATTCAATTATTGGAAAAATGTATTAATTATCTCCCAACGAAATATGTCTTTTTTTAAAAAAAATTCAGCAGTGTTACGGCTTCTAAATAATTTCCCAAGTTAGAAATTGAGTTTATTGTGTGATCAAAAGAGCATTTATACAACGTGTGGTCACATTTTATTAATTTGAATTTTAAACTACTATATTTTTACTCTTTTACTTTCAGTTTCATTATTTGCATTATTATTTATAAGGCATAAACTTTTCATTATCGAACATATATATATATATATATATGTTATTTTATATTTATTTATATATAAAAGCCATTGGTTTCAATTAGTGTAGGGAAAAAATAATTTCCCCCTAACTCTTTGTAACGACCTGTTTAGTCGTTTTGAGCAGCAGATTTTATTTCTGGAAAAAACAGGCTGAGACAACGGAACCCACGACGGAACGTCATGGGCACGACGGACCGTCGAGGGTGTCTCGTCCCAAAACACTTAGAAATTCTAAAATTTGGGTGCTGAAATCGACTCTCTGAACTCTGTGACGGACCTGCAGGACGGACCGTCACAGGCACGACGAACCGTCGTGATCCACCGTTTCATAACACTTCAACTCTTGAGAATTTGGTACAGGGAACGATCCTCTGAACGTCGTGACGGAAATGCAGGACGGACCGTCGTAGGTACGCCGGGCCGTCACAGACTCCTTAAGGAAATCGAGTCTCTGACGAACCTGCATGACGGACCGTCGCAGGCGCGACGGGCCGTCACAGGGTGCGTAATCCCAGTTGAAGTCGGAATTCTGGTTAAGTTTTAAAGGGACGTTTTGGACTATTCCTGCTATAATTATATATTTCGTGGGTCTATATTAATAACTCAATTTCTTGGGCGATAAAAGAGGTAACCTTAAGTTAATTAGTGGGCTATTATTGTCATCTTTTATTCTCAATTTCTTGATAATATTGTAAACCCTGCTATGTGCTTAATTGTATGCTTGCATGAATGTAATTATATAATTGTGATTATATAAGCATGATGAAGTTATTGAATCTCAAATCTTGCAAAATCCTAATCTCTTTGTTAATAATGAGGCCTTGGTATAAAAGAAGGCGTGATGAACTAAAATAATGGGATTGATGATGCCTTGGTAAGAAAGAAGGCTTGATGAATTGATGGAAGGAGATTAGGGGATCGGGTGTCACGAACCGACACGTAGAATTAGGGGATCGGGTGTCACGAACCGACACGTAGTATTAGGGGATCGGGTGTCACGAACCGACACGTAGAATTAGGGGATCGGGTGTCACGAACCGACACGTAGTATTAGGGGATCGGGTGTCACGAACCGACACGTAGTATTAGGGGATCGGGTGTCACGAACCGACACGTAGTATTAGGGGATCGGGTGTCACGAACCGACACGTAGATTTAGGGGATCGGGTGTCACGAACCGACACATAGATTTAGGGGATCGGGTGTCACGAACCGACACATAGATTTAGGGGATCGGAGTGTCATGTACCGACACAAGAGGATTAATGAATATTGAGGGAGCGGAGTGTCACGTACCGACACAAGAGAAATAAGATAATGAATCTTGAAAGATGTTAATATACTCAATCTAATGAACATGATTCCCAAATGAGTATGGTATTGAGGCTTGAGTCCTCATGTGTGAACTTGATGGTAATTGTTAATGATATAGTATTTGTTGTTGCTACATGTTGAGTATCATAGTTGATTTTATGATATTACTTGGTATATATTGATTTCTATTTTGAGTTGGCCGATGATATCTACTCAGTACCCGTGTTTTGTACTGACCCCTACTTTTATGTTTTCTTCTTGTTTATTTGTGGAGTGCAGCAAACGTGCCATCGTCTTCAACTCAACAGTAATTCAAGCCAGTCTTACTACATCGGAAATTCAGGGTGAGCTAATGCTTCTAGCTTGGACTGGATCTTCTTCTTCAAGTCTTGATGCCTTGAACTTCCGGCATGGACTAGCTTCTTATGTATTTTTAGCTTTTAGAATACTCTTAGTTTAGTCATTTGATCGTAGATGTTCTTGTGATGATGACTTCCAGATTTTGGGGAATAATAGATGTTGAATTTTAGAAGTTAATGAATTGGTCTTTATTTAATGAGTTTAAGTCTTCCGCATTACTTTCTGTTGATATTATATTGAAATGTTAAGGTTAGATTGGTTGGTTCGCTCACATAGGAGGGTAAGTGTGGGTGCCAGTCGCAACCCGGTTTGGGTCGTGACAAACTTGGTATCAGAGCATTAGGTTCGTTGGTCTCATCACACAAGAACGAGTCTAGTAGAGTCTTAAGGAACGGTAGGGGGACGCCTTTACTTTTCTTTAAGAGGCTATAAGACTTTAGGAAAATTCCATTCTTTCTTTCTTTCTTTCGTGCTATTACTTGGGTCCAATTGGTATCTAGGTGATACAAATTGGTATCTGATCATCTTCACTCTATTTCACAAATGGTTAGAACTAGAGCAACGACTACGCCAACACCAACACCAGCACCGGCGGGACAGGGTGCGTCTGAGCCAGCCACTGGGGCTGTAGCTCGAGGAAGAGCAGCGGCAAGAGGCCGTGGTAGAGGTCGTGGGAGGACGTCCTCTAGGGGAAGAGGACGAGCACCTAGTCCATCTTATACTAGGGCAGTGACTCCTCCACCGACTGAGGAGGTAATAAGAGAAGGGGAGGATGGGGAAAATGAACAAGTGCAGAATGAGGGATTACCACCCCAGCCTACCCCAGAGATGATAAATCAGGTGCTCGCTTATTTTAGTGGGTTGTCCGATCAGGGTCAGGCACCTCCAGTGTTTTCTGCACCAACACCTCCGGTTTCAGAGGTACAACATGCAGCCACTATGGCTCCTTGTATGGATGCCTCATTGGACATAGGCACGTTTCCACGTCTGACTACTGGGCCTATAATGACAAATGATCAGCATGAACTTTTCAGTAAGTTCTTGAAATTGAAACCTCCAGTCTTCAAGGGTGCGGAATCTGAGGATGCTTACGATTTTCTGGTTGACTGTCATGAGCTACTACACAATATGGGTATAGTAGAACGGTTTGGTGTTGAGTTCGTGAGTTATCAGTTTCAAGGGAACGCCAAAATGTGGTGGCGGTCACATATTGAGTGTCAACCAACAGAGGCACCACCTATGACTTGGACCTTATTCTCTAGCTTGTTTATGGAGAAGTATATCCCTCGGACATTGAGGGATAGGAAAAGGGATGAGTTCTTGAGCTTAGAGCAAGGCAGGATGTCGGTCAATGCATATGAGGCTAAGTTTCGTGCACTATCCAGATATGCCACCCAACTTTGTTTCAGTCCACAAGAGCGGATTTGTTGTTTTGTGAAGGGGTTGAGGTCAGAGTTGCGGATTTCAGCCTTACAGGTAGCGGCTACGGCCAAATCCTTCCAAGAAGTGGTAGATTTCGTGGTAGAGGTGGAAGGAGTGAAGCCAGATGAATTCACCATGGCATCGACATCAAAGAGGTTTCGAAAGGGAGGTGAGTTTAATGGTTCTTACTCTAGAGGACAGGGTTCCGGAGGTTACTCAGTTCGACCCATTCAGTCTTCACTACAGACTGTAGTTTGGGGTCCACCTCAGACCGGTCAACACTTCTCTGAGAGACCTATGCTTGACTCTAGAGAGTGTTATGGATGTGGGGAGACTGGACATATTAGGAGAAATTGTCCAAAACAGAGTTATAGACCCCCAATGGCTAGAGGTAGAGGTGGTCATGGTAGAGGCCGTTATTCTGGAGGACGTGGTGGTCGAGGTAATGGTGGTCACCAAAATGGCCAAGGTAATGGGCAAACTGGAGCCGCTACATCACAACATGGTAGGGGCAATGGATAGACAAACGATAGGGCCCATCGTTACGCTTTCCCTGGGCGGTCTGAAGCGGAGGCATCTGATGCTGTCATCACAGGTAATCTTCTGGTTTGTGATTGCATGGCTTCTGTATTGTTTGATCCTGGATCCACATTTTCTTATGTATCTTCCTCATTTGCTAATGGTCTAAATTTACATTGTGAATTACTTGATATGCCTATTCGTGTTTCTACTTTGGTGGGTGAGTCTGTGGTAGTTGAAAAGGTATATAGGTCTTGTTTGGTGAATTTTGTGGGGAGCAACACTTATGTAGATTTGGTTATCTTAGAAATGGATGATTTTGATGTAATTCTGGGTATGACTTGGCTTTCTCCGCAATTTGCGATCTTGGATTGTAATGCTAAAACGGTGACGTTAGCCAAGCCTGGGACAGATCCGTTAGTTTGGGAGGGTGACTACACTTCCAATCCGGTGCGTATCATCTCCTTTCTTCATGCTAAGAAAATGGTTAGTAAAGGGTGTTTAGCTTTCTTGGCACATCTCAAGGATGACACTACCCAAGTACCTTCGATTGAGTCGATTTCGGTGGTCCGTGAGTTTCTGGATGTGTTCCCTGCAGATCTTCCTGGTATGCCACCAGATAGGGATATTGATTTCTGTATTGACCTTGAACCGGGTACTCGCCCCATTTCTATACCCCCTTATAGAATGGCTCCCGCGGAGTTAAGAGAGTTAAAAGCCCAAATTCAAGAGTTGTTAAACAAAGGCTTTATTAAACCAAGTGCATCTCCTTGGGGTGCTCCGGTTTTGTTTGTGAAGAAGAAGGATGGGAGTTTTTGAATGTGTATAGACTACAGACAACTAAACAAGGTAACCATAAAGAACAAGTATCCTCTTCCTCGCATTGATGACTTGTTCGATCAGTTACAAGGTGCTTGTGTCTTCTCTAAGATTGACTTGAGATCCGGTTATCATCAATTGAAAATACGGGCAACGGATGTGCCGAAGACTGCTTTTCGAACGAGGTATGGGCATTACGAATTTGTAGTGATGTCTTTTGGTCTTACGAATGCCCCTGCTGCGTTCATGAGCTTGATGAACGGGATTTTTAAGCCATATTTGGACCTCTTCGTGATCGTATTTATTGATGATATACTGATATACTCAAAGAGCAAAAAAGAACATGAGGAGCATTTGAGAATGGTATTGGAAATGTTGAGGGAGAAAAAGCTTTATGCCAAGTTCTCTAAGTGTGAGTTTTGGCTAGATGCAGTGTCCTTCTTGGGGCACGTGGTTTCTAAGAATGGAGTGATGGTGGATCCTTTTAAGATTGAGACAGTAAAGAATTGGGTAAGACCTACTAATGTGTCAGAAATAAGGAGCTTTGTTGGGTTAGCTAGCTACTACCGCCGATTTGTCAAGGGATTCTCTTCTATTGCTTCCCAACTGACGAACTTGACTAAGCAAAATGTTCCATTTGTATGGTCGGATGAGTGTGAAGAAAGCTTTCAGAAGCTCAAGACTTTGTTGACTACCGCACCCATTCTCACCTTGCCAGTGGAAGGTAAGAATTTCATTGTCTATTATGATGCATCCTATTCGGGTTTGGGTGCAGTGCTAATGCAAGAGAAGAATGTGATTGCTTATGCTTCAAGACAATTAAAAGTGCATGAACGTAACTACCCAACTCATGATTTGGAATTGGCCGTGGTAGTGTTTGCATTAAAGCAATGGAGACACTATTTATATGGGGTTAAGTGTGAGGTCTATACAGATCATCGTAGCCTACAGTATGTCTTTACTCAGAAAGATTTGAACTTGAGACAGAGAAGATGGATGGAACTACTGAAGGACTACGACATCACCATTTTGTATCATCCGGGGAAGGCGAATGTTGTAGCGGATGCTTTAAGTAGAAAAGCGGGAAGCATGGGAAGTCTAGCTCACTTGCAAGCCTCTAGACGCCCATTAGCTAGAGAGGTTCAGACTCTACCTAACGACTTGATGAGATTAGAAGTAAATGAGAAGGGAGGATTGTTGGCTTGTGTGGAGGCAAAATCTCCCTTTCTTGACAAGATTAAGGGAAAACAGTTTGATGATGAGAAACTAAGAAGAATCCAAGATAAGGTATTGCGAGGAGAGGCTAAGGAAGCACAAATCGATGAGGAAGGTGTTTTGAGAATCAAGGGAAGGGTATGTGTGCCCCGTGTTGATGATTTGATCAACACTATTCTGACAGAGGCTCATAGTTCAAGGTATTCGATACATCCGGGTGCAACCAAGATGTACCGTGACCTAAAGCAACACTTTTGGTGGAGTAGAATGAAGCGTGATATTGTGGATTTTATTGCCAAATGTCCAAACTGTCAACAAGTAAAGTATGAACACCAAAGGCCCGGAGGAACACTTCAGAGAATGCCCATTCCGGAATGGAAATGGGAGAGAATCGCAATGGATTTCGTGGTTGGTCTTCCAAAGACAATGGGTAGGTATGACTCTATTTGGGTGATTGTTGATTGGTTAACTAAGTCTGCTCATTTTATTCCGGTTAAGGTGACTTACAATGCCGAGAAGTTAGCCAAGATCTATATCTCAAAAATCGTTCGATTGCATGGGGTTCCACTATCCATCATATCAGATAGAGGTACGCAGTTTACTTCTAAGTTTTGGAAAACATTGCATGCGGAATTGGGTACTAGGTTGGACCTTAGTACTGCGTTCCATCCTCAGACCGATGGTCAGTCTGAGCGAACGATTCAAATGTTGGAGGATATGCTTCGTGCGTGTGTGATAGAATTTGGTGGCCATTGGGATAGCTTCTTACCCTTATCGGAATTTTCATACAATAATAGCTATCACTCGAGCATTGATATGGCTCCATTTGAAGCATTGTATGATAGGAGATGTAGGTCCCCCATTGGTTGGTTTGATGCGTTCTAGGTTAGACCTTGGGGTACGGATCTCTTGAGGGATTCGATGGAGAAGGTGAAATCTATTCAAGAAAAGCTTCTAGCGGCGCAAAGTAGACAAAAAGAATATGCAGATCGAAAGGTTAGAGACTTAGAGTTCATGGAGGGAGAACAAGTCTTGCTGAAGGTTTCGCCCATAAAAGAGGTGATGCGGTTTGGAAAAAGGGGTAAGCTAAGTCCAAGGTATATTGGACCATTTGAAGTACTCAAGCGAGTAGGGGAGGTGGCTTATGAGTTAGCCTTGCCTCCAGGGCTGTCCGGGGTACATCCGGTATTCCATGTGTCGATGTTGAAAAGATACCATGGGGATGGAAACTATATTATCCGTTGGGATTCAGCTTTGCTTGATGGGAATTTGTCCTATGAGGAGGAGCCTGTTGCTATTCTAGATAGAGAAATTCGCAAGTTGAGATCAAGGGAGATTGCATCCATCAAAGTTCAATGGAAGAATCGACCCGTTGAAGAAGCCACTTGGGAGAAGGAGGTTGATATGCGAGAAAGATATCCACACCTGTTCACAGATTCAGGTACTCCTTTTCGCCCTTATTCTCCTTCTTGTGATCGTTCGGGGACGAACGATGGGTAAATTGGTATCTAATGTAACGACCTGTTTAGTCGTTTTGAGCAGCATATTTTATTTCTGGAAAAAACAGGCTGAGACGACGGAGCCCACGACGGAACGTCATGGGCACGACGGACCGTCGAGGGTGTCTCGTCCCAAAACACTTAGAAATTCTGAAATTTGGGTGCTGAAATCGACTCTCTGAACTCTGTGACGGACCTGCAGGACGGACCGTCACAGGCACGACAAACCGTCGTGATCCACCATTTCAAAACACTTCAACTCTTGAGAATTTGGTACAGGGAACGATCCTCTGAACGTCGTGACGGAAGTGCAGGACGGACCGTCGTAGGTACGACGGGCCGTCACAGACTCCTTAAGGAAATCGAGTCTCTGACGAACCTGCATGACGGACCGTCGCAGGCGCGACGGGCCGTTACAGGTTGCGTAATCCCAGTTGAAGTCGAAATTCTAGTTAAGTTTTAAAGGGGCGTTTTGGACTATTCCTGCTATAATTATATATTTCGTGGGTCTATATTAATAACTCAATTTCTTAGGGGATAAAAGAGGTAACCTTAAGTTAATTAGTGGGCTATTATTGTCATCTTTTATTCTTAATTATATACTAATTAGGGTAAAAGAAAGAGGGTTTGAATAAAGAAAATAGAAAGAACAAGAGAAAGAGAGAGAAGGGAATCGATAGAGAGAGAGACGATCGAGAAGGGGAAAAACACAAAGCTTTGGGAAAATTTGCTTGCTTGATCACGAATCTTCGGTGGAGGTAGGTTATGGTTTCTCTTACGATATTCGTAGTAAACTCTTAATAGAGAATGATATGTATTGATAATATTGTAAACCCTGCTATGTGCTTAATTGTATGCTTGCATGAATGTAATTATATAATTGTGATTATATAAGCATGATGAAGTTATTGAATCCCAAATCTTGCAAAATCCTAATCTCTTTGTTAATAATGAGACCTTGGTATAAAAGAAGGCGTGATGAACTAAAATAATGGGATTGATGATGCCTTGGTAAGAAAGAAGACTTGATGAATTGATGGAAGGAGATTAGGGGATCGGGTGTCACAAACCGACACGTAGAATTAGGAGATCGGGTGTCACGAATCGACACGTAGTATTAGGGGATCGGGTGTCATGAACCGACACGTAGAATTAGGGGATCGGGTGTCACGAACCGACACGTAGTATTAGGGGATCGGGTGTCACGAACCGACACGTAGAATTAGGGGATCGGGTGTCACGAACCGACACGTAGAATTAGGGGATCGGGTGTCACGAACCGACACGTAGTATTACGGGATCGGGTGTCACGAACCGACACGTAGTATTAGGGGATCGGGTGTCACGAACCGACACGTAGATTTAGGGGATCGGGTGTCACGAACCGACACATAGATTTAGGGGATCGGGTGTCACGAACCGACACATAGATTTAGGGGATCGGGTGTCACGAACCGACACATAGATTTAGGGGATCGGAGTGTCACGTACCGACACAAGAGGATTAATGAATATTGAGGGAGCGGAGTGTCACGTACCGACACAAGAGAAATAAGATAATGAATCTTGAAAGATGTTAATATACTCAATCTAATGAACATGATTCCCAAATGAGTATGGTATTGAGGCTTGAGTCCTCATGTGTGAACTTGATAGTAATTGTTAATGATATAGTATTTGTTGTTGCTACATGTTGAGTATCATAGTTGATTTTATGATATTACTTGGTATATATTGATTTCTATTTTGAGTTGGCCGATGATATCTACTCAGTACCCGTGTTTTGTACTGACCCCTACTTTTATGTTTTCTTCTTGTTTATTTGTGGAGTGCATCAAACGTGCCATCGTCTTCAACTCAACAGTAATTCAAGCCAGTCTTACTACATCGGAAATTCAGGGTGAGCTAATGCTTCTAGCTTGGACTGGATCTTCTTCTTCAAGTCTTGATGCCTTGAACTTCCGGCATGGACTAGCTTCTTATGTATTTTTAGCTTTTAGAATACTCTTAGTTTAGTCATTTGATCGTAGATGTTCTTGTGATGATGACTTCCAGATTTTGGGGAATAATAGATGTTGAATTTTAGAAGTTAATGAATTGGTCTTTATTTAATGAGTTTAAGTCTTCCGCATTACTTTCTGTTGATATTATATTGAAATGTTAAGGTTAGATTGGTTGGTTCGCTCACATAGGAGGGTAAGTGTGGGTGCCAGTCGCAACCCGATTTGGGTCGTGACACTCTTCAATATCAATGACTCTACACAGCTAAATTTGAGCCAAAGAGATGCTTTAATCATTGCTACTTTTAAAAAGTTACTCAAATAATAATAAAGAATTATTATTCGATACACAAGATAAGATAAAATATTTTAGAATTAACTTTGAAGTTTGAGAGTAGATACCTCAAATTTAATTCTGGATATTTATCTTATCTGATTTCATCAAAATTTGAAATTATTTAATCTGAAATCATTTTTTCAATTGTAAATTTTAAAAGGATTATCATTACAAATGTTAGGTATATTAATTATTAACTCAATTTTCGTTGGAACAAATAGTACGTATACTCTATATAAGTTTTAATTTTAAATAACATACATATTCAAAAAAGAGAGAACCAATATATAACTTACGAATTTATCAAAGCAAGTAACTTAAATTAGTGTTAACTCCATATTTTATTTACGAATTATGAATTTAAAATTCAATAACTTTGTTCGTAGTGAATTTGAAAAGATACATAACTACGAACTTATATGAAAATATATAAAGTATGAGAGCGCAGCTCATGAATAATGTGACTTTTAAATATTCTTCACCCTTCATGCCATGTGAAATTGCCGTCAACAACTAAAATCATTTAATTCTCGAATCAATTATTTGTTTTATTTCTTTATATTTGAAGTAGACAAGGTAAAAATAAATTAAAAAATAAAAAATGAAATATTTGCGTTTAGTTTGTGTACTGAAAATGAATTGAGTAACTAAAATCTGGTTGAAACGTTAACAATTTTGAAAATTCTTAAAAGAAAGAGGGGTCCGGTGGGTTAATTTAGTCAAAAGAGAGGGTAGCTTATGGAATTTCATTAGTTTAGAAATTAATTACTTTAAGTTCAATTAGTTTGTACAGTTATGAATCTTATCAGATTTTGAGTTTTTGATATATTTTTAGATAATAAAATTCGCATCGTGAAAATAATAATCAAGAACGAAAAATTATAGTAACAATCGTTTTATTATTTCGACGTGCGAGTGTAACAATCTCTATGATTCTTCTGAATTCGCCTTTTCAAATATAATTCAACGTCTATTGAGCTTGATCTTGAATTTGTCTTGAACTTGATCTTAGATTTAAACTTGAATTATATCTTGACTTTTACTTGAATTGAAGGGCTTTTAGCTTGTTCTTGAATTCGATGGTCTTGATCTTGATCGTTCTTAAATTTTAATGCTTGAATTTTTAAACTTCTAGGCGTTTGTGATTTTCTCTAGCGTCATGTTCAGAATTTTATGTCTTCTTTTCTGAATTATGAGACCTCTATTTATAGTTTTAGAATAGAGGAGTTGCGATTGGAATAGGACTCTCTTCGGCCAATTAAATTTAAGTGACATGTCATATGAGTTTTATGGAGCGGACTTTAATTAAATTCATATTTATTGCATTTAAATATTAAATCAATTATATTAATCCGTAATATCTATCTGGATTAATATATTCAATAATTTAATATAATCCGAACAACTTTATAAATTTATATCTACTAATATTTTAAGTGACTACATATGTATTATTTACCTATTTGGGGGTTTAGATATGTTTATATACATATATCTCGTATACATATAGTCAAATTTAGGTATAATTTGTTTTAGATACATTGTATTCAAGTGAATTCATATGTATATGACTCTCTCGCATATCGTTCTCTCCTATGTCGGTCGACTCTCTCAAATACATATATCTATAGATTATTTACATGTATATGAGAATCTCGCTCGCATTTTTCATTCTCTCAACCAACGTCTCTCCCTATTTAGAGTAGCTAATAGCAAAAATCTATGTATATAAGTGTAACTAATTTAGAATCTAATATAAAATTATTCATTAATAAGACAATATAAAATTATTTCAAACTATTTGAAAAAATAACCGTAAGCCCGTAACATAAAATTTATTATATTGTGTCTTTCTCTTCCTATAGAAAAATAAAAATCAAAATCAAAAACTTTTTTATAAATGCCTATATCTGATAACAACACATGTAGGAAATTTGAACTCCGTCATATATATTGAGCAAGTGTTTCACTTGTAAATTGTAAATTTTTGTATTAGAGTATATGCTTATACTTATTTTGTAAAGTACTGTTTAATTTTCGAAAAACATTTATTAAATTGGAATAGTTTAATAAACTGTATGTTGTATTTATTGATTTCTTAATGAACGTGATTTTCATTAAGATGATACTTATTTTAAAATGGAAAAATACATCAAATTTCTTCTGAAATTGGCACGAAAACTCGCTTTAGTATTTAAACTACACGGGCGTTTAAATTACTCTCTTATCATCTTTGAAGTGATTTTAACACCCCCTTATGGATGATATGGCAGGGAGAGTGAGTGTACTCTCCTTAAAGCGCGTGAAAAAAGAAAAAAAGTTAGAATTTTTTAAAATTCTATACATGGCATTTTTTTTTGTCAATATATAATTAATATTTTAAATACTTTTTCTTGATATATTAACTCTCTACAAATATAGAATTAGTGGGTCTCCTTTTAATTTCTTTATTTATTTATTTTTTCATTTTGTTGTCTTCCCCAATACACTTTTTTTCTCGATTGAAACACCTCCTCCTCCATCTTCCTCCCACTTAAAAAAAAAATTATTTTCATTTTACTAATCCTTTACTAATTCGTAAAATTCAATATCAAAGTTATTTTATTTACGTTGATTTTGCTCTATATTATTGGTGTCGATCTTAATTTTGAGTGACCCATTTTGATTTCTAGATCTATTCAAATATTTCTCATAGAATTTATATTTTTTTTATCAACTTTCTTATGTAATCTTCATTACTTATTTGAGTTGACAATAAAACCTTGGCTTTTAAAAAAAATTCTTCCTCCAAAAGGGTAAATGCATGGGGTGGATTCGAAGAAGATAATGTGAATATTATAGTGAATAATTTCATTCTAGTTACTTAAAAAAATTATTGAATAGTGTAGAAGAAAAGTAAGTATTGAAGGTTGAAATGGTGAAGAACAAGGAAGACGAAAGATAGGGGGAGGGGGTATGCATTTATAAATTAATTAATTAATATAATTAATATTAAAACTGCTTAATAGAAAATAATGAATAAGTAAAAAAGAACTAAAAATTAATGACGTGGTACCTACATGGTTATGACGTGGAGCTTACGTGAATATGATGTAGTGGGTGAGAGTGGTGTTACGAGTGAAAAAAAATCACTTAAAAATAATAAAAGTGATATTTAAACGCTCGTATAATTTAAGTACTATAGCGAGTTTTCGTATTAAGTTCAGAGGAGATTTAATGTATTTTTCCTTTTAAAATCAAAGAAGTATCTATCTTTTAGTTACTTCGTAAACAATGACTATATTATTTCAATAGGCACTTGTTGATTTTTGGGCATTCACAGAAATGTCCCTATTTTGAAGTGGTTTTAACTTTTGTCCTTCAGCAATTTAAATAATAAAAACGTAAAAATATACCCATAAAATTAAAGAAAAAACTATTAAAAAAAGTTCATAAGGAAAAAAAGATATTGTAAAGCGTAGCTTATGCCCTATATATAAAACATAAGTTCAGTTTTAAAACACTGAATTTATGTCTTGTAGTATATAAATATGTGCCTTCCGCAAGGTTATTTATGACTACTTTTGCACAAATTTCATAGATAAATATAGTAGTACAAGTTTTTGTTATTTGTAGTTTTGATGATTTGACAAACTTAGGGACCTCATAAAGGTACCGGGTTTTCTACTTGAGTATTGCAGGTGTATTGTTCGAAGTATTGCAGATAAAACAAAACTCAGGGACCTAATAGAGGTACCAGGCTCTCATGATGACGAGTCAGTCAACTGCCAGCTGGAGATGGTGCAGAAAGTAGGTGCACACTTTCCGATGGCGTCAGAAAGTGTGACCCTTCCAGCCAATGGCAAAGAAGTTTAGGAAAGTGACTTGCCCATATAAAAGGCACTTTCCTAAACACTTCTCTCCAGTTTTTGCAACTTGATAAACACTTTTCAAGAACTCTTGCAAAGGCTAATACAAAGCAAAGGCAGAATCATTCCTAGGACAACAGCAACATCTGGAGCTTTTCGTCTAGTTGTTTAGGAATTTATTCTCTTGTTCTTAAATTGTAAACCACTCCTAAATCTATAAAGGAATTGGTGTGTTGTGTTCAAAGTCTAGGTTGTCCAGGTGGGATAGCTTAGTGGGTAGATTGTTTTTTCTACTTTGGCTTGTTGAGCAATAGAGGTCTATTGCTTAACGGTAAGATTGATAACTCTTTCTTACGTTTGGTGTAATCGTGTTTCGCTTTTGCTTTTGAAGATTAGTGAAAACGATTGAAAATCCTGTGAGACAGGTCGTGGTTTTACTCCCTTAAGCAAGGAGGTTTCCACGTAAAATCATTGTGTTGATTTTACTGCATTTAACTTTCTGGTAATTTTCTGAAGTAAAGTAAGGGACCTGGTCCATTACTCGTAAAGTGAAAGCATACATTCTATCAAGTGGTATCAGAGCAGGCACTACCTATTTGGTTAACACCAAGGAAGTGATTTTGTTCTAAGAATGGCAGCTCCACTTAACCTCGAAGAAGGTCCGTCATCACACGGACCTCCTCGTTTCAATGGACACTTCTACAGTTGGTGGAAAGTTAGAATGCACGACTATCTCATGGCTGAAGATAGCGAGTTATGGGATATTATACTAGATGGACCCTTTGTTCCAATGATGGAAGTAAAGGATGGAGAAAGGACCATTACTGTTCCAAAGCCCAGGCAGAAATATGATGATGCTGACAGGAAAAAGATTGAAAAGGTTTTCAAAGCTAAAACTCTTCTGGTCTGTGGGATAGGACCTGATGAGTACAACAGAGTGTTAGCCTGTGAGTCTGCTAAAGAAATTTGGGATTGCTTGTTGACTGCACATGAAGGAACTGAACAAGTCAAAGAATCCAAGATTGATATGCTCACCTCACGATATGAGAACTTCAAAATGAAGGAAGGAGAAACTATACATGACATGTTCACCAAGTTTTCTTCTATTACAAATGAGCTGCGAAGTTTGGGTGAACCTATAAGCATGACCAAACAAGTCAGGAAAGTGCTTCGAATTCTTCCAAAGTCTTGGGAGAGCAAAGTTGATGCCATTACTGAAGCTAAAGACTTGAAGGTGCTGACCATGGATGCCTTGATTGGCAATCTTAAAACACATGAGATGAATCGAAACTATGATTTGTCAAAAAGGGAAATCAAGAAGGACAAATCATTGATGTTGAAGTATAAATCAGATGAAGATTCAAGTGATGATGATGATATGGCATATCTCATCAGTAGATTTCAAAAGATTGTGAGAAAGAACAAAATGTATAAAAGAGGAACAAATGGGACTCGAAATGCTGCTCAAGGAGATACTTGCTACAAGTGTGGAAAATCTGGACACTTCATCAGAGAGTGTCCTTTGCTCAAGACTGAAAACAAGGAACATCAAAAACACAGGGGTGACAAAGAAAACAAAAGGGACCTGGTACTTGGAAACAGAGATCGTAAAGCTGCTGCTGATATGGTTGTCAAAAGAGCTCTTACTGCATGGGGGGATTCTTCAAGTGATTCAGAAGATCCTGATGAGTCAAAAGATGTGTCTATGGTTGCTGTGCATGAGGAGGAAATTGTCTTCAATGAAATGTTTGCTCTCATGGCACACACAGAAAATGAAGAGGAGGACAATCAGGTAACTCTTCTTGACATGAAAATTGACTTGGATAAATATTCTCTTAAGAAATTAAGAACCTTGGCAAAAGTCATGCTAGATTCTGTGATAGATTTAACATCTGAAAGAGATGCCATGAATGCTGAACTTGAAATTTTAACTGAAAACAAAGTTCAATTTGAAGAGACAATGGCAAGAATGGTGTCTCTAGAGTTAAAAAATTCTGAACTTAAGCATCAGTTGTGTCAGTTTACTGAAGAAGCTGAAAAGCTGAATGGAAAGCCAAACAGTTTGCAAGCTGAAATTCAAGAAAAATTGAAAAAACTCCGAGACAAATCTCAGATTGTCACTTGAAAAGAATAACAAATTAGAACAGGATGTTGTGAAACTTAAGGAGGAACTTGAAAAATCTCTTAAGTGGACCAAATCCTCAAAACTGCTGTCAAATGTGACAAATCAGAGTAATTTCAATTAGAAAGGACTAGGAAGTCTGAACATAAGTCCTCCTTATAATCCTCACAGTAAGTATGTGTTTGTGTCTGACAATCTGTTGTGTCTGCATTGTGGTAAGAATGGACATTTGAAGAATGAGTGTGTTAGCTGGAAAAACTCATGTGAAAGATACTCTAATTATGCTGAAAGACAGAATGTACCAAATGAGAAACCTGGTCCTAAAGAACCTGTCTCAACTCACAGATTTTCAAAGAACAAATCTGTTCCTGCTCCTAGGTCCTTTGTTAGAAAGATTCAAAGTCTACCATATTGGACGAAGTACAATCTGATCACTCCTTTGTCTGCCTACTGGGAACTCAAGCTGAAATGGGTTCCCAAGCTTAACAAGTGATTTTTGGTGCAGGTGAGTGAGAGGGGCAGCAGTCAATGTTGGTATATGGATAGTGGTTGCTCTAAACATATGACTGGTGATGTAAAGAACTTCCTCTCACTCAAGACCCTCCAAGGTGGAGGTGTCTCATTTGGTGATGGCAAGAAGGGGTACATTTTGGGAGTTGGCAAAGTAGGAAGATCTCTTGAAGATTCAATTGACAATGTTTACCATGTGGATGGGTTGAAGTACAGCTTGCTAAGTGTGTCACAAATCTGTGACAAAGGAAATGAGGTCAAATTTACTTCTGAAAAATGCACTGTGGTGAGTTTAACTACAAACAAGGTAATTCTCACTGCACACAGAAGTAAAATATGTATGTGGCAAACTTGGAAATCTCTCATGGAGATGACTTAACATGTCTCAGTGCTCAAAATGAAAATGCTGATCTCTGGCATCGTAGGCTGGGACATGTGAGTTCATCTTTATTGAATAAGTTGATTTCAAAGGACCTGGTCCGAGGGTTGCCCAAAATGAAGTTTGCTGAAAATAAAATATGTGAAGCTTGTGTTAAAGGAAAGCAAATCAGATCATCATTCAAGCCCAAGAATCAGATTACATCATCAAGAACCTTAGAGCTGATTCACATGGACCTCTGTGGACCCTTGAAGGTTCAAAGTAGAAATGGAAAGAAGTACATCTTGGTGATTGTTGATGACTTTTCAAGATACACATGGACGAGATTTTTGAGATCAAAGGCAGAGACAGCTGATGAACTGGTGGTATTCTTCAAAACGATTCAAACCAAATTGAATCAAGTTGTTTGCAGCATTAGATCTGATCATGGCACAGAGTTTGAAAACTCAACATTGGATAGATTCTGTATGGAAAATGGTACAAGCCACAACTTCTCTGCTCCAAGAACTCCTCAACAAAATGGAGTGGTGGAGAGAAAGAACAGAACCTTGGTGAACATTGCCAGAACTATGATTATTGAATCAAATCTTCCTCAAAGTTTCTGGGCTGAAGCTGTTAACACAACATGTCATGTTACCAACAGGTGTCTAATAAGAGCTGTGTTGAACAAAACTCCATATGAACTGCTCAACAACAGGAAGCCAATGCTGAACTATCTTAGAGCTTTTGGATGCAGATGTTTTGTGCTGAATAATGGGAAGGATGATCTGGGAAAATTTGATCCCAGAAGTGATGAAGGAGTATTTGTTGGATATTCTTCATCCAGCAAAGCCTACAGAATATTCAACAAACGAACACAATGCATTGAAGAGAGCATTCATGTTGTGTTTGATGAAATGGAAGCTTGAAGAATGATGGATCAAATGATGATGATGATGTACTCAGAATGCTAACATCCAAGAAGATTGAAGGTGCTGAAACTGATGCAGATCAACAACTGAATAATGATTGTGATGATCAGAATCACAGTCCACCTGAAGAGGATGCTGAGGTTGAACAGGATGATAGGGTACCTGGTACTACTCAAAACTCCAGCCAGAGTACATTAGACTCCCCAAAAGATGATGTCATTCCTGATGAAGAAGATCATGATGATCTGCCAAATCAGTCTGCTGCAAGGTCAGGGTGGAAGCATAGTTCATCACACCCTCTTGATAATCTCATTTCTCCCTTGAATTCTGGGATTCAAACTAGATCAAAAACAAGAAATCTAGTTGCATTCTCAGCATTCATATCATCCATTGAGCCTAAGAATGTCAAAGAAGCATTAAGTGATGCAGACTGGATTAATTCTATGCAAGAAGAACTTCATCAGTTTGAAAGAAGTAAGGTATGGTACCTGGTTCCTCGACCTGAAGGCAGAACAATAATAGGAACCAGGTGGGTATTCAAAAACAAACTTGATGAAAATGGAGTTATTACTAGAAATAAATCCAGGCTGGTGGTGCAAGGATACAATCAAGAAGAAGGAATTGACTATGATGAGACTTTTGCACCTGTTGCCAGAATTGAAGCTATTAGAATCGTAATAGCTTATGCTGTATCAAATGGATGTGAAGAGTGCATTTCTGAATGGAGATCTCAAAGAGGAGGTGTATGTCAAGCAACCTCCTGGTTTCAAAGATGCAAAGCTACCAAATCATGTGTTCAGATTGAATAAGGCATTATATGGTCTGAAACAAGCTCCAAGAGCTTGGTATGAAAGATTGTCAAAGTTTCTGCTGAAGAATGATTTCAAAAGAGGCAAGATAGACAATACTTTGTTCTTACTAAAAAAAGAACAGGAATTGCTTATCATTCAAGTTTATGTGGATGACATAATTTTTGGAGCTACTTCAGAACATCTCTGTGAAGAATTCTCATCATTAATGGGAAGGGAGTTTGAAATGAGTATGATGGGAGAGTTGACATTCTTTCTGGGGCTGCAAATCAAGCAATCATCAAATGGAACTTCAATATGCCAGGAGAAGTACATCAAGGGGCTGTTGAAGAAATTCAATATGTTTGATTCCAAACCTATTGACACTCCTATGGGAACAAATTCCAAGATGATAGTAGAAGAATCTGATCCCCTTGTGAATCAGACAATGTACAGAGGAATCATTGGCTCCTTGCTATATCTGACTGCCAGCAGGCTTGATATTGTTTATAGTGTTGGAATGTGTGTCAGGTTTCAAGCATGGCCTCGTGATTCACATCTGAAGGCTGCAAAACGCATTCTCAGATACCTGAAGAAAACAGGGGACCTGGTTCTCTTTTATCCTGCAGGTGATACTTTTGATCTGGTTGGCTTTGCAGATGTTGATTTTGCAGGTTATCAAGTTGACAGGAAAAGCACCTCTGGAATGGCTCATTTCCTTGGATCATCACTTGTCTCTTGGGGCACTAGGAAGCAGAACTCTGTAGCTCTCTCAACTGCTGAAGCTGAATACATAGCTGCTGCAGCTTGTTGTTCTCAATTGCTGTGGATCAGGCAACACTTAGAAGATTTTGGGATCCACATCAAAGCAATTCCTTTAATGTGTGACAACACTAGTGCTGTGAGTATGGGAAAAAACCCAGTTCATCATAAGAGAACAAAGCACATTGATGTTAGACATCATTTTTTGAGAGATCATGTTGAGAAGGGAAATATTGTGCTCACATACTGTCCAACAGAGGAACAGATTGCAGACATCTTCACCAAGGCTCTCAGCAAGGATCAATTTGAGAGAAATCGACTAAAGTTGGGGATGTTGATCTCCAAGTGATGTTTTTAGCCTTCAACAGTAGAACTCCCTTGATGGTTAGAATTGCTGTGCAGGTATCCTTTGTGTGAATTTTAAATATTTGTTCAAGATCACTTTTTGTATCTTTCGTAGGTATACTCTCAATAGGGACCTGCTCAGCAAAAGAAGAGGCTAGAACAATTAAGGAATGAAGTTAAACTCTATCATGGTACCTGGTACCTGTCCAGGTTAGCATTTTTACATTAAATTTAAAATAAAAATTTGACCGTTGAAAATGCCACGTGTCAGTCATCGGTTACTCTGACCGATCAGTCCAATCGTTTCTCTCTCAAACGACGCATCTAATCAAGGACCTGGCACCTTTTCACGTCTTTTAAAAAGGGGTCTTTTCTTCTTGAAACTCTCATCCGTCTCTTAACTTTATCTCTCTCATTTATCACAAAGGCCTCTCACATTCAAAGGCAAATCTGTCTTCATCTTCTTTTTGTTCTTCAACGACCCCTTCCAGTATCACAAATATGTCTTCTTCTTCATCTTCTTCTAAGCAAATGCTGGACGTACTTAGTGAAATTGCACCCCTCGCATTCTATTCTCCAACCCCTGCTCAAACCAGCAGTCCTCTCCCACCCAGTCCTCCACAAAATACTCCAGATAACCCTTTCTTCTCCATCGATCTAAACACCTCTACAGTACCTGGTACATGTGAAGACATGTTGCCTGACAATATGTTTGAGGGAAATCTACCAAAACACAGGGCTTCAGAGTCAAATATTCTAGCAGCGAGTAAGGAACTCGTGATTGAGAGCCTGGCAATGATGAGAGAAGAGGCCAAAACAGAACATACTGATGCCCTGGAAAGAGAAGAGGTAAGGCCTTCTCAACCCATTTTTGATAAAACCCCAGATTTGGGGCGGTACTCTTCTTCCTCTTCATCTGAATCTGCAAGTGAGGAAGAACCATTAAAATGGAAGGTGGAGAGTAGAAAGGGGAAGGAAAAGGTTGTGGAGGAGGCTCCTAGGAGAAGACCTAATACAAGGTCTGCTGCACAAAAATTGATGGTGGATGCCTTGAAGGCAAGTGCACGATCTGCTGCTGAAGTCAGAAGTGCACGAACTTTCAAAGTATCCAATTTTAAGATACCTAAAGAAAAATTGGTTGAGTTGTCTGGAAAAGAGGTTGAAAAGAAAAAGAACAAGAAGAAGTCAGAAAAGAAAAGAGAAAGGGTTACAAAGAAGGTTGAAAAGTCACAGTCAAAAGGGAAGAAATCTGAAAGGAAGAGGAAGCGGACACAGGAACCTGGTCCTCAAGCCAGGAAGGTTGAGAATGTCAACTTGCAGGAAGTAGTTGACAGTCTGAGGAAACAAGCAGTTCTCGCTGGAAGAGTGTTTGATATGGGGATTATTACTCTTCCGGGCATGGATTCTCTGCATGACATGGTGGAGATCCAGTCTTGGCTGCACCTGTTCAGCAAGAAATCTCCCATCCACCATAAGAAGAGGTTCGTGGATTCTATTACAATGTTCAATTTCTGGAAGATGGGAGTCTCCTCACACGTGTGAACAATGTTGCTATTTCTTTGAATGAGGAGGTGTTGGGCAAAATCCTCAGAGTGCCTACAGAGGGGACCCGGTCCGTGCAGGGAAAAACTTGCTCTTCAGAATTTGCATCTTTAATTTCTAAGACTCCCACAACCAAGGTTGCTGGGATCTATAAGAAAATTATGAAGAGTGACTATCAGCTGGTCTTCGAGTTTGTCAACAAAGTGATTCTCCCTCGCACTGAAAAGAGAACACTTGCTACTGCTGCTGACTTGTACGTCATGGAGAGGTTGTGCAGCTTTGAAGCTCTGTGCCTTCCTAGTCTCATGATTGAACACATTCACAAAATAGTTATTGAGAGGAAAGGAGTACATGGAATGGGGTATGGATACTTTCTCACTAAAGTATTCAAGCACTTTCAGATTCCTCTTGGTATTGGAAAGGTGGGGACAGTTAAACAAACCATCTCTGAGCACACCTTGTTTGAATGTGAGTGTATTGAAGGCAGAGGCTTACCAAAAAGCAAGATGGCTCAACTTCTTGAGGACCTGGATCAGCTTAAACACGAGACTGAAGAACTCACTGTGCGGTTGAGTAGTAAAGAGGCTGAAATTGCTGTACTCAAAGCAGAGCTGCTTACTGCACAGAGTGAGGGACCTGGTTCTTCAGTTGTACAAGCCTTGGAGAAAGAGAACAATGAGTTGAAGGCGAAGATAACTGCCCTGCAAGAAAAGGCCATCAAGGATAATGATGCTGCCAATGCACGACTCTCTCTTGTTATTCAGTCCCTGTCCAAAACTCCCCCCTCTTCCTAAACTTTAAATCAATCCTTCCCTCTGTCTCTTTTGTTGTGTGGCTACTCATCGTGTTAATGGATTTTTAGTTTGTTTTTAATGTATTTATGTTATAATGGCATGTTGGTTACTTTATTCCTTTGTTGTTCTTCCTATGTTCTTTTGTGAATGCTTTTCCTCTACTGTTTGATTGTTGATTCGCTCTGATCTTGTTCAGTATTTATGTTGACTCAATGGTTTACTGCATATCTTTTTTATGATGCCAAAAGGGGGAAGTAAACTGTAAGTAGCTAAATAAGGAGGAACATACTTTAAGGGGGAATATACAGTAAAGGGGAATACACAGTCAGGGGGAACGATTTTGGTATCATTGTTTGTCATCATCAAAAAGGGGGAAAATGTTATTTGTAGTTTTGATGATTTGACAAACTTAGGGACCTCATAAAGGTACCGGGTTTTCTACTTGAGTATTGCAGGTGTATTGTTCGAAGTATTGCAGATAAAACAAAACTCAGGGACCTAATAGAGGTACCAGGCTCTCATGATGACGAGTCAGTCAACTGTCAGCTGGAGATGGTGCAGAAAGTAGGTGCACACTTTCCGATGGCGTCAGAAAGTGTGACCCTTCCAGCCAATGGCAAAGAAGTTTAGGAAAGTGACTTGCCCATATAAAAGGCACTTTCCTAAACACTTCTCTCCAGTTTTTGCAACTTGATAAACACTTTTCAAGAACTCTTGCAAAGGCTAATACAAAGCAAAGGCAGAATCATTCCTAGGACAACAGCAACATCTGGAGTTTTTCGTCTAGTTGTTTAGGAATTTATTCTCTTGTTTTTAAATTGTAAACCACTCCTAAATCTATAAAGGAATTGGTGTGTTGTGTTCAAAGTCTAGGTTGTCCAGGTGGGATAGCTTAGTGGGTAGATTGTTTTTTCTACTTTGGCTTGTTGAGCAATAGAGGTCTATTGCTTAACGGTAAGATTGATAACTCTTTCTTACGTTTGGTGTAATCGTGTTTCACTTTTGCTTTTGAAGATTAGTGAAAACGATTGAAAATCCTGTGAGACAGGTCGTGGTTTTACTCTCTTAAGCAAGGAGGTTTCCACGTAAAATCATTGTGTTGATTTTACTGCATTTAACTTTCTGGTAATTTTCTGAAGTAAAGTAAGGGACCTGGTCCATTACTCGTAAAGTGAAGGCATACATTCTATCAGTTTTGTTGGGCTAGGTCTTTTCGGAAATATCATGCAAGTTTGATTCAAAACAGATAATATCATACTATGTAAAAGAGTATCTTTGAACTGACATAGACCAACATCTAATTTCAAAGCCAATGGCTGATGAAACGAGTATGAAGATGGTAGAGTGATAGCGTATTACTATCTTTACCATGCCGAAGATAGCTTCAATACATACATACACACAAGTAAATGTTCGTTCATACGAGTAATTTTACTGTATCTCAAAAAATTGATCTATGGATCATGGTAATGTACCACGTGAAACTTAGTTCGAGAGGAAAGATTGTTAGTCATGCAAAAACAACACCCATATTGATAGAACTTGTATTCTTTAATTTTCATACTCAAAGCTCGAATTAATTCATACTGAACTCATGCTGCAATACATATTATACCAAGCAAACAACTTCCACAAGAAACATAATCATATACCACAGACAAAGCAGAGAAAATGCATATGAACCCTCTCCATCAGCTTCTAAGCCTTCTTATTTGTTATGGATCTTGCCTTCAAGTTCAGAAAAATTGCCCTAAACATGCCAGGCCAAATATGAGGGAAAAACATTAGTAATATTCACTCTTTTAGTAGAACATATTTTTAGTAGTGATTGAAACAACACGAAAACAGAACTTTGATTGCTAAAAGGTGAGACATGACAAGTAACTAAACTTGGCTCAAATTCAACTTGCCAAAGGATACATAACAAAAGCATCGATCATGAACAAATACTCACCAGCATGAAGCAACAAAACTGTGGAACAGAACGCGGAACTGCAGGGGCATGTACTGGTAGTTGATCCAGCCAACAATTGGCCAAAACTGCATAATATCATACTTTAAGTTTTAGTTATACTAATTTGGTATGACAAAAAAAAAACAGAATTTCTCTCCGCGTTTGTTGTGTAAAAAGATTTAATTGTACGATCCTAATACCTTCCATGCAGTGAGTTGAATGGAGGGATAGTCCTTTCGAACCTTGTTTTTGACAAGACCCCATGGCCTTCCTGTTATACAAGAATTAGCGTCGTGTCAGATATACCTACATTGTTGACTCTGAATATAATGACAGTTCAAGAATATTAGATTTCCTCTGCAAAAAGAAGTACGAAGGTCAATTGATGGTAATTTGCAGTAGCTTATAGATATTGGAACTGCATCAAGATATTTCTACAAGATGTCAGAAAAAGTTACTCGAAGGAAGATTGTTGGCTTCCGATAGACTGCATTTCATCGTCATGTTTGTTAAATAAAGCACAGATATACAAATGGTCATACGAGAAGGAACATAATCTAATTGTCTATCTTTTTTGTTGATAACCGTATGTGACAACAGTATAACAAAGAGTGTTTAACCATCTCATCTAAAAGCTTAAGCTGTCAGAGAGAGCGGACTTTAATTTACTTTAAAGTATTCTCAACAAAATGCACTAGACGAACACTGCTTACAATCTAAATTTCTTAGCCACTGGCAATTTAACAGAGAAGATCATCAGGAAGACGAGTTTTCCTCCAGCATGTTGTATGACAACTCTCAGGCTAAGAAATGACCTGCACCATATTTGCTGTGTTGTCATAGTTTAAACTCTCCATGGTTTTATAGCATTAAGGAAAATAGAGAGATATAATATCGGATTTCGCAGACCATCATATATTGTCTCATCCTTAATTGGATCAAACCACGTATTAGGATAGGATTTCTACAGCTACCAACCAAGTGTTGGAAATCTTACGAAAAATACTCCACGAACACTTGCAAGAAATTCTCATAGCTTATATTTCACCAGGTACAAGTGTATACCCTAGGACTCAATAATCCCCTTCTAGTATAAAACTTCGGAGCACATAAACTAACAAAGATTCACAAAACGAAGCCCAAGCACAAGACTGTAGGAGGAAGAATATTTGTGTTCATCACTTTTTTCTCACTGCCAAAAAGCAAAAGGTGATAGAGACTATCAATGTCATTAAAAGCTTCGACGGATATAGAAGATGAATGAAAATAATGAATAGAAAGATCTGTTATAAACCAAAATGAAGGGCATCTTATTATGAGTAATAAAAGGATTTAACGATTGATTACTATTACGAGTAGAGAGTATCAAATGCTCAAAAAAATGCTATTTTTTCGTTCGTTCTCAATGCAGAGAAAACTCAATAACATCTGAAAATGTAATACTTATAGTCTTCTAATCAACTTTAACAAGATTGGAATTCAATTACTTAGCATTTGAAGATGAAACAAGTTAACGTACCTTCAACAACCAAGCCATAGTACATCATAAAAAAGAAGTTGTTCCAAGGAGATGTTGTTAACTGTTCCAACAAAACCTGCAAAATTCATCAAAAGAGAAAATGTTAAGATTTTAGTTAATTCATATTACTTTTGGCCATTAGACATAACAGTTGCATACTCTCTATCCTCCTCAGACATCACTTGTGGATTACTTATAGGCATATGAGTTGTAAGTGCGAAAGAAAAAAAAAAACTAGAAAACCAATACAAACAAAACACACAGTTTTCAGAATCTAACCTTTTGTGCAACAGTTTTATTACCCTTTTTTCCTTGAAATATCACATCCATCAATTTATGAAGAAAATGGCCAAAGGGTCCTGAATATGCAAATCCATACAGCTGCAATTTAAACAAACAAAACATATTTTTTTTTTTAAAAAAAAAAAACCCCATAATCAAACAAACAAAACCATTAAATTTAATTAACCTACCAAAAACTATCAATAATCATCAAGATTAGAGAACTAAAAAACATAATTCTAATAAAGAAATTTAAACAAATACCATTAGAAGAAGTAATCTTCTGAATTGAAGCCTTTTGATCCCAGAAATCTTCTGGGCAATTACATCACTGCACCCAACTAAAACTCCAGCAGTAATTGCCTAATCAAATTAAAAATACAAAAAAAAAGAAATTGTATGAAATTGAGGGCAGGGAAATTGGATTGGGAAAGGTATTACAATACGGGAAATCAAACTCTCGTAAAAATTAAAAATAAAATTCAATTATTCAACCAACTGAACTACTGAGATTCTCGTAAAAAAAATTAAAAAACAACCTTGGTTCTTAGAGGATGGAGTTGTAGTGCAATTAGATATTTTTTCCAACTTTGTTTAACAATTTCAGACATGATTTTGATTTTGATCTTAAAAAAAACACAGTTGACTGAAATTTAGCCTATATTGCTTATAAGCACTACTCAAATCTTCATATATAGAACTTCTTGATTCTCTATATTTAATTAATTAATTATAGTTTTAGTTAGTATTAGCACAACTAATTATTTATTTATAATTTTGGTTTACCACATTTCATGGAAACCTCCATATATTTGACTGGAAAATCTAAGACTCAAAAATACTTTTTCTGTTTTTCCTCTTATCTTTTTCCATTTTCAGTTTTATTAGGGTTGTTTGGTTTGAACACAAGTAATTTAA
Organism: Solanum lycopersicum; assembly: GCF_036512215.1. NCBI lineage: Eukaryota > Viridiplantae > Streptophyta > Magnoliopsida > Solanales > Solanaceae > Solanum > Solanum lycopersicum. The sequence goes on from NC_090805.1 coordinate 38,951,288, forward strand.
AATTACTTATTAGTATATATTGTTTGGTTTATTATAGTTTAGTTCAAAATATGACTCTATTTGTTATTTTTGGTAAAAAAAAAAGTGTTCCTTTAATAAATATTTTATTTCTTTTTTTTAAATGTTATTTTAATAAAAATATTGTAATCGATTAATAACATCATAGGATAACTTTTGGAAAAAAAAATTCTTAATAAAATAAGATTTCTTTCCAAAGTGAAGAAGATATACATCCATAAATATCATAAGTTTGAAACTTTAGGATACAATAATTATAATGTCATAAAATATGAAAAATTATTACATTGCTTCAAATCATATATTATCTTTAAATATCATCAAAAGGAGTTATTGTTTCATATTAAGAAAAAAAGAAGATTACTTTCCTCTTTTATCTTTGCTAAAGAGATGTTAAAAGGGAAAAAAAAGTTAAAATAATATTTTATTTTTTTAAAAAAAAATATGTTCAAAAGAAAAGAAATAATATGTCTATAAGAGAAAGAGACATTTTACCCAAAAGTATTAGTAGAGCGTTTTTAAATCAAATTATTAAATAAAGTATTTTTATTTAATTTTATATAATTTGAGGCATTTTTACCCCTTTCCATAAAAATATAACCGTATGACATAATTTCATAAAAAAGAAAAAATTGCTTATCTACAAAATTATATTTTCCGTCTTATTTAATACAAAAAGGGTGTGAGGAACTTTAAGGTGTTTTTGTTATCATCATTTTTTTTTTTAGCTTAATTGATTTTGCCATTTTGGTTAATATAAAATTTTATATATCGTTTTAAAATTTTTGTTAATATTTTATACCCTTTAGACTCCGGACTCGCTACATTGGTGCCATTTACAGGTAATACTTGGCCAAAACCCTGTAAAGTGTTGTTTTATAAACTTAAAATTCTTACTCCGTTTCTATTAGTGAAAATAAAATAAATCGCACATTCAATAATTTTTATTGATTACTGAAGGATTGCTTTTATGTGTTTTATAAGGCATAATCCTCTTCCCTTTCTATTCTTTTTTCACATTTATAGTTTGTTAGAACTGAAATTGAGAATTGATTTATGCATTTTTGAGAGGTAGGTATATGTATACTTCTATGCAATTACGTGCGTAGAATATATAGCATAAGTTAAACAATGAGAAACTCTATATAGGATACCTATTTATTTTATGCATAGAATAACCAATACATGAATAATTATACCCCACATAACTCTTGTATTGCTAATAATACTAATGCCTTGCATAAACAACACTGATCCCTACATTACTAATACATGCATGACTAATTTTTGTGTTACTAGTCGTATTTGTATAGCGTCTCTTAGCATACAAATACGAATGTGAACTCAAAAAAAAGTTAACTTTTGATTGAACTCTGGAAGGTAAATGTTAAAAGACAACACCATATCTTTAAGGTACACCAAAATACATTTTTAACGAGGTTTTTGTGACAGTATATACTACGCCAGTGATGGATCAGAGTCATTTTCACTCCCTGGCCTGACAAAGAAGTAAGCAATATGGTTTGTAGTTGCAACGGGATAGGAACAAGTTTTCAGGTCACAGATTTATGGTACACCACACCAAAGAGTTCAATTGTAAGTACTACAACTGGCAGCTCCCTGAAATAATGGAACTATCTGCACAAGCACGAACTAGCTGCATACAGACATGGGGAATATTGACTCCAACGGTGATTAAGACGGGTCTCAAATAAACAAGCAAAAAAACCTTCTACCCCGTTGTTTGACTTGGCACAAGGTCGCTGGGAAGAACATAATCAAGAGGGCCAATTTGGCGCTCCTATATAAGGTGAAACCAGTTATGAGAATTTCACATTAGCAGGGGGGGAAATGCCGATGATAAGAATGCTTAAAATGCCATTTTGGAAGTTTGCTACCTTGATGGGGGCAGATTTTTAATTATTTCCTTCTCCCTGTGCCAATAGTCAGCAGCTCAAAGCTCCTCAGGGCATGGTCCCTGCTCTCTTTTGCAACAGTAGCACGAGTAACAGACGATGATTTGGCTTCAAATCCAGGTTGATTCTTTTGCGAAGAGGAGCTTGGTCGGCTGCTTGACATCACAGCCCTCCTTGAGGTGCTGTCGGTGCGAGACATGCGACCTCTTTCAGAATCAGCCTGCTGATGGAAAACCCAATTAGCTGTTAGACACTAGTAGAAATTCCACGTAGAACCAATTGATGAATGCAAATTGAAAAGACAGTTGAATAATGTGCAGGCCACTGCTGCAATAACAAATACAAAAAGATATCAAGTCCATAGCTCACCACATCTCTGGAGGATGATAGATGCTCTGAAGATCTATGTCTCAAACGGTCCCCCGTAAAACCAGTTCCAGACACATTCTTTCGAGCAAATGCCTCTGCAGCACCAGAAAACTTATCTTTAATATCCTGCCCCACTGCAAAAGATCAGACGAATGTAAGAATTAACTTCCGACTATTGTCTGCTATCATGATTCACGAAATTCAACTTATAGAACCAACCCCCTTCCAGTCCCAAAAAAAAAAGATTGTTCTTTTTTGTTTTACTTGTGCTTCCAGTTATTTATGCTCTCTTCTTTTTTTCATGGGTATAGAGTAGATCAAGAAAAGCCCATAACAAACAATCCCTGTTTTCATCACCTGTTATCTATTCCTTGATCAATAGCACCTTAAGCTCCATAGCATAAAAAGGGGAAAAAGGAAAAACAACTCGCTTATTTAGTCAGTTGTGTTGAGGATGTAATTAAATAATAAAATATGCTCTCTTGAATAGCTTAAGCTTTTAGATGAGATGGTCACACACTTCAATATGGCATTAGAGCAGACAGAGGTCCTGAGATCAAATTTCACCGCCACACCTTGTTAAAATGAATTTCACATGCTTGGCTTATGAAAAAAAAAATCAAGCCCACACGTAAGGAGTCGTGCTGAGGATATAATTAAATAATAACAGTATGCTGTCACTAAAAGCTTAAGATTTTAGATGAGATAATCACACACTTTAACAAAGTAGCAATACAGCTCATATCAATTTGTAGTTTATGGATGATGTTCTAAGTCAGAGGTACAATGGTTTTATTTTTATTTTTTTGATAAAAGTCAGAGGTACAATGGTTAACCAATACGACTTATGAACTCTGCTATATCCTTTAGCAGTTAACCAATTTATAAACATGGATATAGCTCATAAAGAGATTAGGCTTCCTCAAGATTGAAGTCATTGGTGGCGTATTGGCCTATTGAGTAGGAGATTGAAACCATTGATGGGCAATCTCATATCCTCCACTCAAAAAGCTTGTGTAATAGGGAAGCAGTCATCAGGGATGTTTTCCTTATGACTAATGAGATCAAGTCGAGACTAAGGAGCAGAAAACCGGAGACATTATGCAAGCTAGTTGTGAAGAAAGCTAGTAAGCATGTTATCAAATTCTTGTTTTTGCAGCTTCTTGCATCCTGGGAAAGATAGAAACTGAATCTATTGATACATTTCGTATGAGATGTTCCATAATGGTGAATAGAACACTGTGATTTCTTTGAATGGAAAGAAGGTAGACATCCTATTGTGCACTCATCTCCCTATTTTTTTTATGACAATTCTCAGTTATCTGCTGGAACAGGCAATTGCTACCCCAGTTGATTCTGCTTTGGATAAAGGAAAATATATTGAGATCCATGTTTTCTTATAATGAAAATCCTGCTGGAACAGAGGTTTCTTTATCACATCTCCTCTTCGCGGATGATACTCTGATCTTCTATGACCCACACATGTGCTCGTTTATTTCTATTATGTACATGTACCTAAACAACTATATCTCAATCCCAACTATTTAGCATCCCTCAAATGGTTTATTTATCCTATTATGTTTGTACGCTCAACTTTCACAAAGATAATTTAAGTGCAGAATCAAGCCCACCAGATAGTCTAGATAATTGAGAAAGTTGAAAAAAAGACAGAAAGGATGGAAGAAAGTACCTATCAAAACCAGTTTACGTTACACTTATAAAATTGACAAATCAAACACACCGACATTCTTTATATCTTCCTTTCATATCCCATCATCAATTGGTTAGAGAAACTAGTGAGGAACTTTTACCACGGTGGAACAAGGGATAAGAGATATCACTTGATAGGGTTGGGAGTGATGAATCCAATGGGAGTGAAAGCTTTTGACCATTGGCATTGGAAGATTTACCACATTCAACCAAACTCTCGATTAACGATTATATGTATTAGAAAATAAGGAGGTCACCATAGAGTAAGGTACTTCTCTCTATAATATTGATGTCATGAATACAAGTTGTTCGAATACATAGGTTTCATGTTGAAACTTGTCGATGGTAATAGGATACGATTTGGCTAGACATATAGTGAGGAGACATGAACAAAAAGAAGAATCTCCAAAGTATAATCTTTAGAAGTTGACAAACATACCACAATAATGGAAATGTTTAGGAGAAAAGGAGGACAAGTGTTTCATGAAATTTCTTTTTTTCAAGAGGCTTAGGCTTATTCATGACCCAAATGGGACAAAGCAGGCGACTTCCTTCACAAGATATATAACCACATACAAATGGGGAAGATGAGAATTATACCAAAATAGATAAGAAGCAAATACCTTTGACGGGTAAATCATACTACAATCCCTTGCTCAATGGATATGACTAAAAGGCCTTTAAGAAAATCAATATGACTAAGACAATCAAGAACTTTCTGCACCTGATGCAATGTGAGATATAATCCTTAGAACGGACAAATTGAGAAGGAGATGTAACATAACGAACTGGTGTTGGGCGTCTATCACTTCTTTTTTTGAGAAGGCTATCACCCATTAGTGATTACTACACTGCAATTTTGCAGTAAATCTACAGACCTTAGAATACTCTTTGTTTAATATAACCTAGGTACCACTAAAACAGTGTGGTGGATGATATGGTTCTGGAGGTTGGAAAAGCTGGATGCCAAAAGGAAGAAGATCCAGAAGACAACTGCTCTTTCAACGGTTCAGACAACTTGATGAGAGAGAAAATAGAGAATGTCTAGAGTACAGGACAAAACCTGCATGGAAAGTAACAGTGAACTTATTCGTTTGTATTTTATCTAATGAAAATATTCCATTTTGTGTTAATAGTTGGATAGGATATTTTTTGGGGAAATTGATATTTAAAGGTGACAACATTATCTTAGTGTGATACTCAATGAAAGGAATTTGATTCAAACGCAATATATAACGAGCCTATCTTCGGTTAACTGGTTAAGATATATCAAATCAAATTTTGTCCCAGTTTTGCTGAGGTAACACCTACTTTCAACTTTACAGAACCATAAATGAACGAAATTTTATTTGATGGATTTCATCAAGCTAATAGAAGCTGGAACAAACCCATTGCGCTTGTCTATAGGAATCTATGCATGTGAGCATGGGACAGAGCATTCATCCTCCAAGATTAAGGAAAATGCTCTGAGTTATAGCAAATGTGCATGCTTGAGCAATGCACCCCACTCTTTCCCTCTCTGCATGCACATCCAAGCTTGCCTGTGGTATCAAGCAAGCCCCGGAGAACCACTAATTATTAAATTGACATTGTAGTGCTGCAACCAGTTATGGCTTATTTCTCAAAAAAGCTTAAATTAGACTGGATATGAAGGAAAATCACCAAGACCGCAAAGTTGAATTAATATCATATATAAGCAGCTCAAGCAGCTTGCAACTTAAAGCTCTGTCTCTCTAGGGAAGAGGAATACCTGGGGGCTTCTCCGCTCTTTCAACAGATGGTCCTGGATTCAAAGGTAATCTCCCAATTGCTTGCTGGAAAAAGGCATCAAATGTTAGAAAACTGCCTCTTAGGGAGGCCGAAATCAAGTCAGCAGATTAACAAGACAGACCCGTCCTCTTGAACTGGAACTAATTTGTGGATACTTCAAAGTCGTCCAGTCAAACACATAGTCAAATTGATAACCTGCCACAAGTACACCAACTTTATTATTGAAAAAGGTGATGGAAATTAATATTACTAGAAAGGACACAGAAGTAGCAACCTAGAAGAATAGCAGAAACAGCTAGCATCACCACATAGAAAGTGTACCTTCTCTAATGAAAAGGTCACGGAAAAGCCTCTTCAGGTACGAGTAATCTGGCTTGTCATCAAACCGCAAAGATCGGCAGTAATGAAAATATGATGTGAATTCTGATTGATAGGATTTGCAAAGTACCTGTTAATAGTCAATAGAAACCCATTGAACTAGGTTGCTTATGCAATTTGACGCATACACAGTGCAAATTTAGCGCCGCAGAACTTTCCTCTAAATCAGACTTTCAAGATCTCATATAAGTACAAAAACAAAGTAATGCACCTCTATAGGTGTAAGCATCTTCTTCTCGCTGATCTTGTCATATTTCTGCTTTTTGGTGCCAGCTCTCAGACCTTGCCATGGAAGACTGGTATGGGCAGCAAATGCTTAGGCGCAGAAGAGAATTAATTTATATCAAGAAAAAAAGAAAAGGAACCAAAAATCAACTAAAACTCTAGGTCTCAACCTTCCCCTCAGAAAATACATTAGCACGTAGCCAAGAGACTCTAGATCATCTCTTCTGCTTTGTTCTACATTCAAGCAATAGAAAGGAAGTCAAACTATATACAAACCAAGAAAATATGAATAGATGCTGAAAATAATTTCATCTATACTTACCAACTCCAAGATGGGTGTTAACACTTGCATAACGAGCTGTGCCTGTGAGGTTTTTGTTTTCCCTGAATATGAAAGACATAGTTCATTCAACCAATCATAATTAACCACAGTCATCCAACCAATCCCCATCTAAAGGGGAAAAGACAAGATCTAAGAAAGAAAAGCATCATAAAGAAGAAATGTCAAAGCTTAAAAGTTCCAACTTCATTTAATGGGATATCCACCGTTTAAGATCGGAACTTTGTGTAACCAAAAATGCCAAAAAGAAAAAGGATTTATGAGCAGCTTCCAAGCAGAAAGAGGGGTACTTTGCTATTTTTCATTTCTTAGGAACATAAACTCCATAGTCCACATGTAATGAAAATCTCAAAAGAGAGAATATTTATGTCTCAAACATAAGACTACTCTTCTTGTACTCAGGAATGGTTGCCCAACTCACAGTTGATTGTGTCTGAACATTTTCTTGTTTTCAGCTGATGCATGACACAAGACTGCCCGAAAAGTGATATGTCACCAAGTAATTTTTTCTCTAATAGATAGAATGCATTGACTATTTATTAATCGTTTATCACTAAAAGCACATCTCTGTTTAGATGTCCATGTCTTGTCCTACGTGATTTATGTGGGTACCATCTCAGCAATATTAACGGTAACAAAGGATCAACTGAGAAATTAATTTCAAGGTAAGAAGCTTCTCGGGAACAAATTTTCAACAGCATTCATATAGGACACAACTTGCAGAAAGGTTTTAAGATCTGTCCAGTATCAACAAGGGGGAAATGATAAATATTGTTTGCACAACTTTGTCAAAAGAAAAATATAGTTTGCACAAGAAATTACTTCAAGTGCCTCTCATTCTCAGCCTGGCACCTACTTAGGAAAACTCAATGTTACCGCTCTTTGGAGCGCTAACATTGGAAAAAGCCTTGCAGCTTGGTAAGGTTACAGCTAAATCATTTTTTCAGAATTCACTCTCTTTGACAAGATTTATAGCTGTTACACTAATACATGTGATACATAAGATACACATATTAACAGCCACCAATCACCTCTTAAACAAAATCAACCAATTCAGTTATGCCCACCCCTACTACTACTTAGAAAGGATGAAAATAAACCTCAAGAAGCTTCATTCAATAGCCACAGATAAAATTGAGGCAATATATTAATAGTATGTCTACGGTGAGAAGTCTTAGAATGCGAGTTTGATGCCACCTCTCATTTCTAGCACTTACACTCAGAACCACCTTTGACTCTTTTTCATTCAAGTATTAATAACAGGGATGCCACAACTGATGACAAAATAGCACCATTTTTGTACAAGTGAAAGATGCTTTTAGGGGTCATTTGATTTGTGAACAAGTTATACTGGAATTATAATGTGGGGATTACAAAATGGGAATTAAAAAATGATAAGGACATGATAACAAAATAGCACCATTTTGTATAAGCGATAGATGCCTTTAGGGGTTATTTGGTTTGTGAACAAGTTATACCGGATTATCATGTGGGGATTATAATATGGAATTAAATAATGATATGATTATTTAGTGGATGTACTTTTATTGCCAGTATGTTTGGTTATTCGGACAAAGAATGAGATATACAGGGTAAATGTAAACCATGATTTCACATAAGATTAACTTGGATAAACTTTTATTTTCAAGTTTAACCTTCATTTTCTTAAAAGAGTCCATTTGGCTTAGCTGGACTTAAGTGTCTTTTAAGTACCAAGTGTTGAAAAAATATTTTGAGTGCTGGAGTTGATTTTATAAATATGCTGCACTTATTTGTTTGGATAGAAGTATTAAAACTGAAAATAAGATGTTAATGTGTGAGGTTAAAAAGTGTTTTCCCTGTTAAAATGACTAAGATAACCTTAATCATGTTAAGTTTATAAAGAAGTGGATTGCTATAAGAATTATAATTCTAAGCTGATTCACATACAAATAAATTTGTCTCATTCCGTTTTGAATTCTACATTAATCGATAATACTGTTTTTAATAAATAAAAATTATTTATTAAATAACATACAATAATTAGATTTTATATTATCCTAATATTCATCTTAAAAGCTTCCATCTTGCCAACCCAAAGCACCACAATACAAAAAGAAAAGAACTTAAGAAGTTCCTTTTAACTTGAGGAATTTAATTAAGGATAGCTAATAGAAAAATATCCACATCATTTCAAGATGCGAGATCAAATTTTGGCTAGCCCCATTGTTCCTATTTGGATGACTTTCGTGATTACTATGATAGAATGCACCACTTATGTCATATAGGCATCTTATCACACCTGCAGACTCATTTGTTCTAGCATCAGACTACATTTCAGACTGGAAATCGACATGCAGGTCGCTCTGGGAAACCTCGGTCAAGTTGTAGCACTTACAAGAAATTGAGTCGTACCCGTGATGTGTAATATTCTCCACATGGTATCAAAGTTAGGTCCATCTCAATTCAATGTTCAACAATGTTGGGCACCCTTATTATATTGTCCACACTTCAGTTAACTATGTCCACATGTGCAGGGGAGTGTAGAAGCCTCACATCAGTAAAAGGATAGATAATTGGTCTCCATTATATGATCTTAGGTAATCCTCCCTCGTGAGCTAGCTTTTGGGAATGAGTATAACATAATTTACTATTGTAGGAATCCTGGCTATACAAGCGTTGCTAAATTTCATCTTGGCATTTTTAAAAAGTCAATACTTGAGAAGCTAATAGTTGGTCTAAAATCAACAAGTAGGTCCTCCATTATTCCTTGCTAAATATAGATTTTAACCTATAAATAGAATGTTACCCATTCCTCTATTAACTTATAAAAGACAAACGCTCCATACAGAGTTACCAAACAGGTTTTTTAAATATCCCCCGAGCAGATATGTTATTCCCGTGGAACTCTCCAAATGAAACATACCGAATACTGAAGCAGGATTATAAAATCAAATGTTCTCTACTCCAAAACGTCCAAAATGAAGCGGCAGAAAGAATATACTACAAAAAAAGATTCAAAGCATGTCTCTTTGTTATCAGGTAATCATTTTCAATACCAAATACGTTTGTTTTATTGTCCAAAGACCTAATCATTGTAGAAGGAAAAATCCACTTTAGTTGCATATCAATTCTTTAAGGACAAAAACATATATTATACCTGTAGGGTATGTGCTTATGTGTATGAAGATCTCTGTACTTCTTGGCAAGACCATAGTCAATAGCATATACCTGTTATAGCACGATGAGGAAAATGAAAAACAAACACTCGTTAAGCTACACAAGATTTCTATCATAAGATGCTTATGCTCTAAAAGGAATGGATACAGAAAAAGAATAAGAGGGAAAGAGAAGTTCAGCTATATACTTCTAAGTTCTAAGCAATCAGTGAAGTTTCAAAGGGCTCGAAAGATTAGCCTCGGTAAAAACTAAAGGATAACAACATAAACATTGAAGAAAAAGAAGAAATGCAAGATTGCTATTAAAATGCCACAGAAGCCATCATTAGTTCTGTCGACAAGCACATACTCATAATGCAACTTCAAACAGAAGAATGTAATTTTTCAACTGATGATCACAAAAATTGTGTCAAAAGTAAGAGAGCAGCAAAAATGTTACTCCTCCATCCCAAATTAAACATTCCTAGTTTAAGTGAAACACAAAGCAAAATATGTTTAACTCCTTTTTTTTTAATAAGTAAATAATCTTAGCTCCACTGATGCTGAAGAAACCTGTACAGACTGAATGAAATTCCCTAAACCTAAGATTATCAACTTGTCTGAATCCTCGGCAGGTAAACATGGACATACTCACATAGTCAGAAAGAACATCATAAAGAGCATACTTGATTAGCTTTTTTTTGGTAAGTAGTATACCTGATTAGCTTTACGCCCTAAACCCATTAAGAAGTTATCAGGCTTAATATCACGGTGAAGAAATCCTCTTGAATGCATATATTCAACCCTATTAATCTGCATATAAATTAAAATGAGCCTTGGACAAGCTAGCCACAACAATCATACAAGTGATTAATTTATACTACTGACCAACTGATCTGCCAGCATTAGGACTGTTTTCAATGTGAACTTCCTATTGCAATAGTTAAACAAGTCTTCCAAACTTGGCCCAAGAAGATCAATAACCATGGCACTGTATTCACCTTCAACTCCAAACCATTTGAGGTGGGGAATTCCCGCTTAAAAGCAAAAAAAAGAATAACAATACCAAGCCATATCAGTTTAAGTTAAGAAAAAGAAAAAGAATCACCAGTAATGAAAAGTGAAATGGCAGAAGCAATTACTCACTTCCTCCTTGTAGAAGCATATACAGCTTTGATTCATAATGAAGCTGAGGGTGCTTCGTCTTAACTGGTTCCTGGGAAGCAATAAATTAGATTCTGGAAATAGTAAAGCTCACATCAAAGAATCAAACCCCAAAACTAAACATAGTATTTGAAACACACAACTACAAAAATTGAAACAGAAAGCATTTGTGAGAAACTTTTATTGAGACTGGTAATGACTATAAATATACACTGATAGTAAAAAAGTTGCATAAAAGTGCAAAAAGACTTTACAGAACCCAACCAAGCTTAGGCTACTGCTTCAGAAGGACCCTAACATAACATCTAGTGATTCGGCCTCCTCAGCATATCTTTCATTACACCAAAAATAAAACCAAAAAAAAAAAAACCCGTCTTGATTGTCTGCACAGAATTGTATTTGTCTTCGGTGGCCAGAATAGCTTTGGTGGAGTGATTAATTGCGAAGCGAGCCTGAGATGGTTTGGGCATGTGAGAAGGAGATGCATGGATGCCCTGGTGCGGAGGTGTGAGACATTAGCATTGGATGCTTTCAGGATCGATAGACCGAAGAAGTATGGAGAGAAGTGATTAGACAGCACATGACGCACAGTTTCACCTTGTCGAGGACATGATCTTAGAAAGGAGTAGGTGGGGTACACGGTTTAAGATAAATTGTTAGTAGGTAGTAGTGCATTGTCTTGCTATTCGTCCATATTAGCAGATGTAGTATTGCTCTTGTCCTCGATTTATTTTACTATTTGTTATTTCTTGTGCCTCAACCTAAGTTGCTCAGACTCTTCACTTTCGATGTCGCACCCGCGTCTACACGACGTGGGTGTGCATGTGGGATCCGTACCCGATTTTGTCAACCGGTTTGGGATACTCTGACCAAATTCGAGGGAGAAATTTGGACAAATTTAATGATTTATGCAATCAAAACTTTCCTTTTATATATATTCCTTTTATATATAGAAGGAAATTGATGGAAATGGAAAACCTTGTATATATAAATTTCTATTGTCACTCCCCTACCTTTGATCTCCTTCCAAGATTCTCCTCTTGATCATTATTTTCTTCTAAGTTCTAAACATAATATCTCATAATTTAGGTTTTACAACTATATTTTAGCCAAATCCCTGCACTCGTATCCATACATGGATCCGTATCCCCGAATCTTAAAATTTAGGTCATAGAGGAATCCTAAAATTAGGTCATAGAAGATCCAATCTTTGGATCCGCATCCATATCGGACACCCGAACCGTAGTTCGAGCAACTTAGGCCTCAAAGATTGTATTGTTTAGTTGTAGTTTCCTTTCTGTTATTTTTGTTATTATTTCTTGTATTTTCATTACTTTCTTTTTCGGACTATTTTTCTTGAGTGGAGGGTTTATCAAAAATAATTTCTCTACCTATAAGGAAGGGGGGGTTGTGCACTCGACCCTCCCACTTTGTATGACACTGTGACTACACTAGATATGTTGTTATTGTAATTGCATTTGTCTTCGAAAGCTCTATAGTTCCTCTTCTTCCAAATAGCCCACCATATACAAGCAAAGCATTTGTGAGAAACTTAAACCATTGACAATAGAAGAATAGATGTGATAACATTATATTGAGGTGCCTCCCCAACCCATATACTTATTTCAATTAAGATTAACTTTTTTATTTTTTTGATAACCGAGATATCGGTCCTTTTGTGACCCCCCCGCCCTTTGGACTAATCACAACTTTCTAACTCGGTAGATAATGGGCCCCGCCTCTCTACTATTCTCCACTTAAATACTGGGTTTCGCTTTGCATGGTGTTGGGCTTGAACCTGCGACCTAAGTCACAAATCCTCCACCCTTTGCCAGTCGAGCTAGGCCTTACTCAATAGTCAGAACCAATATATTAACCATTTCCAGTAATCATCTCTAACATATAACTGGACCCAACTAGTTCGAAATTGAGTCTTGATTGTAGATATATATATTCCTTACCTAGTTTTTAAAAAATCATCTTTTACACCATCATTACATATAGAATCTTTCAAGTCGTTAGCTTAAAAAAAAAAAAACTCACCAGCTTGACAGCAACTTCTTCTCCACTTTGAATATTCACACCTGATGATGACAGACAAAAGGTAAATACAGACCTAAACGCGCACAGATTATTATACATGAATAGCAATCGAAAATTGGGATTACCTAAATAAAGCTCCCCAAAAGATCCACTGCCGATCTTCCGACCCAGCTTATACTTACCACCAATTACAGAATCCATACTTAAATTCCTAACAACAAATTACTCCTTCATCAATTATACAACGCGAAAAGTAATCACAGATCCGGTAAAATCTAATTATCACCCAAAAATGCCTCTTTTTGGATGGAAAAGTTGTTCAAGAACTCTATACATACTTGCAAACACGTATTTTCTGATTAAAAAATTAAGAGAAATAATTTAACCAAAAAGACAAAAAGGAATCTGGAGAGGATAAGGTGAATATAGAAATGTTAGTGGGTTTTGCTGTAGGTGAAAACTTGATATGCCAAGAAAATGGTGGAAATGAAGAAAGAGCAAAGTGGAGATGAGAGAGAAAGAAGAGAGAGAATGTGAATTGATTCTTTAAGACAAGAAGAGATTTTTGGGTTAGAAGAAGAAGAAGAACAAAGGGAAGAGAGAAGATGACGTTGAGTTGAGATGCGGAGTAGTATGGTCATTAGCCATAGGGTTTTTATTACGCTTGTGAATCACCAAATCATTTTTTTTTTATTTGGTTAAAAAAATATTAGGACATAAATTAATTATACGGAGATATATTTAGTTGATTCAATTTTTTTAAAAAAAATAAGTTATTATGAAAATGAACTTCTATTCTATCTATCCTTAATAGAAGTAAGAAAAAAAATGGGAAACAAATAAGCTATAAAATGAACGTATTCAAACTTATTGTCCCATGTCAATTTCATTTAATTTTTACATATTTTATTCGTTTTTATGACATTTTACTCACAATTCTTTATTTCTATTTATCTTTATAACATTTTGCTAAAGTACTAATGATTGTCTTGTTTACTAAGAATCAAATTAGTGAATCAGATTACTTGTTTTTATGAAGAATTCTGATAAAATATTGTTAAATTTCGTTTTAAATTGTATTTTATCTTTTTTAGAAACGTTTTTGAATGATTGTGAACGAGTTTGGGGGTTTCTACATTTACATTAACTTATCATGCTATAGCAGCTTAATCACCACCTCAAATCATGTTGAGACCTCCATAGCAGTCTCGGACGACTACTTCTTTTTCTGAGTCATGTTATTGCAGCGTGTCAGCCGTTATAGCAACTTGCATGGGACAATAGCTCAAAAATTCTTCTAAAATAGAATGTTTCACACTACACTTTCAGATTTTGATGTAGTTAAACCGACCTCTTCACATCAAAATAAATATTGAAATTCCTACTCACATGAATTCATTATCATAAAGTCCTATGGAATCCTTATGTCTTAACCATAGATATCAATTTAAGTTTAGAAGTTTTATATCCTTTTTTTCCGTATTGCCGTAAAATTTACCTTGTTCAAATTTCATTCGAATTTCATTCGAGATTGATTTAAACGGAAATTTTCAATTTCTAGCACAATTTGTTCCATTAATGATTCGTTCATAACGACTATGTTAATTGTTACAACTATCTCATTTTTCAAAAGCTCAAGTTGAAAAGTTAGAAATTTATTTTGAACAACTTTGTTTGTTTCGAGCTCAAGTACTCTTTGATTAAACTATTAATTTTCTTTCTTTTGGTCTTCAATCAATTGCAATATTTTCTCTTATTCGCCATTATTCCTCCACGAGTCTCTTTGTTTTATCTCTTTTTTTTTTCAATCTTCGACTTTGTACCCTCACTTTTAATCAAGCATTTGTTGCTCAATAAAGTCAAGAAACTTTAAAAAGGTATTAAATTGATTTAAGCTAATGCACACAACATATACTTGTTGACAAAGAGTAAATTGAAAAAGAAATTAGCCTATAAAACTTCCATATCTATAGAGATACAGAAGGAGAATAAAAAGTACATCAAATATTTAGCTTTCTTTTATTGATAATATTTTCTTTTTTTAGAAAAAGAAAACAAGAAAACCTGCAAATTATCATTTAATGGTAATAATTTATATTGCATAGAGTAACGGTGTGATCGGTCAGTTCGGTTTGGTCTTAAGTATTAGTGATTTGATTTATTGATTTTCGATATTTGAATATGCTAAATCGATAACCAAATCAATAAAATATTTGTTATCGATTTTTGATTTATCAGTTTTGGTTTTTAACGGTTCGAGTTTCGGTTTAACCAATAAGAAAATGTTTTCAAAATGAGTAAATGACTTATCCAATAATTTAACGTGATACGCATACATCGAAATAATCATCACAAACAGAACACTAGGGATCAACTTGTTGTATTTTAGTCACCAGAAGAAAGTCTTGATCAATTTTCGATCATCATAATATGTAAAACGAGGTCCCCTTTATGCAGCAAAGAGAATCAAATAAAACCAAATCATAACAAGAGTCAAAACAATAGCAAATGAGACCATGCTTATGGTAAATCATATGTTCTTGCGTTACTTAAAAAAACACAATCTGAATTTCTGACCTTTAATCAAATTGTCAACATTTACAATCGTACAAAAGCTAATATTAGTCAATTATAAACTAACTAAAGTAAATAAGTAATACTAAAAAGTAAAACCTAAAGATTAAATAACCAAAAGTAGAGAGGAGAGTTAACTCTTAGGTACTGTTGATTATTGCATAGGATTTTTATATTTTTACTCTAATATACTACTAATTATATATATGTATATATATATATATATATATATATGTCACGATCCAAAAAAAATGGACGTGATGACACTCATCTTATCCCACCAAGACAAGTCAGCCTAAAAGTCAACTATTACAATAAAATGCGGAAAATTTAATATCAACTTACATTATACTCCAAAACCTGGTGGTCACGTATACAAGCCTTTAAAGTATTACAATTGAATCAAACGAAAATATAAGTTTCAAATGAACTTATTTCTAGAATAGAACAAGATCAAAACTATGAAGAAAGAGAGTCCGCTGAGATGACAAACAGCTACCTCACAAATCTCCAAAAAGCCTCGGAAAAGAAGAGAATGACAAGTACAACAAAAATCCAGGCTTATAACCTACAAAAAATTGTAGTAGCAAGGGGTGAGTACCAAATCACACGGTACCCAGCAAGTAAATTTCTAAACACAAGTTAAGGGGATAAAATATGGGTACTCCTTACACACCAACCGAACCTCCACAACTACAATCTACATAAAAATAGTCTAACCTAACAATTCACAGTTTTCATAGCGTCCAACTCTTCAAAATCATTTTAACAAATTACACATCCTTAACTACAACTCAATATTCAACAATCACAAACTTTCACAAGAAGGCACTCACAAGATCAGCAACATACAAGATCAAGTTCGTCAAATAGATGTAATCAAATATCAAGTATTTCCCAACCACCAATAAACACATAATCATCAAGAATGAAAAATGTCGTGGGATGCGATGCAATATGACACCATGAAGTGATATGCCTCAGAATACCAATTTCTCTCTCAACTGTATATACATGATACTCCTCGAAAATACATCGAGAGTTCATGACCCATGGGGGACTTGCGAGGTCCATATACCAACATGGACGATCTCCACGTGGTGTGTGGACGATCTCAACGCACTATCATAAATCAAAAAAAAATCGCAAGGACGATCTCCACGCGCCCAAATCATAATCATAATTTTTCTATAGCACGAATGATCTCCACGTGCCCAAATAATCATAACTCGGTCTCAACAAGGACGATCTCCACGTGTTAGACCTTTACTCATACCCAGTCTCATGTCAATGCAAGTGCACAATATGATATCCAATAAAGGAGATGATGCAACATCTCAGTAAATCAAATGTCGCTATGACATATAATCACCTCAATTATCACAATTATACGGGTTCAGTAAAGAACACAATCACACATAATAAAATATATCAATAAGATATTAGTTAATGCTCATATGTTTTGACATTCTTGGATTACAATCCGCTTTCTATAATAATAAACATTTTCATTATAACACCGATACTCGTACCATTATCAATATATGACATACAAATAAATAATCACATTATTTTTTATTATCCCTTTTTATCATTAAAATTAATCAAGGTGGACAAGTAAAACCCTTTCAAATCCCATTACACTTAAACACACCACAAGGAAATACACATATTTCATACACTTAGCAAGAGTTTAGAAATCCACTTGCATGAATTCAATAAGAATTTACTCCGGGACTTGAGTTTTCCCTTGTTGAACTTCCAATTTAAAGCAATCTATTCAGATACATAATCACAATAAGTTTTCAAAACTAACAAAACCTATATCACTATAGGTTTAGTTTAGACCCCAAAACTCACTCAATTTTTAATCAAGTTTTTTTAAAATTTTTTTGATCATGACTAATATGTCAACTCCATATTTTCAAATTCCAAACCTAGGGTTAAGTTTTTGATTCCCTCAAATAGCATAAATCTAATAGTATTCATATAATAAACTGTCACGATCGGAATCTAGACCCCAGACGAGACCGGCGTCGTTGACCTCTCAGAGGTCGCAGACAAGCCTACTTACGTCATTCTTACTTTACATAGATTAATTTTAGCGGAAAATTTGAAATTTTTGATTCTTTAATCATACTTGCTGAACATTCTTAACATTTCGTAATCGTTCATCATCAACCATCTAACATTTAAGAGATAAGCAACTGAAAGAAATAATTCATTAAGTATTAATTGTATATCGGCCAAAATAGCACCAATACAAAGTTTGAACCAAAACAGGAAAGAAACGCTAGTGGAACATGTTCCGCTAGCTCAACTCTAAAACTACGCTAGAATGTAAAACAGTAGCATCCTCGAAAGCATGAGGACCTACCAAACTCCGGATGAATACTGATGTCCGGATAGCTGCAACAACGAACCTGTAGCTCTAGCGTCCACCTGTGCCTGCACCTAAAAATAGATGTTCGTATGGAATTAGTACACACTTGTACTAAGTATGAGTATATGCAAGTACACACCAGGGACATGCATGAGGAAGAATAGCTCTTTCCTAACAACATGATTTTTGGAAGTCAAGTCAGTGGACTTGCCAAATTGAGATTGGGAAAGTTATGCCATGAGAGTGACATGCATCATTATAATTATCGTATAGCACACAAAACATAACATATTCATATAACACATAACATATAACACATACTTTCTTTCATATTATTCATTCGTATACCATGAGACCTTATTATCATAGACTTAACTTTAAGACTTTCCAAAATGAGGGCTCAACATATGGGACCTCAACTAGGGAGCCTTCTTTAGCAAACACAGAGTCTGCTTCACTCATTCATTCGTATTTCATTTCAATTCATTCATAGGCCAGTGCGAACACCAGCTATACCTAGGATGTAGTTTAAGACTTTCATCGGGTTTGCTGTGCAATGATCAGGAATGACCTAATGTCATTACCTGAATCTAGCTCACCTCTTGATTATCCTATCCTAACACCTTCGGTATCATTCATTTCTTTATATGATTCATTTGAGGCTGGCCTCATTCATTCATTGGGAACTTTAACTTTAACCGACATAGATCATGTGAGCATCATGAAATCCAGTGTCTTCCCCACACCGAAAAGAGGTGGAATCACCGGCCAAAGCGATTCAAATAACATGCTAGCGTATATGGGAATTTAACCCCGCCAGATCCCTATAGTGGCAATATAGGTTCAAAGACTAGGAGATGTGTGGAGACCCATACCCGGCAAGCCGGACAGTCTCATCTCATGAGAATTACGTGAACCTCCGCCCTTCCCGAAAGAAGGCATCACCACTCATAGCTAGCCTATCGGTGCTCGGTATAAAGTTCCATTACATGCAACTCATACATCATAGAAGTTTGCTTCTAGTATGAAGACATCATAGCTCAATAGATGATTTCTCATCTCATCATTAGTATTAAGTGTTTTAAACTCAATATTTTTATTAGAGTATTCATAGAGACTGGTCTCTTCATTATCTTACACTCTCATTGGTGAGTATGTATCGGTAACATTTACTTAAGCTCATTTAAGATTGCTCTCATCATACGCATTAACCTCACATCATGATTGTCACCACATTCTTCATTTCATTACGTATATCTTAGGTTCACTTATTCTTGAACGTATGTTAAACTTATATATCTATACATACAAGCCATGAGGCTTCATTTATAGTTCGTTAAGTGAATTCTTGTTTTTCTAAGATTATGTATTACAAGACTTATGTATCTTGTATATATGCCAAGATCTTTGATTTTTGATCTACGTAGATGACATTATTCTTGAATATTTCACTCACGTATGACTTATGTATCAATACGGAGGTTTGGACACGAGAACCCAAATTTTGAATTATTTGGATATCATTTATATTTTTCATTGATTTTTGTTCTAATATTCATAAATTTAGAACTCTAAGTTAAGTCTCAACATTTTCGTGAAATAATAAATTTTCTATTTTAATTAGAATTCTAAATTAAATTTCAATCATTTACATGAAAGAATAATTTTCTAATTTAATTAGAATTCCAATTTAAATCTCAATATTTACATAAAAGAATTAATATTCTATTTTTAATTAAAATTCTAAATTAAATCTCAATGTTTACATAAGAGAATTAATTTTCCAACTTTAATTAGAATTTTAATTTACTATTATTATTATTTTTAATTAAATTCGCTTGAATAGGGAGGTTGTGGGTTCGAACCCCCACAGCCCCCTTATTTTTCCTCTCATTTTCGCTGAAGAGGAGGCTGTGAGGTGGTGGGTTCGAACCCCCACAGCCCCTCTATTTTTTTTTTAATTCTTTGACATCCAAAAATTTCCAGATTCTTTTTAAACCTATTTCTATGTTTTTGGAAATTTATTCCACTATTTTTTCTGCACTTTTTCATCAAGTTTCACATTAGTTCTTAGGGAGATTTCATGGTTCATTCACTTCACTATGCTTCATCAAAATGAACATCACATTGCACACCCATTTCACACATAAAATACATGATAAATAAACAACTTATATACCCCAAAACAATGCCTAAAACACTGCCCTATACACACCCATACATCAACTTTTTCCGGTCATATTCTGATGATCATTATCGCGATTTCCCGCACATAAACACACTCATATTTAATTTAAACACATCATTCATGCAAAAATCTAGCAGCACAACATACCCATCCTACAAATTCATTAGGGAGCTAAGGACAAGGACATACGAAGGGGAACAACCTTAGTTTCAAGAGTTTAAGAAACGTCCGAAAGAAAGTACTCTTGGAGAAAGAATTCCATGAGAGAAACTCATACCTTAATCGATGTTCAAACTTTAATGTTGCTGCCCGGAAAACTCCTCCAAACCACTCCCAATTCACTTCAAAGTATACCTCTCTCGACGAACCTCTCTTAGCCTTGACGTTTTGATTACTTTTTCTTTTGCTTAAAAAATTTTTTTGTGAGTTCTTCAAGCATGAAAATTATTGATATTTTGGCAGAAATAATGTGAGGAAGATGGAGAACGTGAGAGAGGGAGTTTAGAAGCGTGAGAGAGAGAGAGGGCTAATTGGATTAGGAGACTAATTCAAGAATTAGTCAAATAACATTAAAATAAATAAATACAAATCTGTTTTATTTATTTATTTATTTATTCATTTAAAACGTGAAAGGACAATTATGCCCTTAAATACCTATTTATTCTTATTTACATAATTCTCTTTTTTTTTGAATCGTTACATTATCCCCCCCTTAGGAACATTCGTCCCCGAATGACACTACCTTTTCACCTCATAATGCCAATGAGATCATAACTTAATTGCTATGTACAATCAGCCAATAGCAACAAATATGAAGAGATAAGGAACTATAGTCTTACGAGTAGGAAGCCTAACCTCAAGAGTTGAAAAGATGTGGATATCGGGATCTCATGTCGGCCTCAGCCTCCCACGTAGCACCCTCAACAAGATGGTTTCTCCACAATACCTTCACTGTGGCAATCTCCTTGTTCCTCAGCCGCTTGACCTGTCTGTCTAAGATCTCAACAGGTACTTCCTCATAGGACAAGTCTTCACCAACCCCCAAACCTTCTACAGGTAGGATTGATGCTGGATCACCTAGGCACTTCTTCAACATAGAGACATGAAAGACTGGATGAACAGAAGCTAGCTCTGCAGGCAATGCTAACTCATAGGCCACCTCACCCACGCGCTGTAGGATCTCATATGGCCCCACATACCTCGGACTAAGCTTCCCTTTTCTACCAAATCGCATCACCCCTTTCATAGGCGATATCTTCAAGTAAACCTGGTCACCAACGTTAAATTCTAAGGGTCGCTTTCTGTTGTCTGCATATGACTTTTGTCGGCTGTAAGCGGTAGCCAACCTGTCTCTAATCATTCTAACTTTCTCCAAGGCCTCATGAATGATCTCTGGACCCAAAATAGATGACTCTCCAACCTCGAACCACCCAACTGGAGATCTACACCTCCTACCATACAATGCCTCAAATGGTGCCATCCCAATGCTGGAGTGGTAGCTATTATTATACGAGAACTCTATCAAAGGTAGATGGTCATCCCAATTACCTCTAAAGTCAATCACACACGCTCTCAACATGTCCTCCAATGTCTGAATAGTGCGCTCTGCCTGCCCATCTGTCTGAGGATGAAAGGCAGTGCTAAGTTTCACCTGCGTGCCTAAGCTTTTCTGGAAAGATCTCCAAAAATGCGAAGTAAACTGAGCTCCTCTATCTGAAATAATAGACAAAGGAATCCCATGCCATCTCACAATCTCATCAATGTAGAGTCTCGTGTAATCCTCGGCCCTGTAAGTGGACTTCACAGGGATAAAGTGGGCAGACTTAGTCAGTCTGTCCACAATAACCCATATAGAATCATGCTGCCTCCTAGTCCTCGGAAGACCAACAACGAAGTCCATATTAATGGCCTCCCATTTCCAAGTCGGAACCTCAACAATCTGAGTCAGACCACCAGGCTTAAGATGCTCTGCCTTAACCTGCTGACAATTAGGACACTTAGCCACATAGTCTGCAATATCCTTCTTCATGCCATTCCACCAATAAATCTGCTTAAGATCATGATACATTTTTGTGGAACCTGGATGTATGGAATATCTGGAACCATGGGCCTCTGTAACAATCTTGGTCCGTAAATCATCTACATCTGGTACGCACAACCGGTTCTGGTATCTAAGTATGCCATCATCTCCCAAAGCAAAAGACTCATTCATTTTTAACAACACTGAGTCCTTCATCTCCATCAACACAGGATCGAGATGCTGACCCTTCTTGACTTCCACTATCAGGGATGATTCAGAACTAGGGTGAACTGATACACCTCCACTAGTAGAGTCAACCAACCGTACACCCAGCCTGGCCAGTCTGTGTACCTCTTTCACTAGCTCCTTCTTCTCATCCTCAACGTGGGCTGTACTCCCCATGCTCATCCTGCTCAAAGCATCAGCCACAACATTAGCCTTACCTGGATGATAGTGCACATTCATGTCATAATCCTTCAACAGCTCCAACCATCTGCGTTGCCGTAGATTCAGCTCCCTCTGCGTGAACACGTACTGGAGACTCTTATGATCCGTGAACACATCCACGTGTACTCCATATAGATAATGCCTCCATAACTTCAACGCAAACACCACAGCTGCCAACTCCAAGTCATGAGTGGGATAATTCTTTTCATGAACCTTGAGCTGTCTGGAAGCATAAGCTATCACCTTACCAGCCTGCATAAGAACACATCCCAAACCGACCCTAGATGCATCGCAATAGACAGTGTAATTCTCGCCACTCTTAGGCAGAGTAAGCACCGGGGCTGAAGTGAGTCTGTCCTTGAGCTCCTGGAAACTCTTCTCACAAGTGTCCGTCCATTCAAACTTGGATTTCTTCTTTGTCAAGGTTGTAAGTGGGGCAGCAATGGAAGAAAATCCCTCCACGAACCTGCGGTAGTAACCAGCCAATCCCAGAAAGCTACGGATATCGGTGGGTGTAAGAGGCTTTGGCCATTTCTTAACTGCTTCAGTCTTTCTGGGGTCCACTTCTACACCTTGATCGGACACAACATGGCCCAGGAAGGTCACTAATCTCAGCCAGAATTCACACTTGCTGAATTTGGCATACAGCTGATGCTGTCTAAGTACCTGCAAGGTTAGTCTCAAATGCTGTTCATGCTCTTCCTTGGTCTTAGAGTAGATGAGAATGTCATCAATGAATACTATGACGAAAGAGTCAAGGTATTCACGGAAAACTCTGTTCATGAGGTCCATAAATGCAGCAGGTGCATTCGTGAGACCGAATGACATAACCAAGAACTCATAATGACCATAACGGGTACGAAAAGCTGTTTTTGGGACATCCCTATCCCTAACTCTAAGCTGATGATACCCTGAACGAAGATCAATCTTAGAGAAGAAACTAGACCCTTGGAGCTGATCGAACAAATCATCAATTCTGGGAAGTGGGTACTTATTCTTTATAGTGACTTTGTTGAGCTGCCGATAATCGATACACATTCTAAGGGTCCCATCCTTTTTCTTTACAAACAACACTGGAGCGCCCCAAGGGGATATGCTCGGCTGAATGAAACCCTTATCCGTGAGATCTTTTAACTGCAGCTTCAACTCCTTGAGTTCTGCTGGAGCCATTCTATAAGGAGGAATTGAGATTGGTTTAGTATCAGGTTCTAAGTCGATACCAAAGTCAATCTCTCGAAGGGGAGGGACTCCAGGCAAATCTTCAGGAAACACATCTAGGAATTCATTTACTACAGGCACCGAGTCTATGGAAGGAACATCATGATCTAAATCATTAACACTCACTAGATGACATAATAACCCTTTGGCCATCATTTTATTGGCCTTAAGATTTGAAATCAAGGGGTTAGGACGAATCGGATTGTACCCCTCCCAGACTAACTCTTCTTCATTAGGGAAACGAAACCTCACCACTTTACTACGACAGTCCAAGCAAGCATAATGGCTGTGAAGCCAGTCCATGCCAAGAATAATATCAAAATCATGCATGGGTAACTCAATCAAGTTTGCACACATAGCCTTGCCACTCACAACTATTGGGCAATTCTTGTATACCCTTTCGGTTCTCACATTTTCTCCTAAAGGCGTACTAACCACTATAGGATCATGCAGAACTTCAGGTAGTATTTCAAAGGTAAGGGCAAGCAGAGGAGTTACAAAGGAAAGCGTAGACCCTGGATCAAGTAAAGCATAAACAGAAGTTGAGAATACTTGCAGCATACCTGTGACCACATCAGCGGACTTTTCCTGCTCCTCCCTACCTTTCAAGGCATAAAATCTGTTCCTCTTCGGAGGTTCGGCTGCTGCTGCATTATGTGGGGTAGGCCTAGGCTGAGCATTACCCCCAGCCTGACCTCTGTTCTGGGGACAGTCTATGACCATGTGTCCACTCTTACCACAACCGAAACAGGCATTAGTGCCCTGTCTACATTCTCCAAGGTGCATTCGGCCACACTTAGTACAAGTCTTCCTTGGACGCTGCATCTCACCTCCATTGCCCCTCTTGGGTTCGGGTCTGCCTCCTCTAGGCGTTGTATTTCTCTGAGGGTCAGAATTTCCAACACTCTGTTGCCCCTTCTTGAATTTGGGCTGCTCGCGGACGCTAAAATTGTTTCTATGGCCTCCATGACTGGGACCTGCCTGATCTTGAGGCCTAGGCCTCCTAACATCACGTACACCTCTCCTCTTTCGGCTGTCCTCTACCTGCTGGACATGCATCATTAATCTAGAAAGGTCCATATTATCATGGAGCATCGCAGCCCGACAATCTTCCTCCAGGTCTCCATTGATTCCTGTGAAGAATCTGCTCATCTCCTCCCTGCTGGTAGAAACCAAGGGAGTAGCATACCTGGATGATTTCAACAAAGTTAAGTACTCTCATCATTCTTGTTATCAAATACTAAGGGAAGTACATACCTTGATAACTTCACAAACTTCAGGGAATACTCCCTGACAGTCATGGATCCTTGCTTGAGGTTGATGAACTCCTCAACCTTGGCCTCTTTCATCTCTCTAGGGAAGAACCTTTCCAAAAATGTTGTCTTGAACAGCTCCCAGGTGACTGGCACCCCTCCTAGGACACGGCTATCTCGCCACATTTTGCACCAAGTCTGTGCAACATCTTTGAGCTGGTAGGAAGCCAACTCAGCCTTCTCAATATCAGTGGCCCCCATGGCCACCAGTATCTTATGCAACTCGTCTATAAATTCCTGGGGATCTTCTGAAGTCTTAGCCCCTGTGAAAATTGGAGGATTCATCCTCGTGAAGTCTCGCAGTCTGTCAGCTATGCTGCGAGCCGGTGGGTTTTCCCTTAGAACATCCTGCCGGTTGACTTGGGCAGTCATAGCTTGGGCCTGCATCGTGATGGCCTGTGCCATCTGGGCTAGAGATGCCCTCACCTCCGCATCAGTCAACCCAGCTGGGTTCACTGGCATGGCCACTCCTTCAGCTGGAGCCTGGGGTGGATTCTGATTACCCCTAGCTGCTGCTGCTCCCGTCCTCAGACCCTTAGTTCCCCAGGTATTCATTCTCTGAAAACAGCAAGGTTGATGTTAGACACGTTCGTAACACCAAGAATTTAAACATTAGGAAGAGCACAATAAGATAAGAAGAAGGGAAGTCTTTCCTACGCATCATGCAGTCTCTAATCCAGGATAGTGGTGCACTTCACTACCATGACTTAGAAACTACTCAATGTGGTTGATGTGAACTCATTATTCGAGGAATTTAACCTAGCGCTCTGATACCAACTTTGTCACGACCGGAATCTAGACCCCAGACGAGACCGGCGTCGTTGACCTCTCAGAGGTCGCAGACAAGCCTGCTTACGTCATTCTTACTTTACATAGATTAATTTTAGCGGAAAATTTGAAATTTTTGATTCTTTAATCATACTTGCTGAACATTCTTAACATTTCGTAATCGTTCATCATCAACCATCTAACATTTAAGAGATAAGCAACTGAAAGAAATAATTCATTAAGTATTAATTGTATATCGGCCAAAATAGCACCAATACAAAGTTTGAACCAAAACAGGAAAGAAACGCTAGTGGAACATGTTCCGCTAGCTCAACTCTAAAACTACGCTAGAATGTAAAACAGTAGCATCCTCGAAAGCATGAGGACCTACCAAACTCCGGATGAATACTGATGTCCGGATAGCTGCAACAACGAACCTGTAGCTCTAGCGTCCACCTGTGCCTGCACCTAAAAATAGATGTTCGTATGGAATTAGTACACACTTGTACTAAGTATGAGTATATGCAAGTACACACCAGGGACATGCATGAGGAAGAATAGCTCTTTCCTAACAACATGATTTTTGGAAGTCAAGTCAGTGGACTTGCCAAATTGAGATTGGGAAAGTTATGCCATGAGAGTGACATGCATCATTATAATTATCGTATAGCACACAAAACATAACATATTCATATAACACATAACATATAACACATACTTTCTTTCATATTATTCATTCGTATACCATGAGACCTTATTATCATAGACTTAACTTTAAGACTTTCCAAAATGAGGGCTCAACATATGGGACCTCAACTAGGGAGCCTTCTTTAGCAAACACAGAGTCTGCTTCACTCATTCATTCGTATTTCATTTCAATTCATTCATAGGCCAGTGCGAACACCAGCTATACCTAGGATGTAGTTTAAGACTTTCATCGGGTTTGCTGTGCAATGATCAGGAATGACCTAATGTCATTACCTGAATCTAGCTCACCTCTTGATTATCCTATCCTAACACCTTCGGTATCATTCATTTCTTTATATGATTCATTTGAGGCTGGCCTCATTCATTCATTGGGAACTTTAACTTTAACCGACATAGATCATGTGAGCATCATGAAATCCAGTGTCTTCCCCACACCGAAAAGAGGTGGAATCACCGGCCAAAGCGATTCAAATAACATGCTAGCGTATATGGGAATTTAACCCCGCCAGATCCCTATAGTGGCAATATAGGTTCAAAGACTAGGAGATGTGTGGAGACCCATACCCGGCAAGCCGGACAGTCTCATCTCATGAGAATTACGTGAACCTCCGCCCTTCCCGAAAGAAGGCATCACCACTCATAGCTAGCCTATCGGTGCTCGGTATAAAGTTCCATTACATGCAACTCATACATCATAGAAGTTTGCTTCTAGTATGAAGACATCATAGCTCAATAGATGATTTCTCATCTCATCATTAGTATTAAGTGTTTTAAACTCAATATTTTTATTAGAGTATTCATAGAGACTGGTCTCTTCATTATCTTACACTCTCATTGGTGAGTATGTATCGGTAACATTTACTTAAGCTCATTTAAGATTGCTCTCATCATACGCATTAACCTCACATCATGATTGTCACCACATTCTTCATTTCATTACGTATATCTTAGGTTCACTTATTCTTGAACGTATGTTAAACTTATATATCTATACATACAAGCCATGAGGCTTCATTTATAGTTCGTTAAGTGAATTCTTGTTTTTCTAAGATTATGTATTACAAGACTTATGTATCTTGTATATATGCCAAGATCTTTGATTTTTGATCTACGTAGATGACATTATTCTTGAATATTTCACTCACGTATGACTTATGTATCAATACGGAGGTTTGGACACGAGAACCCAAATTTTGAATTATTTGGATATCATTTATATTTTTCATTGATTTTTGTTCTAATATTCATAAATTTAGAACTCTAAGTTAAGTCTCAACATTTTCGTGAAATAATAAATTTTCTATTTTAATTAGAATTCTAAATTAAATTTCAATCATTTACATGAAAGAATAATTTTCTAATTTAATTAGAATTCCAATTTAAATCTCAATATTTACATAAAAGAATTAATATTCTATTTTTAATTAAAATTCTAAATTAAATCTCAATGTTTACATAAGAGAATTAATTTTCCAACTTTAATTAGAATTTTAATTTACTATTATTATTATTTTTAATTAAATTCGCTTGAATAGGGAGGTTGTGGGTTCGAACCCCCACAGCCCCCTTATTTTTCCTCTCATTTTCGCTGAAGAGGAGGCTGTGAGGTGGTGGGTTCGAACCCCCACAGCCCCTCTATTTTTTTTTTAATTCTTTGACATCCAAAAATTTCCAGATTCTTTTTAAACCTATTTCTATGTTTTTGGAAATTTATTCCACTATTTTTTCTGCACTTTTTCATCAAGTTTCACATTAGTTCTTAGGGAGATTTCATGGTTCATTCACTTCACTATGCTTCATCAAAATGAACATCACATTGCACACCCATTTCACACATAAAATACATGATAAATAAACAACTTATATACCCCAAAACAATGCCTAAAACACTGCCCTATACACACCCATACATCAACTTTTTCCGGTCATATTCTGATGATCATTATCGCGATTTCCCGCACATAAACACACTCATATTTAATTTAAACACATCATTCATGCAAAAATCTAGCAGCACAACATACCCATCCTACAAATTCATTAGGGAGCTAAGGACAAGGACATACGAAGGGGAACAACCTTAGTTTCAAGAGTTTAAGAAACGTCCGAAAGAAAGTACTCTTGGAGAAAGAATTCCATGAGAGAAACTCATACCTTAATCGATGTTCAAACTTTAATGTTGCTGCCCGGAAAACTCCTCCAAACCACTCCCAATTCACTTCAAAGTATACCTCTCTCGACGAACCTCTCTTAGCCTTGACGTTTTGATTACTTTTTCTTTTGCTTAAAAAATTTTTTTGTGAGTTCTTCAAGCATGAAAATTATTGATATTTTGGCAGAAATAATGTGAGGAAGATGGAGAACGTGAGAGAGGGAGTTTAGAAGCGTGAGAGAGAGAGAGGGCTAATTGGATTAGGAGACTAATTCAAGAATTAGTCAAATAACATTAAAATAAATAAATACAAATCTGTTTTATTTATTTATTTATTTATTCATTTAAAACGTGAAAGGACAATTATGCCCTTAAATACCTATTTATTCTTATTTACATAATTCTCTTTTTTTTTTTGAATCGTTACATAAACTACCCCTTATGTTCAATTATCTATCTCAACATATCAAAATTTGAATCATAATGTGATAATTAAAATAAAAGTGATTAAGATGAAAGTCACTTGTTGAAACCAACATCTAATAAGATTGAGTAATTCCATTACCATTATAACCATCATAGCCATCCAATTAGGATGTTACTGAATGCCTCAACATTGGCTCAAATAATAGAGAACTTCTAAAAATAATATTGAATTTTTCATAAAATCATCATCAATTATTAGCCAAAATTAGTTTTTTGTTCTTTCTCTTTTCCGCCATAATAATACTAATAATAACAATAGTAATAATAATTTATCATACAATGACCTCTATGCATAATCACAAGTTCACATATCAGTATAATTATATACGTTTTAACCTAAAAATTTACTCCTAATTACATAAAACTTAATAGAAAGGATGAGAATAATTACCTTGACACCTTAAGATGAAAATATCGATTTTTCTCCACCTTTCCCCCTTTTTTTCTCCTTTTCTTTTCTTTTCTTTTCTTTTTCTTTTCCGTTCTTTTCCTTATTTTTATTTTTCAATCCGCCGTTTTCAACAATGTAGGGCACTTTGCTCTCTTTTTTTTTGTTTAAAATATTATTATTATTTTATTTATTTAATTTTCTTTTCTTTTCTATTTTTTCTTCTTATTTCATTATTATTAGAAAAAAAATTCTTTATTAAATCTGAAATTCATGCCACTCATTCTTACAAGTTATAAATTATTTATAAAATATATTAAAAGGTTAATTAAATTAATATTTTTATTTCTTATAGATAAATTATTTTGTTTTGTTCTTTGAGATTTGTTTTAGGACTAATAATCTATTTGTAATTATTTTTCTTGACTCTTGTATATATGATGAAATGAAATCATTATATTGATTATTCTTTGTTTTTTTAGGTGCCTAGGAAGTAATATTCCTATTATATTATTTTCTTTTGAATTATTTATATTTTGTCAAAAATGATAATCTGTAGGAGGATTTATAATTAAATACAACAATTTCTTTATTCTTTATTTTTTTCTTCTTTTGCTAAATAATTGTAAACTTATTTAATCATATTTTGCAGATTTTAGGAGATATATCTATAATAAAGATGATTACACATTTTTGCATGATTTAATTTTGAAAGGTAAAATATTTTGATATGTCATCGTACATTTAATATTATTTTGTTTATATTCGTGAAGACATAAATCATGAGTTTTTTTTTTAGAAAAGTGTTTAATTTATTCTATTTAGACCTTTATTTAAATCTTAGATAATTTGATTATATTATAATGATAACACTCTTCAAAAATATTTTTTGTTCAGGTAAATTCATCTCTCACTTTTTTGTTGATAATATTAATTTATTATGCTTGTGGAGTATAATATTTTAAAACATAGAAGCAGAAAATGAGCATATTGATATTGATATGCTACCTAAAAAATATGTACATATACTTTCATAGTCTCATAAAACAAATTTTAATAACAAAAATGATAGAACAAGAGAATATAAAGTTAATTTATAATTTTGAAAATACTGTTTGTTTATTAAAAACAAATTATTTAGTAATGTATAAAATTGCAATCTTTAAAATTTTCATTTCTGTTGTTTTCCAGGAGATATTGAATTGTTTATTAATAAATCAAGTTACAGTCTTTTATATTTTTCATATTTGATATTTCTCGGAGGTTCTCAAGTTATTTCAAAATTGTGATTAGTTTATAATTTAAGAAGTTGATTTTCTTATTATAAATATTTATCTCAATAACTTTAATTTAATTGTCCTTTTATTTTCTAAAGTTAATGTATTTATTACTGTAATAATGTACAAAAATTACTCTTATTATGTTACAAAATCCTCTTAATTACAGTGACTCTTTATTCTTAAGAATTTATTGTATTGAAATGTAATATTTATTTTAAAATATACTTTTTAATATTTTTGTGTTTAAGCCAAGCAAAATTAAAAGAAATAGAAATTTGTGTGTTCATTTTTTTGAGTTTTCCCCCCGCATAGTTAATTCTTTCTTTTGTTCTCTTTTATTTTATTTTTAAATTTTACATTTTATTGTTTTCCCCAATATAAGTTGTTCCAAAAATATTGAATATTTAAACCTAAATAAAATAATAATATATTAAGCTATGAAATTTGACTAATTAAGATTATTATTTTTCATCATTTAAATATGTGAACTTTTTTTATTTAAAATTTAATTATTAATAAATTAATCTAATATTGTACAATAAAAATAATTAAAACATGTGATGATTGGGTGATAACGACGACGACGATATAAGTAATAGTAATTATGAATAATGATTAAAAATAGAACTGACTAACGATGTAGTCATGGATAATAACTATTAATGACAAACTGAGTTACACATTGTCAAAAAATTATACCAAAAATTAAATTAAAAAAATTACAAAGAAGCAAAAAGGAACAACCAGATTTCAAATTTATATAAATATATATAAATTATACTAAAAAAGATCTCAAATAAAAAAAGAAATCAATAATCATAGTTCAAGTTTACATTTTAGTAGTTTTAATATTACCTTCTGTTTTTATCTATGAAATTTATTTTTAATATTTAACTTTTTGAAGTTTACACATATTGATTTCTAAATAAATTTCATATTCAACCTAAATATTTTTTCATAGCTTCTCTTCTATGAAATTATGTGATTAATAAAAAATTTTTTTTATTAAAGTAAATATTGATATTAGTATGTAACTTTATTTTAATTTTTACGCGACCAAATACACTAATATTTCAATAAAATTTAAATTATTTAACTCAAAATTTTAAATCATAAACACTTCTAACACGTTAGATTATATATATCTTACATAAAAAGGTGAAAGAGTTCTATTATGTTTGGTCTACTTAATATCTCACATACATATAACTATTATGATTATAAATTTATAATTATTTAGAATCATAGTTATGATTAGTATAAGAGTATATTTAATTTCTATTATATTAAAATAAAAATAAGAATTTTTAAAAAAGCTTAATAAAAAAGAAAAGGCACCAAAAAAAAAAAAACAGACATAAAAATCAACTTATGATAGTAAAAGGGGTACTCTCATCGTCGTTTCAATTTTGCCCTAGCCGGAGTTTTCCCTTTTCTGGTAAGTTTCTCTTCTAGGGTTTTCCGATGGCATATTTTTAGTGCATTAATATGACTATCTTCAGTTTTTTCACAGATTGATGAGGAAATAAACAGTCGAAGAACAAACTGATTTGCCCTAGCCGGCATTACGCAACTCATTTCCCATTTCTGGTAAGTTTTCTTCCACAAATTCATCTTCTTCTATGGTTTATGGACGTTTTCAATGAATTAGAGCATTAACATGATGCCTTTGATGTCATAGATTGATGAGAAGTTAAACGAAGGAAAGTGAGCCATGCCGTTGTTTATATCGGATGAGGAATACGAGCGGTGCTCGCAAGATGCCGGTTTGGTAGCGGTTAAAGCTGATGAGTTTATTCGAGATTTGTACAATCAACTGGAAAATGTGAAAGCACAGGCTGATGCTGCATCTATTACAGCTGAACAGACTTGTTCTGTTCTTGAACAGAAGTATGTCTCGCTTTCTTCAGAGTACTCCGCGCTTCAACTCCAGTATTCTCAACTTAATTCTTCCTTTGAGGAACGCCTATCTGAACTCTCTCAAGCACAAGCCGAGAAACAGCAAGCTTTCATCCAATCTGTAAGTATATTTACAATTCCTAATTCCTTCATGTAATTACTTCATATAACCTACCCTACCCTACCCTGTATGATTATCATAGGATCTACTTTATAGACCTTACCAAATACTAGAAATTATTCCACAACATGATTTCTAGGGTGAGATATATTGAAGAAAACATTCCATTGAAGGTAGAGTAATTTTGTCTGTACGGAACGCATCCAAAGTTCTTTCTATTTGTTGTATATTTTTTTGCTGTATTGTATCTGATTGTTTTTTGGAACATGAAAACAGATTGGAAAGGATGGAGATGTGGACCGGTTATCAACAGAGGCTTCAGAACTCCGGAAAACAAAGAGGCAATTGATGGAATTGGTAGAACAGAAAGACTTGGAGATTAGTGAGAAAAATTCCACTATCAAAAGCTATCTTGATAAGATTGTTCACTTGACTGATATTGCTGCAAATAGGGAAGTACGGGTCTGTGACTTGGAGACTGAAGTGTCACGCTGTCAGGCTTCTTGTTCGCGGCTTTTGCAGGAGAAGGAGCTTGTTGAGAGGCATAATGCATGGCTTAATGACGAGTTAACAACAAAGGTCAATGGTCTCATGGAGCTGCGTAAAGCTCATTCTGAGCTTGAGGCTGATATGTCTGCCAAACTTGTTGATGCCGAGAAAAAAATTAGTGAATGTGATAGGTGTTTGAAGAGAAAACAGGAACAAGTGAGGGAAATGGAGTTGAAGTTCACTTCTCTAGAGCAAGATTTATTATCCGCGAAGGATGTAGCAGCTGCAAAAGAGGACCAAATGTCCGGTGAAATTGCAACGTTAAACAAGCTAGTGGAATTGTACAAGGAGAGCTCCGAGGAATGGTCTAAAAAGGCAGGAGAACTTGAAGGAGTAATTAAAGCTCTGGAGACTCATGGAAACCAAATAGAAAATGACTATAAAGAGAGGCTCGAGAAAGAAGTATCTGCAAAGATAGAACTAAAGGAGGAGGTTGCATGTTTGAAAAATAAGCTTGCGGAAAGTGAAGCGGAATTAAAAAAAGGAGAAGATACATTGAAGCTTCTTCCTTTGAGTTATTTTTCTAGTGAATCATTGCCAAACTCAGCTGAAGCTGGTGACATGGTTGAGGATGATCGGATGGTCGTACCTAGTCTGCCTATTGGTGTTTCAGGAACCGCATTAGCCGCTTCACTTCTTCGGGAGGGTTGGAGTCTGTCTAAGATGTACACCAAATATCAGGAAACTGTTGATGCATTACGACATGAACAATTGGGAAGAAAACAAGCTCAAGATGTACTGGAGCGAGTACTCTGTGAAATAGAGGAGAAAGCTGGAGTTATCTTGGATGAGCGAGCGGAGCATCAAAGATTGGAAGATGCTTACTCTGTGCTAAGTGAAAAGCTGCAGCATTCCCTCTCTCAGCAAGCTGCTTTAGAGAGGAATATTCAGGAATTCAATGCTGATATGAGAAGGCGTGATCGTGATTATGCTGTTGCTCAGGCAGAGATAGTTGACCTCCAGGAACAGGTGACAGTGCTTTTAAAGGAATGTCGTGATATACAACTCCGTGGTGGATCGGTGGGACCTAAAAATGACAAATCTGTGGTGTCAAGTTCTTTAATTATGTTTGGTGCTGAATCTAATGCTGATGATGTTGGAAGGCTGTTGAGCTACAAGGACATAAATGGCCTGGTTGAACAAAATGTCCAGCTAAGAGGCCTAGTTCGGAGCCTTACCGATCAGATTGAGAACAGAGAGTCAGAGTTGAAGGAGAAGTATGAGAAGGAGCTTCAGAAGCATGTTGACAAAGCTACCTCCCAGGTTAATGCAGTACTGGCAAAAGCAGATGAGCAGGCTACGATGATTAAATCACTTCATGCATCTGTGGCGATGTACAAAAAGCTCTTTGAAGAGCATACAGTTGTTTCTTCTGATGCTCAATCTGAAAAATTAGCAGAGGTTCAAAGGCCGGAAGTGATGCTTTTACCTGATTCTTCACATGAAGTTTTAGGGAGAGCACAAGAACGGGCTTTTGAGCGTGTAAAATGTCTTGAAGAAGAGTTGTCAAGATTACGGGGCGAGATTATTTCTCTTCGATCAGAGCGGGATAAGTCAGCTCTGGAAGCACAGTTTGCTCGAGATAAACTTGACAGGTATATGAAAGATTTTGAGCACCAGAAAGAGGAGCATAATGGTGTGATCACGAGAAATGTTGAGTTCTCACAGTTGGTAGTTGACTATCAGAAGAAGCTGCGAGAAAGTTACGAGTCATTGAATGCTGCTGAGGAACTTTCTCAAAAGCTGAAACTGGAGGTGTCTATTCTAAAGGATGAAAAGGGTATGCTGGTAAATGCCGAAAAGAGAGCTTCAGATGAAGTACGTAATTTGTCACAAAGGGTGCATAGTTTGCAGGTCCATTTAGATACATTGCAGAGTACTGAGAACGTTCGTGACGAGGCAAGAGCTGCTGAGAGGAGAAAGCAAGAAGAGTATATCAAGCTTATTGAGAAAGAATGGGCTGAAGCTAAGAAAGAATTGCAAGAACAGCGTGATAATGTTCGAAACCTTATACCTGAGCGAGAAGATGCTCTAAAGAATGCATTGAGACAAATTGAGGAAATGAGGAAGGAAATGACTAGCACTTCACATTCTGTAGCTGCTGCTGAAGCTAGAGTTGTTGTTGCTGAAGCGCGATCTGCTGATTTAGAGGAAAAATTGCAAGCTTTTCAAAAAAAGGTTTCTGAAAGAGCTGATGAAGGCGGTCCTTCCTCTTCTACTGAACTTTTTGACAACATGGATTCTGCTGAAGAAGTTAAAAGACTCAGAGAGGAGGTGCAGGTTAACAAAAATCATATGCTGCAATATAAAAGCATAGCTCAGGCAAATGAAGAAGCATTAAAGCAGATGGAATTGGCTTATGAGAACCTCAAAGTAGAAGCTGATAGAGTGAAAAAATCAATGGAAGAGGAAGCATTAGCGCTTAGGAAGAATGTTGATGAGCTTGAGAGAGAATGTAATTTGAAGTCAATTGAAGCAGCTTCCGCAACTGCAGGAAAAGAAGAAGCTGTTGTTGCTGCTCTAGCTGAAATATCCAGTCTGAAAGAAGATACCTCAGCTAAGACGTCACAAATCTCAAATTTGGAGGCTCAAATATCTGCTTTGAAAGATGATTTGGACAAAGAGCATCAAAGATGGCGTGCTGCTCAAGATAATTATGAGAGACAGGTAATTCTGCAGTCAGAAACAATTCAAGAACTGACTAGAACATCTCAAGCTTTGGCAACCTTACAAGAAGAGTCATCTGAGCTCCGTAAATTGTCAGATGTTCTAAAATCCGAAAATAATGCATTGAAGGCCAAGTGGGAGGCGGAATTGTCGGTGCTAGAAGTATCAAAAACTGAAGCTGAGAAGAAATACACTGAGGCTAATGAACAGAACAAAATATTACTGGACCGGCTTGAGGGTTTGTATATTAAACTGGCTGAGAAGGACCGTGTATCTTCAGGTGTATCTGCTGGAAGCACAGTGGCCGAGGGTGATGACGGGCTGATGAATGTTGTGAATTATCTAAGACGGTCCAAGGAAATTGCAGAAACAGAAATTTCTTTGCTCAGACAGGAAAAACTTAGGTTGCAATCACAGCTTGAGAATGCTCTGAGGAGAGTGGAGGTAGCAGAAGCATCTCTTAATTCTGAGCGGGAGAGTTCAAGAGCTCAGGTTTTAAGTGAAGAGGAGTTCAAAACACTGCAGCTTCAGGTTAGAGAATTGAACTTACTTCGTGAAAGCAACTTGCAGTTGAGAGAGGAGAACAAGCACAATGTTGAAGAATGCCAGAAACTTCGCCAAGCTGCCCAGAAGATGAAAACTGAATTAGAGGATCTGGAGAAGCTTCTTAATGAAAGACAAGCTGATGTAGAAGCTTGTAGGAAAGAGATTGAAATGCTGAAGCTGGATAAAGAGAAGCTTGAGAGGAGGGTTAGTGAGTTGGTTGAGAGGTATAAGAATTTTGACCTAGAAGAATATGCAAGTCTAAAAGAAGCTGCTTCACAGATGCAGGTGAATCTGAGAGAAAAAAATGAAGAACTGGAGAAAGTTAAGAAAGCCATGTCTGAGCAGCAGAATCTGTTAGCTGACTTAGAGCAAGACCTGTCAAGGAGCAGAACAGAATTGAGTCAGAGAGAATCGAGAATCAATGAGATTCTGCAAACTGAGGCCTCGCTGAGATCCGACGTTGATAAACATAAAAAGTTGACAGGTCTAATGAAGAAAAGGGTTGAAAGCAACTTGTTGAAGGAAAAGGAAAGAGCAGACAGCTTATCAAAGGAAAAAGATGATTTGGCTAGAGAGAATCAAGCTCTCTCCAAACAGTTGGAAGATGCTAAACAAGGGAAAAAAACTGCTGATGCTGCAGATGAACAGGCTTTGAAAGATAAAGAAAAGGAGAAAAACACCAGAATCCAGGGGCTTGAGAAGATCACAGACCGACTTAGAGAAGAGTTGAAACAAGAGAGATCAAAGCGCTTGAAGATGCAAAAGACAATAGGGGATTCCTATGGAGCTGTGAATCAGCAACGGTCCAAGCTATCAGATGAAATCGACAAGCATAAGCAGGCTCTGAAGATGCTTACTGATGAAGTTGAGAAGATAAGGCAAACCAAAGGCAGTCAAACGGAGGGCACGTCAGTGGATCAACTACTTTCGGGGACTCACTTGGACGATTTTACTGCTGCATATCTTCAGGCTGTAGATGACTTTGAACGGGTTGCACGTAATGAGCTCGGGGTTTCTGGTGCTGGTGATGCTTCTGCTCCAGATGCTTCTCTTTCTGCCTCTGTTGTTCCAGGCCCAGCAGCTACGCTTCCGCCACCAGCTAGCTTGGTGACTTCCATTCCTGCAGTTGGAAAAGCAGAAGAAGAAAGAAGACTTGTTTTATCGAAGATAACCTCCGAAACTCGTAAAACCGGAAGGAAGTTGGTTCGACCACGCATCACAAAGCCGGAGGAACCTTTAGTTGATGTAGAGATGCAAGATACAGATGAATCCACCAACAGTAGGAAGCATTTGCCACCTCAAAAGGCAGAAAATCTTGATAATGCCACATTACCAACTCAACCACCAATTCGCAAGCGCCTATCTGCAGCCTCTACCTCCTCTACCTCAGAGTTACAAGAAGAGACTCCTGCCATGGATGAAACCTGCTTAGATGTGGCTCAACCTGTGCTTAAGAAGTCCAAACATCTAGAGGCACCTCAAGAGGGCGGTGAAGATAAATCTGTTGATAATGTAGAAAATTCAGAATCTCTGCCTACTACGGAGGAACATGATGCTGGAGATGAAACCCAAGGTTTGAAAGAGGAAGCTAGTGATATTGAGAAGGATGAGACTACACTTTCTGGCGAGCAGGTTGAAGAGCCGTTAGTTGTTGCAACAAATCAGGCTGAGTCACAGGTTGATAGAACAGATATTGCAGATGATACTTTTGTCAGTTCTAATGAAGTGCCTACCCCAGATAATGAATCAACATTTCAGGTGCAACAAGAGAGCGAGCAGCTAGCGATGGATGAAAGGGAAGAGGGAGAGCTAATTGCTGATCCTGAAGATGTTGGAAACCTTGATAGCATTTTATCAATGGGAAGCCCAGAAAATTTGGAACCTCAGACTGATGACTTAGCTGGTACTGATGAAGACCTCTTGCTTACTCCAACAGACCCCGGGGAGATAGAATCTTCTCAGCTCCCAGATGACGATAAGAATGATGAAGTTGATGCGACAGAAGAGCTAGCTGAAAGTTCTGAGAAGTTGAATGATGGTGGTGACCAGGTTGCTGCAGAAACTGATCAGGCTCTGGATACTGTTACTGGTGAGAAACCATCAAGCAGTCCAGTTGATAGTAGCAATTCAAAAGAAGGGGGTCTGGATGAAAGTGCTGCTGCTGAAACAGAAGAAGGGAAACAGGTTTCACCTATCAATAGGAGCTCAAGAACTATAAACCTAAATGAGAGGGCTAGAGAAAGGGCTTCCATTAGGCAAGCTGCTATGCTTTCCGCTACACCAGCAAGAGGCCGTGGGCGAGTTCTTCGAGGTCGCAGTGGGCGCAGTGGTCGTGGTGGGCGCGGTCCAAACTCTGGTTCACAGGGTTAATCATTTTCACCATCACATTCCATTCATGTAAGTTATAACATCTCTTCTAGGCATTTTATAGATTAATTTCATGCTCACTTATAAAAAAATCAATTTCCTGCAACACAGGTTGTGCTTTTATAAGCAAAACTGTAAATCACATGCTTCAAATTCGAATCGATTTTTAATGCTATTGTGTGAGTTCTATAAAATTCTTTTTGACTTGCCTATGTTTTATGTTCTACCTTCTCGGTATCCTTTTGCCAAAATATGAATATCTGAGATCATTATTCCAGACTAATCCAAATTTTACAGTTACACAATGTCTCACTTAGTTGAAAAGAGGAAAATGATTAGAGAAGATGATATGGTACTATTCCCAATTTATTGAATAAAGATGGTGAGGAATGAAGACTTAGGAACAACCTTTTTTGTCTCACTTGATGTTCTTGCCGAATTTTCAGAAGAGTGAGAATTTCATTTTACTTAGCTCCTGTAAAATATAAGAGCTACTTAACTTGCCCCTATACGACAAGTACTGTCATGAGCTCATTACGATAATTCCTGCACACTTCATGTGGCAATTCTAGCCCCTAATTTAGTGACCTGGGAACCTGCTCAAGATTCAGCTGGTTGTGGGTGGCTTAGGTGATGGATGGGAACTGTACTCTTTTGGCAAGATATGTACAGTTTCATTGCATTGATCTAAGACGCCCTACTATTAAAATTAAAAAAAAGTTCCCCAAATCCCCCCCCTCCTCTCTGTCTTCCTAAAGGAACTTACTATCTGTTATTTTAGAGGTGGTGATACCTTTAGTTTCTGTTTTGGGTTTTATTTTCCCTTTCTAGTTTCTTGGCTTTCAGTTTTTCCTTTCCTCTCCGCTGAAGCAGATGGGGGTTCCTATTATTTCATTGAAAGAAAATTAGCTGGGGGTTTCTATTTCCTTTCATCACCTACGGTTCTCGTGAATTCACTTGGATGCACGATTTGTAATCGATACACTTTTCTTTTGGTTGCAGCATTTGAATCAATTTAGTAGTATATATATATATTTTAGTTTGATCAGTTAGTGATTAGTTTATAAGAAGCATGTTTATGTTCTTGTAATATTTTTTTTCTAAAATTGCTGAATACTCTCTTTGCCCTACTACTTCTATTTGTGCAGACTTGTACTTGTGTGATGGCTTGTAATAGAGATTTCTGAATATTGTGGTATCTAAACTTGTTTCGAACTCTTTTGCAATGCATAGGTTATCTTCTGATATCACTGATATTAATTCATCTTGAAGACTCTTCATGCTACTGCTCGGTCATGTCACGACATTCATCTTCCAATGTAATGGTTAGGGACAGCTGAGTTCCATCTTTTACTTAAGTAACTGTTGAAACATTGCTGCCTGTAATTTAGTTTTACTTTAATTAGAAATTTTTTTGCTTCCTTTGCAGTATTCTAGGGTAAAAAAGAGTTGACTGTTGTCGAAGGAAATCAATTATGAAGTCTTGACAAGTTTCTTTGAATTTCTTCTGTTTTGGAAACTCAAGTTTCGATGACGTTCTTGCTTTTGTGATGAAACTCAACCTTGATGAGATGTTCTTGCTTTTCTGATGACCATTTTTCTGTTTGGAGAAGATGTTGTCCATGTTTAGTGGACTGTTTGGCTGTCCTTGCAAGTTTTGTGGCCATCTATACCGCCCTATGCCATGGTCTTGGTGCTTGCCCTTCTGTAATTAGTCTTTCACTACCTCTGGCTGTCTTTATGCCATATGTGACACTTATGCTTTCTATACCTTTCTATATTCTGCGAATATGAAACAGATTTGACATTTATAAGGTTCAACTTACACTAATCCTCAATCCCAAACAGTCTTGCTATACATTCTCAATCCCAAGCTTGTGGAGTGTGTGTAATTTGCGTTTCACAATTTTTGCATAACCTGACAGTGTCAGATCAACCATTCTTGTTCTATTTTTTTTACAAGGAACTGCTTCAATTTCAGAATATTGATTGAGCTTTACTTAAGGTTTTTACCATAAATAGAATTAGTCATGGTTGAAGCTGGTGAAGTGGCTCCAAGGCTGCTCAGCTTTGTGCCAAATGGTTTAATGAGTACACTTTCCCTCCATAGATACAGTTTGTGGACACTCTTCTCAGCTAGTCGAGTCCTTGGGCGAGAAGTTGGTCTGTTATTTACGGCCTACTTGGGTACAATGTTGAACCTTGGGAGTGGGAGTCAAATGCCAATGAGTTGGTCAAAATAGAACTCGTTTTACTTTGTATCGTTTAGCTTTACTAATCTCCAGAGCTAAATTGAGTTAGATTAGTTCAGTAATTTAAAATTTAAGTTCAGATGTTTGAATACTATGCATAAAAAAAAATACTATCTATGAAGAAACTGATAAACATGTCATTAAAGTCACTTTTATTAGTGGAAACTAAAAATTGCAATAGAGTCACAAAGTCCCTGGACACTGGAAAAGTGATTCCAGAGAACCAACGTGTATGCATTGTTAAGCCAGTGCTGAAAACTCAAAACATAAAAGTTTGTTACTTTGGCAGTTGGGTATTGCAATAGTGACTAACTTAACAACTCAGCTGAGTATTAAAATTTCTTTTACAAGAAACCAAGAAATTCATTTTT
This sequence comes from Solanum lycopersicum, assembly GCF_036512215.1. Lineage (NCBI taxonomy): Eukaryota > Viridiplantae > Streptophyta > Magnoliopsida > Solanales > Solanaceae > Solanum > Solanum lycopersicum. The sequence continues at coordinate 38,993,055 of NC_090805.1, forward strand.
GTTTTTGATCATTTAGGTGAATAAAATATTATGATTCTTAAGAAACAAATAAAGACGGGTATGTATCCTATTGAGCTGTTACGGTTTTTATGTTGATGACTCGATTCCTTCGCATATCACAAGGACATACCCAGTCCAGAATATGAACCATAAAAGAAAATATCCAATATGATCAATTCATTGATATCGATATTCAACAGACTATGACTAAAAGAATAACAGTGGCCAAATTGACTTACATTTCTTCTCAATGCAGGCTGCTTCTGGAGAAAAGTATGTGACAAAGATGAAAAGCTCTCCCCTACACCCTGTACACAATAGATAGGCATAAACAAAAGACATGTTGTGGTAAATTCGAAGAAATTGGCAGGCTATCTTGAAGCAGGATCTCTGTATCTCTTGAAAATGTCTTCAATATCATCCATTACTTGAGGTGGCAAAGGTCTCTCAGTTGTCAAAAAAGCATCAATATCTTCTTTTAATTGATCCACCGAGGTTGCACCTATAATTGAACTTGTCATAAAGGGACGGTCTCGGGCAAATCCTAGGGCTAACTCAACTAGCGTTAGACCATGCTTCTTGGCCACTTCTTCATACTTTTTTGTTGCTTCCTGGAAATTAAACACAGCCCAAAAATACATCCAAACAATCAGTAAAACTTGCAGCATGGTATAAACTTCTCACGTTGTACATGTCTAAAGTCACGCACGATTACTAAAGTAGAAATGCATTTTCACATTGTATCGTTAAAGACGAACAACAATTCTCTGTTTTATTCTTCAACCTTCATCTACTGTGTGATCCAGAGAGGTGAAGCTATGATTTGAGGTTTGTGGGGGTTTTTTTTTATTGAGGTGTAGGTTTTGTTTTTTAAGACAGGATAACAAGCTCAAGCTAATATACAGTGACCGTCAAACCAATGAATGAGTACCGATACTCAGATATATATTTTTGAAAAGCAATGAACCACTTACACAATCAGGTTTCGTGTGCAGATATGCAGTTCTTGTTTTTAAGTAGCAAGCTGAATTTAATCCATGACAAATTGTACCCAAAGCTTATCTTTTGGATACTATCTCACACTTACAAAGTAATACACATGCCACAATGGACAAAAAGGCACAGGATTAATTTATCGAACTGGGTGCTTTTCTTTTGGTTTGGGGTAGGGGGAGGAGGATACTGATTGTGGCATGGTGTCCCCTAAGTTACGCCTGTCAGACTCCAGTCAAACCCAAAACTATGTATTTCACCCTTGGCAAACTTACACTTGAGAAAGTTCAATTTTTTTGCCTACTTATAAAACTACTCAAACAATCAATTTTCTTTCTTGTAAAACTTGAAAAACACGTACCTTGGCAAGGGATTTATTGTATCTTTCCATGTAGCCTGGGAACAGGTGAAGTCTTCCTTTTCTAGCAGCTTCAGAATTACTGTCCAAATACTTCCCCGATAAGGTTCCCCCAGCCAGTGGAGAATAGGATAGTAAGCCAATGTTACAGTTGTTTGGGTGGCATACTTCAACAAGATCAACTACAAAGGACAACCAAAAACTCGTTATGCTAAGCGGAAAATTAAAAATGTTGGTGCTTGATGTAAATACAATTATTAGCTTTCAATCAAAAATAGCAGCAATGATTCACTCCTACATGTACTGCTGCATTTGATTGTTTACTAGGTTATTTCGCAGTTGTTTTTACCAGTATTAGGTTATTTATCACATAAACTATAAGGTCTCTTAACAACATTATCCAAGTATAAGGAAGGCCCAAAATTTATAACATGCCAATCTGAAACAAAAAAGAGTTCTTGTCAAAATATGACATATGTGATTTTGGAGTTTATAGTGTCAAATGTGATCATCCGCAAGAAACAGCTCATACAAATTGAGATAGTCAGATTGCGTCTATGATTAGCTATCATGGCAAGCAAAGTTGCCTGTACCTTAAAGAGCAGCAGCGCTGCTGTTAGGCAGATTGCGTCTATGATGAGCATTGACAGCAGCCTTTAAGGATGTAATGGACTTATCCAGAGGATAATCACATTCCTTAGAGAAATAACCTCATCAACGTTGATCCAATTATACAATTTGGGTATTTACATATGTGCAAAAGTGGCTCAAGACAGATTAGGGAACAGATAACATGTGGTTAGAAAGGAGATCAGAATCAGTTCACCAATATTCAAAAGAAACTTAAGAAAATGGTTTTCTATTCTTTTGTGAGGTTCATGCAGATTATTCTGCAGTGGTAGCACGAATGATATCAGTATTTTTGTGAATGGGAAAATGACCACCCATAAAGGAGTAGGTAGTATTAGGACAGCTGTAAAGGGAACTAGGCAAACCTAGATTCTAATAGTCTAAGAGCTAAGCAAATATGATTTAATGATGTAATTAAGTAGATATAAAAAATACTAAAATATCGATTTGTAAGCAAGCTGTTAAAGACCTTAACACTTGTTCACCGATTGGCAAAGAGTAGAGAGTGTCCTAGGCTTATTGCTTAAGCACCTTGCATTCTTTACTTAATCATCACAGGAGTTCTTCATTTTCATTTTTTGCACTCTTCCAATCATGCTACTTAAGATTAAAAGCAAAGCCTCTAGAGAAATGAATTGACCCCATGAAGCATCTATGTTGATACCTCAACTGGATGTATTGCACACAGACATGTTGTGTTAGAGTCCCACAACAGTTGAGGGTTTTGCAGTACAGTCTTTTATCATCATTTGGACAATCCTTACCTCACGAGCTAGATATTGCTGTTGATTTAGACGCGGGGTTCATTTACCTATCCCTGGTCTCGGTTTATTAAATGTTGGGCAACGATTTTCATATTATACATACTCTAAATATTTAGTTCTAAGAATGCCGGGAAGGGTATACTGAAGCCCATATTGGTTGAGGGTAAGGATAATTGTCTCTATATGTGATTTTGGATAATCTTTACCTTGATTACCTCATGACTCATGAGCTAGATTATGGGATCTATTTAGGCCCTGGGTCAATTTTCCTTAACAGGCTGAATGATAACAAGATCTCAAATTGACAACATGCTGGAAAAAATTGACATTCCGACTTCAACTAATTGACTATGGTTGGAGTACCGAGTACCTAGGCATCTTCCTTAAGCATCTTGGAGTTCTTCTCATCTAATGGATGTCAGACCTCCTTTTACTCTTAAACAAAAAACCTATTACTCAACCTGTACGAGCGCCAAAGTATGAACAGAAAAACTGAAGAAGTGCTGCAAAAATCAAAATATACATTTAAGCTATATTTCTCGTCGAGAGGAGTTTCACAGCTAAACTACTTTAGAAAGGAGAACTTACCCTCAAAGTGGCACCTAACCAGCAGACTGTAACTATTCTGAATGCTGACAATCTTCGGCAATCCTTCAACTTTTGCAGCATGGACAAACTCCATAACTCCATATGAAGTTTCATTGGAAACACCAATGTAGCGGACCTGAATTAATTAGTAATGCCTAATTGTTACTTTCAGATAAGTTAACTGTCCATAAAGTAAATCGATTTTTGAGATTTACAAAGCAAAATGAAATCTCAAATTATTTTGCAAAATGTGCATATCAGACCATGATAAGAGATCAGGTGTGATTATTCATAACAAGCATGAAAAATGTGCAAACGAAGCCATGCATAAAGTTCAGGTTTGCTTATATTCGCTATAAGCATTGCAAATGTGTACTAAAACTAAACCATGAGTAAGAGACCTGATGTGCTTATACACTAACATTTTCCGTTTACCAGTTCAGTTTCTTTGCAAGAATATAGGAGGGATCATGATATAACATGGTACAGTTTTGGAAACTTCAGATTTGGTAATTTCGATTTTAAAAATGCTCTACCATTACCATACCAATTTCTTTTAATATGGTTCCATATTTGGTTTGTGCGTTGTGGTAAATCTTAACCACAGCTTATTCACTTTCACTTACGTACAAGGGAAAATTATGACTTTTACAATGATGGAAACTCTGTCATGCTCGAACAACAACATACCCTGTGTAATCCCACAAGTGGGGTTTGGGGAGGATAGTGTGTTCGCAGACCTTACCCCTACCTTAAAAAGGAAGACAGGTGATTTCTGATAGACCCTCACACAGAACAGATGAAGAAATATGACAACAACAAGAAGCAGGAAGAACAACATGAAAATACAATTATCAAGGCTAAAGAATCAACCAATAGAAATAGAAATAGAAATCTAAGAATACGAATATACAAGACTAATTCTAATACTTTAGGGATGGGACAGCAAAGCACCCAACTTCCTTCTAACCTTCAATCCTAATCCTCGACCTCCACACCGTTCTATCAAGGGTCATATCCTCGGTAAGTTGTAGCTGCGCCATGTCCTACCTGATCACCTCACCACAATACTTCTTAGGCCTACCTATACTCCTACTCAAGTCCATTAAGATCAACCTTCTCGCACCTCCTTACCGTGGCATCCACACATCTCCTCTTCACATGTCCGAACCATCTCAACCTCAAATCTCGTACCTTATCCCCTATGGGGCCACTCCGACCCAGTGTTGTGAAAAGCGACAAAAAGCGCCCTTAAAGCGTGAAGCAAGGCGGGGCGCAAGCACTGCACTTTTATGCTCTGAATCGAGGCGTTGCTGAAAAAGTGAGCGCTTCAGTAGGCAAAGTGAGAAGCACGCTTAAAGCAAAGGCGACAAAAAGCGCGCTTAAGCGCTGTTAGTTTTTTTTTTTTTTGGTAACTTCTGTATAACACACTTGTCTGATGCGTCTCACACATTTCCCTCTTCTTCTTCTTCTGTGACTCAAACATCTCAATGACTGTTGCTGCAACTCAAACAATAAGTTCTCTTCTCTTCTAATTGTTCTCAAATCATTGTTCTCTTCTCTAAATCTCTCTTCTTCTCTTCTCTTCTAATTGATCTTAAACTGTTCTTCATCAGTTCATCTCAATCGAAGAATCTTCATTGGTTCTTGCAATTGAGCTAACAGTGTTATTTGAAATCTTCTATCATTATCATTCCGCTGCTATAGATGCATCATAAATCTTCCTTTACAGTTGAAACCACAAATCCAGGAAAAATGAAAGATATCCTAAGACTTTAATTAGTGAAATTATAACTATAAAGCATCTTACTTAATTCCTTTCACTGGCAGATCTGCAGTAATATTATTGCAATTGTTACTGCCTGCACAAAAAGAAAAACATACCTTTCCTTCATCGATGAGTTCCTGAAAGGCTCTAAGCTGCTCAACAAAAGGCACACTTGGCCTCCATTTTGAAGTTTCATAAAAGAACTCGCCGAACAACGGAACATATCTGTCTGGCCTGAGAAGTTTTACATCAGATTATAGAAATGAGATAACCATCTCTTTACATATTTCACATATGTTTGTGTGTATGTATCTCTATGTGTCTCCGTATTGACATACATGATATACACAACGAGCAAACAAGAGAGAGATAAAACAAATTCAGTCAGAACGTACAATTTTACAATTTTTCAGACAACAAGCAAGATAAATACAACCCAATTTTTTTTGTCAAGTGTCTTGAAACATGCAGGTTAGCTGGTAAGATCTATCAACCAAGAATGATATATAAGTTTGTCAAGAAAGACTTGTAAAAATTGATCAACTTAAACAAGTAATTTATGCTGGTGGCTTCAATACTGAATACACAGTATGAATACGTTATTAATCAGCACCAGACTGAATTCAAGCATGCTTTCTATAACAATTTATTTTTGCTAGGAACCTATTTGTTTTCTGTGGTACATCAGAAGACCTTCTAGGTTAATCAGTCATTTTAAACAATAATGTTAAGATGCATCATAGATAAAAAATGATGAAACAAAATTTGTCAACCGCCTTTAAATATGCATGTTAGCTCGTAAAACCTCTCTACCGAGGACCTTTTTATTGTCTTGACAAGAACTACATCCAGAAAATAATGATTTTAAACTAGTCAATTATGTACATCACTTTAGCACACATCACAAATAGTCGAAAATAGCACTGTATTGTTCTGAGGTAACTCTCTGTCAGATAGTTAAGTGTAGCATAAAAATTTGATGTGATATATCACATATCGGGTAAATATAGTTATGTACATTGTAAAGAGCCTACAGAATGGTTAAGGGGTAAGCCATTAGTTTTCACGCATTCTCGCAATCTCGTTTCATTGTGATGTTTATTTCTAACATGTTAATGGACTTTAAGCGAGAAATTAGTCCTACTACCTCACCGTGTATTCATAGGTGTCACCCGGGAGAAAAAACACTCTCTATGCAAAATTTCAACAATCATAGAATCTGCTAAATGTGAGGTTGGTCTGTGCGTATTGTGCATAAACCAACACCAAGACAAGGCTGAAATCCTCGTGTGAGCACAACCCTGGAAGCCACTTTTTAATCTGAAGCCCGATGCACCATCAGAAGCCAGAATTTGCCAACAAATTTTGTCTCATGTGCTAGTGCATGAGGCCTTACATGGTGAGCTTACAACTAGATCTAGGTACTTTGGAAGCCAACCGGACCATTCAAAGTGATTCATCCAATCTAGTAGTCTAAGAAGACCAGATGCTTGGGTTTCGGCAATTTAATCATTTTTATGGAAAGTTTCTTTATTTTCAACAATATTTGGAGATTTCTCGCTTGCTCGATGCTCGACTGGGCATGTGCCATTCAGTCCAGTTCCAGATTTTATAGGTGATTGGAAATTTGATCCTTCAACTTATCAAGCAACTTTCAGATTTTCTTTTCCTCCAGCAACTTTCAGTCTCTTTTTCGGACACTTCGAGTCTCACATAAAACCTGCAGTCCTCCAGGCTGTTCCAGGTGTTGGTGTTTTTTTTTTGGTGGAGTGATTAGACTTTAGGACAATGCGGTATTTGGAGGACTGTTCTCAATTTGTATGAAGCTCAATTACAGCTCCTGGTTTATTCTTCATCACTATCCTATCAGGTAGTGCAGCCCTTCCCTTAATATTTGATAGTCCTTCAATTATCTCATATCGATTTCACTACCTCGGTCTTCAGAGATACCTATAACATGTTCTATTGACAATTCTCCTAAGATAGTCCAAGGAGGTTGACATCTTAGTTTTTCTTAACTTCAGAAAATAGTGTCTGCATGTTCTCACTTCTGTATCTCAGAATATAACTCGTGTCAATTTTGTTTGGATACCACCTCTTCTTTTTTCTTTTCTTTGTTTGATGACCGAGGTGTCCAGGCAGCTTTTGCACACCTCGACTAATTCGATGGGATACCTTTCATCTCCCACGGGCAACAGGCACCAGGTAACTCTGTCTACCAAGGTTAGGATAAATGGGAAGAATCACCTAGTGTTTCTGTGTTTCCACTGATTTGAACCTGAGACCTCAAGGTTCTCAACCATTTCATTGACCACTAGGCCATAGTCCACACCCTTGGGTGCGATACCCTTTTTTCTTAGGATGTCATCTTGATAATGGGGTAAATCCTCTCTTCTCATTAGTCCACTCAGATTTTAGGAATTCTGATCGAACTAGTTCTACTTTGAGTTCCTATTATTAGGTTGTCAAAGATGATTATTCAATGTGTAGTTGATCTTCTTAATCTAAGTTGATTTCCATTTTTTGGATCTTTGTATTAATACAAAATCAACTTAGTATCTTTTGTGTCAAATAACAGATGCTCTTCCCTCTGTTACAGACTTGTCAATGCTACATATAGTCTTCCAGGAGCTGCTTGGAGAGGTCTTCGCTATACTCAAAATTACCTCAATTTTATACTTTTTAAGTTACCGCCAACTTGCTTTCATCCTTTTCTTTTGTTTCTACCTCAAGAGTACTAGTGAAACTCTCTCTCATTTAGGATGCCAACAAGTTGTATACTGTACACTCTTAGTGGCCCTTGGAAACTTCTCCCCTACCTCCAAGTAAATCTACATACAATACGCAATGAGGATGAAGTATATATGGGGAAAAACTAGGTTACTTAGCTCTCAGGAGTCCAGTGATCTTGCATGCAGGGTGCTGGTATGGTTTGAAACAATCTACTCGAGTATAGTCTGACAAGTTCAATGGGTATTAAGAAGTTTGAAATGACTTATAGTGAAAGATACTTGGTAGTTTATACTAATGACATAATTATCTCAGAAAGTGATCAATAGGGGATTAGCAAAGTAAACTTCATCTCGTTAAGTCCTTTCAGACCAAGGATCTAGGTAGATTGCAATATTTTTCTAGGATGATGAGTTCATCTAGTTTACATCAGACATTGTCATCTCTATGTGGAAGTATACTTATCCACACTTAAAAGGAAGACAGGTACGGAAGATAGTACACTTGTGACAGCCCTATGGGTCCATAATTTAAGCTTGTACAGTGATCCCAGGAGACATAGGAGGTTTCTAGGTAAGTTGAATTTTTCTTTTCTTTTGAGGGAGGTAACAATGTAAAATTATCTTTAGCACAAAGGTTGGCACTAATAGCCAGGTAAGGTGAACTATCTCATAATAACTCAACATGAATATGATATTGCCTTTTCAGTGAGGGTTACAAGTCAACGTTTGGCTCTCCGCTTGATACTCATTGTGATGTATTGGTCTACAATCTTTGGTAGATAAAGTTGGCCAAAATTTAAAAAAAGGAATGAGGACATGAACAGATTGTTGGGCATGCAGATTACTAGTAAATAGGTCACCTTTTAATAAATGCTCTACTTACCACATATTAAGTTCTGTTCCAGTTGGAGGTAAGTAAGTATCTTTGAAGAGCAAGAAACAAAACATTGTAAGATCCAGAAAAAGCAAAATACCAAGCCATGACAGTGATAACTTGCAAGCCACCTAAGACTTTCACTTGGCCATGGAAGTAGTTTCTTCATTTTTCTTATTATTCGAACTAGCTCATCTTACCCTCTTACATTCACTTATCCCTAGATTCCCTAATGCAACTAGCTCATCTTGTCGTCTTACATTCACTTAGCCATAGATTTTCTATGTCAATGTTGCCCTGAATTCCAAAACAATCCACCCAAATGCTCCTCAAGTGAACTTCCATTATAAGTACTTCATTTTCTCCTAGGATCCTTCCGCATGTATACAACAATAACAGTTCATTCAGCCTGCTCTCAGAGTCTCATATTCTCTGATTACTGCCCTACAAACTCTTGCTTTATTGTTGCTTCGCACCTACACATTTCAATCGCCTCTTCTACTCCAACATATGCTGCAGTTACAGTAGAGGCTCACATCAACAGCTTCCTAAACCGAGAATCTCTCTAGCATCTTAGCTGTCAAACCCAAATGGGATAACTAAAAGAAAAAAAGAAAATAATTGAAGAGCCAGAATAAAAGATAATTCGTTGCTGTGATACCTAAGCTCAAAGCATAGGTAATATCTAGTCATCTAGAATCCGGTAAGAATGAGAAATCTCATCTGGTCACTAAAAGTTCAAGTTATAGTTTTTTAACTACCCGGATAACGTGAAACAGCCCCACTTGATGAAAATGGTGTCATCTAGAAACTGGGGAAGTTGAATAATATGATGTATACTACTTATCAAATTGCACTTTTAGAATCCTTCAATGATATCATCAAAAAATACTCACCAATGTATTTGGAGTAAATCAATGTAATCAGTATTGAGACGTTTCAAACTTTTTTCTACGCTTTCTCGAATATTAGCAGCATCTACTCGCAAAACCTTTGCATTTTCACGTATGTAACTTGATCTTTCTGAATAACCACAAACTTTTGTAGCCAAAATCACCTGAAGGACAAAACAACATCACATTAGTAGATATCAGTACACATCTACAGGAGTAAAAATTTAATCTTGAGTTAAAAGACACCAAACATTATGGCTATAATGGCAATGCGAAAAAAGAGAGGTTTACCTACTTAAAGAATGGTTTTGGTAGTTAATTTACAAACAATTGTAACATTTGGCATCATGGCCATGCTAATAATCTTAATACGATCCAACACAAATTATTTGTACCCTCAAGTTCTTAACAATCTAAGCTGTTCTAAGTTAACTCACTCATGCTTGAGATTAGGCTCTATTCACTAATAAAGCTGATCTCTAATTTGTTCTTCTTTCCTGCTTGCATAATAATTTGTCTAGTTAACATAATTCTTGTTCTTCCTCATAAAAGATCAAAAAAAATTATATTTGGAGAATATATGCGCATAAATTAGCAGCGATCAACAAAAACAGAACTACACAAGCTTTATATTCTCAAAAGTTATATGCCCATGGTTATTAAATCTTTACCATTCTTAAAAAAAAAAAAAGTTGTATACCTGATTTCTTTATTCTAGTTTCTCCATTCCTTCCTATGTGCCTTTCTAGAACCTGTCTAAGTAATGTACTAATGTGCACAGTACAAAGTTCATAATGCAGAACTCATTTGGTTCATCCTACTGGTGTGACCCATTTTGATCCTTTGTTAAATGGACCATATCGAGGAACAATAAAAAAAGGGTTTTCATCATCCCTACAGAAATGACTGCTTTTTCCAGTAAAAGCTCAAATTAGTCCAAACATGATCAAGGGTTTCTCCAAAATCTACTTAAAGCGATTCTCTTCCACTGGTTTTTTAAAATTCTCTAACCCTGCATGTGCTCTAAGTTGGGAGTTGGAGATGATGACTCAGTGAACCCTCACTCACCTATGTTACTCAGACTCTTCAAAATCCTTGCCACACTCGTGTCGACACGACATGGGTGTGGGATCCACACTGGATTTAGTCTACTTACCTTGGGTTCTTTGACCACATCTATGATCGAGAAGTATAGATTGATTGGGTATTCGGTTTGACGTGCATGTCATATATATATATATACACACACACATACATATACATATATATGTATATACACATACATATATATGTGTATGTACATATATATATATATATGTATGTATATATATATATATACACACATACATATATATATATATGTACATATATACATATATATATATATATGTATGTATGTATGTATAAAGAATGATATGTTTTTCTTTAAGATGAGATATATTAGATGTTTATAAAGAATTAAATTCTATTAGTTTTAGTTCAATAACTTTAATCAATCGAGATAGATACTTTATCTGTCGTAGTACACTTTTATTGTCATTATCCCATCACCCCTAACCGCACTTGGATCCACACCCCTTAATCCTAAAAGTCAGGTGATGAAGAATCCGACCTTTAGATTTGCACTCATATGGGATACCCGCACCCCAAACTGAACAACTTAGACACTCAGCAGAAAGCCATCAAACCCTATAGAACAATGGAGAACACGAAATACAATAAGATGCATGCAATGTTGGCTAGATCAAGGAAGTACATCAACAGTTCTTTCAGTTGGTAAGAGTACTCTAGGAAGTTTAAATCAATTATAGCACAAAATGGACATATTTCTTTGAAGAAGGTTACGCAAAACGTATTACCTAGCTTTAGTTATTTTAGCAGCTCAGCTTTCTCTAATCTCACTGTTTTACAATCTCAAAATAATCACAAGAAGTAGCCATCTACACAGTTTATCCAACTATTCTTTAGTAAGTATATCATTTTCTCGAGGAATTCATTTAAAAAGATCAACAGTAGTTACAGTTCAATGCAATAGATTTGAAACAGTAGGATGACAAGAATACAAGGAAAATATGAAAGAGCTGATTCGATGGCAATCTTATATTGCCTTTGTAGTTAGAAGTAGTAGGAATAGTACCTATTACGTTCCATAGAAAAATAAAGCAAGAAACTGATTATACATGCACAACCTTTCATATAAATCCACAAAGGTAGAATTACCTTATCACGGGGTTGGGACTTCATCCAGCTACTGATATAGAGATCGGTCGCTCCTTGAGTCTCCTTTCTCATTGGAACAGGATACTTGGAATACAATAGCAATGAAAAAATAAATACAAAAATGCTTGTAGTATCAAGATAGTAAAATGAATCAGCAATTTTAGGCAATAAACTAAACTTCTAATTACATCCCAACAATCCAGTTAACTAAGCTTCTATTATCAAGAACAGTAACAGTAAAATAAATGAAGGCAATTTCTTCCCAAGTTAGTGTGGAGTAGCTTACAGCCTCAGCGGTATCAATAATATTAATTCCTTGATCAAATGCATAACTAAGTATTTCATGAGCTTCCTTTTCTGTATTCTGTTCTCCAAATGTCATCTGCATTTATGAAGGAGTTCACATTACTAAATCTTCAATTACTTCATAAATACCCAAAATGAACAGAACGAATGACTACTAACTGGGTTCTAAATTTAATAATTGTATATATGTGAGCAAAAGCTACTGAATCTAGCGAATAAACTTACAGTTCCGATAGTAATTTCGCTGATATTAAGATCAGAGTCTCCGAGTTTTCTGTACTGCATTGCGTTCTTCTGAGCAAGTTTTGCAGTAACAACTCCGCTCTTCCTCCATGTCGGAGACGATGACCGGAATGTTCGAGTGAAATTTCGGCAAGACGGAATGCCGCCGGGAGTGAAAGTGTTGCAGGAAGCCATGGATTCTTCTTCCTCTTGTTAGCTTTATCAGAATTTTGAAACTCTGCCTCGAAAAAAATGTGGGATGTCGATTTTGTGAAAGAGCAAGTTCCAAGTACAAAGTGTAGATAATACCATTCATTTCCGAGGTCATTATAGTAAATTACTCAAAATAAATATTACTACATAAATTTTTAAAATATACCCAGTTACCTACCAATATAATGTATTGCTTTTTTTGGGTGCAAATATTGAATCGATCAATAAATTAAATGAAAAAAAAATGATATTGATTTATTGTTATTGGATTAACGGGTTTTTAATGGTTATATAAGAAATTAATCGAGTTATCTATTCAATATTGGTTTCTAATGTTGTGTTGTTGGGTTAACCGATAATCCATTAACACGAATAGTTTACTACTTTTGTTTAAACATATATTGAGAAAATGCACAAGTACCCCTAGACTATAACCGAATCTCTGAGACATACCTTAACTAAACTAAGGTTTTATTACCCCTGAATTTATTTTTTAGATAATTTTGTACACCTTTTTAGCTACGTGGCATCCAAAAATCTCCCACGCGTCTCAATTGCGTGTAGTCACGGAGTGTGTCAAGTAACACGAAAGGTGTATAAAATCGGGGAAAAAAAATAAGTTCAGGGGATAATAGGACCTTAGTTTAGTGAAAATTAAACTAAGGTGAAACTCGACTAGTCAACTAACAAAACTATCAAAATTCTTCTTATAAATAAGGGAACTAGCAAATTCCACTGGTTTAAGAGCTAATAAACTTAGGTCCACAATAGTTTGGTATATTATGAATCTTATCATATTTTAGTGTGTCCAGATGCATCTAGATACATACATTTCGAGATACATGAGGTCAAAATTAGGTGTAGTATGTTTCAGATATAATGTATCCAAATGAATTCACATGTATCTTGGATATAGACAAATCTTGCTCGCCTCCCTTTATCTTTCTCACCACTCTCATGTATCTCTCACATATTCGGTATCCTAGATACGCGGGAATCATATTTGATACATGTATATATTGTGTATCTATTTTGATTTACATGCATCTGAGATACACAGACAAATCTCGCTCAAATACGTACGAATCACACTACGTACATGTATATAATGTGTATCGTAGGAGAGTTCGAGTGTGCAAGCAGTGTACTCATGCCCCTGGGATAGGGTATGTTTTAAGTGCATTATAAAACTATAAGAGCAGGAGCAGCAAGCACTCCATGGAATCTAAATTACTACACCTATCAGTCTTCGGCCCCTACCAGCTGGAGTTTGATCTGGGCGCCTTGATGGAACTACACCTAAAAGCACAGTGCTAAAGAGAAACTCCACCCTGCCCTAACCTAATCGTTTGAAATCCAACCTTTTAGCAATGTATATAAACCAGAAGTAGTTGTAGATGCAGACGATAAGTTATCGTCTTAGCTTCATTTTATTTAGAGACCTTGTAGGGGTGGCCTTCCATTATGAGTTGGAAGCAAAGCCAAATAGATTCCACTTCATAGGTACCGTTCACCTCGCATGAAGGCTTCCTCAGAACACGTACCAAGCTTTTTGTGTTTCACATGTATATATATTTGCGTAATTATATAGTTTCTCCTATGAAATAATATATCAATCTTGTACAATGTATAGTTACTTATAATATTATTATTCTATTAAACTGAATTTCATCCCTACAAACTCCAACTAACGAAAACAATATCAACAATAAACTAAAATCTTCCTCAAATAACTTCAAATTTTAGCTACAAATTAAAAAATGACATTCCAAACAAACCCAATTGTAAAAAGAATTCAATAAATCAACTTTTAAAAACTCCAAAAATGAAGATTATATTTTCACTTTAATTCACTCGTTAATGATTAAATTTGTGATGATAAACATGAATATCAGTCTCAATCAATTTCATAAAGTATAAAAAATTTGAAAATCATAATCATAAACTAAAAATATTTAAAAAATTATTTTTGCTAAGCATTTCAAAATATTTATAAACATTATTATGTGGCTCTTCAAGAACATCTCTATAAGGCTCAACCTTACGTAGACCGTCGTTATGGGTGTGACTGAGAGGAAATAGATGAAGTTACACTTTGTTTGGTCCAAATGATTATTAGGTATTATTTCATAATATATTTATCGTATTTTATTATATTATATTATTTTTGATCGTTGAATAATTAATAATCTTGGCGAGTATTAATTATAAAATTAATCGGGCTTCAATTATATATATTTAACATCGAGTGAGAAACCTAAAAAAAAGTACTTATGCACATTTTTCATATAAAATTTATATTGCTCGAACTCTTTAAAAATATTTATAAATATGTATTGAATCTTTTAAAAATAATATATTTTTAAAAGATTCAACGCGAATACGATAACATTTTTAAAAAATCGAAAATGCTACACACACGTCAATGTGAGGATATGCTTGGAGCTTATAAATGAAGTCTTTGAATTAATAGTATGTTGGTTATTAGTAGGAGAAGAGTGGCTCTGTCCAAGAGTTGTTACATATTATTGAGTCTTAATGTTATACTTTTGGTAACAAAATCTGATAGTTATCCAGAAAAAACGAACATTAAAAAAATATATAATCTCACTTTTAATTTCAAAATTATTTATTTTTATTTTATCGTATGAATCAAACGATCCCGAGCAATGATTAATATAATTAAGAGATTAATTGTCCTTGAAACTTAATATTTATAAATGACTATCGAGTATCAAGAGTTCATCAAGACAATATAAGAGTCCTCCCCCACGATATAGAATTATAATATGGAATTATAAGATGAAATTAAAGTTTTGTTTGAACATGTGATATGAAATTTTTATATTGTATATTTTCTCATAAACATAAAAATTTTATAAGCTGTAAAATTCTTAAAATAGCCCCAGTTATTTATTCTTATCAAATAAAATATTATAAAATCGCATAATAAATTATTATAAAGGTATTTATTCTCCACTTAAATAATTGTTTTATCTAGCTTTAACTTAATAAAATTTGAACATAAATTGTAGTGTAGTAGTTTTTAATATACTCCTCCTCCCATATAGTACAAACAATTTCCTCAAGTTGAACTTGTATTTCTCGATCATGTGACTGAGAAGACGAACCAACATTGTTACTTTGATCCATTTGTTGGTAAATATCATCAACAACTACATTTTCATATTTATAGACCATAAATATTTCATCACATTAACAATCGGTTGGTGTGAGTTGAAGTGACTATATGTCGGTGAGAATAATAAATTTTACGTCGATGAGAATAATAAATTTTAAAAAGTAATAATGTGATTATAAATTTTATTTACATATAAAATAAACAGTTAGTAGATATGAATGATGGAGTTGTTTTAACAAATATAAACTTGTAGATCAATTTTTGTATTAAAGTATCTCAAATTATGATATGGAATCACCATGTAACTCCATATCATGCTTTTTGGAGAGTATGGTATCACATCTCATGATATGGAATCATATAAGACGGAATCAGCATGAAATGACATGTTCAAATGCTGATTCTATCTCACAATACCATATCGTGATATGATACCGCATGGCCAGACGCCTACTAATTATCGATTCCCTACGTACAAGTAAAGAATGATTTTAAAAAGAGAAAATATAGTATATTTTCTCTTTTTTAATGTATATGGCACCATTTAAATTTTAAGAGTCTAATCTATTGAATTTAAATGTGAAATTGGATATGAAATCTTTAAATTTTTAGAAATAAGATTTACATATATGGAGACTATGAAAAAATTATAATTAATTTTTTTATTCGAATATCAAAATTCTATCAATTATCATATGAATTGAGACAAAGAAAAGAGAATAACTTCATCACTGATTTTTGGAATATTTATGTTTTGATTCTTTTTTTTTCGCACGCGTGTTCAAGAATTTAATGAAATGATCAATTATTGATAAATAATATAATTTGTCAGTACGTCATTAGGATAATTCAATATATTTTTGTCACAAAATTTTGTGGCACGTTGCTTTGTTTTTGACTGGTTGATTCCATGAATATACTCATTACATATATGGACTTATAAGTGGATTGTGGACTAACAACCAACCTAGCTAGATTATTATTTTCTTATTTATCATCACGACAAAAAATGGATTGTTATGTTTCATGCATGTAGTAACATGTCTTGTCAAACATATTGTATAGGTGTCAAGTTTTTGCGTACCTCAACTAGTTTCACAAGATATCAATCACTTTTCATTTGAGGCGACATGATTTTCAACCACTTTATTAACCAATAGATCAGATGTTTTTATGCGAATTCTCGACCTCATTGGAACAAGCTTGAAGTAATTTTGTGACTTATTGAGAGCATATTGAATTATGATTTTGATTTATATCATATCTTTTGAGCTAATAAGTTGATAATGACTGCCAATCTGCTTAAAATTATCGTGATAAAGCAGTTAACACGTTATATTCATTTTTGAACATTTAAACCTTGACATGAGTTGATATCATTCTTATAAAAAAGTAAAATGACCACAGTTGATTTTTCTTGGGAATAAATAATGAAAGGTGTGGCTGCCATTTTATCATCGCATGTAATTGTGAGTTAAATGAGAGAGAATATTGAACATATATTTAAAATCGGCGCGAAGTATTAATTTTTTTTGAGAACTGTTGACAGTTAGTCTTAAAAATATCTCTTTATTTGATTAACTGAATTTAAATACACCTTCGAGTGAAATACATCTCTAAATTCTTATCAAGTTTAAGAATGTTTTTAATATTTCTCTCGACTTTTTATTAAGAATTTCATGTTCTTACGAGAGTTTCAAATCACTTGTTGTTGGTGTAATATATCACAAATAAAATAAATTACAGTTAAAAATAAAATAATCAAATTGAATAAACAAATTTTTAGGTTAAGACACTGACATCTCGCTCTCTTTAAGGAGATTCAAGTTCAATGCGACATTATCTGCACCGATCCAACAACAATACTCTTGACTTTTCCCCTGCAGGATACAACAGTCCAGCAACATCGTATAACTCAAGCAACACCGGATTAGTTGAAGAGTCCAAAACTCCAAAAAAAAAAAAAAAGAACACTTTCCTTCAACATATAATTACTCTTTTGTATAGCAAATATATTTGAAGACTTCAAATTCTACATCACAACTCTCTCTTTCATTACACTAATTCTAATATAAACACAATACAATATTATTCATCTTTTCCACTCTATTTTCTTGTACATCTCTTGTTTACTCCAACACAAAGAACATCATTAGTATTTATAGGAAAGAAAATCTTCCTTGCAATAAATAGAAAAATAATGAAATAATTAGTAGGCCGTAAGTGAATGGTCTGAATATTACATAGGTTACAAGAATAATTATAAAAGAAAGAGTGAGAATATAGCATGTTGGTGGCAAAAGAAGTTCCAAGAAAATGAATGGTTGATCACCATCACTAAATACAATGACATCAATTGTCATCAAACCATCAACGGAGTGCTCCAAATAAGCCATTATTCCTAACGTTTTGGCTAACATTCTCACTAGAGAGAATTGGCAACAAGCTAGATAGAATAGGAGACAAATTAACTATGAATGATATTAAAATGCTTAATATGTAGTAGCACTTTGATACGTCATATTGTAGATCGGAGTTCAGTTAGTTAAGTAAAAAAATATTTTAATTAAGACGGTTAGTAATTTAACGACGAAATTAATAATTAATTTGTGTCTAACTTTTGAATATTTTGTCTTGGTTAAACTTTTATGCAATTTTGTGATGGCTATTATATTAGTGAGTTCACTTGGATATCATTGAATTTGAAGACTAAAAACCAATTTTTCATTGTCATTTTTGTCTATTTCCTATGGGCATATTTGGTGTGGTACATGTTATTCTCATTTATATTTTGTCGGTCCCTTTTTAAGTAAAATGATTGGGAACTTTTACGATATGTTTCATTTAAAAGTTTAAATTGTTAGAAATATTATATTATTATTTATTAATCATATTTTTAAAAGCATTTATTTTATATGACTTTGACTTTTTTTTAAGTAAATAGATAGAAATCCTTTTTAATAATGAATATCGATGAGATTCATTTGTTAATTTAATCTTTTAAAAGGCGTACATTTTTTAAATTATATTTTCATCATTTTACAACTGCTCTGCATTTTTTGGATTAATAATCCTCGTTGATCCATAGTTGAGTGCTAAAATATCTCATACATATGTATAGCTAATTAGAAGTGGAATCATTTTAGTATCTAATGGTATTATAATGTTTCAAATATACTTCTAGATTCTTTTATTTTCGTGAAAATTTTAAGCATTCAGTGTTAACCCGTCGTAATTAGCTTATCTTTAGAACTGACAAATAATCTATACTCCATGAGTCTGAGAATGATTTTAAAATTAGATTCCCTCCGTTTAAAAAATAATGACCTAATTTGATTTGGAATGGAATTTAAGAAAAGAAAGAAGATTTTTAATCCTGTGGTTCTAAATTAAAGTTATGTTAAATGTACAAAAATGTCATTTAATCTTGTGGTCTTAAACATGCCACGTGGAAAGTTAAAGGTAAAGTATTGCCAAAAACGAAATAGATCATTATTTTTTAAATAGACTAAAAAGGAAAAGAAATCATTCTTTTTTTAACGAAAAAAGTATATAATATTAATTATCATATATATTATACGAAGATGTTTAAACAGAGGGAGTATATAATATTAGTTAGGGCAACTTTCACATATAGCAAACAAAAAATTCATATTTGTATGTTATAACAAAGTTTGCATAATTGCGCTCCATAGCAAACATAAAACTGTATAATTCGCTATACATATACAATTGTATAATTCGCTGGCCTATTACGCTGCAATTGTATAATTCTCTATCCTATTTCACTGCGTTTGTATAATGCACAATTGTATAATTCGCTGTCTATTTCACTGCAATATTTTTATAAAATTTGCTTTCCATACAGTTGAATCGAATTAAAATGTATGTATATTGCATAATTATAAGTGTATAGCAAGAAGATATATGTTTTTCTGTCGCTTTATACAAAAACAGAAACACAATATATCCAATTCTGTTGTATAAAGTTAGAGAAAATTATATTTCACTGTAATTGTATAATTCACAATTGTATAATTTGTTGGCTTTTTTCTCTGCAATATTTGAAGTAAAATGTTTGTAAATTGTATAATTAAGTGTATAACACGAAGATATATATTTTTGCATGTGTATATACAATTTTCTCTCGCTTTATACAAAACAGAAACAGAATTTATACACTTTTGTGCATAAAGCGAGAGAGGCGAGCGAGAATTGAGAGTAGCGAGCGAGATTTTTGGGAAAGAGACGCCTGACAAACTTTAGCTAACGTTTGCTATGGAGCACAATTAAATCAAACCCTAGCTACTCTATTTATTTTAGATTATTAATTTGTTATTATATACAATTTTCCGTGTTAGTTATCATATATACTATACATAAAGGGGTAAAAAGAACATAATCAACATAAAATATCGTTAGTAGAACTTTTTTTATTAAAAAAGTCATTCTCATTATTTATAAAAAAAAAAACTTATTTTTCTAGAAAGTTAAGAAGAAAGGAAAAAGGTTTGGAGGGGGGAAATGCTCCAAACATCCTTCTTTTTGATCTGTTTAGAGTGACAAATCATTAAAGAAATGATATTTATTGCGTAGAACGTTTTTAATAAAACTTATTTTTTCTTTTATTACAAATTGTTATTTATAAGAAACTTATTTTTCTAAAAAAAAATATTTAAAAAGAAAAAAAGAAAAAGGGTTTAGGGGATGGAAATGTTGCAACATCCTTCTTTAATTTGTTTAAAGTGACAAATCATTAAAAAAAAGTATTTTATTGTCCTTGTTATCCTAATGGATTACAAAATCTTTAAACCACTAACTGGTGAAAAACATTTCATCCTTTTCTTATTATATATATATGTAAAGCCATATGTAACACACCTTTTATACAAAAAGTTAAAGCTAAGTTAGGAGAAATGGTTACGAGTTACTATCAAAAAATCACCATCTTTTCTACAGAATTTTATAATTGAAAATGCTCAATGATAATTTTACAGATATTACTTGAATCGATGTGAATAGAAAATAATAATAATATTTTTATATGAAAAAAATAGTAAATTTTCATGATCTCAATGAAAATTTATTTAATCTTTTGTCAATGAGTTTGGTTTGACAAGAAATAAGTGAAAGAATTATATTAGTAGTTTATAGCATAAATTTTTCACCCATTTGCGGTGATAAAAAAACTTTATTTTTAGTACTAATAGTTTTTAAACAAGTACTCTCTCCGTTTAAATTTATGCAATATTTTTTAAATTTTGAGATTTAAATAATTTTATTTGTGGTTATAAATTTTTTATTCATCTTTTAAATATTTTAAATTATCAGTTATTATGTCTTATAATATCTTAAATGTAGTTTATAAAAATATAAATTTCATTTCAAAAGATTTGAAGATTTCATTTGTAAATATCGATGCAAATTTAAACTGTTTGACTCTAGAAAAACGAAAAGTGACTGTGACAACGGAAGAGTACTTCTCTAAAATGTGATCTTCCTTTGCTAATTACTGTAATTAGCCCTCCACTAAGTAAAAGAGAAGTTTAAAATAACCTCAAAATTAAAATATCCTAGCTAATGGTCCCAACTTGGAATTATTTTTTTATTTTTTTGGGGTCCACTCTAAATAATAGTCAAGATTAAACAAACATGAAATTTCA
Organism: Solanum lycopersicum; assembly: GCF_036512215.1. NCBI lineage: Eukaryota > Viridiplantae > Streptophyta > Magnoliopsida > Solanales > Solanaceae > Solanum > Solanum lycopersicum. The sequence goes on from NC_090805.1 coordinate 39,014,421, forward strand.
AACTTGCCAACTCCAAAAATTCCTAAAAGAAAAAAGAAAAAACTATTAGCTAGAAATACCACTAATTAATCTCAAAATTTACATAATAATCAAAATAGACCCCTCAAAATTCTGGTAATTCTGGCAAATCCCCTGTCTTTATGAAAACATTGTACCAAAAGTCCATGTCCTCCTCCATTTTTGAACTAGTAGTAAATATGTCTACATTTTCTTCCCTCACTTGTATTTCTTGATCATGACCAATAATCATATTATTCTCCGTCGATAATTCATCTGCCCAGAAACTCTCATCGATCTTTGGAAAATACTCCGACGATGATGACTCGATTTTTTCTTCCTTTATAATCACCATCTGATTATCATCAACAACTAACGTCACACTTGACATTTCACTAGATGAAAGTTGTGGTGAGTTAGGTGCAATCTTAATGTGTTGTTTAGTACTTGTACTAAGATCAGAGTTATTGGAGGATTCAGAAGTTGTAGGACCCTTGTTGGAAACATGACTAGTCTTGGAGTGTCTTTTGGAATTTTGACAAGGCTGATAATTCTTGAGTTTTTTCTTCAAGTTGGTGTGCCAAATGTTTTTTATTTCATTATCTGTTCGTCCTGGTAATCTTGCTGCTATTGCGGACCATCTGCTTATTTCGGGAAAAAATTTTATCAGAAAGAGGTCAACATATAACGTTGAAACAAAAGAGGTACATTATCTATAACAACACATTAAAATTAAAGACTGGTTCAAAAATTTAAAATTTATGAACTTCTGTAACAATACAAGTTTTAACATAAAGTCAAAAACGAATTTTGAAATTGAAATTTTTGGAATCCTATAGTGATCCAAGTTAATCCACATAATAACTAAGATTTTTTTTTCAATCAAATATTTATACATCTATATTAAGTAATTTCTTTTGAAACCTCTAAAAAATCTATAGTCGATATCCTTTAAATATATAATTATTTTCTCCTTCTATCTAGTAGCTTATAAACTATGCCAGAGATTAATTGCATTAGGTAAGTCAAGTAACGATGCAATTAATTCTACTAGAAAATATTGACAAGGAATCAATCTATATCCTTAGGATATTAGTCATGTGTTGCACTAACTCAGCTATATTTATAAATTATATTTAGTGCTTTTTTTAAAAAAAATACATATACAATAGTTCTAAGCAAAAGCTATTACCTAGGTGCACTTAAACCAATAGCCATTTATATATTATCGATTTTCTCTTATTAAAATACATTGGTATTGTAACATTTTAAAATAAAATTATCAATTGTAATTAAGTTAAATTATTTGTAGATTGAGAGAAGTGGACAAACATGACATAGTGCAAAAACTTTAATTATAGTGTCACTAAAATCAAAGGAGATATTAGCCATATGCATAGATTTTCTTCATTCAGATGTGTAGATTGGCAAATGACATTAATTATTAGAGATATTTTAATTACCAATTTGTCTAAGAGAATCTTTTCCCCCTCTCTATTTATAATATTTATTTAATTTATTCATTGGTAGAAACAAAATGACAAATAAAATAAAATAAGTGTTATTTTGGCTTAATATAAATCTTTCCTTTTCAATTCTCAAAAAGTATTATATTTCCTGAATATAAAGACAAAAAATTTTGCAAATAAATAATTCACAAGCTAAGGTATATATTTCCTTTCAAATATAATAATAAAAGGAAAATGTGTTTTTATTTTAATATACTAATTTTTATCACGACTCTAGGCACGCATTATTAGATGTGATCAACACTCCGTAATTAATTAACAATAATAATAACATATCTAGTGAAAGTTTATATTACTATAATTTAAAGATAGTATCAGTATCACGAAATTTATAATTTACCGTGAATTATTAAACAAAATTGGCAGCCACAAGCCTATTAGAAATTGACTAGTGATTAAATTCTTAACTAATTCTTATTTTTATTTTTTAGTTGCAATTAAATTTTATTTTTTAAGAAAAAAATACTGACCTATTGCCAAGATTTTCATGAAGCTTGATTATAGTGTCTTCTTCTTCTTTGGTGAAATTTCCTCTCTTTATATCTGGACGCAAATAATTAGTCCATCGCAATCTGCAACTCTTTCCGCATCTCAATAGTCCTAAATAATCAAAAAAAAAAAGAATAAAAAAAAAATTAATTACACTTTATAATAATCCCCAGTAATTTTATTTTTCAATAAATAAAAAATGTCCTTTCACAAGTAAAAGAAAAAAGAAAAAAAGGAAATAACCAAATAAAAGATGACATGTTTCACGTGTTAAAAATTAACATCTCAAGAAAAGTTCAATCCAAGAGATAAGAATTAATGCTTTAGAAATCGATTAAATCTGATCATAAATTTTAACGTAGAAAGTTAAAAATTTAAGTAATTTATTTGGGAAAAAAATATAATTTTGTTAAGTGAAAATTCTCGAAAAAACCAAAACTAGTTCGAATCAGTTTTTGGGAACTTAAAAATATTTGAAGATGAAACAAATATTCATGAATAATTTTAAAATTTATAATCAAATGCTAACTTAAAATTGTCTTTACGACGATTTTGTAGTTCAATTGATCAAATCATGATTTCTACTCTAAAACAAGTTCAGATGATATTAGATATAATCTCTCGTGTTTAATCAGAGATCTCAGATTAAAATTCGAGAAATGATATGAAAAAAATATAGATTTGTAGAGCAAAATTACCAGCAAGTTTAGGAAGGGCACGCCAATTGGAATGTCCATTATTTTGAATGTAAGATATGAGAATATTGTCTTCTTGAGGAGTCCATGGACCTTTCTTCAATCCCATTTTCTCACAACAAGGAGCTCTACCCATCTTTTTTTTTTTTTTAATTTGATTTTCTTATTGCTCTTGTCAATTTTTTTGATCTTTTTTCTAATATAATTTTTGTGTATCGCTATACTTTTTTAGCCCCTCCACTCTTTTTTCTTACAAAATGAAATGCCAAAAAAGCTCAAGAGCAGCAGAGAGAATGGATGGGGATGGGTATTTATGCTTGTAATTAGCATGTTAAAAAGTCGTTTGGTTTGGCGTAAAATATAAGGTATAATACTATCTTAAAATAAAATGTGAGTTTATTTTAGGGATAATGTAGAAGTATCTCTTAATCTATGCCCGAAATCTCAGAGACACATTTATACTATACTAAGGTCTTATTACCCCCTTGAACTTATTTTATTAATAATCTTTTTCCTTTTCGGCCTAAGTGGCACTATCTTGTGGGTCCAACGCTGATTGATTTTTTTTCAGGCTAGTATCACGTAGATCGAAAAGGGGTTGAAAATTACTTATAAAATAAGTTCAATGAGGTAATAGGATCTTAGTGTAATATAAGTGTGTCTCTGGAATTTCGGGTATAGATTGAAGTGGTACTTGTGTATTTTCCCTTTATTTTACTGAGCGTCTGGTTGGAGGTATTGAATAATTCTTAGATTATTATCAGAAAATTTATACCATAATGATGATTTAAATTATCTCATACATCTGATAAAATAAATTATTCTATGATTATTAATTTCATAATAACTCGTTCGCAATAAAACAACCCTTAAAGTTAAAATGTGTTATTTAAGTATTATTGTAATGTTTGGGTCGGAAGGAAAAATATTTTTAAGCACTTATTTGTTCATCCAAAATGAATCAAAAAATCACAAGTTAGAGATTTTAATTTATGATTTTTTTGTTTACTTATAAATCATACTCCAATTCTAATTTATATGACTTAATTTCTTTTTTAGTCATTTCAAAAGAATCTTATATTTCAATATTTAGTAACACTTTAATTTTAAAATGCTAATTTATCTTCAATAAAAAGATTTATAGACACACAAATATATATGTGTTATTTAAACTAAAAATCTTAAAAAATTACTCCATCCATTTCAAAAAGTATGTCCTATTTCCCTTTTAGTTTGTTTCATAAAGAATGTCCCTTTTCTTTTTTTGGCAACACCTTAACTTTAACTTTTCACGTGACATGTTTAAGATCACAAGATTAAATAGTGTTTTGGTACATTTGACATAACTTTAATTTAGAACCACAAGATTAATAAGTCTTCTTTCTTTTCTTAAACTCCGTTCCAAATCAAATTAAATAATTCTTTTTAAAACAAAAAAAATATTTAATTTTAATTTCATATCAAATTAAATTAACTCACGTAAATTAAGACCAGCGAGTACTGTCCAAACATGTTCTTAGAAATTTGATACTTTTTTAAAAGCAATAAATAAATTTAAGCGACTGGTCCAATGCCAGCATTTGTATTATTTCTAAAACTGAGACCAACTTGGATCTTCTCTCTCTAATAAAAATAAAAATAGTGTGAGCATAAAGAAATTGGATATCTCTATTTCAAGGGAGAAAAAAATAATTAATATATGCTTACTATAGTGGCAAAATCATCATGATTTCTAATAAGATAATTCAGAAATGTAAAAATGTCATATTTATTATTTTTAGATTACTTTTATCATTATATATGGTTTTGTTATGTAAGTATACGTGGTAGACACATAATTATTCCATAAGTGGACACCAAACAAATAAAATCAATATTAATTATTGAATTAATTTGATTTTCTCAAATTATTATTTGTTGTGGATTAAACTACTACAAAAAATATAATTTAAGCAATAAAAAAATGAACCATATTGTCTTATGGCTATTGACAAACTTACACAATAAAAAATGCTACTCAAATCTGCATTTGAATACATCTGAAAAATTAAATTATGAACAAACTGCAAAAAAAAGTCTGAAAATATTCATAACAAGACAGGAGCATCTCAGGTCTAGAGTAAAATACAAAGCTTCGGGGGTATTAATTGAAAATAATGTAACATATAAAGATAAATATCTGAACTTATTATTTTATATATAGATACGATTTAAGAAACAAAATGAAATCTCTTGATCACTTATAATTTGAATAGAAAAAAATATTTTTTAAAAAAATTTAAAAATAAGAATATCTTATTTAAATATTTTTTTAAAAAAAGACTAAAAAATCATTTTTCCATTCAGCCTTAATAATCGGTATTTTTATGAAACTTTGAGGAGGGTAAAAGTCCACGACAACAAAAGAATAGATTACAAAGTATTCATTTAAACAATAGTATTTAATGCTAAGAATAAAATATGAAATAAAATAATTGCTCTTTTAAAAATAATAATTAAAAATAAAAATCTATTTTTTTTATAAATAAATGCTAAATAAAAATAAATAAAAATAGAAAAAAAAATTTACAAAACTTTTCATAAAATTTCTTTTTGTGAATTTCAAGAAAATGGATCTATATGACTCCAAGTTGATCACATAATTTTAATATAATAGACCATAAAGGACGTGGAGTAATCAGGGTCAATCCATGTGATTTATTCACTTCTACCTAAGAAGATTAAACCCTTTTAAATTAATACATAGACTAAATAATTAATGCAAGAGATATGTTGTGCATAAATTAATCAGATTTGTTAAATTTTAAAAGTACATTAATTTAATTTCTTTTTTTGTTTTTTTTATATTTATTTTATAGTATATTTACACATATCTTGTCTTTTATATACCTTTTCCTTTGGTATCAGAAAACATATAATCACTTGGTTAAAAAAAAAAATAATGAGGTGCCTAGACTTCGAACTGAGAATCTAGGTGAATTTTGAATCCTCTGAATTATTAATTTTATCTTGAATTAATCTTGTATAATTAAGAGATTTGATTATATACGTATATATATTTAAGTAGAAAATAATATTTTATATATAATATAATTTTTTTTAATCAAGGGAATTAGGTAAACACTTTTCATTCCCTCCTAAATATGCCCTTGAGCAATAGGTTACGATTTTCTAAGTGAAATTTTTATGGTTGAGTAATTTTGAAGTTAAAAAAAAAAAGTTGAATGATGTTTTATGAAAAAAAAATTACTCACTAATTGAGTGCTAAAAAAAAAAATTCGACTCAACGTTTGAATCGGGCTAAAAATATTGCTAGTTAGTTGTACATTTAAAATTTAATGATGACTCAAGGCGTGTATAAATACATTAAATTAAATTTGATCAGGTTAAAATAAACTAAAGTTATTTAAATATATTAAACATGTCAAATCAACAATATATATATATATATATATATATATATATATATATATATATTATGAATATCTTACATCTTTACTGTGACAATATATTTCTCTGTTTTATGGTGTTTGTGTTTAAGAAAAATTGTTATTGGCTTTACAATTGATTGTGCATGCTCGTACTTCACCCTCAAAGTATAAAAATAAATTAATTTGAGCACACGTCTATTTAACAATGATATTGCATTATTTTGCCTCCAACTTTTTACTTGTGTAAAATCTATCAAACACTATGTGTTCTTAATCAAAAGATTTTAATATCCATTAACTTTAAGACTAAAATTATATATTTAATTAAATGAAGATCAAATGTATTAATTCATTAAGCCATATAACATAAAAATTTAAACTACAATAGCTATTAAAATTATTATTTATATTGTCAATAACCCTCTAAATTTATGGTAGGTCCGCTTTTAATTAAGACTGCAGATGAATTTAGAATGACCTAATTTATGTATATCAAAATAGAACAAATAAGCAGACTGATAATCTACCTAAACTTAATTTGACTATCATTATTTGTCCTTTTTTAAAAAAAGAATATTCGATGTTCGATATTTATTAAAAATATGATTATATCAGATTTGCAAGCTTCATTCGAAGAAAAATGCTTTTCATAAAAGAATTGTTCAATCCAAAACTTAAATTTAAATAATTTTAATTATTGCATCATATTATATTTTTTTTTAAAACGCTATCAACTTGAAATGTCGATATCAAGGGGGAAAAAGCAACTATTAAAAGTGGGGAAAAGCATAGGTTAAAGGACAAATTAAAGGGAGAATTATTGTAAATCATAAGAAAGAAGGCCATTAAATGGCGGAAAGTGTCTTTATACTTTTTCTCACATTTTACTTTTTTTTTTTCTGTTTATTTAATTGTCCATCTTTTGGGAACACTAAGTCCAAGAGGGAAAAGACCAAAGTAGTTCACATTTGTTGACATTTTGTATACTTAAATATTATTTAGTGGGTTCAAAATGTCAAAAACAAATATATGTATTTTCAAATCTTCAACCAAAATAGGATCACAAAGCAATAAAAATTAATGTCCAATAAAAACACCCCACCAATTCAAATAGGCCAATGAACTTGAAAATTATGGTGTCATGATCAAAACGGACTATGCGTATCATAATATAAACTTAAGTGGTAACAAAAATGGGAAAATTAGGGGTTTGTTCGAATCTTTTTCAGTAAAAGATATTATTATTTATATATGATTAAACTATTTTTATATATAAATAATAGATGTTGAACTTTCTCGATTAATTTGTATATTTACTTCTTCAGATTTTAAATTCTCTTATAAAAAAAAAATTAATTCTGCTCTTGATAGAAAATTAATATAATATAATTGGAGATGAACTTCTAGGTTGATAAGCTAGTGCCTAGTGAAGATGTCTCAAGAAGAAAAATGGTCGAACTACTATACGTTAATTATAAGCTTAGTTTAGAGAAATCTATGATACTCAAATTAAAAATAGAGAAACTTATATTCTTATACAACATAGATAACAAATTCACATGCACGATTTTGAGTTAAATCCTACTGAAATGGGGAAAAAAAGAAATAATTTTACGAGGTCAAATATATTATTCATCCATTTTATATTACTTGACTCATGTTGATCGCTTGATCTGATATGACTTTTAAATTTTATTTGCTAAGGTATATTTTACTAAACTAATCTTATTAATGGTGCTTTGGAACTTTATATTTGACTACACACTACTTTATGTAGTTAGAGTATTTAATAGGTAAAAACAAAAAATATATAAAATCTCTTGATTTTATAAATTTAAACAATTAAATTGAAATATTAATTTTTTATATGAGGATCAAATAATATGAAATTGAGAGAAGAATTATGATAAAAAAGAGAAAATTTTATAGATAGCAAAGAGACTAAATTTAATTAGTCTTCTTAGTTTCAATTTATCTAATTACACTCCATAACTATAGTTCGTTTGCTATGAGTATTTCATTTTGCATAATTCCCTTGTCGTTGTATAATTCGCCAACTTGTCGATCTACAAACAGGGTGAGTCTATACAAGTTATGTATTTATACATTTAGGAACTTTTCAGAACTTATACAAATTAAATGTATTAACAAGATAATTATATACAAGTTAGAGTAAGCATATCCAAATTCTGAATTCATACAATTAGAAAAATTCTAGATTTATACAAGTAGGTACAAAATTATATAATTAGATATCGAATCATACAAATTCTCGACATGAGCCACATAATAATGATTATAAGTTTGTGGCGAATAATAATTTAATTAAACTATAATTATATTAATTAATTAACTAATATATGTTTATTTATTCGATTAATTCTCTGTCATAAACTTAGGTTGTTGTGACATTGTTTTCATTTTGATTTCTTCAAAATCTTTAATTCTTTGCACGACATGTTGACAAGATATCTACACAAAGATACAATGATTATCTTTTGATCTTTTCCCTCGATATTATAGTGATACTCCTAAGTCCAAACAATATAAAAAGATTAAATTAAAAGTGGAAAAGGATATTATATTTAATTTTAAAGTGGGCAAAATCAGTTACAATATAATAAGATTATGAAGTTCATGGATTTCCACTATGTTTAAAAGGTTTCTGTATGAAAATGAAGTTTAATTCTCTTGAGATTCATAGAGAATCCTATAATAAAGTGAAAAGACACCCTACTTTTTTTTTAGTGTCTGCTCAATTCCATGAAACCTCCTAATATTTTATTTATGGAAAAATTCTTCTGGCCAGATAAATTTGGCCATAGGCCAGAATGACAAAATGATATATTTACACTATAATATAATTTACTTTTAGATATTTTTTGCTCTTTAACTTAAATATTAAATATATTATTCAATTATATTTTCAAGACATTAAAAATAATTAGTAAAATTAATTATTGATGATTTCATAGTTAAACATGGGAAAGGAGCCAAAAAATTCACCAAAAAAAACGTAATTCAGTTTTCCTCCTTTTTTTCATTTTATATTTCTTAATGATAATTTTTTTTAAAGTATAAAAGAGAAGTAAGGTGTAAATTATCTATTTTAATTTATAACTTTTAGTCGTGAAAAGATAATTTATATCTAAATTTAAATATAAAAAAATTTATATAAAAAATAAAAATATGAAATTGGCCGAGTTGGCTAAAGAGTTACTCTTATTTATTCAAAGAAGTTGTTACACACCGATTTTCTAGAAAAAATATTAATGATAAAAATATATTTTATCCAATTATACTCAAAATTATGTGAGCGAAATATGAAGAAAACTAAAATTACTATCATGTTTTCTCTATTATGTGATTATCTTCATATTTTCGATAACATATGAATCATATCATATGCAAAAAAGACTCATTAAAATTATTTTTTATTTATCATTTCTGTACTAGAGACATATAATTTTTTTTATAAAAACGTTGATGGTGCTTCATTGAAATTTTTTAATAACATAAAAAGGATATAGAGAGTTTTTTATGATTTCAAAATAAACTTTAATAAAAAAATTGAAAGAAAAACATCTTTATAGTTCTCTGATGATAATGACAACACAAATTTAACATGAATTAGATTTCATCACGTAAACATTTTTCTTTATTAGTATTGTTTGTTATTTTATTAAAATATGTTTGCTATTAAATGATATGCTAAAATATTAAGTATATGTAGTTGTAGTCACAATATTGTTTTTTTCTTTCATATTAATATTTGTTTGAACTGATTAATAATTTTTAAAATTAAGTAATTTTATTGCATTTATTATATAAATAAATTTAAATTACCTGTTAAAATAATTATTTAAATATATACTTTTTTTTTATATACAATGTAAAATAATTTAATAATAACAAACAAAATTCAAAATACATTAGAATTGATAGACAACAACACATTAAAGAAAAACTAAAAATCATATGGTTTATAATTGTCGATCCTATTTAACAACAATCCAAGATAACTACACATTAATATTGAAAAAATACATATTTAAAGTTTATGTTTGGTTATTATGTTTTAAAAAATTAAACTGCATATTTACAACAACATGTTTAAAAATTAAACTACATATTTAAAAAAAATTAAATTACATATTTGATCACTATATTTAAATTATGTATTTTTATAATGGGCGGATGTCTATCAACTCGAAAGTATTTTGAGATTTGATTGTCGTTATTGAAATATTAAAATTCTACATTAAATGAAAACAATTTTTAAAACATATATATCCTAGTTATGTTATACTTTACTTATACACGTTAAAAATATTGTAAATTAATATATACATAAAATACATCTATTTTAAAGTATAAAAATTGATAAGTAGGTATTGAGTGATCTTTTATTCATTTGTTTTGAAATATCCACTTAATTAATACTATTGGCGTAACAGAATTATTTATTCATTGTTAAAATTAGTGAAATAATTTCAACATTTTCTATATATGTTAATTCTTGTGCGGAATGATTATAATATAAAAAATAATGTGTTATTCATGACAAAGATTTGAATGTCTTATCATCAATTATTTTTAAAAATATCAAAATTTCAATATAATTTTTCTCTCAAAATATATCCATTATATAGACTTATCTATTTAGTTGATTATAGTTAAAGAAAAATTTAATTAATTTTTAATCTATGCTTAATTACTATATTTTTTTACAATTTTTATTATTATAAAATAATTACGTATAATCTTTAGTAGATAAGATAGTCATTTATAGTAATTATTAGTGAGAAATTTAATTGTCTTTTTCAATAAAGAGGTTTATTTTAAGCGAAAAAATAATTTTTTAAAGGTATACTTTGGCACCTTAGGATCAAAATTGAGTTTCGGGAGGGGTTTATGTAGAACATAATTTGCTATATGATGAAAAAATATTAATGTATAAAAACAAAATTACAAAATATTTTTTTAATTAAAGCATACATTTTTTTAATAACTTAACAATACTTATTTTTAATAATAAATTGGATGAACTACACACACAAAAAAAAAAACAATTTTAATTTTTTTGGCAGCCAAATAGTTAATGTTTAATAGTTCAAGAAGTTTGGGAATTAAAAAAAAGTTAATTTGTTCGGAGGGAAAAGTATTAAGGAAATAAATATAAAACTTAAAATAAGGATATTTTAGTCTTTTTACATTTCTGGCCAAATTATGGCCAAATTTTTCTGGCCATTTAGCATTACTCTTTATTTATTTATACTTTTAAATAAAGTAATGAGTCTAATCCTAACTCTTCAATATTTTCGTAAAATAATAAGTGATTGTAAATTCACGTTAAAACCTAATTTTATTTTTCACCTCGTTCTTTTATTTGACGGCATCTCTTTTGATTTATTATTCTTTCGTTCCGTCAATATACAAACCAAGTGAATAAAAATACGATGCAAAAGCTTCCTCTAATTTCATATTAATGAAAGCGTAAATAACTCTTCATAGTTCATAGTCCCTATATATTTAAATGGTTTATACCTCTAATAATAATAATAATATTAATGAATGTATTTCACATAATTAAGTTTTGTCTATTAGATATTGTCATGATGTTATAAATGTACCATTATCTACTTACTTGAATAGAAACTTTTACTATATAAATATCATATATTTGTTTTTTTTTACAGTAATTATAATATACAAAAGATATATACACGCATAGGCTCACACATATATATTGAATATTTTCGTATTGTAACTAACAAATTGTAATTATTTTTTATGGAGCAATAAAATATGTAAAATCGTAAAATAATATATGAGACTCTAATTTATCAAATAAACTTCCGTTTCATATTCCACGATCACAGTGACTCATTCTACAAATATACATTTCATTACATGTCTTCCTCTTTTTACTTCTTTCTTCTTTTTTTCTTTTTCAAAAAAGAAAGATATATTATAGCCGCTGCGTAGCTATAGCCATTTTAGAGTGTTCGTATATTTTTGATATATATTTAAAGTTGGACACTCTTAATAAAAGTTATATCTTTGATGTACAATAGTAATAAATGTCTATTTCAATAAAAAATATTTGAGTTTGAACCCCAAATTGTACACCATATACCATTATTCTTGAACGTCCTTCATAAAATTTGTAATGAGTTATTGAAGAGAACTTGATGTAGAATAGCTTTAAATTTCTTAATTATTGATCGACTTAAGATGAATATCGAAATTCTGAAACAAACTAGTCAAAAGAATATATATATATATATATATATATATATATATACACACACACACATGTGAACCGCCTAAAAAAGTTGATTGACAATTCAGTGGTAATAAAGAGTGATGAAAATATTTTTCACACTAGTTTCGTGAGTTCAGTTCTCACTGTCAATAAAAATTTCTCTTTTCCTCTTTAAAAGAAACATGTTTTGCAATATTTTTCTCTTGAATCTTAAAATTTAAAATTCTCAAACTCCTTACGGACTAGATGCTTGATTATATCACATATTTACATAAGTACGTTATTAGATTAAGTTACATGTAACATAGCACATGATTTAATAACATGGAACATTCAAGTTAAATTAGATAAATAGTATATAAATTTTATACTATATTGTATATAATTTACACCCTTCCATATTTATTGGGGAAAAAAAAGAAAAAAAGGTGTTTTGACCCAATTAAGTCAAAGACAGCGTGCTGTTTGTGCAGCAACTTTATTTTACACACGATTCAATCTATACTATTTCTTTCTGTTAATATAATATTTTGAACGAAAAAAATTAAAAAATAAGTAATTAATATTAGAGATAAAAAATCAAAAAAAGAATTGTCTTCATATGTTTTTCTATAAAGAGGTGACAATTTATTAGTTGTCACCTTCTTATCAAATAAGTAATGTTTCACAAAATTAAGAAAATATTGATTATTTCTTCTAATTTTATCTTTATTTAAATGAAGTTTTATATAACCATTTATAGAAAGTTACTTGCTTTTGAATCACTTTACTTTATCATATTTTTGTTTACACATCCCTTTAAAATTACCTATTTTGATTTATTATCTTTAATCCTTTTATGGTATTGATCTCACTTCAATAAAAAATAAATAAAACAGAGAATTAATATAATTAAACAATCGCAATACTAGAGTACTTGATCAATTAAAAATAGTTATTACTTACTGGGGACAAAATTAAAAAAGGGAAAAAATGTACTCAGTTATATTTTAATTTTCTAAAATAATAAATATGTTAGATCATCTAATTTTAAAAAAGGACTACAAGTAAAGTAATCGGATGAAGTTTTTCTATTTTAAGGCATTTAATTAAGAATAAATAAAAATATTCCTTTTTTTTAGAAGTAAGTAATTTAACAGGAATACTTATACTATAATAAAAATAGGAGTATAAATAAAACAATATATTACCATGCTTCAGATTATTTTATTTTATTTTCAAAATCAAGAGTCTTATCGAACAAATAAATATTCATTAATATAATATTTCTTGAATCTTTTCAACAACACACATGACATCCGATAACGTATTCTCAGCGTCACGTATCTAAATAATTGTTTTGTTTGAAATCACTATTTCAAATTTTGGATATAATTTTTGTTAATATTATCACTAGCACTTTTCCTTTTAAATAGGTCATATAGATGGAAATATCGGACTAGTAAATTAAATATCAGGTGATTATAAAAAAAAAGAGAAGTATTGAAAAAATGTTTCAAAATTGTGTGCAATTATTAGTTTCGTCCCTAAATTATAAATAGACTTAAAACATCTCGTTATTTGACTATCAAAAGTTAAACATACCCTCGATCTACCATATGACATAACAAGTGGTCTCAAACTCTTGTAGAAACATCTTTATAGAAAGTCGAGAGAAGTATTGAAAACACTTCTAAATTTGACGAGAATTAGGAGTGTATTACACTCATATTATAAGATCGAGGATGTATTTAACTTGAGCTAGTCAAGTAAATTAGTGTTTTTTTAAGAATATCCTGAATCTAAGAGTGTCTTTTTCAATACTTCCCTTTTACAAAATAAAGTTTAAAATATTTTTTTTGAAAAAAAAAAAGACATCTCTTTGAATAAAACACTACATAAAGAAATGAATATAATCCCTTGAGCTTATTTAATGGTTCTGGTGGAAACAATCTTTTTGATTAATAATTAATCCCTTTTATAAAATAAAGTTTAAAATATTCTTTTTGAAAAAAATAAGACATTTCTTTGAATAAAAAACTATATAAAGAAATGAATATTATCCCTTTCTGAACTTATTTAATGGTTCTGATAGAAACAATCTTTTTGATTAATAATTAATTAATCTTTTAATGAGAGCATATATGTCTACGTATATTCTGTACGTTATTGCAGAATCTAGAAATTAAATTGAAGAAATGCGTAGAGAGTTTATGTTTAAAATAAAGTTAAAAATTACAAGTTATATATCGTCAAGGCATGTATATATTTCAATGACACCTAATAAAGTCACTACTTTTGGAATGTGGTGTGATGGGGTTAAAATTTTCAATAAGGAAATTTAAAATTTGAAAAAATTGATATACGAAGTAGTTGAAGGAAGTTCGATATATATATATATATATATATATTATTTTTACATGTATATATAATATAATTGGGCAGGGGCGTAGTTACATAATTGGACATCCTTCGTCGGTAAATTATATCGTGTATACAAGTAAAAAATATATAAAGTGATTAAACAATATATTTTGGACACTTTAAACACAACAAAGTAATGTAACCTGATGGTTTAAGGTGCCTTGAAAGAGTTAAGCATTTAAGCGTATGAGAGTTTAAATCTCGTTAGCCGTTAGCAGTAGCTATAAGCCTCTCTTTTTTTTCAATTTTTCCTTGTTTTTAATTTTTTTCATGTATATTATGTAATTTTTTCACAATTTTCATGCATATTACGTAGTTTAATTTTTAAAATTCCTAGTGTACTCATTCATCCAAAAGAACAAATATACTCATATACAATTGCTGGACCCTTCGTGAAATTTTTGACTACGCCACTGCTAGTGGGATGTATTGTAATTTTCTATTCTCAATTAAAAATTCTAGATTCGAGAAAAGATCTTCTTGGGAGCACTTCTTCCAGAAATGAATATTGCAATATACGAATCTAAATTTAATTAGACTCTAATAATATTATTAAATACTAAATATAAAATAAAAATAATACACCTAAAGAAGTCTTCTATGTATAAAATGAACTCAATTTTCCTTGTCTCATTTATTTTCACCTTAATATCTTCATGTAAATAAAAACTTTTAAAATAAGACTACGTACAAGCTATTGCAAATGAAAAATATGTCAATAGAAGACAATAAAGTCAAAGTCAAATTGAGTGAAAACAAAGCAAACAATTGCATTTAACCTAGGTCTGTTTGAGGAAAAATTGGTCATGTATATTTTCAAAACACGTGCATATGAAGTATTTTGCGTTCAAACTCTCAAAGCAATATAAAACATAATATTTGATGCATAAAGTATTTTGTATTTATACACGATCAATAAGATGCGTAATCTCAAATTTTCAATATTAATAAAAATAATTATATAATATAATCGATTAAGAAACATCACTTAGAAAATTTAAGTACACATTTTGTGCCATTAGATGCCCCTAGGAAAGCTCAATATATGAGAGAACCTAAATGTAGTAATTACACACTAGTTATTTTCTTATTTTATTTCGATTTCAGAGAATAATCTGTCGTTGTTATAAATTTTGTCATGACTTTTGTCCTTCGAATGAACACTTTGTACGCATCGAGTAAATCCCAACAATATAATAGTCTGCGTACAATACAAGCAATCATGTAACTACCCTAGGCAATAAATATGGATAACCAGACTCCAAACCAAATCTAATTATTATTAAGAAAGTTAATTTAACTAATTAATCAATTTATAGTTCCCACTTGAGTTTTCTTTTATTATTTACACCTTG
This sequence comes from Solanum lycopersicum, assembly GCF_036512215.1. Taxonomy (NCBI): domain Eukaryota; kingdom Viridiplantae; phylum Streptophyta; class Magnoliopsida; order Solanales; family Solanaceae; genus Solanum; species Solanum lycopersicum. Next base: position 39,030,588 of record NC_090805.1, read on the forward strand.
TAATTAACTATCAAATTATTATAGCGTGAATTATAAGTATCGATCGAGAGATTAATTTACTATTTCAAGTGACATAAGTAAACAAGTAATTTAGATAATTTTAGCTTTTATAATGTGAAAATATTAACTCTTTATCCATACGAGAATTCAAAATTAAGTGAAATTAGTGGACGAGTTCAAAATAATTGTTCATAAGAAATAAATAATATTGAAATAAAAGATTATACAAACTTTCCTATATACTATGATCGGTAACGTGCCTTCATTATCTTTGAATTTTAAGTCCATAAAACAACTTTAGCATAGTTAAGTAAGCTTAAATATTAATTACGGTATAATCTTGACATAATACGTCTCTCTCTTTTTCCTTTGTCCAAGTCATATTCCACTAAGATCAGATTTAATTTTCTTAAAGTCAATTAGTGTCATCAACCATTAATCATTGCTAATGACTTATCAAATTAAATACTGCTACTAGTACTACTTTTCTCAATCTTTTTAAAGGCTCAAATATGCGATTAAACTTTCAGAAAAAGACTCATTTATGTCTTTAGTTAAAAATTTTGCTTATTTATGTTATTACCGTTAAAAAAAGGGTTAATTTATGCCATTATTTTTTAACGGTGATTTTGCAAAATCATTTTAACACGTGACCAATTATAATTCGGCCACGTGATCAATTTTTTTAATTAAAAAAATCCAAAAAAAATAATTCAATTTTTATTCAGATTTTTTTTATTTAAAAAAATTGATGACATGACCAATTATAATTCAGTCACGTCATCAATTTATTTAATAAAAGAAATCAAATAAAATTAATTCAATTTTTTTTCCAGAATTATGAATTTTTATTAAAAGAATTGATGACGTGGACGAATTATAATTGGCCCACGTATCAAAAATGGTTTTGCAAAATAACTGTTAAAAATAATGGCATGAATGAGTCTTTTCTTTAACGGTAATGACATAAATAAGTTATATTTTTAACTGATGACATAAATGAGTCTTTTCTAAAAGTTTAGTGGAATATTTGAGCTTTTTTTCCTTTTTTTTTTTGTTTAAGAGAAGCAGTCATAAAAGAAACTATAATTAGAGAATTTTGCAACTTGAATTTCAGTTGCACTGTTCAAACTTCACCATAAACAAATAGTAGAATTTTTTAGTTTAATTCAATGATGAAAGAAAGGGGATGAGAGGAATCAAATTCTTCAAAAATATTTGCATTTATCAAATTTTCTTCTTGTATAAGTCGTTATTTATCATTTCGAATGACAAATATAGCCACTAAATATATTGTTGGGCTGCTTTGTCGAGACAGATCGAGGCCCAACAATAATTGTAGATGTTTGCATAATTTTGTCACTATCTTAATGGACTCATTGTAGTATTTCATAAGAGAAATTTTCACATATAGCCACTTAAAAATAACCTAATTACTCTCCATAGCTATAGTTTGATAATTACAATTCGTAGCTACATGTTATATGGAGGAGAGAGGTGAGCAGACTGGGAGAGAGAGGAGAGAGGAGAGAGACTAGAGAGAGGGGGAAAAGAGTGGGAGAAAGGTGAATTGTATATGTGTATTGGTTAGATAATTGTATATTATACATATATATTTGTATATATGGCAAGAGAGATTGGGAGAGGAAGGAGAGAGGCGAGCGATACTGGGAGATGGAGGAGAGAGGCGAGCAAGATCAAGAGAGGAAGGAGAGAGGCGAGCGAGAGAGGGCAGAGAGAGGTGAATATTATATGTATATAATTGTATATTATACATATGCATTTGAATATATGGCAAGCGAGATTTGGAGAGGGAGGAGAGAGCGAGCGAGAGAGGAGAGAGACAAGCGAGAGAGGACAGCGACTGGGAGAGAGGTGAATTGTATATGTTTATAGGTTAAATAATTATATATTATACATATGCATTTGTATATCCTAGTGCAAATGTGACTAATTATACAAACTCGATGTCATCCCACGTAATTAATTAATAATGTTAATCACTAGTAGTAATTATACCAAACTATAGCTATAATGAGTAATTAAATAGTATAAGTTTGCTTAGCCGCATAATTTTCCTTTCTATAATAAGGACATTTTTTTATGAAATTATTGATGGCATGGGGTTTTTAAAACAAAAACAATTAAATCAGAGTATTTTTATTTTATATAGTTTAAGAATATTTTTTAAATCTTTTTTGTTTTTTATTTTATTTTTTTATTCTATGAAATAAATAGTTTCTTTTTAATTTATTGGGCAAATTATCTAAATGACCATATCTATACTAATTTCCTATGTATTCAAATAATTACCAAGCATTTCACTACTTGAGAATTTTCTATCATAATTTAGTTGAGATGCATGGAAATACATCACTCCCTAAAAAAAAGTCTAGATTAATAAAATATAAATATTAGCAATAGTGATCATAATTCTATTTTCTTGATTATTATATTTTAAGGTACGATTTGATGAAGTTCTTTTCAGAGTTTGAAGGTTTAAATTTGTCAGAATATGGCGAAGTTATTGCAAGTGTGATTTTCACCTCAATATATAGCTTTAAATTACATCCATAAATTAGTTAGACTATTAGACTTAGTGATATGTATCTTACTAGTGACTACTCTATATTTTGATTACATGTATCTAGAAGCGACATATATATGTATTTGTGATGGGAAATATATGATACTATCCAATTATGCAAATCGACGATAAGGAAAATAATTAGGTATTAAGAGTGTGTTTGGTACGAAGGAAAATGTTTTCTGAAAAATGTTTTCCAATTTTCTCATGTTTGGTTGGGGCAAAAGTTTTAGAAAATGTTTTTCAAATCAACTCATTTTCCTCAAAATTAAGGAAAATGACTTCCCTTAAAAAATTAAGGAAAACATTTTCCAAATCTCTCCTCCAATTTCAAAATAATTTTTTTTTGAAAAACATCAATTTTATCAATTTCAAAAATTTATTTTTTCACCCGATCCCTAACCACTTCCCCTCCCCCCAACCACCCTCTCCAAAAAATTAATTTTGCTTTTCAAAAATAGGTTTGAACTTTAAATTTTTATCTTTAAACTCCTACCTCCCCCTACACACCCCCCCACCAGCCCCCTCAACCCCCAACCCAACCCTCCAAAAAATTATTTTTGCTTTTAAAAAATACTATCAATTTCAAATTTTTATTTTTTTACTTCTACCCCCTCCCCCTGCCCCCACCCCCACTATCCCTCCACACCCCCACCACTACTATCCCAAAAAAAAGTATTTTTAAAAAATATTTTCAATTTCATAAATTATTTTCTACTCTAGTAAAAATAAAAGATGTTCCTCAAAAACACTTTTCATTCATAAATTAAACACTAAAAATCATTTTCAAAAAATATTTTTCTGCGCACCAACCAAACATGAGAAAATAAGTCCAAAATCTACCTGTTTTCTAGAAAAATATTTTCTATGGAAAACATTTCCCTTCGTACCAAACACACCCTAAATTAGTAAAATTTGTGTTGTCTATGCTAATTTATTTAGACCTCCATTTATACTTAAAAGTTCTTTCATAAAAGACTTTATTTGTATCACTCCTAACTGGTCATAACTATCTTGTAATGACGCATATTTTTAAATAAATTAAAAAGGAGGTTTTTGTTATTAAGACACCTTAAATTCTGAAATCTAGAATAGAAGATACACTTAGCAACAAGTAATAGTACACTCATATTGACTAATTTATAATCAGAGTTCTCAAATCATCTAGTTTAAGTTTAATAACAAGATAAGCATACCACCAAAAATAGAATATAAAATACACCCAATCAACGTATACAAAAGTTTTTTTGATTACATAGGTTGTAAGATTAGATACATATACATTCAAATGAAATGAACATACTTTGATAATTAATAGGAAACTTACGTAAATATACTATAAGTAAAAAATATTTACCATTTATAGTAATAATATTTTTTGTCACTTGATCACTTTTAATTCATTTATAATACAAATTTAATATATATTACAAAGAACAATTTATTATTCTAATATAATACAATTTTTAACGATGAATAATACATTTATCACACATTTTAATACACTTATAATATAATGTGACAATTTTTAACCAAACAAACATGATATATTTCAAAAAAATAATTTTATTTCATATATATTGCATACATAATTCACTTTTAATACATATTACATATTTAACAAAGCATTACTATAAATAGTAATAAACAAAAAATATTGCTAAAATCAGTAATTATTTTTTAAAATGTATTAATTTACGTAATTTGTCCATAATTAAGGGAAATCCCAAAAATGTACTCGAACAACCAAGAAAACACATGGGCCTAAGGTTTGTGGACAGAATGGTCTTGGCCCATCCCCAGCTTTCATCAAATTAAGTCCAATAACGTGGCATAAGTACAGAACACATATAACCAAAAGAGTAGGCCCAATTAACTTTACTTGACCCTAGGGGTGGGCACGATACGATATAGTATTAAAAAAATGGGAAAATTATATTTAATGGCAAACTAATAAATCAAATTAATTGATATAACTATCCTTTGATTTAATTGTGTTCCCTAACAAATTGTTTGCCAGTCACTTTTCTCCATCAAACTCTCGCTCGCCACTCTCCTCTCTCGCTCCATCTCTCGCTCGCTTTCTCTCACTTTTATACAAACACAAGTGTATAAAATATGTTTCTATTTGTATAAAGCTGAGGAAATTGTAGTAAATACATATATTTTTGTTCCCCTCTCCCAGATCTCGCTTCCACTCTCCCTAATCTCGCTCGCTACCCTCGCGGCCTTGCCTCTCTCGCTTATACATATAGAAGCGAAGTGTATAGATTGCGTTTCTGTTTGTATAAAGCGAGAGAAAATTGTATATACACATGCAAATGCATATATTTTCGTCCTCTACACTTATAATTATACAATAAAAATACTCCCCTGCCCAGTTTCTTTTGCCTTTCTCTCTTTCTCGTTTTATACAAATTCAAATTGTATATAATTTCTCTCTTTCTCGTTTTATACAATCTGATTCAATTGTATATTCCCTGCCCAAGTTTTTTTTTTTGTCTTTCTCTCTTTCTCATTTTATACAAATTCAAATTGTATATAATCGTTCAATACACTTATAATTATACAATTCGTTTTATACACTTTATTTTTATATAATTCTCTGCCCAAGTCTTTTTCTCTTTCTCGTTTTATACACTTCGTTTTATACAATTCGCTTCAATTGTATATGTATAGCGAATTATATATTTATATGTTTGCTATAGAGTGTAATTATGTAAATTTTGCTATAGAGTGTAATTATGTAAATTTTGCTATAGCATACAAATATAAATTTTACGTTTGCTATATGTGAAAGTTGTCCTAAAAAGATTGATTCAATAATTTTAATTGATGGGCTCTGAATATATTATACTATACTATTATAGTATTAAATTAATTCAGTACGATTCAATATTTTAGTTGATTTACATATACTAGTATATATAATAAAGAATGATGAATTTAATTTTTCAATGAACATCTCAATTATATCATACTAAGACCTTATACATGTAAAAACGTTTAATAAAGTACTTATATTTTTCTTGTTAATCGATCACCCAAAAAAAAAATTTAAATGAAGATATAATAATCAAAATTTCAAACATCTAAATTAGTTACTACTATTTTGTATATTTGCTAGTATTTTATATATATATATATATATATATATCGAAAACCAAACTTTTAAAAAATGCATACCAAATATATATATTCCATATCTAGCATACCATACCCTTGTTCCTACCCAACCCCATATCAAATCTTAAACACAATAAAGTACTACTTACCTGTTGAGGAACCCCTTGTCTGTTTTTTTTTTTTTTAAATAAACTTATACTATGAGTATATATTAAGAAAAAATAATTAGTACTCAATACGAAACACCACCAAATATAATGATATGAGTAGTTAGTTGGTTCATTATGATGTTCACTAAGTAACTACTACCAAATTTAGATAAGAAAAGGAGGATTTATTCATTATCACACAAGATTGCATTAAAACCTCGCAAAACAATAGGGGATTTAATACATCCACCGTTACCTCTCGAATCCAAATTGATTTGTGTTAAAGCAAATCAATTTAGACCAGAGTATATTGGTGCCTGTACATATTATATATAACACTTACTATATTTACATCTACATCCAAGAAGAATTGACTGCTCGAAGCTAAAATGGAGCAACTGTTCTGATTTCTCCGTTGCTAGTCATCCATGGATGCCCTGTTTATCAACACCATATTAACACAGTTTAGTACTCACACTAATTAATTACTCCCAAAAAGAAGAAGTAATTAATGGGTAAAGAGAATATTAATTAATACTAATTCATGATTATTGTATTTTTTTTTTAAAAAAAAATTGGTCAAAAGTTGAGAGAAAAAATCATACTGAGAACTTGTTCGGCAGAGAATCTTCTAGAAACGTCTTTAGAGAGCATTCTCCGAAGCAAATCCTTCGCCGCCGGCGATACTGAATGGAAGATCCTAGGCGGAAACCTAAGGTTAGCTCTGAGCACAGCCTCGAAGATCTCTGAAGCTGAGTCACCAAAGAAAGGTGGAACTCCGGCAAGCATTATATACAGAATAACACCAGCACTCCAAATATCGATCTTCTCACTGTAGTTTCTCCCAGCTAAAACCTCTGGCGCCACATAATACGGCGTTCCAACCACGCCGCTCATCAGCTGGCCCTCATGGAAACACTCCGCCGATCCAAAATCAGCCAATTTCAGTTCGTTAGAGTCGGTGAATAAAATGTTATCCGGTTTGATGTCCCTGTGGGCTACACCGAGACGGTGACAGTGCGCTATTGCTTTCATTAGTGGTACCTATAAAAACATTAAGCATAAAATTTATCAGAAATGACGAAAAACTAAAATAAAAGCCGATTATGAATTCTACTTCGCTTAGCTTTACAATTTACTTTCTCCTCCAATTTTCGAAAATTCAACAACGTGCTGCATCGTAGATCGTTCCTGATTCAAGCCATTTTACGAAGCAAAAGTAAAATTTCCCCATTTTGATCAGCAACGAGTGAGATTTTGGTGATCTGGAAGAGTACCATGACATCAACAGCGTCGGACTCTGAGAAAATCGGTTGACTACTGAGGCGTTGGAACAAATCGCCGGAGTTGCAGAGCTCTAAAACCATATCAAGGTGAGTATCGTCCTCGTAGATATCGAAAACACGAACAACATTAGGATTTGGCGAAAGCAAGTGCATAATTTTCGCTTCGTTGTAAAGACATTGTCGATCTATGGCGTCATCGGCGATTAGGCGCTTGTCGATAGACTTGACGGCGAATAGCTCACCGGTCGCCGACGAGTAACACTTGAAAACGGTGCCGAATCGTCCCCTTCCTAACTCTCCACCCACACAATAATTTCGCTTCAGTGACTCACTCATTCCGTATGTTTTGTTTTTTTTTTCTCTACTTCTCTGACTTATTTTTTTCGTTTACAAGGGTTGGTCTTATAGAGTAGGAATTTTATGTGAGAATATTCGGTAGAGGGGATTGGCCAATGATATACCGCCATCTGGAGCTTTTTACTAGTAGTTTGGTAGCGGGATAAGGTTTGTGTTATTTATTTATAAGTTATACGACCTTTGATAGAATGATAAAATTAAGTTATTTATATAAAAAATTAATATTATATTTAATTGACAATTTAAAAATTTATTTAACTAATATATGTATAAATTATGAATGATTGCGTATATTAGTTTATGTGGAACGTGAAATAATTAATAGTATAAAAAATAACTATTTTTGGCTTAACTAATATTTGTATAAAATAATACATAAAGTTATCGATGATAAAATAATACATAAATTCTCTCATAATTAATTTTTATATTACTAATGCATAACTCTAATCAACTAAAATAACCTTGTTACTTTTCAAGAAAGATTATAATCTTAAGAGTTTGTTTAGCATTATTGTTAAAAATTGCTTGTTTTAGAAGTGTTTATTTAAAATAGTTTTTTAGAAAAGTGTTTTGAAATAAAATAATTTGGGTTTAACTAATTCATTTAAAAAGTATTTCTGATAAGCCATTTATATTTGACTAATCTTTTATAAAAAGCCTTTTTTAAAAGTCCAATCACGAAAAATGATAAAGTACAAATGAACTTTTAATATAAGATTATTTATAGAGAGAAATTATTATATATATCAATTATAAAATTCTAATCAAACTTTTATTTATATTAAATTAAAGTTTACATATTCAAATTTTCAAATCAATATGATAAATAGATAAAACAACACATAAATATAACATAGTGATTTAAAATATAATTAAAAATATCAAACCAAATAAATTTGAAAATCATTCCACAAAGTTTAGTCACTACATACAAAAAGTTTCACTGTGAAAGTAAATAAATATAAAATATATATTGGTAAATATGTATGCAAGAGTAATAAAAATATTTTGATCTTGAAAAACATAATTTTCTTTATTTAAGAAATATATATATATATATTACAATCCAAAATGGATGCGATGACATTCTAAAGTCAGCCTAAAACTCAATATCATTACACTAACATGCAAAAAATTTATAATAAGCGTAAAAATACCCCCATAATCTGGTTATAATATGTACAAGCCTCTGAAGTATTACAATTGATTCAAAAGAAAACACTAGTCTCAAATTAACTTGTTTCTAGAATAGAACAAGATCATAACTAAGGAGAAAGAAAGTCCGTTGAGACGACAAACAACTATCTCACAAATCTCCAAGAAACCTCGTAAAAGAAGAGAATGACAAGTACCACAAAAATTCAGGCTCGTAATCTACAAAAGTTATAGAAGCAAGAGGTGAGTACCAAACCACACGGTATTCAACATGTAAACCTCTAAACAGAAGCTAAGGGAATGAAATACGGGTACTCCTACTACCCCAACCGAACCCCACAACTATAACCTGCATAAAATAGCTCAATTTAACAGTTCACAGTTTTCAAAGCACATAGCTTAACACTTTAATAATTTTATATAATCAACAATGCTACTCTAACAACTTCATATCCTCAATAACAACACTCTAACAATTGCATCTCTTCAATAACATGCTCAATATTCATCAATCACAAGTTCCACAAAAAGGCACTCACAAGATCGGTAACACACAAGATCAAGTTCACCAATAATAAAGAAGTGCAATGCAATGAGATGCAATGTCAAGTATAGTGATGCATGTCTGACCTAATGATACACACCCGTTGTCTCTCAGTCCGAGACCCATGGGGGACATATTTGTCCATGCATCCATTGCGGCTTGCGATACGGTCCTCGATAATAGTAACCATCGCGGCGTGCAATACGTCCCTCGAAATATAGTGTTCATCGCGGCGCGCGATACGTCCCTCGAAATGATACATCCTCTTATCACATAATACTTATCATCACCATGTCTGAAAACAACTGCAAATGACATGTTCACACAAATAGTGAGGATATGACCATTTTTATAACAAGGCACAATTCACAATAATACAACCGTGATACAACATCAACAAATAAGTAATAAGCCTTCAAATCATTCTCAAACATCACGCATCAATAATTTATCACATTCCTTTTTATTACCCTTTTTCATCATTAAACTTACTCAACATGAACAAGTCAACCCATCACCAGTTTTCATTACTCCCTAACACATATACCGTCACACTTAACAAGAATTTAGAAATTCACTTGTCTCAATCAATAGAGCAATTACTCCAGAATTTGAGCCTTTCTCTTTCGGTTGGCTCTCAAATCCATATAATCTAGTCAAATAGATAATCACAATAAGATTTCAAGACTAACAACACCCACATTGCTATGTGTCTAGTCTAGACTCAAAGAAAATCATTGAGATATATATTTAAGTTCCTAATGTTGATGTTAATTAATATGTCAACTCTTTCAATTTCTCTAAATTTCAAGCCTAGAATTAAGTCATAATTTCTCCAAACACTACAACCCCAATAGCTTACATAAAATACAATACACCCAATATTTAATTAGATATCTCCATATCAAAAATTAACTTTATTATACGATAAACAAATATCAAAATTTAAAATTAAAGCCACTGATTATGAAACCAGTGGCGAAAACTATTGAACCCAAAGCAATTATTATAATTACTTAATGCAATTATTTACCTTTAAAACATTTAAACTGTTATTTTATTATTATCCAACTTAAAACTCCTCCAAATCTTTATAACCCACCAACTCTAATAAGCACAAGAAGCAATGATCCCATTTATACTATAAACAACGGAACACAAGCAAACATAATCATAGAAAATTTCCGTAAACACAATTATCTAATTTCAATTCCTCTTAATAACAATATAAAATTTTCTACTGCTTGATAATACATAACAAATCTTTCAAAACTAAAACTCAGAAGATTGCTCTTCGTAGCAAGTCTTTTGCATTACACTTTGTGGTAAAACTAAAATATATGTTAATCCTATTTCTCTTTAATTTTATTTTTTATATATATGGTCAAGTTATATAGGATATTTATTAATTTATAAACCTGATTAATTAATCACCAACTACACTAATTGTTTAAATATTATTTATTTAATAAATACTCGCAAATTAAATAACTATTAGCTCAATATTTTTTAAATCAACTTCACCGATCAATCAAAAGTGACTCGGGACAACTAAGTAAAATTGTGATTTTGTGAAAATTTTCAAAAATGACTTTTCGAGTCATTACAATAAATTTTTTAGTTTCTTTTAAGATAGAAATATAAACAGAGAATTTATTTCTACTTTCATTTGAAAACATATTTAGTGATTGTCCAAACACGTTAACTTTCAAAATAAAGTGTTTTCTACTTAAAATAAATATTTTAAACCTCCCAAAAGCTCTTCAAAAACATCATAGTATCATCATACAATCTCCAAGCAATTTGTTGAGTAACAAACACTCTTTGTGACCCATTTGTACTTGCTCTTCTCACTGACTTAGCTATTGAATAAGAAATATACACCAGACATTCAATTAGAGCTATTTTTGAACTATATAATTATATATTCATTTAAAGGATCCTCTACATTTATATAAAAACTATTATTCATAGGTTACAAAGGATTAAAAACTACATTAAGCTCTAACATACCACAACCAACTTGGAAATTTTATTAGTAATACCGTCAATCAAAATATAATTATATAATATTTATACAATAGTATGTATGTACTTTTAAATGTTTATAGTATAAATTATACATCTTATATGCAAATCACATAGAATATACATTACAAGTAAGAACATTTACGTCAAATGTGAGAAGGCCAATATGAAACGTAATGATTTTCTACATGGAAGAATTTTGTACGATGGAAATGAAATACATTACGTAATTTAAGGCCTAAAATATGGAAGTATATTGTAACTCAACGGATTTTCTATTATTAAGTAACAGACAAATGATAATCCAAATTACATAAAAATATTATACAAATTAAAGTCACAAAATTTGGGGAAAGCCAATTATTAGCTAAAGAGGGTAAGAAAAATGGTGTAGAATTGTTTTAAAATGAGTTATAAAAATGAAATAAATCTATTGTATCTAATATTAGGGGTAGAGGTGGTATGAAATGGTATTAGAAATTTTGGTACCGTAATTTATGGTATACGGTTTATAAACTATTATATTATTACCATACCAATTCAATCTATTATAACTTGATATTTGCGATATGGTAAATTAATAATCATAATTTATACAACTTCAACTAATATATATATACTCATATAACAGATTATTATAACTTCGATAATTAAAAAAAAATCTCTATTAAATCATACTAACACATTATTCATGTAGTTATATAATATATATATATATATATATATATATATATATATATATATATATAAAGAAAGTACAAAGAACTCTTTTATTAATCACTTACATTTAGGTACATTTCAATCAAAAGAGAGTAATCAAAGTTTTAACTTCTAAACATTTAATTTATACTGATACTAGGTTACATTAGTATTTTAATGATATATATTTATATAATAACTATATACTTCGGCATGGATGTTTGGTATTTCGAAATGTTATTTCTAAATATCAAATATCATATCAAATACCAAAAAAAATTTAAAAATATAGTACCATATATCATACAAAATACCATAATACCAAATCACAATATCAGTTTTTTTGATATGATATATAGCATATATACCATACTATGCCCACTCTTATAAGCAGTTAATCTAGTCAATTATTCTGTAATTAACGTTATGTAGCTTTGAGAATCATTACGTTAAAGAGTTAAAGTTCATCTATTAAATTAGGAGTTTATATGATAGAATTAATTTAATTTTTTTAATCATCAAATCAAATTAGTTGTGTTAAAATTTTAAATTTATAAGTCAAACAAATTAATATAACTCGGATTTCCAACCTTAGATTTTTTCGGGTTCATTTGGCTTTGTCAAATATCAAATCAAATCATTCATGTCAAATTTTCAATCAAACTAAAGTAATAATCATCTGATTTTTTCAAGTTTTTGAATTTTTCTGGTAAAGTATTCATACAAGCATATGATTAACTTGTGCTCCAAATATTTCTATCAAAATACAACCATCTAAGGTGTTTCTTAAGAAAAATAACACAAAATATGAGATGAGTGATGACATTAAAATATTTAATAAAGATAATAATGAAATCGCATAAAATAAATATTGCAAATTGACAAATCATAATGAAAATTATCATATTTAAAAGTACTAAATCATTCTAAAATATGTCTAATAAATATTAATTACATGATTGAACATTAAGGAAAAATTAAAATTAGATTATCTATTTAAATGTCTAAATTAATGTAAAACTAAAGAAAAACTATTTAACATTATTGTCATTCTTAATGTTGAATCAATTTATTTTGTTAGCATTAGTATTGATTTGATTTAGAATTGTATGAAATGACGGAAATATATTCCAATGCCGGGAAGCCAATAATGTCTTACGAACTGGAGATATCCGTATTAATTTTATTACTGATCGAAGAGAAGATTCAAACACTAAATTGAGAGCCAGGGGCCAAGACTGCAACAGGACTTGGTGCGCTAGGATTCCTGAGTTGGTGATATGTCACTAGAAAACACATTTACACATCAGCAGATGTATGCTATAAATTCCTCCTAAAAAATCATATATTATTGTGCAATCATATCAAGGGAAGTGAATCAACAAATGCACGAAAGGACGGATGTATGAGAATAATTTGTGTGCTACTTCTGATGATGCATGCATTGGGGATAAGTATATGTCAGTTCCGTAGATCAACACTTTCTATAAATTTATTTTTATTGGATTATTCAAAATTCTAAGTCTAAAAAAATTTGAAAAATATATATTAAAAAATAAAATTATGAAAACGTATAAGTAATATTTAGAAATCACATTAAAGTTACTTTTATGTATAAAATAAATTTTAAAAATTATATATATAATGTCGGGTTAACTACTTTAATCAAAACCAAACCAACACAGGTATAGTCGATGTTTTTCTTTTTTCGATATCAAACTAAGTCAAACTAAATTACTAGTTAATTTTTTTTTATTTGACTCCATTTACAATTTTGATTCAATTTTTATTTCGATTTGGTACAACTCTACATTAAACATTTGTGATAAAAAAAAATTCAAATGAATGAATTAACGATTTGATTGTGCCTAATTCGAGCAGAAAAGATTGATATTGTACAATTACGTGAATGTTATGGCCTTGTAGAATTACACCATATGTTTGATAAAATAATTTATGATTGAGGTCTATTTCAAATTTACGTACTAATAAATTTTTAAAAAAACGAAAAAATGCATTAATGACAGTTGTTTGATTATATAAAATAAAATACTTAAAAATGGATATAATATAAATTTTATAAAATAACCAGTTAAATCATACTCATAACAGTTGTTAGTGCATCTTTTTTAAATGAATATATAAATTGAAATGAATTTTAAACATAAATTATTTGATTTACACATGGAATAGACCTATTAGCTTTTCAAAAATATTGTCAATAATGTTGTAGACATTAAAATTTTATGAGATTCTATAAGATATTTCAATTCGAGTTGGGGCTCTACAAAGTGTTCAACTGAAATTAGAATTTTTGGAGGCTACTCAATTCTAAACCCTAGTTTATGCGTATACAAAGGGTACTAAATTCTCTTAAAAGGCATCCCAAATATTTCATGAAGAGATCGAGATCTCAAATATTCCCCTAATTGATGGAATATTCATATAGAGAGTTCAAATCTAAATCATTCTAGTTAGAGAAACATGTCATTAAGCGCCCTCGAACCATGAATAAATATATCGAATCCTCCAAAAATAATGTATTATTCAAAAATCTAAGATGAATATGATATTATTTTCTGAGAATCTGAACGACCTTGCTTCAACCCATTTAAAGTCTTGAATGGTAAAATATTAATATGTGATCGAGGGTTGTCTATTTTTCTTGTCAATATTACTTTCTTACTATTTTATTTTCTTATTTTAGATTTTTTGGTACGTATTACATATAGCTTCTTTTGCTTTAATTATCATATTATTATTGTTCTCTTCTTAATTGTTTTCAGCATGACTTATAACTGACTACTATGTTTGCTTTACCTACTTTATTTTTGATACTTGAATTGAGGTGTCTCTTCTTATTTTTGATACGTATTAAACAAGTTGTACTTGATATATTACGATTATCCTTCCCTATGTAATTTTTGAAGTGGGCTCTTAGGCCTATTTTGTGGTCCATGTACTGAGTGACCCACTTCTCTTATCTAAACCCTTTGAGAAGTTATAAAGCCAAAATTTCAGTCCAATTAGCCTTTTGATTGCTCTCAACGGTTAGCAAAAAGAGGATTTTGGAAGCTATTATTGCTTTTGCTAGTGAAATGTGATTTGGTTTCCCACAAACCTAAAGTGACATCAACTATTTGTTTAATCAATTTCACTAATCATAATGATTAATAACACAATAAAATACCTCCTCATCCATATCTCAATCTAAATCCAACTAATCTAGATTCACCTTGAATAGCTCACTAAAGGAGGGTGCATCTTACAAAAAAAATTCATTCATTCATTTCCAAGAGTCCGAAATCAAAATTTTCGTTAAAGGATTAGATGAGTCTTAATTGTTGAAAGTTATGAAAATTACACGAAGTAAAATTACTAGGGGAATAGTGTTTAAACATTGCTAAATAAAATGAATATCTTATAAGAAATACATAGATCATCTAGGACGAGTTATGCTCTGATATCATAATATAACATGTATCTTGGATGTAACTCAACCCCTAAAATTGAATGATAAGGGAAGGATTTTTCGAGACAAAAGACCATCTCTTTTACATTTGATGTGGGACTCTTTAACAATATCACATAAATTATGACAGTCACTAATAAATTCTATCATGCAATTATGTAAGAAAATCAACAATTATTGCAACAGTACTCTTTACACACATAAAGATAAAGATATCAAATATGCTTAACACTTAAACTAATGTTGTAACTTTTATATATATAAAACCTGATATTTTAGATAAGGAGAGTATCATGTAGAGTAATAATCATACTTATGTATTTTTCATGTCATGTACAATAATAGAAAAGATACAAAAGGGATATTCTATTATTGAGAAGGAAAGTTCCTTGGAGCTTCCTTTTGTTCTTTGTGACTATATAGTTGAAAGACCACTTATCACTTAACATTATTTCATAAAAATATTAACAAAAAACAAAATTTCTTTTATTAGTCCAAAATTTAGCTGCTAATTTTATATGGTATATTACAATGGTCACCACTTTGAAGAGAAAAAAGGCTAGCGATAAATAAATTCTATTGCTAAAAATAAAAGTCTGTTATTAATCTTATTTAACGACGGAGTAGTGACAAATTCTATCCAGAAATTGACAAGCCTATGTGATATGCAGCAAATATATTTCATACCATAAGCAACTTGATCAGTTATTCTACTAATATTTTGGATGGTCCTTAGACTATATAGAACGTCAAATCTCTTCAAATGAAAATAAATAAATAAAATGGGACCATTTCAACAAATGTAAAAAGTATCATCCACAAGAAATTTTGTTTTCATTAGATATTTACATATGGCAAATGTTTGGCTTATTTTCATTATATAAAATAGAAGAGGATAATTTAGGGTGAAGGACAAAGTGAGGTACAAAGCAAGGACAATCGCACACATATACATCTATATATATATATATATATATATATATATATATATATATAAAGGTAGATATAATGACAAAGTTTGGCTGAGCAAAGAAAATATTGTTTGGTACCAAAATTAAACATTTACATGTGCAATAACATTAATTGCTGGACCAATACTGTCTTCTTCTTCATTTCATTCCACTGTGCAAAGAAATAAATTTTGGCTAGTTGGCTAAAAATTGAAATTTTTTCTAGTGAAAAGAAAGAAAAAAAAATCATTAGGCCAAATATTTTTGAGTAAAAAAAAGAAGACTGGCCCTAGTGTATAACAAACGTATAATAACAAGAATAATCATTGTATAATGTATACCTCATGCAATCTGTTTCTACAGCAATAGAATTAAGATGAGAAGAGTAAAGATAAACAATTTTCACATATATGAGTAACACACAAAAATGGGACTCAAAAATACACATTTTTACCTCTTAACATTCAAACAACAATAGAATATTTAACATTAAAAATTGAAAAAGGAAGAATAAGATGAATAAAGAGCATCACACATTTTGGAAAAAAAAACACAAGATCCAGGATATCAAACATTTGTTTCCTGTATCAGACTGCACCAAAAAAAGTTCTACGAATAGAAGACCAAAAGGGTTAGAAAAACTATTTGCAGGTGAATCATAGAGCTTGCTTCACTGGATGGGATTATATTATACATGGAAAATCAAAATTATTACAAATTTCCCGAACGAATCTTGGGAAGGTGCATCTTCTTCTCTTCTGCAATGCCTCCAAACCGGAGCCTCCATCTGTTATATGTTGGAGCTAAGAGAGGTAGTTGACATCGATACTGAGTTTGGTTCATCTCGTCCAATTTTACCAAGAAATGACCTGTAATGAGAATTTGGAAATCAGTGAAATTAACTGACCATCTTATGAATAAAATTCCATAAGCACTGCTTAAAGAAGCAAAAGATAGCCAAGAAGCACAATGATTGATCTAAAAGAGAACAATAAACATCACACTGACTCAACTATGACACATACTTCATACTACAACTGCCCAATTAACTAGAACCAAAATCAATTATAGTTGATTGCTCGTTAAAAGTGTAGGTAACCAGTTAGTTACACATCTAATAAGAGTATACTGACTGTATTCCAAAAATAGTGTAAACCATGATCTTTGATGCCTACAGCATTGACTGAATGCAATAAAGAAAGCAAGTCATTTACACCAACAATAAGGAAACAGGGAAATGGAAGATAAAGGAATTTTCTTGCAGAAGAAACTTCAAGGGACTTTAATTAGGTTAATATGTCAATGAATTAGACAGCGCTAGATCCAACTGCTGACATTCTCTAAAATGCTGATCATAACTTGATTTTGGTGAATTATAACAGACCACCTTTTACTTGTATCAGATGGTCAAAACGGGCAGAAGCAGGCTCTAAGTTCACCTTTGGAAATTTTACCTAATTATTGGAATTAGTTCGAATGGATTGTGATAGTTTTTTAAATGAGATGTTAACCCACTATTTCTAATGATATACTATCGAAGAATAGTTTTGTCTTATAATATTCTGACCACTATTTTATTTCTTCCTAAAGGATATAGAAAGAACTGAGAAAAGGAGTTTGGCAAAGGATAGTAACTAAAAATGCTATCCCTTTGACCTCCACACTTGCAATAAATGGTAGGTTGGTTAAATAATTGCTAAATAAAACACGCATACCACTTGGATTGAAAGTTGCCTGTTGCATATAGGTTTACCTTAGTTTTTGCTGGAGTTGCATTTTTGGTCGTAGTAGTGCTCCCAAATCCAAACTTAGGCTTCTTCTCTGCAGGCTTTAATATCTGAAAAGAACACATCAGAGTCTCATCCACACTCATCATAGCACCAGCATTATCAAATTCGCCACAATAATTAGGAGCTGAAAAAATTGTCACAAGTTGTCTATCAGCAAAAAACTCGTATCCATCTTCCACAACCTGCAGTTATGCACATACCCAGTAAGATTAAAGAAACAAAGTTACAAAAATTATAAGTTATATCTAGTCCAGACCTGGTGGGCACGACAAATAAGATCAAGATCTAGCTTCTGGAGAAACTCTGTCACCTTATCAGGGCCAAAGGTGTGAGAAACTCCACGGTCATTCATTCCCCACCCTTTAACATCTTTACTAGGATCAGACCAGAGAAGATCACAGAGTAACCCGCTCTCTGGAACATCAGTTGGTCGTTGAAGGTTCCTTATCTGATCCAAATGCTGAAGATCAGGAGAGAGTCCACCATGCATACACAAAATCTTTTCATCAATCAGAGCTGCCACAGGGAGGCAGTTAAAAGAGTCTGTAAATACTTTCCACAGTCGAACATTGAACCTTCGTTTGCACTCATCATAGAATCCATATATACGATTCACAGACGCACATTCATGGTTTCCCCTCAGAAGGAAAAAGTTTTCAGGATACTTTATTTTATATGCAAGAAGAAGACATATTGTTTCCAGACTTTGCTTCCCCCGATCAACATAATCACCCAAGAATAGGTAATTGGATTTTGGAGGTAATCCACCATATTCAAACAGCCTCAGTAGATCTGAGTACTGACCATGGATATCCCCTGATCACATATTGCAAATAAAATATTAGCTAAACACAAATGTAGAACAAACATACATGCCCCGCCAACCCCCCCTTCTTCTTTTTTTTTGGAGGGGTGGGGGGGCTGAGAAACAGTGGTCAGGATGCATGCTCAACATCCAACAGCAGTCTAAGCTCTTTGACAGTTCTTTCAGTCATAAAATGAAACCTCACAGATTGAAACTGGATAGCATCATTACTGGTACGCTGGTGACGGTAGAAATTGATCGACAACAGGTCAAATTACACAAAGAACATCAAAACTAGACCACTTCAGTAAAAATCTCACAGATCTAAATGCAATTAAAACAGATCCAATTATCAGTTACTCTTTCTATATCTGTAAATATTAGCCCTTCTCCGCACCAGAAAGGTTTCATTTTATAGAAATGCCACTATTATCTATGAAATAGAGGATATGAGTTATAACTTATCAGTATGGAAGCATTATTGTTTGCAGCCAAAATAAATTAGATTCTAATACAGAGTGGATGAATCAACCACTGAGAAAATTGTTGAGTTCAGTGTCTTTTCTATAGCTCTTGCCTCTTGGTGTGAATTGAACTTGTGTAAGACGAGTCCATAAGTTCAAATGAAGATGATAAAAAGAGAAATGGACAACAAAATACCCTTATGTTTTGTCCTTTGAAAACCCACTTCCATCTGGTTTAGAAAATTTACCAGCTCATTCAGTTTTATAAACTACTTGAAGAAAAAAACAGGTGTCTTTCAAAGCAATGATTGGTTCCCTCTGTAGTTACTCTTAAGTATGTGTATCTTTCAAGAGAACATACATGTCATGGATTAAGGTGCTACTAATAGAATGAATACTGGAGCATACATCATTACCCACCCAAACCAGCTTAGACTCAATTAGTTCACCCAACTAACTGAAAGGGTAAATATATTGTGTATTCTAACCATCACCAACAATCATTTTACCAAGTTCACAGATAACATTTACTTGTTGTACTTGTACATCTCTTCTTAAATATCATGAAGTGAATGCTGCAGAAAAAGTGCACTCCAAATTTAGTTTCATATCTTATACTTGCACTTTCAGCAGGAAGGCAGGGCTAAAAGATTATAAGTCATTAGTGTAGGTACATCTCCCAAACATTGAGGAGAAAAGAGAGTGAGAAAGCATATAGCATTAGCCTCGATTGAAGAATCTGAACATGCAAGTTTAGTTGGAAACAGGAAACATAACAAATGTATAAACATATCATGTTACACAGTTGTTTAGACAACATATCACCCAAGATCAATGGCAATTTTCATGTTGACCAAGTGAATCCATGGTAACTGTACTTAGGAAACTACGACAATCTGATTAGTTAAGGAACTCATAACTGGCAAATGAGTAACACCAAACGGAAGAAAAAGAGAAGTTTGAAATGGAAAGTAGGGGAAACCAAAAGCTCAAGATATATAAGAGAATCAAGATTTTTTTATAAGATTATGCATTGCAGAAAACAAAGCCACAAACAATTTGACCTGAATGATTATGTAAGGTTCATCGCTTTATGCTCGACGAGAAACCTTAGGGTAGATACAGAGCCCGTTTGGATTGGCTTAAAAAAGTAATTTTTAAGTCAAAATAAAAAGTCAAACTTAAATGACTTTTAAGTCAAAAAATAAAAAGTAAGGGAGACCTACTTTTGTTTTTTGATTTAGTGCAAGTCATTTTTGACCTTGCCAACCACTTCCTAACTTATTTTTAAGTCGTTTTGACTTATTTATTATTTATTATATTTTTCAAACACTTTCAGAAGTCAAACTGACTTAAAAGTAGGTTTAACCAACTCTTAAGCAAATGCAAACACCCTCTTAGTACCTGAAAGACCGGTAACTAGGATAACTAATTACACCAGCTTTCCCACTGATATCTATTTCAGAAGTTACAGATTTCTCTTTCCTTCTAGGTGGCCCAAAGATAAAAAATAACTGGAATCATGGATAACTGCCCAAAAAAGATTGTATTAGATACCAAAAAACATACTATAGCAGAAACCACTAGGAACTGAAATTATTATATAACTTCATTCATTACATGGCTGCACACTGATCTCTCTCTCTCTCTCCGACTCTCTTTTAAAGTTAGTTCCTACAAACTTATATGGTGAGGACCATCGCATGAAGAAGGCGATCGCAAGTACAGAAATTCTAGGTATCACCTTAATGTGTCGGTTTATAAGCAAAGATTTAACTGGTCATGAATACCATAGTCCTTCATCTGTCAACTTCATATTAATAATGATTGTGGAATCCATACACAACTGTGTACGTCCTACATATATTCCAGACACTAATATGTTCATCAGTTAAAAGTGTTAAATCACATGACGGAGGATAGGACATGGTAAAGGCACTCTACTTACAATACACCTAATACTATTCATCTATCTAAGAAAAAAGTCACCTAATAATATCCATAACCTTTCCTACATTTCTGCACAAACCTCTGTTTTTTGGGGTAGGGCATGGGAAGGAGGTATCCCACGAGGCAGTGAGAAGGACTTATCAGAAAAAGGAAAGAAGTGAATGCAAATTCAACAATAGCTAACCTAACTTTAGTTTGTGCAAAGCTGCCTAACATCAATTTAAATCAAATCTTAGGCATCAATAAGAGGTAGGGGTAAGTTTCCTAGTTCCGTTAGTACGTAAAAGAGGGAAATAGTTAGGCAAGTAATTTTGAAGTATTCCCCTTCCAAATCAGGTCTCGCGCTTGGACCAGACATTATGCGAATGAGAGACGAATACACTGGCATAGGTTGATTCTCAGAGGGAAGAGAAGAAAACTATGAATTCAGCAAAGGCTACAAAGAATAATTAGCAACACATTACAAACTGTCCCAGTAAAAATATAGTAGTTATTATTCACATAAAAAAGTAAAGGACTTAAAAATAGTAGTTATTATTCACAGATAAGGCTTACATCCTACTATTATCACAGATAAGGGTTGAGAGCTCAACTATCAAATACTACTAGTAGGGTAGGGCTAATTCAAGTCAATTCCTACCTCCTACCTGCACCTGAAACTACATTAAAAACTCTATCCACACTAGGCAGCTGATAACAGCCTTCAAAACTAATTATAAACAAAATCATAATCCTTACAATTTGTTTATCAAACAGTGGATGATGAAAAATCATTTTGTAATCGTGCAACCAGTTGTTCACCAGCCCTAATTGATGTAACCCTAACAAAGACCAAATCAGTACTTAACAACTAAACGATCACATCAACAAAACCCACTTCATGAACCCAGATGGAATCAAAGCTAATAAACTAAACAACTGAATTTTTTTTTTTTAAAAAAAAACTTACCGCAGATCTTGATGGGTGCATCAAGCTCAAGAAGATTCGGCTGCTTCAAGAAAATTTCTCTCGACTTGAGACATAGCTGTCTGATTTCTGCCTCAGAAAGTTGTACTTGTTTACCAGGTCTCCCACGAACTTCAAGCAAACGATGGATTATATCATCAAGTGCTAAAATATCCATAGTTGTTGCTCTGCATATAAGCAAAGAAGCTGTAGAGAGAAAGAGAGAGATGACTCGTTTTGTTTGAGAAAAGAGGGGGTAGGGCAACGTCTCTACAAAAAAATTAATTGTTCACACGCGGTTGTATCATCAAAATGAATACACACGCTCTTTTTTTTTCTTTCTTTTTTTAAATTAATTGTGGTGTCGAGATTAATTTTGGCATGTTGGATTATATTTTTTTAAACATAAGGTTTGTCATTTAATTTATTATATCAATCAATTATTAGCTATGATAAAAAGTTAATACTCTTCGCGTCTCTTATGACTTTGAGATTCAAATAAATATATTTTTTACGGTAAGTTTTTCATAAATATTTTGAATAATCAATTGTTGTGATTTATATTTTTTTTTACGTAGTTTATAAATATATAAATTTCATTGCAAAATTTTTAAAGATTTTATGCGTAAATTTTTGGATAAACTTAAATTGTTTGACTCTCGAAAAATGGAAAATGTCTCATAAATTGGAATAGAGAGAGTGGTAGATATAGTTGAGTCTTATCTAAAAAAAATGATTTTCCATTTGTGTTTGAAGCTCAAGTTGAGGTCCCGACTAAAATTGAATCAGGTGCGATTCATTTGGAATAACGCTTCCAACACGATTTTCTTCATATCAAAAGTTCAAACTTGAGACCTCTATTTAAGGAAGAAGCGATCCTTAGAGATGTCAATGGGGCGGGTAATGGGGGCCGGACGAATAATTGAACTTAACCCACCAAATTTTTAACCCGTCTTGTAGTCACCCAACCAATTGTCATCCTCAGCAATCTCTAAACCCTTTGACTACAAATTTAAATGGATAACTTACCAAATCTTAACAGGCAGGATCGGAGGAGCTGAGAGATCATCAAGAATACGAACTAACCAAGTAAGTTCGGTTGTAACCCTTCGCATGGATCTGTACTCCGTTTCAGCTGAAGACAACGAAGTTGATGCTTGTTTCTTGTATTTCCAGGAAATGGGTGCTCCTCCAAGTGTAATGAAATAACCACTGACAGATCTGCGAGAATCAGTGCAAGAGGCCTAGTCCGCATCACAAAAAGCCAGTAAATCATATGAAGGACTGGAAGAAAGAAGAATCCCTTGCCCTAGATCATTGTTAAGGTATCGCAAAACCCTCATAGCTGCTGATAAATGTGATTGTCGAGGCTACTGCATGTACTGACTTAAAGTTAAAAGGGCAAAGCACAAAGCAAATCTAGTATGAGTTAAATAGTTCAATTTCCCAACCAGATGTCTGTAAACCGTTGAATTAGGCAATAAAGGGCCTTCATTTGCACAAAGCTTGGAATAAGGATCAAGTGGAGAAGACACCTTCATACCGAAACAATCAAACTCCTTCAACAGGTCTAGGGTGAACTTCCTCTGACATATAATAAAGCCTTGTTTTCCCTTAGAATTTCCAATCCTAGGATATAATGGATATCCCCCAAGTCCTTAACTTTAAATTCACTATGAAGAAAATCACTAATAGCATGTATCTCTGTATGAGCATCACCTGTAATTAAGATGTCGTCTACATAGACAACGATGATAGCAACCAAATTATGATGCTTTTTATAGAATAATGAATAATCATTCAGAGACTAGTGTATCCTTCATATGTTAAGGCCCTTGCCAGCTTAGAATATCATTGTCTAGAGGCTTGTTTCAAGCCATATAGAGATTTTCTAAGACGGCAGACAAATGTAGGATCACTAGAGGGCATTCCTGTAGGAAATTTCATGTACACTTTCTCATGGGGTCCCCATGTAGAAAAACATTGCTAACATCGAGTTGATGAACCTGGCACCCTTTTTTGATAACAATGGAAAGAAGACACCTTACAGCAGTCATCTTCACCACTGGTGAGAATGTCTCAATATAATCAACCCCTTCTCGTTGAATGTCCCCTCTTACAACCAACCTGGATTTTAATCGCTCAATGGAGCCATTTGATTTCTGCTTTGCTTTATAAACCCACTTTCATGGAAGGGGCTTTTTCCCTGGTGGAAGTGGAACCACATCCCAAGTTTTGTTAAAGGCCAGAGCATCAAGCTCTTCCTACATAGCATGTTTCCATTCTGGGTATACTGATGCTTGAGCAAAAGACTTAGGTTCTTCAATGGTAGAACTAAAAGCAAAAACATGTTGATTTGTAATGAAAGAGAACCAAAAGAGTAGGAAGTAGGATGGGTGGGGTGAATGAAACATGTACTAGTAAGATCAGTCAAAACTATACTATTGCATATGTAGTCTTTTAGATATTCAGGATTATGAGTAATCCTAGTAGACTTTCTTGGAGATGTTTAAGGAGAAGAGGAAGAAGGTGAGTTGCCAGAGACATCGGATGAAATAAAATCTGATATGGGAGTAATGGGACTGGACAAAAATAAATCTGAAGAAACAGAAGGAAATTTTTCTGAAGCAATAGATGTAGAAGGAGAGAAAAGAGGTGAGAATGAAGGTGGATTATGTGAGTCAGAAGACGAAGAGAAAGGGAAATGATTCTCATGAAAATGAACATCCCTTGAGACAAAAACTCTTTTCATTGATATTTCCAACAATTTATAGCCTTTTTGACCTGGAGGATATCCTAAAAATACACAAGCTACTGCCTTAGATTCAAATTTACCCCTGTTTTGATATAATGTGGAAGCATAGAATAAAACATCCAAAACTCCTGAGATTTTCATACTTTGGTTTGCTTCCAAATAGTACTTCATAAGGGTTTCTTGATTGCAGAACTCTAGAAGGAAGTCTATTAATCAAATGAGTGGCTATCAAAATACACTCTCCCCCAGTATGAAATAGGTAAGTTAGATTGAAACATAAGTCCTCTCGCAATTTTCAAAAGGTGTCTATGTTTTCTCTCTACTGTCCTATTTTGTTGGGGAGTTGCTACACAAGAGGTTTGATGTAGAATCCCTTGAGACTTAAGAAAAAAAGCCTCTTGAGTCCCTTTTTCCAATTCTAGAGCATCGTCAGATCTAATACACTTAACCTTTGTATTGAACTGTCTCTCAACCAAGTTGAAAAAATCTTTGAGAATAGGAAAAGCATTACTCTTGGTACTCAACAAGAAAGTCCAAGAAGACCTACTATAGTCATCAACTATGGTGAAGAAGTATTTATATTCATTGTAGGTGCAAGACTTACATGGTCCCCAAGTATCCATGTGAATTAAATCAAACACCTTTTTAGAGTATATGTGACTAATGGAAAAAGGTAATCTAGTTTGTCAAGATCCAGGACAAATATCACAAACATACTCATAATTAGAAGGAAAATGAATAAAATCAAAATTCTTTATTACTGAATAGGGTACCTTCCTTAATCTTACATGCCAAAGATCTATATTGGAAATGACATTTGCAAAGACTGGAAAAGAAACAGAACTGGACTTAGAAATAGAATTGCTTCCTTCTTTAACATAAACGATATTGTGATTGTTTAAACACTTAGACTCATGATTAGATGCCTGCAACAAATAAAGACCTGCTACTACTTCACCAAAAGCTTGAGTTTTCTTCATTAAAGGTCCTGTAAGATGCAATCACTAGGAGTAAAGAGAAGATTACATTGAAATTGACTACATAACTTATGAACAGAAATTAAGTTATATTTGAAATCAGGAACATATTGGACATTTAGCAAGGTTAGCTTAGGCATAATAGAGACAGTCCCTGCATGAGTGACAACGGGCCTACAAGAAGTGGATAGTGTTATATCAATTGGCACAGAAAGAGGAACTAAGGATATAAAAAATTTAAAATCAAAACACATATGTTCTGAAGCACCTGAATCAATGATCCAGGTGCTAGAATTGAAAACTGGAAAACATTTCCTTGAGTGTTTGAGAATTGTACCAGCAATTGCACTCGCAGTTATTCCTCCACTAGATGAATATTTTGGCATCCTTCATGACCTGTTGAACTAACTCATTGTATTGCTCTTGGATCATGTGGTGATAGGAATTGTTGCTCCTTGCATTACTTTGAATGGAGAATGAGATCTCTACCTCTTCTGCCACTACCACACCATTTGCTCTTCCTTGATCTTCTTTTGATTTGGTAAACTCAAAATCATCAAGAAACCCTATCTTTCTGAAACAAACACTTCAAAATGTCCAGTTCTTCTACAGTATGTGCAACTCACATTAGGGTCATAGTTCATCCTTCTTGGTTTGTTTTTCTGAGGTCCTTTTCCATTCCTCTGTGTAGTTTGAACATATTTTTGCCGATTAGTATCTGATCCCCTGAATGTTTGGCTTCCATTCCTTGGGTAGTTTCTACCATGTGTAGTTTCCAGGAATAGAAGTGGACATAAACACCGAAAAATTAAAACATCGAATCGAATCAAATTTTTTTAATATTTTGGTTTCGGTATTTCGGTTTTCGATTCGGTATTCAGTTTACTTTTTTGTATTTTTTAGTATTTTGGTTCATTTTTTAGTACGTATTATCTTGATTTTCGGTATTTTGATTTAAACCAAAATATTATATTAAATTCATATTATATTTATATTATATTAATTAATAATTATTAATGTTAAATAATCTTTAAAAAAAATAATCTAAAACTCTATGTAATGTCCCTATTCCTAATTCAATATTCATATTTCCTCTTGCAGCTCTTCCTCTTCTCCTCTTGCAGATCTTCCTCTTCCTCTTGCAGCTCTTCCTCTTCCTTTCAGGCAACAACAACCGCCGCCCACAGCCGTCAGGTTTATTCTTGACTTCTCACTTCTTTCATTTTTTTCTGATTATTATTTTTGTTATTAGTTAGTGTGAATTTATTGTGATTTTTTTATATAGATGACTGAACAAAATCAAATTAATATGGGTGTATATGATCAAAATCGAATAAATATGGCTGGTTCTACGGATAATACACCTAGTAATAGCAATGATCCGTCAATTGGCACAGAAATAACAGAAAAAAGAAAAGAAATGAATCCTAGATCTCCTGTTTGGCAACACTTTGAAAAGGTTTTTGAAAATGGTGTATTAGTTAAACCAAAGTGCTTACATTGTAAACAATACTATGCTGTCAATACAACAAGAAATGGAACAAGTGGACTAAAACAACATTGAACTTATCGGTGCAAATTGTATAAACCTCCGACTATTGCACCTGGTATTCAAAAATTATTAAATATTCAAAGTAACAATTTAGAGACTTGGAAATTTGAGCAAGAGGTATGTAGAAGAGCTTTAGTTGAGATGATAATTTTGGATGAACTACCTTTAGTTTTGTTGAAAAAACTTTAAGAAGTTTGTGAGTAAAGTCCAACCTTTGTTTCATATTCCTTCTCGTAGAACCATAACAAGGGATTGTTATGAAGTTTATGGTGAATTGAGAATAAATTTGAAACAGTCTTTAAGAGAAATACAACCAAGAATTTGTCTCACAACAGACACATGGACTTCGGTGCAAAGAATCAATTATATGTGTATGACTGCTCACTTTATTTATAGGGATTGTGTGCTTCATAAAAGAATATTGGATTTTTATCCTATCACTAGTCATAAAGGTGAGTATTTGGCTGAGACTATTAGTAATTGTTTACTTGATTAGAAGTTAGATAATGTTTTTACTGTTACGATTGATAATGCCTCTTCAAATGATGTGGCAATTTTAGAGTTGTCCAAAAAATTAGATATGTGGGAAACTAATATGATGGAAGGTAAGCATCTCCATGTGAGATGTATGACTCATATACTTAATCTAATTGTGCAAGATGATTTGAAAGAAAATGGTCCTTTGATCAAAAGGGTGAGACAAATGGTGAAATATGTTAGATCATTTTCTTCAAGGACAAGAAACTTCTTGAAATGTGTTGAAATGCAAAAGATAGAATGTGATTAGATGTTGTCTTTAAATGTGCCTACTAGGTGGAATTTCACCTATTTGATGTTAGACACAGTAGAAAAGTTTGAGAAAGCTTTTGAGAGGTTTGATCTTTATGATAGTAATTTTAATTCTTTTCTTGCTACTGATGTTTGTGAAGATGAAAGTATCGCAGGTTCAATTCAATATGAAGATTGGGCTAATGTGAGCAATGTCATAAAGTTTTTCGAAAAATTTTATGAGCTCACTTTGAAAGTTTCAAGTTCACGATATGTTACTTGTAATATTCATTTTGAAGATATATGTGAACTTGATGCTTATTTGAAATTATGTATGGATAGTGATGACCTTGATTTGAGTAAAATGGCTTCGGAATTGATAGAAGAATTCAAGAATTATTGCGGTACTCCTGAAAAAATGAACAAAATAATTTTTATTGTTTTTGTTTTGGATCCTCGTAATAAATTTGTGTATGTTAATTTTTCTCTTGAAGAATTACTTGGGGAAGAAATGGGAAATGTAGTGAATACGAAAGTAAAAGCTTACTTGAGGGATTTGTTTGCGATATATGTACGTAAGTATGGAAAGGTTCCAAAAGTCAATTATCTTCATCTGACTCATCTGGTTCTTTTGCTTGTGGTATTTCTCAAAATGTGTCCAAAAATTCTTTGAGAACTAAGTTGCACATGAAGAAATAAAAGCAAGATTCTGGAAGTTTAGGTGTTAAATCTGAGTTGGATAAATATCTTCTTGAAGACCAAGAGCCCGAATCTGGAGATTTTGATATTTTGAGTTGGTAAAAAATTAATTCCCCTAGATTTTCTGTACTTTCACAGTTGGCTCGAGATGTATTGGCTATTCCTATGTCGAGAGTGGCATCGGGATGTGCATTTAGCACGGTGATCGTATTCAAGATCCCTTTAGAAGTTCATTGACTCTCAAATGTGTGCAATGTCTTATTTGTGTCCAAAATTGACTTAGACAAGAAACCAAGCCTATTTGTGTTGAAGAAAGTTTGGAGTTTCTTGAAAAAATTGAACTTGGTAAGACTTTTTATTTTTTATTTATTTTTGGAAAAAATAAAATACTTATTGTGTTGTATCTTGTATGACATGTTTCTTTTTCTTATTTATAGAGATGACAAATAGTGGAAGAAACTCTTCCATTGTTGATCTATGATTGACTTGCAAGCGGTGAGTTTAATACATCATTTATTTAATCATATTATTTTTTAATCTTAAAAGTAGTATTCTAATATTTAATTTATCTTAAAACTTTAAAAGGTCCAAGAGTCAAGACAATGAAGAAATAATTTTGTTGGCACGTGACACTTAAAAATTGAAAGCTGTCTCATGGAAGAAAGTCAAGAAACTCATTATTGTTGTTTGTTTTTGTTGACATTTGAATTGAAAGTAATCTCATGGAAGAAGACAAGAAGTTTAAAATACATTGTTTGTTGCTCATTATTGTTTATTATGAACTCATGAAAGACTTTATTGTTACTTGATAAATTGTTATTATGTTGTATTTGTGAAAACATTAATTACAAATCTACAATGCAACTTTTGTTTTAGTGTCATTATTAATTAAAAATTGTGTGTTTCAGTGACATTGTGAATTTAAAATTTGTGCTGTTAATGCCTAATGACATATTAACATATTGATATTTGGTAGTAAATTAGTAATGTACTTCTTTGATGTATTGTCTATTTTTACTTTTTAGCCCATTAAGTTGAAAAATCAAACAAAAAAATAGTAAAGTTTAAAATTTTAAAGAGCCCACTAAGCAGGCCAATTAAAAAACCGAAATAAAAAATCGAACCGAATTAATAAAAACTGCACTGAATCAAAATATTTCGATTAGGTATTCAGTACACATTTTACAAAAACTAAAAATCAAAAAAACTGAAATCGAACCAAAATACCGAATGTCCACCCCTAGCCAGGAATGAAGCAAAATCAGAAGTGTAATTAGCATTAGCATATACCTCTCTATGGTTCTCATCTGGCAACAATAATGAATAAGCATGATCCATGTTTGGCAGAGGATTCATCATCAAAATGTTTCCTCTTGCTTGGGCAAATGCATCATTCAGCCCCATAAAAAAATGAATTAGTCTTTGATCTTCTTGCGATTTTTCTAGCTTAGTTTTCCCTTCACATGTACACATACATGTGCAACATACATTCAAATTCAGTGAGTCTAGCTCATCCCACAACTGTTTTAGTTTTGTGAAGTAACCAACTACATTACTATTTCCTTGAACTAATCCTGTAAGTTCTTTTTGCAGGTGGTATAATTTAGCCCCATTTGATCTTCCAAATCTGTGCTTAAAGCTCTCCCAAATTTATTTGGCTGTTTTGGTGTATATAACACTATCTCCAATATCTTTTGCCAAGGAGTTTAGTAGCCAAGAGATTTTCATGTCATTGCAACATGCTCATTGTTCATACTTAGCATCATTCATATCTGGGACTTTGCAAGAGTCATTGATAAATCCAAGCTTCTTCTTGGCTGATAATGCAATCAGTATAGACCTTCTCCAACCTGGGTAACCTTTTCCATCAAAAACAGCAGTGATTAGGGTCATTCCAAGAGAGTTAGAAGGATGACGGTAATATGGGTGATTGAAGTCAATGGTGCTTCCACTAGTTCGAGAATTTGAGACATTCACACTGGTGGCAGTGTTAATAGTGTTGCTGTCATTGTTTTCCATTACTATGGATGAATATTGAGTGATGCGAAAAGATCAGAATCGAGTCTATGCTCTGATACCATAAAGGAATTTTAACAAAAAGAAGCTTTGGGAAATTTTCTAGATGACATATTCAATCTCCAAACTCTGTATATGTACAAGAATTTTTCATGAAAATAAAATAATAAGAAATTAACTATTTATCCACTTGTCTTTAATTATTTGTACAATGTATAATAGAAAAATATTCCCCACATGTAAGTTACGTGAGTGAAGCTTCCTTGAACTTCTTATTTCTCCAGCTGTCCCTTGATCAAATGGACGAGATTGTTTATCAGGCAATTTGATCGAGGGTTGTGATCCTTCTACATCACTAAGAGACAAAGTCTTGATGAGCGTATGAAAACTTTTATCTCTTTTGTTTTTGTGTGAAAGACCTTTGTGATTCTCTTTGTCTTCTTCCTTTGTTCTATCTACATTACTTCGTTTATTTATGGAGGCTTATGATGGGTAAATGTCAATATTTATTTTATTGCATATATTCCACTATTTTATTAATTTATCCTCACGTAAATACACATTTACTTAATTAGTCAAATAAAGTCCTTTTTTTCTATTAATTAGTCAACACTCTACATTCAAATTGAAGTTCTTTTTATCAGTTTCACATTTCTAGGATTTTTTATTACGTATTTGACTAAGACACGTTTGATATCTTCTTTTTCTTGACAAATGGTCCCAATTGAATTTTGTCAAACTAAACGTGTGATACTTTTTTTGACTACTTGTTTAACATTTCAAATTTGGCAGTCGGTGGCCATTATTTGTGTCATTTACATGTTTGGGGATGGGTGGTACCTTACTTTTCATTTGTGGGTTGCATGTGATGTGCAATGGAAAACCTTTTTTGGTTTCTTCTTCAATCATTAGGGAGGGATTAACTTTATCACACTATTTTCTATTGAGGTAAATTAAAACAGAAATGAAAAAAAATATCAGTTAAGAAAAATATGATAATTAAAAAAAAAATGTTTATACAAAGAACCATAACATCAACAACAACGTACAATCACCTAAACATACTGAGTAACAGATGATTACAGATATCAAAAGTCAAAAATTACATGAATAGATGTATTTAATAAACAACATATGACTATAAATATCAAAAGTCAAAGATTACATGAATAGATTAATGCCCCGAGTAAAAATAATCATATTAAACTTGTGGTAATTCAACAAGTTTCTCAGTAGGTTAGTCGAATGTAAAGAGTTGGACCTAACAAAATTGGGAAGGTGGAAATAGGTATTCTTTAGGTACATTTTGATGACTATTGAAGTGTTTAATAATAGGTTTAAGGGGCCATTTTGGTGTATCAAAATGAAAATTAGTGTTAAAGTTGATGTATTATTTGGCCTTAATGATATCAATTATTAGTAACTCATGTCTTTATTATGTCACTAACTTGTTCATATCATTTTTAATTTACAATATCTTTTAGATTACATACGAAACCACCTTTTTCTTTCTTATTGGAGGCTGAGACAGCGTTCACCAACTATGTCTACTACCTTTAGAAAGCCTACATTAAATGTAAATACTACTTAACCATTTGTACACCTCTTTTTATTTTACAAAATTTATCAAATGGAGTCCCTTTCTCCTATGATAAGTCCTCCAGGTTCTTCTTCCCATGCTGGCTTCCCAATTGTAGTCATCGCAATCATCGGTATCGTGGCTACTGGTTTATTGCTAGTTAGTTACTACATTTTTGTTATCAAATGTTGTTTGAATTGGCACAGAATTGATCTTTTGAGACGATTTTCTTTCTCTAGAAGGCAGAGTGTAGTAGACCGCTCAACGGTTTACTCCCCTGTACTGGAAAATCGGGGACTAGAGGAATCTGTGATTCAATCAATCCCGATTTTCCAGTACAAGAAAGGGGAAGGAAAAGATGCAATCATTGAGGAGAGAACAAGAAGTTCATGTGAATGTGCTGTTTGTTTGAATGATTTTCAAGATAATGAGAAGCTTAGAATAATTCCAAGCTGTGCTCATATCTTCCATATTGATTGTATTGATGTTTGGCTTCAAAAAAATGCAAATTGTCCACTTTGCAGAACCAACATCTCATTGACTAAAATCCCTTGTGATGTTGTCATAGAAATAGCAGAAAACAATCCAACATTATCCGGGGATAGAACTAATGGTTCAAGTTTTTCAACAAATTTGATCTCAAGCATGGGGGATGAGTGCATTGATATAAGAAAAAAAGACGAAGATTTCGCAGTCCAACACATTAGGAGATCATTCTCTATGGATTCAGCTACTGATAGACAACTTTATTTGACAGTTCAACAGATTGTACAGCA
This sequence comes from Solanum lycopersicum, assembly GCF_036512215.1. NCBI lineage: Eukaryota > Viridiplantae > Streptophyta > Magnoliopsida > Solanales > Solanaceae > Solanum > Solanum lycopersicum. Next base: position 39,064,021 of record NC_090805.1, read on the forward strand.
GCAAAGACAAGTTTCTGATGTTAGTTCTTGTGAAGAAAGTAGTGCCAGAGTCATCAAAAGATCATTTTTCTCTTTTGGGCATGGAAGGGGTTCAAGAAATGCAGTTCTACCACTTCATTGGGAGCCATAGTTACGTTGAAAAGGGCAGCTCGTTACACTAAATTCCCATTGTGCGCGAGGTACAAGCTAGTGTTATACAACATTTCGTCTTTTTACATGATCCTATAGACCTTGTAAGCGGTTATTTTCATAGCTTGAATCAGGTTACAAGTATACAGTTGAATTAAGACTGATCCCTTTCATTTAGTTTCATATTTAAGTATTCAGTTGGTATAGAATATTGAGTTAAATAGATCTTTTTAGAGATTATAGAAGGATAATTGTAGGTATTGAAAAAAGGAAAGTGATAAAAGTGGAAGCTAATTAAAGGTTTCTTAGCACTTACCTAGCTAGGGTGTGTTAGTTACTTAAGAAAAAGACATTCAAATTTGGCATTAGCTCACTAATAAACAATTTGAACTTTGAAAGTGCATACACATCTACACATCTTAACTTGGTTTCAACTGATAACAAAACACTCCATCTTGTTCCCACTATGTCTCTTGGATGCCTTACACTAACGTGATTCGTAAATTTTGAAAGTGTTTATATGACATTTGTAAATTGAAGTGTTCATCTAACACAATAGAAATAAGTTAGATAAACATATGCAAAATTTGAGGCGTTTACTTGCACAGTTGAGGACAATTAAAATGTCTGTTCTTTACATTTTGTGTGTTTCCAGCCCACCATATTTGATTAAATTGTTGGATTGTTCATATTGTATTATAAGATTAGAGACCAGAGGGCAGGACCACTAAAGCAATATGATTTAATCATCATTGCTTTAAGAACCTTAAGACATTTCATTTATATCTTTTGGTCTTGAGTATTTTGTTTATACTATACTAAGGTTCTATTACTCTCTAAATTTATTTTATAAGTAATTTTCTACCCTTTTTTGACTTAGGTGGTACTAGCTTGAAAAAAAAAGTCAAACAACATTAAGCCCACAAGATAGTGCCACGTAGGCCGAAAAGAGGTAGAAAATTATTAATAAAATAAATTCAGAATTAATAGGACCTTAATATAGTATTAATGTGTCTCCGAGATTTCAGGCATAGATTGAGGGTAGTATACTTTTAATTAATTTCTTAATCACAAGCTCCAACTGATCTTCAGTTTAGCAAGACAGATCATTTAAGCAATCAATTGCAATTTTGAAATTTTTTGAAGAAAGTCTCAAAAGTTGTTCAAACTCTAAAACTCGTGGTTGACGTATGTATTATTCCTTATTTTGTTCATTGGAGCATGTAGAACTAGATCCTCAAATCAGAAACACTTAGATAAAAGTCCGATGCACAAAGTATGTTATTTACCTGTAGTATATATCCCAAGTGATGTTATGTGGACTATGTATCCTAATGTTTAATGCAAGCACTAATGGACTGTATCTGTGACTTAAACAACTTTACTGTTACTCCAAAACTCCTATCAATTTCCTGTAATATATGTGAAATATGAGTTTGACTATCATTAGAAGTAATCTGACTTACTATAATTAGAGGATTTGGTAAGAGAGGACTCCCTATAAATATTTCCAACCATTTGTAATTTAATTCATCATACAAGAATTTGATATTTCAATTTCTCAGTCACCAATTAAAACATAAATAACTTTTTTTTTATAAAATCATTAAAAATCGTTAATTCAGTATCAATAAACTATTAATACTTCTTTCGATTTCATTTATCAATCGGTTTAATTTTTCACACGCCTACTAATACTAACCACTAGTCCACTATTAAAAAAACGTGAAATGGTGATACCATCAGAAATATTAGATTTTTGTCAAGTTTTGGACGAGCCAATTTTCATTTTTATCTAATCTTTAGGATATGAATAACTCCAAAATATAATAAATGGTAAATTTGGACCTTATCCTTCAATTGATGCTAAAATTGGCAATAAGTCCAATAATTTCTATTCCTATTTTTGTTGTGTTTTAGGGTTGTGATGCATCCATATTATTGGATAAGAATTGTGCATTTAAAAGGGAAAAGGATGCTGGACCAAATAAGAATTCTGTGATGGGATTTGAATTAATTGATGAGATCAAATATAATTAGAACAAGTTTGTCCTCGTATTTTGTTGTAATGATGTTTTAGCCTTTGTTGTTCGTGACTACGTAGTCATAATAAGAATATATTTAAACTCCCAACATATCTTTATCATTTCGTCTTTTAAATAGATGCAGTGCGTGAAAATGATTTCAACAGCTTGAACTATTAAAAAATATTAATATATATGTGCATACAGTTTGATCCTTAAAAGTAAAAATCTAAGCAATATGTGCATGTATTGGATCCTCCAACGCCTAGTAGTGCATATTTGAGAAGTTTTGACAATATATGTGTAAACATTCTTTAAAAAGTAATGCCTTTTTTTAAGAGAATCTTATACATATGTGACAACATTTTTTAAAAGTCTAACAATACATTTCATATAAAGTAATACATTTTTTCACATAAATGAATATTTTTAGTATTAAAACAAAAGTTTTACAAAGATTTATGGTCACATTTAAGCAATTGAATTCTACCTCGATAACAACAGAAGTAACATACTACTAGTAGATAAATACTAGTCAATTTAAGATTTTTGCTAATAAGAAATGTGTGAATTGATTACTCCTTCTGTTTCAAAAAAGTTATGGTAAAAATAAAAAATACTAATCCTCTTAATTGAATTGAAGGATGAAATTAGAAAAATTGTCGCAGAGTTAACTAAATTATTTAATTCTTTACCAAGTATTTGTCTACTAAATATGTATTTATAAGTTGAAGGGTGAAATAAGAAAGAATTAGAATTAATGGTTTATGTTGACTAAGTTTTTGAAGCTAAAGCCTCCTATGTTTCTTGGTTCTGAAAATAAGGATGCTTATTAGTTTATTATAGATTGTTATGAGAAGCTTCATAAGTTGGAATTGTCCATCAACATGGAATAGAGTTTGTGACTTTTCAACTTCAAAGTAAGGCTAAACAGTTGTGGAGAGTTTACGTGGAATGCAGATCTTCAGCTTTATCCCACTCACTTGGACTTAGTTTCATGCTCTATTCTTGAAAAAATATGTACCCGTAATTTGAGGGATCGTAATAAGAATGAGTTCATCGCTTTGGAGCAAGTTGGTATGATTGTGGTTGTTTATGAGTCTAAGTTTCATTCAAAATTGAATTTTCTCTTTCTCTTTTATTTTGTTAGTTTACTCTTATTAAATTAACATGAACATCAAAGCTAAATATGTAGTTTGATTTCAAATAATGAAGTACTCCATCTGTCCCTATTTAATTGTCCACTTTATAAAAGACACACATATTAACATAACAATAATTAACATAGTGAAGTTACAATCTTACCCTTATTAAATATGGTTTCAAAAAAGATGAATTAAAACTATGAATTTTCAAGAAGTTTAAATGAGATATAATAGGGAAAAAAATTGTCCCTTCTTTATTTGTCAAAATATGGACAAGTAAATAAAGACATTTAAAAGAGAAAATATGGACAAATAAATAAAGACATCTAAAAGAGAACATATGAACAAGTAAATAGGGAAAGAGGAAGTATAATTTTTAATTAAAAATAGTAATTATTTACGTTGTTCGATTTACAAAATTTTAGTACACTCATTCATTTTTTTTCTCTCTACACAATTCTTGAACACCAAATTTCTGACTCAACCAATGATCATTGGCCTATAATTAACCCTCAAATTATTTTATAATCGTCAAGTCTTCACTAACCACCAAAATGTTATCTCTCAAGTCCAAGAGGGACTACGTTGCAATACAGTAATTAAATTGTGTCATTTAATCCACGTTCATAAATTAATTACTTGCTCTGTTCATATTTTCTTTTATACTTGTCTCTATTTACTTGTCCATTTTAACAAATCAAGAAAGGACAATAATTTTTTTCTAATATGCTCTTATTTAATTCTAGAAAATTTCTATTACTATTAAGTTGTAATGCATGCTGTTTGAAACTAGAAAATACATTTATTATTCTTGGGAGTTGTATCATCTTTTAAGTTAAAGGGTAAAATTGTAACTAAAACCTATGATAATAATTAATGTCTTAATATATGTGCCACTTATAAAGTGGACAACTAAATAGAGACAGAAATAGTATTAAAATAATGTAATAATTCAAGTACTAGCGATGGTATAATGTAACAGAAATCAGGGGACAAAAATTACTAGAGAAATAATACTACTACTATTAAATGAAGGATAACCAAGACAACACCCTGCTTCTAACAGCTTACTGTAATTTGTGTCATCCACGACCTCATATCTAAGGTCATGCACGACAGATACTATTAATGAAATATTACTTGCATCTGATGTGAATTTCTACTTCCTTAGGGTCTTCACTCTTCAATGCATGTTCATTGTCTACTTGAGACTTCACTTTGTATAGTAAACTCTTACACTTCAAAAGGCCATAATGAGTAGAATTCAAATCAAAATAACAGTAGACACACGTGTATGTCTTAATTCAGTACAATATAACTGATTGTAGGATCAAACAGTTACTGACTAACAAATGTTTCATATCGTAAAATCTGACAAAGCAGATTTCCCTCCTATCCCTGTTGCATCATAATGATCTGCATAGTCCTTCACACTAGTTTCCCGATACCTCGCGGGGTTATCTTCTGATAACAACTCCTTAATTGGTCCATAAACTCTTGATGATAACGAATTACCCGTGGTAAAGAAACTAGCCACCAATACTCTTGGGCCAACACGGCTTGCCAGTACTCTGTGTGCAATGCTCTTCAACTTATCATTTGATATGAGCTGCAAATTTTCCAACAGAACTGAGTTTAGCACATTTCGAATTCAAATCTAAAAATATCCCAATTCTTGAATCATTTCTAAGAAACCTGCCACAAGAGCACCACAACCACCACCGCCAACAACAACAAAAACATTGTAATGGCCATAATTGGGTCTGGAGAGGATAGAGTATATGTGAACAACGAACTTTACTCTTATCTTGGGAGGTAGAAATATTGTTTCTGATAAACCCTTGCCTCAATGAAGTATGATATATGAGTTTATGCCACAAGATGAATAACAAAGATAATTAGCTCAATGTAATCCCACAAGTGGAGTCTGAGGAGAATAGAGTCTATGCAGAGCTTACCCCTAACTCAACTCAATGAAAAGCACGATATGCTTTCTATATGAATTTATGCCACAATAACAAGAACAATAATAAACGCAACGTTATCCCACAAGTGAGGTCAGAACAGTATTTATACAGACCTTACCCCTACCTTGAGAGCTTGAGAGGTAGAAAGGTTGTTTCCAATTAATCCTCGGCTCAATAAAAAGCATGACATATGAGTTTATGCCAAATACAATTACCTGTAAAAGTTCACCAACATTTATTACTAGTGCACCAGAGACAGTAGGAATATCAACCCAACAATCCTTATGAAGAACTTGAAGGCCTCCTAAATGATCTTGTAGCAGCACTGTAAGGAAGTCACTGTCTGAATGCTTGCCAGCTCCAAGAGTTAGCTCTGGTTCAGGGCATGCTGGATAACAATGACACAAAACCGCAAGCCCCTCTGAACAACCAATGTCATTCAGATAGCTCGAGTTGACAAACCAAATAAACCATGCACTTGAATTCACATGTTACATCTTAGTCAAAAGTAAACACTTTTACATTGTTGAATAACCAAGTGTTAAAGACAACCAAAAATAGAAGTAGGAAATCAAACTCTAAGTCGAGGACTTTCTATACAAAATGGTATAAATATAATTATTTAATTTAGTATCGGATTATCGGTTAACCAGTTAAGAAAAAACTTCAAACCGTTAAGAAATGATAATCCGATAACAAAAAAAATCAAAACTGTTATTAAAACCACTAAACCAATAACTCAATACTATAAACCAATAACTTTTTTATCGGTTCGGCTTATCGATTTCGGTTCGATTTTGAACAGCCCTAGTATACACCCTCCGTCTTATTCTATGAGTTTAAGAAATAACAAAGATTTTGAAATGTTTATCAAATTGTTCTTTTGAAAAAATAAATTTACTTTTCTCTCCTTATAAATATATTAGAGTAATATGTTTAAAATTAAGTGGGACCAATAAATATAAAAGTAGAACTATACTTTTAAATACTTATTATATAAAAAATGTGACATTATTTTTTAGTGACCAAAAATAAAATGATGTAATATAAAATGAAACGAAAAGTATAAAATATTATATAAAGTAAAAGCATGGGGTCTCTTTCTTAGGTGGATGTGTTGGACTATACAAATTTGTTCAAACGTTTAAACTTGTCTTTCATGAATATAATATTCGATTATATGGGCAATATTCAATTACTCTGTGTATATTGGGGATTTAAACCAAACTAAGTTATTATTTAAACTAATTCACCAAAATAATATGTTTTTAATTTTTTTTTATAAAACTAGTATAAATGTATTTCTGAGTAACGTTTTAGGGTATTTTTATTTTTAAAATTCAACGGACAAAAATTGACGGAGCTGACGACGCTAAATGAATAAACGTACTCCTGAGTAACGTTTTACACCTAAAACGTTAGTCAGAAGTACATTTATTGAGAATCCAATCACGATCCACTAAATTCAATCTTGCAAATGTAGAGTCAAATCCTGCAGATTTAAAACGTTACAATGAATAACATTTTACACCTAAAACGTTATTTAGGATAATGTTACTTGTTAATCTTTTGCAATGATGTCGTTAGTGTATAAATTTTCCCTTCAAGTGAGTTTTCTAGTGTGAATAATAAGCATTGTGCTCCTATTTTTTGTCAAGTACACAACTAATACAAGATTAGAGAAAGATTGATACCTCCCAATGGTTATAATACGATAAAATTTACAAACTATATGAATGATCAAATAACCAAATAGATAATTACAAAAATTGCAAAATTTATATCTTTTTGCTGATTAGAGGTGGTGGAAGTATAACCCCCCATCTTAGCAAAATTGCTTTCCATAACCACTGGAAAACACAAACCAAGTACAAAATAATTGAAATATGCATGATGTGTTGCTACTGTTCTTATTGATAATTAAAAAGTTTTCTGAGTAATAAAACATGTTGCTACTGGACAACAGTTCTTATAATTGAGACATTAACACAAAATGCAAAGGGACTACAACTTGTAGCTACTCATCTCATCTCATCCACATCCATAAAATCTTATACCACAAATCGCAACATAAAACTCATCTCATACCATAAATATATTTAGTTACATGAAATCTTATAGCACCTGCGTAGAGTACATCATTTACTGAACATATGTTTGAATATTGCTAAGACGGGGGGTTATACTTCCATCTCTAATCAGCTAAACACATAAAGATGGGGGGTTTTAGGTGTAAAACGTTAAGTAACGTTTTAAATTTCCAGGATTTAAGTCTGCATTTGCAAGATTGGATACAGTGGCCCGTAAATGGATTCTCAATAAACGTGCTCCTGAGTAACGTTTTAAGTGTAAAACGTTATTCAGGAGTACGTTTATTCATTTAACGTCGTCAACTCCGTCATTTTCTATCCGTTGAATTTTTAAAATAAAAACACCCTAAAACGTTACTCAGAAATACGTTTATACTAGTTTTGTAAAAAAAATTAAAAACATATTATTTTGGTGAATTGATTTAAATAATGGCTTAGTTTGGTAAAGATTCGTGTATATTGAGCCCATGAGGTCATAGATAACGTGAAACTTATAGGATGTGTTTGGAGGTGTAAAGGAACAAAAGTGATATATGCGGTACAACATATACTTTTTTTCGTTTGATAGAGTGAAAGTAATGTGTGCAGTTCGTTTCGCAGAGAATGACCTAATTTATTTGATACAGCGTTTAAGAGTATAAAGAAGAATTTTGAATTTTATGATCTTAAATTAAAGTTAAGTTAAATATACAAAATTATTCTTTGTTCTTGTGACTTTAAACTTGCCACGTGAAAAATTATTATAAAAAATGAAACAAACCATTCTTTTTTAAACAGACTGAAAAATAAAAGAGATCATCTTTTTGAAACAGAGGGAGTATAGTATTCTATTTCAAAAGTGATATATGTTGGGATTATTTAGTATTTGACTGTTTGATTGGTTGTTTTTAATATAATATGCATTAAATAAATTCTAAAAATAAGTTATTTGTTTGTAAAATTATCCTTCATTTTTTATTTTTCTTATATATTCTTTTCGAGTTTTAATTATTTATTCTTAAAAATAAATTTTTTATCTTATTTAGTTTAAAAAAATTTTGTGTTTACATTTTCATAATTGTACCAAATGTATTTAAGAACAAATTTTCATCCAAAATTTATCAAAATACAAAGTATTCATGCCACTTTATTTAAACAAATATATCATTCTTAAATCGTAAAATACTAAAGTTATCTTCATTTTAAAATCATATTCATGTTACTGTTTCCATCAAAATTTATGTAAACAAACAATAGAATTCTTCCTCAAATTAGCGTACATGAGATGAAAAGAAGACAAAAAAAAAAAAAAAAAACATACACAAAAGATCAGTATCGTAGCATTTTCGTTTTATCTTTCATTTTATTTGATATATAAAATATAATTTTTCAAGTGGCTAAAAGAATATATAATTAAAAATATGCAATTATATAGTAAGAAATTAAATTAAAATAAAAATAAAATGAAAATTAATCAAATAAATTCATAAATTAAATTTTATTTATATAGTGTAATATTTTAATGAAAAATATGAAGAATTATTATATTAAAGTAAGGAATAGTGAAGTTATTAATATTATTATCAGTGATATTAAAAATAATATACGATTATACATGAATATAAAAAAGTATAAATATAAGGAATCCCATAGTGTAATTCAATAATTACATTCTGTCCCGATAAGTTTACTAATTACAAAAAATCCCTTAAATTTGTTGAGCCGTGATACTTTAGACTGTAGTGATACATGGTAATTTAAAACTGTTAAGAAAAAATAGGGGAGAAAAACGGTAAAGTTAATGTTGTTACTAAAACAGCTTAATTTGTGGTAATAGATCATTAATTTGCATTAAATCAGCACTTAATTGGATATTAATTTTAAAATTTGAAAATCAAATATTATATCATTTATTTTGAATATGCTATTCAATTTACCTAAATATCAAAGATTATATCATCTGGACGACCAAGAAAAAAAAGAAGAAAGAATGCAAATGAAAAGATTTTGAACACAAACTGTTGTGGACAATGTGGACAAGAAGGGCACAACAGAAGAACTTGTACTTTCTACCCAAAAGAGAAGTGAATTAGTAGTAATGTTTCTATGATATCAAGAATAATTTATAACGTAAACATTTTATTGAATTTCAGTTTTCATTACAACTGCAAATTGAACACTTTGTGTTTAGATAAATAAACTTACAAACATGTGGTAATTAAATATTGAAAACGTGCTTTTGATTATAAATACTTTGTTATTATTGGTGTTGATAAATATACTTGTGTCAATATTTGTTTTAAATATAAAATTTTATAAATCTTATGCTACAGTAAGATACATAAATTTAAGAATCATTAGGTAACATAATGTACATGATACATATGGTTTATCTAGTGTATCATGTACTTTTATTGTGTGTTTTTGGTACACATTGTTTATCTAATGTATCATGTACTTTTTAGTGTGTATCATTGGTTTGCACAATGATACATCTCCATTAGATAAAAAATACAAAAATATTATTGAGGTTATTGTGTACTTTACAATGACTATAAATCATGTATCATGTGAATTTATATAATTTAACTTGTGTAATGCTTTTTTTGTTATGCTTTTCTTGAAATATACAGTAAATAACTTTACTTTTAAAAAATAATACCAATTCATATGAATATGCTATTCAATTACCTAAATATCATGTAAAATTTAAGGATTATAGGGTAACATATTGTACATGATACATACGGTTTAGCCAATGTATCAGTTATTTTTAGTGTGTGTTTGGTATATATGTATTATTTCGTTTTGCCAAAATACTAACCCGAGACAAGGTAGGCCTAACAACAATGTTTGTTGCTTCTTTTTTCCCTTTTTTGTTGTATTTTGACAACCTTTGATTTGATGTTTCGCCAGAGTTTTCGTTTGAATCCTTCTGAAGATTCATAGAATCATGCAAAGACTTTTTTCTATTTTCTTTCCAATTTTCATCGTCGGAATCATATATCCTTCTATTAATTAACGGATCCATTACTATGATGTAATAGAACAATTAATAAAAACAAAAAAGAGAAGAATATACGAATTGATGATGGATTAATAATAAAAAGATGCTGGGTTCAAACTATTACAGATTAGGAAGAAATAGACGATGATGGATTAAGAATAAAAAGAAGAAAAGAAAAAAATGTAATGGATTAAGATGAATGAAGATGATTAAGGAAAAAAAAGAACTGAAACTTGATGGAGTAAGAAGAAGACGGTAGAAGTTAATGGAAGTTGTCCTGCTTCCTGATATTTTTACTTTTTTAATTTTCAAAATTTGGTCTTTTAATTAAAATTAATTAAATTTAAAAATTCAAAATAAAAAAGCTGATTAAAAAGTTGAGTGTTTAAATGGATAAAATTTAAAATTAAAAAACTGATTTAAGAGGTTGAGTGTTTTAATGGAGAAAAAATATGCATTAAAATGGGTAAATGTGTATTATAAGAGAGAGAATGTAATGTATCTAAAAACTTACACTAAAATAAAAAAAAAAGGAATTATGTAATATTTAAAAAAAGTAGGGAAAATTGAAGAATATAAAAATTATAATTGTGTATTTAAGTTATTTTTCCGTGTCATTTTATCTATCTTATATCAAAATTAGTTATTTCAATATTACTGTTTCACCCAAAGATAAAGATAACTTACGAAAAAATGTTGAACTTTACTCTTAAATGTTTCTGTAGATTGGAACGGTCCACCGCTTCAAAGCAAAGTTATATCAATATCGATTACTTTCTCTATTTTCATTTACATGTCAGTATTTTTTATTTCACGTATACTAAAAAATTGAATTTACAATTCTATTCTTATTTAATTTTTATTTTTTTAAAATCAACTTCTCAAACAATTAATTTGACAATAATATAAATTATTTGCTTAGTTTTTCTATGTTTTACTCTTTCTTGAACGATATCATAAACAAATCTTCCTTTCCACACATATTTGGAGGCTAATGAATCGCAAAGACAAAATAAAAAAATAAATTATTATATTAATTTATGAAATGACAAAATTATGAATCAACTTTCTATTACAATAATAACATATAAAGGTCTTTCAATTTACTTTTAACTTTAGACTACTTAAAAGTAATTGATACATATATTACCTTGAAGGGCTGATTTATCTATAAGATGTAAATTCCATACCTAAACCTTATGAATTTGAGTTTGTAATTCATTTGACTTTTTGTAAATCGAACTAATATTCAATCTTCTTTTCTTAATATACTCTTATTTTTTCATTAAAATATAAATTGAACTCTTTTGAAACCTTTTGTTCTTCTTTTCTCATAGTAATTTACAAACAAATTCATTCATAAATACTATGAATAATATTAATATTTTCTTTTCTAACCCTACACATACTCAATATAAGATGAATATATTGTTCCTAACACTCTGTTTGGATCATTGTTAATCATTATTTCATAATGTATTGTATTGTATTGTACTCTATTGTATTATAGATACAATGTTTAGATAGACTGTATTGTTTGTTTGTTGTTTATTAACATTTTAATTGTTTGATTTGATTGTATCGTACTGTATTGTAATTTACAAATTTACTAAAATATTCTTAATTATTCTAGGGTGGGAGGTTTGACTAGAATTAAGTAATATAAGGTAAAGGGTAAAATAGTATTTTGAAATATTATGTAAAGATATAATTGAAAAAAGAAATTGAGTAACAACGAAAACACACCAAATCAATTGTTCTATAAAATAGGAATTTTCATTGTTACATAACAATGAGATTTAATAATATAATACAATACAATAAGTAACAATCAAAACAAACATCGTAAATATAGTAACGAATAATACAGTAGGTAACAACCAAACAGAGCGTAAGTAGCAAGTATTATCTACATGGAATGACAGAGGAATTAATTATTAGATATTACGCGAGTCTCACAATTTTAGGCAATTTAATTTATACAATAGCCAGCAAATGTATAGGGTAGATATATATTAAAAACCAAAATTTATTGAATGTACTAAAATATGATCATCATGATATAAACAATAATTTATCTCCGTAGTAGTACTACAAAAATATCATTTTGTTCTGTTATCATTTAATTTTAGATCAGATAAACCCAGCCACATATCCTCTCAATTATTGCTTTTTTTTTTTCTAATTGATTCATTTAATTAATTTAATGACCAAGGGACGTCATTTTCCGTCAAATAAGACTATTTGAATTTGTTAATTAATCCTTCATTATCACTAAATTATTATATAATTTTAGGTCATATATTGTAGAGTTTTCAATTGAATTTTTTTTGTTGAGAATAAGATAGGGAAATCTAGATTCAATCAAAGCGAGAAGAAGTAGTCAAATACTCGACGTCTTGTATCAGTTGTCATGTTTTTTTCTTAAAAAATAACGTGCTTTATCTTTTGAAGTTAAATATTACAAGATCAATGCAATATTGTATAATTAAAAATAGATTTTTTAAAATTATTTGAAAAATACTACTCTACAAGTAATATCTTTTCTCCTGTCGATTTGATAAAATATATTTTAAAATATTGATCAAAATTATACAATTTAAATCTCCAAAAAAAAAAAATATAACAGTAAAACATCAAATGAATGAAGTATATTATTATCATGAGAAAAAAAGAAATGCAAGAAAAGTAGTAAACAGGGGCAAACCTACGTATTAAGTTATGAATACTCGAGCACCATTGACCCCGACGAAAATTTTATATATCTATATATTCTAAAAAAGTTATATAAAATATCCTTCAGCACCCATTAAACAAAATAGCCTGTGGTGCTTTGGTCGTGAAATTGAATGCATGCTTTGTTAAAGCGTCACTTCAGGGGTTTGTGAATCCCCCTTAATTTTTGTTGACAAAAATGAATCTTCTTTCATAATTTTTGTCTTCTTTTTATATCTTTTCAGAGACCTTTTCTTATATTTCTTTCTAGTTTTTTTTCATTATTCTATTATCTTTGTATTTTATTAACTAATTAAAAAATATTAGTAAGCCTCCGTAAAAAAAAAATTTTGATTACCGATTTTATTATGAAAAAATTGAGCATTCACAATTATCAAATTTTGAATCTGCCGCTGATAATAAATCAAATTTTTGATAACGAAGTGCCTAGTAAATTGTACCAATACAAATTAGACGTATGTTGTAATTATCTACATATTATGTTAAACATTATACTACTTAACTATTACTAAGTTCATCAATAATCGTTGACCAAGTAATTCCTTGAGAGTGCTAAATTTTATTTTTTTTTAAAATTGAAAACATAAGATAGTTCATTGATCAAACAAAATAAATCACTTTATATATTAACTTATATGACACAATTTATTTTGTTGAACATCAATATTTGAATATATTTAATATTATATAATCTTCCAAATACGTAAAGATAGTATATAATATGCAAATATATATATATATATATATATATATATATATATATATATTGAGCAAGAACGAGTAAAGATGACTATAAAACAACATCGAGAGATAAATTAAATTAACTTGTAAATAAAGTTTATTTGAATTTGATTTGGCGTTACCATCTCATTAACTTGTAAATAAGATTTGTTTGGACTTGATTTGTCATTATCATCTCATCTAAAAACTTTAAACTCTGTTAGAGAAAGCACATTTTATTGTTTGATTATATTCTCATTACACTCCCTCATGTGTGAGCCTAATTCTTTTAAATGGGCTAAGCACGTAATATTTTTTTTTTAATTTTGGTGGCGTTGAGTTCGATCACCTCTGCCTGCTCTGATGGCATATTAAATTGTGTGACCAACTCATCTAAAAACTTAAGCTACTAAAAAAAGCACACTTTAATTGTTTGATTATATTCTCAACATGTGATTTAAAATTATGTTACTTTCAATTTGAAAATTTATTTTGTATATATATTTTGAATTTTTAAATTATATTTTTTATTGTAAACATAAAAGTGTCATAATTTATAAAAACAACAAAAACGAAATCTCAATCTTTATACAAACTTATTAAAACAAGTAAAATATCAAAAAATTCTAAGACGTTATTATATCTCTCTTTCTTTTATAAATAATAACTTGGAATCATATGTTATTACAAACTTCCAAATAACATATATTTTAACAAAACTCACTAGCCATCATTAGTATTAACTAGCTATTTAAGTACAATCTTTTCCGATTATATGAACAATCTTTTCACGAATATGAATCTTTATATGCAATATTTAAAATGACAATTTTCATAAACTTATAAATTAATTTTTATATTTTATTTTAATTTTTTTCTCCTATTGTTCAAAGAATAAGAGATTTGAAATTTAAAATTTATAAAGCAAGCTAATTTCATATCAAAACTCAAAATTAAACTATGATCAAAATTGCTAAGAAAATGTTGATGTTTGAAAAAAAGATATGAAAAATATTTCAAGCATAACAAAAAGAAAGAAAAAACCCTTAAGCTCTTCCAACATGAATACTTTAATCCTTAATAAATTGAGAAATTGAAGTACCCATATCCAAGCCCATCTAAGCTTTTTCTCCTCACTCAATTTTTCTTCTCTCAGCTTGGAGAGCCAAAGAATCCATAGCAAGCAAAATGGGGTTCTTGTCATTTCTTGGAAGGGTCCTCTTTGCTTCTGTTTTCATTCTCTCTGCTTGGCAAATGTATGGTTTGCTTTCTTTATATTTAGATCTGTTCTTTACATGTTTGACTTTTTCTTTACTCTCTTGGTTATCTGTGTATTTGTTTGCCATGAAGTGAAATGTATGTGGGTGTTGATAGATCCAGTCAAATATGTTGCTGAGCTATGTGGGTTTTGAAAGAAATGTGTAGTATGAGTATATGGTGGAAGCAAGAAGGGGTTTTAGTGATCTGTTGAAGCTTAAAAAGGAAAAAAGATTTGAGCTTTGTGAATCTTGATTGTTATTCTGAAGTTGGGTGTTGATATGTGTGGTTTTGACTTTACTGTTTTGTGCTAGATGCAATTAGTTGTATGCTGAATCTCTTTTCTCCTAGCTTCAGCTGGGTGGAAAATAGGGTATTGGAAGTTAAAAAGTGGGTGGCTCAATATGGTAGTTTCCAATCTTGATGAAGTTCATGTTGGGTTATGGTTCAGGGATAAAGTCTTAACTTTATTGTTTTAGTTTCTCTTGGAGCCAAGTTGCTTTTAGTTCTGGCCAAAGTTATCTTGAGTTGAATCTAACCAGACGGGTAGAGGGATGTTTTCCCAACAACACTTCCCTTTTCAGGGCTACCATCATTCCTACTTATCTTAGGCACCACGTCTTTATGGTAAAAGTTAGAACCATATTTTGTTTTTTGAATCAAGGGTCTTGTTGGTAAACAAATCTCTTTACCCCACAAAGGTAGGGGTAAGGTATACGTACACGCCACACTTCCTAGACTTTGCTTGTGGGATTATTCTGACTATGTTGTTGTTGGAATGAGTGGTTATTATGTAATGTGCCTCAGAAGATTAAATAATGGTTTCATTTCTTTGATGGTGGTTCTTAGTGCGGTGTTCATGTATACTTATTTGTGCTAACTGGTTACTGAAAGTATGTAAACATATTTTGCTCTTTGAATACGGAATTACTGTTAACCGAGTTGTCTATTACTGGAGGAAGAATCTTGATCTTTTTGGTGTTGCTTTATTATGTGTTTGAGTTAGATAGTCGATTCGATTTTGGATCCATCATAGATTAGTAAGGGGCCATCAGATGCAGTTGACTTGGCCGTGACTGAGCTAAATGTTGCTGTTTGGAAGACATCTGTAGGGCCGAGTGACCAGTCTGAGAGAGCCAGAAGTGTTCTAGTATAAAAGATAACATGGAATCCATTAACAGTAGGTTAAGATGTCATTGCACAAAGAAATATTTAAGCTCCGTAGTTTTGTTTAGTTTGCATTCAAAAGGAGAATTCATAGGCAAATATTGGGGCATGTGAATTGTGGTCTCTTCGTAAAACTAAGCATTTTATGCATGCATATATTTTCAAAAATTAGTTTAATATCATCTGCTGGAACCCATGGACTAACTGCACTTGGTTGAATGTTGAGTTATTTACCTAGGGATCAATTCTCATTAAATACATTTTTTCCTCTTTTTAGTGATGCACCCATGTTCTAGAAATCCTATATTCGCCACTGATTGCATTGCTAGGCACTAAAATCAGATGCCATACTTGAGGTATTATCCTCCTCCTCTCAACATAGCTAAGTTGCTACATGGTTGGCAGTAACATCAGATGCCATAGTTTGAGCTTTTATCCTCCTCTCAAGGTAGCTTAGTTGCTACATGGTTGGCAAAAAGAAATTATGTGATGTGTTAGTGAAGTAAGGTGATATTTTAATTGATATTCTTTAGATATGTCTTCTGTCGTGGAAAATCTGTTTGCTGCTGTTGTGGGCAAAATAGATCAGCTCTGGCTAAAACCTTTCCTTTCTATTCTTAAAAGGATTTTAGATAGCTAAAGCTATATTTGCTAGTTTTATGTTCTTGTTGTTGTTGGTTGGTAATTTCTTTCCAAGTTCTCACCCCTTCAGGACTCCACAGGAAAACTGACCTATATGTTGTAGAACTCGCCTTCCCCCTCTAGTCGTAACAAGCCAGAGTAAATATCCTCAGATTAAACTTTTAAATAGGCAAACAACTTTCATCTTTATCTTCAGCTGTAATTTTCTGCTATCAGCAGGTTCACTAAATTATTGTATTTTCTTGAGTACTGTTAATGTTGCAAAATGATCCAAAAACTTGCGAGTACTTCACTGGCTATTATTAGTATATGGTTCAAGTTGCAGTGGAATTACAAAGGCAGTTATAATGGTAATTGCACTCTGCGGTATAATGGTGCTAGTGATTTTCTTTTTGAGTTTTACTGCTTCCTAGCCCGATTCAATGAAGAGGGTGTGTGGAGTACTTTTGACTATTGTAGAAGTGTTAAGCCAATGGGTACTTAAATGTACCGTGTCGAAGTTTGCATCTTTCGTCTTATGATATCACTGTTAACAGTCCAAATGAAACCAACAAGCTCACAAATTTTTTCCGTAGCATCTTTTCCCCCTTAAAAGGTTCCTCTTCTTCGTGGATGATACAGAGATTTTTCCTACTAAACTAGTCTGTTGAAATGATTGATGATTCCCTTCTTCGCAGCGTCTGCCTTTCGTGAAATGCGATTTTGCAGGTTCAATGATTTTGGAGAAGATGGTGGACCTGCTGCTAAGGAATTGGCTCCCAAAGTGGCTGGTCTGCAGGATTTTCTTGTATCCAAGTTGGGGACAGGGATACCAAAAATTGATGTAAATGGTTATTTTTTCTATTCTTCCTATTTCACATGATTTCTGTCTTAAAAATGGATACTGATATGACATTTGTGAAACACTTTTTTCAGGTTAGGCATGTGGTAGCAGCATTTATGGCTCTAAAAGGAATGGGTGGTTTGCTATTAGTATTTGGCAGCATGACTGGTGCTGTTCTACTGGTTAGGAATTTCAGTCTCCTAGAATCGACTGACACCTTCGTTTAGATTTATCCGTACACTATGTTTTAACCTTTAATCATCTGTCGTCAATACTGCAGATATGTTACTTGATAATGGCCACTCCACTTCTGCACGATATCAGCCACTTTAACATTGGAGAACCACAGTATTTCATTGTTCTACAAGAGTTCCTCCAGGTTTGTCAAAATTAATGTTATATATGCATCCAAACATGAGTTAACTCGGATTTGTTCCTTCTGTAGTGCCTGGCATTCCTTGGTGCATTGCTGTTTTTCGTGGGGATGAAGAACTCGATTAATCGGAGGCTAACAAAGAAAAAGACCCCCAAGTCCAAGACAACTTAGGATACATCATTGAGAAGAGGGGATTGGATTGATTATTCATGGTTTGTTTGGTTAGCTTTTATGATTACAAGTGACTAATTAACCCTCTCACCTGCAAATTTTTGCATATTTTTTTTCCTCTTAAAACTAACTGTTATTGAATTTATTGCCAGTGTGAGGAGGTTTTGAAAATTGTTATATTAAGCTGTTGCAATGTCTTCACTTAATAGTGTTACTAGTCACAGGATATTTGGTCGAAAATCAATGTTTTATCGTGAAAATTATAAATTGGGAAATATCTTGTAACATGTTTTTCAATTTACTTTTTTGCTTTTGAAGTTGTATTTCAAATTTTGATAAGTATAAGCCTATAAACAAGCATAACTTCATTTAGGGCTATTCAAAATCAACTCGGTCCCAAAATTAATTTTATACACAAAATTGTAGGTGAGAATTGAAGTGTAATATTTTTGGAAACCTAACATACATTTAAATACGTATTTCACTATCGATTTCATACACATTGTTTGTTCTGGAAAATCTAGCATCAGCTTTATATATATCATCATAAAAATAAATGAAAAGAGTAATCATGATTAATAAAACTAAAATGCTAAAATGAAAAAAAATGTATCCGCACAGGTGTTTACACCAAACTAATTCTATTTCCATTATTATATAATTTAATGAAATAAAATTTATATTGATTAATTAGAATAAAATAAAATGAATTATAAATTTAAACACATAATATGCACATACTGAATTAATATAAATAGTATAAATTTTACTATGCCTAAATAGATACTTAATTTTATCTTTAGTATTCGGTATAGCGGGGCTCACAACTCATAAGAAAAATCATTGTCACGTGGTCCACATAAATTCATCACCATGCTAGAAGTGTCCGTCCCCACGAGCGGAGTCTGAAAGATCAAAATATTACGACCGTTTAACATAGAGAACAAAGGTATTGTAGATTTAGTCAAAATGAGGTTTATTCGATTTTTTTCCCGTAAAGTTATTATATATAGTTGAATTCTCTATGGGGTTTAAATTTAGACACCGTGTAAATTTTAAATATATTTTTACCACTACATTATAAGTCTTCATTTTGTAATGTCAATAAGGATTGTGATAAATATTGATTAGTAAATATTCTTTTATTGATTTTGGATTCCAACTTTTTCTATATAAAGAATCATAAGCCCTTTGATAAATAATCTCCTTATCCATATTTTCCCTATTAGTGGACTTCATTTATTTATCTATTTTGATAAATTATGAAAAAATAAAAAATATTTCTTATTATATTCTTATTTAAATTTATTAGAAATTTCTCAATTTTAATTTATTTTAAAAAAAATTATAATTAATAAGGATAAATCGTAACTTCATTATATTAATTATTGCTATCTTAATATATGTATCATTTTTAAAATGGCTAAATATTCTCTCCGTCCATAATTATTTGATAGGTATACTAAAAAAAAATATCCAAGATTAATTGTCAATTTAAATAATTAAGAAATAGTTAGTTACTTATTTTCAAATTTATCCTTAATGATAATGTAGTTCAATTAAAAAGTTATATAGACTTTTGATATTTTTAATATAATAGAGTTATATTAGTCAAATTATACCTCGCATTTAAATTTTTCTTAAAAAATATTTATAACCTTAACATGACAAACAATTATGGACGGAGAAAGTACCGATAAAACAGGTATGAAACTTTTATGTGCTTTACCCATAATTTATCGTTAATTATGATGCATGCAAGTGTACTTGGGCAACCCACCTTCAGTACAAATACAATCAATGATCTCTGAATCTGGACTACTCATTAAATAACTGATATAGAATAAATAGAGATTTTGAGTATTTTCTGCTGGTCGAAAAATTTGTTTAGAAATTTAATAAAACTATAATATATTTTTTATTTTAAAATATATTTATTTATTTATTTAGTTAAAATGTATCAAATTTAAAAGGATAAGAATATTTAGAAAGATAAAAATAACATAAGTTAAATATCATTTTAATTAAATTCTGGTCTAATTTTATGACAAAAAGAATTTTTCTTTCTAGCTAATATACAGAAGAATTTTAATGAGTTATCTTATTAAGAAATGTAATTTTTGTGAGATAAATTAAATACGTAGTTCGTTTTTTTTTTTTTACCATTCACTAGCTGAGTGATTTGTAGTGATAAACATTAGTTTATCAGTATTTATAATAAAAATATTATTACATTGATCATTTTAAATTTAAAAGGAAACTTATCCTTTTCTTTTTCTCCTTTCATTACAAAATAAATGGTGTTTTTAATTTAGATATTTTTAATTTAGATACACTTTTTTAAAGAAAATAAAACACATATTTCTAAAAAGTAAAAAAGTATTTTATCAACTTACTTTAGTAAATATTTTTAAAAAAATATAACTCTTAAATATTATAGTTCTTTGTTACGTAAAATTCTCTTTATTATATATTTATATGTTTTCTCTTTATTATATATTTATATAAAACATAACATATAAATGTGTTTGTTTTTAGTTTGGCCTTGGGTGATATATATGATCATTAGCTTTATACGTGCACAAGTAAACACGTAAATTGATATAAAATTTAATAAATAGATATATGAATCTGGCACAATATAATACAAATTAATTCGAGTATATTTCAAATAAATTATCATATAAATTATGTACTTCTACTTATTCAAATTTATATAAATTTTAATTATCTATTTATACAAAAATAAATGCAAATATTAGTTGAAAGTAGGAGGGACCAGTAGAGTGGACACCAATAATAAAGTGGATTATATTTTCATTTTGGGAATTTTCATTTTGGGAAATAT
Organism: Solanum lycopersicum; assembly: GCF_036512215.1. Lineage (NCBI taxonomy): Eukaryota > Viridiplantae > Streptophyta > Magnoliopsida > Solanales > Solanaceae > Solanum > Solanum lycopersicum. The sequence goes on from NC_090805.1 coordinate 39,085,102, forward strand.
CTTGACTATTACTCCATCATTTTTGTATTGTGACCCTTTAAAAATAATGCTTGTAATATTTTTTTATTATTTTATTGGTGATGTATTTGAATTTATTTGTGAAATTATGGAAAATTTATTTTTTCTTTTTTGTTGATGTTGAGAACCTCCATTAATGGGAGTGAAGAAACTTTTAGAGAGTATTTGGGAGAATGAAGTTGTGTATTCATTCAATCTGTAAGTGGATATATATATACAAAAAGATGAGAAGAAAAATAACTAACTAAGATTCTTTCTCTAACTATCTTGTAACCAATCTCCTAACTAACTTTTGTAACTAACTACAACAACTAACTAATTTATTTACATTGCTTATTTACATGATCTCAACACTCCCCCTCAAGCTGAGAATTGAAAAAAATATTTTTCATTCCAAGCTTGTCAATGAGCAGATCATGTTGAGGTTTGCACAATCCTTTGGTGAGTATGTCAGCTTGCTGCTCTTTAGTTCCTATGTGTTGAGTTTGAATAAGTCCATTCATGATCTTTTCCCTTACAAAATGACAATCTATATCAAAGTGTTTTGTCCGTTCATGGAAGATAGGATGGGCTGCTATTTGAATGGCAGCTTTACTATCACAAAATAGTTGAATAGGTAGCTTAACTTCTACTCCCAACTCTTTAAACAACCCTTTCAGCCAGATTATTCAGCTACTGTGGTAGCCATGCTTCTGAACTCTGCTTCTGCAGAACTTCTTGAGACTGTGTTCTGTTTCTTAGCTTTCCACGACACCAAAGCACTTCCCAGCTTGACTATGTAGCCAGTCACTGATTTCCTGGATTCTATACATGCTCCCCAATCTGAGTCACAATAAGCCACAAGCTCAGACATGTTATTGCTTGGCATAAACAACCCAAGACCTGCTGTACCTTTTATGTATCTCACAACTCTAAGTGTTGCTTCCATATGAGAGTTTTTTGGTGAGTGCATATATTGACTAAGTACTTGAACTACAAAGGCAATATCAGGCCTAGTCATAGTCAAGTACAATAGTTTGCCTATCAACCTTTGATACTTTCCATAATCCTCAAGATTTTTATCTTCTGCATTCATTCCTGTGCATTTATCAAACACAGTGGATGTCAGCTTGTGATTGAACTCTAAGGGAGTAGATGTTGGTTTACACCCTGCAAGTCCAAGCTCAGACACAAGTCCAAGTGCATATTTTCTCTGATTCATAAGAACACCATCTGCATTTCTGGAAAACTCAATTCCAAGAAAATATTTCAGCTCTCCAAGATCCTTCATTTTGAACCTGTACTGCAAGTCTTTTCTAACTTGTTGTATCAGCTTTAAGCTACTTCCAGTGATCAAAAGATCATCTACATACACAAGTATGACAAGAAGTTCTTTCTCTACTTTCTTTGTAAATAATGAATAGTCATAATGAGATTGCAAGAACCCATATCAACCAATGCTTCAGTAAGTTTCAGATTCCATTGTCTAGGAGCTTGCTTTAGTCCATACAATGACTTGTGAAGTTTGCAAACCATGTGTTTCTCCCCCTGGTTTGCAAAACCCTCAAGAATGTGCATGTAGACCTCTTCAAGAAGATCACCTTGTAGAAAGGCATTATGAACATCCATCTGAAAGATATACCATTCACAAGAGGCAGCAAGAGCAATAACAGACCTAACAGTAACCATTTTTGCAACAGGAGAGAAAGTCTCAGTGAAGTCTAGGCCTTCTTGTTGACTGTATCCCTTAGCAACAAACCTTGCCTTGTATCTCTCGACCTCCCCTGAAGCCTTGTATTTAATCTTGAACACCCACTTACAACCAATAGCAACTTTATCAGTTGGAAGAGAAACAATAGACCATGTACCATTATTCTCAAGTGCAGTAATTTCATCCTGCATAGCAGCCACCCAAAGAGGATCTTGACAGGCTTCTGAGTAGGTATTAGGTTCTGAGGTAGCAGAATAGGCAGCAAGAGAAGCTCTATAGGTGGAAGACAAAGCTTTATATGACACATAGTGAGAAATAGGATATAGAGATGCAGTCTTTGTTGTTGGAGTAATATAAGAATCTAGCCAAACAGGAGGCTTAGACTGTCTAGATGATCTTCTAGGATGAGTAACAGATTGAACAACATCTCTACTAGATGAAAAAACCTGAGAAGAAGAATTGGAACTAGAAGTAGGTAATTCAGTATCAAGATCACCAGGAAGATCAAGAACAGGAAACAAAGTCTTAGGAGAAGATGTAATGTCTTTGAAAGGAAAAATATCCTCTTTGAATACAGTGTCTCTACTTACAAAAAAATTTTTAGAACTAAGATCATATAAGATATATCCTTTCTGAGTAGAAGAATAACCCATATGAACAGCAGGAATAGCTCTAGGGGAAAATTTATCAAGTCTTTTTGGATCAGTGGCATAACATAAAGACCCAAGAACTCTCACATGATCAAGAGAAGGAACCTGACCATATAACACCTCATATGAAGATTTGGCTTTGTGTAATTTTGTGGGTAATCTATTAAGAATGTACACTGCTGCAGTAACACACATACCCCAGAATCTAATAGGAATACAGGCCTGAAATCTTAAGGCTCTAGCCATGTCAAGAATAGATCTATGTTTCCTCTCAACCACACCATTCTGTTGAGGAGAATGAACACATGAGCTTTGATGCATAATCCCATGCTCTCTGAACAAAGCATCTACCTGGGAATTGAAGAATTCTGTTCCATTGTCTGATCTTATACATTTGACAGTGACCTCAAATTGTGTCTTGATCATATAGATAAAATCTCTCAACAAGACAATAGTATCAGACTTAGTGTGCATCAAGAAAATCCAAGTATATTTGGATCTATCATCTACCAATGTTAAAAAATATCTCTTTCCATCATGGTTAGAGACTCTATAGGGCCCCCATACATCAGCATGCACTATATCAAAACAAGCATTGGATAGAGACACACTAGTAGGAAATGGTAACCTTGTTTGCTTTGCAATAGGACAAACAGTACAAGTGTGATCTTTCATAGGTACATTTTGCAAGCACTGTATTCTACTAAGAACTTTGAAAGGAGCATGTCTCAGTCTCTTATGCCAAAGACTATGTATTGAACAAACAGAAGTAAAACTACTAGAAGAACTGATACATGAACTGGTACATTTGTTCCTAGTAATCTTGTCTTGCAAAGTTCTTGGTTGTGTGTCTGTATTGAGAAGGTATAATCCTTGATCTTCCTTACCAATCCCCAGGACCCTCCCACTGAAGAGATCCTGAAAGATACAGAAGTCAGGGAAAAATAGTACTGCACACTTTAGTTGTTTAGTAAGTTGAGAGACTGATAACAGATTATACTGAAATTCTGGTATATAGAGAACATCCTTCACTAATTTATCCTCAAGAATTAGTGAATCTCCAATATGACTAATAGCCACTTGAGTACCAGTAGGCAAATTTACTTTCATATCATTTTTGCTTCCAAGATCTGTACAATGTTTCATAAGATTCATACAGTGAACCATATGATTTGAAGCACCTGTATCTATAATCCAGTTTGTATGAGCCATATCAGACATAAGAGTTGTAAAAGTACCTGAGGTACCTGAGGAACTTGCAGTTGCAACATTAGCCATAGAATCTACTTCCTTGCCTTTTCCTTTGCTCAACATCTTTAAAATCTGATTGTATTGTTCATGTGTAAAGAGTGACATGCCTTGTGTACCTCCTGAGAAATTGTTAGAAGAAGTACCAAAGGGCTTAGCATTAGTATTTACAGAAGAATTATCACAGGTTCCATTTTCAGGAGACTGACATCCTCCAGCAGTAGCACTGTTAGCATGAGAAGAAGAGCTTCCTTTCTTCTTAGGATAGCCATGAAGTTTGTAACAAGAATCTTTAGTATGTCCTCTGTAATGACAGTAATCACAATAGAGATTTGATCTTCCTCCTTGTCGTACATCACCATTATTTCTAGCTTTATAACCACTATTTCCACTAGAACCATTGTTAGAATAGTAAGTTGAACTTGAGCTAGAACCACCACTGTTATGATATCCACTATTATAACCAGACATTCTAATACTCATAAGAGCAGTTTCTGAAGAAGTTTCTGCTGAGAATGAACTACTACTTGCACCAGTCACTCTTTGACTTTCTACATTAATGATCATAGCATAGGCTTGATTAACATTTGGTGTAGGAATCTGCATTAACACCTGACTTTTAGCATGAGCATAAGACTCATTTAGCCCCATCAAAAACTGCCATAACTTCTGAAATTGAAAATGTTCTGCATACTGTTTGGATCCAGGACATGCACAAGAAGGGGGTGGTATAAGTGTCTCAAACTCATCCCAAAGTTCTCTTAATCTTGAAAAATAATTCGACACAGATGCAGTTCCTTGAGACTGGGTAACAATTTCCTTGTGAAGATAAAATGCTCTAGAAGCATTAACCTTATCAAACCTTTCTCTAAGATCTTCCCAAACAGTGTGTGCATCAGATCCATAGATCACAGTGCTAACTAAGCTATTAGAAACCGTATTCATAATCCAACCTAACACGATAGCATTGCATCTTTCCCATTGTTCATGCATAGAAGAAGGGTACATGCTCTTAGTACAGGTTCCTAACAAAAAACCTAGCTTATTTTTACCAAGTAATACAAGCTTCAAAGATTTACTCCATAAGGAGTAATTTTCAGATCCTAGAAGTTGAATTGAAGTGAGTAGAGAGCCTTGAGTATCAGAAGGATGAATAAACAATGGATGATTGTGATCGATTGAAAGAGGAGCTCTAACCTCACCGGCAACAGTTGCTACTTCCTCAACTGCCATGGCAAAAAATCACTGAAACTGAAGATGAACACCTGATCTTCAATTGAGGGAAAACAGAGAAGAAGAAACGTGATGTTTGGCCGAAAATTACAGTAGAAATCCTACTGCTCTGATACCATGTTGAGAACCTCCATTAACCATTAATGGGAGTGAAGAAACTTTTAGAGAGTATTTGGGAGAATGAAGTTGTGTATTCATTCAATCTGTAAGTGGATATATATATATAAAAAGATGAGAAGAAAAATAACTAACTAAGATTCTTTCTCTAACTAACTTGTAACCAATCTCCTAACTAACTTTTGTAACTAACTACAACAACTAACTAATTTATTTACATTGCTTATTTACATGATCTCAATAGTTGAAATTATAAAATTAAAGATATATAAGACAAAATCTTGTAAATTTATCTCATATTTCAGATACATTTTGTCATGTACTGCATTAAACGTGGTACGTTGCCTTTTAAACATGGGAAAAAGTTCAAATACGCTATCAAATTTTCAAAAAAAATTAAAGCTGCCATTATTTTTAAACAGTGATTTAGCAAATCATTTTCACATGTTACCAACTATAATTCAGCCAAGTCATTATATTTTTATTAAATTTTTTTGTTAAAATTCTAAATAAAAATTGAATTAATATGATGTGTGGCTATTTAAATAAATAAAATATAAAAATTACATAAATACCATCGACTAAAACCATACAAGTTGACCAGGAGATGTCAGCGTCTAACCCTTCTATATACAGAAGAAATAGTTCGGGGGCTCATCCGAATTTTATTTTCTAACTGAAAAATTATATTATTTATCTATAATTAAAATAATTTTTATTTATATATAATTAATATCGAACTCTTTTTTAGCTATTTTATGTATCTATTTCTATATATTTTAAATTTTTTTATTAAAATTTTTAACTCCACTACATATACAAAGTAATACTAAAAAAAGTAAACAATATACAATAGTATTATTCTTTATATAACAATTCCTGTCCAAGTATTTATGTAAAATAGTTGGTACACCAAACGACCCAATCAACAAAGTCTGTCACCAACCAAAACCACAAAATTTGAAGTCTAGAAATGGCTAAATATATATATTTTTTCTGTTTCAAAGTCGACAACTCCAACTTTGACAAGTATATGATGTCTTCTTCTTTTTTTTTCTATGAGAAGCGTCAACTAACGCGCATATACTCGCATAAAATAAATAATATGATAATCGAAATATAAGAAATAATAAATAGTAATATAAATAAATAGCAATATAAATAGAAGGAGATGAAATAAATAAATGGTTTTAAAAATTTGGGAGAATGGGATCGAGTTGTTTTAAATAGGGTCGGGTTATTGAGTTAAAATAAGGAATAGTTTTTTTTTTAAAGAAAAAAATAGGGTTAATTTAGGTTAATCCGTCTAATGAGAGATAAATTCGGTGAAATTAGTAACGGGAGGAATATTTTAATTTTATTTTAACAACGAAGATAAATTTAAACAATAAATTAAAATTGAGGGATATTTTTGACGTTTCGCCTTATTAGTATGGATGAAATTGCAAGACAACACACTTCTGCGTATTAACCTTGCTATTACCTTAATTTTGTGCCCTTTAATAACTTTCTGTCTAAGGCAAGGGTGTAGCTATAATTATTCAAATACTCTTTGTTAAAAAATTACATAGTATATATATTTATGTCAATTTTTAAATTTAAATGATATATATTTAAAATTAGACCTCCTTGATAAAAGCTATATCTATAATACTGTAATAATACGTGTCCATTCAAATAAAAAAAATTCAAATTTAAATTTTAAATAATATAATTATTTTTAACAATCACCATGTTATATTTATCTCTTCATGAAATCATATATAATCAACCAAGCAAAACTCAGAAGCGTGAGTTTTTCGTTTGTAAAAGCAAAAATAGGCAAGGTACGTGATTAAGTTGGGAATACACGGAAGAGCGAATATCCTATCCGTCCAATAATAGTTATTCGCATCGGTCCAATAATAGTTATTCGCATGCAATTTTGAGATATTTACATATTTATTCATTTTATAAAATTAATAAATAATTTTATTTATGATTTTTAATTTATACTTATCATTAATTATAATTATTTTTATATTACATGTTCAATACATTGTATTCCTTCCCGTTATATCGTACTTTTTAAAAGTTAATTTTAATTTCAAAATTAAATCAGATTATATTAATTTAATATTTTAAACGAAATATCTAAATATTTAAAACTATATAAAAAGTATTACAAATTACATTTTTTACATATCAATATAATAAAAATATATATTGTAAAATATTATGCAAATTTTTTATAGTTTACTCTAAAAAAAGAAATTATAACAATTAAAAATCAACGAAGAAAATATTAAAAAATAATATAATAAAATTTCCCATATACTTATAATTTAATCACATTACGGTATGTAATTCTTAATATCTTTCAAAAATAAAACAACTCCGAAATCATTTTCATCAATACCACCTCCGTATTTTCGCTAATCAAGCTTTATTTTATTAATTCTATTAGTAGAACAAACAATATATTTACGTATTAACATAAATAATCCAGAAATAATTGTTTTTTTCCTTTTAAACTTTATAATAAACTCAAATAATATCATGTATTTGGAAACGAAAATGATATAATTCCAAACTCCAGTAGTATTAGTAACAATTATTATCAATATTTTCTGACAGTAAAAAAAAAGGGAAGAAAATGGCCCTCACTTCAAAGGTGTGAAGGCAAAACTTCAACGTCTTTCAACCCTAATATTCCGCACAATTCTGGAAACAACGATTTTCTGATCTCTGCATACGCTTTACCATCCCAACGCTTTTTTCCCAGCTCCTCCGCCAGTTGCACCGCCGCATCCACCGTCTCCTCCGCCGTACCATGCGCCGAATCCACCATTCCCATCCTCACCGCATCCTCTCCTCTAATCTTCGACGTTTTCAACACCAAATCTCGCCGAGCAACTGCCGATCCAATCTTAGACCTAATCATCGCCGTGAAATAATCCGGCAAAGTCATCCCTATATCCAATTCACTCATATACAACACGCCTTTATCCGATCTCATCATTATATAATCATGACTCATCGCTAACAACAGCCCTGCCGCCGCAGCGTGGCCGGTAACGGCAGCGATGGTTGGAATCGGGAGTGACATGAAATCGGCAACCACTGGCTTTAACGAATCCACCATGCTCCTAAGCCGATCGATAGAAGCTTTTGCTGAGCCTCCGGCTTGTGCATACTTTAGATCAAAGCCGTTGGAGAAGAATCTTCCATCGGCTTTGGTTATTAGAACGGAACCCTTAACGGATTGGGATTTAACTTGCGCTAGTGTTGATCGGAGGGTCGCGATGAGAGTAGGATTCAATCGGTGCTCGTCGTTGCCGGTAAGCGTAAGATAGAAGATGTTGCCGGCTTTTTCTAATGTGCACATCGTGAGTTGCGTTGAAATGTGTCTTTATGCGTTGGATAAAGATGAGGATATTCTGAATAATGAAAGAGTGTAATATATATAATGAAGTTTAATTAATTACACTAAATACCCCTATGGTATTACTTAATTATTGATAGCTCCTACTGTTTTAAAATAAGATAGTTACGTCCCTTATATTATAGAAGTTCTATATTTATTCCCATAGACATAGTATTATTTTTTTTAATTTTCTATATGGTGTTCGAAGTTGATCATTCATCCAGGAGTGTGATCAACAGAACCTTTTGACAAATTCAAAGCTTGAACTTAGAATTATGATTTAAGATGAAATAGTTTCATCAATACAAATAATTTGCATTTATATCAAATAAAATTTAGTGCTCTCTTCATTCACTTTTACTTGTCACTTTTTTTTAAAAATAAATTTTTAATTTTTATTCATCACTTTTGATGCAAAAACAATTATATTTTTTCATGTTTACCCACAATATTGAATATTCTTTCTTTAAGTCATTTTAAACATAATTTAATAGAAATAGTATGATAAATATTTATATCAATTTTTTTTAATGAGTGTGTCAAGTTAAAATGTAACAAGCAGAAGTGAATGGAAGGATTTATCTTTGTAAAATGAAAATAAATAATTTTTTAAAAAACATATAAGAAAATTATAAAATAAAACTTGTGTATTTAACAAAAGTGAGAAATTGTTTATTATCAAATGTTATAGGTTATTAAATAATTTATATTTGTTTATTTATTTATGGGTCACAAACATAATACATAAACATGATTACTTTGACTTGAACATACATTATGTCCTCTAATTTTAATTGTGCATAAATAAACAGGGGCTACATATAATACACGTAAGATGTCACGTAGATTACTAAATTACCATGTAGGTTGTGTAGGATGAGTGTATCCATTTGTCCAATTATATACAAATTTAAATGTCTACTTGTGCACACCTAAAATTAAATATCATAATTGCCAACTGACACTAAATTAAGCATTATATTTATGTATTATGTCAACTATTTCAAAAGCTATTAAATATTTTTGACTAAAGTTATTTTGTTAAATTGTTTATTATCCTTTGAATTTTGCTTTGATATAAATACTCTCTTTATTTATCCATTATATTATGGGTCCATTTGGCCGTGAGATATAAAATCATGATTAGAAATCATGATATACGATCATATAAAGAAGTTGAAGTTTTACCTAGATATGCTATTTGAATTTTTTACATTATATATTTTTTTCATATATATAAAAACTCCAATAAGTTCTAAGACTATTAAATTGTCTCAATTCTTTATACAACAAAACTTCATAAATCAGATAATATACTATATCACAAAGTTATTTGAAAAAAAAACAATATCTATTAATCAAATTTTAATTTAATAAAAAAATCGAATACAAGTTATGATGTTGTAATGTATTAGTCTTTAATATAATTCTCTCATATAGTATAAACAATCTCTTTATATTGAACTTACACTTCTCGATCATATAATCGAAAAGATGAACAAACATTATTACTTTGAACCATTTGTTCATAAATAGAATTGATCAATATAAATGATAAGGTATAATAATTGGATTTGAGTAATAATAAATTTTATGCATGATGGTGAATATAATTGTTATATGAGAAATAAATTATTTTGAAAAAGCAACGATATAAAGTCATGAATTACAAAATTTATTCACTTATCAAATAATTGGTTAACAGATACCAAATATTGGGTGTTTACAAAATATAAATGTGTGAGTCAAATTTTTATATTTAGAAAAATCTCAAATCACGCCTTTTGAAAAATTTGAGATTTTATCTCATAAAATGAAATTAGCATGAAATCACATATCGAAACATTAATTTTATCTCATTATTTCATATTACATCTGTCCACTTTTAACTATCATGATTTTAAAGTTGAACTTTAAAAAATTTGACTAACATTTTATGATATATCATTCTATCATATTAATATCTAAAAAAATTTGATTTACGATATTTTTAGTATAATTTTTAAATATCTAAATTTTTTAATTTAAATAACAAATTAATATAATTTAATTTTAATTTTTAATATTTAATCAAATTAACGTTTAAAAAGCATAAAATAATAAATAAAAATAAACTAAAAAATATCATAATGTGGATCCTTGTGCACAATTAGTGAGTGAATTGCCAAAAAGTAGCCTTCTTTTAAAGCGATAAACACAAATTATTTTATTTGACTTTTACCGAGTCAATTACTTAACTAGTCACTCAAATTAAGAGAATTACTTTAAAATATTATTTATATTTTGTTTAGAATCAAAATATTATTTAATTATTATTATTTTCCTTTAAATATATTTGAACTTCAAAAGCCTCAATCTCTCCTAGTTGGCATGACATGTCATTAATTTTTTTAATAATAGACTAATTTAGTTCATTAAGCCCATTTAACTAAAATAGTGATCATATAAATAAATCTTCATACTTAAGATTCTTTTATCATAATTATTATTTTTATTTTTTTATCTTATGAAGAATCCGTTTAAAATGTAATATGATGTCATCAATTTTGAATACTTATAAACACATACTTTCGAAAGGATATATTGATATATAAATCACGATAATGCTAATTTAAATCAATTAATCATAAATTATATAATAAATCAATAATACAAAAGGTCAATTAACTATTACATAATTGTGTATTTTAAAATTCATGCTTTCGATATTTTCTTTTGAAAAAAAGAAGTGAATAATGTTATATTTTTTATCCCAAAAAAATATATTTTAAAAGTCTCCTTCTATTCTAATTGATATGTCATGTCACTAAATCATCATTTTAAGAAAATAATAAACCTATTTAATTTATTAAACTTATGTCTTTGCAAAACAAATATATAAATTACATAAAAATTTATGAAGATTATAATTTATAAGGATAAAATTAAAAAAAGTCTAATTCCTTTATATATTTTTACCAAACAAAATTTAATGAAAAACCTCTATTTGCTCTTATTATCTTATAGTTTTAAAATTCCTTACTAAATTATTTAAAAAATTTAAGCAAATTATTTCAGAAAAGTATTCTGACAAAAAAGTTGGTAAGAAAGTGAAAATTATTGTTTAACTTCTTTTATTTTTTATCATTTTATTCTATATTATATTAAATTATATTATATTATATTATATTTTAACTTCGCATACAATTAATCATCAATATATATTCTTATCTCATCCTAAATTTATGAAATACAAGCAATAATAAATTGAATTGCCTATTTTAATTCATTAATTACATATTATATGATATTAATATACTCAAAAATAAAGATCTAAATTTTATTTTCTAATATAAATATAATTCACTTTCTAAATTCTTTCAAAAAAAGATATTTTAAGTAATAGATGGATTTCAAAGCACCCAAATAATTATTTTTTAATAGTTAATTGACCTTTAATATTATTGATTTATTACACAATTAATGATTAATTATTGTAAATTGCATTAATGAGTGATTTATATATCGATTATTTTTTGAATGTATGTATATAAGTATTCAAAATTGATGATATTAAATAAAAAAAAATAATTATGATAAAAGATTTTAAGTATGAAAAATTATTAATAATAATTTAATATATTTTTCTTAAAAATAATATGATCGTTGTTTTAGTTAAATGAGTTTAATGAATTAAATTAGTCTATTATAAAAAAAGAACTTTAATGACATATCATGCCAAGTAGAAGAGAGTGAAACTTTTGAAATATTAAAGTATATTTGAAGGAAAATAGCGATAATGAAATGATATTTTAATCCTAAATAAAGTATAAATAATATTTCAATTCAAGCATTAACTCAACTTTTACCACCCAACGCCCAACATCCATCTCTTCCATTATGATACTCCCTAGTTTTGTTTTATATGCCAATTTTTTTTAATATAATATTTGTTATTAAGTTGTCTATTTTATTCTATTTATATTTGATCAACTTAAAAAAAAAGTTAAGTAGGATTTATATTTATTAATTATTTAATTAATTAAGATAAATTAATTTATATTGATTGATTAAATATTTCATTTCTTAGAGTTAGTATATGTCTTGTTATAAAAATATTTTGTTATAGATTTTATAATTATACAAATGATAAAAATATTATTACTTTTTTCAAATAGAAGTGAACAAAAAATAAATAACTTTAAATTAGAGGGAATTGCTCGAATTATAAATATCTGACACTTTTAACTTTGAGCTATGAATTCGAGTCCACAAGGTAGTAAAAATTGGGAAATATGAGTTTTAAAAAATAATAATTATAGATTCAATTTTTAATATTTTTCTTAAAAGAATATTTCTACACATCTTTTTTTTTTCTTTTATGATTTAGTGGTAAATTTAGATTTATTATTTTTTATGGTTAAATTTATCTTATCTTTTTACAAAATTTATCATATATATCTTTAAAAGGTTTTTAAAATACAAAAAGTAAAATATAATATATCAAAAGTCAAATTCAATAGCTCTCTATATTTCGAATAAATTAAGATTTCGAATAAATTAAGTATATTTTTTCAAAATATTTATTAAATATATAACAATATCTAACTTTCTAGAAAAAAGAAATGAAACATGTTATAATTAACAATAAATAGCCCAATAATTAGCATTTAATAGACAAATAAAGTAAGCAAAAAATGACCCAAATTAATAGGTGTCAAAGATTAATTGTCAATTTAAACAATCAACAAATTGTTAACCCATTTTTTCTAATTTTACTCTTAATAATTAGTTCATTTTATTAATTACTTATTTAAAGTTACATGATCACTTTAATTTATAAAAAGTTGCTTTTACAGTTTTCAATAAAATTTCAACTATTTTAAGTACAATTTTTGAAGAGTCATTAGAATAGTATGTATTTCATTATGAACATTGAGAGGCCACAAGACAATACTCAAATAGAGAACAAAAAGAAATTCCAATTGAAAAATTAATTAATGAAGAGAAAGTAGGTACATACTCCCTAATTAATTGACAACAATTGATTGTAGGGTTATATTAGTTAAACTACACAATGTATTGAATTTTTTTGAGCGGTGTATATTAACCTGACAAATAATTTTGGATGGATGGAGTAAATTAGAGAATGATCAAAATAGTCCTTAATGTATGACTTAGATTGATTTGATCCCTCATATATGTAGCTTATGAAAAAAATCCTTAATCTATGTTAAAAATTTATCAATTTAGTCTTTCACCCTAAAATCCTAATCATAAAAAAAAACTCTGTCAAATTAAACAAAGATCACGTGACATGCAAAGATATTAAATAAACCCTCTGTTTTCTTGGTTCAGTTCCAAAGAGTGGAGACTCCCAAAAATATCCATATAGTCATTTCCTTTTGATTAGGGATCAAACAAAAAAAGTGACTTGGAACACCGTAACTCAATTCCAAGTGACGACTCTGAAAAAATCAAAATAATCCCTTAATTAATAACGTCACTTAAATTGGAAAAACCCTTAAGCCGCCGCGCGAAAAAGGGGTGTGACATCTCTGGCGACTCCGCTGGGGAATAACTAGAATTCGAGCTTGTAAACATGGACTTCTACATGACTTTATTATGTATTTACGTACTTATCGATTTGTGAATATTGTGTTTAATTGCATAATATGTTATTTGCTTGCTTATTTACCCTTTTGATAATATGTTAACTATCATATAGCTATCTTTCCTCGCGCATCCATTTGAGTCTTTTGAGATACTTTATTCGGAGATGCGATTACGCTCCCGAGCCATGAGATACCAGAGATGCGGCAACGCTCCTGGGAAGGATTCTATAGTAACACATGTCTTAGGATGGGAAGGACTAACAGTGAGGCCAGAAAGCTCTGCTACTGGTAAGTTGTCACTTCTCGACTCGAGTAGTCCGCTCGTTTTATGGCCAGTCTATACACCTTCCCTATTAGATTGTTTACCCAGTAAAACAAGCCTCAACAATGACTATCCCTAATAGGATTCGATTTATCTGCGTAATGCATAATGTTGAATTAATGGGGAGCTCGACACAAGAGTCGAGTTTGTTTAGGAGAAGTATCCCTGCTTGAGACAATCATGTACATTATTTGTGTTATTTGTTGCATTATTGGGAAGACTATACAAATTTTGATCGGCTTTAGATGAATGAATAATAATGAAAAATTAATTATAACGAAAAATACCAAATTAAAGTTTTGACGTAATCCTTTTATTAAACATAGTTTTCTCTATCAAAATTCATATTTCTTTTACAAATAGAAAAATCTATTATTACCACTAAAGATTTTCTATATAAAAAAAAGAGATTGAAAATTTAATCAACGAAAAATAAAATACAATCGAATATATTAATATTTTTAGTTTTGGAAAAATTTTAAGGGCTATTTATATATATATATATATATATATATTTTTCTCATTCTTCCTTTAATAACTATTTTTTTTTAAAAAAACAAATAAATAAAAATAAAAATAAAATAAAAATAAAATTGCTTTTTTTTGTGTGTATGTGTAAGATTATTTTATTAAAAATAATAATAATAAAATTTTGTTTTTTTTGTGTGTGTATGATTTTTACTTATTCTTATTTTAAAAAATATATATTTTTATTATAAAAAAATTTACTTTTTTTTTGTGTGTATGATTTTTCCGTTATTCTTGTTAAAAAAATATATTTTATTAAGTCTAGTTTGTCACTATCATAATATAGGAAAATATGAATCCATATGGAAAGGGAGATAAGAGACAGAGAGAGGACTGTTTTATTTAAAAATTACTATTAACATTTTTTTGGTTTAAAAATGGAAAAATTGACTAGGTTTCGAAAAATCAATTAATCTTATTGTTTAAGAAAAATCGACTTTTCGAATTACGGAGTCGCCACTTGATTTTGATAAAATCAAGAAAATTTCAAAAGATTTAAAACAGATTAAAATCAATTGAAAAACAAAGGTTCGAAGTTCAATGTACATCCCGAGAAGGTATTAGGCCCTCGGGATGTCCGCTAACTTGCGGTTGACCGGCGATTTGACTAAATGACTTTTTTAAGTAAAAAGAAAATTTATATTTATTATTTTATTATTTATTATTATTATTACTATTTTTTATTTCTAAAGGAGCTATTTAAAGGGATTTAATTTAAGGAAAAATAAATTGTGATAAAAGTAAGTAAAACAAAAATAATAAAATTTAAATAATGAAAAATGGCTACCCCTTTAGGAGATTTTTTAAAATTCTACCGAGATATTAAATAATTCAAACAAATAAATAATAGAGAAAGAAAAATTTGAACTTGGGCTTGATTGCCCAAATTCTTTCATTTGGGCTTTGGCCCACTTGTCATAAACTAATCCTTATACTTGGGCCTTCTTTAAAACCTGCAGAAACAAAGGCCTTTGGGCCTGTTAATAAAGGGGGGCTGAAGGGCCCTGGCCCAATCCTGAAAAAGAATCACAAAGAATACACAAGTGTATACATGCTGTATACAGCATATATTTGACCCATTTGGACCTCTCAAGCCCTGCAACTATTTGAATATATATTTTCCGTTACTTTTCCCTGTATTTCCCTGCGTATTTGTACCTGTACAATTTTTAAAACTTACTTAACAAGTGTATATCGTCGCCCGATAATGTATACTAATGTATACGGGCTGCACCCTACGTCCGCATTGTTTGCCTAGTTCCGAATTTTAATTAGAATAGGCGTCCCTCTACGTTCCCCTGCCAATCACATTTTTTACACATATTTATATTATATCGTGTCTGTATATCAGTGTATACAGACTGTATATCAGCCTGTTTTTCGACTTTCGAGAGTTGAAAATTCATTTTAAGCAGCGTATTTTCACTGCCATCGACCCAGATTTCGGATTAGGACTCCTGTGCACATTTCGACCTGTATATCAGCGTATAACAGATGTATAAAACATGTATACTGCTGTATACATGTTCTTCAAATCCCTGCAACAACTTATCCAGCAGTTTCTGCTGGTTTTCTTTCGATGCTGTACATCCTTTCAGGGGTTGGCTGACTCGGAAAAAGTGTTTTGAGCCTTTATGGCTCAACGAGAAGGTTCAAGGAATCGGAGTGAGGTCCATGAGGACTCGAGAATAGTTTTACATGCACACAAAACAAGACAAAAGAAAATTAGCACCTTGAACGATAAACTAATAGCAAACATTTTGAATAAAACGGGAATAAAAATGAACTACTCGGAGGTTCGAATTAAAAGGGGGATAGATGACTTCAAAGCGATTCATAATAACATTAGCACAGAATAAGATTTCACACCCAATAAAGAGAATGGCATGAGTACAAGGTGTATACACATACTGATGCATCCATCATATGCATGGAATCGCATCACTGCTGCTTGGTAAATACGCAAAACAAACACCCTTCTTTATTTAATCCAGCATACTCCATGCATTGCAGAGAATTCAAAATAGCGATGGACACAAAGAAACCAAGATTTAAAGCAGCGATTTCAGTGCAAAAGGTAGCAACAACACACATTATTAGCAACTAAAACAGTATTTATTCCCACCAGTTTTAAGAATGATTAGTAATATCAAATGCAAAGCAGGCTAAGATATGGCATTATAGTCCCAAAAAATGAGCTACTACTATTTCCTCTAGCTTTATAAATATGATATGATCATAAAACCCAAGCTCGATCTCTAAGCAGTATGCTTAACAACTACGAAAACAGACCGAATATTTGAAGGAAAATCTCAACATAATTCAAATTACATGTCACACAGCCTTCATTGATCCATTTCAGCCCAAGCAAATAACTCGAAGAGGGGAACGAGTGAAAGTTTTAGACTAGATGAACAAATAAGGAATAGCTCACTTTAAGCAACGAAAGAACACATATAAACAGATTGTAAAATGACTCCATAAGAAGCACATAACGTAAACATGGCCACATCACTTTACAGATTTGCAGAAAC
Organism: Solanum lycopersicum; assembly: GCF_036512215.1. Taxonomy (NCBI): domain Eukaryota; kingdom Viridiplantae; phylum Streptophyta; class Magnoliopsida; order Solanales; family Solanaceae; genus Solanum; species Solanum lycopersicum. Next base: position 39,102,442 of record NC_090805.1, read on the forward strand.
TTTCAGAGGAAAGGGGAGAAAGCCAAATAACAGAGAGTAATGTGCTTGAGCTCAACTATTCCATAGTTCAAATCAACATGATAATGAATCACAAAAAAAAATAATGAATCATACTAACAACAAGAAATCGTATCAGACAAACTTTCAACAAGAACAAACAGAGTTAAACTCAAACAATGAATTAAACTACACTATGTCTATAATGCATTAACATGTGGGTAAGTTGAGCTTACCTTTTCGAAAGCAACGAACGGAAACGACGAGCGATATAGCAAGCTTCCACCACCAAATGAGCTCAAAGCGGTATTGAAAACGACCCGATGAGCAAAGGGAATAGGGTCGTGACTTCAGTCTCCTGAGTTGCACGACTCTTTCCCTCTCTTCGATTTTTCGCTCAATCGTCCCACCAAATTTCTAACTCCCAACACTCTTCCAGATTTTCTCTCTAAAATTTCAACAAAATACCAACCTTAAAATCAAATCCCCAACGTTTTCCGGCTACAGACAGAAAAGAACCAGAATATTTCGATAATTTTCGTACTCTTCGTGATAAACTCTCCAATTCTCCCCCCAATGTCCTCCTTTTCGGATGAAGAGAAATGGGTTTTTATAGAGGAGAGGAATTAGCCCCTCCCCTTTGAATTCGAAATTCGAATCCCATTTCGGTCAAACTTCCATGGCACAGGCGTGTTGGAGAGGATGAAATTGACACCTCGCAGACCTACTCGACAGCGTATGGGTCTCTGCGCTTCCGTCTGGTTCACGCGAAGAGAAAGATGGAAGGAGAAGAGCGTGGGGTTGTTGGCGTGTCGCGTCTGAGTTTTCTGGAGTTTTTCCCATTTTTCTGGGCTTTTTGTTTTTCTGCGTCTTTCGCAGGTTTCGATGGGAGGGGGGGAAGAGAGAAGAGCGTGGGGGAGAGACGCGGGGTTGGGGAAGAAGGGAGGAGAGAGAGGGAGAGAGCGCGAGAGCGTGGGGAGAGACGCGAGGGGGTCGCGTTTTTTCCATTTTTTGGGGTGCTGTCGCGTCTTTGTTTCTGGGAATTTGGTTTCGCTGCTTGTGGGGAAGAAGAGAAGGGGTGAAACGGGTCGGAGCGGGTAAGGGAAAAAGGATGGGGCCGGGTCGGAGGGAAAACGGGTTTGGTTTATTATTAAGTTAGTGGGTTGGGTATTTTAAAAGCTGAAGGGGATTTGGGCCTGGGGGTTAATTGGATGGAGTGAGAATTAATTTGGGGTGGGCTGAGGAGTGGGCCTGGATAGGTAAATGGGGTTGGAATGGGTTTAAGATATACATATATACATATACATATATGTATATACATATATGTATATATGTACATATATTTTATTTTCGCAAGATTTAAAAAACTAATTAACTTTAAATAATTTGAAAAACTCACGAAGCTCGATAATTAATTTGTACCAACGCGGGTCAAAAATTGGGTGTCAACAAGGACCAATCACCTCGATTCATGATATTGGATAAGGCCCCGGCACTCTTGACGACATGGTATGAAAATGTGACAAACCATGGACGAGGAATGGTGTTCAAACGCTTGGGATTTCTACGAAGTCTTGTATGTTGAGCCACGACGGGATTTGATAGAAACATTAGTGCATTTTTGGGACCCGTTAAGGAATGTATTCCGTCTGGTTGTGAACTCACCCCCACCCTTGAGGAGATAGGGGCATTCATTGGAAAGGGTAAACATTTTCACAAAAAGAGCCTATGATACCAAAACATATTAATGGGAGGATGTTTCTAGAATTACTGCATATAAATGAGAATAATATAGGTAGTTGTCTCGATAATGGATGGGTTTCGTTAGAATTTTTGTACAAAAGATATGGCAACAGTGATGGATTCGAAGTGTATGGAAAGAAACTCCGTAATAATGGGTGTCGTCTGACCGGGGAAGCACACAGTTATGATGCCTTCGTGGTGGCTTTTTTAGGGATCATTGTATTTCCAAAAAAAGGGAGGAAAGATTAGCGTGAACTTAGCTGCAGTCATTACAGCTTTTGAGAAAAAGCCTAATATCACCCTCGTACCAATGATTCTGGCAGACATCTATCGTGCTTTAACTATTTGCACAGATGGAAAAGACTACTTTGAGGGATGCAATATGTTATTACAACTATGGGTGATTGAACACATTCGTCATCACCCTTATGCAGTAGACTTTAGTAGAATGAAATGATTATATTGGAGGCCATAAAGAAAGAATCAAAGATCATAGTTTTCCGAAGGGTATTTAAGTTTGGAAGCAACACCTCAATAATCTGACTGCTGACAAGATTGTGTGGAATTATCATTGGTTTCCATCGGCCGAGGTGATATACATGTCTACTTTTCGATCGTTCATTGTCCTAATGGGTCTTCGAGGTGTCCAACCTTACATGCCACTTAGAGTCATGCGACAACTTGGGCGACGCCAGTTTATACCACCCAATGAAGATATGCGTGAATTCATGTATGAGTTTCATCCCAAGATACCTTTAAGGCAATCAGAGATATTTAAGATTTGGGGGGATGCATACTCTCAAGTCCTCACGATATGGTGAGGGATCGCACAAGAGGCGAGGTGGACCAAGCGTACTTAGACTGGGTTCATGATCAGCCCCTTCCTAAGGTTATGCCAGAAGGGTCAATAAAAGGACCTATAGATCGAGAAGCAGAAATTGAGGTTAAGATTAAGCAAGCTCGCCTCAAAGTCGAAAGAAGCTACAAATCTACTCTGGATATCCTAAGTAATGACCTGAAAAACGCTAAAGAGGAGTTGGCCCAACGTGATACGATATTTGAAGTTAGAGACCATTCTAACCTTATAAGAAGACTTGGGCATTGCCACAGGCGCTATGGAGCAACAGGAAGAGGAGTATAAGAAAGAAAAGGCTCAACTTATCTGCGCACAGTCTAGACTCCAAACTCAAGTTAAAGCATCTATGGAACGGGAAAGAGAAATAGCAAGGCGTTTCAATGCTTATCAGGCAGACTGTGAGATTAAGAGAGGTCAAAGGATAGCCGAGCGAGATTCACTCCACCTTCAAATCGAAGAACTCCAAGAACAAAGGGAAAATTTGACACATGAAGTCAATACTGCTCACCACTAGTTACAGAATTGTTATGACAATATGGATGAAGCCAGAGACCGAATACTGCAATTCAAGGATGAACTCAACAATGTTTATGCTAGATATTTACACCAGAACGATGCGAGGTTGGGCCGACAGGCCCGTGCTTTGGCTCCATATCTACCGAAAGTGTTGGCGAAGATTTATAAGGGTCTTGGAGATGATTGAGATTCGAGGATTCAGTTTCTTTTCAAGTCTATTTTCTTAGTAGTGATTATTTCATTTTATTTTATTATTATTTTTAGTTTGTTTTCTCTCTCTCTTTCTTTCCGTTTTAGTTATTTTATTTCATTTATAGTCTATCTAAGTCATAGGTACTTCTGTTTTTTTGTTTTATTCAAATCCTTGTTAAAATATTTGAAAATGAATGAAAAAAGATTTGCTTTCGGTCACCTTATGTGCATATATCATGCAAAAAAAATAAAAAAAATATTATTAATATTTTTCTCGAACTACGCAAGATCTGATTCATGGGTCAAACATGATACGTAGGCAACCCAGAGGGTTCGATCCAAATTATTATTATTATTATTATTTCTTTTTTCATTCTTCTTTCTCTTAAAAATGATAATCATAATGATAATAAATAAATAAACAAATAAGTAAATAAATAATAATAATAATAATAAAATATTAAAAAACTAATGAAGAGAAGAATGCCTAGGTAAGCCGGGATGAAACATGAGGTCCTCCATATTAGAAACATGCATGTGGATACAATGTGCATAATTTCTTAACATTAATCGGTTTATTACTCTATTCAGAGAGAGAGATAGAGACAGAAAGAGAGAGAGACATACTAGCTTAAAGGTAGTTGGTTTGAGGTTAAACTGGCATCACATCCTTACAACACAAGATCGAAAGAGAAACAAAAAATGGCCCCCAAAGACGAAAATGAATCGGACAATGATGAGGAGATCCAAAACCAGATGACTTCACAAGAAATAGGGACAACAGAAGAGATAAGGGCGTTAAAACAACAAATGACAGAGATGTACGAGGCTTGGATGAGTGGACAACCTCCACCGTCTTCAATCCGAGACTATTTTAATATAAATATGTCTCACGCTATCCAGGTGTCGACAAGCGATCCGATATATCCCCCTGGATTTGAATACGACTGTGATAAGTAATCCACTCTTTGTGTCAACTGCCCCGACTAACAGCATCCCGCAGCCAACGATGGTGCCCAAATCCAACAGCGATCCTCCGCCCAAAGTTCGGCGTGATCAGAGTTACACTTTTGAAGAGGCCATTAAAATTCCAAGCCCTCATCCCCACATTCATCAATATAGTTCCCTTGTCGAAATTGAGAGGATGGTCAAGAATGAGGAACATGAAGAAATGACTAAGAAAATGAAGAGTTTGAAACAGAGTATAAGAGATATGCAAGGACTAGGAGGCCACAAAGACATCTCATTCAGTGATTTGTGTATGTTTCCTCACGTCCATTTACCTGCTGGTTTTAAAACTCCAAAGTTTGAAAAATATGATGGTCACGGAGACCTCATAGCTCATCTAAAGAGATATTGCAACCAATTGAGGGGTGCAGAGGGAAAAGAAGAGTTACTTATGGCCTATTTTGGGGAAAGCTTAGTAGGGATTGCATCTGAATGGTTCATAGATCAGGATATCACCAACTGGCACACATGGGATGATTTGACTCGATGTTTTATACATCAATTCCAATATAATATTGACATTGTTCCAGATCGCTCCTCGTTAGCCAACATGAGAAAAAAGACCATGGAGAATTTTCGTGAATATGCCATCAGATGGAGGGAACAAGATGCTAGGGTTAAACCACCGATGAAGGAGTCAGAGATGATTAACGTTTTTCTCTAGGCGCAAGAACCTGATTACTTTCACTATCTGCTTTCTGCCGTAGGGAAGACATTCGCTGAAGTTATTAAGGTAGGGGAAATGGTGGAAAATGGCATCAAGTCTAGAAATATTGTAAGTCAAGCTGCCTTAAAAGCCACAACACAAGTGCTTCAAAATGGTTCTGGAAATATTGGAGGGAAGAAGAGAAGGGAGGATGTGGCCAGTATTGTATCTGCGCTTAGGACTCATGTTCTGGGTAATTCCCCACAACATTATTTTCCTTCCCAAGCTCCACAATATTCTGTCCCATACACTCCATATCATGTTTTTAATGCACAACCAATTGCACCCCCTTCTTATCCACAATGGCGTGCACCAACTTCACAAAATCATCCACCACCCCCACAAGTTCATCAAAATACTACTAGAATTCCTTCCCGTCCTAGACCACAATACAAAAAGGGAAATGGCGTTAAAGATGAGTTCACTCCTATTGGGGAGTCGTATGCTAGCTTGTTCCAAAAATTAAGGACGTTGAATGTTTTGAGTCCTATTGAGAGAAAGATGTCGAATCCTCCCCCGAGAAATTAGGATTATTCTCAACATTGCGCATATTGTTCTAATGCCCCAGGGCACAACATAGAGAGATGTTGGTATTTGAAAAGGGCCATTCAGGATTTGATTGATTCTAATCGAATTATAGTTGAAAGTCCGAGTGGACCCAACATCAATCAAAATCCATTGCCAAGGCATACTGAAACAAACATGCTGGAAATGATGAAGGGCCATGAAGAGTTTGCATCTCCGTATAAGCCAATCCTTAGGGTTGGAACTGGCATTGAGAAGTCAGCAAATGTTGTTGATTTAACAAAAATGATGCCTTTAGGGACGGAAAGCGTGTTAGAAAAGTTGAGTCCATCCAACACATCCATCTTAACTGTGAAGGGACCCCTTGAAGATAGTTGGGCAAGCCCAAGTAAGGCAAAATCGTTTGTTCCAAAAGGGCCAAACAAGCCTATCTTGATCGTGCAAGGGGCCCATATTCCTCCTGTGATTATCAGGCCGGTATCCCAGCTCCCAATGACTAACCCCAAAGCTGTTCCTTGGAATTATGAACCTAATGTCGTGACATACAAGGGAAAAGAAGTTGCTGAAGAAATAGATGAAGTGGGAGGAATAACCCATTCAGGAATATGTTATGTCCCGATGGAATTAACGAAAACTAAAAATGACCAAATACAAATAAAGAGTCCGGTCACTGAAGGAGAGGCAGAGGAATTCCTAAGGAAGATGAAACTATCAGACTACTCCGTGGTGGAACGATTAAGAAAAACTCCAGCCCAAATATCTTTGTTGTCTTTGCTAATACATTCTGATGAACATCGTAAGGCTGTAATGAAAATTTTGAATGAAGCACACGTTCCTAGTAAAGTTACAGTTAGTCAGTTAGAGAAGATTGCTGGGAGAATATTTAATGTAAACCGCATCACCTTTTCGGATGATGAACTACCCAAAGAAAGTACAGGACATAACCAAGGCCTACATATCACTGTAAAGTGTGAGCTTTCATATGTCACTCGAGTTCTAATTGATAGAGGATCTGGAGCAAATATTTGTCCTTTATCAACTCTACAGAAATTGAATGTTAGTCCTGAAAGGGTCCGACCCAACAATGTATATGTTAGAGCTTTTGATGGGTCAAAAATAAATGTTACTGGTGAGATAGAGCTCGTACTAACCATAGGGCCTGTGGATTTCGCTGTGAATTTTAAAGTGTTGGATATCAACGCGTCCTACAATCTATTGTTGGGGAGGCCATGGGTGCATAGGGTTGGAGCAGTCCCCTCAACGTTGCATCAAATGATTAAGTTTGAACACGACTGACAAGAGGTAATTGTCCATGGTGAAGGGGATTTGTCAATCTACAAAGACTCTTCCTTCCCTTTTATCAAGGCGGATAATGAGAATGAGGCACTAGTTTATCAAGTTTTGAGGTAGTGGTTATTGAGCATGTCCCCGAGGGGAGTGTCATTTCAAAACCTAACATGCCCATCGCGTCTGTAATGGTGGTGAATGAATTGCTGAAACATGGGTTTGAGCCGGGTAAAGGCTTAAGAATCTGCTTGCAAGGAAGAGCTTATCCTATGAGTCTATGAAAGAGCATCGGTACTTTTGGCTTAGACTACCAACCTAGAGTCGAGGACAAAATGAAGGCAAAGAATCAGAAGAGAGATGTATGGTCACTTACCAAGCCCATACAACCAATCTACAAATCTTTCATCAAAGCCCGCGCAACAAAATCTTATCAATCATCTTTTCCAGAGCCAGTGATGAAAGTTAGCGAAGAAATGATTAACTATTTTCAAGATTTATTTGTCGAGGTTGATATGGTGGAACTCAGAGAAGGCACTAGCAACAGAGATGTGCAATTCATTGGTCTTGATGTCAATCTAAACAATTGGGAGGCCACCCCTCTCCTCGTTAAAGACGAGTTTTGGTAGTCTGTCTTGTTTTTTCTTTTATCGTCCGATTCATTCAAGGATTGTAATTCGGATTTTATCTTGTCGTTTTATATCAAACATTCTATTTCCCTTTTCAATAGGATGTAATTGCATTTTTATTTCAGTCTAATGTATTTGTTCGTTTTCTTTTATACAGTTCTTTCTATGTCGATTCTAGTGATATGACATGCATGCAAAATTTTTCGCCAGATCTTAATATCCAATCTAATCTTCGACCTAATATTGAAATAATAAGTCAAGAAATCGAACATGATGAAGACAGAGTATTTGAAGAAGTAAGGAGGGATTTCAATCATTTTGAAAATAAGTCAAATCCAAACATGAGTGAAACTGAGACGATAAATTTGGGGGATCAGGAAATTATTAAGGAGAGTAAGATAAATGTGCATGTTCAACATCAAAAGGACGATATAATCCAGGCCCTGCTTGATTAGAAAGATGTTTTTGCGTCATCTTATGATGACATGCCTGGATTAAGCACGGACATGGTTGTTCACAAGTTGCCAATTGATCCTAATTTTCCTCCGATAAAGCAGAAGTTGAGAAAACTCAAAATCGACATGAGTGTAATAATTAAAAAGGAGATCACAAAACAACTTGAGGCCAAAGTCATTCAAGTCGCTCAATATCCTTCTTGGTTAGCTAATATCGTACCTTTCCCTAAGAAAGACGGCAAAGTTCGAATGTGTGTTGATTATCGTGATTTGAATAAGGCAAGTCCAAAAGATGATTTTCCTTTGCCTAACATCCATATTTTATTGGATAATTGTGCTAAACATGAGGTTGCATCTTTTGTGGATTGTTATGCGGGCTACCATCAGATTGTTATGGATGATGAAGATGCAGAAAAAACATATTTTATTACTCCATGGGGTACATATTGTTATCGTGTTATGCCTTTTGGATTAAAAAATGCAGGGGCAACTTATATGAGAGCAATGACAACCATGTTTACGATATAATGCATAGAGAAATCAAAGTTTATGTGGATGATGTTATCATTAAATCTAAAAAACAGTCAGATCATGTGAAAGACTTAAGGAGATTCTTCGAAAGGCTCCGCAGGTACAATCTCAAGCTTAATCCTACAAAATGTGTATTTGGAGTACCATCGGGGAAGCTTTTGGAGTTTATAGTCAGTCGAAGAGGTATCGAGTTGGATCCTTCAAAAATAAAAGCAATTCAAGAATTGCCACCTCCAAAGAACAAAACTGAGGTTATGAGCCTTCTAGGAAGGTTAAACTACATCAGCAGATTCATTGCTAAACTCACAACAACTTGTGAGCCTATCTTCAAGTTGTTGAAAAAGAATGCCACAGTCGAGTGGACCGAAGAATGCCGAGAAGCTTTTGAAAGAATTAAGAATTACCTGTCGAATCCCCCTATGTTGGTTCCTCCCGAGCCGGGAAGACCTTTGATATTGTATCTGTCAGTACTGGATAATTCTTTTGATTGTGTACTGGGTCAGCATGATGACACTAGGAAGAAAGAGCGAACCATTTATTACCTCAGCAAGAAGTTTACCGTTTACGATGCAAAGTACACCCTTCTTAAAAGAACGTGTACCCAAGTTAGGGCACAACACGTTCTTTTGTTGTCCCTATTTCTTGTGAATTCATCTGGTTTTGGATCTCCTCATCATTCTCCGATTCATTTCCGTCTTTGGGGGCCATTTTTTGTTTCCCTTTCGATCTTGTGTTGTAAGGATGTGATGCCAGTTTAACCACAAACCAACTACCTTTAAGCTAGTATGTCTCTCTTTCTTTCTCTCTCTCTAAATAGAGTAACAAACCGATTAGTGTTAAGAAATTATGCACATTGTATCCACATACATACTTCTAATATAGAAGATCTTATGTTTCATCCTGGCTTACCTAGGCATTCTTCTCTTCATTAGTTTTTTAATATTTTATTATTATTATTTATTTATTTACTTATTTATTTATTTATTTATTTATTATCATTATGATAATCATTTTTTAAGAGAAAGAAGAAAGAAAAAAGAAAAGAAATAATAATAATAATAATAATAATAATAATTTGGATCGAACCCCCTGGGTTGCCTACGTATTATGTTTGTCCCATGAATCAAATCTTGCGTAGTTCGAGAAAGATATTAATTAATTATTTTTTTCTCTTTTTTTGCATGACATATGCACACAAGGTGACCGAAAGCAAATCTTTTTCATTCATTTTCAAATATTTTAAACAATGATTTGAATAAAACGAACAAACAACACAAAAAAATAGAAGTACCTAGGACTTAGATAGACTCTAAATGAAATATAATAACAAAACGAAAAGAAAAAGAAAAAAATAAAAATAATAATAAAATGAAATAATCACTACTAAGAAAATGCACTCTAAAAGAAACTGAATCGTCGAATCTCAATCATCTCCAAGACCCTTATAAATCTTCGCCAACGCTTTCGGTAGATATGGAGCCAAAGCACGGGCCTGTTGGCCCAACCTCTCATCGTTCTGGTGTAAATATCTAGCATAAACATTGTTGAGTTCATCCTTGAGTTGTAGTATTCGGTCTCTGGCTTCATCCATATTGTCATAACAATTCTGTAACTAGTGGTGAGCAGTATTGACTTCATGCGTCAAATTTTCCCTTTGTTCTTGGAGTTCTTCAATTTGAAAGGTAGTGCATCTCGCTCGGCTATCCTTTGACCTCTCTCAATCTAACAGTCTGCCTGATAAGCACTAAAATGCCTTGCTATTTCTCTTTCCCGTTCCATAGAGGCTTTAACTTGAGTTTGGAGTCTAGACTGTGCGCAGATAAGCTGGGCCTTTTCTTTCTTATACTCCTCTTCCTGTTGCTCCATAACGCCTGTGGCAATGCCCAAGTCTTCTTGTAAGGTTAGAATGGTAGAGCGCTGTTTTCTAACTCTAACTTCAAATATCGCATCACGTTGGGCCAACTCCTCTTTAGCGTTTTCAGGTCATTACTTAGGATATCCAAAGTAGATTTGTAGCTTCTTTCGACTTTGAGGCGAGCTTGCTTAATCTTAACCTCAATTTCTGCTTTTCGATCTATAGGTCCTTTTATTGACCCTTCTGGCATAACCTTAGTAAGGGGCTGATCATGAACCCAGTCTAAGTATGCTTGGTCCATCTCGCCTCTAGTGCGATCCTTCACCATATCGTGGGGACTTGAGAGTATGCATCCCCCCAAATCTTAAATATCTCTTATTGCCTTAAAGGTTCTTGGGATGAAACTCATACATGAATTCATGCATATCTTTATTAGGTGGTAGAAATTGGCGTCGCCCTAGTTGTCGCATGACTCTAAGTGGCATGTAAGGTTGGACACCTCGAAGACCCATTAGGACAATGAACGATCGAAAAGTAGACACGTATATCACCTCGCCCGATGGAAACCAATGACAATTCCACACAATCTTGTCAGCAGTCAGGTTATTGAGGTGTTGCTTCCAAGCTTCAATACCCTTCGTAAAACTATGATCTTTGATTCTTTTTTTGTGGCCTCCAATATAATCATTCCATTCTACTTTAAAGTCACTGCATAAGGGTGGTGACGAATGTGTTCAATCATCCATAGTTGTAATAACATATTGCATCCCTCAAAGTAGTCTTTTCCATCCTTGTAAATAGTTAAAGCACGATAGATGTCTGCCAGAATCATTGGTACGAGGGTGATATTAGGCTTTTTCTCAAAAGCTGTAATGACTGCAGCTAAGTTCATGCTAATCTTTCCTCCCTTTTTTCGAAATACCATGATCCCCAGAAAAGCCACCACAAAAGGCATCATAACTGTGTGCTTCTCAGGTTAGACGACACTCATTATTACGAAGTTTCTTTCCATACACTTCGAATCCATCACTTTTGCCATATCTTTTGTACAAAAATTCTAACGGAACCCATCCATTATCGAGACAACCACCTATATCATTCTCATTTATATGCAGTATTTCTAGAAACCTCCTCCCATTAATATGTTTTGGTATCATAGGTTCTTCTTTGTGAAGATGTTTACCCTTTCCAATGAATGCCCCTATCTCCTTAAGGGTGGGGGTTAGTTCATAACCAGAAAAACGGAATACATTCCTTAACAGGTCCCAAAAATGCACTAGTGCTTCTATCAAATCACGTCGTGGCTCAACATACAAAAGGTTTCGTAGAAATCCCAAGCGTTTGAACACTATTCCTCGTCCATGGTTTGTCATATTTTCATACCATGTCTTCAAGAGTGTCGGGGCCTTATCCAATATCATGAATTGAGGTATTGGTCCTCTCATAGTCTCTTATCTTCCTTTCCATATGGATTCATATTTTCCTATATTATGATAGTGACAAACTAGGCTTAATAAAATATATATTTTGTAATAAGAATAACGGAAAAATCATACACACAAAAAAAAGTAATTTTTTTTAATTATTCTTTTTATAATAAAATATTTTTTTAAAAAGAAGAATAACGTAAAAATCATACACACACAAAAAAAATTATTATTAATTTTTTTAATAAAATAATCATACAAATACACACACAAAAAAAGTATTTTTTTTTTAAAAAAAATAGTCATTAAAGGAAGAATGAGAAGAAAAAAATATACATATATGTATATATATTAATAGCCCTTAAAATTTTTCCTAAAACTAAACATATAAGTATATTCGATTGTATTTTATTTTTTGTTGATTAAATTTTCAATCTTTTTTCTTTATATAAAAAAACTTTGATGGTAATAATAGATTTTTCTATTTGTAAAAGAAATATGAATTTTGATAGAGAAAACTATGTTTAATAAAAGGATTACGTCAAAACTTAAATTTGGTATTTTTCGTTATAATTAATTTTTCGTTATAATTAATTCATTCATCTAAAGCCGATCAAAATTTGTAGTCTTCCCAATAATGTAACGAATAACACAAATAATGTACATGATTGTCTCAAGCAGGGATACTTCTCCTAAACAAACTTGACCCTTGTGTCGAGCTCCCCATTAATTCAACATTATGCATTACGTGGATAAATCGAATTCTATTAGGGATAGTCATTGTTGAGGCTTGTTTTACTAGGTAAACAATCTAATAGGGAAGGTGTCTAGACTGGTCATAAAACGAGCGGTCTACTTGAGTCGAGAAGGGACAACTTACCAATAGCAGGACTTTCTGGCCTCACTGTTGGCCCTTCCCATCCTAAGACATGTGTTACTATAGAATCCTTCCCAGGAGCGTTGCCGCATCTCTGGTATCTCATGGCTCGGGAGCGTAATCGCATCTCCGAATAAAGTATCTTAGAAGACTCAGATGGATGCGCGAGGAAAGATAGTTATATGATAGTTAACATATTATCAAAAGGGTAAATAAGCAAGCAAATAACATATTATGCAATTAAACACAATATTCACAAATTGATAAGTACGTAAATACATAATAAAGTCATGTAGAAGCCCATGTTTACAAGCTCGAATTCTAGTTATTCCCCAGCGGAGTCGCCAGAGATGTCACACCCCTTTTTCGCGCAGCGGCGTAAGGGTTTTTTCAATTTAAGTGACATTATTAATTAAGGGATTAATTTAATATTTTCAGAGTCGCCACTTGGAATTGAGTTACGGTGTTCCAAGTCACCTTTTGTTTAATCCCTAATCAAAAGGAAATGACTCTTTGTTTGGTCTGCGAACCAGTTCGGGTAAGGAATTCTATTGACCGAGGGGAAGATATTAGGCATCTCTCGAGTCCCATGGTTCTAGCACGGTCACTTTATGGACTTTTATGACTTAAACTAATTTTTGAATATTATATTATTAAGACAAATATATTTACCTTTATTCTTTGATTTATAATAACATATTTAAAACTATACTATTTTATAAACATGTGAAGTTTTTACACATTTTTATTATTCATTAATTTATTTTTTCATGCTTTCAACATTTGCCTGCTTCTTAATTTCTCTTTATTTTTTTATTTGTTATTTGTTTTTTTAATTGTATTTTTGTTTCTCTCTTCTTATTTCTTTTTATACTAATTTTTCACGTTTTTTTTGTTTAACTTTCCTTATTTTATATTTTTGGTTTTTACATTGATTTTTCTTCCTTTACTTTTCTTACCTTTTTTTAAAAAAAAATAGTTGTGTTTTTTTAATTGATCATACTAAAAAAATAAATTTAACACTATACTTTTGTTTCTTTTCATTTTTGCAGTATTTTTTATTAAATTTATTTTTTTCTGTACATTTTCTCCATTCTTTTAATTATACTTTTTTATTATTATTCTTTTTCTGATTCAGATGTTCTTTCATCACTATTTCTTTTCTTCATCTGTTATTCACGTATTCTACCTCTTTTCCTTATTTCATTTTATTGTTATTATTTATTTATTTATTTTTTATCTTTTTTCTTTCAATTTATTATCCTCTCCTTATCTTAACAAGTTTATTATTATTATTTTTAATAGAATCTAAAAATAATAATGTAAGACAATACACATAATATAAAATATAATTTAATACATTTCTAAACACAACCAAACAAAGAATTCATTCAAATTAGTAAAACATGAATATAAAAATTTGGATAACTATGCATATTATCATTAGAATCATAATAACTACACATATTATCATTAAAACTAAATATAAAAAATAAGAATAGACTTAGACAATAATTTTACTTAAGCAAGCATGAAATAAACTATGAATTATTTAATACGAAATAAACTACGGTTTGTTATAACAAGTTCACACAAAATATAACTATACAAGGGATCTAAACATAAAGTTGATATGAAATATTTGAACAAACTTCATATAAAAACATAATGGTTTAACCACAAATGAAATTTGACAACTTCAATATATTGCAATCAATGCTTGTATAACATGATACTAAAATTATTAAAAAATAAATAAATTAAATGGTACCTCTTGTGAAAATTCCACCAAAAGAAAACAATTCAAATAAGGAACCGCGAAAGTAAACCTCAACTTCAACTTTTGTTTTTGAGTCAAAGCAAAATATGTGAATATATTTACTGATTTTTGTTTGTGGGAGTCTTTTTCTTTTTGTTTGCATTTTTTCTTCACGTTTTTTTTTTCTTCTTCTTTCTTGTGATCATCCTTTTTTTTTATGTGATGTTGTCTGTATATTATAATAGTGCAGGTGTGCAATGTGTACGTGTGTACATGTGTAGTGTGAGTGCAGGTCGTGGGGGGTGAATGGGGAGTGGGATCGTGGATCCTTTTTTTTAAAAAAAAATCTTAAATATATATATATAATGATAATTATATAATTGTTAATTGTTTTGAGTAAATAAATAAATAAAGCTAACTGGGTAATTAAAACAAAAAAGAACATAATTAAGAAATATTAGTTTATTTATATATATATCTTTTTTTCTAACAATCAAAATAAACTTATATGATAAAAATTATATTTATGTTGTTTATTCTTATATCTTTTAAATAAACTTAATGAAAATAATAAAAAAATCAAAGTATATTTAATTTAGATTGATAAAATTATTTATGCTCAAAATATTGGTGTTAAACTTAAATTCGATCAAAAATTACGTGTCTACATAGAGTATAATATTTTTTTACAAAAAAATTATGAAAACCTTCGTAATGAGTTGGAGAACTACCAAGTATAGTCACACTATTTTTATAACGCTCATTTTCACATTTACGGACCTCATTTTTTTAAATCTAAATTCCTCGATTATTCGTGTTAATAGCATATGGTTTAGCCCCGAGACCTCCCCTCCCCCCCCCCCCCCGGACCTTGAGGCGTTAGCCCCGAAGCCCCTACCCTCCACCGCGGGACCTCGAGGCGCACGCCTCGAGGCCCCTACCCTTCAAGGAAAAAGAAACATAAAGATTAGAATGATCGAAAGGATCTTTAAAACTAAGTAGTTGTTGCTCACACATTAATTATATGAGAATGTTATCCGTGAGATACACTACAATGAATATTTTTTTTATAACGTATGGGAACCAAACAAATACACCCATTTTTTCTAGAAAGATATTGACCATGACTTAATTCTCAACCACGAACAATAAATAGGGGAAAGCAACTAAGTTCTCGCAAAATGGAAGGTTCAACCAATAATTAAGAAAGCGCATTTCCTAATTTTATACTTGAAACAAAATAATTCCCAGGGGTAAAATTCCAAGATCGGGACAATTATTTCAACTAGGACAAACCCAATTCAAACAAAAAAAGCTACTGCTATAACACATGAAAATTAATCACAAGAAGAGTAATACAAATTAGATTAATATCAATAAAAAAGCATAGGGTGGCTTAAATATTGAACAAATCATAAAGACTTAGCGTGGCTACAGTTTAGGAGATTAGTCTAATTCAATATCATTCGATAGTCCATAAAGACTTAGCCACTGACGTGGCCTCAGATTCAAGTACTCCAAACCAGACAAGTAGTAACCCTTCTAAAAATATATCGACAAAACAAGCTAACTAAAGTTACCTCAAGTAAAAAAGGAAAACGATCAAACAGGTAAGATTTAAATTTAAACAAGGTGTTTCTAACCTAAAAGGGATAAAATGAAGGGATGTTAGCCTTGAATGTAGGTATATTCATGTTGAGGCAGCATTCACAGTTCTAACCAAAGTGATGCTAATCAAATATGCACAAGATGTAATCATAGATAAGGAAATATTCACATAACTTTAAGAAGAATTCTAACTTACATCTTGAAAAATAAATTGATATGAGAGAGAGGAGATCTGGAGAACAACACAAATATATTTGAGTATACTTCTACAAGTAGAGCATGATCTTAGAGGAGGTTGGTGTGTACACAGGGCTTAGAAGAATTTGTACTTGTAACAGGAATGGTGAGCAAATAGGTGTACATTCTTGAGTTCAACCAACATATCATTTAAGAGCAGAGTTTTCATGTGTAACAATCAAAAGAGATAAACACATATGATGCTGTTTCAAATCTTGAACATTAAGAAGAGAACAAAATAGCTCATACATGATGATCATGGTAGGGAGCTAGTTCAACCTAAGCTTTAAAAAAGGACTACTCACAGGGTTGTATATTTAGGCTATCAGTAGGCACACAAAACAACCAAAATTATTACCAATCAAACTGAAGACTCAAATAATAATTCTTTAACCTACTAAACAGTCACTATCTAGTCTTAAACAAATTACTCTTAATCAAGATAAGCTCATTATTACAATATGAGAAACTAAGATGTTGCATAGCCATTAGAGCAAATAATGTCAAAACATGCATCTCATATGTTTGTTAGGAAAACACGGACAAGCACAAAAGTATATATGGTAAAAGTAATGGAAATAAAATGAGAAAATAACGACACCAAGAATTTTACGTGGAAACCCTTCTGAATAAGGGAAAAAACCACGGGCCAAGAGGAGCAACATTCCTTACTATAGTAAGGAATTTTACACTGTGTAGTCATGAATACAACACTCAATGTGACTACTACACACTCAAAAGGAACAACACTCTTTTGGTTTCCGTCTTACTAAAATATCGCTCACACTCTATTTTACTTCACTGTCTATTTTCTTATATAGTCTATGAAATACCTCACTTTGCTCTCAAAATGGTTTTTCTCTCTAACTTGGTGTGTTCTACAAATGAGCAAGAATGCTCTATTTATAGAAGGATAAAACCATACCTATGTCACTAATGACATATGTAAATATAGCAAAGTCAAAAATGGTTGCAAATCTTACCAATTTGCCAACTACCAAATCTTTTCTTTTCAACTCCAATTACTATTCATTTTTAACAATTGCTTGTACCAATTGAATAGCTAAAGTTGACTAAAACAATGGGATGGATTCAACAAATCTCCCCCTCCAATCCCATTTACTGGAAGAAGGTATCTTCAACTTTTTTAGAGAGAGCTCATACCCACAAGTTCTTTGCATAACTCGAACTTGTCTTTTGGTATCATCTTGGTCAGCATATCTGCAGGATTTTCACTTGTGTGAATCTTTTTGACGTGAAATGATTCATTCTCCACTTTCTCACGAATCCAATGATATCTGACGTCAATGTGTTTTGTTCTTGCATGGTACATGGAGTTCTGACTGTCACAATAGACATTATACTCCATCTGATTCAAACCAAGCTCTTTAAGAAATCGCTTTAGCCATATCATCTCCTTGCCGGCTTCAGTAGCCGCAATATACTCAGCTTCAGTTGTAGATAGTGCAACACTCTTCTGCAACTTTGACTACCATGATATAGCTCCCCCTAAAAAAGTAAACAAATATCCAGTAGTGGATTTTCTGTTATCAAGGTCACCTGCCATATCAGAATCTGTATAGCCTTTCAAGATTGGATTTGATGCTCCAAAACACAAGCATTCATCTGAGCTTCCTCTAAGATACCTGAGTATCCATTTCACAGCTTTCCAATGCTCTTTTTCCGAATTTTCGAGAAATCTACTGACAACACCAACTGCGTGAGCAATATCAGGTCTAGTGCACATCATTGCATACATTAGACTTCCGATGACGGAGGAATATGTAACTTTGGCCATGTTCTCTTTTTCCTTCCCTAGCTGTAGGACACATCGTCTTGCTCAACTTCATATGACCAGCAAGAGGTATACTAACAGGCTTAGCATTCTTCATAGCTTTCTATCTGGCTTAGCAGCCCTTCTTCTTCTGGTGTGCCATGATGGTATGGAAGATGCATTTTCTCTGGCCATTGCAGGGCACTTCTCTTCATATTGAAGCGCTCCAGTACGCGTTCAATGTACTTCTTCTGGGACAAATAAATCTTCCTTTTATCTCTAAGACGAGTAATTTTCATGCCCAAAATTTGCTTGGCATGACCCAAGTCTTTCATAGAAAAAAGACTTACACAACTCTTTCTTTAGCTCGTCAATCTTGGAAGTATTTTTGCCCACAATCAACATATCATCCACATACAACAAAAGGATGATAAAATCATTGTCAGAAAATTTTTGTACAAATACGCAATGATCTGAAGAAGTCTTCTTATAGCCTTGCTCCCCCATAACATATTCAAACTTTTTGTATCACTGTCTAGGAGCTTGTTTTAGGCCATAGAGACTCTTTTTGAGTTTGCATACAAAATTTTCTTTACCATCTAATTTGAAGCCCTCAGGTTGTTCCATATAAATCTCTTCTTCTAGGTCGCCGTGAAGGAAAGCCGTCTTCACATCCATCTGGGTTTGGCTGCTAGTCTTAATTTAGAGATTGAGCAGATGGATGTGAAGAAGACTTTCCTTCACGGTGACCTAGAAGAAGAGATTTATATGGAACAACCTGAGGGCTTCAAAGTAGATGGTAAAGAAAATTTTGTATGCAAACTCAAAAAGAGTCTCTATGGCTTAAAACAAGCTCCTAGATAGTGGTACAAAAAGTTTGAATATGTTATAGGGGAGCAGGGCTATAAGAAGACTTCTTCAGATCATTGCGTATTTATACAAAAAATTTCTGACAATGATTTTATCATCCTTTTGTTGTATGTGGATGATATGTTGATTGTGGGCAAAATACTTCCAAGATTGACGAGCTAAAGAAAGAGTTGTGTAAGTCTTTTTCTATGAAAGACTTGGGTCATGCCATGCAAATTTTGGGCATGAAAATTACACGTCTTAGAGATAAAAGGAAGATTTATTTGTCCCAGAAAAAGTACATTGAACGCGTACTGGAGCGCTTCAATATGAAGAATGCTAAGCCTGTTAGTATACCTCTTGCTGGTCATATGAAGTTGAGCAAGAAGATGTGTCCTACAGCTAGGGAGGAAAAAGAGAACATGGCCAAAGTTCCATATTCCTCCGTCGTCGGAAGTCTAATATATGCAATGGTGTGCACTAGACCTGATATTGCTCACGCAGTTGGTGTAGTCAGTAGATTTCTCGAATATCCGGGAAAAGAGCATTCGGAAGCTGTGAAATGGATACTCAGGTATCTTAGAGGAAGCTCAGATGAATGCTTGTGTTTTGGAGCATCAAATCCAATCTTGAAAGGCTATACAAATTCTGATATGGCAGGTGACCTTGATAACAGAAAATTCACTACTGGATATTTGTTTACTTTTTCAGGGGGAGCTATATCATGGCAGTCAAAGTTGCAGAAGAGTGTTGCACTATCTACAACTGAAGCTGAGTATATTGCGGCTACTGAAGCCGGCAAGGAGATGATATGGCTAAAGTGATTTCTTAAAGAGCTTGGTTTGAATCAGATGGAGTATAATGTCTATTGTGACAGTCAGAGTGCAATAGACTTGAGCAAGAACTCCATGTACCGTGCAAGAACAAAACACGTTGACGTCAGATATCATTGGATTCGTGAGAAAGTGGAGAATGAATCATTTCATGTCAAAAAGATTCATACAAGTAAAAATCCTGCAGATATGCTGACCAAGATGATACCAAAAGATAAGTTCGAGTTATGGAGCGCTTCAATATGAAGAATGCTAAGCCTGTTAGTATACCTCTTGCTGGTCATATGAAGTTGAGCAAGAAGATGTGTCCTACAGCTAGGGAGGAAAAAGAGAACATGGCCAAAGTTCCATATTCCTCCGTTGTCGGAAGTCTAATGTGTGTAATGGTGTGCACTAGACCTGATATTGCTCACGCAGTTGGTGTTGTCAGTAGATTTCTCGAAAATCCGGGAAAAGAGCATTGGGAAGCAGTGAAATGGATACTCAGGTATCTTAGAGGAAGCTCAGATGAATGCTTGTGTTTTGGAGCATCAAATCCAATCTTGAAAGGCTATACAGATTCTGATATGGCAGGTGACCTTGATAACAGAAAATCCACTACTGGATATTTGTTTACTTTTTCAGGGGAAGTTATATCATGGCAGTCAAAGTTGCAGAAGTGTGTTGCACTATCTACAACTGAAGCTGAGTATATTGCGGTTACTGAAGCCGACAAGGAGATGATATGGCTAAAGCAATTTCTTCAAGAGCTTGGTTTGAATCAGATGGAGTATAATGTCTATTATGACAGTTAGAGTGCAATGGACTTGAGCAAGAACTCCATGTACCATGCAAGAACAAAACACATTGACGTCAGATATCATTGGATTGTGAGAAAGTGGAGAATGAATCATTTCACGTCAAAAAGATTCACACAAGTAAAAATCCTGCAGATATGCTGACCAAGATGATACCAAAAGACAAGTTCAAGTTATAGAGCGCTTCAATATGAAGAATGCTAAGCCTGTTAGTATACCTTTTGCTGGTCATATGAAGTTGAGCAAGAAGATGTGTCCTACAGCTAGGGAGGAAAAAGAGAACATGGCCAAAGTTCCATATTCCTCCATTGTCAGAAGTCTAATGTGTGCAATGGTGTGCACTAGACCTGATATTGCTCACGCAGTTGGTGTTGTCAGTAGATTTCTCGAAAATCCGAGAAAAGAGCATTCGGAAGCTGTGAAATAGATACTCAGGTATCTTAGAGGAAGCTCAGATGAATGCTTGTGTTTTGGAGCATTAAATCCAATCTTGAAAGGCTATACAGATTCTGATATGGCAGGTGACCTTGATAACAGAAAATCCAAAACTGGATATTTGTTTATTTTTTCAGGGGAGCTATATCATGGCAGTCAAAGTTGCAGAAGTGTGTTGCACTATCTACAACTGAAGCTGAGTATATTGCGGCTACTGAAGCCGGCAAGGAGATATGGCTAAAGCGATTTCTTAAAGAGCTTGGTTTGAATCAGATGGAGTATAATGTCTATTGTGACAGTCAGAGTGCAATAGACTTGAGCAAGAACTCCATGTACCATGCAAGAACAAAACACATTGACGTCAGATATCATTGGATTCGTGAGAAAGTGGAGAATGAATCATTTCACGTCAAAAAGATTCACACAAGTGAAAATCCTGCAGATATGCTGACCAAGATGATACCAAAAGACAAGTTCGAGTTATGCAAAGAACTTGTGGGTATGAGCTCTCTCTAAAGAAGTTGAAGATACCTTCTTCCAGTAAATGGGACTGGAGGGGGAGATTTGTTTAATCCATCCATTGTTTTAGCCAACTTTAGCTATTCAATTGGTACTAGCAATTGTTAAAAATGAATAGTAATTGGAGTTGAAAAGAAAAGATTTGGTAGTTGGCAAATTGGTAAGATTTGCAACCATTTTTGACTTTGCTATGTTTACATATGTCATTAGTGACATAGGTATGGTTTTATCCTTCTATAAATAGAGCATTCTTGCTCATTTGTAGAACACACCAAGTTAGAGAGAAAAACCATTTTGAGAGCAAAGTGAGGTATTCCATTGACTATATAAGAAAATAGTCTGTGAAGAAAAATAGAGTGTGAGCGATATTTTAGTAAGACGAAAACCAAAAGAGTGTTGTTCCTTTTGAGTGTGTAGTAGTCACTTTGAGTGTTGTATTCGTGACTACACAGTGTAAAATTCCTTACTATAGTAATATCAGTTGCTCCTCTTGGCCCGTGGTTTTTTCCCTTATTCAGAAGGGTTTCCACGTAAAATTATTGGTGTCGTTATTTTCTCATTTTATTTCCATTACTTTTACCATATATACTTTTGTGCTTGTCCGCGTTTTCCCAACAATGATGAGTAAAGAAAGTAGCAATCAAATTCATTTTGATGTAACCAGTTTACCACCTAAATTTTCTTAACAATGCAAACATAAGAGGCATAACAATAATTTAAGTTAAACTTACAGAAACAAAGGAGAAAATCAATCACAAGTAGTCAAGCTAAAATTTGAGCTAATGAAATATCTACCAAACCAAGACAAACAAAAGCATACAGGGGAGGAGGTCAAATTTCGGAGGATGATAAAAGCACCGTCAATTACGAACAGTCTGTCTACTACTCTGAATAGTTCAAATAATTGCATGAAGAGGCAAGTGTTGAACAAATTTTCTCTGTCAATAAAGGCTGCATGTAAAGATGTTTCTTTCCCTTGGCACTCTAGAGCCAACTCCTGAAACCTTATAACTTCTTAATCAAGCAGCAAAAAGAAGATAACATTTGGCTACAAGAAGAAATCCTATGAAAATGTTCTTCATCAGTAAAAAGAGCCCTAGTTAAAAGAAGAATTCAATTTTATAACCTCTTGAGGAGTGCCCTAGAACTAAATATGTGTTTAACATGAGTTTTAAACATCTTCTAGAACTAAAGTTTTGCACTAAAATGACTGTAAATGATAGTAGATGCACTTGAAACCAACAAAAGCTTGATAGAAATCAAAATAAATAATTGACTACTTAATGACTGTAAATCCACAAATAAGTTCCTAAGTATTAGAGTCTTACCTAGCTGAGCCAGCTATCTGTTCATGGAAATCGAAGGTATAAACATGGCCAATGGGGGAAACAGCCCTTGCAAGCGAACTTGTCAAAGATCCACTTCCAGTACCAGATTCAAGTACCACACAACCAGGAACGATCTCCAGGTACATAACAACAAAACTAATATCAGCTATATAAAGGATCTGGGTTCTGTAACTCGGTACGAGCGTCCATACCTCAGGAGTTGGACCTAACAAGTAAACAAAAGCACCTTTGTTACTCAAAACCTTGGACCCAAAAGTTTTACCTATCCATTCAGAATGCTTAAAAGCACCAAAACAATTCTGCAGAACCCTATTCTCACTTACCTTCACTGCTTTCATTGTGTCATGCCTCTCATACACAATGACCAAATCTCCATCTTTAATAAAGCGCTTAAACGATAATTTATTTGGTGGGTCAATCGGAAGTATCATTTAGAATGGTTGGATCTTAATTACCTACCAAACATAAACCCAATAATTACTCGAAAGCTTCAAAAGTGCAAAAAAGAAAACAGCAAAGACCCAATAAGCTATGCAGCTTGAAAAACAGAACTGTAACCTTAACGATTCGTCAAACCTAGAGCTTACTGGTTCGGTCAAGCCTGTAGCTTTAGTCCAAATCTAGTGTATTTGTCTTAAGAAATCCATTGAAAATGTGCAATGCTTCTTGTAGTTAATGAATACTGGGCTTTACTGGATTTTAGGATAGTCATTGTCAGTTTGTCATTGATGTCATCTGTTGCATACCTTTTAAGACGTTTCTCTTGTTGTCAAAGTAGTATCAAGCTATGTTGCTCAGACTCTCCAAAATTGTTGTTGCACCTGTGACGGATTCTCCAAAATGCATTATGGAGTATCTGATACACATTTGTCGACATTTTCGAAGAGTCAGAGCAACATATGCAACATATACAGATGTAGCCTAAGAATGCTTGTATAACAGTTTTGTATAAATTTTTGTATAACAGTTTGTATATTAGCGTAACAATGCTTGTATAACAGTTTATATAAATTTTTGTTCAACTTCCAAATGAAATGGATAATTATAACACTATGATGGAACCATTCATGCATTGAACAACACTAACATACTCATTCAATTTTAAAAAATTCAAAGGGGAAAATCAAGTGCTTGACCAAAACAGGACTGATTTAGAACAAAAATAGGGTACTTAAAGAGAGAACCAAACCAAGATCATGAATTATACACTAGTTACCCTTGTCTCAAAAAAATTATATACTAGTAGAAATAAAATCGCTTAAGAACAAAAATTGCTTAATATTTTCTCTGATGGGCACTAATGTATCTAGCTCACAAAAATCCCGAAAAACTATATCAATCAGCCATCTATCCCCCAATTCCAAACTAGTTAGGTTCAACAAACATAAAACCACTCAGATGTTTAGAAGGTAGATGTTCTTCCTCATCTTTTGTAAAGTTCAACTGCTAAGATAGTACCTTCTTTGTGTAACACGAAAGCAGTTGATGATTTCGACATCAAGAGGAGCTTATTGACTCTCTGCATAGTTCAAGAGAAGATTTTTTGAATCTTTTTTGTAACTTTGTAGCTCCCCCGTAGTGCAAACAGGATCCAGGGAAGGTCCTCACCCCAAGGATACACAAAGAATCCCTCTTACTGCTATAAGGTGAACTACTAAAATGTACCCTGGAAACTAAATCCACATATATTCATGTCTGTTCGAGCCAATTCACATGGCAAATAGGAACGCAGTGATGAAGAAGAAAGAAAGTTCATAAATGCTACTTCTAATTTTAACTGAAAACAAGAACTCAAACACTTTTTTTGCAACTTAATGGGTATTTAATGTATCAATAATTAGTTAACTGAAGAGTTATGAAAAGAAAACAATAAGCATGCAATGACATAATATACTATATGATCCTACCATATTTTAGCACACATATTATACAAAAACTCTTAGGAAACGCGTTGAATGAAGCAGTTGGCACTACTTCGGTCATAGCTAATCTTTACAAGGAGCAGAACGACTTGAGAGAAAGAACCAAATCACCTTATACCTATCATTTGCACATTATCTACTATCAAACTACAAGCTCAACAGAGGAAAATGAATATAGAGGAGATTTGTAAGGAAATACGCAGCATGTTGAAGGAAAATAAAAGCTGAAATGAGCTAGGATTCAGAAAGAAACATAATCTTCACCCTTTCGATACTAACTCGGCTATGAGCAGTAAACAAAAAAACTTGATTAAAACGAGGCATGTTCAACAATAACGCAACAAAAACATCAAAAAATAAATAAATAAAACTAAATTATTTGAAGAAGGATAGAGTTACACCACATATAATTAGCCGGATCAGTTAATCTTTGAAACTTAAACCTATATAAATGACAACACTAACAACAACCAATGCAGCACAATGATGCTTGAAGTCATATAAACGAAAGAGTTCAGATTCAGCGACATTCCAATAGCAAACAAAGAAGATACGAGATAAGTTCGAATAGTGAAACATAGAATCAACCATACTAAATTTGAAGTGGCAAAACGATATTAAGCATAAGCCAAAGGGATCACTTAACAATACATGTATAGCATGTACAAGCCACTAACACTCGAAATCGATTAATAGCAACAGAACAACAAAATAGTGATTTCACCACATCGAAACGTCATATTGAAGCAGATAAAAGATGAAGAAAGTATTATAGAGGAGGCATTACCTTTTTCCAGGCAGTGGATGGCACTAAGACGCGCCAAAGACACCGAAACTTCCCACCACTTATGGGTTCTGCTCCGAGAAACAAGACAAGAACTCGAACAAAAGAACAATAGAACAGCCTTCTCAAATTCTTTTGGAACTTCTCACCACTCAAATTCTTTTCAGCTCATAAGAATGCAAATTCATTTATACTACAAACTGGGACTGCTTCTGTGTAATGATTTACTCTTCTGTATCCACTGGAAAAGAAAAAATAATCATTTACTACACTTGTCTTCAACATAATTTGACTGATTTTTTTAGAATGTTCCTCCTTCACAAATTTCGAACACATTTCACACTCGAGTACTCAAAGATTAACGCCTTATTATATGTTACTTTAGAATTAGTGCAAGCCTACTTGTAAAATCATCAAGAATCAGTAGGTAAACTTACCCCTCTCTTTTTCCTCATTTGATATCTCTATTGTCTAGTCCTCCCCAATTCTATTACTTCAACCTTTTAATTCTTTTTCTTATAGTCTAGTTCGACTATGAGAGAACGTCAATAAACAGAGTTGTTTCATAGATTCCCTCTTATTGTCCTATTTTATATCTCAATTTGATATAAAATAATGTACAACGAAAAAAAAAGAACCAAAAAAATTTCAATTTAAGAAAAGGATAACTAACATAATAGAGGCGGGACAATGTAGAGCCAATAGTAAGCAGAGAAGAATATTAAATGTACACAACAGTGCAAGACTGTGGATTGTGGAAGTGGCTCAACTTAATTGAGTTGAAGGTTAAAATTGTAGCTAAGTGGTGATACACTTTCGCACTCGCAAAAAATTAGTTTAATCATCGCACAAGATTATATGCAAACTTGAGCACCTCCATTAACAAAGAAGAATATAAACAAGAAAACTAGACGCATATAAAGGCAGGGAAAACTTTCTGGTCAAGAATCAATCTCTAGAGCAACTGAAATCCTCCACAAATGCAGTCTAACATCCTTATATATGTATATATATATATATATATATGCAAACTAGAGCACCCATGTTAACAGAGAGATGTATGAACAACAAAACCCTTTTTAGTCTTTAACTTGTAATTAAAGAAATTAAATCAATTGTTTCACCAGTCCCTGTAGGCATTTCAAGAAGAGAATTCCCTTTTGCATCTAAAGCTCTTTTTGGTTCTAACATGAATTGATACTGTTCTGGATTATATGATTTGGAGGATTTTTCAATAACATCTTCAATTAAGCAACGGACAAGAGCAATAATCTAATTTCTACATCATCAGAGAATTCCAATGGCGAAAAGAATTTACCTCAGCGGCAACAAGATAGAAGTTGTCGGCATTTGAGCCAGTTTTGGGCTGTCTTTCCGCCATTTGAGGAGACTGCGAGATCATCGGAGTCGCCGGACATTGCAAGTGCGTCGATGAGGCAACAAGGTAAGTGGCAGCGAAATTCCACCAGCACTACTACCGTCTACGGCGGAAGTCGCCATTCTTCTTTGGGGTTTTAGTACACCAATTTCTTACCGTTGGGGTACCACTGACTACTTTAATTCAAAAAAATGAGTCAACAGCCCTCCAAGTTTTGGAAGTAATCTTTTTTTTAAAAAAATTGGCTAGTTCAAATATACACAATTAAGTAATTAGATTACAACAAAAATAGTCATATTTTCTATAAAAAAAAATATTCAAAAAGTTATAAAAAGTATATATTCAAATGTTACACATTCGTCGAATGTTTAATTTATATTTATTGATACCTTTTATTTTATACTAATTTGATAATATTTTACCACACATTAAACTGTGTTTCAATTTCGTTTAATTTATATTTACTGATACTACAATTTTATACTTGGTTGACAATATCTTTTGACAAAATGTTGATACTTCAACTAACAACAAATCCACATTTAATAGTGTCCCCGTTATTTTTTAATTCTGAACTCGCTTCTAGTGATTAACATTCAAAATCATGAATGACCTCAATCACACCCTTTGATATTGCATGATGCTAATGAACTAATACGATGTTTATGAACTCTGAGCGGAAGCTGAAACTTAGTTAATTTAAACATGTACCCAATATAAATCTAAACAAAATGATCGAGAATTCCATGAAACTAAATAAAAGTCTATACTTTCTGAAAATAAAGAAATAAGTTGGTGGCACCCAACTATCTTAAAACAAACAACATACTTGATGATAAATTTACTACCCTCCGTTTCAAAATGAGTGATCTAGTTTGACTTGACACAAGGTTTTAAAAAATAAAGAAACTTTTGAATCTCGTAGTTTTAAACATGTCCTGTGGCAAAACTGAAATTAAAATATTACCAAAAAAGAAAAGATGTCATTCTTTTTGAAACACATTAAAAAAGAAATGAGATCATTCTTTTTCAAATGGAAGGAGTATTAACTAATCCATGAAGTTTCCAAATGAGAAGGATCACCAACTGTTGACTAGGAAGTTGCAATATGTTTAACCACGAGTTCGAGAATGAACGCTTGATTCTACATTATGAAAAACTATAGTGCAGAGGAAGTATGTTTTTGATATTTTATGCTTGCATTCTAAGTTTCCGACTGTTGATTCATTTCTTATTTTTTTTTCTAGATATCGAGCTAACTGCTCTACTCAACTATTACATGTACTGCAGATTACATGCACACAAAAGTTCACTTCCACTTGATACAACATATAATGGACATTATAAATAAATATAGAGCACTTTACTGTTGAATAACAACATCAGAGATGTAGAAGTTGATTGTATTTAGCAACAAAACTAATATTACAAAAATTCTTTAAAATTAGATCTACAAAGAATGAAAACTGTCGATTTATTTACTTATTAAACATCATGATTGTCATATCAGAAGGGTTTAGAAGCTAATTAATGTCATAACACATGACACTAACCCAAGGCAAAACCAGTAGCGAAGCCAGGATTTAGATTGAGGGGTGTCGAATTATAAAGTAGTATGCATACAAAAAAATCGAATAGTTAGATCAAGAAAGATAAATCAATAATAGGTCAAGAATTTATTTGTTCAAAAAAAGGATTCCGCCAAAAAAAACAGTCTTGATAAAAATATGCAATGAGATGAAACTAGAGAAGGATGCAAAGTGCTAATATATTTATCAAAGAAAGAAAACGAAAAGTGGGTTGTTTCTAGGCTAGTCTCAAACCATAATTATGAACTTACTTCTCCACATAGCTAAAAAAATTTGCGTTCGAAAGAAACAAATGAGAAACTCAAAAGAATTTTATTAATCTGTTAGATAATTCAGGTGTTCGTCCTAAAATTACATCAGTATTAATTACTCAGGCAAGGGTTGTAGAGAATCTCAATTTAGCTGGACGAGACACTCAAAATTATTTGAATACTAAAAGGCAAAAGAATCTTGAGAAAGGAGATGTACAATTGATGTTGAAGTACTTTCAAAAGCGTCAATCTGAAAGCCCTGATTTCTTTTATGCAATACAAATGGATGTAAAAAGGTCGTCTAGCTAATTGTTGTTGGGTAGATGCAAGATCTAGGATAGCTTATAAAAACTTTGTGGATATTGTCATGTTTTATTCTACATACTTGACAAATAGATATAAAATGTCTTTTGTCCCATTTACTTGAGTTAATAACCATCATCAATCCATTTTCTTTGGTTGAGCTCTACTTTGGGATAAAACTCAAACAACTTTTGAGTGGTTACTTTGCACTTGGCTAGAGGCAATGCTCGATGTTATGCCTCGTATAATTATCACTGAGGATACTGCAATAACAAATGCAACCACTTTTGCATGTGGTACATTGAAAAGAAAATTCCTGAATATTAAAGTCATGTCTATTATGATTTGATGATTTTAAAACTAAGTTTAGTAAGTGTCGTAATGGTACGACCACGGCTGAGGAATTTGAAGCTACTTAAATTGATATTATGAAAAACTATAATTTAGAAGAAAATAGTGGGGTAGGGGGTAGGAGTGAAAAAATAAAAATTTAAAATTGATAGTATTTTTAAAAAACAAAATTAATTTTTTGGGGGGTTGGGGTGGGTGGGGATGGTTGAAGGGGGGTAGTAGTTTAAAAATAAAATTTTGAAGTTGAAAATATTTTTAAAAAGCAAAATTAATTTTTTGGGGAGGTGGTGGGGTTGAGGGGTGGTCGGTGGTGGGTGGGTGGGGGTCAGAGACCGGGTAAAAAATTAAAATTGAAAATATTTTTAAAAAAAATTGTTGTTTTCCCCCCAAAAAAATGTAATTTGAAATTGGAGAAAAATTTTGAAAAATATTTTCTTTAATTTTTTGAAGGGAAGTCATTTTCCTTAATTTTGAGGAAAATGAGTTGATTTGAAAAACATTTTCCAAAACTTTTGTCCCAACCAAACATGAGAAAATTGAAAAACATTTTTCCTACCAAACACACTCTTAATCTTGTGGCCTTAAATCACGTGAAAAACTTAAAGCAAAATGTTACCAAAAAAAGAAAGAGACATTCTTTTTTAAACAGACCAAAAAGTTAAAAGAGATATTTATTTTTTAAACAGAGGGAATATTATTTTACAATTAAATAATATCTCTATAAAATAATAATATTTTATAATCCACCTATTTTAATTTAGTAATAATTTAGTATAGTGTGTTGTGGTGTATACTCTATTATCGTCTAATTTTATCTCTTAAAATTATTATCCTCAAGTTTTATCTTTTAAAATTATATTGAGTGTATTACTCACTACTGATGCTCTTGTAATCATACAAATTTTTCAATACATCTGATATGATTTTATAAAAAAAAATAGAGAATGTGACATGGGGAGAATAAAATAAGATGTTAAAGTTTGTGTGCGAATAACGTCACATAAAATACTGCTTTTGTATAGAGAAACTCTCTCCTTTTCTGTGGTTCCGTTTCTTTGACCTTTGACTGAATCTCTATCCATTCCTTTATCCGCTTTAACTCCCTCCGCATCGTGCCCTCCACATGCCCCTATTTATACCTTTCTTACCCTCTCTGCAACCCTAAATCTCTCTATGGCAGACAACAAACCACTCATTTCTTCTTCCGGCGACCGGCGCAAACCAAGCCGGTTACAGCGCAGAGCGCCGGCGTCGATACAGGTAGATCGAGCAACCGATTGGAATGTTGCGATACCGCTTCTCTCGCCGCTGATAACTTCTCCGACGTCTCCTGAATCGGACAACTTGAAGGCGGCGATAAATGCTTTCTCCAGCTCGGTTCAAAAGGAAGAGGTGAAGAAAGAGCATACGGAGAAGCCGGTAATGGTGTTTAAGAAGTGGCAGCATCCGGCGTCGCCGTTCTGTTACGAGCCGGCTCCGTTGGTGCCGTTTGTATGTGCAGGAAGCTCCGATAGACGATGAGAATTTATAGATCTGGATCTTAATGTTAGGGTAGATGTTGATACAATCTGATTTGTAATTGGCGATTTGATAAATTGCAAGGGCAAATGTAAGATTTAGTTTTAGTATTTCTGTTAATAATCTCTAGTGATTTAGCCCTTGTTCTGTCTCTACAATCTGTATAATTAACATTACCAATGACAAAAGGATACTCAATTAGTGCTAATCTCACCTTCTCCCTCCAATGAAGTTTAAGAACTTGGCATTAAAGGTAAAAGGTTGATAAACAACTTGGTGTTAAAAGGTAGGGAAAAGTTCTTTTTAATCAGCTGGCTCCACCATCTGAGCCAACCGAAATTAGTTTGGAAAAAAAGATAAATATAATCATGAACTATCGAAAATTATATGTAAATATTTGTATTGAGGAATAAAATTATGTTACCTATCCATATTTAGTTTTTTATTTGAGTGAAAGAGTATATATATCCTACTTTTTCAAAAGCATAATGTTATTTGCATATTACAAAGAATAAGTTATCCTTGATTCGCTAGGGATAATTTATTCATATAAACAGACTAAAAAAACAAAGACATTTCTTTTTCAAACTAAGAAAGTATATATATTTTTTTGTCTCATCATTATTATTTTCAATCCCTAACCCATAAGTGAAAACTAGATCCCATTGGCTTCTCTACTTGATGATTTGATATGTTAACAAACTTTTCAAAGGATAAAAGGCATCCAATGAACTTTAGACTCATCATTTGAAGTCCAATTAAATGAACTAATCAACTCAATATATAAAATTAGATTTTTCGTTAAATTTATGTGTATTTCTATTGTACACTCTTTTTATCGAAACCATAATTTTTTTGCAAATATATGATTTTTGACGAATTTAGTGTAGAAATATCCAGAAATTAAACGATTCGAAGCTTCTAAATACAAAACAAAACTTGATTTTTTTGGTCAAATGAAAATGGTAGGCAACAGTGTATGTAATACATCTCTTAATTTTCTTCCTCGTTGAGTTTCTAGAAAATGCGGAAAGTACATTTGAAATATGAGTGCAAATTTGGTACGGTACACTCAAATAATATTGATAACGACAACACGTATTATTACCAAAAAGTCTATTAGAAAAATTTTGATCAAATTTTTATTATACTTTCACTTTATATGAAATTTACGATGATAAAATTGTGTTTATTATATATATTTTTTTCACAGAGAAGTGAAGGTAACACTTTATTTCTAATTTATAGCAATGGAATTTGAAAACAAGTTCGGAGTATTTCTTTTATCAAATTTTGAAATCGAATGTCAAGTTTAGTTTAAACATTGTATAATTAACACCAATGTTTTTTTTTTTTTTTTTAACTTTAAGAACGGAAGGATTTTATTTATTTATAATATAAAGTTTATTTTTACAAAAGGTTCTCAGCCTTTTCCTTAGCTTGTGGGCCGGGCCAATTCACCCAGTATCAATTATGGCCCATTAAATTTCGGGTTGTGTCAAAAGTGAAAACTAAGTAGATATATGTAGATTTATCCTTATATATAATCAAGTAAATGATGAAATGGAGAGATTAATAACAAATAAAAAAAAAACATTTTGGCACCAGCATACAACGGGATCTTTTTTCAAAAATATAAAGCTTAACACAAAATATTACATCAAATAGCTCTATTTTTTACGTTACACTAATATAGCCCATTTTTGTTTGCAACTGTGCTTATACAACGTTATATACCATTATTGTACATCAACTACTAATATATAAAAGGGAATAAGCACACACGTCGATGTCTAGGTCGACGCGTGTGTTTTTCGTAATTATTTATTAAGTTTGAGGATAATTTAGTCATTTCAGGTTTATCGTGGCTGCTTACAAATTAGGACTCTTATATCATTACACGTGTCACATATATTATTTAAAAAGTAATGTTTAATAATATATTTATAAAATTAATTCATTAACAAAATTGTAAAATTAAAATAAATAAAATAACATATATTGGGCCCGGACTTTTGTACCTAGTAATATACTAAGTGTTGTATAAAAAGGTACATGAAGTGTTTATATAGACTTTTACAATGTTATATAAAATAGGAATTTCATCCTCCACGAAGATAAATGGGAGTGCTATTATCATGAGTTGAAACCCAAGTGAAGTTGCGTGTGAACTATAATATCAAAAGATGAAGAAGGGAGTTGAAGTTTAATATGTAAGAAAGTAAAAAATAATAATTTGACCTTTATAGTCTTAAATTAAAAATTGAAACGAACAATATAATTTATTTTTTAAGAACACACATAATGCTTTTTTATTATTGTTAAAAAAAAATAAAAGCCTCGAATTTGAAGACTTAAAGACCTGAAGTGTTTTCATAGATGAAAACTATCATATCGATGAGTTTTTTCAGAAAGAGACGTTGAAGTGTGTAGTTTGTTTTGTTTCGTTGGTTTATGGTAAGGCTAAGGCATATATCGATGTTTACAAGAAAAATAAATGGGGAAGAAGGAGAATGCATGTAGCGTGTACGTATCTAAATTCATGCATGGGTCTATAATTTTGTCTTTAAGTTTGAGAAAAAAAACAATCAAATGAATGCACACAAAACTGAGGAATGGGCTTACATGCAAAATGCCCATGCCTTGGATATGATGTAAGTTGGAAAATGAGCTTTTTAGCCATATCCAAACATATATAGAACATGCACTACACATGTCTCAACCAAGTTGCTTATCGTGACAAAGTTCAAAAATTACAAAACTAAACTAATAGCTAATATTTAATTCTTATAAACTACGTAATTTTTCAACGAAAGATATGCACGAATGACCCACCAAACGCCTTGGTTTTTCTCTTCTAACAAGATAGAAATTATTCTTGAGTTGAATGAAATTTAAACAGGTCATAATAGATTAAGAAAACAATTGAGTCACATAATTCAACCCAATTTTGTTTGGAATAAAACGGGTTGAATAAAAAAGAATGAAGTAATGAATTATATAACGAGTCAAGACTCGGTCCAACCAATTTACAAAGCTTAATTGCTTTAATTGTTCTTCACATATATTAGTAGCTAATAAATTATTCTTTTATTATAACTTTATCTAACAAATCAAAATATCTTGTCAATTCGAGTTATATAGCTATCTAAGTTTTAATAGATTAAAGATGAATTGGATTTGAATAATGGGGATCCACTATTTTTTTAAAAAAAAAAAAAGTGAACACGAATTTGGATTTGTTTGCTACGAAGGAAAATATTTTTTTTTTGTAAATATTTCTAACTTATTTTCTACTGTTTGGAAAGTAAGTAAAAAAAGGAACTTGGGCGAAAGGAGAGAATACAATAAACATAAAATATCACTTATGAAACTTATTTTCTTTACTTTGCTCTTTAATAAAGTTATTTTCCCCTTAAAAACTATTTTTCCTAAAGAAAACATTCCCCAAAATTTTGTCCAACCAGACATGAAAAAATGTTTTCCCTCCATATCAAACACACTCGAAAGGAAACTAAGTGGATTTAACTCGGTCAAAGATTATAATCAACATATAGAAAAGAAGAGATGATCAGATAGTAAGCATCCTCCACTTACGACCTTAACAATCGAGAAAAAGGTACTAGGGAAGCTCATAATTGTTTAAACAAAAATTTGTTGACATATAGGTATAGTGTACATACATAAATAAAGGGTGCTAAGTGGATTCCCCATGGACACAAGGTAAACACTCAATCTAGAATATCTTTTCTGGTAAGCATTTTAGAAGTATGTTTAGTTTCATCTTATGAAGTATCTTAGTATAACTGTGAATGCATATTCAATATAAGCCTACATTTTAGACCAGCCTTTTGAACATTCTTCACCCAAAATTTTCAATTGGCAATAAATATTCCTGCAAATGCAAATCTAATAGTGCTCCAGAACACTTAGAAATGGAGCTATTCTGGAGTCATTTCTCAACAGTATATACTTTTCAGTTCTAACAACAGATTAGTTAAATATTCTGAGTTGCTAAGCTCAATAACATGTAGAATCGGCAAACCTGGCTCAAATCCTTTAGAGCTGAGGGCTTTTATGAGAGTAGAAAAGACGATATATTTTCTGTACCATTTTGATTTCAAAGATTGTATGTACGTTACATCTGTATGCTGGAATCTTCAGGGGTGGGAAGTGGTCCAAGCAATTTCGTTTGAACATCTAGCATTACGTGGTTGATGAAGCCCTGCCTTATAAACTCCACTCCTATAAGGCACCGTCAACATCAATTACATCATTCTACTTCCCCGTAGCAGAACCCTTTGAAGCTCATCAGCGATACCTGGCAATAGCACTGGTTTACGAATAAGTCCATTCATTCCAATCTGCAGGCATCTTCCAGTAACATTTTCATCAGCAGTCGCAGTTAAACCAACTATCAATGGCCAGTTGTGGCTACCAAACTTCCGAATTCTCATGGTTACTTCGAAGCCATCCAAATCAGGCAGGTGAAGATCCAAAAGGACGATTTGGAATGAGGATACAGCAGGGCTAAGAACACCAATACAGTCACGTCCAGATGAAACTGCAGAAACACTGCATCCCAATTTTTCAAGTAGCTTACTTGTTACCGCTCTATTCACGTCATCATAATCTGCTAACAGAACTTTAACACCTTGGAGGAGTGAGTGTGGATGCGAATGATCAGAAGATTCCCCATATTCAGGAATGCCTATGGCAATTGATGGCCGCAGTTGAAGCCCAAGAACGACAGCCATGCTTTGATCAAAACCTTCTGGATTTGGGATTACCCAGATGTCTCCTTGCATCAACTGTTCATCATATTTGCATACCAGCAAGATGTTAGTGCCTACCCCAAACCACAACTATATGCACTTAAATTATAATCGAAGGGAGAAAAAAGAGAACAAGTACTACGGTACTACCAACTTGTATGAGTGGTTTCAGATTTCATTCCCAAACAAATGGGGATTAAAAGTTCCGCAACAAACAGCTTAAGCAACTTTAGTATCATATTTCTCATTCACAGGGAAAACGACATATTTAATTACATGACAGGCAATCAAGGTCATGAATTGCTTTATCTTCTTTGACATGGAAATTGTAGTAGTTAACGCCATCCAGAAATCACAATTTAAAAGGTCTCATCCAATTGCAGTAGAAATTTAAAAACTAGTCAGGCTTAAATATCATTTTTCTTTTGTAATACTATCATTTTTTCTCTTTTAACCTATAACAGAATGATTTTATCAAAGTTGAGTGTACTATAAACCACAGAAAGAAGGGAATAGAACCAAATGAAACAGTTTTTTGGTTTATAAACTCCAGAATATACATACTCAGATGCTGGTATTAGCAATAGAATACCTGAACCAGCTTTCTGCACACAGTGAAACTCAAGCCTTCATCCATCTCCTTACTGCAGCGTTTTGGCCTGTAATGTGGCAACATGGTCCCCTCTGGCTGAGAATGATTATTGCTTGTTCCAACTTCAAACCTGATATAGGCGTTATCACGAGATGAGTTTGACCTCCTTGTTCTCCATGCTCCACCAATGCCTTCCCTACTTACACTTTCTGGGAGAACCCTAAATGTGAGAAGACCTCCATTGGGGTCCTTCAAAAGATTTCCAACCATATGAAGAATAACTTGAAAAACTCTTCTTTCATCACCGAGAACATGATTTGGCAAAGATTTGTCAACCTCAATGGAAATATTATAACCCCTATAAGCACACAAACACTTGGCAAGACAAGCAGCTTCTTTTATCATGGAATGTAGCTGAAAATATCTCATCTCCAAAGGGAATCTACCGTTGTCCTTTGTTGAAGTATCCATCACATCATCTATTAGGGTTGACACGACATTACTGGTTTTAACCATTGAATCCACAAGAAGCCGCTGCTCATTACCCAATTTCTCATCTTGCAACAAGGAGAGCAGACCCAATATTGAGTGCATGGGTCTTCTCAGACCATGGCTCATAACCATCTGAAATGCATTCCTTGCTTGACTCGCCCTAAGTGCATCCTGCTTTGCTTGTTCCAGAGCTCGGTTTTGCTCTTCCAATGTTTCTCTCATATGCTGAGACTCTTCAAGAATTGCAGCATGGGACAGAGCCACAGCAACCTGATCAGCCACAACCCTGACTATCTCAATTTCCTGGCTGCACCATGATCTACCTTGTTCACTAGGTAGAACCAAAACCAGTATGGCATAACATTCTGGGACAAGTTCAGGAGTTCCACCTTTGAAGTTCGACACTTTAAGCATCGGCATCCTAATTGCAGCCACAGCTCCTGGTTCCCTACTCCCTCCACTACTCGCAACAGCAAGTGGGGAGTCGGCATCAAGTATCTTTACTCCGTCACTCTCCTTAACCTGTATAACATCTGGATCACTTCTCGGGATAGGTAAATTATACGCGCTATTAAAGCTACTGTCTCTCAGCTCATGAATTAGGTTCATCTCAGTTTTATTCTCATTGGGCTTCCAAACAGCACAGTTATGCAAATCCAGCGTCTTTGATAGCTCCACCAGAGTTGTGTAGAGTATTGTATGACGGTCAAGTGACTTTCGAATCTCCTGTGTAAGCATCCGAACATGCCATCCAGCTTCTTTTTGCATCTTTATTAATCCAACTTCTCTACCAAGATCCCAAGTCTTCTTTTTCAGCATAAATTCCCTCACCTTGACTTTAAGCAGCATAGGAAAGAGGGTAATAAGGGTTATAGCCGTGGCGAAGGATACCAGTGCAGTGAGGACTTTAAAAATGGTTAAAGCAAGCATAAGCTGAAACGGGTGTTGGCCATAGTAAGTCCAGAAATTGAGCAAATGAGTCATCCCACACAGAACAATGAATGCAATAAATTGGAAGAGCACCCATTTGAATGGAAAGTTAGAACAACTGACAAAGTAAAGGAGCTCAATTGGGATGGAAAAATACGCAATCGCAATAAAGAGATCACTAATCTTTTGGCACTCTAAGATACTCTCAATGCTCCAAAATCCCTCATCATCACAGTTACATCGCGGGAAACCATTATCAGCAGCCGATAAGGAAACAAAGAAGGACAAAACCAACAAAGCTGATGCTAACGTCCTCAACATTGAGCAAGTCGTCTTCAGCCCATTTACTATATTAAATCATTATTTCAGCACCAACGCTAATCATAAACCTGACAAAATCCAACAAAACCACATATGCATGAAACAAGCAAGTTGTCAATTTCATTTCCAGTTCAACAATTTCTTAGCCAAGAACATGAAAACACCTTTAAATTTAATATAATAGATTAAAAAATGGCATCATGACATCATTACATACAAGAATAGAAACAAATGCATGCACCAACATCCACTTGCAATAATATATAAACATAGAGCACAGTCTCAAAAGACAAAAACTAGTCCAACAAGTTGAAAAAAGAATATTAACTTGCCAAATCAAAAAAAAAAAACTATTTTATTCATCCGGAGTCATAAATCCACTATGCACGTCAACCCATAATCACCAAAATACAAAAAGCAGATCAAGTTAAACCATTAAAATAAACATGAAATTCAAAGTAAAAACCAGAAAAAGAAATTGCAGAGCATAATTACCAGAAGAAAGAATAAATATAGACATCCTCTCTTGGAGAGCAAAACCAATCCAATACTGAGATCTTATGGTTCCCCCACATGCAGATCCCAAGAATAGGCATCATCTTCTTCTTATCCGAAACTCCATTTCCCCTCACATGCATTGGTATCATCAACAAACCCAAATTAACCAAAAACCCAATGCACCCACAACCTGATTAAATAAACCGCCACCACATTGCAACCTGTTTTCAGTTTTTTCCGATCTCCGGCACCAACCCCCACCCCGACCACCACAAAACTAGAGGTGATTAAGGGGCAAATCCGGGTTTTCACTTCATCACTTCCCTTTTTTCAACAACAAAAAAAAAACTCTCAGTATTCTTACTAATGAAACTTCTAATATTCTGAAAAAATTAAAATACGCAAGTGTCTTGTACTAGTATTAGTAGAGAAAAAGAGACTGCCATTACAACCCATATATTTATATATAGAGATATAGAGAGAGAAAGAAGAGGTTTTGTTGTCGCCGTTGTTTGCTGTAGGAAAGAAGAAAATGGAAGCAAAGGAGAAGAATCTAAAGGAGGGGGGGTGGGGGTAGGTGGGGGCCATAGACCTTACATGAAGAGAACTTAGACGCACTTTTGCACAATAAAGTAGTCATTTTTTCCATCTACTAGACTCCATTATTATTATTTTATTTAATTCTTTCAAAATCTATTGCCATCTTTCTCTCTCCATCTCTACATCGATACCGGGGAATAATATATATAGTTTTGACGTATCCACCTAGAGAGAGAGGAATGTAATAGCCCACGTGCCAAATGGACGAAAATGCACGCGCCAACGGTGGCGCGTGTAGAAAATTCATACGAAACAGTATCGCAGACATACTGGTTGGCCGGAGGGGCCAATGGAAACGGGGCAAAAACGGAGGTGAAGCTGAAATTTCGCCGTTTGAGATACAGAGCACCAAAATTTATTTTTATTGTCCAAAAAAATAAAAAATCTCTTAAATTTAACGTGAATTATTAAGTTCATTTTTATATTATTGATTGCTTTGAAAATACCTCCTTAGTTGATTAGATAAATTTATTTATCCTTTCGATTTTACAATATGAGAGAGATGTATTCAATTCTCATTAAATATAATATCAAAGGGGGGGGCGATTGCTTTCTTAATGCCTTCGTGTCCCTCACGTGATCATATCCTACCCTCTGCTCCCTTTCCCTTTCGGGATGAGGAGGCCTATGAGCCGTTAGTGGCTAGAAGAGCTCCGGTTCCTTTCGGAAGCCAGCCAGTCAATTAACAAGTTCCGGGACTTTCACTGCTCATTGGTGAGCGCAAAGGAAGCAAGGCCATGCGCACTAAGGCTCAGAAAGTTACCAACTGACTAAAGACAGAATCCTGAGCGAGCAATAATGTTTTCAACATTGTTCTCCATTTTTTATCAAGAATTTATGTTTCTATCAGAGTTTTAAACGACTTATTATGTCATGTTGAAGATGTATATTTAAATTCAGTCAAAAAAAAAATACTTTTGTAAAATTATCAACAATCCAAAAATAAAAATTACACTAACAATTTATGAAAAATTTAAAGATATTTTAGGTACATTTCTATTTATACTTCCCCATAAGTATTGCACCTAAAATAAACATACCTACTAATGAGTAAAACTTTAATTACAATTAAATGGTACCCACTCGTATTACTCTATTTTCCCCCATTTTGCGCTATTTTCATGCTATATGGGTGGATTCGTTTCGATGAATTTAACTTTTTTGAAAATA
This sequence comes from Solanum lycopersicum, assembly GCF_036512215.1. Lineage (NCBI taxonomy): Eukaryota > Viridiplantae > Streptophyta > Magnoliopsida > Solanales > Solanaceae > Solanum > Solanum lycopersicum. Next base: position 39,142,677 of record NC_090805.1, read on the forward strand.
ATTTGCTTAATTTAATTTTAGGGGTGTTTTTTAAGGAATATAATAAATATTCAATTTATAACAGTTTCACATTTGCAAGATTATGTATTTGAGAATTATAATCTTATCGATAGTAAAGAAAAATCAATATAGTTATAAAAAATTTAATTTTGATTTTTTATAAAATACTTAAAAAAATATAATGGCATAACTTTTTAAGAATAACTGATCAAATCTTCCTATTGAAACCCTTGATTAGAGCTTTGTAACTGCAAGTAAAGAGAGCATTTAATATTTTTGCATTAATTATTTTATATTTTATTTTATAATAAATAAATATAAATTTATTCAAACTTTTTTTAAACTATGTAAAATTATCAAATACCCTATTTGATATGTTAATTTTTATACGAAGCAGCTAAAAGTTACCAAACATATCATTAATTAGGAAAAATGGATCGATAATACCATATCATAAAAATAGTTAATATATATTTTATTACAATAAAAACGATTCATATATTTTTATTATTATAAATATGGCTTATATATATGTCTCTTTTTCATTTAAGGAAAGTGAAAAGAATAACTCTAAATTAACCTTTTTGAAAAAAAAAATCATGTGGAGATGATTATTATAGCAAAGTTTGATTCAACGGCTAATGTATGCTTTAAATATTTGTAATTTTCTATTTACTTATAATTATTTGAGTTTTTTTAATTGTTATTTCAATTTTTTATTTTATCTTTTAGTATAAAAATATGAAAAATAAAAAGACAGAAGTATAGATGTAAAAAGAGAAAAAGAATAAGAAAAAAATAAAAATAAGTTTTATCCAGCTATATTGTAATTTATGTTAAAAGAAAAAAATAAAATTGGGCATCTATGATAACTTTTTACGAAAAATGAGTGAAAAAATAATTTTGACCATCAAAATAAGAAATTCCCAAAATAAATAAATAGATTAAAAGAGATTCACTTCAGTTAGACTGAAACGGTATATTAGAGTCATTTGTGTAATGACAAAACATATATGAGCTTATCTTATAACGAGAGATATATCAATTCTAAATCGTAAAATTGAGGGGCATATCAAGTTCTTTTTCCTATTAGCTAGTTGATAATTTTCTTCCTAATCAGCAATTAAACTATCCTAAAAGATAAAAATCTTAATAGCTTAATTGATTGATTATCTAAATTTTACTTTGTTGATACGAGCTCGATTTCCCTCATTATAATTTTCTCTCCATTTCTCATTTCCCTTTCCCATTTTCTTTTTAAAAAATTGTACAAAATGTATAAGATATATACGTGATTAAGTTTGATTTAATTAATTAATGGACTAATAAATGAATGTCGATTAAAATTTATGGATAATTTTAAAGGCAATTAAATAACGTATCATTTTGATAGAAACGTAAGTATGTGTTAGATTGTATGACATGTATTAGTATATTGATGTGTATAAGTGACACATGTTAGCACACATGATATGTATCGATGTTGATGGTGAGTAAGCAAAGAAACATGCCATACATGCATGAATATTATTTACAAAGAGGAGAAAAGACATAAAAGCACTACTGAAGTTGTTTCGAATTTTAAAAAAATCACTTTAACTTTGCGGACATTCTATTATCCCACAAAAGTATTGAATATCTTTGTAAAAAATCATTTTGATTTATTTTCTCGCCATGTTTGTGAACACATACATGACGCGCGTGAAGGTCCACTTTAATTGTCAAAAATCAATTAAAAAGTGTCACGTTTCAATCATTTTCTTTATTAATTATTTACCTCATCATCTTCCTCAAATTGGTTTACAATTGCCTCAAATGTGTTAAACTTAATTAATGGCAGATCAAATATCATTAACACAAATTTATCTCATCATCTTCCTCAATGATGCTTTAATAATGTGAATTAGAGTTTGAAAAAAATTATTATTGACAAATAGAATCACAAAAAACTATTTATAATAGATGTTTTAACAGAAAATAATTCATTAAATTAACACATCTCAAAAAAATTCAAACTATTAATATCAAGCTCAGATCTCCGTTGATTAATCAAAAGTGAATTGATGAAAATGGCATTACGTGGAGAATTTGATTACGAAGAAAAAGAAGAAAGAAAATGAAGAAAGAGAAAAAAAGGAGGGTTATGAAGAAAAGAAAAGAAGAAAGAGACTAAAGAAAGAGATAAAGAAAGAAGAAGAAAGAGAAAAAAAAAGAAAATGAAGTTGATAAAATAAGAAAAATAAAAATTGATACATGGCAGATTATAATAGGTGCGTGATTGAACTTCTTTTCTTGCAAGTGAGGATAGTTAAAAAATGGGGTATTTACAACACTTTAAAATTGTTTAAGGGGGTAATAGGATGTCCGCAAAGTTAAGGTGTCTTTTTAAAAATTCAAAACAAATTCAGTGGTGATTTTATGTCTTTTCTCTTTACAAGAGTGACAATTGTGTCACATATATGAATGAAATTTGCATGAGTGAGACTTGTCGCACATATATATTGCGCTTGCACAATCATCCTTCTTTTATAGATTGTTTCTGTTAATAAAAAATTACAAGATTACAATTGGAAAAAAATGAAGAAATAAAATCTAGCTTCCAGTTGAAGCGTAAATATCTCGCTTTAAGAAGATTCAAACTGATCACTACAATAAATGTTTTCACAGGTTCAGTGGTCGTCCTCTTCTTTTTTCCCTCCAGGATACAACAACCTAATCACAAAGTTCAACTCAGCAAACTTTGGTCAAAAGTTGAGTCTAAAACTCCACTAAAAACACATCTCTTCAATTAATAAGAACTCTTTTTCTTTTACTAACTTTTATGCATTCTATATTTTCTTGTGTGTACCCCAAAACATACGAAGACCACTACTATTTATAGTTAAGAAAGTCTTCCTAGCAATGAATAGGAAGATGATGGGATAGTTTGTCATGACCAAAGGTAGCCCCTAGGTGTAAGATGACATATAAGACCTAGAGAGGCCCGATACAAGCCACTTACTATTTATCATACAAGATAATATAATAAAATAATTTAAAAGACATTTCGAGTAAAGTGAAAGTCTAAATATCATCTCAAAATACATCTAGTACATATGATTAATCAGGACGCAATCTGTACATCAAGTCTGAAAACTAAAAGTAAAAACAAAAGGGAAATCAAAGCTCGGTCCTCGGGTGATGAGAGTCACCAATCTTCAATCTTCTAAATGAGATCACTAGCCACGAAAGTGTGAATCTATCTGAGGAAATATAGGCAAGAGTATGTGTTAGTACAAATATGTATCAAATATGATAGTTATGCATAATACATTTAAAATCATGCTTAAAAGGAGATATCTTCATGGAATGCTATGACCAAGCCAAAACATGATATATAAAGAGGTTTAGAAAACATAAGTCATAAAACATGGTTAATGCAAATAAACATCATCTTAAAGACATGTGACGTACTCCTTTAAGTAACCTTGATGCATTAATGTGGGACAATTACCTTTCACCGACATGTAAGACCATGGGAGCTACTAACATGGAATCTGGTATCTCCCACATCGATAAGGGGTCTTCTACTTGTCAAGATAAGACGTGAACTTTCTAGCTTACATAGATCACTTGTTATTGTGATCCATCTAGACAATTCTATGTTGGTACATAATTTATGGAACATGGGTAATTACCACTTATCCACTCAGTGTTAAGCATAACTCTCACGGATTATCTATTATTCTTATTCATATTTTCTTTAAGGACTTGAATAATCGTCTCTAGTTCTTACATCATGTTGACATGGGTAATCACCTCTCGTTTTCATTAGAGGTCATGGGCATTCACTGTTTGCCTCATTCTTAGGATGACTCCTTGTCTTTGATTCGTTGTAGGTGAAAAGACCTTTCAACCTTAGAATCTTTTATGCAAGAAGACCTTTCACCTTCATGCATGAAGTAGTAATGTAAGCACCCCTTTCACAACAATTAACCACAATAACAACATATATGCTTTAACCACATTATATCTCTCCTCAATTTCATAAAACATGCATAATTTCATAATTCAACTTTTATGAGGTTGTTTATTTTTATGTTTTTCTTTTCTTTTAAGACACATTTATGTACGTAATGTTGAAATTTGAAATAAGAGTACATTGAGTTTCTTTCAAATTTAGAACTCATGTTATATTTTCATTTGTTTTAGTAATACTGATATGATATTTCACATTACAAGTCTTTTTTTTTATATTAGAATTGATAGATTATCTTTTTGTTAAATATTTTTATAATTTATGATATTATATTTATAGTATTAACTTTTTGTAAACGTGTATGTTTATAGAAATTTTGTACTTTTTATTTTCTATTATAAATTTAATTAATACATACTAATTTAAAATACATAACTCAATTATTTTTTACAATATTTGTTGAGAACCTATGTTTGGAGTTTGTTGATTAATATATTTTCAAAAGATAAAATATATCTAAAATATTTTATTTCCTATCATCTATACAGTCTTATTTGTTTAATATAAACTTTTAGTCTTATGTAAATAATTTTCATTCTTATAGCTTAACACGACCTTAGGATTGCACTTGTGCAACTAAATAGTACTTCACTTTTTTCTAAAATAGAGTTTCATTTTTGTTTATCATTTTTGACATATAAACAAATATCATATTTACACTCAGCATTAAAAACCTTTCCTTCAAATTATTTTACAAGAATTTGTGAGTTGGAAGCGCATTTTTAAAATAAATTTTTTAGAAAAGTGCTTGTAAAAGAACAATTTGTGTTTGACAAATTCATTTTAAAAGTGTTTTTGATAAGCAATTTGTGTTTGACTAATTTTTCTTAAAAATATTTTTAGGGTTAAACTACGAAAAAGGACAAATATCAATGTGTTTTCATATTAAGATTATTATTTTATAGACTATTTTAAATATGTAATACATAAATTTAATTACATTTTAAATTTAATTATTTAAAATATACACATTCAATTTTTCTATACTATTATACATAGATAAATATTGTTGAAAAATAAAGAAAAGATAAACTTTTTTGTTATTTGTTACCTATCTTTTTGGATTCAATCTTAGCGATTGTCCTTTTTTCTTTTCTTTTTTTAATTATAATACTCTATAAAAAAATTAAAAAAAAAGAGGAATTAAATAAAAAAAAAGCCTTCCTTATCATCAATCTATTTGCTCGCGACAAAGATGCAGTGCTAGTATATTTGAGACTTTTAATTAATTGGTTAGTTATAAATAGTTTGATAAATACCTATATCAATAATCATTTTCTTAATGGAGGTACCAAATTAAATATGACAAGTAACAGCGAATAAAAAAAATATACTCATAATCATATATACAAACAAACAGATTAACGTAATTACCAGATCCTATGTTTTTTAAACAAAATGTGATGCACATGGTGAAATGGATTATTTACCCTTTAATAGTTATTTCAAGCATACATTTTTATGGATTATTTACCCTCTCAACTCTAAATCATCACACATTATTTGATTTTTGAAGTAGAAATTTCAATTTATTTATTTTATCATGCATGCACAAGAAAATGAGGATGGAATATTTCACACGTATTCATTTATAAGTGAGTGAATTGATGGAAAATTCAAAAGATGATCTTTTTAATTTAAAATAAATATAGATTATAAATTTATTAATATGTATAAATATAATTTAACATGAATTCATTAATCGATCTTATAACTAAGGATCATCAATCTTAATTAAGTTCACATAATTTACAAGTCTCAAAAGTATTACTTTATGTATCTCATTTTATATGATACTTTTTAACTTAAAACGATATTTAATAAAAAGAAAGTTTTTAAAATTTATGATCTAAAACAATTCTTAGATATTTGTGTAGCTAAAAGAAAAAAAATTAAAATCAAATTATTTCTAATATAATAAAGTGACTTTTTTAGCATAATTTTGTTAACATTCTAATTTTTAAATTAAAGGAAACTCCGTTGTTAAATAAGGTTATATATTTTTACATTTCTTTTTCTTTTAAGACACATTTATGTACGTTATGTTGAAATTTGAAATAAGAGTACATTGAATTTCTTTCAAATTTAGAACTTATGTTATATTTTCATTTGTTTTAGTAATACTAATGTGATATTTCACATTACAAGTATTTTTTTTTAGACTTGATAGATTATCTTTTTGTCAAATATTTTTATAATATATGACATTATATTTATAGTATTAACTTTTTGTAAACGTGTATGTTTATAGAAATTTTGTACTTTTTATTTTCTATTATAAATTTAATTAATACATACTAATTTAAAATACATAACTCAATTATTTTTTACAATATTTGTTGAGAGCCTATGTTTGGAGTTTGTTGATTAATATATTTTCAAAAGATAAAATATATCTAAAATATTTTATTTACTATCATGTACAGTCTCTTATTTGTTTGATGTAAACTTTTAGTCTTATGTAAATAATTTTTATTCTTATAGCTTAATACGACCTTATGATCGCAATTGTGCAACTAAATAGTACTCCATTTGTTCACTTTTATTTGTTACTTTTTCCTAAAATAGAGTTTTATTTATTTATTTGTTATTTTTGACATATCAAAAAGAAAAAACTTTTTAATGTTTACACTCAGTATTAAAAACTTTTTCTTCAAATCATTTTACAAGACTTAGTGAATCTGTAATTTTGAAAGCGCGTTTTTGAAATAAATTTTTCAGAAAAGTGCTTGTAAAAAAATAATTTGTGTTTGACAAATTCATTTTAGAAGTGTTTTTGATAAGCAATTTGTGTTTGATTAATTTTCTTTAAAAAGTATTTTTGAGAGTTAAACTACGAAAAAGGACAAATATCAATGTGTTTTCATATTAAGATTATTATTATATAGAAAGAAACTATTTTAAATATCTAATACATAAATTTACTTACATTTTTAATTTAATTATTTAAAATGTACACATTCAATTTTTCTATCAATATTGTACATAGATAAATATTGTTGAAAAATAAAGAAAATATGAATCTTTTAGTTATTTGTTACCTATTTTTTTGGATTCAATCTTAGCGATTGTCCTTTTTTCTTTTTGTTATAATACTCTATAGAAATTCTTTTAAAATAAAAGACGAATTAAATAAAAAAGCTTTCCTCATCATTAATATATTTGCTCGCGGCAATTGTGATCTCTTAAGAGAACCGATAACTATATCAAAAATGTAGTGCTAGTACATTTGAGACTTCTAATTAATTGATTAGTTATAAATAGTTTGATAAATATCTATATCAATAATCATTTTCTTAATAGAGGTACCAAAATAAAATATGATAATTAACAACAAATAGAAAAAATATACTCATAATCATATATACAAACAAACATATTAACGTAATTATCAGATCCTACGTTTTTTAAACAAAATGTGATGCACATGGTGAAATGGATTATTTACCCTTTAATAGTTATTTCAAGCATACATTTTTATGGATTATTTACCCTCTCAACTCTAAATCATCACACATTATTTAATTTTTGAATTGACTATTCACATGGGGAGTAAAACTAGAAATTTCAATTTATTTATTTTATCATGCATGCAGAAAAAAATGAGGATGGAATATTTCACACGTATTCATTTATAAGTGATAGTGAATTGATGAAAAATTCAAAAGATGATCTTTTTAATTTAAAATAAATATAGATTATAAATTTATTAATATGTATAAATATATATTTAACATGAATTCATTAATCGATCTTATAACTAAGGATCATCAATCATAATTAAGTTCACGTAATTTATAAGTCTCAAAAGTATTACTTTATGTATCTCATTTTATATGATACTTTTTAAACTTAAAACGACAGTTAATAAAAAGGAAGTTTTTAAAATTTATGATCTAAAACAATTCTTAGATATTTGTGTAGCTAAAAGAAAAAAAAATTAAAATTAAATTGTTTCTAATATAATAAAGTGACTTTTCTGAATAAAAAGTTTTTTTTTAAAATGATGTCATATAACACTTTTTTTTTATTAAAAAAAAGAGCATGGGAGAATCACAACCAACTAAAGATGTATGGGACTTCATTAATTTTTTAAACACAATGTATAAGTTAGTTATAACTTATGATATAACTAATCAGAAAGAGAAATTATAATTACACAGCAAATTAAGTTGAACATATATAATATATGCAAGATAATTATGTACATTTGCTGTTTTTTTTATTATTAATTTGTGAGATTAATATGAATATGTTACTATAGTTATAGTTATACGAAATACTTTGCTTAAAAATATTCTAAAATGATTGCATTTCTAAAATGTAAAATTTTTATTTAAATTATTGTAATCGGGAGTTTCAAATTTTTTTCATTACAGTTTTAAAAAAATTAGAACTTTTAAAAGGAAGTACGAAAAACTGATTACATCATCATCGTTGCGGAGATTTTTATTTAAAGCAAAGTACATATCACTACCCAAAGAAATGTTTTAATGAAGTGTCATTAGCCTAATATATACTCTCTTCATTTAAAAAAAGATAACATAGTTTGATTTAGAACGAAGCTTAAGAAAAAAAAGACTTTTTAATCTAATGATTATAAATTAAAGTTATGTCAAATGTATCAAAGTGTCTTTTAATCTTGTGGTGTTAAACATGTCACATGAAAAGTTAAAATCAAATGTTGCAAAAAAAAAGAAAGAACTCATTTTTTCTTAAACAAACTAAAAAAAATATAAAGATAATCTTTTTTAAACGAAATGAATAATATTTTATCAGTCCAATATGTATAATTTCAGTTAATATAGAATATACACGACAACTTAGTAATATATATATATATATATATGGTTTCTATTGCGGTTACTTTTTTACTATTAGAAATTTTGAACAAAGTAATACTAAAATCATTCTTTATGGAGTATATTTAATTTTTTACAATTTTGTATTATTTTTGTTATTACAAGTATTGGGAGTACTTTATTTTACCTTTTCTGTTATTTCTATTTTAGGTTTAGATGACAAATGGTCCACTTATCCCCATGTGTCAAAAGCTAATGGAATCCACACGCCTTTGTTCGTTGTGATTATTTCATACTATTTTAATTATTTTTTAATAATTGATATTTTTATATTTTTTAGTCAAACGATAAAAGTTTTGATTAATATTTTATAGCATATTTTTTTTATCAAATTGATATGTAAAAGTTTGTAATTTATAATATTTTTTTATTAATTTTTAAATATTTAATTATTATTTAAAATATTGAATTAATATTATTTAATTTAATTTTAAAAAAAATAATTAAATTGACTTTTAAAAAACGTAACATGACAATTAAAAATGAATAGAGAGAGTAATAAATTTTTTTCAATAATTTGATCATATCACAATTTATGGGATATTTTCAACCAAAAATTAACTTCATATAAATTTGAAACGTTATTGATATTTGTGTAAATTTTGTAATTATTTTAACGAATAAATCGACAAGCGATGAAGAACTATACTTAAAATGGACATTTTAGTGGCCCATCATATCAAATTTTCGAGAAAGAAAAATGAGGCGATTTACAAAAAATTTAAATTATTTATAACCCATTTTAAATTAAAACATTATATTATATTTCCAAAATTCAATTTGAACATAATATGATAATTTACGGTTACATAAATATTGAATCCGTACGCATCATGATTATTCCGTCACTAAGTAACGATATAAATATGAGGTAAGGTTCATGCACTTAGAAAATTGTGGGAAAACGTCTCTTTCATAACTCATAAGTCAATTATTTTGGCTATAATATATACTTTCCTCCGTCTTTAATTATTTATTTATTTTTAATTATTTATTAATTTTGATAAATTAAAAAAAATATTTTTTTATTTATTATATTCTCAATTAAATAAAAAATTATATTGAAAAATATAAAAAAATTTATTCACTTCATAATTAATATAGATAAAATAATAAATTTATTATATCATTAATTATTTTCAAAATAAATATATCAATTCAAAAATGGACAACTAAAAAGAAACGGAGAAAATCTTATAATGTTAGAGACAAAGCAAGGACACAACACAACAATTGTTTGTTCTTTGATGTTGAAAGCGTTAGTTAATCAATCAGGTGGAATTTACAAAATCTATGGGCTTAAGTAATATTACATTAAATGAATCTGTTTACTACTTTCAAGGAATTAAGCCAAAATTGACTTTTTATTTAACTTCTACTTTCTTCGATAATTTTTAATTTATTCTGTTAAATGATGTTTAATATTAAGTCTTGAAAAATAATTTAAAGAAAGAGTATTTAATATTGAAGATAAACATGAAAAAGTATAATTTTTTTTTATATATTAAAAAATAATAAATAAAAATGAACAAAGAGAAAGGTGAGTAATTTGAATTTGTCTTTCTTCTTTTGTATACCATTAATTAATTAACACACTTAAAAAATGAGAAAGGTGGTGACATCACCCTTTATGTTAGATAAAAAATGGAAAAGGGTCTGATATGCCCCTCAATTTTGTTATTTGGAGCTGATATATCTATCGTTATGAAAGCGGCTCATATATGCCCTTATCGTTATATTTATGACTCACATTTACCCCTTCCATTAGAAAATGAGCTCACATTTATCCTTCATTTAATGGAAGTTAAAAAATTAATTTAAATTTATACCTTTTACTTTTAATTTTTTTAAAAAAATATTTAGGGTTATATACAATTTTTCTATCAAAGTTCAAGGTATATTTTAAATTTTATCATACATAAATTATTTTTTGACTTCTTTATTATAATTATTTGAGTTACTTATTCTTATATTATTTTTTTTCTTTCATTCCTTAGTTTAAAGAAAATAAATTTAAACTAATTTTATTTGCCTATATTGTAATTTGATTTTTTGTATTTGAAGAAAAAAATTGTTCATTTACAATAAGTTTTTTAAGAATATTAGTTAAATATAAATAAATTTGAGTATCAAAATAATAATTCTAAATTAATCATTGAAACAAAAAAAAATCAAAAAATCAATAATATGTTTAACGAGGTTTAAATTTACTCATATGGGATTATATTTTTTAGAAAAGAATAATAAAAAATTAGACTAAAATTAACTTTTTATTCATTTTCGTTAGAGGAAAAGGGTATATGTGAGTCATTTATTTATAAGTAGAGGGATATATATGAGTCACTTTCATAACAAAGAATATATCAACTTTAAATGATAAAGTTGAGGGGCATATCAGACCCTTTTCCCTCGATAAAAAAATTGGTAAATCATATTATTATGAGAATTCTGCTTTTTCATTTTTGTTTTCTTAAAGGATAAAAAGAAGATAGGAGATGAAAGGAACTTATCATCATGATATTGTATTTTGAAACAAAAATTGAAAGTGATTGACCTTTCATCTTATCACAAGCAAACTTTGATACGACTAGCAAAACTCGACGATAAAATATATATTAGTTTTGTTATATAAAAGTTAATCATATTGTACTATTTTTTTAACCATAAATCGACCAGATATAAGTAAAACTTTATATAGTACTATAACTTAAGTTCTTCAACATATAGTTTTTCTAAATGAATCATTTTTTCTATGACATGACAAAATTATGGAAAAATTGAGGAAGAATTTTCAAAAAAGTTGATGAGTTGTTTTAATATTAGTGGACTAAAGACTAAAGATAGTGTGTTGCAAATTCAATGGCCTGAAATACAATTACACAAATTTTTTTTTGTAGACATATGACATTATTAGGGCATAAAAATAAAGTCAAGATTCATAAAAGACCCTTCCCTTTTTCTTTTTTTTTACAAAAATAATTTTAAAGTCATGTATTCCATTACATGTATATATGAAGTTTTTAACAGACGTTTGGTGTTATGGGTCCCTAATAATTGCACATAAGGGCCATTCCCACAACATGTTATTTTGGAACACTCCATGTGTCACTGGACTTATTGGTTTTGTCTTAAAAAAATTACCTCCTTACGTTTATCTATTGGCTCTAAAAAGAACTTGATCGTTATTTTCTAGAATAAAAATATACGAGGCACTTCTCTATGTTACAAACCGTGCTTACTCTACTTATTATGAAGTCATTTTTATGAAGCTACTCTTTAATCATTATACTTAATATTTCAGAGTTTCACGGAGTAAATCAATGTATAAAAAAAAACAAAAATGATATGTCTTTTTTTGGTTTTGATCTATGTGAATGTATTTAATATTTAAGTTGAGTACAAAATTTTAGAATGAATTTTTTTTTTTACTTGTTTTAATAAGAAAAATTACTTTCATTGTTGGGTAGTTAAGACTTGATCCAACACCTTGTATAAATTAATAAAATTGAATTAAAATCTAGATAGAAAGCACATGTATGCACAAGGTGTAAAATGCCTAACTCTTCCAAATATTTAAGACACAGGCCCATTGTGATACATCCACTTATCCAAGAAAAAATTAGGTCTTGTTAAATGTTTAACTACACAAAGATTACAACCAAAACCCTCTTAACATTAGATGAGGGTGGGACTCTAATGTCCACCATTTTACAAAAAGTTCATTTGTGGTTTTAAATAGAGGTAAGACATATTATCCCTCTTCAACTATGACACTTTTCTTTTTAGAATAAAAAGATAGATAACTTTGCGGGATGCTAATACTTCTTTGTATAGTTTCAAAATAATATAAAAATAGCCTTTTTTCGTTCAACCTCAGTTATTAATAAAAAGCGAAGAATTGAACCAACCAAAGTTGTTTGTTAAAGGCTTGAAAGTAGGGGTGTGCAAAAATCGAACCGACGAATAAATCGAACTGATAAAATGTTATTGGGTTATTGGATTTTTAATGGGTTTAGAAAAAATAATTTTTGGGTTATTGGGTCGGTTTCGGTTTATCCTATTGGGTTATTGGGTAAACCGATAACCCAATAAGACGATATTCATTTACTACTTTACCCTTCCTCAATATTAAATATACATAATTTAATACATAAACAGATTCAGTATTAGCTTTTCAGGCTATGTGATTTTTTGGTTAGGAAATTGGTGAGAACTTTGTTGATTATCTGGTGGATCAAACAACTGTTCAAGATTGTCTCGTTGAAAATATTTTATTTTAGTTTTAATTTTAGTTCGTAATTGTAGGCGATAGCTTTTGCAAGTTTGTGAATATTAGTAATTTGATCAGCATTCAAAGTTTTCTATTATGTTTTGGCGGTAAGTTGGTAACATGTAATTATAACATACGTACTATTATATATTATTTGATTGACATTTTCTTATTGGGTTAACCGAAACCAAACCGATAACATTAAAAACCGATAAATCGATAAAAAAATTCTTATTGATTTGTTATTGGGTTAGCATATTTTAAAATCGACAAACCGAATCGATTATATGTAAAACCAAACCGAACCGACCGCTGCACACCCCTACTTGAAAGTAGTATTTGCCTTTATTGACCAAGTACAAAATGTTTTTTTTTCTTTCTGAAAAGGCCTAATTATGTTACTAGCATGTGTTACAACGATGGTCCTAATAGTCGCCTAACAACCTCCAATGGTCATGCAAAGTGGCCATACTAATAGTTTTCTAAAAGTTGATGGGACAAGTTGTTTTGACATCGCCATTTAATATGTATTTATCAACTTTTAGAAAAAATGTTAACAATTACATACGAGTGAAATTTATATTATTAGAAGTTGTCTCGAAATAATAACTACATGTAATGGCAGAGGCAAAAATTTCAATAAGGAAGTTCAATATTCGTAAAAATAGACATACGAAGTAGTCAAAGGAGATTTCACATCTACTATATATATACATAAAATATTATTTTAACCATGTATAAATAATATAATTTTCCGTCGAAGGGAGTTCTTGTACCAAGGTGGCTCTGCCCCTGACTACACGTAAAAAAAAAGATAAAAATTAGAACGGAATAAGTTATGTGATAGGCGTCAAAATTGAATATCGACGCACTTTATCCTAATTTGAATTGTAACAACATTAACATATTTGGGCCCTCTTTATGTTCAACTATAAGCAAAACTTCATATTGCGAGGGCTTTACTAACTTTGACCATAAATTCCAATTCATGGTTGCTAAAATCTATACATCACTTGCATTATATTATGTACCACTTGAGTGTAACATTTCAATCCCACAAAAACTTTTCCTTCTTTCACTTTTCAAGTGCTTATCCCATTAGATCCGAGATTTAAATTTTTTGATTCTTTGTAGTAGCTATATGCGATAATAATTAGGTTTATAAAGAATATTCAAAAAAATTCTTTATACGAGCGGTCAAATGCGCAGCTTTTTTATACTTCTTGGGGCTCGTTGATGAAATATGAGTCTGGAATTAAAAGGGCAACAAAATTTTTTGAAAATTTCAAAAGGACAATTAAATATTTTTCAAAATCAAAAGACAATAAATTTTAATGACGTTTAAATCAGGGTTTCGACTGCGAGGAGCGCAAAAATCCATATGCCTTACAAGGTTATGACAACTTTTAGCTAGCCTTACAAGGCGCATCTACCCAACCCCATACAAAAATTAAATATTTTTTTGAAAATATTTTGAATTTTAAAAAATTTTATTTTTATGCCACATCCCCCCATCCCCGCCCCACCTTCGCAGCCTGTTTAATTATTTTTTTTTGAAAAAAATCTTCCTTGATCAAATCTCAAGAAAATAAGTTTAAAATACACTTGTTTTCTAAGAAAATATTTTTTCCAAAAATATTTTTCATAAAAATTTTATACTTACCAAACGCACCCATAGTTTATTTTCAACTGTTCCATATAAGGTCATTTGATTGCATGATTTACGTTTCAATGAATTAATTTTTCAATTTTTGTCCTAAAAATTGAATTTATGCTTAGCAGGGCATACGTTCTTTTAAGTATGTGAGTACAATTTGTGAAAATTGTGGTGTAAAGATATAAACTTATGTCTGGTAAAAAAAAAATTATGAAAATGCATCAAAACTGTCATCATGAGAAAAAATACTTTAATTTAAGTGCGTGAATACTACATTATGCAATCCTACAATAGTATACATCTACAAAAATTAAAGTGTATTTTTGAGTTTTGATGGTCACAGGTTGAGATTACTGAAAAGTGAGCATATGTGAAATAAAATTATTGAGTACTATTAGTATTTTATCTGGTACAATTTATATAATTTACCTATAACTTTTCTAAGTATTAGTGATATATAATTAATACATGACAAATCATGATATATTTTAATAATAAATGCATTAGCATAAAATTCTAGGACCTCTATCACGGGAGATGCTAGGAATGGGGAAAATTAGAGAATGACTAAATTTTGTAGGGCTGGTTTGAAAGGATAATCTGGTATTAGTTTTGATATAATTGGGTGTAATTACACTGTCTGTCTAGTTTGGTTGGACAGATAATTACTTGGTCAACAGGTAATTGGTGTAATTGGCAGGAATAATTACACTCTCCAATTCATAGCCAGAGGCTGTGAACTATTGATAATTACTTGGTGTAATTACTAACTGATTAAATTTTAATTTCTATTTTTATTTTTTTTGTTTTAATTTTTTTACTTTTATTATTTTAAGTTCTTTTTTTTATTATTTAACAATTTCTTAAAGTTTATTTTTTATTTTATATTATTATATTTTATTTTCTTTCTATTTTTAACCTTACCTTATGTGATTTTATGTAATTTTTCGTATTATCTATTTCTTTATGCCAAGCTTATTTTTTTTCTAATTTTCAATGTTAAGTAAGGTTATAGACTTACATTTTTTAAAAAAAATAAATAATATTTATGTATGCTATGTTGAAATTTGCAAGAGTATTATATTAAATTTTTGTTTTGAATTTATAACTTATGTTATATTTTCAGTTTTATTTGTTTTTGTAATATTGAATTCATATTGCATGTCATTTTTTATTAGACTTGATAGATTATCAAACATGCATTTAACATGTTAATTGGAAACTTAATACTTTTATTTTTTATGATCAATTCGATTAAAAAATATATTAAATTGAATATAAGTCAATTACTTTTTCATAATAATAGTTAAGAAAATATGTTTATTAATTAATATTCCAAAAATAATATATATATATATATATTAAATATTTAATTTAATATCATTTATGTAGTTTCTTATTTGTCTAGTATAACTTTTAAATAATTAATTTTTATTTTTAAAATTTTGATATAATATTATGATTGCAATCATGCATCCAAACAAAAACATATGTAATTATATTGTTGCATCCAAATAGGTCATGTGTAACTACAGTTTAATTAAACTATGGGAGCCAAACATGTTAGTATAATTACTAGACAATGTAGTTACTAAATTGGTAATTACTATCCTAATAATTACATCAATTCCAGTCACTTCCAAAAGAATATCCTTTTCTTTTGATTTTGATGCCTAATATCCTTCCTAGATCATCTGTGGACGTTCTTTTGTGCTTGATCTTACCACATGTTATGACATGATTTGTCATTTATTTTAGGGAAAATACGTAAATAAATAAATTTATATTATTTAATTATTCATCATAACTATACTTTGCTATAATTATCACTCGCGACTAACATTATACATTAATTACGTAGGCTGACTTTGAGTTTGTATAATTAGTCATGTTTGTATCTGTATAATTCGCCATGATATACAAATAAATATGTATAATATACAATTTTAGCCTATATACATATACAATTCACCTCTCTCCCACTCTCTGCCCTCTCTCGCTCTCCTCTCTCCTCCCTCTCTCAATCTCGCTCGCCTCTCTCCTCCCTCTTCCAATCTCGCTTGCCATTTATACAAATGTAATGTATAATATATAGTTATATACAATTATATATATATACAATTCACCTCTCTCCCATACTATGCCCTCTCTCGCTCGCCTCTCTCCTCTCTCTCCCAGTCTCGCTCGCCTCTCTCCTCCCTCTCCCAATCTCTCTTGCCATATAAACAATTACATATGTATAATATACAATAATTCAAACTATAGATATGAAGAGTAACTAATTATTTTTAAGTGGCTATATGCGAAAGTTTTCCTTTATTATAAGTATTTTTTTGGCTTAAGTCATCTCTAGCCACTTAAAGTTGTCCACATATTTCATTAATACACCTTATCTTAAGCTTTGTTCCAATTGAATACCTTTTTTAGTTTAAAAGAATACCGATTGAACATATTTGATAATCAATTAAAAACAAAGATAGTGTGTTATACACTCACGGCTAACGTGACATAATAGTTAATCAAAAAGAGACATATGACACTGGGCCCATAAAAAACAGCTAAACATAAATTAAAAAATAAAATAAACAAAAACTATTTTTTCAATAAAAAATTTTTTTTTAGAAAAAAAACAAAATCTTTCTTTCCCTTTTTCTTCTTCTTCTTCCCATAAAACAACCCACAAACCCATGCCCGTTCCCATTTTCTTTATCAGAAGAGGCAAATCGAAGCACATTCCAATAATCATTTTCACTTCGTTTTTTTCCTTTCAATTTTAAATTATATGAATTTTTTTCCCACCCATCCACCTACCCATCTCCTTGATTTTATTCAACATTGTAATTGGTATTTTACCCAATCTCACTACTTTCTTAAACATCAATTTAAATTTTTTGATACTTTTTTTCTTCTATGTTGTTAGTTCTGAAGAATTAAATTTTTTTTAACGATTTTGAAAAACTAATTTCAGATCAGTTGGAAAAAATGGATCATCAAAATTATTTTTAATGCAATTTGATTCAATTTTTTACGACAATAAATTTAGATATTGATGTTGTCATTGGTGGATGGTGAAAGAAAGGAAAGAAAACGATGACTTGAAAAATTAAAGGGGATGAAGATGATCGAAGAAAGAATGACGATGGAGGAAAGTTAGTGGCAATGGTGGTTGAGTTGAGTCAAAGAAGAAGAGGAGATGATACTTCAATTATTTTTAATTTTTTTTAAGTAAATGATTTATGTCACTCTCTTTTGGGTGTATGTATATTACAGACATGCTGCCACGTTAGCAAAAAATATTTAATAAGTACGAAAAATATTGTAGTATAGGTGTTCAATAGGTAAACGGTCGAATTGGGGTGACTAAGGGCCCGTTTGGATGGGCTTAATAAAAGCAGCTTTAAAAAAGTACTTTTGAAAGTGCTGAAACTTATTTTTAAAATAAGCAGTTATGCGTTTGGATAAAAGTGCTGAAATTGTTATGCCAAACGTGAAAAGGGAAAAATAGAAGAAAGAGATGTTAGGGTTAACTTAAAACAGCTTATAAGCTAAAAAAAAAAAGCACCCCTACCCCAGCTTTTAACTTTTGGCTTAAAATAAGTTTTTTTTTTAACTTAATATAAGCTATTTTGAGTATTGTCAAACAGTTAAATAAGTCAAAAACCAGCTTTTAAGTCAGTTTGACCAGCTTTTAAGCTGAGCCAAACAGGCTCTAAATGAAATATGAAGACAACTTTAAGGGGCCGTGTATGACTTAGGCCTACTTTTTTTATGAAACTTATAAAGTTGGAGAGGAAGATGAAGTTATGTTTGATTATACTTTTTGTACAGAATATTTAAGACGATATTCATGATGAAAAATTATATTTAAATACAACTTCAAAAGTGGAAAATAAATTGAAAACAAACCATAAACTATTTTCCAAATTTGAGATGGAACTTCAAATTGAATTTAAAATTTTTCATATTTGAGAAAGGACTTCAATTATATTGTATATGGGGCATTAAAATAACATAAAATACTAGTATAGCTTCTGGACATATGGAATTGTCATTCAACATTAAATTAACAACTTTTAAGGAAATGTCAAAGTACAATAGCATTAGTATTATTGTTTGGTCCTCATGTGAGCTACATGAAATTTTGAAATGGCAGAGAGAGACATGCATTAAAGGTATCAATTTGTTCATACTTTAGGAAAACTTGTAATAATCCACTTGCCAATTGCCATTACACTGTGTCACAATGTCAGTCTCCTACAATGCAACAAACCAATAACACCCTAGCTAGAGGGTAAAATAAGAATTTTATAGTTATATTATTCGCAAATATAGAATAATATATTCTTTTGGTGACAAATTGAAAATAAATATATTTATAAATTGAGACAGAGAAAATACTTGTATTGTGATAAAATAATCACCAGAGTGTATATCTAGCTAGTCAAATTTTAGTACCTATCGGTTATCATTAAATGAATTAATGGAAAAATTAGCGGTGATAGATTTTCTTTTATTGATAATATTTATTGCTACAGAAACATTTAGCGATCAATTGATCGTTAATATCATTACATTCATTATCAAGAATCACCTTTAGCGATATTTATATGAAACGTTAGTTATTTGTAACCAAATATATTATAACATGAATTATATTATCAGAGTTCGGAGTCTAAAGGGCAAAAAAAATTAACAAAAATTTTAAAACAGTATATCAAAAAAATTTCAAACCAAAACGATAAATCGTTACGTTAGTAGCGATTTAGTTTTACGCCGTTAAATGAAAATCATTCTTCCTATAGCTTTTTTGCATAAAGGCAAATCGCTGCAGGGCAGCGTTTTTGCATTAATTTTTTTTTAAAAAAAAAATTTGAATTCCCTGCCTTGGCAACGGTTTTCTCAAGAAATGGTTTTCTTTTACGTTTTTTTAAAGGCAAATCGCTGTAGAGGCAACGTTTTTGCATTTAATTTTTTTAAGTTGGTCATACTTATAAAAATAATAATATGAATATATTGCATATTAAAAAAAATAATAATTAAAAAAATATTACTTTATTTACCTATCAGTTTGGCTTCGATAAAAAAAAATCAAGTGTTTAAAAGCATTGCTAGACTTTCCCATATTGTAATATGGCACACTTCAATTCAAATAATGATTATAAATATATAAGTCAATTTTTTAAAAAACATAAAAAAAAAAACAAAAACAAATGTAAATGCAAAAAAACATTTCTTGAGAAGAAACGTAAAAAAACATTCGTGTGTTTTAAAAATGTAAAATGCAAAAAAACATTTGCCTTTACAAAAAGGTTAAAAAAAACATTTCTTGAGAAAAACGCTGCCAAGGCAGCGAATTCAGGAAAAAGAATATAAACAATTAAATGTAAAAATGCTGCTCCTTCAGCGATTTGCCTTTAAAAAAAATTTCATGCAAAACCGCTATAGGAAGAGCGATTTTCAGTTAATGGCGTCAAACTTTATCGTTTTGGTTTGAATTTGTTTTGATATATTCTTTTAAAATTTTTGACACTATCTAACAAAAGAATGAAAGTTATCCACTTACGAATACTTAAAGAATATTTTCTGCTAAAAATAATATTTTAAATATGTAATTTAAATTTAAGGTATAGTTAAAGAATGTTTTATGCTAAAATTGATACTTTAAAAATGTAATTTATGTTTGAAATATTATTAAAGAATGTTTTTTTGATTAAAAACTCCACTTTGTTTCCAACAAAGTAAACAACTTTTTTTTTTGTGGTGATGATACATGATATATTCAAACAAATAAAGTAGTGGTACTTCATGTGAATTCACTTTCCTTATAAATGCAACATTTTCCCATGTGCACCCCATGCACTTGTAAATGCTTGCAAGGTCATGAAAATGAAAATTATGTCTTTTCCAACAATGTAATATTCTACTTATAATAAAACATTAGCATAAATTTAAGTAGCAGTGTGGATCCACTTGATGCTTGTTGGTCAAAATTTATATCTAATATAGATTGTTTTAACATAAAAATAATAATAATATGTGTGTAACAAAGATGGTTTTAACATAATTAAGAAAAACAAGTTATAGCTAACGACTATAATGAGCAACTAAATTAATTTTGAGTTTTTATTTTTTGCTTCCTTCCTAGTGTTCGGAGCTCATAGTAGAGCTTCAATTGAATTCACATTGCGCAATAAGATTTTTTTAATATCAAAAATTTAAATTTGAGACTTTTAATTTAAAATGAAACAATCACATCACTCTACCTCATCTCGGTAAATTAATTTAGAGTTACTTTTTAGTGACAATACGTACTAATGATAAAATGCAAAAAGGATAGGAAAAAAAAAAAAAGAGCTAAGCACAACAGACTAACTAATAAAGTGAAGAAACTGAAATTACCTTTGACTGATTAATTATATTACTTGCCATAGCTAATTAATTACATGGAGATGAATAGAATCTAAGAAGACAAAAAAATAAAAATAAATTAGCGAGTACATTACATAGCTGTAAAAATTTGGTTGGTTGGGTAACGCCAAAAACTTGCCTATAGCAAAACCCACAAAGGAGGTTGAAGTTAAGTAATCCGGATCGGAGTCATGATCAAACATGAGAAAGACTTACAAGTTAAAGAAATATAATTGCATGATCAAACATGAGACAGACTTATAAGTTTAAGAAATATAGTCGCACCCTTCTTACGCGCTTGATCCTAACATGGTCTAGCTAAGTGTATCCTAGTCGAAGTTCCAGATCCAATTCTTGCTTGGATTCAGTAAACAAGCCAATTTGCAAGTCCAATCTCACAAATTCTTTGTCTCGCATGCATAAAGAGTCTTTGGTAGTAGTACTACTTTTCAAGTTTGGAATTGCAACACATTTCCTCATGATTTCATGAGAATTAGCACCACCATGACTACAATGAGAGAGTTTTCTTGAAGAAGAAGGTGATGGCGGCGGTGACGTTGACGACGGTGGAATATTAGGGTTAGGGTTAGTTTTGAGATTTAGAAGAGAACACCTAGGTTTATCATTTGTTGTTGGTGGTGGTGAGTGGTGTCTCATCATGAGGAACTTGGCCCTATCTCTTCTATGAACATTCATATGTCCACCAAGTGCTTGAGCTGATTTGAATCCCCTTTTACAAAAACTACATGTGTAACATCTTGGAGGCCAACTACACATTATTAACCCATCATCTTCATTTCCATAATCTTCAACATTGTTGTTTTTACTCAACATTTTCATGTGTCTTTCCATGAGGAAGCTTTGATGTTTCAAATCCTTAATTAGAGACCTTAGTATTAGGTTATGATGATGATATACATATATATATAGAGAGAGAGAGAGAGAAGAGAGCTTAGACTTGGGATGTGTGTTTTCAGAAGAAAAGATGATAGTGGGGGTAGGATAGTGGGAAGGTCATGTTGAGTTGGGGGGGGGGGGGAGAGTGTTATACAATGTGGCCATGAAAATACTACTTAGAACTTAGAAGAATAAAAATATTAAGAGAGTATTTATATTAGGAGAAAAACTCAATATTTGCTCATAAATTACTTAATATGGAAGCTTTGTTCTCCAAGGTCATGCAACTTTCTCTAGATCTTCTCATCTTTTATTTATGATTATATATGATATTTGATACCTACTTATCAACTATATATTTTATATTCGTCTCGTATAATTTATTAAAAAAATAAATAATTATATTCATGATTTTTTTCATTCACAAAATTCGAATCTGAACTCTCTATTTTTTATGATACACAAACTTTTTATCAAATGACTCATCCTTCATGCAACTAAAGCATAAAGCTGAATTTATTCTTCTAATATCAGGAAATTAATGATACATGCCATGATGTTTTGGCTCTATTTACTTTATTACTCCTATTATTTAGATACAAAAACCTTAATATGTATTAATATATGTCCTTGCATGTTAAAAAAAATTATTTGAAAATATAGTATTTAAATCTTTCGATATTATTTATTCAGATATATTCTATTGGGATCCGGCTCCTCTTCATTTCTCTTCTCTCCATTTTTCCCAAGTTCCTATTTGGATTAATGACACATGTCATATGTTAAAATAAATGGTTAAGATTTAATTTTTCAAAATAAACCTCTAACCATGATTTAGTTAATAAATATATTATATATCAAGTATTAAAATTATTATAATCTCACGATCTTAGCAACTGTCCATATTATTTATGTAAAAAAAATTTCTTCCTATTATTTATTTTTAGTAGGATCTTTTTTTTTTCTTTTATATAATATTTTTATTGTAATCTTTTTGTTAAAGGTATATTGGTCCGTGATTAATAAATTACCTAGAGATAATCAAACCATTTTGACAAACTAATTTTAATTTCATAATAAGATTAAGAATATAATGATACCAGTACATACGGTAAGTTAATTATAGTTTTCATACTTCTATTAGTTAATTATTCTTCTAATTAGATAAAAAAATATTATATAAAAGAAAAATAAAACAAATCCTACATAAAAAGAAATAATAGTAAAAGAACTTTTTTTACCTATATTTATGGACAAAATAATATGTTGCTAAAATTGTGAAATTATAATAATTTTGATACTTGATATATAATATATTTATTAACTAAATCATGATTAGAGATTTACTTTGAAAAATTAAATCTTAACCATTTATTTTAACCTACGACATGTTCATGTGACATTTATTTTTTACGATTATTATTTTTTGTTGTTTGCTAGTTGGAAGTAAATGCAAGTAATAATGATGAGTAATAAGATAGGTCAAATCACCCTTAGATTTAAAATTCCAAAGTAAATAATATAAATGAAAGATAGATTTTGTTTCCATTTTATTTCAATAGAGAAAGAGACTGTTTCAGAACTATCCAAAGAATACAAAAGATTGTACCATGTTTAGCTTTAGATTTAGTGAGGAACTGCTGGCCAATTGATGGACACAACACAGCAAACCCACTCATCCCCATGTATTGCACTGAAGTGCTAATAAATAGTCCGACAGTCATAATTTATGTGATATCGTTTGACTTAATATGAAATTTAAAAAAAAAAGAACTTTTGAAATTTTAATTAAAAACAAGATATATGTATTTATATGACTATAAAAAAATTAATGATATAGACTGTATTTCATACATTCTAACTAATTTCATGAGATATCTGTCATCTGATTTATCGATAATAAATATAAAATAACTCTATCTACTAATAGTAGGACAAAGAAAATATATATTTTAACAAAAAAAATGTGTTATATGAACTGAGACTTAGTTACTATTTTTATATGTGAAAAAAAAATATGGAGAAAAAAGGTAGATCTTATTAAAAAGGAAGACATGCATATGCTTGTGATTCCATCTATAAATGAAGGGAGATTTTATATTTAATTTATACCTATTGAATTTAGTTGAAACTACATGTATTTCTCATTTTATCTCAAATTATTTTTTCTAATTTTTAGTGATAGTTATTTTAAACTATTTGTCATTTTATCAAAAAAAAAATTAAATTTACGTATCTATAATAGTACTTTCTCGCATATTACCAACACTTCAAGATATATGGCATATACATAAATTTTGTTTTAAATTATTTATCGCAATTTTAATAATTATTATTTTATAAGTTTAAGATCAAATTAATTACTTTTTTACTGATCTACGTACCTTTAATAGTACTTTCTTGCATATTACATACACTTCAAGATATATGTCACATAGATAAAATTAACATTCAACGAAGAAAAATTTTCTAATTAATACTTCATTTTAAGGAGAAAATAAAATAAAAATTTGACAAATAACTTGAGACCACGAAAATATAAAACAAATGACTATTCATATATCATATTTTCATCCCTGCAAAAGTAGGAAAACTCCACTTTTACAAATAAATTACAATTTTAGCAAGGAGGCAAAACTTTTTTTTTCCTAAAAAAAATGAATTATTAATTTATATTCTGATGGTATAGCTTATACGATATTTTGATTGATAATTTTATAATCTACCTAACTAATAGATATACTAAGTTACGAAGAAATTCAATTATAGAGAGTGAGGAGTATTGTTCTCTATAAAAGAAGGATTTGGAAATTCATTTATTACAAAAGCTTTTCATTCAATATTCATATTTGTATAATGCTATAATGCATAGTTATCAAGAATGATTATCCAAAAACATCATTTTGGTCAACTTCATTAAAACAATAGAGATGCAATTTGCTACAACAACATATAAATATAATATGATAATTGTAAAAAAAAAAATTACACTAGCCATATATATAACTTAAAATAACTCATTATCAAATAATGAACTTAAATTCAAACTCTTAAGTATATGTTCAACACCATTAAGGATTCTCTTTTGCTTTGTAGTAGCTTCTTTTAAATAAATATTATGCCTTCAAATTTTTTGATCTTGACTGATATTTATGTCTTCTAACTTTTTGTATGTAAACATTTAAATTTGTATAAAATTGAATAAATAGACATGTAATATACATGTAGAACACATATGTCTAGTTATTCCACTTTTACGCGGATGAAGTCAAGTTAATGATACTTCTAGAGTTAATTGTGAATTTTTGACAAATCTTCAAGTCTTTATCGTAACAACATGCACATTGCAATTTAGCTTAAAATGCTTTAGTTTCAAGCCATGAAATTACAAGACACACAGAATCCAATCGAGTGGTAGCAATGTCTCAACATTGACAACACGTAAGTATGTCTCAAAACCGAACAACCAAGCCAAATCTTTTGTTGGGTTTTAAAGGTGTGAATAGAAAATGAAGGGTTGTGACTCTTTTTTGAAAGGTCGTGACTTTGCCCAAGTATTGTCATATTTCACATTTTTCCTGATCTACATCTGAATATCTAGTTAGATACAGTTGAAAATTCACATGCCCAATTCACAAACACAAAAACACTTTAAAAAGACTAATAAAATCTTTCACAAGAAAACCACTCCAACCTTCTCTGTATCCTCAACTTTTCACTCTTTCTTCAACAAACTTTCATTCATAAATTTGCCATACTTCAACTCTTTCTCTACAAACAAACAAAACACATTCATGGCTTATAATCAAGAAGAGCAAAATCAAGAAGACCACAAAAGAATTCAGTATCCTTTAGACTCCACATGCTATAGAATTCTCGATGAAATTGGTCGAGGTGTTAGTGCTATTGTGTACAAAGCCATATGTATTCCTATGAATTCATCTGTCGTAGCAATCAAAGCTATTGATCTTGATCAATCAAGAGCTGATCTCGACAACATTAGACGCGAAGCCAAGACAATGTCCCTTCTTTCTCATCCAAATATCCTTAAAGCACATTGTTCTTTTACTGTGGATCGTTGTCTTTGGGTTATCATGCCTTTTATGTCTGCAGGTTCTCTTCAATCCATCATTTCCTCTGCTTTCCCTGATGGTTTATCTGAGCCCTGTATCGCACTCGTCCTCAAAGAGACGCTCAATGCATTAGCCTACCTTCACAATCAAGGCCACCTTCACCGCGATATTAAAGCAGGAAACATTCTTATAGATTCTGATGGAACTATAAAACTCGCGGATTTTGGAGTTTCTGCATCAATCTTCGAGCCAATTTCAGGTTATGGATCGTCCTTTTCTTCCTCATCTTCGTGTTTAATGTTCACCGATGTAGCTGGAACTCCGTATTGGATGGCACCTGAAGTGATACATTCACATACAGGGTACAGTTTTAAGGCTGACATTTGGTCTTTTGGTATTACTGCTCTTGAATTAGCACATGGAAGACCTCCCCTGTCTCATCTCCCTCCATCAAAATCCTTGTTCATGAAAATAACTAAACGATTTCGATTTTCTGATTATGAGAAAACAAAAAACAGCAAGAAATTCTCAAAGGGTTTTAAGGATATGGTAGGATTATGTCTTGATCAAGATCCATTCAGAAGGCCAACAGCAGAGAAACTATTAAAGCATCCATTCTTCAAAAGCTGTAATAAAGGCCCTGATTTTCTTGTTAAGCATGTTTTGCAGGGCTTGCCAAGTGTGGAACAGAGGTTTAAACAAGTAAAGATTCACAGACTTTTGTCCTCAAAGAAATCTGATGGAGACGACGACGATGATGATCCAGAGAATGGAGAAATTTCTAAACAAAGAAGGATCAGTGGATGGAATTTCAACGTGGATGGGTTCGAACTTGATCCAGTACTTTCCACCACTGAAAAAGATCAAGATATTAGTAGCCTAAAGCCAAATTATGTTGATGATGTGGTGAAACAAGTCGATGTATCAGAATTGTTTTCTGATACATCGACTATAAGTTCACCAGGAGGTTCACGACAATCGTCTGAGGTCGAAGGGGTTGCTATGAATTGTAGTGGAGATAGAAGAATTGGAGGTGAAAGTGTTAGTAGGGAAGTAATGTTGGCTAGCTTATTGTTTTTGAAGAAGAGTTTGGATGATCAAAGACAAAATGTAATGAATTTGATAAGCATTTTTCATGGGGAACAACATGTTGTGGATGTGAATAAAAAAGACAATTTGATTGAGGTGATTGATAAGTTGAGAAATGAAGTCGAGAATGAGAAGAAGAAAAATTCTACTTTGCAGCTTGAGATAGAGTTTCTCAAGTCCCACTATTCCAATGAGTAGTAGAAGAAGAACTTATATATCTATTGTATTCCTAGATATTTTTATTATTACAAGGGTTCGATGTGTTTTGTGTTATGTCTTAGTAGAATTTTCACCAATCCGCTAATAACATTACTGATTTGTCCCTCCAAAATACAACAGCTCAAGAATGTGTACACTGAGTTCTTCTCGTCTTTACTACATATCAAATCACAAGATCTCTGTATGTATGAGCTGAGGAGCTATATATCCCGGAATCTGTCCAAAAGTTCTGACTTTTTCGAGGCAGGGCTTCGATCCATATCTGGCCAACTCCTCGAATTACTGGGTGCGGCATATTCATGGACTGGCAAAGCGAACTCTCAATTTGATCAGGAGAGCTTAGAGAGCACTGGAAGACACTCAGGACTATATATGTCGTAAAAGAAGCACACTGCTTTGACCGTGTCTCCGGGGCCTAACATGAAAGAGCCTTCTCTAGTAGTAGCACTGTACCTTAGTATCTCTCTAGCTTCTAGTATAATCTAAAACGTAGTTAACTCTAGAGTCCATGTCCATCAATAAAAACACCTTGTTTGAGCGAAGACTTCAAAGTTTTTTCTCCTCTCTTATCAATTCTCCTATTTACTAAGCTCGAACAACAATATTTTCTTATGCTTCATACATCAATATCTATCACTAATTATTCACTATAATTTAAATTTACAACCTTGAATCAATACAATTATAATCCTGCAATTTTGTTATATATTTAGTATATGTGAAAGAACATCTGCAGCAAAAAATAGTATGCAAATGAATGGAGATATATTTTGTTAGAAGTTGAAAAAAAAGGAAGTTGCAAGTGCAGCAATTTCTTGCCTTGTTATAAGCATTTATTGAAATGTACGTAAAGAGAGTTGAGAAACTTATTTGAATAGTTTATGTTATAGCTTAAGCTAATGTTGAACATCAATTTATTGTCTTACGCTATTTTTGGATATTATTAGTTTAAATACTTAAATGCATTGTTTTTCTTTAATTTAAAAAATGAGGCAAAAGTTCTTCCTCATTAATACTCCCTCCGTTTTAAAAAGAGTGATTCTATTTCTTTTTTAGTTTGTTTAAAAAAGAATGATATCTTTCCTTTTTGGCAACACTTTAACTTTAACTTTCAACATAACATATTTAAGACCACAAGATTAAGGACAATTTGGTACATTTGACATAACTTTAATTCAGAATCACAAGATAAAAAAGTCTTATTTTTTTTCTTAAACTCCGTTCAAAGTCAAACTAGGTCATCCTTTTTGAAACGCTGGGAAAACTATATTCGCAGAGGCTGATCTAGGATTTGAAGGTCGGGGGTGCCACAACATTCAAGTATGATAAAAGGACTGGTTACTTTAATTTTGGTTACAATTCAGGTTACTAATTTTATTTTATTTTATAAACAAATTGATCAAATGTACATATAGTAATATTTCTTTTGATATTATGTGATAAGAGATAACTAAACAATTCAATTTTTATTTTCTTTTTGAAATTAAATGTCTTATTCGATGAAACTTTGAGAGGAAAAAATCACGTTAAAATTTGAGATTGTATAAACCATCTAATAATATTAACATAATATATTCATCTTCCATTGACTTTTTCTATTGTTGGAGATATATTGGGGAATAATAAAAATTGTAGTTTCACCCTATTCATCTTACTAAGCAAAAATGTCGCTGAAGATTTAAAGAACCTTTAAATTAAAAAAAACATTTTTGAAACTTATGTTTTTTCTAAAAATTATTATTTAAATATATTCTTGATAATATTTATTGAACGCTCATAATTCAGTATTCACTAATTGATAAAATAAAATAAACACATTACACTCAAATCAATAAATTAATAATTAGTGCGAGCGAAAGTAAAAAATAAAATTAATTATAAAAAGGGGTCAACTTTGAATTAATAAAAAATAGTAAATAAATAAGAATGAATGGAGAAAAAGAAAAGAAAAAGAAAAAAAGGAGTAAGCAAAAAAACTTAAATATTGTTGTAGAGGTTTATGCTTTGCCAATTGGGCTATTCCATTGTATAGTCATTAGGTGACAAAAGTAATATATATTTAATTATTATTATATATATACACGTAAATATAATGTTTTTTTGAAAATACTGGGTGCCATGACACCCCCACCCGTATACCTAAATTCGCTCCTATATATTTGTCCATTTTAATTGTTATTGTTTCATTTTAAAAGTTTAATTAACATTTATGATACATTTTTTCATCATATTAATATACAGAGATAAATTTAAACATACGTCATGTTACATGACTTCGTCAAATTTTTTTTACCGAATATACCTATATATATATATATATATATATATATATATATATAAAAGTAAAGGCTAAGAGAATTGAAAGGAACAATTCCTATAACAGAATTCGCCTAGCGCAAATGGCAACCACGCAACATTGTCACGGGTCCGATTCGTTTTTTTTTTTTTAATTTTTATTCACGTTTTAATTGTTTCCTTTTCTTAAAATTTTTAAATTTATTTTAAATTTAAAACCTTGTTTGTTATTCACATTTTAATTTTTTTTCTGTTCTTACAATTATCAAATTTGTTTTAATTCAAAACAATAAACCCCCGTCATTAAAAACCTAGCACCGCTAATTCATTCAAAATTTATCAACTTTTTTGTTTTATTTTTTAAATTAATATAAAAACACAAAATCACGTTTATCAATTATATTTATATTTTCATTTTAATTCATTGAAAATCTAACAATTTTTTTTAAAAAAAATTAATATATAAAACTCAAAATCTCCTTTTCTTTTTTTTATCAATTAGAATTATATCAATTAGAATTATAGTTACGTGAAAATAGCGTTCAATTCCCTTTTTGTGACTTTTTCTTTTTCCTTCTCTCGAATCTCCACGTCAGTATTTTTATACGCTTCAGATTTTGTTGTTTTCAGTAATTCCATCGGCTTTGATTTGCTTGCTTTTGGTTTAGGTTTAGTTTAGGCTTCTTGTTGATGTGGACAAATTTCAATTTCTGAGGTTTTTTCTTTTCTTACTCGCTAATTGGGTTTTATAATATATGATGTTTTTGATGTGTATGTTAGGTGATGCGAATTCACAGAGGGGTTTGAGAGTTGTGCCCTTTTAATGATAATATATGAGGGTGACTGCTTTTATTAGACAATAGCATGATCTGCATATTGCATTGCTTTTCGCTTTTGAATTCAATTCTGCATTTTGCGTTTTTTGGGTAAAGATTAGTTAATTTGTAGTGGTGTTTTTACTTGTTTGAATCGAAAACAGGTGAAATTGGTGGAGTGAGAAATGGTTTCAAGCGCAAGTGAAGAGGCAGGAATAGGGAAGTTTCTGGAGGGAGTGCTAAAGGGGCAGCAGATGGAAAACGGAACTCCATTCACATATCTTCCATACTGCATCAGTGATGATGAAGACGATGATGAATACGACGATTATGAAGTGGACGATGAAGATGATGACGGTATGAAGCCTCTCTTTTTGATTTTTTGCCAACTATCCTTATAAATTCATTTTCATTCTTGACAGATAAGGGAGTAGTTTTATGTTGTTTTGTTAGGTATTATTTGTTTCTCTCCCTTGAAGCATTGGTATATTGTTTCCATTAAGATGCATTTGCGGGAAATGAGTTTGCAAATGCTTCGTTTTTATCCTGAGAGCTCATAGGCTGCGGGCGACTTGAACTTGATTATGATAAGCTGGGCCATTAGGATTCAATTGTTGTTGACAAGCACCTTTTCTGGTGATTGTGCGGTGACAACCTGACTCACTAAAAACAAGTTTCGTGGAAAAGCAAAAAATTCCATAGAAATGATTTCAACTAGTTGGGACTAATATTTAGAAAGATTACTGGTCAATATGGTAATGTAGAGATAAGTATGAGATTTATGCCTCATCTGCTTGCAGTTAGTGAATGTCTTAATCTTAATTATTAAGGTCTCAGTCATTAAGTCAGTTTGTTTTTTAGGTCTGAATCTTACTCATTCAAATCTTAATCAAGCAAGTACCTTTAAATGTTTCAACCACTTATTGGTTTGAATAAATCTGGATTATTAAGATATGCAACAAAAGTCTAAGTATCATTAAAATATGTAACAAATAGTTCACCAATTCCATCTATTTAGACCGTAACTGTCCACCATTATCAAATACTGTTGTTGCCCCTCACCATTATCAACTACGTACTGCGACCTTCAGCCACAATCACCATCTTTGTCAATCAATACAATTAGTTGTCACTACCATTAGCTATCATTCTATCATCATCATCAACCACCATTACTATAACAACCACCAATGGCCTCGAACAATCACTACCATTAATCACCATGTCATATATCGTCAACCACCGTTACTATTCACCACAACCATTAGCTATTACTGTCATCCACCATAACTATCAACCATCATCAACCTCTACTCCCAACCACCATCACCATTAGCTACGACACACAACCTACTATTAGCTCAGCTCACCATACCCAGTTGATGTATAGTATTAGATTAATTTAGTTTTTGTTGAATTATATATTATTAATCTTTGAATATAGACATTTATACATTTTAGGGTTTAAAAAGAACACAGTTTTTGAATGCGCATCTTAATATTCAGACATGTATTTGAATTTAGGCATCTAATGCTTAATGGACATCTTAATATTTAGATGCGTATTCATATTCAGATCACTTAATCTCAATAAAAACAAATGAGGACTTAGAAAATCTCTTCATTTTTTTATTATGACAAGGAAACACGCAGCCGCTAACCTTTGGGTGCGCATAGGGTAAAATCCCCGCTCCTATGCAATAGCTCGCAAACCACATAGGAGAGGTAACCCGCACAAGGCAAGCTTGGTGCGATGAGCTCGACCCAGAAAGCAAACCCCTTGCTTTCGAGGGCAAGAGCTTTCGAACTTGAGACTCCAACATGGAAGTCCAAATCTCTTCATTTAGAGCTTCTAATTCTTCTTCTTTTTTCTTGTTTTTTTAAATAATGACAATGGCACCTAAGGGTGTGGCCTATTGATCAATGAAGTGATTGAGAGTTATGAGGTCTCAGGTTCAACTCCTAGCAAAGACAAAAAAACATTAGGTGATTCGTCTCATCTGTCGTATACTTGTGGACAGAGTTACTTGGTACTTGTTGCTAGTGGGAGGTGAATGGTAGCTCGTGGAATTTCGGGTGTGCGTAAGTTTGTCGGATACCATGGTCATCATAAAAGCAGCCATGTCTAGGCAACTATTAGATGCTGGAAAACTTAAAAAGATAGATGAGAAAGAACGGAACTTGCTAATTGATACTCCATTGGATTATTCCTTCTGACTAAGCATATGAACCATGAATTGTCTTAATAAGATAATTCAATCAATCCCTTGTTTTGAAAGAACTCTTCAAGGACCAAACAGTCCCTTCCCTTCATACTTCATATAAATAAATCGAAAACCCCCGAGTATATCTTTCCACGGATCGAAGGAAAAAAGACAGTTTGATCGAATATTGATTTTTAGATTCTTTATCTGTTAGAAAAAGAGATAATCTACTATTTTTAACTTTTAGAAAATCTAAACTCAATAAATAAATAAATAGGAGACTGGAAATGAAAGTCTCTTTCTCGGATTTAGATTGTGCAAGAATCTTAAACACAATATACAACAAAAAATCTGTCTGTATGGACTATGGAGTGGACAAAACTCCAGAAACTGATATTCAAATATATATTAATCCTGCCTAAAAATAATCCTAACTAGATATATATATATATATAGGATACTGGATACATATTGTCTACAACAAACAACTAGAAAACTGTAAAGCCTAATCTGATAGTAGTTATAATATGGGTAACTGCTAGAGCATATCCAGGAAGCAGTTACTTAATGTTTGGCTGACTGTTCCCATCCGCAGTTCCAGACTCTCTATTTCCCCTTTCACGTTTCCTTTTTCGAAAATATGTCTTCAAAGGTGGGTTCGTATCAACAACTCTTAAGTTATAAGACAAATTATTTAGTATTAATATGAAATAGGTCTAAATAAACTAAGTTGGATGTAGATAATTCATATAGGTAAACCCATTTAATTTGGCATGGAAGCACAATTGATTGTTTTCATGATAGGCTCTTTGGCTATCATTTTGGGACTATTTATTTTCGATATTTTCAAAAAAGCGATTGAAGTAGTTGCTCGATTTTGAGTTTTAACGGATAGGGTGAAGTGTTAGGCTATGTTGCTCAGACTCTCTAAAAATGTCGGTATAGGATCCTCCAAAAATGCACTAATTTGGAGGATTTGGCATGCACCCGACAATATTCTTCAGGAGTTTGAGCAGCATAGGTCTTAAGTGTTGAAATAAGATTATCCCGCAATGGACTAATTTATATGTATTGTGTTGACAACTATAATAGATGGATAT
This sequence comes from Solanum lycopersicum, assembly GCF_036512215.1. Classification (NCBI taxonomy): domain Eukaryota; kingdom Viridiplantae; phylum Streptophyta; class Magnoliopsida; order Solanales; family Solanaceae; genus Solanum; species Solanum lycopersicum. The sequence goes on from NC_090805.1 coordinate 39,176,584, forward strand.
CTATTCATTCATTATATCATAAAATCATCAGTACATCTCTTATGTTCTCATATTTTCAACACAAGAAATAAATTGCAAAATAACATGTTGTTTCTAACCTATTAGATATGCTTGAAGTATAATTGATAATCCCCTGTAGGAAAGATATCATCATGCATGCATTTACCAAATTGGAATAGAGATAGTACATGATTACCCCCTCCGACTTTAAAACTTTTTTCTAAGAGACATTGGAGCTTTGCAAGGGTCCTAGTACCCCTTGAGCTATTTAAAAGTAATATAAATACCCCATTCCCAGTCAAGCTTAGATATAAGAAAAGAAGTGCAAATCGTGCACCAACTATTTGCTTGTCACGTTTCAAATTTCTGCCCTCTAACTTTCATCGAGACAACTGCCTGTTTCTAAGATGAAGTTTCTTCCTTATACTTCACCAGTTCTCTACTTGTTCCCTATTTTATGTGCCTTATTTAAAGCCCTCCGCCTTATTTATTTTCTTAACTTTTCTATTGCTTCTCAGGACCTAAACCAGTTGATCTATATGGAATATATACCTGGAAGATTGAAAAGTTTTTACAAATTAACAAGACAGAACTTCGGAGTAATGTATTTGAGATTGGCGGCTACAAATGGTATTATATCTTCGGTTAAGAGTTTTCTAGTTAAATATACTTGTGCAGTTGGCTCTATGATCTCATCTTTTAAACGCTTAGAAGGTAGAGCCAGATGTGTTTCCCATTTTCCAGGCTGTTGTATTGATTTGGAAAAATCATGCATCAGCTGTTGATTAATCTTTATGGCATTCAACTGTTAATTGAATAAACTCTCTTACTTTTTAGGTCATAGGACCACTTAGCCTTGTCTATCTTTCCTTTTTGGCTTTCATTTTTAAGAGGTAAAGAGCAGAGCTTTATGTGCTTACCTCTTTATTCCTTCAGGCAAAGGGGAGATGTAAGGGTTGTGTTTCCTTGTTAGAAACAATGAAGTAAATCCTTTTATTTCCCCTTGAGCTGTTCGGACACAAATGAATGATTCATATATGACGTGCCCCCGCTCCTTCTCTTTGTTGAAACAAAATATTCTTTAGGTGCTGACTAAGCTCTCGTATACTAATATAAAGTAATATGTGTAGTTTTGTCTTTTGTGAGAATAAACTTAAGAATTTAGATCTGTGATCCATTTTACTACTTTTGTAGCTTTTAGTCGACATTGCCAATTGGCAGGAATAACAGATTCTTATATGCTTGTTTTTCTTCTTATAGAATGACATTATCAATTTGTAAATTAAGAAATTACTAATAAAAGCTCTTTCATCCAACTGTTGGTTGCAGGTATATTTTGATTTATCCTCAGGGATGTGATGTCTGCAGTCATCTCTCTTTGTTTCTTTGTGTGGCTGGTCATCACAATCTTCTTCCAGGTGTGATAATGTTGATAGTGTTTTTCACATCTATTTCAAAAATGATGCTTTAGCTAAGCTGATGTTTTTCCATTCAATCTTCATAATAACAGGCTGGAGTCATTTTGCACAATTTACTATATCTGTGGTTAACAAAGATCCGAAGAAGTCCAAGTATTCAGGTGATTCTATTAGACACATTTCTTGCGTGATGTACTTCTTGGTTCCCTCCTATCACATTAATATGCACTTGTAAATTTTTCTGTAGATACATTGCATCGTTTCTGGAAGAAAGAACATGATTGGGGATGGAAAAAATTTATGGAGCTCGACGAAGTTGTAGATGGATTCGTTGATTCTGATACCCTCATTATCAAAGCTCGTATTCAAGTTATCAGGTTTATAACGACTCTTTCCTTTATATAGTTTTGTTTTCCCATTTAATGAATAACGGAGGATCTACTCATATAGGAGTTTTACTTTGTTTAGTCTATAGCACCTTTTTGATGTATTATAACTAGTGAGTGTCAAACTTAGACATCGGTTTCAGCATGCACAGTATGTCTTTTTAGAAATACCGGAACTGCCTAGTATTAATTATAAACCAAATAGTAACTTAGATGAATGTAGACCAAGAAGATTATATCTTTTGTTGGAAGCCTCTATTTATTTTAATTTTCCAGTTTAACTTTTATAATCAGCTTGTGGACGTTCAGTCCTCTTCTCTGTATTCTTCTCTTTGAGCATAAAATTCCATTTCATATAAAAGTTTACTGTATCCTTATGTATCTAGTCTTGAGCTCATAAGCTGTCTCTTTCATGTTTTTATGGATCCCAAACAGTGATTATCTGATTCTAGGGAGATCTTTGTGATGCTAACCATTTTGACCTATGTTTTTTATTTGTAGGGAGAGAGCAGACCGTCCTTTCCATTGCCTTGACTCCCAATATAGGAGAGAAATTGTTGGGGTGTATTTAACGAACGTTGAGAAAATTTGCCTTCATTTTGTGGAAGAGCAACGAGGAAAGCTTGGGAAATTTATAGGGGATAAAGCTAGATGGCCGAGGTAGGATGTGAATTTTCTTAGCTGTTTTCCATGTTTTGGAGACTATTGGTGTGATAGTTTCTAGCTTCTATTTCTATGTTTTTGCTCTGTAATATTTAGCTACATTAATGGTGGCTACTGACTCATACTCATATATAAGATATATGTTGAATAAGGTTTTTGTTCCCCTTGCCTTCTGTTGGTCACTGCCTAATATCATTTATGTTCTGCTTTGTGTTAATTCTTAACTCTCCATGCTAAACTTACTGACTGCTTTTTTATGATGGTGTTTCAGTTTCTGTGCTTTTTGGCTGGGAATAGACCAAAATTGTAGACACCGCATGTCGAGGGAGAAATCAGATCAGATTCTGAAATTGATGGTCAAGAACTTCTTCATACAAAAAGAGGTTACGTCTACTCTTATGATGGATTCATTGTGCAGTGGGCTTGAAGCTCTGGTAGGCCAGACTAATGGAGAGTCAGGTAAAGGGAATGCAGAGGAACAAACAGTTCCTATTGTTTCCATGGAGAACGACATGTTTGTCTTGGTGGATGATGTCTTGCTTTTGCTTGAGAGGGCTGTTTTGGAGCCATTCCCTCCGAAGAATGAGAAAGGTCCTCGAGACCATACAAATGTGAGTTGCATAATTGCAATTCTTGAAACTCTATGCAAACATGTTAAACGACTACTGCCAAGTTACTTTTACCATTCCCTATTCATTTCAGGATGGAGAAGACACGAACGAGGATTCCATTCAGCGCGATGAGAGGCGCTTAAATGAACTAGGTCGGCAAACTATCGAAATATTTGTCCTTGCACATATTTTCAGGTAACGTTTTTAATGTGTTATTTTGTCATTTAACTAGCGGTATGTTGTCACTGACTACAACTTTTGATAGTTAACGGTCACTTTATCGCCTACGTTATGCAGTAAAATAGAGGTTGCATATGAGGAAGCTGTTGCATCAACGGAGCTAGATAAACTCAGCATTGAAGAGGCTGTTTAGCTGGCTGTAACTGAGCAGAAACCTAAACTAGTATCTGATTAGGAAAAAACAGTTATTTGAATTTGCATTGAGTTTGATTTCAAAAATTGCATGAAGAATCAGATTTTCATTAATTATCAATTATTAATCGATAAATCTGAAAGTGATGCTACTAGGTCAGTTTCTGTGGCCGAAGGCTTAGATGCTACTAGATTCATAGGAGACATTTTCATATTGGCTACCAAATAATTGAGATTAGCCAGAAATCGAGTCTATGAAAAATAAAAATAAAAATTCGAATCAAATAACTTATGTGTAACTTAGGTCTTGACATGACGACTTTGGGTTTTTAATCTTTAATTAGCTTTTCATTAGTAAGATTTATAATTAAAAGATACTATAATAAAACACTCATAGCAAAATCCATGCAAACACTTAGCACTTCCATTAAATGATATCAATTTAAATATTTTTTCTATAACTTATTTGTGAAAGAAATATTTTAATAATAATATATTCTAAGGTGATATTTTAAAAGTAAAAAAATTAAAAATTAATTAAACTGTACTGATAACAAAGAGAAACCAATAGGATTGGGACGATTTGAAAATTCAAATTTTTTTGGTTATACATTCTAAAATACCCTAGTCATAAATCATAGTACTTCTTTCGAAGCTAGAACCAACACGAAGATATGCTTGTAATACTCTTTCAAAGCTAATTTCACCCTAAATTGCTACTATACTTTCCAAACTAGTTTCACCTACATTGAGAAGAGCTAAATTTATGGATTGACACAAAGCATGTGAGAGTTCTTCTAATATCTACTTTCTCCGTCTTTTTTTATTTGTCCACTTTTATATTGATATACCTATTAAGAAAATAATTAATAACGCAGTGAGTTTAACATTTTATTCCTATTAATTATAAAGTGGATAAAAAGTTTTTTACATTTTTCAAAGTAATTAGTCATTTATTTGAGGGTATAATAGGAAAAAAAATTGTTCTTTCTTGATTTATCAAAATGGACCAATAATTAGTGACAACTATATAAAAAAAAGTGGACAAGTAAAAAAGAACGAAGAGAATATATGATTTCGTGCTATGTAAAAATGTGTCTTGACTAATTAAGTTAAAACGATCAATGCAGAGCAAATAAATTTTATTAGGAGTTTAAAAAAGAGATTACTTAATACTCCCTCCATTTCAAAAAGATTGGTCTAGTTTGATTTGGAACGGAATTAAGAAAAGAAAGAAGATTTTTTAAGTAAAGTTATGTCAAATTTACCAAAATGTCTTTTAATCTTGTGATTTCAAACATGCCACGTGGAAAGTTAAAGTTAAGGTGTTGCCAAAAAAGGAAAGGGGTGATTTTTTTTTAACAAACTAAAAAGGAAATAGAGACATTATTTTTTAAACGAAGAGAGTATATATTTTATATTAGACCTTTAACAAATGTGTTTGAACGTCAATTTATCGTCTCAGTATTTTATTTTTTTTAACCATTACTGCTTTTATTATAACCTTGATAGGTCAATTTGGAATCAACCTAAATGACTAATATTTAGTTACATTGAGTATTAAATCTTTTGTTATATATTGAGTACTTAATTAGTGTTAGGTTTGACTGTGATTAGAGAGTCATACAGAAATTTATAATTATAAATCAGACATCGATAAATTGATGATAAAAACTTATATTTAAAAACATAATATTTTTATATGATTTAGTAAATCGACCTACATATGAAAAACTAATAAAAAAATATTAAAATTGTTCGAGGAAAAATTTCCTAATGTTCAGAGAGTCATGTTATGAGAATAGAGATCTTCAATTTATAGATCTTTAAAATTTTTCTTTAACTAAATATGATAGAAAAATAAAAATAAAAATATTTATGATAATAATTTTATTTCAAGTAATATAAGAAAATAATTACAAAACCCTAACCATCAACTCTTGTCAATTTTTGGACATGTTACATAGATATTGGCAACTTCTTGACACTTTGGTGAGGATAATAAATGACTTATGACTATACTTCATTTTTAATACATTAACATCTTGATTAAATCAATGAGATTAACTCTGGATTGACTCCTCCAATGCAAATACTCCTATAATTTAGTGCTATATAATATTTTATCGGTTTCAATTTATGTGATATTTTTTATTTTTTAAGAATAATAATTTAAGTTTAATTAAAAATTTGCGCATAAAATCTTCAATATTTTGAAAATGAAATTTATATGTTTATAAACGAAGTAAAAAAATACTATAAATTACATCAATTATAATTCAAAATGTTTCAAAGATCTATAAAATATTGTGATCAACGATAAACTTATTTAAATCGTAAATCTAAAAAATGTCTAATAAAATGGGGCGAAAGAAGTATTAGTATTGTTTTGATAGAAAAATTTAACCAGATTAGATGAGCCAAGCTAAAATTATTATTGTAGACATTAGCTAACTAAACTTAGGGGCCACAAAAGAATCAAAACAAACTAAAATTGAAAATTGATTAGCGGAAAATAATTCATGAATTACCACTAGGGTTGCGTATCGATCTGTTTAATATACTTTTAAAGTTTATCGATTTGGCTTATTGGTTATTGGTTTGTAGAGTTGCTAAATCGTTATAAAACCATTAAAATATTGACATATTAATTATTGATTATCGATTTTTGATTGTTATCGGTTTAACCGTTAAGATTTGATACACAAAAAGACATCGATAATCACATAGAAGTAAGGTGACAAACCAAATACACTATACACATGGGTTCACACGTTACATCTTGTTCAAAAGCAACATTTTTACATTGTAGAATAATCAAGTGTTTGAGATAACCAAAAATAAAAGTAGGAAATCTAAACTCTAAGTCAAGAACTTTATATTCAAAATGGTATAAATATGATTTTTTAATTTTCTATCGGGTTCGATTAACCCGTTAAGAAAAAACCTCAAACTGCTAAGAATCGATAATTCGATAACAAAAAAATCAAAAACGTTATTAATACCGCCAAATCAATAACCCAATACTGATTATCAATAACTTTTTTTTTTCAATTTGAATTAGCAATTTCAATTCAATTTTAAACCGCCCTAATAACCACCATTATTATAATTAAATGTTCCCTTATAATTCTTTTTAGAAAAGAGGTCAAGGGCTAATTAGTTACTTTGAAAAGTCATTTTTGTATCACGTCAATAGAAATAACATAGTTAAGAATATTGCTTGAAGAGTTTTATTGACAAATATTATATATGACATAGTTTTAGAGTAGATGAGTAATGCAATTTGATTTTAAAAATGTTATATATTTATATTTTATTTTTTAAAACAAATAAATAAAAATCTATACATATTAAATTGTATAAATTGACTATGTCAAGCCGAATAGTAACAATAATTAGTATTATACCTTAATCCCAATCTCGATAGGTTTTTTGTTTATCCAAATTAAGAGATGACAATATATAAACCATTTCTTTACACTATTGGCATAATAAGTTTATTATTAATATGCTAAAATTAACAAAAAATTAAAAAGATACCATGTTTACAATTGATTAATGCAATGTAATTAAGGATTTGTTTAGTAGAATGTCTTAAAAAATAATATATATATATATATATATATATATATATAGAGGTGAATTTAAATTTTTAATTTTATATATTCTGAATTTTATTATAATTAGTTTAATAATAATAACTGAAGACTAATTTTATACTTGTACATAATTAGTAAATTTATTAATATTATTTAAAGAATATATAGTAAATTTGACCGCATCCATATGTCAGCCACTAGCTTAATATACCTATTAAATATTTTTGTAACCTATATATAGTTAATGCACCTATTAATTATATATTTAAATTAATTATGCTATGTACATAAATAAATACATGAAAAACTCATATTAGCAATATAAGAAATTTTATTAGGTTCATTAACATAATTAAAAATATAATTATCCTTTAAAATCATTTTAACATATCATACTATAGGAGCCCTAAACTCTTAACCAATATACAGATACCCCCTCATTACAGTATAAAAGGACACAAATAAATTCACATTGTTATACATATATATTTTTATATTATATATATATAGTTTCCGCCTCTGTCCTGCTGCTTCTTCAACCTCTGCAATCCCTCCTCACTTTCTCCTTAGCTGCCATTCCGCCATTGACACACCTCTCTTTTTTTAATTCAGGTTGATGTACGCTTCTGATTGTGTTGTTTTCAGTAATTCCCAATTTACTTTCCTTTGTTTTATCTTTTGGATTTGGTTTGCTTGCTTTCGGTTTAGGTTTAGGTTTAGGCTTCTGCTTGATGTGGATAATTTAGGTTTTTTAATTTCTGATCCTTTTTGGAATGAGGGGTTTCTTTCCTTACTCGTTAATTGTATTTTAGCCTATGGGGTTTGGTTATTCTATTGATTTGAGTTTGGAATTTAATGGATAGATTAATGTGAATAGGGTTATCAGAAGGTTTTTTTCAATGTGGATGTTCATTTTAAGGAGTTTTAGGTGATGTTCAGTCATTGATGGATATGAATTTCCGAAGGGGTTTGAAAATGGAACTCAGCATTTGCTATATGTTAGCATTTTTAGTGCTAGTACAATGAGGGTGACTGATTTTATTAGATAATAAGATCATTTAGCGTGGTCTGTATATTGTATTGCTTTTTTTTTTGCTTCTGAATTGAATTCTGCGTAAATGTAAGTGGAAGCTTTAGAATTTGTGTAAAGATTAGTCAATTTTGTAGTGGGGTTTAACTTGTTTGTAATGAAAACAGGTGAAGTTGGTGGAGTGAGAAATGGCTTCAAGCGCAAGCGAGGAGGCAGGAATAGGGAAGTCTCTGGAGGGAGTGTCAAAGGGGCAGCAGCGGTGTCAATATAGTGAAACGTTGGCAGAACGAAGGTACTGTGAGCAGATGGAAAATGGAACTCCGTCAACATCACCTCCATACTGGGACAGTGATGACGAAGATGATTGTGGTATGCTGTTTCTCTTTTCTATTTTTTTGCCAACTATCCTTGGAAATTGTTTTTGATCCTTGACAGATAGAGAGTAGTTTTATGTTTGATTTGGTACTATTTGTTTCGCTCTTGAAGTATTGCTACATTGTTTCCATTAAGATGCATTTGTGGGAAATGAGACTTTTTTATGCTGAGAGCTCATTGGCTGCGGGAGATTTGAACTTGATTATGATAAGCTGGGCCATTAGGATCAAATTTTGTTGTTGACAAACACCTTTTCTGGTGATTGTGCAGTGGAACCCTGACTCTTTTTGGTAACCTTTGTATCACACTTCTCTTCCCGACTGCTACTTCAATCTTTGCTTGCGATAGGTTCCAATATAGGAGCTGTTGCTTACAGATTCTGGTTATCAAACTTATCTGGCAAGAATGTGGTGATCTAAATTTTTCGGCAACTCTTTGACAGATTCTCGAGATTTGGTTCAGATTCCCTAAAAACAAGTTTTGTGGAAGCAAAAAGTTCCACATAAATGAGACCAACTAGTTGGGACTAATATTTTAAACTATTACGTTGCATGTATGGCAACGTATGGATAAGTGTGAGATTTATGTCTCATTTGTTTGCACTTAATAAAGGTCTTAAACTTAATTATTTTTTTTGAAAATGGTAACTTTGTCTATTCCTCAACAATTAGTACACCGATCAGTATTTACAACATGTACTTCAAATTCTACTATCTTATACTAAATTGAGTCTAGTACATCAATTAAGGAGATAGTATCATTTGAGTATAATTGATTACACCAGAAACATAGTAGCATAAGACAATTTAGTTTGACTTTTTGCATACTATTCTCAACACTATCGAAAGCACTAGAGTTCCTTTCCTTCCATATTGCCACCATATGCTAGCTGGGACAATTCTCCATCTGTCTCTATTCTTGGATTGCTTTCCTGCTTCCTCCCAACTCTGAATTGCTTTTGTGATCTTGGCAGGTATGGTCCATGACATACCCTTAAGGCTCAGGAATAACCTCCATAGTTGACTTGTCATCTTTCAGTGTTGAAAGATATGGTTAACTGTCTCAGCAGTTTCCCCATCTAGAACATAATGGTATCCCCCTTTTCTTTAAGTTGTCTTGAGTCAGTACACCCTCCTTGGCCAACAACCAAACAAAACATGCCACTTCGAGTGGAATTTTTGACTTCCAGATTCCTCTCCATGGCAGTGACTTTGAGGCTGATTGGTGTGGTTCAACTAGTTGTATGCACAACCCACCTTAAAGCTTCCTTTTCGATTGCCTTTCCACCACAAAATGTCCTGACCTCCTTCCAGTCTATTAAATTGCCCAATGGTGTTGAAAAAATCTGCTACCCTTTGAATCTCCCAATCATTTAATTGTCTTCTAAAGATGAAGTTCCATCCTTGAGGAGTCCAATGATCTACTATAGTCTTCTGTTGGTAAGACACTAGAGAGTGTATATCAGGATACAAGGCCTTTAGCCTACCTGCCTCATGCGACGCATCTTTCCAGAATTCTGTTTTCTCTCCATTCCTCACTTTGATCTGTGTGTTAGCCTTAAACTCGGACCACAGAGATCTAATAGATCTCCATACACTAACCCCATATACGGTAGTCACTTATTTGGTCATCCAGTTATCTTCCTCTTCATATTTAGCTTTAATGACTTCCTTCTAGTAGGTCTGCTCTCCATTGTTGAACTTCCATAACCATTTCATCATAAGGGCTTTGCTTTGATTCAACAAATTCCTTATTCCGAGACCTCCATGCTTCTTTCCCACTACCATAGCATCCCGTTTAACCAAGTTGTAGCCTTCCTCTCACTGTTTCCTTGCCAAAGAAATTTTCTTCTGATTTTATCCAACCTAGTGATTACACTTTTGGGAATTGGGAATACTGACATCATATAGGTTGGTAGTGAATCAAGAACATAATTAATCAAGGTCCACCTGCCACCCCTGGAGAGATAATCTTAATTATTTTGGTCTCTGTCATTAAGTTTATTTGTTTTTTAGGTTTGGATATTAGTCTTTCAAATCTTAATCATTAAGTGTTTTTTTAATGTTTCAATCACTTAATTGGGTTGAATAGATCCAATTGATAAGATTTGTAACAAAGTTTTAGTATCTTCAAGATTTCTATCTAAAAATTTCTATAAAAATGACGGTTCACCAATTCCATCTATTTACTGCTACCACCATCGTCCACCATCATCAAGTATCGTTGTTGCCGCCCATCGTTATCAACTAGGTACTACCACCCTCATCCACAATTACAATCATTGTCAATCACTACAATAAACTGTCACTACCACTAGCTATCATATACTGTCATCACCACCAAATCACCAACCGCCCGTCGCCACGGACAATCATAACCATCAATCGCCACGTTGTATATTGTCAACCACCGTCATTATTCCCCATAACCAGATCTATTACATCATCCACTATCACTAACTACTAGCATCAACCTCTACTCCCAACCACCATCACCATTAGCTACTACCTGTAACTTACTATTAGCTAACATCATCCCCAATTGATATATAATATTACATTAATTTAGTGTTTATTGAATTTTATAATTGTTAATCTTCAAATAACAACATTTTATACATTTTCGTGTTAAAAAAACGATCTCTTCTCAAAAAAAATAAAATCTTAATTAATTAGTATTTAAATCTTAATACAACTTCTTAATATCCAAATGTGTAATTAGATTCACAAATCTTAATCTTAATGCACATCTTATATTCAGATATGTATTTGGGTTTAGACACATCTAATGCTTAATGAACATCTTAATATTTTAGATGTGTGTGCAATTTTAAATATCTTAATCTTAATAAAAACAAAATGAGGCCTTAGAAATCTCTTCATTTAGAGCTCCTAATTTTTCTTTTTTCTCATTTTATAAACAACAACAATGGCAACCAAGGGTGTGAGCTAGTGGTCAATGAAGTGATTTAGAGTTATAAGGTGTCAGGTTCAAATGCAGAGACAAAACACACTAGGTGATTCGTCCCATCTTTTCTAACCTTGTGGATAGAGTTAATTGGTACCTCTTGCTGATAGGAGGTGGGCAGATATCCCGTAGAGTTAGTCGAGGTGCGAAATTTTGCTGGACACGATGGTTATAATAGAAATGGGCATGTCTAGGCCAATTCCTAAGTTACAAGACAAATTATTTAATATTGGAATGAGTGCAAATAAAGCAAGATGGACGTAAGATGATTTATATAACCCATTTAATTTGGGATTGAAGCGTGTGATTGTTTTCATGGTGAGCTCTTTGGCTATCATTTTGGGGACTATTTACTCTCGGTATTTTAAAAAAACAAAAACTTAAGTGGTTTCTCAAATTTGAGTGTTAACTGATATGGTGAAGTGTTAAGCTATGTTGTTCAGACTCTCCAAAAATGTTGCTACATTCGTGTAGGATCCTCCATAAATGCACTACTTTGGAGGATTGACATGCACCCGATGATATTCTTGAAGAGTCTGAGCAACATAGTTGGTAAGTGCTTCAAGTTTCATGTTTTGAGATAAGATTGTCCTGCACCTATAATAGATGGATATTGTATTCATTCATTATACCATAAAGTATAAGTTCATCTCTTCTGTTCTCTTATTTTCTACACAAGAAGTAAATTGCAAATAGCATGTGGTATTTTTACCTATTAGATATGCTTAAAGTATTCTTGGATAATTCCCTTTGGGGAAGATATCATCATTAATTGGTATAGAGACAGTACATTATTACATATTTATCCCCTCCAGTTATGACACTTTATCCAAAGAGACATTGGAACTTTGCGAGGGTCCTAGTACCCCTTGAGCAATTTTAAAGTGGTATAAATACCCCATTTTCCAGTCAACCTTAGTTATAAGAAAAGAAGTGCAAATTACGCACCAATTATTGCTTGCCACATGTCAAATTTATTTAATTATCTAATCTGTATTTTAATTTATGTTTTTTTCTTGTTTTATTTTCCTTGTATCTTCTTTTCCCTTTCCTTCTTCAATCTTCATCGTATGCTTGTAATCCCAACCCTTTGTTGCTCATCGATGGCCATCCTCCGGCGTAGCTACCATCACCACCACTGCCATAATACCACCTCCACTGTAGGGGAGTGAAATACACTCTATACCCCGCCTGGGCTCATAAGGTGGTGATAAATACAGATCAAACAAGAATAAGGGGTTATTAAGACCTTAGCAATGTTTCAATGTCTCTATGAAATAATGTTATAGTTTGAGGGTGTAATTATGTATTATCTTAATTGGATATGTGGAACATATGTTGATTTTGGTAGTGTTAGCCTGTGCTAACTTTCAGAGAGACAACTACCTGTTTCTAAGATGAAGTTTCTCCCTTATACTTCCACCAGTTTTCTACTTGTTCCCTATATTATGTGCCTTATTAAAGCCCTTCACTTTATTTATTTTCTTACCTTTTCTATTGTCTCTCAGGACCTAAACCGGTTGAGCTATATGGAAAATATACCTGGAAGATTGATAAATTTTCACAAATTAACAAGAGAGAACTTCGGAGTAATACTTTTGAGGTTGGCGGCTACAAATGGTATTATTTCTTTGGGAAGATTTGTCTTGTGAAACATACTTGTGCAATCGACTCTATGATCTCGTCTTTTAAATGCTTAGAAGGTATAGCCACATGTGTTTCCCCACTTCCCTTGCAGTCGTATTGATTTGGGAAAATCATGGATCAGCTGTTGATCTATGTTTGTGGCATTCAACTGTTAATTGACTAAACACTTTTACTTATGTTTTTATTATGTTGGAGATATTCTACATGGACATAGGACCACTTAGTCTTTTCTATCTTTCCTATTTGGCTTTCTCTTTAAAGAGGTAAAGAGCAGAGAGTTGGGGAAAAGCTTTATGTGCATTCCTCTTTATTCCTTTAGGCAAAGGGGAGATGTAAGGGCTGTGTTTCTTTTTTAGTCTGTAAGTAGGAGAGGAAAGCTGTGTCACTCCACTTCATCTTTTTGAATTTGTAAATGGATAAAAACTATGAAGTAAATCTTTTTATTTCCCTTGAGCTGTACGGACACAATTGAATGATTCATATATGACGTGCCCCCTCTCCTTCTTTTTGTTGACACAAAAATAATCTTTAAGTGCTGACTACCATGCTCTTGTTATACTAATATAAATTAATGTGTAGTATTGTCTTTGTGAGAATTAACTAGAGTTTAGATCTGTGATCCATTTTGCTACTTTTGTAACTTTTAGTCGACATTGCCAATTGGCAGAAATCATAGTAGCATCTTCTGTATTCTTATATGCTTGTTTCTCCTCTCATCGAATGACAATTATCAATTTATAAATTAAGTAGTTACTAATAAAAGTTCTCTTATTCTCCAACTGTTGGATGCAGGTACATTTTGATTTATCCTCAGGGATGTGATGTCTGCAATCATCTCTCTTTGTTTCTGTGTGTGGCTAATCATGACAAGCTTCTTCCAGGTATGATTATGCTGATAGTGTTTGTCACAGCTATTTCAAAAATGATGCTTTAGCTAAGCTGACGTTTTTCCATTCTGTCTTCTTCATAACAGGCTGGAGTCATCTTGCACAATTTACTATAGCTGTGGTTAACAGAGATCCGAGGAAGTCCAAGTATTCAGGTGAATCTATTAGACACATTGCTTGCGTGATGAACTTCTTGGTTCCCTCCTATGACATTAATATGCACTTGTAAATTTTTCTGCAGATACATTGCATCGTTTCTGGAAGAAAGAACATGATTGGGGATGGAAAAAATTTATGGACCTCTCCAGAGTTGTAGATGGATTTATTGATTCTGATACCCTCATTATCAAAGCTCAAGTTCAAGTCATCAGGTTTATCTCAACTCTTTCCTCTAAATAGTTTGGTTTTCCCATTTAATGCATAAATGGGGGTCTATTCATGTAGGGATTTTACACTGTTTATTCTATAACACCTTTTTCTGATGTATATCTAATCAGCTTGTGGACGCCCAGTCCTCCTCTGTATTCTTCTCTTTGAGCATAAAACTCCATTTCATATAAAAAAAATTGCTGTCTTCTTATGTATTTAGTCTTGAGCTCATGAGCTGTCTCATTCATGTTTTTATGGATCTTAAACAGTGGTTACAGATTCTACGGAGATCTTTGTGATGCTAACCATTTTGACCTATGTTTTTTATTTGTAGGGAGAAAGCAGAGCGTCCTTTCCATTGCCTTGATTGTCAGTATCGACGAGAACTTGTTAGGGTGTATTTAACGAATGTTGAGCAAACTTGCCGTCGTTTTGTGGAAGAGCGACGAGGAAAGCTTGGGAAATTAATAGGGGATAAAACTAGATGGTCGAGGTAGGACGCAAATTTTCTTAGCTGTTTTCCATGTTTTGGAGATTATTGGTGTGATAGCTTCTAGCTTCTTTTTCTATGTTTTTGCTCTGTAATATTTAGCTATGTTATTGGTGGTTATTATCTCATATTCATATATAAGATATATGTTGAATAAGGTTTTGTTCCTCTTGCCTTCTGTTTGGCACTGCCTAATGTCATTTATTGTCTGAATTGTGTTAATTCTTAAATCTCCATGCTACACTTACTGACTGCTTATTTATGATGGAGTTTCAGTTTCTGTGCTTTTTGGCTGGGAATAGACCAAAATTCTAGACGCCGCATGTCCAGAGAGAAATCAGATCGGATTTTGAAAATGGTGGTCAAGAACTTCTTCATAGAAAAAGAGGTTACGTCTACTCTTGTGATGGATTCGTTGTACAGTGGGCTTAAAGCTCTGGTAGACCAGACTAATGGACAGACAGGTAAAGGGAAACATTTAGATGCAGTGGAACAAACAGTTCCTATTGTTTACCTGGAGAAAGACATGTTTGTCTTGGTGGATGATGTCTTGCTGTTGCTTGAGAGGGCTGTTTTGGAGCCGTTGCCTCCGAAGGATGAGAGAGGTCCTCAGAACCGTACAAAGGTGAGTTGCGTAATTGCATTCTTGAAACTCTATGCAAATATGTCCACCAATTATAGCCCTTACAAAAAGTTTCTAACAATTTTAGCTTTTAAGTTACTTTTACCATTACTTTTTCATTTTAGGATGCTGCTTCTGGAGAGGGCACGAACAGAGATCACATTCAGCGTGATGAGAGGCGCTTAACTGAACTAGGTCGGCGAACTATTGAAATATTTGTGCTTGCGCATATTTTCAGGTAGACTTTTAAATGAGTTATTTGCCTTTTCTTTGTCATTTAACTTAGAGGCAATGCAGAAACTATTTCCAGGTCTTTATGGATCTGCAAGGAAAGGAGAGCGAGCACTCATGTTATATGAGATAACTCAGATTGCATTGAATTTGACTGTGCATATCTCTCTCTGAGTGAGCTTGATCTTCATATTACAATAATAGATTGTTGTGGTGGATTATTAGTTTTGCCAGCAGAATAGGTTGGCGCCCCTTGCATTATTACTGCATTTTCTGCATCAGAGAGGGGTTATGTTGTTTGTTTCTTCTAGTTGTAATTTCTGATTTTTGCTGCTTCCTTTGGCTAATAGTATTTTTTTATTGACTACAGCTTTTAATAGTTAACAGTCACTTAATTGCTTGCATTCTGCAGTAAAATAGAGGTTGCATATAAGGAAGCTGTTGCATTAAAGAGGCAAGAGGAACTCATCCGTGAAGAGGCTGCTTGGCTGGCTGAAACTGAGAAGAAAGCTAAACGAGCATCCGAGAAGGAAAAGAAGTCGAAGAAAAAACAGGTATTGATTTGCATTGAGTTTAATTACAAAAATTGCATGAAAAATCAGATTCATTAATTATACAATTAATCGGTACATCTGATAGTGATGATACTAGGTCAGTTTCTGTGGCTGGTGGCTCAGCTTTTACTAGGTTCATAACAGACATACTTACTGAGCAGAGAGACAGACTAACATAGCCAATAGAGGGAAAAGCAAGATTTACCCCCCTCTCTCCATACACACACAGAGGAAAAAGATTTCCTTTGGATTTATTGCCTTTTTTTATAAAAGAATTAGTATACAAACTAAAGTATTCTATCATAGTTTGCATTAATGACCTATCACAAATGGATAGAATCTTTATGTTGAGTTTAGCATGCGATAAAATCACTCTCGCCAACTGAGTAGGTCAAGAACTACCACAACATACGCAGTGTAACGCTACAAGTTGGGTCTGAGGAGGGTGGTGTGCGCAGCCTTACCCCTACCTATATATATATCTGGATAAGCAAGATGCTTCAATTGGAATTTTGTTAGTAAGTGTACATGGAATGCTGTACTAAGGAGCTCTTTCAGTATGACACTGGGTATTTATCCTTGGTGCAAATTTATTTTTTTTAATTTTGATTAGCAAGATCATTTGTAGGTTCTGGTGATATACAATTTAATTGCTCACATCACCCTCTTATTGCTTCGCCTTTTCTGTTATTTAGAGATTTCATTTGTTGCTTGACCAGTCAGAAACTGATTATGCGGAAAAGTGATTATTTGCTAGGAAATACTGAAATGCATGCTACATACAAGCAAACTTAATGTTTTCATTTAATTCAACACATTGAGTACAGTTAAATTTTATTGCGTTTAGTTGCTTACTTTGTACTTCAGTCTAAACAGAAGCGGAATATCCGGAAAGCAAAGGATAAGGAGAGAAATGAAAAATCTGATGTTATGGTGCATGATAAGATTGAAGTTGATGGTCCCATTGGTGAAGGAAATGAGTACATGGCTGAGATGCCAGGACAAGTACTTGGTAAATCAGATGTACTGGGAGAGGTTTCTGATATTTCTGATTCTATAGACTCCATAATTCATCCTGATTCAGAAGACAGAAATGCAAGTCCTGTCAACTGGGATACTGATACCTCAGAGGTGCATCCATCTGTGGAAGCTGGTTCTAGCAGGTTAATTGGCCTTCCAGCTTCGCAGAATGTGATAGCAGGAAGGATAAGTCCTTCCATGATGGATGATAGTTCATCAACGTGTTCCACTGACTCAATTGTTTCAGTAGTTATTAATGGAACCCACAGAGGTTTTCCTTTGATCCAGAAAAACCAGAAATTACCTAGCAGGTAAGTTTTCTGCTTCCATTTGAATATCTTTTAAAATGTCTGTCTTTAGTTATAATGCCTAGTTTTTCAACCTTTTAGAGGGAGAAATGAACGAAGCAGGTCAACTTGTAAGGCAGCTGATTGGGCTAGTGAAACACTTGGTCAGACGTCGGATGTTGTTTCAGATGATGGTCAGCTAAGTGATACATCTGTAAGCTGTGAGGCAACAGGATATGAGTGTCAGGCTACTGCACTTCCTTCGTGTGAGCAGCAAGCAACTAACAAGGTTTTTATCTTCTGCCTATACCCATTCCTTGTTTGCCCTTCCAGACAGAGTGGATATAATCCTATAAGTGTGGTTGCTGAACACTCAGCAAGTTGAAGCACCTAAATCACGTGTTTCTCTTAGTTCTAAACTGCCTTCTTTTGATAGTTTCCTCTATTTTTTTTGCGACCCTCTCCTTTGCACATTATGGTGAACATTCTTAGATGCTAATCTCCATCCACCAGTATTGTGAAAGGCGATCGCCTCATCACCAATGGCGAGAGGTGAGGCGAGGCAATCCTTCATTGCATTTTAGCATTGTGGCAAGACAACCCTTCATCGCATTTTAGCATTGTCTCGAGGCGATCGTCAAAAGGCAATGCCATGTTGACAAAGGCGAGAAAGGGGTCACCTTTTGTATTTTCTTTAAAAAAGGCGACCAATTTAGAATTTTAAATGTTAAAAGGTACTTTTAGGATTTTCGACTAGACTCCTCAAGCGACTAGCTAGACTTTTTCGGCGACTCTCAAGTCCAACCAATATGTATTTTTTCTTTATTCTTCAAATGTCTTCTTCCTCTGTTTCTTTATCTTCTTCTTCAGAGGCACTTCTACCTCTTTTTCTTCACTGTTTTGACTTTTGTTCTGTTTTTTTCTCATTCAAGTTCTAAGTATGTATTATCTATTTTCAGCTTTTGAATTGAAATATTTTCTTATTGATTATTGTGCGAAGAAAAGAGCTTGAGAGAGAACTTAGCTTGATTATTCCCTCAAGCTATTGGTGTTTAAATAGCTAAGTATACATGTCCTAAAAAGGAAAGGAAATCAATACCTAATCACTACAAGTCAATATCAAGTCAAGCTAGAACAAATCTAGGAGGAAATCAAGCTACCTACTATATTTACATATGCTATAATAATTAGAATATTCCTAGGATTCTAACATTCCCCCTCAAGCTGGTGCATACAAATTATATGTACCAAGCTTGTTACATATATAACTTGTTTTAGGACCAGCTAGGTACATGGTGAATATGTCTGCAAACTGATCACTTGACCGCACAAACCTTGTGACTATGTCTCCTGAAAGTAACTTTTCTCTAACAAAATGACAATCAATCTTTGTTTTTGGTCCTCTCGTGAAATACTGGATTCGATGCAATGTGAAGTGCAGCTTGATTATTGCACACAAGTTCAATTCCTTTAGCATCTACATATTTCAACTCCTTCAGTAGTTGTTTGATCATATGAGTTCACATGTTGCCATTGCCATAACGCGATATTATGCTTTTGCACTAGATCTAGCAACCACATTTTGTTTCTTACTTTTTCAAGACACCAAATTTCTCCCAACTAGAACATAATATCCAGAAGTGGATGGTCTGTCAGAGACCCTGCTCAATCTGCATATGAATTTCCAACAATTTTCTCATGTCCTCGGTCTTCGTAAAGAAGTCCTTTCCCTAGAGCAGAGATTTTATGTATCGAAGAATGCAAATAACTATATTGCAATGACTATCACAAGGAAAGATCAAGAACTGACTTATGACACTTATCGAGAAGGTAATGTCAGGTTGACTTACTGTGAGATAATTCAACTTCCCTACCAGCCTTCTATATCTTCATGGATCGCTAAGAGGTTCCCTCTAACCTGGTAGGAGCTTAACATTTGAATCCATTGGAGAATCAATAGGCCTACAATCTGTCATACCTGTCTCTTCAAGAATATCAAGTGCATACTTCCTTTGTGAAATGGCAATTCCTGATTTGAATTGAGCAACCTCAATGCCCAAGAAGCTTCTCTATAAACCAAGATCCTTAGTCTGAAAGTGCTGGAAAAGGTGATTTTTCAATGTGGTAATTCCCTTATCATCATTGCCCGTGATAATTATGTCATCAATATACACTACCAAATACATGCACAAACCTAGAGCAGAGTGACATAGAAAACTCCTAAATAACCATGCTAAACTTCCCAGACCAGGAGACTGCTTCAGGCCATAAAGTGCATCAATTTGTCCATCAAGGCCAATCTTTCTTCTCTGTATATACCCACCGACAACCAACTATAGATTTATTTGGAGGTAGAGGAACAAGCTCCCAAGTACCAGTACATCTTCATGAATAGCTTCCGTTGCCAAGTTGAGAAATCATGTGCTTGTATCTCACAGTCCGCCACACTTGGCCCTTGGGTTATGGACTTAAGTGCTTCTGACCACATTTCTAGTAACAAATCTTTATTGTCTAATATTACTTACTCTTGGTCCCTTCCCACATTACATTAGTTAATGGTTCTCCGGCCATGGCAGTCGGAGTCGCTCAAGCTAATTCCTTACCTTCCTTTACTCTAAATATGTTCTTTTTGTCCCTGGTTGTTCCGTTAGCCTCTTGACAATAAGTCGTTTGGCTAAGTCTTTAAATTGTTTCGTCTCATTTTATAGTGACTTCTTTGTCACACTGGACCACAGGACCTCAGTACGGGAATGATGATTGGCGAATGACATGAGTTAGATGGACTATTAATTCTCATAAATCCATTACGGTTTGTTCAATCTCATACTCTCCAAATTTAATCCACAAACTGTTGAGACACCTAGTTTATCCAAACTTCATAAGATAGTACCTAGTTGTCCATTATCACTTCGAAAAATGTGAATAGAAACACCAAACTGGTTTTTTAATTCAGCACAGAAAGTTTGAAATATGGAAAATAATTCAGGACGATATTTCATTAAGAACATCCAAGTGGACCTTGACTAATCATCAATGGAAGTAACAAATACTTAAAACCCAATGCAAAACTAACTCTACTAAGACCCAAAATATCAGAATGAACTAAATGAAAAAGAGACTCTGCACGATTATTAGGACTACGTGGAAAAGTAGCTCGGGTGTGCTTCCCCAATTGACATGACTTACAATCTAAAACTTTTAGATTGTAAGTCATGTCAATTGGGAAACCACACTTTAGATTGTAAGTCATGTCAATTGGGGAAGCACACCTGAGCTATTTTTCCACGTATTCCTAATAATCGTGCAGAGTCTCTTTTTCATTTAGTTCATTATGATATTTGGGGTCCTAGTAGAGTTAGTTTTGCATTGGGTTTTAAGTATTTTGTTACTTCCATTGATGCTCAAGGTGCACTTGGATGTTCTTAATGAAAGATCGTTCTGAATCATTTTCCATATTTCAAACATTCTGTGCTGAAATATCAAAAACAGTTTGGTGTTTCTATTCACATTTTTTTGTAGTGATAATGGACAAACTATGTACCATCTTTTGAAGTTTGGATAA
This sequence comes from Solanum lycopersicum, assembly GCF_036512215.1. Lineage (NCBI taxonomy): Eukaryota > Viridiplantae > Streptophyta > Magnoliopsida > Solanales > Solanaceae > Solanum > Solanum lycopersicum. Next base: position 39,197,677 of record NC_090805.1, read on the forward strand.
ACGTGGATTAAATCTGGAGAGTCTGAGATTTGAATAAATTGTAGTGGATTTGTGAGAATTGAGATGATAAAGTCCATTTGACTGATGCCATTCACCTATCATCCTTCCGGAGGCCCTGTATGACAAAGAAGTCATTCGAAAATGAGAGGAAACAATTTAAAGTCGTAGCCAAACGACTTATTGACGAGGCTAAAGGGACAAAAAGAACATTATTTAGAGTCAAGGAAGGTAAGGGATTGACTTGACCGACTCCGACTGTCATGATCTCAGAACCATTAGCTAATGTAACGGTGGGAAGGGACTAGGGACCGAGAGTAAGTAGTATTAGACAATAAAGTTTGTTACCAAGAATGTGGTCAGAAGCACCTGACTACATAACCCAAGGGCCAAGTGTGGTGGAATGTGAGATACAAGCAACAGGATTATCAACTTAGATTTCCATAAAGACTACAATTGAGCATTAATCTTCTCCCATATCTTTTTCAGTAATATCCTTGGCCTGTGCATCCAAGTGATCCTGAACACCTTGCACCATAATTGAACAGAGGAGGACTAAGATAAATAGCTTGCACTACCTGCCAAAGGTTCTGTGATGATCTCATTGTTTGGGCTGGTGGAACTCACAGATTTAGTGCTTAACATATCGTATCCAAAAGACATGAAAAAACAAATCTATCAGTGTTAAAAAATGAAGAAATTCTGGGGGAAAAACTGAAGAACAAATCTGGAGAACTGCTTGCTGTTTTGCTGGAAAAAAACTGCCAGAGAAGTGGCTGATAAAACAAAACCTTTGAGGATTCCGATCGTAGTGGTGGTACTGGTATATGATGGAGAGTGCCGGAATCGCAGAACAGTGGAGGTTTTGCTGGAAAAAAATATTCAGCAAGTTTTCTCACCAAAGAAAGCTTTGGTACCCTTTGAAGATGGATCTTGAGCCTAACTCAATCTAAAAAGCTAGCTTATGAGCTGAGAATTGTCCAAGTCCATATAAGGAGACTAAATTCCCATTCCTTTTCCAATGTGGGAATTCTTAACAACTATTATATATGCAATTGAATATTTTATGTTTTTTGGTATTAATTGGGCCGCACTTCAAAAAGGCGAGTGCCTTGCCGCTCGCCTCACCTTGTGACAAGGCAAAAACCCTTGTCGCCTTTTATCGCCTATCGTCGTCTGAAACACTGCCTACCACTAATGTTTCTTTATAGAACTATGAACAAAGAAATGGAAAAAAGAAAATTGTGGAAACTATCCCATCTTTTAAGGATGTTCTTCTGGAATATTATTTATCTAGAAAAATGTATTTCTGAAATATCGGTTAATTGCATAGTCTTCTGTATGTTACTTGTTAACTATATTCATCTTTTTGTTTATATGTATATGGTGAGATTCCGGCCTTTCCAATTGATTGACTACTTCAAGGGTGATTACTCTGTAGGTGCTTTGATTATGTGCATGTTGAATTACAATCACCATACAACGTCGTTTTCTTGCTGTATGCAGAAAGTAGCAGTTTTGCAGCAGAGAAATCTAATTGATGATAGAGAGAAATCTTCCATATTGAAGCCCAGCAGTGTCCAGTCTCCTTCTAGAAGCCCTCAAAAAAGTACAGTATCTGCTGTTCTGTCAAAGGAAAGTTTGAAAATCTCGGTCACTAGTGATCCTATCTTGGTCAAAAGTTCATTTTCAGATAGTCCTCAGCTGACTGATAAATCAGGTCCGATGGTTGTCTCAGCTGAAACTTCCGTGATGTTGAAGGCTGATCCTCATAAAGCTGTAGAGGTAAAACCCTTGAAGAAGCCCTTGCCACAGCCTGCTTCAATTTCAACTGAGAAGTCCCTGTCTAAACAAGTAACTACTTCTGCCACAGCTGAAAGGTCCATCTCTAGACAAGTGCCTGCCCAGTCGAGACCTTCGAGTGCTCCTCTAGTTACTGATCCTAGACCTCCTTCCCCTGTTGTGTCCATGGTTCAGGCAACACAGTTATTGCCTCGTTCAGTTAGTGCAGCTGGTCGATTGGGTCCTGATCCTTCACCAGCAACACATAGTTATGTTCGTCAGTCCTATAGAAATGCAATTATGGGCGGTCTTATTTCTGGAAGTCCGGTTGGTTTTAGTCAGCCTCATTCTCCAAGTTTAGCCGTTAATTCACCACATCCATACTCTCAATCACCTTCACTGACTTCTGGTCTAATGTTGTCGCCTGGGGGGCTGGAAAGAACAGAACATAGATCTGCTGGACCAAGCTTTTCTTATGGAATGGTGAATGAGGATACTTCATGGAATGGACAGAAATGGGAGAGTTCTGGAAGTTATAGTAGGTCAGTATCACATCCTTTCGTCTTACATGACATCCAGGAATCTGATATGTTAAAGCCTGTTAACAGCAGGACCCATGATCATCTTCCATCTGAGCTTCCTGCCTGCACTTCTGGTTGTCAGTCCCAGAGTGTATTGGCCGATGAATTTCCACATCTTGATATAATCAATGACTTGCTGAACGATGAGAATGGAGCTGGAAAGGCTTCTGAACCAAACTCGGGCTGGCAAAGATATAGCAACCATCTAAATCGTCAGTTCAGTTATCCGGGTGATATTAGCATGGCAAGTGATCTAGGTCCCTCAACTCACTCCTGTAGGTTTGAGCGAACAAGAAGCTATCACGATGAGCTACAACATTACTATTCTGGAGGCACTTATAATAGTATTAGGAATATGATTCCGCAGCCTAATCCACAATTTGTAAATGGGCAGATTGATCAGTTAGTTCATGACCAGTGGCAGTTGATGCATTCTGATCCATCTTTTCTTGGAATGGGAAATGGTCATACTGATACTGGTTACCTGTACCACAACCCTGATTATTCAAATATGGCATGTGGTGTAAATAGGTATAGAGTATTTAGGCCTTCCAATGGGTTTTGAAAGCTAGCTCTTTAATGAGGGAGCTTAGCCCCGAAACATTTGACTCTTCTCTGCCGTAATGTGTCTTTAGGTTTAGAGGCGAGGTTGTAGCCCTTGTGTAAAGAGTGATTCTGCCCTCATATTTTTAAGCTTTTGAAATCCACCGTATTGGCTTTTGGATGTTTTAAAAGTTGGTGTCTTCATATATATAAGCACATTATCGGTAAGGTCTTCAACATATAATAAATATATATAGTTGTATAATCTCCAGTTTTTTTTTATGATGTCAATGTGAGGATTGAAGCAGGTTCCATTGTGGTAGATAGCATCTGAAGTGGAATTACCAACCCAACTACTCCGACTCGTTGGAAGAATCAACTTACATCTCCATCCTTCATTTCTTTCGATCGTCGTTGGAATTTCTCAACACTTAAAAAGAGTTCCATTTTACATCTTGTAAGTGTAATTCAACTCGAGGAATGTCTAGTGGCGTAGCTACAGAGAGTGGTCAGTTAAACATTCTTTATTAAAAAATTATACTAGACGCTCTGTTTTGAATATAAATTAAAAATTTGGTGTAGAAGTCCAAAGGTTAGACTAGCCTTAATCTTACCAAAAACCACTAGTTCATTACCAAGAAACTTCCCCAATAGGAATTGCAGCAGCCAGCCTAATTTATGTTTCCCAGAACCTACTAGGAAGACGCCATCTAAAATTTATTCATTCTTATAATAACGACCTTAAATTATTAATACATTAAATATTAAAAGCAAGTAAGTTTTTTTCTATCGAACTTTTATAAATATTCAACATTTACCAAGTTCACGTGACCCATAGCACTAAACTTTATCATCATCAACTACGTGGTACATACATAATCCCACTTAGCTTTATCTCGTACTAATATATTTATAATACGAAATACCATCGAATAAACCTTGAATTTCCTAGTCAATAGTCAAAAAAAACCATAACAAACCTTGCCTATAAATATATGTTCCCTCTCCCCTTAATTTTTTTTATAAAACAACATTTTATTCTTCTTTGTTACTTATTTTGCAACATAATTGTAAAAGATGAAGAATCTTAAAACCAATTTATTGGTACTCTCAACCCTTATTGTCTTAATTATTTTTTTCCAACTAGGTAAAGGTACTAGGTTGTTACATGAAAAAGATTTGATGAATTTACAATCTCTTCAAAGAGGTCCAGTCCCTTCATCTGGACCATCCGGTTGCACAAATATCCCGGGTAATAGTGGTTCCGGGTCGGGTAATTGCCCACTCATTAATGAAATGCACTTTGCGGGTCATACGTTAAGGCCTAGTACGGTTATCATCGTTGTGTGAGCTCACTTATATTGTCTGTCTCATATATACATTTCGAGAAAAAGAAATATTAGTGGACATATTAGCGAGATGGTGTCTTATTTGTTTTATTTTTTTCACTTTTTATATATTTACTTTGCAATTTGTGGGAATAACTCCTTTTTGGATTGTCTTTTGGGAGGGTTTCCAATGTATTCATTTGTTAGTAAATTATGCACAGAGAGATATTCATTTGATAATGTTTGTATCTATATAGTCAATAAATAAATATTTACCAATTTGTTAATTAATAGTACAAAAATTCTTTTTTATATTTCTTGGATCTTCTCCAAATGTGTCTACAATATACTTGACGTGACATACATAATGCATATAATTAATTAACTTAATTTGATCATACACACATATAAAATAAATAACTATTCTGTAAAAAATACATTTGATTGTATAAAAGATATTTTCGCGTTGATGATATATACAAATGAATGTTATACATAAGTTCAGAGAGTTTAAATCGGAGGATGACATTTAAAATTTAAAACATAGAGATTTCACCAAATTCTTTTGCGTGACGCACAAATTAATTAATCTAAGCAACAAAATTGACAACTCTTATACCTAAAATTAGTATTAATTCTAAATTAAGGTTCTTAAGAATATTGAAACAGTAGAGATAATTAGTGTATTACTTATTGGATAACATTGATTTAATGAGTCTTTTTCTATTTATTTTCTTTTGTGGAAGATGACTTAGCATGCAACACAAGTTTACTTGCGTATTCAATTTATAAAGAACAAAGTCAGATGACAATTAGGAATTGGTAGCTCCATATTCCTTCCTAATTATTAACTAATTATTATGAAAACACCAAATTTTAAGAACAAGTAACAAAAATTTGGTGTTAACATGTTAGGGGTTTGGCTTGGACTTTCTCTTATCCATTCAATCGATGCAAAAAAAAAAAAAAGTTTATAGAAGGGGAATAGATCACATAATAGAAAGAATTAATAGCAACAAATTGAATCAGGTATAACAGAGAGTGTACGTAGATTGATCGCTCTTATTTACAGAATATAACATCTAGTACTTATAAATTTATTTAATGAGTGAGCCTTTTAACAAAAAATTAGGCGGAGGGGAAAGAGAAATTACGGGGTAGAGAATTAAACTCTCTCTAACAATGTTAAAAATGAAGATAACCAATCAATTGAGTCTCTCAACCTATTAATTATATAGTAGAATCGTCACTTGTACGATGTTATTGTTTGTGTCAATAAAAAATACACGAACTCGATCGCATCTAACAACATCATTGATCTATTTTAATAACAACATTTGCAGTCACAAAACGGTTTTTGGTATGTGGATTTTGTAGTAAATAGTAATGGCTTCAAAGTCTCCTTAGTAAATTTTCTTTAATTAACAAAATAAAAAGATGAAATTCTAGGGGATTGCTTGTAATATATAAACTCCTAACTCTTTTACGTGCCCAAAATTACTTCCTTTTTTTTTTCATTTTTTATTCCTCATTTTTAGTTATGATAGGACTTTTCATTGGGAATAATACTTTGATATGTAAATTGGCAGCATCAATTTGATAGTAGAAAAATGTAATCCCTTATCTTAATTTTTTTTTTTTTGAGAAAATAACACTTGAAAATTAAAAAATAATTTGTTGCGAATGATATGATGTGAATTAACATCTATCTAAATATGTGAGTACAAACGTTAATGTTTAAATTTGGAAGAAAAAAATGATTTTTTATCTTGGTTACTATTATGATTTATAGTTATATTTTTTTCTCACTTAATAACAACAACAAAATCAGTGTAATCTATGTTGTTTCTTTAACTCGATTATTAAATTATCTTCTTGTTGTTTCTGCTTGTTGCCACTTGCCTCTTTTTTTGAGCCTTCGGGAATGGGAAAGCGGTGACTACCTATTTAACATTCTACCCTAATTCTCGATCTCCACACCCTTCTAATCAAGGGTCATGTCCCCGGTGAGCTGAAATTATATCATGCATGTTCCGTCTAATCATTTCTCCGCGATACTTCTTAGTACTACCTCTCTTACCCCTCTTTAAGCCCATTACGGTCAACCTCCTTACCGAAGCATCCACACACATCTCCTGCTCTTCACGTGTTCAAATCATTACAACCTCATTTCCAGCATTTATTTGTTGTAGTTGACATAATGATAAATCAGCCTTTTTGAACATGAATTCTATATATAATGCCAGTAAATCTCTATAGACTGAGACATGTTTCAAGTTTTGTAACAACAAATCTATTAAGGTTCATTACTCACTTTAGAGTCCTATCAAAAGGACTAGTGAAAAATAGAATAGCAAACATACATGAAATTTCTCACGAGAGTGATCAAAAGTAACTGCTAAAATGAATATAAAGAATGAAACAAAAGCTCAGTATGGGTGGTGGGGGCTATCTATATTCAAGATTTGGTGAAACTGGTGGCAATGGGGATAATGACTACCAGGATGAGAATAAGGAGAATTATAGCTCCAATGCACATACATCTCCTGCTGCTCTTTTGATACTTCTTTGCAGTCTTGAGGTTCTTAGCTCCATCATTAACATACTGAGCTGCATTCACTACATGATGTTCAATGTCATCCATTTTCTCTCCTTGTGCCTCAACCATCACTGCCATGTCCAAGAATATCTGGTGAAGCTCAAGCAAGCTCTTTTCGATCTCCTTTGCTGCGTCATGACGGTCCTGTATCTCCACCACTGTTTCCAACACTTTCCCCCTACCATGCTCCTGCACCAATCAAAAAGTTCAACAACTTGAGCTCTAAACTCCAAAAATCTATAATTAGGAGTGCACTATATAATTGATTTGGTGTCGGCTATATGAATTTTCACTATTGGATTTGGACTAGTACACAAACTTCGGCTCAAGTGCAGCAAAACCAAGTACAAGCTCAAAATTTGGACTAGTGATACTCAAAATTCAATAATCTAATTCAATAATCTAGTGTCGGCTACATGAATTCTCACTATTGAATTCAATAATTTGGTGTCAGCTATAGAAATACTAACAAAAATCCACAAACTAAGATGTTAATCCATTAAATCTTGAAATGGAAACACTTAAAAACTAAGATACCAAGAAACAGTTCAACAAAAAAAAACAGAGCATTGTTCTTCTGCAGATAGAAAAATTTGGGGAAAAAACAGAGCCAAATTGGGGATGAAAAAAAGACATAAATTTTTAGTTTTGTTTATGCATACCTGAATTGCTCTAGAAAGAAATTCTTCACCACCTTGACCATTTCCACTAGAAATGATCTTATCAATAACTTCTTCATCTGGGTGTTCACCAGTAACAGTAAAATATCTTCTTCCAACAGTTTCCTTATACTCAGTCATCATCCTCTGCCTCAGTCCCTGAAAATCCATCATCAGTTCCTTAAGCTTCTTCCTCAGCCCATTAGTCACAGCAGATCGAGTCCTATCGACCAGCGTCCCTTCTTTACACCCAGAAAGCCGCCTGTTAATCGCATTGGATCGGTCCATCTCTTCCAGCTGAGATCTAATAGCTCTAGCCTTCTTCAACACCGCTACGATATCTGAATTTATGCGATCACGCATCGATTTCAAAGCTTCGGGTTTGTGCAGCGACTTGCTTTCTTCATTAGTGTCCTGTAACCGACGAAGAATCTCCTTGATTGAATTCATCTCCAATTTCACTTTTTCTGCTTCTTCTAAGAAAGCAGTGAGATTTTGATCCATTTGGGTCATACCCATTTCCAAATCTGGACTAGCTTCAACATCTTTCATGGCGGCTTTCTTCAGATCAATGTAGCTTGTGAAGGATTTTGTCATCAAATCATTCATCTTGAATTGTTTTTTTTTTTGAGAGAGATTTGCAGAAAAATGAAGAAAAGGTAGGGAATTTGGACAAAACAGAGAGAATTTAGCAGTGATTGAAAATGGTTAAGGAGAATCAATTGACTATAAAGAGGAAGATTGAGGCATGGGAGTGAGATTAAGGAGAAAGATAGCCGTTGGAGGATCTTCTGTGTAACGGCTCTATTTTGTTTTGAATAAAATAAGGTTTCTTGGATCCTCATATGTTGGTCATGCAATGTAGCTAACACTTTTTTTGGAAGCCATAAGATTTGTCTACTTTAAAATTTTTATCATCTTTTTGTTAAAATCTCAAAAAAAAATTATAATATGATATATTTTTCAGTTTCAGTTGATATATCTATTATTATAAAGTGATTCACCTACACACTTATTTTATTATTAAATAAATGATTTGAATTAACCTTATTAATAACTCAAATATACTATTTTTGTCAAACGAAAGTGAAAAAAATATTTTTTTATTCTTTTTAATTAAAAAAATCAAGCAAGGGCACATTAGGTCTTCCTAGTTAAGTATCCTTCTGGTAAAGTTTGGGATATATATGGCCATCTCAGACGTGAATTTTTTCACTTGTTTGATTGAATGACTAATTTGAGTTAGGTTTATTATTTGAGTTTCTTGTTATGTTTCAATTTTTAAAATTCGTTTTTAGTGGAAAATTACGCGGAAAATACGAAGTGTGAATGGAAAAGAAAAAAAAAGTTAAGAGCATTTTTACGGTTATAATATATTTTATTTGTGTATGTGAAAAAAATCAAGGCATTTATAATAAATTTTATAAGAAGGTGAGTGAAAAATAAATTTGATCATTAAAATAAAGTTTAGTCGATATTAAATTACAAAGCTTTTTCAGGAGGAATTTTACATTAGCATATTATGTTAGTGTGCAAGGTTTTTTTTTTTGGTTAGTGTGCAAGTTACGCTTCAATTATATTCGAAAATAAAATAAAAATATAGTTGGTTCATAATAAAAAAAATTGGAGTCAATATTCTCAAGCTAAATATACCATATAATATAAATGGAGGGAGTCTTAGTAGCTATTCATATCTAACTGCAACATATTTTAAGAATCTGAGGCACCAAAATAAACACCATATCTAATCTCAGATAAACCTGTTATTCGAATTTTGTCCTGATTTTCTTACCTTCAAAAACGAGAATGACATTACAATTTCCAAACATGCAACTCATTTCCAGAAAAATTGCTCTGGACTTCAACTATACGCAGAATTTAGTACAAATACCTTGGAAAATAGGGAGGCGTCTGAGATAATGCAACAGAAAAGCCAAATGATTGAAGTATTCACAAATTCAAACACTGTATATACATATCCTCATTCAGTCATTCTCCACTAGAAGGAAAGTAAAATTATAAGCAGTTAGATAAAGAGGCAAAAAAAAAACGAGGATGAATAAAGATGCTGTAAATGGTGATCCTTAGATATTTACTTTCTCTTTCGACCACGACCACGACCCCTTCTGGCTGGAACATCTTTTGAAGTGCCAACATCATCCTTCTCCACTTCTTCCCCACTTATTTCCTCATCAAAGGTCTCAGTTCTGTCCGTAGATTGTGCGTCCTCTTCTACTGGCTCTTCAACAGAGGTTGCCTGTTTCGAGAGCTTATCGCGAAGTTCTCTGAGTTTTTTCTTCTTTGCGTTCAGAACTCCAAGAAACTGGAAGAGGAAGGAACACAGGTCATGACCAATCATGGAATAACTTTTTGGGGTATTCAGCTCCTAAGCCTAATTAAACCATTCCAGAACAAAGTGTTGCAGAAAGAGCTTGAATACATATACAAGGTCAAGAGAAAGAGTAAAATCATAATAAATTCGAACAAACCCGTGAAAATAATAAACAAATCTTAGTGCTTGGTCTGAAAACAGCACCTTTGCATATATTGCAGATTCAAATTCTTCTTTCTCTTTGCTGAGTTTCTCGCTTTGTGTTAAACATTTTTCTGCCTCCACCTTCATCCTCTCAAATGACTCAGTTTTACTGACAACTTCATCCTATTTATATCAAATAAACTCGTGAAAATTTGAATCAAATAAACTCGTGCGACTTTTACCATGTACATAGCTCTTCAGATGAGACAAACAGATAATTAATATTTTTCAAAACAGAATCTCAAAGTGAACTGTATACAACCTCGTTCCATTTCAATCAAATTTAAAAAACTGTAAAAGCATACCACACAACAGAACCATATAGACTGTTGTTTAGTTGGAAGACAACTTAAGTGGCAAGATTTTTTAAAGCAGAGATAACAGAAATCATATGATTGCTGTTTAGATGGAAGGAAGAAGAAGTAACAACATTTTCTAAAGCTGAGATATCAGTAAATCAAGATGAAAGGAAAGAAGACATTCAGTTCACCATGTTAAATATGATATATAAAAAGCAGGAAGTAATTGTAGTAACTCGCATATTCACTCTGTATAATACTACCTTTTCCTTGCACTAGTGAGAAGTAAGCTAACACCACCTACAACAAAAAATGTTTTCAAATTGTTCTCTTTATATAAAAATATTCATAATGGGATGGACTTAGAGCTCTCCGGAAAGAAGGCTCATATGGGATCGATTCACAATCTTTTTACAAAGTCTAGGCATATTGAGGAAAAGCATGGCAACATGGTGTCCACTAAGAATGACACTAAACAAAATTCCAAGTATATTCATTCTAGAAGCTGCAGAACAAGAGGATTCCACTTTCATGCTCCAAGAAAAAAAAATGGGCACCAAGCTCAAATGAGAGGCAGATCTAAGGAAACCAATCGTCGCAGCAAGCCAGCAACAGTGCAACCAACTATTGCCAGACCACCTAAATCCACAGAAGTTATGAAAGGGAACTGTAGGCACGGATACTGAACTACTACATCCTCCACCAACATTTCTAAGAACAGATTTGCTAAAATTCATGGCAAAAACGTTAACACTGGCTGTAATGCATGACATGCATAAAAGTTCCTGATTACTTAGGCTCATCTGATTATCAGAGAGTAGATTTTAAGACGGCAGATTGATAAAAATTCAAGTAAACTGAAAAAGTGCATGGAATAAATTGTAAGTTTAAATAAGACAAAGCACATCAATCAGGATCATTACACTCAGTCTAATATTTGCATCCATGAGGAAGTCCAAGATATCAGCTGTAGTTTTTTTGCTATTAGACGACGATTGGCATTTCCACCGCCATTCCAGCTTAGTTCCTTCTTTCTCAAATGTCCATGAGAGCTATAAAGATCAAAGGAAAATAATGGGCTACATGGAAAGCACATCATAGCTTTTCAAACTTGCAATAATACCATAAAGATATATCGATTACATTGACTCCACCTTAACTAATTTTTTTGCTCTTTAGGACATTTGTTAAGCAATTAAAAGCAAAGATGTGCTACAGTTGACTACAAAGATGTAGAGCACCACAATAGACTTTAAAAGGCAAGAATAACAATCTAAGCAGCTAGTGCACATGGCTAAGATCACATTTTTAGTCAAGGCTCCAAGCTGATTACACACAGCCTCTTGCGCTATTGCGCTTAGAGATGGCAACAATGCTGTGTGGCCGTTTGGCAGTTTGACAATTTAGTTAAAAAATCATCCAACTCTTTAGCTTCGTTATGAACACAAATGTACTGGATTTGAATTTCAACTCTGATTGACTAGATCTTCCAGAATAGGAAAACGCCCGAATATGTAGATTTAGAGTCAATTGGAATAGATATTCTATATGAAATGTGCACATCACAATTGCCCTGCTAAGAATTTAAAAAATGACACCACCACCCGCTATCCTGTTCTTTGCACCATCGCTGCTAGCATGTTCCCCGCCCCGTCATGCTCTCCGTTGGCTCAAATCCACCCCACCCCATTGCCATCCTAGTTATAATGAGAGCAAACTGAACAGCCCTAGGAATCAACTTATCTAATAAGGCTAATGCAAAGTCTCAAATCAACTTGAGCAACTCATGAATCAAAAATAACAAGTGTGAACCAATTGTTCCTATTATATGCTCCAATTAACATAGACAATGATAAATATCTTGGCTTTGTTGATTTACTGCGTGATGATTTTGTTGAACGAGATAATAGAACGTATTGATTTGACCCCATAAGCGGGACCAAGCATGTTGCCGCCAGAAGCAGAACCCCGTATTTCTTCTAGAGAATCTCCTAATTGTTCCAGAGCAACTAGAAAGAGATTATAATGATAGTGCAATATGGGGTTTCATCAAGTCAAAGGCCTGATTAAGCTAAAATCCCATCTTTAGGGTGCCTTCTGTTCTTTTAACAAATTACTCAAAAGATTATCACTCTAGGCAATGATCAAACAACTGAAAATATGCAATTAACTAGGATTAAAATATTAATAAAATCAAGAAAAGCTGACCCTTTTGTGCCCAGTACCAGCATCATCAAACCCATAAACAGAACCGGGTTGTTGAAATCCTAAATACTTCTCACCCAAATCAATATACTCCGAAACGGGTTGATCCCACTGAGATGCTCTCTCTTCAACCTCTTCCTCAGACGCTGCAGAAAACCCCCCAAAACATTACAGAGCAAAAAATGAAGAACCCCAATTAAACTTAGGTCAGCGAAAAAATGGGAATAGAACTTTTGAGTTGGAATTTTTCGAAACCAATAAAAGGGAAAAATACCATGGCAAGTCCAAGAATGGAGGCCGTCAGTGATGAAGAGGTCAAAGTAAGAAGAGAACCATGTGCCTTTCACGAATATTTGTTCCTTATTAGATATTACCAGTTTGAGGCATGTGTGTTTCGGACTTGGTGACCCCATTGACAGGGATGGCTTCTCCTTCTTCAACTCACACTGTGGCTTCGTGCTATGGAAGCTTTAACAAAATTGAAACTCCCCTCCGCGCCTTATTATCTGTGTCCTACCGCTGGCGTTTCGGCATTAATTTTTCAAATAATATTTGGTAGAAAATTTGATAAATATAATTTATTTATAAAATTTATTATTATTTGATAAATATTTTAAATTTTTAAATATTAATTTTTTTTAATATTTTTCAAATCTCATTATTTAAATTGAAATTTTATATCAAATTTATATTTTTTATAAAAACATCTTCTATGTTAGTTGTTTGTATTATATTATATAATTTTTTACATAAACATCAAAAGTAGTGATGAAATATTTAATGAATATGAAAGTGATGATGTCGTTGTTAATGAAAAAGATGAACAATCAGCTCATTGTAAGAATGTCATGTGTTTTGTCTACGTCACAATGTATAGATTGATGCTTGTTGCAGTCACTCCAAACTAATGCATTGCTCTAGTGGTTATGGACACTACTTGTTATTTGTTGCAACGAAGATCCAATTATTTTGTAATATAAATTTATGGTTAGTTTTAATAGTTTTTTTAAAAAAATTATGTGTATAAATTATTATTTTTTTTAAAGTAAAATATATTTCTCAAATACTATTATCAAACACATTATGAAAATTCATCCAAATTTTTACTAAATAATACTTGCAAATATATTTTAAAATCTATGGCGAAATGCAGTCATTCACATTTTGTTGGGAGGAAGAGGTACAAGGAACCTTTTAGAAAAAAATATTTTATGATATAAATATAATTGGGTTTATGGTGCAACTTCATATTAAAGAGGAGACCACTCTAGATAGGTAAAAGTGTAGAGGTCGTGTATAAGGAGGAGTGGAGTGATATCTTATTTTGTGAAGGTTTAGGTTTGTCAGTGTCTCGCTTGTCTATTTGGATTGATTTAAAATATGTAGTTTTTAAATAAAAATAAAAAGTCAAATTCAAATAATTTTTAAGTCAATTAAAACATTTTTTTAATGTTGTATGTTGTAGTTCTTGACGTAGCTTGCTTTTTTATTGTTTTATTTGGATTTGATTCTTTTTTTTTACTTGAGTTTGATGCATTGAGCTGATATCTTTCATGAATAGCTTCTCTACCTTCACGAGGTAGCGTGTAAGATATGTATTCTCATCACTTAGTGAGAGTGCATACTTAGTGGATTTCTCGGGATATTGTTATTGTTGTTGTTGATATAAATATATTTGCATGTTTGGAATGTCATCTGATAATTGGATTTGGTCTGATGGAGTGTAATCACATTGTCAGTCTTGTTTGGTTGACCATGTAATTATCTGGTAAGCAGATAATTGAGTATAATTGACAGGACTCAGCAGGAGCGGCTCAAGCATATTAGTGGTCTAAGGCGAAAATCAAACGGGACTTTAGACTTGAATTGTTAATAACATTTATATAATTGATTTTTTCTAGTTTTCAATTGATAATATAACCATTCTTATTTTAAGTTATTTTTCACGAAATATAGTACTCCAAATATGTTAAATTTCTTATAATAATTTCTTCATTTTTATGAAAAGTTTACTTTTTCTACAAATAATATTCAACATTTGTTAAAAAATAATAACTTATAACCTATTATTATTAAAAATGAGGCCCCCCTTAAATTAGGAGTCTTAGGGCACATGTCTTTTTTTTAACACTGTCGATCCCCCTGGACAAGAGTAATTACATTTTCCAATTCACAAGGGAGGTTATGAATTGTTGGTAATTTACATGGTGTAATTACAAGCTAACTACTTTTTATTTCCTTCCGTTTATTTTTTATTTTTATTTTTATTTTTGTTTTAATGTATTTTTAATTTCTATTATTTTAAATTCTTTAAATTTTTATTTCTAAAAATATATATTTTTATTTATTATTTAATAATTCATATTCTTTTTATCAAATATGTACGTCATGATGTTTATATAAATTTTGTACTTTTAGTTTATGTAATTAATTTAATTAAAATATACTAAATTGAAAAGTATAAATTAATTTTTTTAATATATTAGTTAAGAACATATGTTTATTAATTAGTATATTGTTAAAAGATAATATTTTTCTTAAATATTCAATTTAATATTATTTATAAAAGTTCTTATTTGTCTAATATAATTTTTTGATCTGAGATAATTAATTTTATTTTTAAAATTCAATATCATCTTATGGTTATACTTGTGCAATCAAACAGTACACATGTAATAACTGGGATGTGGCAAACAAATGTACCTCTACCATTACAAAAGTAACTCACATATACTCTTCATCCGACGAAAGTAAAAGAATAGTTTTTTATTTATACTTTTGACTTTTATTTTTTAAAAATAATCGTGTAGGGTAAATATAATCTTTCTCGCAAGTTCAAGGTATATTTAATTTTTTTCATACATAAATTGTTTTTTTACTTGTTTGATTTCATTATTTGAGTTTCTTATTCTTATTTTTTCATTTATTCTTTAGTGTACTATGTTATAATTTAAATATTTTTGCGGCTATATTGTTATTTAATTTTTATATTTATAAATTTTTTTGAGCATTTATGATAAATTTTACAAGGAAATTAGTGCAATATGAATAAATTGAGCATCAAAATAATAAATTTAAACACAAAAAAAGTGTGAAGAGGATCAATTATATATTTTTTAGAAAATTAAATTTAAATTAATTTTTTCACTTCATTTAGAGGAAAAGATATAGGTGGGTCATTTATATAAGAATAAGGGTATATATGAGTCACCTCATAACGAGGGATATATCACCTCTAAGTAGCAAAGTTGAGAGGTATATCATATCATTTTTCATTTTCTTGATGAACTAGGTTATTTAAGTTCGTCTAAAATAATACTCCCTCCATTTAGAAAAGAATGACTTCCTTTCCTTTTAAGTGTGTTTCAAAAAGAATGGTATCTTTCTTTTTTGGTAACAACTTTCCACGTGACATGTTTAATACCACAAGATTAAGGGACAATTTTGTACATTTGACATAACTTTAATTTAGGACCGCATGATCAAAAGTCTACTTTATTTTCTTAAACTTCGTGCCTAGTCAAAATAAACCATTTTTTATAAAACAGAAGGAGTAAAATAGTTATTTGTGTGGAAAATCTCTTTGCTCAAGAGAGTAAAAAATGACCTAGGATGTGTAGGATTTCCAACCAACTTCGTTAAACTATGAAGAGTGATTTCTAATTACAATTTAATAATCTTGTGGACTAACTCTAGCATTTCAACTCAACAATTAACTTTAATTATACTTGTTTTAAGGAAGATATTTATATATAATCTAACAAAACAGTATGTGAATTATGAGGGGATGAGACAAGGAATGGGGGTTCGAGGGTGGTGGGGGCTGGAATGGTCGAGGGGTGGGAATTGGAGATGTTGGACGGGTAGGGAGAGGTATAATGAACTTGAAATGTCACTTATGACTTTTTCTAATTTCATTACATAAGTCAATTTTATCATTTTTAAGGAGTTTATTTTTCTAAAATATTTTTTAAAAAATATTTTGATCAATCAAACGTTATGAAAAATTGAGTACCAAATAAACTCAATTGCTTTAGAGATTGTTGCAATCCACAATCTAATTTTTTCTAGGCTTCACGAATCTATAGAAAAATGAGAAGAGACTTGTGTTAATAACATCTTACAAAATATTGATATAGTTAATAGTCCACAAACATTTCTTAAACATTGTTAGTGGAACCTACCTCTTAAATATTTGTTAAAAAATAATCAAAAGAGTAATTAGAATTAAATGAAATGAGTGGGGTTGAAAAATTAAAATTAGAAGGAGGTTGTGAGGCCTTATCAAAAGGGTTAGCAAATAGTAATCAAATTAAAGCTATGATTTCTTATGGACCTTCTAACTATTTATGGTTAAAGAGTCAAGTTTCAGGATTTTTAGCTGTAATCTACTTGGTTTGTCAAGATTAATTATGCTAATATTATTCATTTTTTTCTTAATAAAAATATAATAAGCTAAATCACTTTTAGCATTACATAATAAGATTTCCTTAAAATAACAGTATTTGATAATTTATATTATATATACACAAGAGATTATTTTATTTAGAGAAAGCATTAGAATAACATGTATTATTTAAATATATTTTACTTTGATTTAGTTATAATGTATATTTTTAGTTTCTATTAAAATATATATTGTATTTAGATTATTTTTAAAATTATATTACCCTCAAATATAAAATAACAATTAAAATTAATCTGACAATAATTAAATTATTTCATGTATGATTAACATACTATTATATAGTAGGGGGTTTATCCGGTGCACATAAAATGCTCATCACTGATGATCACCCGAGGGGCAGATATTCTAAAAGTGATTATAGTGGTGACAGGTCATCCCGAGTTCAAAGAATCAAATAATTATTAAATTTGTGAAAATTAACGACAAAAAAGATTAGAAGTTTTTATGTTAGTTAATAAAAAATTAAATATATTTAATAAAAATGATCAAAATTTTCAATATTTGAGCGATTAAAAACACAAAATTTGCGTGGATGTTTGAAAGGTAATTTGACAATATTATCTCCTTAATTGCTTTTATTATAATAATAATCTTTAAATTACTTTTGTCTTTTTTAATCAAATGATAAAAAAACATCAATAATTGGTCTTCCCTACTTATTTTTATAGCTATTTTTTTTAATAAAAAAAATTAAATATTATATATCAATATATATCTATACCAAAAAAATTAGTTATTCTTCCTTTCCTTTTTTGTTTAAATCCATAAATAAAAATAGTATTAAAAAGCTCCTTTTTTTCTTCTTCTTTCTTTTATTACCTCCTTCTTTCTGCTATATAAATAGCATAAAAATAAATATTTTCTTCTGTCTTTTTTACTTTATATATAATAATAATAATAACTGCGAGACGCTCCTTCAAAGGAAGAGGAAGAAGCAGAAGCAGCAAACAAATCGATCTTTCTCAAAGGTGATAATTCTCAAAAATCTTTGTATTGATATTGTTATTTTGGGTACATTTTTTTTATATATTTTTTTGTGAGACTATCGATCTGCTTGCATTTGTTATCGGATTTGTGTATGATGTTATATGTAAATTCTGGGTTAGATCTATATAGGAAAATATGTTTTTGATGATATGCTATGATTAGCAAATGTGGTTTTGTGAAGGTAATGATTGTGTTAAAAATGGAACGAAAAAGTATGTAATGCCAAAACTTACAACTTGTATCCCTATTTATTGCTGAAGGGAATCTATGAAATCTGTTACATTTGATAGATTATCTGTAGAAAGAGGATGTGTGTTGCATTAGGAAATGTGTTTCAGTTTGATTGCTGATTGCTGATAGTTTGGTTGATTAGAAAATGGAGTCAAATTTCAGAGGGTTGAGTTAGAGGTAGAAATGCGAATCAATGGGGGGTTTTGAAATATTTTGAGATTGGGTTCTAACATCAAGGTGTCTGATTCTGATTTTCTGGATAAGAGTTTTGTATTCTTTTGTTCAAGTTTTGTGTATTTATGCTTCGAAGTGATGATATTCAAAAGCGAAATATAGGTGCAGCCTTGCTGTACCTTTTTCATATTTCAGTTAGGTACTCATTTTCTATGTAATGGCATCATGAAGTTTGTGTAATGTTCTGATATTGGCACAATTTATACTGACCCCCTTTACACCGTCTTTATTTATATGTATTTTCCCGTAGCTATATGTTTCTGTATAACATTCCCTTGGGGTGCAACCCTTCTCTGGACCCTGTGTAAACATGGGATGCCTTGTGCACCAGGGTGTCTTTTTTATATGCTTCTGTATAAATAGTTAAATACATGCATATTTTCTGTTTAGAATTTGGATTAACCAATGCGTGGAGGTGTTATGGAGTCTACTTTCCCTTCAGAAGCTTTAGAGTATCTATGTTTTCCTTATTTCATTAATTATTGAGAAGCAAAAATTTTCTGTCTCTTTCTTTCATTAGTATTAGGACACCAATCCATAGATCCTAAACTGCACTGTGCAGCATTAATTTAGTATTACAAGGCTTCTCCCTTGATACTTTCGTTAGAAATGTCTGCTTGAACTGATCTAATTTCAAAAACACAACATCGATTACCAAATGCTAAGTAAGTGACTCAGAAATACTGAAAGCATATATTTCTGTCAAAATCAGATAAAACCACTTCAGCTACAGTTGTATTCGTTCATTAAGGAAATGGACGAAATTAAACTTCTAATATAACCTGGATCTTAGGGAAATTTTGTTTACTTTCATGAGATTTATTTGTGTAACAATCAAGGTTTTTAATGGATAAGAAATGACTTTAATCATTACTTATTACAGAAATTATATAGAGCCTTTGTTTTCATGGAACAATATGATTTTTCCGCCTTGTTTGACAATGTACACACGTCAGGATTCTGATTCCTAGTACCTAAAAGTTAATCTCAGCCCTTTTTGTTACTTCACTGAGATGTGTAACATGCTTCTGGAGATGGGTATCTTTAAGTTCATTTTATGCACAATTTAGTTTGTCAAAGCGAGGATAAATTTTCCTCTAACTGCAAACAGTTAACAGTTGTCAGATTTTGCCTATGATTATTTTTAAAAGTATAAGTCCAAGTTTCAATGCACTTGCTTATTCAGAATGGATATGTTGTTTAAATAATAAATAGAAACCTTGATATGAATATATAATTGAGTATGTAGAAAAGAGGAAATATTCAATTGTTATTTTGATAAATAACTATTTGATTATTATTGAGAGGTCCTATTTTTAAAGCAGGAATCCTTTTGATACTAGAACTTCAAATATTTTTTCCAGTGAGATCATTAAAACCTGTTTGGATAAAGAAATCTATGTAGTTTTTGTGCAGAGTCGTTAACACAAAGAAACTGGCAATTTTTCTAGAAAAACAAATAATTCAATTTACTTTACCGATTCTGATGATGGACTCGAAAGATATTCCAGCATGATGAAGCCCTTAGCTGTAAATAATGCTTTCTTATTCTATTGATTTTTTTTCAGAGGTTGATGGGGTTAGAAGTTACAGATACCTGTATGGAAAAGGAGCAAGGTGTTTCTCCGGATTCAAGTTACATGAGAGATGGTAATCAAGATGTGTCGCAGTCATCTGAGCATGCCATTGGGGAGCAGAGAACTGATATGCTGAATGAGAATGTTGATACG
Organism: Solanum lycopersicum; assembly: GCF_036512215.1. Classification (NCBI taxonomy): domain Eukaryota; kingdom Viridiplantae; phylum Streptophyta; class Magnoliopsida; order Solanales; family Solanaceae; genus Solanum; species Solanum lycopersicum. Next base: position 39,217,856 of record NC_090805.1, read on the forward strand.
AAGGAGCAGGAAGTGAAGGACTGCACAGCTGAAGTGTCACTTGATAGCAGACAGGAACAAGATCGACCAAGCTCAAAGGTAAAAGATGATAACGACAGATCAAGATCTTCAGTGAAATCAACAACCAAATCTGTTGCTGGAAGTTGTAAAACAAAGTGCACTGTTCCCCAGCCATTTGCTCTGGCAACTGAGAGGCGTGCTTCTCATGGAACACGACCTGTTAGGAATGATGCAGGTGACGTGAGTGCTGCACAGAAGCCATCTGAAACAAATAATTTGCAAGCCCCAAGATCTGTACAAAACCAGGTTATTCCCCTATGCTTTATGTGCTTTTTGGCCATTGTCTACTGGGTTATGTCATTTAAGGGAGAGAGTATGAATCCGAAGCACTTGATCTTGCAAAAGTGACAAAGTCCTCATGTTTTATTTTTCTTCCGCTTTTGGTTAATGAGAAAGCTCACTTTTCACTGAGAAGTCGATGCATAACTATTGGAGTTGGGGTCTATAGATCATACAGCATGTTCATCTGTAGCTATGATATTCTCTTTCAGGTTTCTTCATCGGTTGCACTTAAGAAGCCACCGCAATCTGATAACAAGAAATATTCTGATGAGGAAGACTCATCAATTGCCTCTTGGTATGATCTTTCTCTTTTGATCTAATTTGACAAAGTCTTCAGTTTCTCTGATGTGTGCCCTTATTGAATTCTGCTTTGCCATTTGATGATTTCCTCAACAACGAGAAGTGATGTGGTCTCAGCAAGAAAATCCAGGGTCACTGTAGCGGCAGCCCCAGTATTTCGCTCCTCTGAACGTGCAGCAAGAAGGAAGGAGGTAGCTGTCTATTTGAGCTTCTCCTTAGGACTATTGCAACTGTTGACTTAGTTCTAATATTGTGATGGTTCTTTACCTCATTGTTCCCCCATACTTGTCCCTCTAAATGATCAAAACAAAAAACAAAATACCAATAGAAAAGGAACTTCAAGTTCTCCTTGAAGTGAAAAATCTAAATCTTGGCTAACTCTGTCTTGCTTTTTGTTTTTCCCCATCTTGCAGTTTTACTCAAAGTTAGAGGAGAAACATCAAGCTTTGGAGGCTGAGAAAATTCAATGCGAGGAAAGGACAAAGGTATGCGCCACCTTATGTTGCTGTCACCTGATCATGGATGTAATAGTGAAATACAGATCTATCAAAGTTATCCTACAATTTCTGAATCAATGAATGTGTTATCAATCAATATATTTTTTTGATTTCGTTCTACCTTCCAAACTTAGGAAGAGAGAGAAGCAGCTATGAAGCAAATGAGAAGGAATTTGTTGTTTAAGGCGAACCCAATGCCGAGTTTCTACCATGAAGGGCCTCCACCTAAGGCTGAACTAAAAAAGGTACTGGATGATAATTACCAACATCTTACTGTAATATCAACTTCTAGTTGAGGTTTACCCATAACTTTAGTCTGCTGTATTATTGTGACGTTTTTTTACCCCTTTTGTAACCTTTGAGCATGTTAAAGAAAGTTCACATTAGGTTACTGATCTTTTGACATCCCCTTCTGTTTATCAACTTAACCACCTTATAATTTTAATTTCCTTTTCTTTTTCCTGCAGCCACCACCAACCCGTGCAAAATCACCAAAATTTTGCAGAAGGAAGAGCTGTGGTGACACAGGTGGCTTGGATAAAGATGTAGGAGCTTATGATAGAGGAAGTCAGCATATTCCTGGTTACAATGCAAATACCACCTTTGCTTCTAGAAATAGTAAAGACCGTTTGAGTCTCAATAACCAACGGGGTTCTGCTACTTACAACTTTAAGAATGAGTCCAATCACGCAGGGGAGACGAATGAGTCATATATGACTGAGAAGCAAGACGACATGAATATGGATATTAGCGTTCATTCTTGAGCCTTTGGTGAGTCATACTTTAATAAAGTGAGATCCTTTATTTTCTTGTATTTTGCCTCTTGTGACAGCTCTAAGGGTTGTCCATTGACTTCTTATTTAAACTGCAAAACCTTTTTCTTGCAGTAGTCTGTAACATTAATTTATAAGTGTAAATTTCTGTAAGTTATGCCATTACTGTGTAAAGATACTCATCTTATTTTATATGATTTTTAGTATATTGGCTAACGCGTACTTGCTACTTGTTTAGAATATATCCATATTGTTTTCGTCTAATCTTTGCAGTCCAGCCTCATAGCATGTCTGGCAATGAGACTCCAAAAGGAAGTTTGATGATTTTTTCCATATCGAGTGCGCGAACACAAGGTCAGTGATTGTACTTAGTAAGAGAAAACAAAATGAAAGGCACAGGGCCCATGAAGATGTGCTTTAGTGGTGCAGTAAACTTTTGTTTTCCTCAATTTGGGTAGGAGTAATGATGTAAAGCTTGGAAAGCTAAAGGGGAAAGATGTAAATGGAGCGTAAAGCAAGTAATGCTCGAGTGTTCGTGTAGATATTCTGCAAAATGTGACTTTTTAGTTAGAAAAATGACTTACAAATGTTGAACCAAAATCACAGTCAAAAAGGTCCAAATCTTAAAATTTGTGTATGCTTTTCAAATCTTGAACTTAGTGTGACTTTTACACTTGGTATGTATATATATATATATTATTTATATTTACAATTTCAGTTTTACAGTATTGGATTTCTTAAGAGTTGACTGTGGCCTATAAAAAAATTACTAGTATCTCAATCTTGTTTCTCCTTCTAACTGTCATTTGACTATTTTTACAAAATTTTTTTTCTTTATCCCTATATATAATGGAGGCCAAAAAAGAAATGTTCTAATATTAATTTGACTATTTACAACAAATACAACCTCATATTCAAATAAAATTATTGTTGAAGTTGACTACACTTGTGTGAAAAGATTCAAAAGTTAATTGAAAACAGTGAATACCTTTTAACACGTTTAACTTTTACTTATTAGTATACCCCTCTTCATGGAATATCAACTTTTCAATTCTTATGTCACTTATGGGATAAGCAAACATATTCTTAATTGAAAACATAAGGGGAGATTTCATGAATTTAAAATGAAAAAGGAATGTCACATTAATACGATAAAGCACCTAATTACTATTTACTAGTATATTATCCTTACTTTGATTATTAACTATATATATATAAGTAAATAATAGTCAAACTTATATACCAATAAACCCTTAATATATACATTATAATACATTAGTTGTGTCATTTTTAGAACTTTCATATTGAAAAACTTGTCAATATGGCTACAAAATGAAACCAAGGTAGAATTTTTATTTTTCTTTAATGATTCTATAAACGCTTTTTAAGCCTTATCCCAGTTTGATATTTTGATTTTTGAAATTAAAACACACCTTTAATTTTGTGTGTCAAAACATAATCATGGAATATTTGGCATAATAAAAGTAAAGAGGAAACTGCAAATCATCTGAGTCACAAAAAAAGACAAAGTCCGTTGCTCACGTCACGTTATACAAAAAAACAACTAATAGAAACGTTACGATTCTTTATTTCTTAATCAAATTTTAAGTTTAAATATTTAAAAAATAAACAAATTATATGGTAAGCATGTGTACGAAAATAAGCCTGTAAATGCGAATTTAATCAGGTTTTAATATAAATAGTCGACGATGAAAAAACAATATAAAAAGCCTAGCTATATCTATATATATGTGTGAAACTAAAACTAATGAATGCATGTCCGTTAAGCAACCAAAATAAAAAACTCTATTTTTCTTCTGTCTGTCTCTTTACTCTATATATTTCATAAGTATATATATAGAGTCCCCCACCCCACCCCACCACCCCTCTCTTCCCTTCATTTTTCTTACAAAAGAAAGAAAACATTTGTTGAGGGGAATGTTGTTTGGTTCGAAATCATTCAAACAAATTAAAATTCATGCATCTCGATGATCGATGAATTGAATAATTTCGGACCAGGCTTCATTCCCCCCAACTCAAGTTTTTGTTTTAATTTTACATATTATGCAGCCAGTTTGACTAATGATCTCCATTGTTCTCTCTCACAGGTAAAAGTGTGGATTTAAGATATATAGTTCTATCATATTCAAATGAAAATCATTATTTTCATCTCAAAATATGTATATTTTTGCAAATATAAGATCATGATCATAAATTTTATTTTCGCTTTAAATTTTAGATTCGTCTGTATGAGCAAACACGCATAGGCACATAGACATATTTGTTTTGTAGTAGGTGATCGAACTCCGCAATTTAGGCTTCGGTGTCCTTTTTCGATTTGTTAAATTGAATCAGGTAAGTATTGTCCAAGTATTATAATGAGTTTATTTTCGTTTCATTTATTACTTTTTGATGTGTTTTGTGATAGTAATAGTGGTTGTTTATCTTTCTTTTAAAAAAGAAAAAAAAATTGTGATATTCTTTTGTGAAGAGTACAACTTTAGTCCTTTATCTTTCACCAAATTCATTGAAAAATTCCGTGTGAAAATATGACTAATTTAAGTGAAGAAGAAGAAGAAGAAAAGAACTATTTTTATATTAGAATAAAACAAAGTTAGGTTTTTTCACCTTTTAATAAATTAGTTGTGGAAAAGATGTTTTAAATGGACTTTGCTTGTAGATTGTTGCAAAGAATATATATATATACCACCAAAGATATTGATATTATGAATGAGGCTTTTTTTTTTTATATATATAAATTAAAATTTAGAGATTTTGAATTTGAGCTTTGGGTATGATATGAAATACTTCTTTCCTGAGTACGAATTTGAAAAAATTAAATTTTAATGTGGATATAAAACACTTGAAAATATTACATTGTTTGATTAAAGGTTTCGTAATTATCTCTATCGCACTTTTATGTAATTTTGCATGAGAGATTATATTCTTCCATGATTTACCAATCAAACCCCTTTTCATCATTAACAATATTAGCTCCTCCTTTAAGCTTTTATCTACAGTTGTGGGTCACATTTTGCATGCAAAAACCCATCCTACCATGTGCCTTGGTTAAACCCACCTTTAGATGACCTAAGAGTGTTGAAATGTTCACTTATATATGTAGTATAATTTCTTTATATTCAATATTTTTAATTTTTTTGATAAAGAGTATTTAATTGACCATTACTAATTTTATGTATATATATACTAAAAATATTTGTGTAGCGATAATTAATTTATCGTAATAGTTTAATTACTGCTAAATATGTAATGTTCTTTTAGAAGTGACTAGCATTAGTCGTAAATGTCTCTAAAGCCTATAACAATTAGAAGCTGAGCCAAAGTTTTCAATTAAGGGGTTCAAAATTTGTAGAAATATACACATGAAGTAGTGGAAAGGGATTCAATATATATATATTTCAACCATATATAAATAATATGATTTTCCGTCGAAACGGATTCGGATGAACTCTCTTCATATGAGGTGGCTCCCGCCTTGATAACAACATTGAATTAAAGGACAATTAACTAATACTGATAAAAATTTTAATACTGTTTGTAGTGTACATATGAGTGTTACTAAAAACTATTTTTGATGTTGTGACGTGGCTAAACCACAGCTTTGGAGCTAGATTTGGAGGTGTTAAAAAAGTTCAACGAGTGTATTACTATCAAGTCATTTAAAAGATGATTATAAATAAATTATTTAGACGGTAAAATAGACTATGTTTTTTCCAATCCAATTTAATATTATTTTCTATTCTTTTTTTATTGTTCAATGTTTAAAATGAATGTTTATAATTTTTCTGATAACTTGCCCTTTTCATTTTTAAGTTAAATATTTTTTAGGAGATAAATTACATTGATTACAGGTCTATATTTATAATTTCAAAAATTATGATTTAAATTATAAATTTTTCTTAATATGTTTGAATTACCTTACAAATTCAGCTAATATAAAATATAGAAAATAGCGTTCAATTTTTTAGAAATATTTACGTAGGCATAATATAATAAATAGACTCTGAATTTTACTAAAATAATACTTATTTTAGGAGGCTCAATCGTATGATTTGAACATTAATGTATATATTTTGGCCTACTCAGCAAACGTTTAAGTGTGATGCATCTTGCACACGTTACAACTTTCATTTTTTACCTAATAAATTTGGTAGGAAATTAGAAAATATAATAAAACAAGTAATTGCGTTTGAAGGTAATTTGAAAAAGCTTAATTAACTTTTCCACTCAAAATGTAAAGGAATTTATTTTTACACTTATCATATAATTACGTCGTTATATAATTCATGTTGTATAAAATATAAATAGTGTCATGGCAAATTAAATGGTTATATGATAAAAGAGTAGCTTGTAGCTCTATTTCTTTAGTTAGTTTTTTAAAAAAAAAAATTCTCGCAGTCTAAAATTCATATTGAAGCTTCGAGACCTCTAATAAAAAAATAGTCTTTCTCATTACATCAAAACTTATTTTTTAGTTCTTGATATCATGCTTACTATCGAAAGTTGTATATATCTTTATATAATAGCTCAATTTTTATAATCCCAAAATTGAAGATACCGATTCGTTTCTACATTTGAACGATAATATACCACTTGCAAAACCTTTAAATATTGAATCTACCACCACTTACCATTATTCAACAAATTTGTGTAACACATGGTACTTGGTACCACTGAACTTGTTTTCACAATCAATAAATAAAAATTGATTAGCTCTAACTATTTGTCAGTCCAAATAGTAATAATTAGAAGAATATATAAGTAATCCGTAAATCGTAATGATTGATTATTTGTACATAACATGCATTATTGTGGCAAAATGGGGCAGATAAATCTATATGGTAATCAGTATGAAGAAAAAAAGGACAAAATATCCAATTAGTGTACTGTTGATTTACAAGAAAAAGTTGGCTCAAATCAAATCAACGTGAATGATGGTGTCACTCAAGCATATGTTACTTTACTTTATAATGATGCATATGTTTTGTCGAATTTTCTAACTTATTTTTTTTTGTACAACAAAGGAACCTATTTAATTTTTGGTAAATACTTATTCGATTGTATCGAGTGTTTATTCAAATCAAAGTAACTTATATCCATAGGTATAAATGATTTAATAAAGTGTTACTACAATAAAAACAGATGATACCCTTTGGGGTGGTCCAATGGTTTGTGTTTAGGACTTTCATATTGTAGGTATCATGTTTGAAACTCTTTGCCAACGAAAATAAGAAATTTGCCTTCTAGGTCACGCTCGTTGTATCGAGCTCACTTAGTGCGGGTTACCTTTCCTATGTGGTTTGCGAGTTATAGCATAGGAGCAAGATTTTACCATGTGTGCACCCAAAGAGTATCGACTACATGTTTTCATTGTCATCGAAAAAAAAATATACATAATGATTAGGGGTGTGCAAAAACCGAACCGATAAAATGTTATTGGGTTATTGTTATTGGGTTATTGGGTTTTTAATGGGTTTAGAAAAATTTATTATTGGATTATTGGGTCGGTTTCGATTTTTCCTATTAGGTTATTGGGTAAACCGATAACCCAATAAGACGATAGTTATTTACTACTTTACCCATCCTCAATATTAAATATACATAATTTAATACATAAATAGATTCATTATTAGCTTTTCAGGCTATGTGATTTTTTGGTTAAGAAATTGGTGAAAACTTTGTCGATTATATGGTGAATCAAGCAATTGTTCAAGATTGTCACATTGAAATATTTTATTTTAGTTTTAATTCTAGTGCATAATTGTAGGCAATAGCTTTTGCAAGTTTGTGAATGTTAGTAATTTAAAGATCAACATTCAAAGTTTTCTATTATGTTTTGGCGGTAAGTTGGTAACATGTAATTATAACATACGTACTATTATATATTATTTGATCGACATTTTCTTATTGGGTTAACCGAAATCGAACCGATAACATCAAAAACCGATAAATCGATAAAAAAATTCTTACTGGTTTGTTATTGGGTTAACATATTTTAAACCGAAAACCGATAAACCGAACCGACTATATGTAAAATCGAACCGACCGATGCACACCCCTAATAATGATTCAGTGCCGTTATAAATTTTAAAGACATTCACAAATATTATTAATTATTATTAAAAATACGTATTTAATGAGTATTGAATTATTATCGCTAAAAGTTCTTTTTAGTATAGTATGACAAGATATACATGTAAATGCCCGATGCAAATACATTTTTTAGTCAAAAGAATATAAGAGAGAGACAACTTGAGTGTGTGTGAGGCAAAAGTGGTCCATTTGCTGAATAAAGCCCAATCACAAAATGAAAATGGATTGGTTCAAAACATTTTTAAGTGAACTTTTTTTTTTTTTTTTTGTATAAGTGACTTTGACTATATACTTAATAATGCTAAATCTGAGGGGTAAAAAGGAAGAAAAATAAGAGAAGAAGCATTCAAAGTGAATTACTTTTTTTAAAAAAATGAGAAAAGTGTATATCGGAAGCTTGAAAGAGAATTTTTGTTGCGTCTCAACAATTAAAATTAAAAAGCTTTCGTATAACTTTTCACCTTTTCCTTTTTTTCTTTATTTGAATGTTATATCAGCAATGATGTGTGGCACACAGTGACGGATTTACGTACAGAGTTGGGGTGTCACGGCATCTAGTGATCTCAAAAAAAATGATATCTATATATGTATATATATATTATAATTGAATAAATATTATATTTGTCACCAGTAACATGAAAGAAGAACAGCTCAAGTGGCAAAGGAAGGGGTGTTTTGTTGTTCTTTTTTAGCTTTTCTTTTCTTTTTGGGATAATGCACAAGTATCCCCTCAACCTATGCCCGAAATCTCAAAGACACACTTATACTATACTAATGTCCTATTACCTCCCTGAACTTATTTTATAAGTAATTTTCTACCCCTTTTTAGCCTACGTGGCACTAGTTTGAAAAAAAAAAGTCAACCATCGGTGGGCCCACAAGATAGTGCCACGTAGATCGAAAAGGAGTAAAAAATTATTAATAAAATAAGTTCAGGGGGTAATAGGACATTAGTATAGTATAAGTGTGTCTCTGAGATTTCGGGCATATGTTGAGGGGGTACTTGGACATTATCCCTTTCTTTTTCTTCAATTATTCTTATTTATTTACTATTCTTTATCAATTTAAATTGACACCTTTCCATAATTAATTTTTAGTTTTTTATTTACTTCCTCTTGTACTAATTTTTTTTCTCCAATTATCCTTATTTATTTACTATTCTTTATTAATTCAAATTGACACCTTTCCATAATTAATTTTTATTTTTTTTTACTTCCTCTTGTACTAATTATTAAGTTCTTGATATGTGTATAACATGTTTATTTTTTTAAATTAATTAGCGAATATTGAATTATAAACGTCAAATAAATATTATTAAGATTATATTTAAATTGTAGTTTTAAAAATGATGAATATTATAGTTAGATTTTTTTTAATTTAAAGGTTCTTTCGATCTTCACCGACGTTCTTCCTAAGTAAGATGACTACGCTTAAAATACATTTTTTATTCTTTTCCAACTATGTATCTCCAATAATACATAAAGTCAATGAAAGATGAATTTATTATGTTGATACAATTAGATGTTTATACAAACTCAAATTTTAATGTGAAAAATCTTTTTTTTCCTCAAAGTTTCAGCAAATAAGACATCTAATTTCAAAAAGGAAATAAAAATTGAATTTTTTAGTTACCTCTAATCACAAAATATCTATAAAAAAACTATTACTAACATGCATATTTGATCGATTTATTTATCAAAAAAATAAATCAAAAACTCAAATTGTAACCTAAAATTAAAGCAGCCGATCATTTATCTTACTTGAATGTCGTGACACCCCCAATCTCCAAATTCTAAATCCGCCTCCGGTGGCACATGAAATAAAGTTATAAATCAATAAATTTCCAAAGTTATAATTGAATTTGTACTCCTAATATAGATTCGTTACTTTAGTTTGGACATATTGCTTTAACAAACAGAGAAGCTAAAATGCTATTTTTATTTTTGGCTACTCCCTCCATCCGGTGTTGTTTGTCGTGATTTCTATTTTTAGAGTCAAACTATAAAAAACATTGACTAACATTTTAAGATGCATCTTTTCTTCATATTAATATGATTTTTTTTTAATTTATAGTACTTTTCATATAGTTTTAGAATATCTAATTTTTTTGTTTAAAATATCAAATTAATGTGATCTAATTTACCTTTGAAAATTAGTCAAATCGACTTTCGATAAGCGCAACATGACAAACATTTCTTGACGGAGGGAGTAACTATTAAGCCTTCACTTAAGCTTTAATTAGGGCATACGGGTGTTTGGAAATTTCGTATAAAGGATACTTCTTCTATGTTGGCGTCTGGTTAGTAAGTAACGAACATAAACACATATAAGAGCGCAGGGATGGCTTTACAGTATTAAATAAAAGACATGTGTCTTAGGCCCCCAAATTTAAGGGGCCTCATTTTTAATAATAATAGGTTATAAGTTATTGTTTTTTTAACAGATATTGAATATTATTTGTAGAAAAAGTAAACTTTTCATGAAAAATGAAAGAATTATAGAAGAAATTTGACATATTTGAAAACCAGTTTCAAAAACAAATTGACATATTTGAAGTACTATATCTCATGAAAAATAATTTAAAATAAGAATGGTTATATAATCAATTGAAAACTAGAAGAAATCAATTATAAAGTTATTGACGATTCAATTTTAAGAACTCATTTAATTTTTACTTTAGATCACTAATATGATTAAGCCACTCCTGCAAGAGTGTTAAAGTCGTCAATATATTTATTTCGCTTAACTTTCATGATATTAAAGATGTGTGGAATACAGAAATGAACTTTTCAAGTTATATATATATATATATATATATATATATATATATATATATATATATATATATATATATATATATATATATATATATATATATATATATATATATATATATATATTACTTTTGTTTCAATTTATGTGATATTTTTTATTTTTCGAGAGTGAAACAGTTTAAGTTTGTCCGAAAATCTGCGCGTGAAATCTTTAATTTTTTAAAAATAAAATTTATATATTTATAACTATATAAAAAATACTATAAGTTACGATAATTAAAAATTCAACATAGTTATAAGATACATGAAAAAATTACATCATATACATTTTGCACTATGTTTTCATCCTCGCATTATTAGCCTTCGTTGTTTTTATTTCTTTTAAAGTGGGATACTTTTTATATGACTATATACTTTTTATACGGAAAATGGCCTAAAATATCCTCAAAGTATTGGAAATATTACAAAATTACCCTCCATCCACCTATTGGCTCCAAAATATCCTTCTCACCCACCTATGGTCCAAAATACCCTTGTCATCCACCTTTTGGTTCAAAATTGACCACTTATTTAACGGTTTTATATTTAAACTATTTAAATATTTTTTTAAATACGTGGTGCTCAACTATATGTTATAATTTAACTTATTAGTATAATTTATAAATCAATCCACTACCCACACCATTAATAATTAAATCCCTCTAAATTAATGAACCTGTCACATTATTAATGCAAGCTACTGCCAATGGAATGTTTTTAAAAATTATAGAATTAAATTATCATATACATTCAAGTGGCTAAATAAAAATCACCAATAAACTTAAAAGTATGACTATGTTCATCTTTATTATTCTTACGTCTCAATTATGTGATGTTACTTCATAGGTAACTTTTTTTCAAAATAATATATTAAAGTTTTAAAGTAAATCATAAATATTTATAAAATTATATATAAAAAAAGTGCATGAATCAATTCGGGATGTATTACTTCTTTACCTTTAATCATAAATTTCTAATTCTATTTTGAAAGAAAGTGTCCTCCTAAATAAGCGGCTCAACCTAAATTTAATTGGGGCTTCGATTCGGACTCGAATAATTTTGAATGTCATTTTCAGAAATCTATAATTTCATTGTGTTTTAGTAGTGTTTACGACGATTTTGATATTATAATTGGATTATTAATTGGGTGAGGTTTAGTTAGTAATGAGTAGGTAGTGGGTTGGTTTATAAATTATATTAATAAATTATAATTATAATCAATAATTGAACGCTAAGTATTTTAAAAAATATTTAAAGAGTTTAATTTTAAAACAATTAAAAAGTGGTATAATTATATAAGTCAGAAGTTAAAAGAAATTAAAATTATCAAATATGATATCGTAAAATATTAAAATTGAAATTAAATATACAAAACCATATGTACCAAGTTAATTTGGTATGGTAATGGTATATATATATATTACTTTAGATACCAAAGTTATGGTATCAAAAATTTTAAATATCATACTATGCTTCACCCCTATATCTAATGAATAATTTTTGAATATGAAAAAATTGTAGTGTTATATATATATATATATATATATATATATAACAAATTACTTGATGATATCAATATAATATATAATATTTATTTAGTATCAGCTAAGTAAAATTAATCAGAGGTCATATTGTGTAATTATTTAATTGAGCATAATATAAAAGGATAATATATATTTCTAATTATTTTTGCTTTTTATGAGGTCTTTGGTTAGTTTCCCATTTTTTAATATTACCTCTGTCCTCAATTACTTGTCCATTTTTTCTTTTATAGTTATTCCTAATTTTTAATAAATCAAGAAAGGATAATTTTTTTACTTATTATATCCATAATTAAATGACTAATTACTTTTAAAAATATAAAACTTATCATCCATTTCATAATTAACAGAAAAAAATAATAAATTCATCATGTCACTAATTATTTTTTTTTAATAGATGTGTCAATTTATAAATGAACAAGTAAAAATGGAGAGAATACTCATTTGTGTAGTTGTTAGGTTAATCATTGCACGTGTTTTTTCCGAAGCAGCCGCGTAATCGCACGCGCCATTATCCAGTTTATGTGAGAGTTGAGATCATGCCACGTGTATTTCCGTACTTAACAAAATAGTATCGGTTTCCATTTTCTCCCACTTTTTAAATTTTGTTTCGTTTCCTTGTTTCTTCTTCTTCTTCTTCCTCTTTGTACAAAAAATTGAACTCTGCAATCTGCAAAAATCTATGTAGATTCACTCCAAATGCAATCTCCAACTACCTCTTCAATTCTGTAAGAAAAAATAATCAAAATCTGATAGTATCAAAAAATGGAGGTGGAGAGGTGGGTTGGGTTTGTTGAATTGATGAACAAACCAGCTATAATGGAAACATTCGTCGACATTTTGGTTTGCGTTGTACCGATTTGGGTTGCCATCATGATCGGATTGTTGATCGGCTGGTCTTGGCGACCTCGTTGGACCGGTCTTATATTTTTAGGACTCCGGTCTAAAATCAACCGCTTTGTTTGGACCCTTCCTCCCGGATTTGGTGCTCGACGACTCTGGTTAGCCTTTACTGCTCTTTCGGCCTTCTCCGTTGGCAGGAAACTCTGGTTTAATTTCCAGGGGAGGACACGTAAGCCTCCGGTGGCGGCCGCGGATTCGGGTTCGGTGGATGAATTTGGATCATCTTCAGTGGTTTCGGGTCCGGGTTCGGTTTCTTTTGCACAAAGGAACGATGATTGCATAATCAGGTATCTCATTTTCTTAACATATGCATGTTTTTATTTCTAGGGTTTCGATTTGAATTTGATGTAAATGTATTTTCGTACAAAAAACTAGCATTTTTAGGGATGATAGCATGTGTGATATTGAAACTTAGATTGATTGCTATTTTTCTGTTTTATTCATTATAAATGAAGGCAAACAAACTTGTTTATTGTGCTTTTCTTTTTTCTGTGAAATTTTGGCTTCATTAATTTTTACTGTTTCAATGATCTTTGAACGATCTATGCTGTTGCTTGTAAAGTAACTGGACTCGACCAGCTATAGTTTTTTCTATTTAATGGGAATAGTAGGTCATCGTTTAGTATGCATTTCAGCGGTTAAACTAGTGAGTAGATGGAAAAAGTTCTCTAGTATCGGTTATGGTGTGTCTATGTTTGCTGTTGAAGAAGAACATAAAGGCCCAATGAAGTTTCTGCAGTGTATTTGAGCTGATTACAGTGCTTTACAATACTTTATAATCGGCTTGTACATTGTACTGCAAGTGTTGCTGGGCCACTTAAGTGCAGCTAATATATTAGGATGATTGAAAGAAAGCAATGTATTTTTAAAAAATGAACTTGAATTTGAAGAAAGTGCAGTGCTTTGAATTTGAACTTTGAAAATTGTGAAAGTTACATCTTATGTATTTTATTTCGAAGTGTGGTGGATATTTTGGTACATCACAAACTTGAATGCAAGTCACATTAGTTGGTATAGACAACACGTATGGTATTGTTGGTCAAAGGTGGATATTGACTAGCTTGGGTATTGTTTTGTGGTTCCCATTTCATGAAAACTTTCTGCTTAATCTGATTCTTCTTGCTTCTGAGCTTTAGTTTTGAGACGAAATAATGCAATGGATACAATCATCAGACTGTAATTCTCATTTCTAGAAATCTCCCAAGAAAGGAGCTTAGTTTCGTTCAACTATATGTAGTTTTTATCTGTAAGATCATGCTCTGTGCTCGGATTTTTTATTATTTAGGGGTTGTTTGGAAACTTTCAATTGGCTTTTTTTAAGTAGCTTTTAAGCTAAAAGCTAAAAGTCATAAGTTGGTCATACCCAATTTTTGGCTTATGGCTTATTTTTGTACTATTTTGGCCTAAAAGTAAGTGCTTAAAAGGACTTTTTTTGTCTTCCCCAAACACCTCCAAAATAAAGGAGATCTTTAAAGTCAAAGGATACTTAAAATCCATACATCCTCTTTGAATGAAATGGCGGTGTTCAGATAATGAGGATAAAGCCATCTAAATTTTCAGTGTGAATTCTGGCGTTAATTCCTTTTTTTTGGTTGTAAAGTTTATGAATTGAAATTATTCTTCTTTCACTTCATTTGCTTTGCCCTAATCAAATGCCCTAGCAGTATTACTATTGAAGTTGGTTGTTCAAATAAAATTCCTGAGTTTAGTTGACATAGAACTGCCGAAAGGAATGAGCACCTCCAAACTCAATAGTTCCTATTCTATAGATCTTTGTGCTATACTTAAACTGCTAGTAGCCCTTTGAGTCTTTTTTTGCTTTATTCATTTGAACATGCCAGGTCAAATGGATCTAAGAGGATTTTTGAATACTTATTCATTAGGGTATCGGTTTTTGAAAGGTCTTTAGAGACCTAAGGTTGTGAGCCTTATAAATTATTGAACTTTCCATGTGTAAAACCCTGCATCCTCACGTGTAAAGCTTATGCCATCTTTATTTATTGACAAAAATGAAAACAAACTCACCTCATCTGTACTGTGAATAAAGCGTTTGTGTGGAAATGCCACAGAGGTCCATATTTGCAATTTATGATGATGCTGAGAGTTGTGGTATTAATGTGACAAAAATAATTAACTTCTAATCCACATTGAGTCACTACCTTCAAACTGATGCACAAGTGCTTGCTGATTGTTAGATAAGTTTGGTCTGCGACTCGTGTTCACTTCTGTGGTTGAATTGGATACAAGTCAAGCTCATACACATACTTGTAATATCCAACCCCACCCCACCCCACCCCACCCAAAGTAAAGATTACAAGTTCATGAGTGAATTAAGTGCATTGTTTTGTACAGCTATTATTGTATCAGATATAATGTACTGTAGATATGACAAAGTGGTATATGTGGATGCTTATTTTAACCCAGATTCATTTACCACTTTTTTCCACCTCCCGATATTGGAAGCCGTTTTACTATTTGAGGGGTTAGAAAAAAGAGTATTTGCTTTGCCAAATAGGATTTGCTTCAGGAGCAAGAGCACTTCGCCATTAACCAGGTTGGTTGGAAATTTTGAGTCACCGAGGGAGAAATATGGAAAGGACAGTGGTAGATTTCCGGGCATGGGTGTTTGTGGGGTGGATTTTACCATACTAGAAAATAGAAAAAGAGAAGGAATAAGCCACTAAAATTCTGTTTCTTATATAGCTAGAATTTCTTCACCTCTATGAGTTTTATATATTGTAATTCTGATTATACAAAATTGCTAGTTTTAGTAGACTTCTCTTTCATCAAATTGTATGAACTGTGATTGTTCAAACATCTTTGGTTTCATTTATCTATTTATTTATGTTATACCAGTCTTTTTTTCCCCTGTGTTTGATCTTCTGCTGAGGGTTTGAAACAGACGTTATGGATGTTCTCAAGGATACAAAGGTCAGGGACCCAAGGGGGTGTCTTGTGGTCAATGAAGTGGGTTGGGAACCATGAGGTCTCATGTTCAAATTCCAAAAATACTAGGTTATTTCTGTTCATCTTCCCAAGCCTTGGCAGGCAGAGTTACCAAATACCTGTGTTGATAGGAGGTAGCAGGTATCTTGTGAAACTAGTCAAGGTGCGCGCAAGCGGGTCCGGACACCATGGTTATGTAAAGAAGTCTAAAGATCCAACCAAACCTCTTGCAGTTTTAAACATCTGTTTACCTTCTCTGAGAAAATGAGTTCTTTATTTTTCGGTTGTCATATTTTTAGGAAATGACTTGCTTCATATTTTACAAACTCAGGACTTGGGGGCAGCACCTTTGCCTTCTGTTCGTGCTAATTGCGAGATGCATGTAAATTATGGCAGTGACTTGTAGGGCCATTTGTTTGGGTGTTTGGAAATTGGGGGGAGTACTTTGTGACTGAACTCTGATTCTTGATTCATGAGGGTACAGACCATATGATCCTTACAGGGGACTGTCTGAGACATGCTATTTGTATATTCATTCATCATGAAGCTATACATAGTCAGAAAAAATCCATAATTTTTAATTCCAGACGCAAGCACTATCATTACACTCATATCTCTGAGTTTCTGGATCTTAACAATTCTCTTGACTAGTCCATGTACAACTGCAATACTTTTTCTATTTACTCCTGGAAAGATGCCCAGAACCGACTATCATGATTTCTTCAATAATTGTCTGTTTCTACTCAGTTCTCTGCCTTGATTCTCTCCCTCAATATCATCAGCCAGTCAGTCTGCTTTCTTATTCACAGGATACTGGGTCCAAACAAGCAGTACCTTCATCAGATGAGATATTGTTTTGATCTTTGCTATCGTCTTTCCATTAATTGAATGCATACCTACTTCTTCACAGATTTCTTACAAATCCTTTTAACACATGCCGAGGAAGTTTAGAGTTGGAGACCCGTGATTGTGCACAAACTTTTCCTGATATGTTCTGGTATGGAGATTAGGAATCACGTGCTGCTGTGGCTGTCAGGGTTTTGGTTCAGCGGAAAGACGCAGTACGTTATGTATGGGTAGGGCATACTTCACGAGTTTGAACCCTGCCACCACCGGCTGAAGCTTGTTATTTTAGTGGGAGCGAGGAGGAGGGGTGGTGCCCATACTCCCCCGGAGTTTCAAACTTAGAGTGTCAACTGGGATTGGGTCAGTTAACTTGTAGAGGATTTCTCAGTTACAAATAAATTACATTTTGTCAGTAGCATATTTTGCTTTCCTTTGTTGTTTTATGCAATAAGTGGTTTCCTGGAATTGAATTAATCTGGGAAGAAATCGTAATTGACAACTGTCATTGTTCAACGTTTACGAGAATGGAACTGTTCAAATTTACCAGTAGTGCAGTATAATTTCGTGATGCATTAAATACAGTCTTTATCTGCAAATCATGGTTCTGAAGTATATATGTTAAAAGTTTGTCTTCTGCATTGAATTGGCCTTTTTCTGTAGTATTGAACAAGATATGAAAGAGTAGTTGTGTTATAACAGTTCTAGGGAAGAAAATGGTTGATTTAAACAAGAATTGTATAAACCTAATTAATTCTCTCCTTTGGAATTGTGTCTAGTGTTGAATGATCAACTCTATATAAAAGCTTTTTTTACTGGAACATTTTTCACCCTTTTAGATGATTTTTGTCCCTTCATATGTTTAGAGACATGACAGCATCTACTCCATTCCTGCAGGCATATTACAGGATCGGAAAATGAGGACATTGTGACAGAGAGAGATCTGGAACACTTTCTACATCTTCTAGATGGAAAGGATGGAGAGATGGCATGGCAAACCATGATGGACCGCTCTACTTCAAACTTCACATACCAAGCTTGGCGGCATGAACCCGAGGTCAAGTTTACCTAGATTGTGATATGGTTTTTCTTCAGCATTTCTGGATTTTAGAACCATTTTTCTTGAGAATTGCTTGATCCTAACTTCTACATTCATCACAAAACTTCATTAGCTGAAAGGAGAGGGTGTTGGCTAAACTTATAAGCTGTTCAGATTGACTTAAAAGCATTTCTGGGCTGATTTACGCATTTTGGTGAATATCAAAAGTGTTCTATGCCAAAATCAACCAAAAATCACAAGTTGATCGTCCCTATTTTGTGATTTTTATGCTTATAAGCACTGTTAGCTTAGCTAGAGTTACTATTTTATCCTTGCGTATTTTTCTAGTTTCCAAAGTACCTTCCCTAAACAAAACCATAACTTTTTCTTCACTTAGTATATCTCGTTCACCATTTTTTGAGAAGGAAAGTTCTAAAATTTTAAATTTTTTGAAAAATTTGTAAGGTTATTTAGTTAATTTTAGGAAAAGAGCAGCTTATCAACATATTTTCTACTAGATACATCAACTACTTATCATCAATTTCATAACTTCTATCCAAACATGCATCTATCTTTTTATAAAGTCAAGTGTGTATTTATTAATTCAGTTTCAGAATTTAAAGCTTGTTAATGGTTACAATCAGCTTAACCCAATTGGGCTCTATGACTGATTAGGATTCTTCAGAAACTATTATTTCCTTTTTGATCCGTAACGGAACTGCATTTGAAAGCTTTAAGTCCAGCTTTAATAATGTCACAACTTAAGAATTTCCATAGCATAACATAATCTGCTTGAAGCTATTTATATGTTTGATACTTTTAACATGACTCATGTCTAAGCCATGTTCTTTAAGCAGCTCGATTTCCATTTGATGTCTTCATGTTCCAAATGAGCCAAAGGTACAATTTCCATCTAGGTTTAGGTTGCTTAGGTAAGGTTTTTTGTTTTGGGGCAAACTGTAGAACCCGTCTGCTGATAATTTAGTAGATGACATGATATTAGTTTTGCGTTTTTCATATAACTTTTTAAAAGCATGAATACGTTATACAATTTCCCTTGTTTCATAGAAACTGATTGGTTTCTGGTGACAGACTCGCTGCTCTTAAGCAACAAGTCCCTTGCTGACACAGCTTTAGCTTCTCATTTTAGCAACCAAAGAATATATCCATTTTTGCTTGCTGGATACGTCTTCAATATTTTTTACCAAATATAAGGAGGTGGAGGGGGTGACATATTTTAGGGGTATGGAGAACACTTCATATTATTATTTTGATGTCAAAATAACATCATAGACCTAGCTTGAGGGGACATGTTTCTCTGCTTTAATTGCTGCTTGATTTTGATGTTTTTGACTTTTTGTAGGTGTATAACTGTATGTGCTGTATGGCTACATATTTGATTGATTTATTCCTTTGCTACTTTCAAATCCTCATATGGATTTGAACTTTAACAGCTTACATTACTGGAAAAATACTTAAGTTGGAAGAGTGTTCTATTTTTTCATTTGTTGTGATCCTCTGCTAACCAGACCATTTTTATGCTCTTTACTAGATACCAATATCCGATGTTGAACTTACTGGAGTAAGTATAAACCATTCTCTTCTTTGAATCTTTTTATCTGTAATCCTCAAGCCATTATTGCTGGTGTATTGCATGATTTGCAAGGTGACTTTGTCTATGACCAAACGCTTTTTATCCATACGATTAATTTAAATTTTCTTTGGAAGTTCTCTGTTCTCTCTTAGTGATTCTAAAAGAACCATTCTATTTGTCAGGTGGGCCCAACAATCTACCGAACCAAAACTGTTTTTGAAGATGCAACTCCGGATTTAGTCAGAGATTTCTTCTGGGATGATGAGTTTAGGCCAAAATGGGACCCGATGCTTGGTTATTTCAAGATATTGCAGGAGTGGCCACATACAGGATCTATGATTATCCACTGGATTAAAAAGGTGTGTTACTCATCGAAGCTATCTTAGTGTTTTTGTGAGGAATTCCTCATGATGCGTTTCTTCCATTAGGTTCTGCCTTCACATAATTTATTTTTGTTGCTACAGTTCCCGTTCTTCTGCAGTGATCGTGAATATATAATCGGTAGAAGAATATGGGAATCTGGGAAAACATATTACTGCGTAACAAAGGTGAGCTATGGAGGACCACATGTAAATTTGATTGGTGTCTGAATGCTTCAAAAACATGTATAAAATGACTGCTCTGTCTATACAATGATTTTTTGTGAGTGCTTCTTCCACCTGACATTTTTCAGACCTTTTTAACCTGTGAAGCTGCTGTGTCTAAAACCTTAAATTAGTTTCCGTGAAGTTCATAAATTAACTTATTTGTACTGGACTAAATTATCCTATATAATACATCTTGTCGTGTTAGTTGGGTTATGACAACTATATATTTTTCTCAAACCATGTAGTCATGCATCATATTCACATGTTAAACATGATCTTCCACAGAGTGTACCATACTCATCTCTGCAAAGACGTGATAAGCCGAGGCGTGTGGACCTGTACTTTTCAAGCTGGATAGTCAAGCCGGGTAGGTAGCTCCATCAGCCACGGATGTCTAAAGTGATTTCCTGTTGCCTGTTGCATAAGTTGATTTACTCATTGTACACTCTTGTAATGGTTGCAGTGGAATCGAAGAAGGGAGATGGACAGTTATCTGCATGTGAAGTCACACTTCTTCACTATGAAGATATGGGCATCCCTAAAGATGTTGCTAAATTGGGAGTTCGTCATGGAATGTGGGGAACAGTGAAGAAGTTGCACAACGGCTTCAGAGCATATCAGAATGCAAGAAAATCAGAGGCGGCAGTTTCTAGGTGTGCAATGATGGCACGAATCACTACAAAGATCTCGCTTGATGAAAATGTTGATGCTTTGGAGCAAGTTTCTGTTGAAGAAGATAGAGCGGAAATCCAAGGCCAGAGAGGAGATGGTGGGATCGACTGGAAATGGGTGGCTATAGGAACAGTGGCTGTAGTTTGTGGCGTTCGTTCAGGTATGATAGGAAAAGCTGTGCTATTTGGAGCAGGGCAAAGGATTGCTCGCAGAGGCAGAAATGCTTAGTGAGGATTCTACCGTATGTATTATTCTTTATTGGTTTGACATTAAAGCCTAAAACCAGCAGCGTAATTACTCTTGACATAAAAAAAGAGATCGTTCCTTCACACGGATCTACAACACAGTGTTGAAGCTTCTTCTGACTTTATTTTGTTATGTTGAAGAATGGCTGCCGCCTAAAACAAAGTTGGTGCTTGGTTCAGTGTGTCCTTTTTTTTCAATACAAACATATTAGTTTGCACTTAATGAAGGACTAATTCAGTTAAATGTTATATGTAAGTCTGAAAAATAATTAAGTCAATGCCTTTACATTTACATTTTTGCAAAGCATAGGGCAACTCAAAGAGGAGAACAAGGATTCTTCTCACAAATTAACGACGACATTTTAGTGGAATTGCCACATTTGAAAAATTGAGCACAGTTTTGAAAAGAAATAGCTTAAAAGACATGGGAAACATGATCGAATGAAATAAAGAAGATACAGTAAAATTAGCAACAAGAAGATAAAATACAGAAGTAAAATGATCAAAAAGACTTTAAATAAATAATTTGAGTCTGGTATCCTAACTGAACTTTTCAAAATTCAAAATGCATTCTTCCAACGAGAAGCAGTGGCTTCACTTGTACTCAGGAAAAGACGATTGCCACAATCGCTAAAACAGGAAGAAACATGTATGAGCACTACCACACCTACTGGACTCTGGACCTAATTACTCCAAGCAAACCTTTACAAAGGATAACTAACCACAAAAGCAGGAAATAATAGTAATAGAACAGCAATACTGTAGAAACGGGCAAGGGGTGCAGCAGCAGGGAAATACTGCAGAAAAGGGTAAAAGGTGCAGCAGCAGGTCTCACCTATGAAATTCATCTAAGATTTTTAGTATCCAATTGAGTACTTGACTCATTCCCTCATGCTATCATTGTCATCTTCCGCCTCACTCAAATCAAGATCAGCTAATAATTCTTCCAATGGGACAGAAGGAGCATCATCGTCATCAGTCACAGATGCCATTTCCGATGGCTGATACTCCTTGTTACGATAAAGAGATATTCTGAACCTCATATCTGCATTCTCCTCTATATCTCTTAAGAATATTTCATACTCATTTTCTTTCTTCTCTTCATCATCTCTACCCTTAACATTGTCATCAATCTCCATATTGAGAGACTTCAGCTTCCATGAACGAGGCTTCCCACGCTTCTTCTGCCATTTCTCCTCATAGCTCTTCTTAACCAGTATTACATCTGGGAGAACAAAGCCTTTATATTTATCAAGCTCACTATCGTTACTATTGGCAGCATATAAGTCATACCCAAGTGCATTATCCCCAGGATTCAGAATATGCCCCAAATGTGTTCGTATGTTGAAAATTGTATCATTTTTTCCAAAATCAGATATACGAGCTACTTGGGCGTCTGCCAAAGCATACTTAGATCCACCAATATTGACCTCAGAAGAAACAGCCTCAATATCTAGAACAATATATTCCACAAGCTGCCTACTAGTAAGTAATGACTTAAAGGACGCCCTCCAATATTGTTCCGCATCAAGGAAACAGTTCCTGAGAGTCAATGGGTCAAGTAACGCAATGTGGTTACTCACCTTGGTGCAGATCACAAGTGGCCCTAGATTCCCCAAACTATTTGAAACTTTAGGTGGAAGACAAATTAAATCCTCACGACAAACTGGGGAAATTTCAACTGAAAAAGTATACTTATAGTTGTAATTGTTGCTCTTGGGATCATGAGAGACTAGTTGTTTGTCATTGCGGCTCCGACTGGGAACAACTTTTCCTATGAACTCCACAAATTTTACAGCATGACTCCGATTAGAGAAAAAAAAATCAATTCCTTGATCCATTTGCTTAATCATTATAGCACGAGAAGCAGCATCATGCTTAAGAATAAGCTGTTCCAAATAGAAGAAAGTTCGCCTGTGAGTAACGTGCTGCCGAAGTTGCACTGCAGCAATCCACTGATCAGGATTTGCCTGAACCCTCGTACAAGCTTCACACATTTGGTCTTGGATAACAAATTCAACTGTGTAGGCCTGCTCAAGGATAGCTCCGTGAAGAACCTCTTTCTGAACCTTCAACTTGACTTTGATTCTCTTGGAGTGAGGTTCAGTCCAAATGAACTCTGCCTGCACTAAACGGACTTTATTCAAATTCTTCAACCTCTTCACACAGAATGTCAATAGCTCCTTTGATTCTAATTGGGCCTTAATCCAAGTCCTTGGAGGTTGCAAATAGCTATCACATTCAGGGCAATGGCATATGATAACATGCTTCTGAAGACCTTCTGTTATGTCAATTTCAGACCTTAAGCAGTTAGCACACATATTAGCAGCATTTGGTTGCATACTTATACCACATTTGCAGCATAAAACATTTCCAATCGTATGATGCACGGTAAACATGCCTGTGTCTTGTGCCATGGCTGGTAAGAGACAGATAAGACAGCAGTAAGCAGAAGGACAAAAAAGATAAATGAAATACGCACAAAAAATTTTAAGTTTTACCAAAATCAAACAATTTTAAATCACAAAACCACCTAAAAAGTATCTCATATGTTGAAAACTTAAGTCTACAGGCTCCAGATTAGCATGGCCGAGAACAAGCTACTGGGAAATTTAGTCCCAGTAATCTCAATAATATGGCTTCAAAAATAAGTGAAAAAGAAACATAAAGGTGGAATCCTTTCTAAATGAATGAGTGCAAACAGAATTGATTTAAAACAAGATAAAACTTCAAACTTCACCTATCCCCATTAATCTTTCATTAGACAACAGCTTCAAAGCTTCAATAAAAAAGAAAAAAAAACATGCACAGAATTTAACTTTATGCTCTCCTTAGGAGCAAAAAGAAAAACATGGAAAATACATACACGTTCAAAAATTCATGGCTACAAAAAGCAGAAACAGAATTAATGGCATCAAATAAGAGAAATCACTAATTGAGGAATATTTATTTAACACCTAAACATAAAAAATTTCAATCAAACTTACCTGAGCAAAGACATCAAACAACAGAAATATTTATTTAACCTAAAGATAAAAATTTCAATCAAACTTGACTGAACAAAGACATCAAATAGCAGAAATCACTAAATGAGAAACATTTATTTAACCTAAACATAAAAAAATTTCAATCAAACTTACCTGAACAAAGATATCAAATAGCAGAAATCAATAATTGAAAAACATTTATTTAACTTAAACCCAAAATTTTCAATCAAACTTACCTGAACAAAGACATCAAATAGCAGAAATCACAAATTGAAAAATATTCATTTAACCTAAACATAAAAATTTCAATCAAACTTACATGAACAAAGACATCAAATAGCAGAAATCACTAATTGAAAAATATTTATTTAACCTAAACATAAAACTTTCAATCAAACTACTAATTGAAAAATATTTATTTAACCTAAACATAAAATTTTCAATCAAACCACTAATTTTTCAATATTTATTTAACCTAAACATAAAATTTTATTTAACTTAAACATAAAATTTTCAATCAAACAACTAATTGAAAAATATTTATTTAACCTAAACATTAAAATTTCAATCAAACTTACCTCCTTAACAAAGAAAGACGAGCAGCAGCGGTAGACGGATGAATGGCAACGGCAGCTACAAATAGACGAGTAGGGAAGTTAATGCAAGCCCTAAAATAAGGCCCAAACAATAAAGAGTGAACACTATTTTTTATTTATTCAAAATCTTAACATTAATTCATCTCAAAATATTTAAATTGAAATTAAAATAAATAATTAATGCGTAAAGATTTGAAACTATTTTCTCTAATATAACGACATTAGGGATGCTCTTAATGTCAATGATTTTTTTTAATTTTTAAATTCAATTATTAAAAAATAGTATTATATATAATAATTATTTGTATGATGATATTAAAAGGACAGATTCTCTAAATTATTTTCGTTAAAGATCAATTACAACAGTAACTTTTCACGGTAAGTAACTTAAATCATACTAATTTTTCTTATATTGACTGTCTGGGTTATTTTTAAAAAAATTGAGATTTTATATATTCTTTATGTTTGCTTTTTACAAATTATCGTATTTGCAACGTTTTCCTCTTCAAAAATTTTAATATATCGTGATTTCTTGAATTGAGATTTTCTCAATTTTTAATAAATAATTAATTAATATATTTATGAAAAATGAGTGGGTTCTTTATTAATTGTAGGTAAAAATTAAATTAAATTTGGCTAGGCTTTCAAGATTATGACATGTGTCTCTCCGTCTATCCTAAGGGCATATATATTTCGAAATATTAACTAGTAAGGATATATGCAACCTGAAAGTATAATAAAAAGTATTGACGTACCATTTATAATAATTCAAAAATATATATATCCTTTTTCCCTAAAAATGTGTTAATCAAATCATGAATCCTATGTGGCTAATAGAATTCATCATTATCTTCTTCTTTATTAGCTTTAAAAAAAGAACTCCATAAAATTTTAGACCATTATGTCTACTTTTTCCAATTTACTATTCCTCTTTTTCTAGATTATTATTCCATTGACATAAAATCATTTCCTATTTTAAATAAGAGATAATAATAAATTTTGTTTGAGAAAATAGAGACAATGGATTAAATTTCATGGAATTCTATGTTTGAAGCTAGCAAAGAAGACAATATTGATATTTGTTGCTAGCCACGTGAAGTCCACAGTTAGGTTTAACACTTTTTATTTTGATAAATCTGTTAGGTTTAGAATAAATAATCCAAAATGGATATATTTTGTAATATATTAAGGATCATTTTAATTAAGTGAAATATATTAAGAATTAAAATAAACATATATCTCATATATTAAAATCATTTCGATAAAATAAAATAGAATCCGAAGTCTTAAAGGTAAAAAAAATTTGAGAAAAATTCTAGAAAGGCATAATATTTTTTTTTTTAAATCAAAGGGACAAAATCACTACTAACGTAGCGATTTTATTTCACGCCGTTACTCCGTTTAAATTAAAAATCGCTGACCAACGAGTAATTTTTTCCAAAACATTTTTCTTTTTTTTTTGAAGAATATCGCTGCACCTGCAGCGATTTTGACCACAAAAATATCTTTAAAAAGTAAAAAAAATTTAGCAGCGATTTTGGTGAAAACTTTTTTATTTTAAATAAAGTGATGATCTAAAAAAAAACAATAAATGGATTGCATTGGCAGCACTTTTGGTGTTCTTTTTTTAATTACCATAAAAATAGGAAGAGGTGAGGAGGAGTTAATTAGTAGTACTATGTTGATTGTTTTATAAAAAAAATCTTTATAAAAAAAAAAAACTTTTTTGGCAAAAATCCCTGCACCTTTAGCGATATTTTTTAAAAAAATGAAAAAACATTTTAGAGAAAGTCGCTCCTTCCTGGGTCAGCGATTTTAGTTTTAACAGGAGTAACTGTGTGAAAACAAAATCGCTATGTCAGTAGTAATTTTATCCCTTTAAAAAATATTAACGTATCATTTTGATATTTTTATTATTCTTTAGACTTTAAACTCAAAGAAAATATATTAACGATCAAAATAAAGTATTACAAATACATCAAGGAGTATTTTGATCATTTCTTTGAAAGAAAACTCCACCAAAATTTGAAAGGTAAGTGGAAACCAAGGAAGAAATCATAGTGTTCATATTAGTTTGGTTAAGGTATGCTTTGATTTTGTCTTGTTAGAAGTTTCATAGATAGATAATCAATTATGTATTTAAGTTTTGATCTTTATGTCACCTTATTGTACTTCATATATATTTATTTTTTTTTAAAAAAAAAAATCATCTTCAATAAAATATTTATTTTTTCTAGAAATGATATTCAAATTGGAGTACAAAAATTCTTTCCACAACTAATTAATTAGGAAGACTTTCTCAAGAAGAGGAACATCAACACACAAGTAAAATTTGTTCGATCTTTCCTTGGACAACAGCAGCAATAAATCATGACTTTATGCTCTCCTCGGGGCGGCTCAATGCCAAAAATGAGGCATCCAACTCAATTCGAGGGTCTCTATTTTTAAATAATAATAAAATTATTGTAAAGATTTTTTTTTAATAATTATTATAAGTATTTTTAACAAAATAAATAAGTCGTACAGTGTCTTTCTTTTTAGTTTGTTTCGAAATATTAAAGAATCTTTCTTTCTTTTTGGTCAATTTTTATATTGAACTTTCACCTAATATGTTAAGACCTCAAGATTAAAATATATATATATATATTTTTTGTTCTATGATCTTAAACACACAAACACTATATATATATATATATATATATATTTTGAGCAGCTGCTTAAGATTTGAGTCTATTTCAAGTCCTTTTTTTCTTTAGCTTACTGCTTGCTTTCCTTTGTTATATTTTTTGTCTTAATTTCTCCAAACTATGTGTGTGATTTTAATGTTAGCAAAATATGAGGCAAATTGATTTCTTCCTTTTCAGTTAAATGTATTGAGTATGGTGTATTCCCTTTTTGCAAAATCTAGTCTTGTCTTGTCTTGGTGGCATGCATACTTACTATTTGTTGCTCAATTTAGTAGGTGCGTTGGTTTGATTTGGTAGGCTTAAGTAAGAATCGTGCTAAGCTTCCTCTTTTTTTTTTATGCATGAACTTGGATCGAATCTTCACGGACTCCCCATCCCTCGCATACAATTAAGTTTCATTTCGAATCGGTCCTTTTTTTGGATTTCTGAAGTTTGAAAGAATTGAAAGAGGAGTTGTACTACAGATTTTGGAGGCTGAAATTACGGCTTTTATACACTGATATACAATCCATCGTAACAAATACGTGATAAAAAATGACAATACAGGTTTCAGAGGCTAAAATAATTCGTATACATTTGTTATACGTTCCAATATACAGGGAAGAGTCCGAAATACTGTCCGTATACAATGGTATTCACGTAATGTATACGCAGAAATCAAAACATAAAAAGAGGCAAAAAAATGGGCTGAAACCCATCAGCAGGCCCACTTTAGAGTTTAGGACAGGTTTGGGTCAAGCCCAAGAATTTGAATTTGGGCAAAAACCCAAATGTGATATTTCCTCTTCCTTTTATTTATTATTATGTTTAATTAACTCTTTTGTGTTTTTGATTATTATTTAATAAAAATTTTACTTATATTACTATATTTGTTTTATAACCCTAAGTCACTCCCCTTTAAAATGATCTCTTTTATTATTTTTGCTTATTTTCCTTAAATAGCTAAAAAAAATATAACTAAAAAAATAATAATGTAACAGTAGGTAAGTAAATGAATAAAAAATGGATTTTCTATATTTGAAAAGTCATTTTAGTCAAATATCGGTCAACCGCGAGTTAGTGGGCATTGCGAGCACCTAACACCTTCTCGAAATGTATATTTGAATTTCGAACCCTTTTTCAATTGATTTTTATCTATTTAAATCTTTTGAAAATAATTATAAGTTTTTTCTTGATTTTTACTAAAAATTAAGTGGCGACTCTGCCAATTTGGAATATTGATTTCTCTTAAATCATAAGATTAATCTACTTTTCAAAATTTAGTTATTTTTTTCTTTTACTATATTTCTTCGTAAAACAGTATACATTTGATATACGGTAAAATTAGCCAAAATACAACCTATATAGAGTATACAGGCAATGAATACATGGATTTAAAGAGCGAAAATGGGCCGAAAAGTCCCCTAAAAGTTTCAGCAGCAGCTTTTGATATAATTTGGCAGTCCTATGTTATTTTAGGACAGAATAGAGGCTAAAGCTAAAAGAAAAATCAGAAATTTAAGCCTAGCTGTTGGTTAATTTGCCAAAGATGAGTTATTTCTGGTTTTAGTTATTTTTTAAAATTATTTTTTTTAGCAAGCACTTATCTTCCTATATTTGATTTCTAATGTACTTTTAAATTAATTACTTAGAGCCTGTTTGGCTCAGCTTAAAAGCTGGTCTAACTGACTTAAAAACTGGTTTTTGACTTATTTACTTGTTTGGCGATACTCAAAATAGCTTATTTTAAGTTAAGAAAAACTTATTTTAAGCCAAAAGTTAAAAGCTGGGGTAGGGGTGCTTTTTTTTTTTTTTAGCTTATAAGCTGTTTTAAGTTGACCACATTTTTATGTTTTTTCCCTTAATATTTTTATACAATCTCCAAATTACTCATATAACCCTAACATCTCTTTCTTCTATTTTTCCCTTTTCACGTTTGGCATAACAATTTCAGCACTTTTATCCAAACACATAACTGCTTATTTTAAAAATAAATTTCAGCACTTTCAAAAGTACTTTTTTAAAGCTACTTTTATTAAGCCCATCCAAACGGGCCCTTAGTCATATTTAAGACAATATTATTGTCTTTTCCTTTAAAAGTAATTAAGTGTAAAAAGTTGATTATTTCATTTAGTAATTGAGCATACATACTCTTTTTTTGGTATTTCAATGATTTTCGCTTTAAATGTTTGAACTTAAAGTTTTCTTGATTTGTCTTTAAATTAAATGGCAACTCTTTTTTTAAATAAAAATAACTAATAAGATTATATAGTTATAGACTCTTATTATGTCTATTATCTTTGTTATTTCTAAAACTTTCTCTTAGTTTAATCATGAATCTTACGTGGCTAACAAAAGTTACCATTATTGTCTTTTTTGTTAGCTCCTATAAAAGAACTCCATAAACTCTTACACCATTTTCTCTATTTTTCCAACAAAATTTACTATCTTTTCTTTCCTAAAATATTAATATATTGACCTAATATCCATTTTTATTTAAGCGAGAAAAATAGCAAATCATGTTAAAGAAAATAGAGACAATGATGCTAAATTTCATAGAGTTCTTTCTTTGAAGCTAACAAAGAAGACAACAATGAAAACTTTTGTTAGCCATGTAAGGTCTACTATTAAATTTAACACTTTTATTTTTGATAAATCTGTTAGATTTAGGGTAAAAGATCAAATTGCGCATACATTGTAGTATACAATAAGGATCATTTCAATCGAATGAAATATATTAAGGATCAAAATAAACATCTTTGTTACACATTAAAGACCGTTCCGAAATGAAATATATTAAGGATCAAAATAAACATCTTTCTTATACATTAAAGACCACTCCGATCAAATAGAATATATTCATGATCAAAATAAAGTATTACACGTACGTCAAAGACTATTTTGATCTTTTCTTTAAAAAAAAAAAACCCACCAAAATATGAAATGGAAACCAAGGAAGAAATCATGGTGTTCAAAAATTTATTAGGGTTCAAATATAAATTGGATCTCAAGAATTTGCTGGAGTATTTCATATTAGTTTGCTTAAGATATGTTTGTACATGTCTAGATAAATGTTAATTTTTCATGCCATATCAATAAATATGCTCGAGTCAATTTATGAGTGAACCCTATTTTGCTGTAGATTGTTTCAATCAGAAAATATGTAATAAAGTTGAGATTTATTATAAATCTAGTTAGTTGAATGCTAATCTGTTGATTTTTGCATTGGATAGGATTGAGATAATGACAATAATTGATATAATATTACTTAATGATTACAAGTGGAGCCACAAAAATCAATTAATAGAATTAAATAGACTTTCACTATCTATCAAATCACAAATAATTTCTTATGTTGCTTGTAGTTAACAAATAATTCAATTCACACTTGTATAATTATTGCTTTTTTCTATTAAAAAAAAATATGATACACTTATTATGCATTGTTAAACATTATTATACCGTGATGATGATAACAATTGAAAAACAACAACATTATTCTTTATTTTCATACATTTTGCTTTTGGTTAAGATAAAATAAAGTCAACCTAGCTTTGCTCAAATCTTCACTAAAATAAATTCAAAGTATAACAATAACTTCTTCAACAAATCCCAACCACAAATTTGTTACAATTTTCAATAAATCATAAAACTCATTTGAGAGTTTTCAAGATTTTAAAAAGTTACTCTGATCATAAAGTTTTAGATATATATACTTTTTTCACTTTAATTCACATGGTAGTGTTTAAATTCATGATGATAAATTAAACACATATATTATTTCCAATCAGTTTCCAAGTTTCAAAGAATAGACAAATCATATTCTCAACAGTAATGTCAACCACTGATTTTTGAATTTGTCAATTCTCAAATGAATATTTTAATTTATTCAACTTTTGTAGCATTATTTTTTCTTTTATTTGCATAACCAAAAAATTAAACTAACTTTTTATTTTTTTAATCATTAGGTGCATGCAATTAATTAGTAAGTTTTATTTGTTTCTAGATTTAAGTCTTTGTTTATTATATTATAAAGTCAAGGTCAATTGTATATGTGTTAAATTTTTTTGAATGTTTCATTACTATTTTATTCTTAGTGATCTCTAGGTGATTACGCACTATTATAAATTGTCTCTAATCAAGTCAATGGAATCATGCTACTTTAATTTTTTTTTTTTTGTTTGGAAGTTGGCACCTAACATACCGTGTGAGTTGTATTATGATGTGAAGTTGATTTCACATTTCACGTTTTTCTCTCGTTTATTTTTAATTGTTACGCTTAAAGTTTAACATACTTATTTGAATAAAATTAATTTTTTATATCTATTTATCACACTATTTCTATTAATTAATATTTAATTCTGTATCTTGAAAATGAAAAAGGAATAACTAATTAATTCTAAAGATAAAATATGGGGAAAAAGTAGTAATATTATCTTTGATTATACATTATACTAATTAATTTGTTATATATCAAATCAAGCTGGATATAATTTGTCTCAAAATCAATCGACCCCTCTTTGTCCATATTGTGTTAGTTGGAAATGAAAAGTTAATTAAATATACTTTTAGGTCCATCACCACCTCACCTCAAATAATTAAAAAAAGAGGGGAAATTATGAAGCATCCAAATATGAGCTGACTCTGTGAATTTAAAAGGAAATTATAGAGAACTTCTAGATATACTTATCATTACTTATTGGTTAAAAAAACAACAAAAAAAAAACCGACTTATTGGTCATATTTGAAGTGAAAAAAAAGAACTAACTTATTATATATTTGCATATATTCAAATATTTCATAGTCTATCAATTTTTTGTGATGTAGAATTTTTAAAATAAAAAGGTCAAATTTTTTTATGAAAATACGTTAAGATCATAGCAATGATCTAGTTCGTTCGGTAAAAAAAGAGTGCATTTTCAAGCTTAAACGAGACACAAAGTAGGTAAATACAGATTTTGTCAATTTTCGTGTGCTATAATTCATTAAATTTTCTTGATCTAGAATTTCCGAAATAAAATGGTCAAAATTTTTCATAGACGTCCGTTAAGACCTTAGCAATGAACGAGTTCGTCCAGCGCGGAAAACATACTCATTTTAAAGTTCAAATGAACCCCAAAGTAGATAAATGCAGATTTTATCAATTTCGTGTACGATAATTAATGATTTTTTTAAATCCAGAATTTCCAAAAAAAAATGGTCAAAATTTTTCATGGACGTCCGTTAAGACCTAAGCAATGGACCCAGTTCGTCCAGTCGAGAAAACATGTTCATTTTCAAGTTCAAACGAGCCTCAAAGCAGGTAAATGCAGATTTTGTAATTTTTGTGTGCTATAGTCTATAAATTTTTTGTGATCCAGAATTCCAAAAATAAAATGGACGAAATTTTTTATCGACGTCCGTTAAGACCTTAGCAATGGACGCAGTTCGTTCTATAGGGAAAATGGGACATTTTCAAGTTAAAATTAGCTCCAAAGAAGGTAAATGCAAATTTTATCGATTTTTCTGTGATATAGTCCATGAATTTTTTGTGATGCGACATTCCCAAGATAAAATAGCCTAAAATTTTTGTACACGTCCGTTAAGACCATAACAATGAACCCAATTAGTTTCGCAGTGAAACAAGCGCATCTTCGAGCTCAAACGAGCCCCAAAGTAAGTAAACGCAAATTTTATCAATTTTCTTCTGCTATAGTTCATGAATTTTTTGTGATCCAGAATTATCGAAATAAAATGGCCAAATTTTATGGACGTCCGTTACGGCCTTAGCAATGGACCCAGTTCGTCCCACGGGGAAAAAGGGACATTTTCAAGTTCAAATGAGCCTCAAAGCAGTTAAATATACATTTTGCCAATTTTCGTGCGCTATTGTCCATGGATTTTTTGTGATCCAGAATTTTCAAAACAAAGTGGCAAAAATTTTATTGGATGTCCGTTAAGACCTTAGCGATGGACTCAATTCATCTCTTGGGGAATACAACGCATTTTCAAGTTGAAACGAGCTCTAAAGAAGGTAAACGTAAATTTTATCGATTTTCGTGTGCTATAGTACATGAATTTTTTGTGATCCAAAATTTTTGAAACAAAATGGCTAAAAATTTTCATGGACTTCCATTAAGACCTTAACAATGAACCATGTTCGTCCCGCGGGAAAAACGAGCGCATTTTCAAGTTCAAATGAGCTCCAAAGTGGGTAAATACAGATTTTACCGATATAATCCATAGATTTTTTGTGATAAAAAAATTCTAAGATAAAATGGCCAAAAATTTTCGTGGATGTTCGTAAAGGCCTTACCAATGGACCAGTTCGTCCCACGGGTAAAACGAGCGCATTTTCAAGTTTAAACGAGCCCCAAAGTAGGTAAACACAAATTTTATCGATTTTCAGGTATTATAGTCAATGATTTTTTTGTGATCCGTAATTTCAAATATAAAATGACCGAAATTCTTCATGGGCATCCTTTAGGACCTTAGAAATGGACCAATTCGTCACGCGGGAAAAACAGACGCATTTTCAAGTTCAAACGAACTCCAAAGCAGGTAAATGCAGATTTTATCGATTTTCATGTACTATACTCCATAAAATTTTTGTGATCTAAAATTATAACGACTCAAAAAATGATAGATTTAACTAGAGCGTTAATATGAGGGTTAGTATAACTTAAAGTCGATGTCTAGGTTAAATTAGAACTAATGTGAGGCTTATGTAACTTCCCTAGACGTTTAGGACTAAATTAAACCTAAAATAAAGGATGTAAACTTCTAGGGCGAAGGTAAGGACCTAAAAAAGGTGAATTTCCACATCAACTCCACGTAGATAAAACATTTTAATTTGACAAAAAATAAATAAATTATTAGTATTAGTTAAAATTAAAAATTAAAAAACTATTATAAAAAATAATATTTTCTTTATAAAATAAAATGTCTTACTGCACGTGGTCACTTCCTCTCTCACACTCCCCCAACAAACCCCCCATCCCCACCATTCTTTTAAGTTTTTATTTTGTTTTAGTTTTTTTTATAAAAGTATTTTGTTTTTTTACTTCATCCCCAGCCCTTCCTCAGATACTAATTTATATTATTTTATTTTCTTAAAAATAATTATCCTCTGCTTTTAATTTTTTCAGTGTTTAGATATACATATCGAAAATAATTTTACTTGCCGTTACAAGACTTTTTAAATTTTTTTAGTTATTTATGTTATATTCGGTATACTATTTCAATTTTTTTTTCTAAAAATATAATACGTGCACAAAATGAGAAAAACGTAAAAAAAATAAAAATTAGGACAGAGGATTAAATAGGATGGACTCGATTTTTATTTTTTTAAAATAAAATAATATCAATTTTTATTGGGGGAGGGGATGAATGTGTTTTTTTTTGGAGGTGGAGGGAGGATGAAGCATGAAATTTTTAAAAATATTTTATAAATGACTTTTTTTTTATAAAAAAGGATGGGGGTTGTCGGGGGTGGGGTGGGTGGGTACGTGGAGGTGGTGGTGGAGTGAGGTAAGAAAAATAATTTAATTTTTTATATGAATAGTAAAACTTTGATTTTTAATTTTTCCTTAATATTAGCATTTTATTATTTAATTTATATCTAGGTAAAATATTTTATTTATGTGGAATGTCATGTATCAATGTTTTTTCATATAAAAGAGAAAGTGCATTACACACACCACTGAGGTGTGTTTATCAAACTAATAAGTGATAGTTTAGGTATGAAACTCATAGTCTCAATAGTTTAGATATGAAACTTAAAAAAAGTGAATAGTTTAGACGTATTTTTGACACTTATCTCAATTCTCAAAGAACAAACGTCGCAACATATAGATAAATTTGACAATTCTTGAGCAAAATTATCTTTCCCCATTACATGAAATTTAAGTTAAAAAATAATAGTGTTATTAAAACCTAA
Organism: Solanum lycopersicum; assembly: GCF_036512215.1. Classification (NCBI taxonomy): domain Eukaryota; kingdom Viridiplantae; phylum Streptophyta; class Magnoliopsida; order Solanales; family Solanaceae; genus Solanum; species Solanum lycopersicum. The sequence goes on from NC_090805.1 coordinate 39,253,232, forward strand.
GAGAGCTCTATCGATATGTAATTAATAACGCTAATACTATATTTTTAAACATGATTCGCTGTATTCAGGAGTATCATTTGGCTCAATAATTGTCAATTTATATATGTGTATCTACATTTGTTCTTTTATTAAAAAATAATGAAGTTGCGTATAAGTAAAAATAATACTCTATGACAATGAAATTACCTATAAATAAAAATAATATCTATAAATATCTTTTTAAAAAATAAATAATACACAATATGATAAACGTCTCTTCTAATTTAAACTTTGCTTTCCCATCCCGAAAATGACATCAGAAAATGACATTTCTTCCTTTCAATGTTCATTGTTTAATGGGAACATTGTTTTATAAAATTGCATTATAATGGGTTTTTTAAAGACAAACGTAAAGTCATTATGGTTTAGATTAGCTTAATTAATTTAACTTACTTTAAATACATATTGTTTGATCTTGTCTTTCCCGAATAAATACTTACAAATATGAAAAGTTTACTCCCCTTATTACAATTTAAGTGATATTACTACTTACAAAATCATATAGTCGTTGGATACTTAAAAATAAAGTGCATCTTTTGCGAAAATTGTTAAATATTTATGTAAGCTTTCGATATTTTTTGCTATCTTTTTAGTGAAAAAAAACTTTTAATAAACTTTTAAATTTAAATGATTCATTATCAAATTGATCTCAACCAACCGTCAATAAGGCACATGCCTGATGTATGCTATAGTTGATGAAAATCAAAAACTTTTTTTCTGTATTTGAAATTTTTAAATATTCAAAAATAATTCCATTTAACTTTTACAACTCCATTATAATATAAAAAAAAAGAATATCATTAGGACATTCAAAATAAACACGTGAAGTCATGTTTTGTCTCTCATAAAAAAATTGATAAACTAAAATTTTCTCTATTTAAATAAGTTCGAATTTAAAATCGTGTCAGGCAATAGTATTTAAATTATTTTTGTTTTTAAAGAATTTGGCTTATTTTTTTTATATATAAATACGATTTATATTTTCAATTTTTAAAAACTAAAAAAGTAATTCAATTTAACCTTCACAATTTAAAAAATAAACAACATTATTAGACAATGAAAGCAACTACAAAAAGTCATGATTTTGTCTCTCATAACAAAATTAATAAATCAAAATTTTCACAATTTAAATAAGTTCGACTTTGAAATAGCATCAGGCAATAATATTTGAATTATTTTTAAAAAAAGAATTTGGCAAATTTTTTAATTTTTTTTACATAAATATGATTTATATCTTCAATTTTCTAAAAACTAGAAAAGTAATTCAATTTAACCTTTACAAATTCACTATACTATGAAAAGATAAACAACATTATTAGACAATAAAAGCAATCACGTGAAGTCATGATTTTGTCTTTCATAACATAACCGATAAATTAAAATTTTCATTATTTAAATAAGTTCGAATTTGAAATTGTGTTAGGCAATATAGTATTTGATTTTTAAAAAAATTTAAATATATTATTTTATAAATATAATTTATAATCTCAATTTTTTTTAAAAAAACTCAATTTAACTTTTACAACTTCATTATAATAAAAAAGATAAACAACACTACTAAACATCGAAAGCAATCATTATTTTGTCTCCCCTTACCATAACCGATAAACTAAAATTTCAGTATTGAAATTAAATTCGAAACATAATTTTTTTCAAACTGCAAGGTCTGAAATAAAAGAAGTTTATGTGGTTGATGGTTGAAGTTGACATTTTTGTACTTTATTTGGTGGATAAAATAAATGGAATGGATTTTGCAAAAATATAATAGCTGGATAATAATATTTAATAAAAAAAATTAAAAATAATAATAAAACACCTTTTTTGTACCCACATTTATTTATATTTTATATTATATTATAATAATAACTATTATAGAAGAGTGAGTTTACTTTATTGTATCAACATGTGTGCTTGGTATTGTTCTTTATTTTAGGTGATATTTTGTCATTTTATGATTGGTTGTTAATATTTTTATGCTTGGTATTATTTTTTTATTTTTAGGTGATATTTTCTCATTTCATGATTAAAATTGTTTTTTATTTATTCCACATGCATAATATTAGGATATCTATTATTTATGGTCCATACATTCTACGTGGTTCTATTCCATTTTTTTCACTCTTTAAAAGTACATCAATAATAATACTTTTACTGATTTACTTTAAATATTTTAAAATACTTTTTTCTTTTATTTTTACTTATCGTACTTTAATTTTACATATTTATTAAAAAAATAATAGGCATGACTATTTAATTATCGCACTATTTTAATAATTGATATTTGCTATTAAGTCTTAAAAATTTGAGAAATAAATAATTAATATTAAGTATGAAACATGAAAAAACTATCTTTTCTTCATATTAACTATCGAAATTTGGACTCTTCCTGAAAAATCGAGCACTCATTAAGTCGTTGGCCTAAACTCAAAATTATAAAACTAACTCAAAACTATAAAACTATAACAATACCTATTTGAATCAATTAAATTAAAATTTAACGAATATTATATAAATTAATTAATTTATAACTTAACAAATTTTATTTAAATTAACTAATGATAATTATTTTTATTACTAATTTCCATAAGGCCCGTGCTTGCACGGACTTGCCATCCTCTAGTATAAAAGAAGATAATTACCAACATGTTTATTATTTTAATTTTAATTTCGAAAAAGGACCTAAAATTTTCACGAAGTATTGAGAATGATACAAAATTATCTTTCATCCACCCATTGACTCCAAAATACCATTCTCATCCACTTATGACTCTAACATACCTTTGTCATCCACTTTTGAATTCAAGATTAACCACTTATTTAACGGTTTAAAATTTAAATTTTTTAAATATTTTTTAAAATACTTGACGCTCAATTATTAGTAATAATTTAATTTATTAGTATCATTTATAAACCAATCCACTACTCGCTCATACTAATTAAACTCCACCCAATTAATAAATTAAGTTATAACAAATAATTGAGCATCGCATATTAAAATATTTAAATAGTTTAAATTTAAAACCGTTAATTAAGTGATCAATTTTAAACCAAAAATAGGTGACAAGGACATTTTGAAACCCATAAATGGATGAATAATAATTTTATACATTTCTAATGCCGTAAGTTATTTTAGGCAACACAAAAATATTTTTGAAAATTCCAAATAAAGTTCATACTAGATATTTTAAAAATTCACATTTTCTTCAGGTCCACCACACCACTCACGAAAAACAAATATGTACCTAAACCTATATGAACCATACAATGATCACTTTTTTACTTTCATCTTCGACGAGTTGACTCAATCATCCTTTTTTTTTCTCTCTTACCCCATTAGCTTAATTTTCTCAAATAATTCATACTCCACTACAAAATTAAAGTCTAAACGAAGAAATAAAAATTTCAAACTTTTTATTTTAGTTGAAAAAGAAAAAAAAAAATCAAACATGCTGCTGAAATGTAACCCACTATGTCCTTTCCTCTCTACCAATTATTCTCAAACTTTGAAATTTGACATCTTCAAATTCTTCATTTTGTCAAAATATCGTCTCACCTTTTTGTTGAATAGTCCAAAGTTTTTCTAATTACTTTGTCCTATATATAATATAAACTTTGTTTTCATTTTTTCCTGCAGATGGAAAAGTGCCTCTACTGTGCGTAAGTAGTCTTGTAGGAATAATCTCAGCTTTCGCCATGCATCATCTTCGCAATTATAAATCTAAATCACCCAAATTTGATGATCCGATGAATCATCAACTTTCACCTATTTTTGACACAAGCACTGAATCTGGCCGCGCTGCTGGTAGACTCGAAAAGTTTTCTCATTATGTTGGTGAGATATTTGTTCGTTTCTATTTAAACATGAAGGGCTACTATTTTTTAAAGTAATTAAATTTTATGTGTATGTATGTAGCAAGGCAATTGGGATTTAAAGATGAAAGTGAGTGTGTTGGGTTATGTGAGCTAGTACAAGAATACCTGAAGAGATCCAAAGGATGTGATAATAGTATTTTTGAATACTTTGCAAATGAAGAAGATGCTGAATCTTTGTTTGTCAAATTGGAAAATGAATTAGAGAGATGCATTCTTGCTTATTTTGCTTTTCATTGGAGTAAAGCTTCTATGTTAATTACTCAGGTATACTATTTTATATATTTATTTTCATTTGCTTTTTTTTTTTATAAAATCACAAATTGAAAAAAAAAGTTTTTTTTTTTTTGTTCAAGGTGTTAAGTGTTGATTCTGAGCAGAAAAGACTCAAGGATTTGGTGTTGGCAGCTACAAGGTAATTAATTGATTATTTAATTTTATTATTTTAAAACTATTTTCTCATTTGTTGAAACTATGTAGTGACGACAAACAAACCTACTACATCTAGATAATTATTCTGATTTCTAATAAATAATTGAGATTTTCATGTTCTTAATTAAATGTTTTAAGTATGGATTAAATGAATCATATTAGTGAATTTGAATATTGGACGATAAGACATAAAATAAAACAAAAAAGAATAGTCCCTCACAATCATCAACTTTAAAATAAATGAACCATTTTATTGTATCGACAATTAAATATGGATATGTTAAAAAAAAAGTACACAAATTACTCTCACTATATTCACTGTTAGAAACAAAAAATTGTTAATGAAAATTAACTTTTTTATTGAATTAAATATACATGATAAAATAGATTTTTATTAAAATAGTGAAAAATTTCATAATTTTCGAATGAAAATATTATTATATTATTTTTCGTTTAGAACTTTTTTAGCACGAAAATATAATTTTTTAGAAGTGATTGTACTGTAAAGGATAATAACCTGGCGTGGGGCTTGATGATTAGATGATCAACCGGAATTAAAGGAATTTTCAATGATTAATCAAATTGCATTTAGTTTAATATTTAATACATACTCTCCGTATTTATTTGTTGAACTAAGTGCATATATTATTGTTGATCAAATGGCATTAAAATTTATATTTCCTGTCAATTTTGCAAAGGCTTTTTATCATTACTTTTCACGTGGTGGCAGCTTTAAATTCAGGATCAGAAAATCTGTTTCACCTCATCTCAAACCAAAGATAATGTAAAAATCAAATTTCTATTTTATTTGTGTGGTCAGTTTTGGGAGAGCTAGAGATAAAAAAAAAAATTCACCAATAGTCAGTTTTTTTTTTTTTTAAAAAGAATATAAGCTAGTCATCATTTGAAAATTTTAATTTTTACAAATGAAATTTCAGCATATTTTGAATTTCACTAATATAAAAAATAAAATTCAAAGATTTTGATCACAAAACATTCAAGGAGTATTATCTCGCTGGTGATTAACATGGATTTAGCGGTGAACAAGAATCCAAATTTTGAAAGTAGAATCAATCAATTGAACCCAATTGACATGTTGAAAATGTTCTATATCTAAACAGTAAAATTTTAAATTATTTTGCTATTTTCGAGCTTGTATAAATTAGAAAGTAAAACTAAACAATTTTTTTTTCTTTATTTGTTCAATGTGGGTGGGCCGTAGGGGTATAGGCAGTCCTTGGCCCCTTGCTGAAAATGAAGTGTCACTGTTTTTCTTTATTTGTGAAAAAAAAGGGGACAACTTTCTAAATAAAAAATTTATATTTATATGTTACAGTAAAATTTATATAATTGTGTTCATAACAAATATAAAAATTGTATAATTCGCTATACATATACAGTTGAAGCAAATTGTATAAATCGAGAAAGAGAGAAATTAGATACAATTTGAAAATTGTATAAAACGAGAAAGAGAAAGGCAAAAAAAACTGGACAGAGGAGTATTTTTATTGTATAATTATAAGTGTATATATGTACTTGCATGTGTATATATACAATGTTCTCACGCTTGATACAAATAGAAATGCAATTTATACATTTCGCTTCTGGTTATATAAGTGAGAAAAACGAGGGTGGTGAGCGAGATCTGGGAGAGTGGCAAGCGAGATATGGAAGAGGGGAGATAGAGGAGCAAAAATATATGTATTTTATACAATTTTCTCTGCTTTATACAATTAAAAATAATTTTTATACACTTGTATTTGTACAAAAAGTGACGAAGCGAGCGAGATATTTGGGAGAGAGGTAGACATTGGCAGGTAGTATATATCCTCCCAACAACAATCATTGGCAGCTACTGGTCCCTTTAGTGGAATGAACTTTGAAGTCGATAACAACATTTCGTTATAATAATTAAAATTTAATAATTCTCAACTCACTTCATTAATTACTAAATCAACTCGATCGTTTTCAATTTCAGGAAGCAGAGATTTGAGAAGATAACAAAAGATTTGAAAGTAACAAGGGTATTTTCTACGCTGGTCGACGAGATGAAGGCGATCGGAACGGTATCATCTAACGGTACTGGTGAGTCCAGATGTACGGACGTGATGGTGCCGGTGGCTCACAGTCAAAGAAGTCCAGTGCTCCTCCTTATGGGTGGTGGAATGGGAGCTGGCAAAAGTACTGTCCTTAAAGACATCCTCAAACAGTAAGTAATTATTACTGCGTATCGACTTGGGGTATGAGCAAAATGGATGAGGAGATTTGTAATAATCGAACTCTTATCAGGAGTTTAAATAGCCAATCAATTGAATAACTAAGATCTTACGTGTCTAACTATCCAACCATCACAATAATATGTTACTATTTCACAATAATATGTTGACTAATTTGGCAGGCCATTCTGGTTGGAAGCAGTTGCAAATGCAGTGGTAGTAGAGGCAGATGCTTTCAAGGAGACGGATGTAATTTACAGAGCCCTTAGCTCAAGAGGTCATCATAATGACATGCTTCAAACTGCTGAATTGGTAACAATTAATACTTCTACTTATGCAAACGCGTGGTTAATAGTATATATCCTCCCAACAACAATCATTAAATTTTTCGAAATATATATTACAGGTACATCAAAATTCAACAGATGCAGCATCATCTCTGCTAGTCACAGCTCTTAACGAGGGGCGCGATGTTATAATGGACGGAACTTTATCATGGGAGCCATTTGTTGAGCAGACCATAGCCATGGCAAGAAATGTACACAAACATCGATATCGAATGGGGGAAGGTTATAAGGTTGCAGAGGATGGCACAGTTACTGAAAATTATTGGGAACAAATTGAACAGGAAAATGGAGAAGAGTCAGCTAATAAGATCAGTAAACCTTACAGAATAGAATTGGTGGGAGTTGTATGTGATCCTTACCTAGCTGTTGTTAGAGGCATAAGGTACGAATAATATGTCAAACATTGCTAAGTAATTTTCTAAAACTTGTAAAAGATATCAATTTATATTCAAATCGTTAAATAATTTGGAACTGAGACGTGGTTGTCGTTGTATGCAGGCGAGCTATAGCAACAGGGAGGGCAGTCAGAGTAAAGCCCCAATTGAAATCTCACAAGAGATTTGCAAATGCATTTCCCAAATACTGTGAACTTGTTGATAACGCTAGGCTATACTGCACCAATGCCTTAGGCTCAAAACCACCGGTAACATTCTTATCTCAACCGTATTTACTGCATACATTCTACCCTTCACAGGACTCCAGTACACTCTGTGTGATTATTACATTAGATATGTTGTCGTTGTTGCAGTTAATAGCATGGAAAGACGGAGCGAACAAAATGTTGGTGGAACCAGAGGACATCAAGTGTTTGGAAATGGTAAAAAAGTTGAAGGAAGAAGCAGAATCGATTTACGAGCTGTATGAGGGAGATGATGTATTGTCTCTGGAGACTCCTGGTTCAGTCTGGAAAGACATGGTTTTAATACCTACAAGGTCTACTCTCCAACAAGAGCTCAAAACTGCTATTTTAAAGATTGAAAACAGGGGAAAATAGGTGTTTGCTTCAGTCCCCCAAAATATGAATGGGTCAAGAACTTCTTTATGTAATTCTTGCTCAAAGCTCAAACATTTGTACAATTTTTTTTTTCTACGATCCTAAAAGTTGTCGCAAAATTCACTTAGACACTTTAACATGCCTCTTTATCTATTAGATACTCAAACCTTAAAAATAAATATCTATTAATATATTTTTCTAAAACCTGATAAAAATAGAAAGCAGCTGACATGACAAAATAACAAATCAAATGAAAGACGTGTGACATTTATATTTAAATAATTATAACAATAAATTTTGAAAATTAAAAAATCTAAATCTGAAAAAAAAGAATTTCAACCAAAAAAAATAATTCATTCTGCCCCTGCACCGGACACCAACTCAAAACCTTTCCTTTTCTTTTCTCACTAAAATCACCTCTTGTTCGCCATTGTTATTTTTTAAATAGAGATTTTAACATATCCTAAGTATGATTTTATCTTTCTTTTTTTTCTCTTTATGTTTTCTTTTTTGTTCCTATCTTAATTGATAGAATATTTTCTTTTTCTTTTTCTTAAAAAAATCTTTTCATCTGTTTTTATTTTGATTTTAAATTTACTTTCGATTTATGTTTTGTTATGAAAGGCGACAGTGTTTGCGGCCTCCATATTTCCAACAAAAAAGTGAATGATGATCTCCATTATTTCGATAAAAAAACATAGGTTATGTTCTTCATTTTTCCCGACAAAGGAAATGTAAATAGTTGACTCCATTTCTTATTAAATTTAAGCATAAGAGAAAGAAGTAAATTTGTAAAAAAATGTAAGGTGGTACATTTTGTTGTTACAAAAAAATTGATTGTAGCAGTCTGTAATTTTGAAAGAGAAAGAAGAAAGAAACATGGTTATTTTTTTAAAAAAAATTAGTAATAATGAAAAAAAAAATTAAAAAGGGGTCGAAATGGTTCAAATTCATAACAGTCAAGGTGTTCAATAGATACAAACCTCAGTTGAGATGTTTAACTGAATGATGCAGATAAATTTAAGAGTTTATTGATGACTTTAGCCCTTTTTTTTCTTAATACATCATAAATAACAAAAAGTATATACGCTTCAATTGGTTCTCCAAATACATTTTGGTGATGAATTTACGTAAGTACATATATAACAGTGAACAAATACACCTAAAAATCCACTAAATAGGCTTCAAATTTGTACCACATCTCTCAAATTTAAGATACGAATTCTCGTAATGTATCCAATATTTCAAAAGATCACCAATTTAAATCTAGAAACAATTTCATAAATCCGCAACTTGGACTTTAGCTTCGAAACTTTCCCATGGATACCAATGAAGTTTCATAACTCATCACGAGCCAATAACGATATTGTAATTGCGAATTATATATATGTATAGTACAAATACATACAATAAAGAGCAACTTTCATTAATAGTTTGCTATTTCATACTCGCTTCGTTTAAAAAAGAATGACCTATTTTGACTTGAAACGGAGTTTAAGAAAAAAAAAGACTTTTTAATTTTGTGGTTCTAAATAAAACTTATGTTAAATGTATCAAAATGCCCTTTAATCTTTTAGTCTAAAACCTGTCACGTAAAAAATTAAAGTAAAAATGTTACCAAAACAAAAAAGGGATCATTCTTTTTGAAACAAACTAAAAAGGAAATAGAGTCATTGTTTTTGAAATGGAAGGAATACAATTTTCCCTATTACTATAGGGAAACTTACATAATATACTACAAATAAAAAATATTTACAATTTATAACAATAACATTTTTTTACTTTATCACTTTTAATACATTTTTAATACACTTTTAATTCATATTTAAAAAAAATTTATTATTCACATATAATACAAGTTTTATTGATAGATAATACATTTTGTACATATTTTATACACTTATAATACAATGTGTCAATTTTTTACCAAACAAGCATAATATATTTTTTAAAATAGTTATAATACATATATATATGTATATATTATACTTAATTCATTTTTAATATATATTACAAATTTAACATTGTATTAATATAAATGATAATAAATAAAAAATATTGCTAAAATCAGTAATTATTTATAAAGAATATACAAGTATTTTTCAGTAATTGAAATTTAATAATGTTGGACCAAAAATCTGGGCCTGACTATGCAGCTTAGATCCAATGGGCCAATGGATCAATCAAAAATCCTTTCGAACTCCCAAAATCTGTCATCCTTGTTAAGATATAATTTCCCCTTTCCGGCCGTGAAAAACCCTAGCTACTGTGAGAGAGGTCGACGGTTTCATCTCCACAGCCATGGTTAGTATCTTCAAACATTCACATTTTCGCTCTTTTTGTGTCAATTCTGATGCTTTTGTATATAACTCATTGTTGTTTGCTTTTCAGGCCGATGTTGAAACCGATGTGGCAGCAGGACAGCCCAGAAAGAGGACGTTCAAGAAGTTTAGCTACAGAGGCATCGATCTCGATTCTCTGCTCGACATGTCCACTGACGAGCTCGTAAAGCTCTTCAATGCTCGTCCTCGCAGAAGGTTTGTACAGACTCACATGAGAAGATTAGCACAACCTTTGTTAATTTTGACATGACGACTTTTAGTTTTACGCCCACTCTCAACCAAATTGTGTACAAAAATGAATTGTTTGATTCAACTTCATTACTGAGAGAGTGCAACTTCACTACTGATGTAGCGTTATGTTACTACGTAATCAGATTATGTTTAGTATGATATTATTTTCCCCATTTCAATTTGTTTGCTGTGTTTTGACTTGCATGTAGTTTAAAGAACTAAATAAGACTTTTGAATTTTGTTTTCTTAAATTAAAGGTATGCCAAATGTGTATGTGTCATATGTCAAATTTATCGACACAGGGAAAGTTAAAATTAAGAGTTACAATAAGAAAAGATAACTTTTTTTTGAAACAAATTTAAAAGGGAAGTAGGAAAAAACAAATCGATACGGAGGAAGTATTAGCTTATGTGTACAATTCCTTCAAATATGTGGAGATATTTGTTGATGCTTCTTGTTATTTGGTTTTTATTTGTTGTAGGTTCCAGAGAGGTTTGAAGAGGAAGCCAATGGCCTTGATCAAGAAGTTGCGCAAGGCGGTATGCATATCAGTCCCTTTTCATCTGCTTATCCCATGGATGAAATTTATTTTCATGTTACGTTTAGTGACCAACTTTTATATGTGTTATGATTGATATAAATGCTTAAGTAGTTGCTCCACACCCTTCTTGGCGGCCGGATATTTTGGAATGCTACGTCGTAGAATTTGATAAAGCTTAGGATAGTCATTCAGCTGCACATAAATGTATCTAGCTTTCTTTTGATGATCTGTGCTAGCAAGGTAGTCTTTTGCATGGTTTCCTTGCATTGATATGACAAATGGATTTCATGAGGAGATAATTACTTATGGTCTAAATTTTATTGGACGGTCATGCATATTGTTTTTCCATTTCTTTTAAGTGTTTTGATTTATTATTTTCCAATTTTTTTTCTTCTATTTTACATGTGATCTTTATACTTTTGCTTACTTAGTTCTCTCTATGGGAAATTTATCATCCCAAAAGCTTATGGTTGCGCACTATGCTAAGATTGGTCCTGGAGCTGTACCTTAATTTTGATTTTACGGTGGAGTATGTATAATCTTTAACTTCTGCTTAACAAAGACTTTTTGTACTCAAATCAGCACACTCCACAATGTATGAATATCTCCACCAGATAATGAAACCCTCTATTCATCTCTTGGTGCAAACCAGTGGAACTTTTACATATCCAAAAAAACCCAAGTTTATGGATAAGCAAAATACAACTGTGAAAAGATCGTATAAGCCATAAGGTATTGGCTGCTAGGTAAAACGTCTTTAGTGTATATTCCCTATACTGGAGTTTAAATAAAGGTTTGAACATGTGTACTATAAGTTTGTTTAAAGCATTTTTTAAAAAGACTTCTGCTAGGCTGGTTTTCTTTGGCATTCTCATTTATCTAGACGAAGGTTGGTTTCAGGTAAGAAGCAATCCAATTTGATGTGAAAAGCTGTACTTGACAGATTTTGGTGGAGGGAAAAATCATTTTTGTTTTCTGTTTTTGGTTGAATTTACTGTTGTTAATATTTGAACTTTAGACTTGTTCAATAGAACCTTAATTAGTTGCTCCTTTCCGCTCAATCTGCCCTGCAAATTTTAATAGCTGAGGGTGAAATTTCTTCCAATTGAGTTACACATGGATATCATCATAAGGTTGAAAGAGGAATCACCTCTGCTGGCACTTCTCCTGAAATTTTGCTCTGGCTGGTTGTTCAGCGAGATTTTATGTATAGTGCGAAACCCTGTGTCATATTGTGTTTTAGTTGGGTTTTTGAGGATTTGTCTGCAGTGCTTTTCCTGGTTGCTGCCAAGTGAGGGCATGCCCTATATTTTCTTGCTCTCATGTTTCAACTGAAATGACAGTTTCCTTGATTTATTTGTATTACTATCTTTATGTCTCTCCAGTCTTGTATGTGGTCCATTTGCATATATAAAATGGTGTACTTTGTTTAGTCTGCTACCTTATTCATTTGAGCATTTTAATGCAGAAACGTGAGGCTCCACAAGGTGAGAAGCCAGAGCCTGTCAAGACTCATCTGAGGAACATGATTATTGTTCCTGAGATGATTGGGAGTGTCATTGGGATTTACAATGGGAAGACATTCAATCAGATCGAGGTCAAGCCTGAGATGATTGGCCACTATCTGGCTGAGTTCTCAATATCATACAAGCCTGTCAAGCATGGAAGACCCGGTATTGGTGCTACTCACTCATCAAGGTTCATTCCTCTGAAGTAATATGGGATGTTAGGTTATCTCGTGCTGTCTTTTGCTACAATTTTGATGTAGGTCTTCGATTATGAAAAATTAAGTTTGGAATAGGTGTGGTCAGCTGATAAATATCATTTTTATTTGTTTCTGTCACAACATTGTTGTCTCTTAGACTTAATTCTTTTTAAATGCTCAATTTAAGAGGGCATTTTGATGCTCACAAGCCTTTAGTGCTCAAGTTCTCTCCTGTTTTTATAGCACTTTCAAGTATTTTCCTGATTTCTTAAACATTTGAATTATGGCGTATTTGGAATTTGATGAGACATTCATCTATTTATTCAGTTGAACAAACTTGTATTAGATTTGTATAGTGGGAGAATTTTGCATTTCTTGATATTTTTCTTCTGGTTCCTTTTGGTGTTCGATACTTGAATTAAGATCTAACTAAGTTTGAATTTACTCAAAAGGTTTTTACAGAGGATATAAAGTGTTCCTAAACAAAGACAATTTTGTATTGAACTTGTGGATGAATGATTGAGCAATAGTTTAGAAGATAATTGTATCTAGATACTTTTTGTCAAAGCTATCTTTCTTTGAGGAAAGATGAAAAAGAAATATGACAATTTATTGAGTTGGGACAGATGTTGAGACATGTCTTCAATTTGCTGGATTTGTCATGATTTATATTTTTTCGTTTCTTTAGTTTAATTTTTATCTTTCAACAAAGTGATTATAATTCATATGACTTTGGTTAAAATGCATATAACCGATTCGACTCTTGTCTAAAAGTAGGCGTTTGATCATATAATTCGAGGCCAACGAGTGTTGGTAGAGTTATTAGAAGTAAACAAGGCCATATAATTAAGGATTGTGGTGGAACGGAAAGTATTCCTTTATCCTCGATTAGAGAAACTCAAGTTCTAATAACCTGTATTATAAAGTCGCTTTTGTTAGAAAACGTTTCAGAAATAAAAAAAAAAGTTATGTAATCGATTCTAAATTACTCAATTGAAGAGGTTATGTACATTGAAAAGAGATTATTAAAGATATTGAAAAGCTAGTTTTGATACATAGAGTATTTAACATTGGTTTAGAGGAAGACAATTAGGAATTGCTTTTTTATGTACAAAATCTATAATTTTGATTTTTGTTCCCTGACTTATAATAAATAGGTAATGTTTTTTTTTCTTTCTATTTTTTTCACTTCCATTTTTTAATAACTCTTACTGCATTTACTTTTTTCAAGTAAATACATTCAAACAATTAAAATATTATTTGCAAAAATTATAACCAAATGCAACTTCATTTTCAATTCCTACAAAATTTTCAAATAAAGTGTTTTTTTGTTATAATAGTATGAATAGCTCGTATATGAGATCTAATCTATGATATTATATAACTATCATCTAATCTGAAATATTATTCTTTTAGATCAAATTTGATTTTATTATATTTCAGATTAATTAATCAAATTGAATAATTTTAATGATTTTTAAAATTGAAAGTATGAACCCCATTTTCTTTAAAAAATATTTGATTTGAGAATATTTCTTACAAAATTTAAAATTAAATACAGCTCAATCCAACTCCAAACTTTTAAATATAAAAATCGTCAGAGAAGCAATTTGAAGGTGTAATATGTTTTTGTGTCGATGGCATGTGCCATGTTGGGAAGGTGTCTAATAAGCTAGATTATGAGTAAGTATTTGACATTAATAATTTCTATTGAAAAATCTTAAATACTGCCTAAGTATTACTTGAATAGAACATATATATGTGACCAAAGTAAAGTGGAACAAAGAGAATAGTTAGTTATTTCATAGAGTTCGGAGCTAAAAAGGAAAAAGAATTTGTCAAATATTACGGTACATTAATTTTCTTTTTAATTAAAAGGGTAAAATTACTTCTAACGGAGCGATTTTCTTTTGATAAAATTGACACCGTTACATTAAAATCGCTACTCTAGCAACGATCTTACCAATTTCTTCTTTTAAACATCGCTATTCTTGAAGCGTTTTTCAACAACCAAAAAAAACTTTTTAAAATTGAAATATCTGAGGTCCTTTAAAAAGTGAATTTTTTTTGTTAAATCGCTAGTCAGACAGCAATAACCTTAACTTTTTTTTTTTTTTTTTAATTTTGAACAGATAGCAATTTTTTTAAAAATTCAGCATTTTTTTTTAAAAAAAGGCAATTGAGCAGAATTAGTACACTTTCTCACTTTGGGTGTAGATATCGCTGCTACAGCAGCGATTCTAAGTAAAACAATAATTCGGATGAAATCGCTGTTAGATAAGCGAGTTTCATGTTTTTTAGTTAAGTAACATAGTCAATTTTGTCAGAAGAAAATCACTCATAATGGAGTGTTTTTGTTCTTTTAGTTAAAAAGAAAATTAATGTGCCTTTTGAGATTGTTGACAATCATTTTTACCTTTTGTCTTTGAATTTTTATTTTATACCTCTTTCAACGTGAAAAGATCGTTCATAATAAAGATAAAAATTACTTAATTATTAGTATCGTTAACTAATTAAACAAATTTCTTTTTTTTCCTCTCTTGGTGAGGGTGGGTGGGTGAATGGAGAGTCTTTCTTGGTGTCTTCTACCAGACAATATTGCATGTGCAAAGGCCATTCACTATAAAAAATAATACACAATATAAATTATAATAATAATAATAGGTAGTTAGTAATATATTTACTGGAAGTTGTATGTACACGTAGATGCAAATCAAAGAATATCTCACATTCATAAAATCATAAAAGATACTTCAAAAGCAAGTTTTGGAATAAGATCTTCTGCTATCATTGAGATCTTTATGCATTTTCAAATAGGATTTTGAAAATCTTACCAAATCTAACCTATTACAAAGACCAATAGATTAATGAAACTTTAAAAAGTTCTCAATTTTTTTAATCAAATTAAATTATTAGCTTTGAAAAAATTGAGTCAAAAAATTCAACATCGCGAATTAATCATACGACCATGGAGGAGGTTTCGATAGCCCAAATATAGATAATTCGTCCTTATTTCATTTTGGGGCTTAATTTAGAACATTTTAAGTAATTATTACTGATTTTTTATTTTTGCCCTAGTATAAAATAGCCTTTTAGTACTTTATTTTGATAAATTATTGTGTTTTTTTGTCATGCTCTTGTGGGTGTACAACTTTAGTTGCCTACATAATTCGACCTGGTGTGTTTTGTTTGAGGAATATTGTTTATTTCATCTAATAATAATTATTGCTTATATATTTTTTATATTTTGTTTCTTGCTTCTATTCTTTTAGGACTTCTTCAATTTTAATTCTAGATTTTGTTTGATCATCAGCTGCTTTCATATCTCTATGTATAAAAATATATGTAAATATAAATTTCTTTGGTACTTTATATTATGCGTACTATAACATAAGGAATAAGTGAGATTATTTTTTTATTGTGGAAACAAGAAGGTGGTCCTTTAAATGTTAAGTAAATGAATATTCAAATTCAATTTTTCACTCTCCAATGATTATAACTATTTTTATTTGTCACCAGATATTTATAGTTCTTTCCCATTGTCTGATCCAAGAAAAGTATATAGGAATATGAGTGAGAAATTATAATATATATATATATATATATATATATATATATATATATATATATATATATATATATATGCTAGATAAAAAAGGTTTGGACAAGTTCAGATTAATATATATTTAATTTTATCGTCAATTATTTTTATAATATATTAAACTTACTTTTTAAATAGTATATGTGATATTTCTAGAAAGCACACATCAATCGAGATATGTGTGCTTAATTCTCTCTTAGTTGTGGATATATATATATATATATATATTAGATAAAAAAGATTTGGACAAGTTCGGATTAATATATATTTAATTTTATCGTCAATTATTTTTATAATATATTAAACTTACTTTTTAAATAGTATATGTGATATTTCTAGAAAGCACACATCAATCGAGATATGTGTGCTTAATTCTCTCTTAGTTGTGGATATATATATATATATATTAGATAAAAAAGATTTGGACAAGTTCGGATTAATATATATTTAATTTTATCGTCAATTATTTTAATAATATTTTAAACTTACGTTTTAATAGTATATGCGATATTTGTGATATTTTAAGAGTTTTAATTTGAAAAATATCACTATAATAAATTTAAAATAACTAAATTATTCTCGAACTTATATTTCTAGAAAGCACACGTCGATCAAGACATGTGTGCTTAATATATATATATATATATATATATATATATATATATATATGCTTGTGCAATATTTCTACATATCATTATAATCAAGTAACTACCAGAAAATGTTTTTGCATTTTTACCACTGAAAGCTGGAGTTCCATTCCTTACATGTATCAGCCAAATTAGAATTATTTCATTATAATGGAAATTGCACTAAATAAACAAAAAATTAAAAATAATTGACCGTTAACGGGGATCTCCATCAACATGCACGTGGCCTTGTTCCCTAAAATACACAAGACTTCATTATTATAAATAATTCCGTAAAATTATAAATTATAAAAAGGATGAATAAATCAAAATGCATCATACAAAAAATTTTGGTTTTTACCAGAAAAAAAGATGAGGGAAACAACATTTAAATTTAAATGAAGGAACAAAACACTTAACCACTAAGACAAAGAACAACATATCATGCATGTGTAGTATTTCTAATTTGAAAGATTATCTCTAATCTGAAAAATTAAATGTCTAAAACAAACATAATAGTGAAACTAATATATAATGAAGAGAAGAACAGTAACAACAATAATCGAAAATAAGAACAAGAAAAAGGAAAATAAAAGTTTAAACAAAGCCTATTAGTACTAATAAATAAGCCTGACTATAGTATTTTTTTTCGTTTATTGCTTCTTGTCCAATTACAAATGTCCAAAGATAATTATCTATATATTTTATATATAGTACTAAATACTAACTATCAAAATAATTTAAAATACAGACAGCATGGAAATAATTGATTGCTTCATTCTTCATCTACATTTTTGAATCTCCATGAACAAATTAATTGCTCAGCTCCTGTTCTTGCATTTCTCCATGGCTCTTGGTGCTGATGTTCAAGAAAATATTAATTAAGAAAAATCGAGAAAAATACTTCACCCCATCTCAAAAAGAAACGAAAAACTCATACCTAGTCCAATAGCTTCTGATCCTTTCATTATGCGTAAACGCTTGCATGAATCAACAAACATTCTGTATTTATAAAATCATCGTCATATACATATATAGTTCGTATATCTCCGAACTTTGATAAAAATAAAAAACTTACTGCCAAGGTACATCTCCAACAAGCATCCAATCCCCATCCTTATCTTCATAGGTTGGTACATAGTCAGAACTATTGAGGACATCCATCAGTTTCCTCTCATTCATAAAATCTATCATTCCTTGGGACCCATAATTACCTACACATATATATACACACAATTAATTTATTAACTACCTACCTATCTAGTGGAATTAATAATTAAAATGTGTCACTATATTCAAAAGCTAGGCTGTAATATCACCCATATGATCATCATAGATACCAACACCTCAAACTTTATTTCGCCGCAAGAAAACTGTGAATTATATGGAGATTTTTCTGAAAATTAGTACGAAAATTGCAAAAAATAAATTTACTGCGAATTTTCATACTAATTCCCAGAAAAAATTCCTATGTGATATTTCTTTCTTTTGAAAATGCATAAATTAAATATAGCCTAGCAATTAGTGGACATGATCAAGATAATTTTTTTTGTTACACTTGAATCTTCACATATGCTACTTTTTTTTTTTTTTATAAAAAAAAAAGTACTTTACATGCATTAATTAGGATCTTAATTACAAAATGTAGAGATCCACGTACCATGACTATTTCAATATGTTAGAAGACATATGTTTAGTACCATTGTACGTTAGAGTTAACTTATGTCAGTATATAGAAGTTAAACGGAATATAAAATTATAGACGTACCCATAGTGAAGGAGCTAAACATGTTGGTCAAAGAATGAGAGAGTTGTTGGTAACTCTTGTACATCTTTAAATCTACCTTACGAAGGTAAGGTGCACCATCCATGGAAACCTTCACAAATGCTATTGTTTTTTCATCCTTCTCACTAATTTCTTCATTATTATTATTATTATTATTCCCTTTTTGAGACAACATGTTCTTTCTGAAAGATCTTACTGGTGGCCACCCCACCACTTGAGCCCTGCAATTTAAAAAGAAAAAATAAAGAACTAAATTAGTTTGAAAATTCATCGCTAATCTGTTGTAGCAAACGAATTAATGATGAATTTTTTTCACTATAAGAAAACTGTGAATTATTGAGGGATTTTTCCAAATTTACTGAAAAATAATTTTCAAATTTTCATGCTAATCCCTAGAAAAAATTCCATATAATTTACAGTTTTTTATAGCGTTTATTTTACAGGAGTAACACAATTTGTTCGTCATTACTGTATTTTGTTAAAATTTATTTAATTTACTTTCTTTTTTTGTTCTATTAATAAAAAAGAATGTCCTATTTGTATATATATATTTAGTAAAGAAAAGAAAATTTACATTTAAGTTAAAATAACAAGATTTAATCTCTTGTTTAATTTGTCTGGTCAACTAAGACACATAAAATGAAACAGCTAAATCCATAACTTTTAAGTACTTGGACTTTGAATTAAATTTCTAAATCCGCTAGTACTACTGAAATAATAATAGAATTCATAAGTTTTGAAGTCTAAATTAAAATTGAAAAAAAAAGAGACTCACTTAGTTGGTGGCTTGTTGGAGGAATTATCCTTTGGAGGATTGTTGATGTTCATAGAAGGAATATTATCATTATGATGGAGGTTGAGTTTGAGATCAACAGTTTGAGAAAATCCTCTTTTCTTAATATTGTGATCTCCTCCACCACCAGGCAGCCCCAAACATAACTCAGTTTTCAAGTCCATTACTTGTTTTTCTTCTCCACTATACAAATTAATAATACTATATGGGCAATGGTTTATGGAAATTGAAAATAGAGAGAGAGATGTACTCACACAAAGTTTTGGGATTAATAATGTATGGATAGTGCTAAGCAAAATAAGGGGTGCATGTACATTGATTTATGTGCATATTTATTTCAATTTTCTTATGAAGTTCCAGCGTATGGACATGTGACACGTGGACATATATAGAGTATGTCGATTAGCTTAAGATATTACTCACAAGGCATTTATGAAACCAAGGGTTAAATCATTTAGTTACTGGTAAGTTATTCTGAAATAAGTTATTTTTTATTATTTATATGAAAATTTTAATTTATTATAAAATATAAATGTCAAGAAAAATATAAATATCAAGAAAAATAATTTTATTTTATTCCGAATCCTACTTTTTGTCCATGTCAACTTTATTAAAATTATGTGTTTCTTTGTTAATTTCTCACAGAGTTAATTTATTATTTCAGACATATTGTACAGAAAACGTGAATAGAAGAAGAGAGAATTTTATTGATGTTAATTGCATTCACTTACAAAGTTTGATCCTCATCTAGTATATTTATAGTTAGGATATGTGATAACAACTCATAGTTGTTTAACAGAATCCGAGTTAACTAACTACTAATGGAATGAACAGTAAGTTAACATACTAATGAATAAAATGAAACAACAATTAACAGTACTACTACTATTAATATTACTACTATTAACTAACTATTGATTCTAACACACATCGTCAAGCTGAAGGGTGCATGACATTAAACACACCAAGCTTGCTGAGAAGATGCAAATGTTGAGCTTGAGTTAATCCTTTTGTCAGTAGATCAACAACTTAATGCTGAGTAGGAACATGCACAGTCTCAATTACCCCTACTTTGATCTTGTCTCTGATGAAGTGACAATCAATTTCTATATGCTTTGTTCGCTCGTGGAAAACTGGATTAGAAGCCAACCAAATAGCTGATTTACTATCACTAAAAAGATTTATAGGCACTTGAATTGGTACCCCCAACTCAGTAAATAAGCCTAACAACCAAGTAATTTCAGACACAGCTGAAGCCATGCTTCTATATTCAGCTTCAGCTGAGCTTCTGAAGACAGTGTATTGCTTCTTAGATTTCCAAGATACTAACGAGTCACCAAACTTTACCTCAAATCCTGGAACAGATATTCTAGTATTTGGACAATTTGCCGTATCTGAATCACACCAACAAGTTAGTATAGTGGCAGGTTTAGCCTGTAACCAAACACCTTGACCTACTGTACCTTTTAAGTATCGAACTACCCTTATAGCTGCCTCCCAATGTGACCTTTTAGGAGACTGCATAAATTGGATGAGAGTTTGTACTGTATAGCTGTTGGCATAAAGAAGCTTTCGAACCAATCTCTGGTAAGATGAAATATCATGAAGAACCTCATCTCCAATAACTCCATTCACTAAATCATATTCTACTGAAGTAAGTCTCAAGTTTGATTCAAGAGGAGTGGGAGCAGGCTTTGCACCAGTGAGCCCTGCATATGAAATGAGTTCTAAAATGTACTTTCTTTAATTCAAAATAACTCCCTTGGAAGACCTTAACACTTCAACACCTAAGAAGTATTTTAGTTCACCTAGATCTTTTAACTTGAACTGCTGATGTAGATTCTCCTTGGCTTCTGTAATCATTTGTTCGTTGTTGCCTGTGATCAACAAATCATCAACATAAACTAAAATAATGACAAGTCCTTCATCCTTTTTTAGGAAAAAAAAAGAGTAATCATGTGCACTCTGAGTGAAACCAGCAGTCATAAGGCATTGGTGAGCTTCAAATTCCATTGTCTAGAGGCTTGTTTAAGCCCATACAAGGACTTAAGCAACTTGCACACCTTTGTCTCACCTGGCTTTCTGAAACCTTCAGGCATTTCCATGTATACCTCCTCATCCAGATCTCCTTGGAGGAATGCATTATATACATCTATCTGATATAGGTTCCAACCTTTGGATATGCCAAAGCAATTTTACATCTGATTGTTACCATTTTGGCAACTGGGGAAAAAGTGTCATGATAATCTAGTCCTTCCTGCTGACTATATCCTTTGGCCACTAGCCTGGCCTTGAATCTTTCCACCTCCCCATTTGCTTTATATTTAACCTTATACACCCATTTTGATCTTACTGTATGCATCGCTGGTGGTAAGTCAACTATCATCCAAGTTTTGTTATCTTCAAGAGCCTGTATTTCTTGTGTCATAGCATGTATCCATCTAGAATCCTTTACAGCATGTTTGAAATATTTGGGTTCCACATAATCAGACATTCTGCTCAAATATCCCTTATAAGATGGTGCCAGTTTTTCATAGCATAGAGAACTATCAAAGGATGCCTAGTACTGCTTTGCTTCTTGCTATTAGTAGCATAGTCTTTCTAATAGGAGGATCTGTAGTCACAATAGGAGTCTGTATAGTATCATCAGAACCATTTTGAAATAAAGAACTCTCACAAGTGTTTTCTTCTTGAACTTCACTATCATTTTGAGCACTTCCACTGTCTATCACAACAGTGTCATTAATATGAAGGTCTTCAACATTTTCATCATTGAATCACAATATTTATCCAGCTGTAAAAAAGAATCATGAATAGTATCTGATAGTTGTGACTGAGATGTCACCATTGCAAATAGAAAAATATCCTCCTAAAAAATCACATCCCTGTGTACAGAAATCTTGTTGTTCTTGTTGTCCAGCAGTATATAACAATTTTGAAGTTCTGAATATTCTATTAGGATAGCAGGAAATAACCTTTCTGCAAATTTATCTCCCTTTGGTAAAACTAAGGCATGACAAAGGCATCCCAAAGTCCTTAAATGTAAGAGAGATGGTTATTTGTTATGAAGCATTTCATAAGGGCTTTTGTTATCAATGACAGATGAAGGTAGTCTATTCATTAAGTAAAGAACAACCTTAATACAACATAATCTAATAGGCAAGTGTGATTGAAATCTAATAGCTCTAGCAAGGTTGAGAATGTCTCTGTGTTTCCTCTCTACCACACCATTCTGTTGACGTGTGTGAGGACAACTACTTTGATGAAAGATACCTAGTTCTTGGAACAACTTTGTGCATTGAGAATTAAAGAATTTAGTATCATTATCCGACCTCACAATCTTAACATGAGAATCAAATTGAGTCTTGACCATTAACAGGAAACTTTTGATGGCCATAATAGTTTCTGATTTCAATTGCAACATGTAAGTCCATATAAACCTACTATAGTCATCTACTATTGTTAGAAAATAATGTTTCTTATCCATAGTAGGGACCTTTTCTGCAGCAGCAATATCGAGAAATGGGATTTAAAAAATATTTCGAATTAATTTCACATCTCCTTGTTGCTGAACAACATAATGATTTACTGATGAAAAACCATGAAAGTCGACCTACTGGTTCTATGCCATTTCCCGAAGTAAATACGACAAATTTTCACCAATCTAGGCGTGAAAAAGGTCGTGGCCCCAGTCGTGGCCGTGACCGTGGTTGAGGAAGAAATTTCAATCATGGTGATCGTCTTGCACTAAATAATAACCTTCAACACCAGCAGTGTAAAAAGAAGAATGAAAAACATGATGTAGTGCAAAAGAAAAATTCAGACAACAAATGTTATCGATGTGGAGCAAAAGGACATTGGTCACGTACCTGTCGTACACCAAGGCACCTGGTTGAGCTATATCAAGCTTCCCTGAAGGAGGTGAAAAATAACGCTGAAGCCAACGTTATCTCGGAAGATACTGTTGAACCCATGCATCTAGATGTAGCGGATTTCTTTGAGAATCCCGAAGGAAAGATAGATCACCTGATAGGTGATGGATCTGTGATAATATAAATATATTTCATTTTCGTTGTTTGTATGAATATGTTTTCCTAGACTTGTAAATAACTAAAAGGTTGTGTAATGTTTTTGTTTAGTAATAATATTATAATGTTTATTTCGCTTATATCTTTTATCTTGAAGCGTATATGGATACCTCAATGATCAATTCATGAAGATATTTGTGTAATTGATAGTGGAACAACGCACGCCATATTCAAAGATGAGAAATACTTCTCCTACTTGCTTAGAAGAAAAGCAAATGTTACTACAATTTCTGGTAATTCAAACTTAATAGAAGGCTCCGGAAGAGCTACTAAATTTCTGCCTAAGGGGACAAAACTCGTCATAGAAGATGCTTTGTTCTCTTCTAAATCCCCAAGAAACCTGTTAAGTTTTAAAGATATTCGCCGAAATGGATATCATGTTGAGACAATAAATGAAATGAATATTGAATACCTTGGTATTACCAAGATTGTCTCAGACCAGAAATATGTGTTGGAGAAATTATCAACTTTATCTTCTGGCCTATATTATGCAAAAATAAGTACGATTGAAGCACACTCTATCGTAAACCAGAAGTTTACTGACTTAAAGACTTTTATGCTTTGGCATGACCGAATAGGTCATCCTGGATCAATAATGATGAGACGAATCATTGAAAACTCAAATGGACATCCATTAAAGAACCTGAAGATTCTTACAAATGATGAGTTTTCATGTGCTACTTGTTGCCAAGGCAAATTGATTACTAGGCCATCACCAATGAAGGTTAACATTGAATCCCCTCAATTTTTAGAACGAATACATGGGGATATTTGTGGACTTATTCACCCATCTAGTGGGTCGTTTAGATATTTTATGGTCCTAATAGACGCATCTTCAAGATGGTCTCATGTGTGCCTCTTATCATCTCGCAACCTGGCGTTTGCAAAATTATTGGCACAAATAATACGATTAAGAGCGCAATTTCCAGATTATCCCATTAAGACAATTCGCCTCGATAATGCTTGCGAATTCACATCCCAAGTTTTTTATGCTTATTGCGTATCGGTAGGGATAAAAGTTGACATTCTGTAGCTCATGTTCATACTCAAAATGGCCTTGCCGAGTCATTTATTAAGCGCTTACAATTAATAGCAAGACCTCTACTTATGAAAAGTGAGTTGCCTACTACTGTTTGGAGTCATGCTATCTTACATGCAGCATCACTTGTTCGTCTCAAACCGACTCATTATAATAAATACTCCCCATCACAATTGGTGTTTGACCATGAACCAAATATTACTCATCTTCGAATTTTTGGATGTGCTGTATATGTGCCTGTAGCACCACCTCAGCGCACCAAAATGGGCCCCCAAAGAAGGTTAGGCATATATGTTGGGTTTGATTCACCCTCTATAATTCACTACCTTGAGCCATTGACGGGAGATTTATTCACTGCAAGATTTGCAGATTGTCGATTTGATGAAATAAATTTTCCGCAATTAGGGGGGAGAGAAAAAGAAACTTAAAAGTGAAATTGCATGGAAAGTTTCATCATTATCTCATTTTGATCCACGCTCCCCTGTGTGTGAACAAGAGGTTCAGAAGATCATCCATTTGCAAAACATAGCAAATCAAATGCCAGACGTATTTACTGATTCAAAAAGGATAACAAAATCACATATTCCTGCAGTAAATGTGCCTATCTGAATCGACGTCCCAAATGGACCATCTACAAGTGTCATAGCTTCTAAATCACAAATACGCCTGAAGCGTGGTAGACCATTGGGTTCAAAAGATAAAAATCCTAGAAAAAGAAGTATAAAAAATGACACTACAAAAGAATCTCACGAAGAAATTCAAGATCTGATTAATCCTGATATTCCTGAAGAGATCAGTGAACCCGAGACTCAAGTAAATGAAGAACTCTCAATAAGTTCTACAGGTGATGGGATAAATTTAGATCGATAAAAAATCATAGTGGATAATGTTTTCGCATATGATGTTGCACTTAACATTATGAAAGGAAATGAGGATCTTGAACCTCTATCTGTCGAAGAATGTCGACAAAGATGTGATTGGCCAAAATGCAAGAAGCAATTCAATCAGAATTAAATTCACTTGCTAAGCGTGAGGTTTTTGGACCAGTAGTCCAAACGCCTAGTGATGTTAAATCAATTGGCTATAAATGGGTCTTTGTACGAAAAAGAAATGAGAAAAATGAGATTGTAAGATACAAGGCACGCCTTGTTGCATAAGGATTCTCTCAACGACCCGGGGTCGACTATGAAGAAACATATTCACCTGTTATGGATGCAATAACTTTTCGATATCTCATCGGCTCAACTGTACATGAAAATCTTGAAATTCACCTAATGGGTGTGGTTACAGCTTACCTTTACGGTTCACTTGATAATGAAATTTATATGAACGTTCCAGAAGGACTTAAAATGCCTGAAGCATATAGTTCAAAATCTCGGGAAATGTATTCAATTAGATTACAAAAGTCATTATATGGCTTTAAACAATCAGGGCGCATGTGGTATAATCGTCTTAGTGAGTACTTGATAAAACAAGGTTATATAAACGATGCCATCTGTCCTTGTATATTTATTAAGAAAACAACATTGGGGTGTGTTATTCTTGCTGTTTATGTTGATGACATTAATCTCATTGAAACTCCAGAAGAGGTTCAAAAGGCAATTGAATATCTAAAGAAAGAATTTGAGATGAAAGACCTTGGAAAGACAAAAATTTGTCTTGGACTACAAATAGAATATTTAGTAGACGGGGTCTTCATCCATCAATCTGCCTATACTCAAAAAATCTTGGAACGATTTTACATGGACAAAGCACATCCATTAAGTACTCCAATGGTTGTCCGATCACTTGAAGTGAGTAAGGATCCATTCCGACCTCAAGAAGAGAATGAGGAACCTCTTGGTCCAGAAGTACCTTATCTCAGTGCAATTGGGGCACTTATGTATCTTGCTAATGCTACGAGACCCGACATAGCATTTTCTGTTAATTTATTAGCAAGATATAGTTCTTCCCCTACGCGAAGGCATTGGAATGGAGTTAAACATATATTGCGATATCTAAGGGGAACTAGTGATATGGGTCTGTTTTATTCTAAAAAAGATAGTGCAAATCTTGTTGGTCATGCAGATGCAGGTTATTTATCTGACCCACATAAAGCTCGATCACAAACAGGCTATCTGTTCACATACAGAGGTACTGTTATATCATGGCGATCTACGAAGTAGTCTATTGTCGCTACTTCTTCGAATCTGCTGAGATAATAGCCATTCATGAAGCAAGTAGAGAATGTGTATGGTTAAGATCAGTAATACATTTTATCAAAGAAAGATGTGGTTTGAAGTGTGACGTCAAGATACCCACAATACTCTTTGAAGACAATGCTGCATGCATAGCTCAATTAAGAAGAGGCTTTATAAAAGGAGATAGAACGAAACACATTTCACTAAAATTATTCTTCACACATGATCTCCAGAAGAATGGTGATATTGATGTACGACAAATTCGTTCAAGTGATAATCCAGCAGATTTATTTACCAAATCTTTACCAGCCTCAACTCTTGAGAAGATGGTTCACAAAATTGGAATGCGAAAACTTAACCATCTGAATCGTGGTGTTTATCAGGGGGAGTAAAATACGCACTGTACTCTTTTTTCCTTAGTCTAGGTTTTGTCTCACTGGATTTTTCTAGAAAGGTTTTTAATGAGGCAGCAAATAATGCGTATTATATATATCTATGTACTTTCTTTTACATAGATATCCAAGAGGGAGTGTTGTAAAACAATTGGAGTGCCACGTGGACCCAACAACATCACTAGTAATTCTGTATGCATGCCATATGACACCTTCCCATTAGTGATATGTCATCACTTGTCCAATTAGAAGGCCAAGTTATGCATTAATATATGGCTATAAATAACCTATGTATGAAATGTATACATATACCCTTTTTTGAAATATATTACCTCCTAAATTTTCCTTCTTTTTAGTATATTAATTTTAGTAAGTTGTTTTATAACATAAAGATGGATGTAGGAAATATTGCTTATAATAATATGTATAAAAAGGTACTTTATCATTATAATCTGTTGAAATAAGTAATGTGCTGTACTTTTTAGTTTTTCTTATGAGCGGTTATTTGATATTCTATGCGGTCTAGGATAAAATGCCAAAAATGGTCTCTAGTATAGTGATAAGTTCAAATTAAAGTAGTTAAATTCTCAAATATTTTAATTTAATCATTATCATAAAATTTTTTTTATCCATAATAAATATAGATATTAATAAAGATGTTAAAATTTATATTGATATTAATTAAATGTTATTAAATTTAATAATGTTAAAAAATTTTAAAAATATATATAAAAAATGTTAATTACTATTAATAATATATATTTAACAATAATTAAGCTATTGACGCAAAAAGTTATGTAACGAATATAACTAGTCTGTTAAAGTTGAGCGGAACCCTTAAAAAATTAATAATCTAACCATAATTATACAAAAGTTGGATCAATTTCTAAAAATAGCAACACATAAAATCTAGGACTAAACACAAAAAATTGCAAAAGTTAAACCTTAATTGAAGGGCACCGCCATTGTAGATTCTAAAAAATAGATTAAAATAGCAAAAACTGCCTTCAATTATGATTTCCCACTAAATTCTATTTTTTTTATATGATCTGGTTAAATCTAATTGATAAAATTTATTAGGATTATTAAGATAAGATCCATCTCACTATTTATATTTATTTCTATTGATATTTATTACGTTTAATAAAAAGTCACTACTCACTAGACACTTTACAGTGGTAAATTTGCTTTAAAAATAGTAGATAAATTTATTAAGTATTTTTCTAAAAGACCAAAAATGTTTATTTTTGATAAACTTACATGCTCGAAATGGCTTAGAAGTATATGTAAAGAATTATTCTAAATCTATCTAAAAGATTATTTTGTTTTTTTTTTAAATCTAATATCATAAGGATTCTTTTAGACTATCAATTTACAAAAATGAACTTACTTAAAAAATCCGTATTCTTAAAATTATGTATTTTATTAGAGATATGTAAATGTTAGTACCAATTATTATGATACCCTAATGATTTGTCTTTTTTTTTTTAAAAAAAAAAAGAAAGAATCTTTTAATTTATGTCAAGTAGATGGGAAGTTTTTTATTGAATTTATTTTTAAAAACAATGAAAATAAGAAGAAGAAAAAAAGATTAGGGGGGAAATGTAATGATTAAGGTAACAATGAGCCTGAAGTGAGCTAGTAGTGGTCCAATAAAGAGCCATGATCAATCAACTCACCAATGTAAAATATTGACATTTATAAACAAAAAAAATAAATAAAAATGAAAAAGAGAATATTTTCTTATTCAAATCTATGGTTCAATTAATTCATGTAGGACTTTTTTTAAATTTTTTTTATTCATGTAGGACTTGATTATAATGTGCTGTCATTTGCAACTTTATCCATGTGTTCCTTTTTCTTTTTCATCACAATAATCATTCGTCAATTTAGGTGAGTTTTTAGTTTGAATTGAATTTCTTTTATATATTTTTCATTAACTAAAAGTTTCACATGAAATATATTTAAATTTATGTATATTTGTTATCAAATATATAAAAATAGTAAAAAGAACAAAGCAAAATAGAAGAAAGCAATATAAATCTTTATATAAATGTGAAAAATATAGAAATGTGAAGATGAAAAAGGTAAACTTTTAATAAACATAAATTATACTGTCAGCAAACAGATGCGTTATTTTTTCCTCTTCAAAAAATATATATAATTTTCTCCGTCTATATATTTACATGAATCAATATATAATTTATTGTCTATTTGATTCCATATAGTAATAGTAACTAATAATATTCAATGGGGTACATGTGGAGGCAATACACACTTATCACGTACTGAAACTATGATTTGATTAATACGTTATATATACTAGTTAATTATTTAATATTTGTAATTTCAATTTTTTAAGTACTTTGATGCAATTCTTTTGTTCTTTTTACCTTCCCTTAATTTGGTGTAACATTGTATTGACATTGAATGAAGATGGCAACGTAATTCTTAATTGAATTCTCTTTAATATTCATGTTGACTATAATTTTTTTTCTTTATCTCAACATTAATCTTGTTTCTCTTTCAAACTTTTATAATTGAAAATAATTTGTTAAGTCGAAGGTTTTATTATAAACAATTTCTTAATTCTCTATTTCATATAAATAAGCATAAAATTTGCATACAATCGTACACTATATTTTTCCTAAATTTCATAAGTAAAAATATATCGCAAATATGTCTATATCTTGCTTTTCACCTCCTATTCTCCTAACAACTTCATGGTAATTCTTAAACTCTTTTTAAAAAAATAAAAATAAATCATCATCCATTTTTTAAAATTCTTTTTTATCCAAATTAAATTGTAAAACCATTTAGGTCAAGTTCCTAATTCTTATTAGGTCCCTCCTAATTTGTCTTTTGATCATAACATGACCTGACACGAAATTTAAAGCTCATGTACGTACTATTAATTTGCTGAGCTGATATTCCATTGACCAAACAATTAATCAAGCACGTATGTGAAGAAGAATAAATTTTTTAACAATATTAAAGCATACATTTGACTCCATCAAATTAAAAGAGATGTAACATAAATTAAACCATCATAGCTTACATATAATACTTGCAAAACTATGAAAATGACCACCTTTGGTAAAATAACAATCTCTTTCCTTCAACTTTGTCATTTAGAGCGGATATACTCCTCGTTATGAAAGTGGCTCATATATGCCCTTACCGTTATACAAACAGCTCACATATACTCCTGCCGTTACAAAATAGCTCACATATACCCTTCATTTAATGAAAGTTAAAAAACAAGGGGTATATCAGCTCTAAATGACAAAGTTGAGAGATATATCAGACTCTTTTCCCTTTTCTTTTTCATTTATCTCCATATTTAAATCACACGTTTCAAAATCGTTCTTTTTGTCTTAAACTTCAAGTCCAGTAAAACAACAAAACATAATAAAATAAACTATTATCCCAAAATACATTTAGTACATGTCTTTTTTCCTAGCAAAAAGAAATGAAACATTTGTCCAAACTCAACTAGAAAAGAAATGGAGTAGTTACTATGCATGAAAGTTTTTTGGGGGTTGGGTGGGGTGGGGTATAGCATAAATGTTGTGTCAAAATTTATGTTACAAGACAGATGAATATCAATCAGTATATAACTCATTTGTAAGCTTTTTAGGTCATGGTAATGACTTAGAGACAGGTCATATCTCAAAGAGATGGGGAACATCTCTAAACCCTAGATGTGCCCTTTGTTCAATCAACATCTCCTCCCCAACCCCATGCTCTCTTGTTTCTTTCTAACCTAACATATACAAAATTATATTAATTAACTCATGACTCTTCCAAGCCACAATTGAATAACAACACACTTTCTTTGAAGTAGATGAGGCAGAGTCAAAATCACACAAGCCAACAATTTCATTTCTGATTAATTTGTGGATAGCTCTTGGGGCTCAATTCAACTCTCCTTATTGAAAATTGTACTATGTGTGTACGTAAATAGAGTGAAAATTATTATTATATATATAAGTTGTTAAATTATCTTTGCTCTTGTGAAGAATCTTAATAGTCACTTTTAATTTAATTTAAATATTGTAGAGTGCATGAAAGGTGAAGTTAATAAGTATTTAGCAATTAAAGAGATTTTTTCTTTTAAGGAATGTGTTCATTCAAGCAGAGATTTAGACTTAATAATTTGGTCAGAGTTATTATATTATTTTATTTTGAAAGAGAAAAGTCAAGAGTACTAAAGTTAGATCGTGAAGATTTTGCTGTAGCAAATTTAAAATTTCTTATGATGCAATATCAGTATATTCATTAATTTATTTTATTTTTTAACTGACATTATATTTTCATTAATATCGCTTAAATTATTTTGTAGTCCGGCCCTTATTATAAAGCTTATATTGTACTATGAAAAAGATAAAGATAAAAAAGATGAAATATAATAAAGATAAAATAAGAAAAAAAATATTAAAATAACAACATGATCACACCCAATCAATCGTTACATAAAATAGATTTTTTCGTTGTCACCGGGCAGGACAGGATAAGGCATAGCCTTAACAAAGGCAGGACAGGAAAACAACTAAATGGGAGGAAGCAAGATCTTAACCAATCTAACTCGTTATATTGTCATCCCTTGCCCCATTAAACGTGAAAAAAACTTTTTTATACAGAGATATGATAAAAAAAAAATAATTATAATCTAGATTATATTGAATAAATATTCATTTGTGTTGTGTCAGTAGTTGGTGAAATGATTTTTGAATTGTTTGTCGATCGAAAGAAATTCTACAACTATTTGTTTCTCTTGTAGTTATTTTATGAAGTAAAGACTGACCTTCGTACAATGTTTTCTGAGTTACTGACATTTTGTTTTCTTTCTCAAAGTGCTGATAATTTTTTACTTTTTAGTTGTTTGGAATTTAACTTTAATTTGCAAAAAGATGTGCTAATTATGCACCTTATGGTTCCGTTTTTATTAAAATATTATACTTTTCGACTTATTTTATGTAGCATTATTTAATTTGATATTGTGAATAAAAATAAATAAATTAAAATTTGTGATTTAAAATAATTCTTACCGGTATAGTTGAGAATCATTTCACTCGAACAGTATTTAATGTTCAAATATTTCTAAGTATGATAAAGTGACATTCTTTTTTCGGCATAATACATAAATATATGACCCTTAAACTCGGCGTTAGTTGATAACTATCTCTTAACTTTGAATGTACACAAGTAAACATTTAAACTTGTATAAAATTGAACAAGTAGACACACATATCCTACATGACATGATTCATATAGGACGCTATGTAGGACACAAAATTTTCATTTATGGTGTCATTTAGAACGAATGTGTCATTTGTTTAATTTTATATAAAATTAAATGTCTACTTGTGCACATCTAAAATTAAAAGTTATAGTTATCAATTAACGCCAAGTTAAAGGCTTATATTTAGGATTAATTACCTGAATATACAACTTAAGTTTACATATTCTCCATATTTCCCTTATTTTTAAAAAAAATACTAAAATCTCTATTTTTTAATAAGTCTAATTTAACAGATACATTATTAAATTAGAATCCTAATAAATCCTAACCAATTAAATCTTATCCCTAATTTTACTCTTTATTTTCCCCAAATAAAGAACCCATTTACACCACTACCAAAATTAATGCGTCAATTTCTCAACGGTTCATCTTCTCAATTTTGAAAATCAAAATTTGTGCTCTCCATCCGTCAGCCTTCATCTAATCTGTCCGCCATTTTTGTCTACTTTGTCAGCCTTTGAAAATCAAAATTGTGCTCTCCGTCCGTCCGTCTTCGTCTAATCTGTCTGCCATTTTTGTCTACTCTGTCCGCCTTAAAAAATCAAATCGCCAATTTCGTCTACTCTGTCCGCCATTTTCGTCCAATATTCTTGAAAGGTATTGTGTTCTTCTTCGATTCTCTCTTTTCATTCTTCTATTTTTCTAATATTTCATGGATCATCTGTCATTTAGTATTGGGATTACTCAAATAATCACTTCAAACTCTAAACAAATCTATATTTTTGAAGATCCGAAATCGGTTGAAAACAAGTCTAAGAGCTTGCATAATTGGTTTGCATTGTGTTGTTACAATTATGTATCAAGCACAATTTATGTCTCATGTATCATGTTAAAGTTTGTCGTTTATATAAAGTATCAAATAGACAGACTTATAACTATAGTTACACGTATGTATCAAGTACAACTTTGCATTTTTTGTATCATGTTAGTATCAAGTAGACAGACTTATAACTGTAGTTACACTTATGTATCAAGTACAACTTTGCATTTTTTGTATCATGTTAGGCTATAAAGTGTCTGTTAAGTATCATTTTGACTGACATATGATATGTTGTTAGAATTATGTATTAAGTTTATTTTTGCATTTTATGTATCATATTAACAACTTTGCATTTTTTGTATCATGTTAGTATCAAGTAGACAGACTTATAATTGTAGTTACCTTTATGTATCAAGTACAACTTTGCATTTTTTGTATCATGTTAGGCTATAAAGTGTCTGTTAAGTATCATTTTGACTGACTTATGATATGTTGTTAGAACAGATTGGGCAGCATTGGCTGCATATAAAGACAAGAAAACTGGAGAACTTTTGGGTCCACAACATTCGTTTAATGTGGAGTTTGCTCAAGACAACATGCAACAAAAATGTGATAGCGTGTGAGTATTGTTTATTATTTTATTTTATTTTTTGTATCTATTCATCCTTATAATTATTCTTATTGTTTTTGTAGTGATTGCGGACTATTCGTAGTTGTATATGCAGAATTCTGAGTGACAAAATCAACATGTCATGTAATAGTTTTAAGAGTAGCTATCTTCGCAAAAGATATGCGATTCTTTTATTGAAGTATGGTCTCGACAAGATGAATGTTGGATATGTTAGCAACAGTGATGACCCTTCAAGAATGAAGAATGTATTAAACCCATCATCTGAAGATGAAATTGTTAATGTAGGCTAGTTAGTTTTCAATGTTTGATTTTTTTTTATTTTTTGGAGTTAAACAAGATGTTTGAAGTATTTATTAACATAACAACACATATTGTTAAATTATGAAAGTGTTTTGATTTTTAAAATTATTTATTCTATTACTTTAATTTTATTTTTATTACCGTTATGAATTCAGGAATTATGTATACTGTTATTGGGACATGAATGTCATTATTGTATCAAAACTATAATAATAATTACATTAATGTAATTATTGTCATAAAAAACACTTATTATATATACGTAAATATATTGCATGATACAAAAAAAGAAAATTATATACGTAATTATATTTTGGATATGATACATGAAATATCAAAATATATAATATCACAAACAGTGATACTAGTTATTACACTAGATACACGCCAGTTTTTTTTTAAAAAAAATTAATATCTTTTGTACAAATAAGATATATTCAGTACTATGATTTATATATATTAAGAACAATTATTTGTCCTTCAAAATATGAAATTTTTTTAAGTATCTACACACATGATACTATATTACTAAATTAAATTAAATTAGAACTGACAATAATTTGGGTGAAATATCCGCAATTAATATTGATTAAAGTAAGTTTGAACAAAGATTATAAAATAAAGTATTTGATATATAAATATAATATAAAATTTAAATAGTGTTTAACAAAAAAAAAGAATTAGTCTGCCAAAAAAAAAGGGAAGATCACTAATGAAAAATTATAATTTAATTTAGAGTTTTATATTGGATAAAACTGATTTTGAAACATATTAAAAGTAGGAATTAATTCAAATTTCAGTTTTTAATCCCCAAATCACTCAACAAACGGATAAAATAGCATAATATAAAATGCATCCGACTGTTTTATTATGTATCAGAAACTTCTTTAAAATAAGGAATTTTTTGTAAATTAAAAAAAAATAGGGATAGAAGGTAATTTATGTTTTACACTATGTGATTTACATAATTTTTACTTATATTTATATATGAATTCTCCAAAAATGTGAAACAAGTCAAAACCAAAAACGTTAATTGGATATATGACTTGGTCCAATAATGTCACTTCGCTTAATATTCTTTTGTAAAATTATAAAATTATTTTTATTTTTGGGTTGGGAGGGGAAGGGAACAACTAGTCAGAATAGTCCGTAATTTTTCAATATTAAAACTTGAAATCAAATTGTCAATTAAAGTAATTTGTGCTTATTAGAGTATCACTAATCTAGTTTAATCAAATTAAAAGCACTATAAGGGGAATCTTCAACCACAGTATTATCATTGCATGTGTTGGTTGACGTTGGGACAAAGAAATTATAAAAATGTATCATTCATAGCTTAGAATGTCTACTAATTAGCATCCAAAATTAAAATTCAGGTCTGACCTAAAGCCTAACTATTTTCTCAATAAATTCAAGAATAAAATTGAACCATTTTTAGTGAAATTAGTTTGTCAAATATAATAGTGAACACATTTTTTTAAACCAAAAACTTAATAACAAATAAAAGAAAATGAATCATTTTAAATAATTCAAAAATATATATTAACCCCCCCCCTCCCCCTCCCCCCCCCCCTTTTTTTTTACTAATAAGTATTACTATTGAAAATTGAAGCATATATATTACTTAGAAGAAAGAAATATTTTTATTTTTATATTTTAGCCATTATTAATAAATTGCATGATTCAGCAGCACATGACCATTAGGTCTTGGTAAGGCAAACTTTTGTCTTGACCTACAGATTGATAATTTGACAAATGAAATTTTGTCTAACAGTGCACATACACTGAAAAGTTTTGATGTAATTTTATAGCTTATGTAGAGACATATATTTGTT
Source organism: Solanum lycopersicum (assembly GCF_036512215.1). Lineage (NCBI taxonomy): Eukaryota > Viridiplantae > Streptophyta > Magnoliopsida > Solanales > Solanaceae > Solanum > Solanum lycopersicum. The sequence goes on from NC_090805.1 coordinate 39,289,285, forward strand.
TTAGAAAATTATAATTTCAAATTTTTCGTTAGGTATTTCACGTAATTCTATTGAGTTAGATATATGTCGAACATGAATATATCTCCTAAAAGTCACGGTAAGATATTTGGCAAACAGACCCAATCTTGATTGGGTGACAAAAGCATAGAAAAAAGTTGAATTTTAGTTGACTGATGTGATGTGTCAAATAAATAATTAATCGTATTAAAATTTCTAAATTTTAAATAGAAATATTAGACTAAGATTTTGATAATACATGGATTATTATAGTTCATGTATTAAAAATTAAATTAACTAATAATATACATTAATTTGGCCTTGTATTAAAAGTAAATTATTCATGCAATAAAAATGTGTCAAGAGTGTTTAAAAATATATTAGGCTTGTTTAATAAGAAATTGACACAATATGTTATAAATGTATTATTCATCAACAAAACTTGTATTATATGTATTTCTGAACCAACCCATTCTCTGCAATATGTATTATAAGTGTCAAGAGAAACAGAAAATATTTTCGATAAATATTTTCTTTCCCGTAATTAATCTGCTAATTTTTCAACTCCACCTTGCCAAATCTCACCCATCGTCGTGTGTGTGTTTTGTTGTTTATCAAATTGGTTACGCCTTACCAACATGGGTTGTGGTGCAATGATAGGAATTTAGAGGTTTCGGGTTCGAGCAATGAATATGGAGAAAATCTTGTTGGGAGGCCACCCCCAAATAGGCCATCCAAATTTAGTCAGACCCCCAATGTAGATTTCGAATACCGGATGAGAAACACGAAAAAATTGGTTAGAATGGACAAATATTGAGTAGAGAAACTTTTTGTTTTGACAACATATTTATGTATGACAAGCATAGATTTCTACTATCTCTAGATATTGAAGTAGAAAGGCATTTAGGCTTTTAATAGACTACCTAAAAACTATTATAATTGGTGGATTATATTCGTTGTTTGTGGACATGGTCCTAACTGTCTAAATCAAAATGGGTTGGTCCAGTAAGTATATATGTACACGAACTCAACATACATTAATTGTGAAAAGGAGACTAAATGAGGAAAAAATCAACTATATACATTCCTTCTTCTATCACATTCACTCCATTCCTCAATCCAATGCGAAAATTTTTGTGTTATAAAATATGATTTTTTTACTCATTTTTTTAATCAAAAGATGTACGGTGGATCTCATTAAAATAGTGAGAAACTTCTTAATTATTCCATGTGAAAACATTACTATTTTTAATGTATCCGAGCTACATATTATGTATCAAAAATACATATTATGTATCCGGCTTATATTATAGAGTATCCGAGCTACATATTAAAGTATCCAAATTGTGTTACTTCTCGTTTCGTTATCGATTTTATTTGTTACTATATCTGAATGTTTTATCATTTTTCCATGTTACAAAATGAATGGGGGGCATATGGAAGATCAAGAATCTGGGCCAGGCCCAGGCTGTTGGATTCTTCAAAATGGGCTGTTGACAGCTTAAACGGGCCATGAAATCCAGTTCTTCATCTACTAAGTAGGGCCCAAAATGATGTGTACCAAACAACGCATCTGAATTTAGGCCCACATGCAGGTATGAGAATATGTACCGCAAAAATTTCTATCACATATCTTATTATTTGATCGTCTCCATTTAATTTGTATTCGTTTTTTAAGAACTTACTTAATATTATGTAACTTCAAATAATTTAACTTTGTATTCATTATATTTTGACTGGTATATGTATTAAGTATAATTACTTGATACAAAATATTTGTTCGATTTTTTATTTAAGATTTTGAGATTACTATATAATACATGGGAGACATGAATGCAACAAAATAAATGAGAAACGATGGTAGATATACATATTAATTTTAAGTTATGTGTTGTGGTCCTTATATTCTCAGCCAAGAGATCCACATATATAATAATGCCCACCGATTTAATTTAATAATTAAAGTGAAAGAGACCCATAATGAACTCTTATCCCACACAAATAATATCACTTGTTTGTTCACTTTGGGGGCATTGATGGCTCAATGTTTCATCTTGACAGACCAAATTTGAAAATACATGTATATATATATATATATATATATATATATGCATGCCCAACTCCCCATATTTGTTTTGTCATTTTGTACAACTATTTGACGAAACCTATGAGGTACATATAAGAGTTCAAAGTCAAAACGGTATTTTTCCCCTAAAATAGACATAAACAATATATATAAAAAAATTACACCTAAAGGACAAAATGCTTTCGGGGAGCGATGTCTTTTGAACAAGGATTAAAAATCGCTACTGAAATAGCGACTTTATTAAAAATAAATAAAATTGAAATTGCTGCATGAGCAGCAACTTTTTTTCAATTCTTTTTAAAAAAAACTGAAATCGCTGCTTGCGCGACGATTTTCCTCAATATGTTTTCTTTTTAATTGTGCCTGTAGTGTTGGCAATTTACAGTTCTCATGGATCGACAAGGTGACAAAATACAATGAAATTCATTACAAAGGAGGGGAAAACCATGTTGTTAAGGGTCCAGCCCATTGATGGGTGGCCCATATATTTTGGGCTTTGTTGACTTCTTCTAGAAGTCTTGGGCAGCTGATGTTGGGGCTGAGTTTTTTGTTTTGGAAGAGAAAAAAGAAATAGAGAGAGGGTTTGAGAGAGAAAAGGGTTGCTGGTTTTTTTGGACAGCGAGACAAAATTTCAGATTGCAAGAGATCCGACCGTTGGATCGTTCTGAAATTTTCATAGCTGGTTCACAACACATAGCACTACATCTTGACCGTTCAGATCGTCAATCGGAGTTCTTGATCGTCTGTTATCGCAGCTGGCGTAACCTGCATTTTTTTGGTGATATTTCTCAATTTCTCTTCTCTTTTGTGTTGGCTCTTATGTATGTTGTTGTTGGTGGGCTGTGACATCCTTGTAGACTGATTTGGGTGTTTTTACCCTCAATTTGCATAATAAGAGAAGAAGAAGGGTGGACTCCTTCAAGTCCCGTGGTTTTTATCCTTCATACCGAAGGGGTTTTCCACGTATAAATCTTGTGTGTCACTTGCGTATTTATAATTCATATTTGCTTGTGATTCAATTGATGTGTTGCTGATTTGAGCTTGGTTAATATAGTGGTGAATTTCTTTTGGTAAATTGGTGAAGTATATTTGGTTGATTGTCTTGAAGTCGATCCTTGTAGGTGTTGTATCCTACTTGTGTTGTTTTGTGACTCCCCTCACAATTTATTTGAACTTTTCTTTTATAAATCAATAAGCAAAAATTAAAAAAAGAATTGAGGAAAATAGCTGACAGCGATTATAATTTCTCAAAACAAAATAAAATGTTTGAAGAGATTTCAGTTTTTCAAAAAGAAAAGTTTGAGGTAAAACACTATATGGACAGGGATTTCAGTATATTTTTTTTAAAAAAAAAATTCTTTTGGCAAAATTGCAGTTCCAACAACGATTTTAATCGACACGTTAACAGTTGTTAGTTTTGTTCGAAAGATATCGCTCTCTGAAAAGCAATTTTACTTTTTGGTTTAATTTTTTTAATGATATACGGTTTATATTTGTTTGAGGGGAAAAGTTACCGTTTTGACTTCGGATTCGTACGTATAACATATAGTTAAATCACATAATCCCATTTAAATTATTTTATACATGTATAATAGATGTTAAATCATCTTATTCAGATCCACACTTCATATATTATTGTTCTTACTTATACAGAACGAAAAATGGTAAAGAAAAACACTCTTGAATTATTCGAAATAGTTTATATTTACTCTTAAATTGTATCTGGCTCAAAACTATCCTTTCTGTCAATTTATTGGGTCACAAGTGCTTTTCTTATTAACAGAAGTTGTTAAATGTCACATTGCACGCCAATAGAGCTTCACTGCCATATAGACTAAAAGAAAAAAGGGTTTCACGCCAATATATGATAGTGGAACCCTATTGGTGTACAATGTGGCATCCACATGATATTCAACAACTTTCATTAATAAGATGAGAATTTTTAATTCAATAATTTGATGAAAAGAGTAATTTTGAACATTGAAATATAACTTAAAGGGTAAATATAATCTATTGATTAAAAAAGCTAGAATATATTTTCAATTGCTAATTAAGTTTTGTAAAAATGACATAAACAAGCTCCCTTTATAAAAATAGCAAAAATAAGTTACATTGACATTTCACATTAATTGTGTTTCTCTCTGCTCTTTCAATACACACATTTCATCTTTTACCCTTTATGCCTACTCCAAACTCTAGCTCACATGATATACAATCACCTTTTTTAAAAAAAAAATATTTTACAAGTCTGGAACATGATCCAAAACTAGTTAATTTCCACTTTCTTTGACAAGTACTGTCACTTCAAACTTTTCTTAAGAATAATGACATTTAGAAATCGTGTGGCCACAAGAAAATACTCGAAAAAAAAGCTATATTGTATATGGAAGAACACAAGATAAATATTTGTATCATCACTATTGATGTTGCTCTTATCTCATTGAGCTCTATTCACCACCACTACTTTGAGTTCATATTTGACTCACTTGAGATCATGCAACGATTGTTCAATTATCAAAGGCATATCTGTTGGGAGCCATAATTACCAGAAAATGAAAGCTTATCTGATTATTCTATCCGTCTCATTTTACAATTAGGCGATTAAAATATGAGAATTAAAACACTTAATTTTTTAGATTTTTAATAACTACATTATGAGTCAACGCAAAATTGAAGGCATCTATTTAGAAAAGCTGATCAAAATCAGCCAACAATGTTTAAAATGAACAAATTATGAGTGTTTCAATGATTCAATAGGAAAATGACACAGTTGAAATACCTATAGAAAAAAACCTAACAAGTTTAGAGATCTATTTATGAGTTCGACCTTATAAAAGATACTACTACCTCAGATAATTTTGCCAATATCATTTCTACCATACAAAAAACAGGCCCTAAGTTGATGGGCTTTCTAGCCTATATCTTTTAGAGGTTCCAATGTATAGCTTCAGTTTGGGCTCAGCTTCGACAAACCCAATTTTCATCTATTCGACTGATCGCGTAAAATTAAGGGATAATTGTATAGAATAACAAATTAATAATGTAAAATAAATACAGTAGCTATCGTTTGATTTATTTATGTTCCTTAGCAAACAGTTTGATTTATTTGTGTTCCTTAGCAAACTATTTGCCAGTGTCGCTTGCCTCTCTCGCTTTATACAATATAATTGTATAAATTGTGTTTCTGTTTGTATAAAGCGAGAGAAAATTGTATATATACATGCAAATAAACATATCTCCGTCCTATAAACTTATAATTATACAATACAAATATTTCCCTGCCCAAGTCTCTTTTGTCGTTCTCTCTTTTTCGTTTTATACAATTCGATTATAATTTCTCTCTTTCTCGTTTCATACAATTCGATTCAACTATATATTTCCTGCCCAAGTCTATTTTGCCTTTTTCTCTTTCTCGTTTTATACATATTCAAATTGTATATAATTTCTCTCTTTCTCGTTTTATACAATTCGATTCAATTGTGTACAAATCTAAAGATGAAACAACGAATTATACAACTGCTTCTTTGTAAATATATATATAGCGAAATGGGCACAACTTTCAGTTGTATATGTATAGCGAATTATACATTTATATATTTGCTATGGAACGCAATTATGCAAACTTTGCTATAGCATACAAATTTAAATTTTATGTTTGCTATATGTGAAAGTTGCCTTAAAATTAACGAGATCCATTATTTATATCATAGTGATGGAATAAGTTATTTCATATACATGATAAAATAAATTATACCAAAATAACTATTCCAGAATAATAATTCTGAAATAACTTGTTCCCAACCACACTACTTTGCTAACTTTGGATTTCAAAATATCTTTTAGCTTATCAAAATTTGTGAAATTTTTAATAGAGTACCCACCTTCAAAAGTTATTATTTGTTTTATTTAATGTTATAAAAACAAATCCACTTGGGGTGTTAAGAAAGTTAGTGGTGTATCCCTTGGACGGTGTCAAAGGCATATCTCATGATAACAAGTGTAGATATTGATGATTTGATATATTGCTTAGAAAAGAGAAGAATATATATTCAGTTATTGTGATTCCTCAGATTCAGGGGAAAAAAAATCTTTTCAGAATAATTCTCAAGATGGCAACAACATGATGGTCTTATTTTTCACATAAAATTACAACTTCACAAACATATTTTAATGTAGAAAACATAATTAATAAAAGTAGAGGTATATAGATAGTTGTATGAAAGGTAGAGGTAAGTACGTTCAAAAATCAAGATAACGTGATTTTAGTTAGAAAAGCGTGAAAGATATAAATTAGAATAGAAAATTAATACGTGAGATAGCCTGTTATTTTGTTATTTGAGATTATATTAGTAATCTTAGTATTATCCTCGTAGATTTTTATCCTTCAATTTATATTGTAATATATTATTTTTTATAGCTCGATTATTGTATTATTATAGTTTTCATTCTACTAAAATCTATTATTTTTTTTACTTAATTTTAATATAAAGTAAAAAGATATTATTAATTCTATGCGTACAAAGTGACAAAAAAAATAATATTACACTAGTAATATAAAATTCCCTGGAATTAGGGTCAAATTTCGCAATCAATGACGTACCTAGAAATACTAGAAGCTAGAATAAGTGCACGGTTACATGACTGACACAAAAATAGAGAGAAATTAATAACGAAAACGATATTCCCTATCGATTCACTTTATGTGGCTACAAATTGCAACTGTAGGCTACATTCTTTTAATAATATCCATATATTATTTTATATTAAGATCTCAATCGCTTCCTAATAAAAATAATTTTGATATCAAAGTAAAATTCGAATCCAAATTCTCACATGGTAGCTTTCTTTTCTCCTTCCCAATTCTCTCCCCCACACTACCCTACTGCCCATTACTCACCCCAACTGTCAACTTGTCATTATATTGGTAATAGTACTAATGACAGAGTCAGAAAATTTATTATTACATATAATTTTTATTATATGCATATAATTTTAAATATATATGAAAATGTAATTTTTCGATTACTTATAGCCCCACCCCTAAATAGTAGTACTATTCCTATTTATCGCTTTAATTTTAAAGATAAAAAACTATTAAATAATATAATTTTATTTTAACAGCAATATTAACATATATACACGAAAACTTTATCATTAAGATTGTCGAAGAAGAAAAGTTATTTCAAAAAAATAGGAATTTACTTTTAGTAAAATCTGAAAATTCAAATTGAGTAATGCTTATCTTAATTGTGATTTGTAAGTTTTGGGGATAAACATAGATAATCATACTCATTACTATTTGTTAACTGTGTATTAGTGCTTATCTTAATTGAGCAGAATTTGACGGTCCTGATTTTGGTCCCACAGATTCCAAAAAGGCATCTTAACCGTTAATTCTATTTTAAGTCTTGATCACAGGACCACATGGGCAGCTGAGCTTGTACAATTCTTGTCCCCCAAATATATTAATCACTTGCCTCAATACTGCAACTCTTCCACCCGACAACTTAGCTCGTCTTGTCCCTTTTTTTTTTTCCAATATCTTATACAAATTAAATTATTTTATAAATATATTTTTTGTATTATCTTATTTCATATTTAATAAAATATTAATATTATAATTAATATCTTTATCTCTATCTTGCGTACCAACGGGTGGACCCTCTATATACAGCTCTCTTATTTCACTTTCTCCTTATATATTACAGCAAGCTACCATTTAGCATCTTCAAACCAATCTTGGAGAAGAAAAATCATCAGTTTTGGAGAAGGAAACTTGAATTGCAATCCAATTTTGTGAAAAAGAAAAATGGAGTGTGTTTTGGCTCATGAGAAAGATTTGAATCTCAAGGCAACAGAGCTTAGATTGGGTTTACCAGGGAGGACAGATGAAGAATCTGACAAAGAAATTGTATTTCATTTCAAGAATAACAAGAGGGCTTTGCCTGAGGATGAAGATTGTGAATCAAACTCCATTTCAGATCCCAAAACTCCACCTGTTGCCAAGTAAGTGTGTTGATGTTTTTCCCTTTTAAAAATCATGGAAGAATTTTCTATTAGGTTATGGATAGTAAAGGATTAAACCTTTGAAAATGATAAAATGGTTTTGCAGGACACAAATAGTAGGGTGGCCACCAGTAAGAGCTAACAGGAAAAATAGCTTTCCATCAAAGAAAGCAGAAGCTGAATGTGGGATGTATGTGAAAGTTAGTATGGATGGAGCCCCTTATCTTAGAAAAATTGATCTGAAATTGTACAAGGGTTATCCAGAACTGTTGAAGGCATTAGAGAAAATGTTCAAGCTGAGTATCGGTGAATATTCAGAAAGGGAAGGGTATAAAGGGTCTGAATTTGCTCCTGCTTATGAAGATAAAGATGGTGACTTGATGCTTGTTGGAGATGTTCCTTTTGAGTAAGTTACTGAATCTTGAATCTTTATTATTTAGGAATCACCATTTTTTTTTTTTGGATTTTTCTAATTTGGGGTTCTATTTCAGAATGTTCTTATCATCATGTAAGAGGCTAAGGATAATGAAAGGATCAGAAGCAAGAGGATTAGGATGTGGAGTTTGAGAAGAAGAATAATAACAAGATTATGAATTCTTCTCTGTTTTAAACAGGAAAAAAAAAGGGGTCTTTTTGAGCTTGGGTTGTCGAATTGCAAAGAAGCTGGAAATTTGTTTTACACTGATTGGGAAGTGCAAAACAGAAGAAAGAGCAGTTTTTGTTTTGAAGGGGTTGAAAAAAATGAAACTCTTATTCCTATATGTTGTGCAGGCTTTTAGAAACCATGGTGGTTTTTATAGATCCTGCAGTGTGTTAAATAGCATATGAAGTATGAAGAATGTATTTGCTCTGAAAGCAATTGTATAGACACAGTATTCTCAAATGTAATGAGTTTTTTTCCTTTGTACTACTTTTAATCTACGGGTTTTAACACATCTCTTTATTGTTCTCAAATGGGATAATTATCTAAAGTTCTATGCACTTCATTTGTTTCTTCTAACATTACCATAAATCAACACATTCATCAACAACTTATTTAGTATGGAAAAAAATAAACTCAAACAAGGCTAGCAATAATATCATCATCAGATTCAGATCCATACATGTACAATTTGACAATAGGGGTATTTGCTACCTTTGGAAGCATAGTTTACAGTAGTTGATGTTGCTAGAACAATCAAAGGTCTATTTTTATGGTATAGTCTCAAATCAAAGCATCAAGATATTCACTTCATTATTACTATTTCATTGGTTTCAATTTTTTTTTGTTTTACTTTCCTATTTAGTTCTTTGTTCAATTTGTTTGTCTTATTTACTTTTCTAGTTCATTTGATATTTTCCTCCATTCTTTAATTTTAACTTTTCACATAAAAGGACATTTTGATACATTCACATATCTTTAGTTCAAAATTTAGAAATCTAATACACTTTCTTAAACTTCATGTAAAGTAACTATCAGAAAAATAAATTAAAATCGAGATTAATAACTATCGGAAAGAAAGCACAAGTGGGGAAAGCTTGCCTCTGTTTCCAGATGTATTATGATGGATTGTTTTGTAAAATATTTTAAAAGCTATTTAGGCAAATTAATTGAGGTGGAGAAATCATTTGAAGCTAAGTATTTAATAAGACCATAAGAGGGAAATTCTGCAGTATTTGGTCAAAAGTGTTTAATAAGTACTAATAGATACATTGGCTAGGGATTTAGTATAATTACAATTCCATGAGAAGTAATTAAGATGAGAGAGATAAATAAACATGGTCAAAGGTCTGAATTAGTCAAGTACAGGTGCAACGAATGCATTAATTAAGCAAACACTAATTTAAAGTCCACCATTAATGAACATGCCATTCTTGCAAATAGCCTTATTCACACATGGATAAGTAAAATAATGAAAGATTCCCATTCCAATGTATGTATAATTAATTAGCCTTGAGTTTTGGTAATCTAACTTTATCATTGCTGCTTAGTCCTTTGATTAATTTTTTTTTGTCATTTGATAATTATGTTTGTGGGTTGGGGTTTTAGAGATTAAAGTATCCTTAATCATCATACTAGCTGCTAGTTGGTGGACACAAGACATGATTTATCGAATTATTAAAGGTTTTTCTTTTTTTTGAGAAGATTATTTGTGCTTTACTAGTGTAATTATTTAATTTTGTAACAACTTTAAGGCTTAAAAAATAAGTTAGCTTGGAGCCTTGTGCTACCTATATTAAGCAAAAAGAAAGTTAGCTGAAAAGGGGAGATGAGCTGATCATTATTATTGCTGATTATAATATTGATTTTTATATCTCTGATCTTATCATTCCCTAATTATCTAAATGCCCTAATACTTCTGGTTTTAATTGTAAAGTCATTATTCACACTTGACCAAAATAATTCGTAAGGGTAACTAGATCTAATTATTTTTTACGTTTTACTAATTCACATCAATCTTCTTTATAAAACATATATCCTAAAGATATGAAATGACTTACTAAGTTGCACTATATGTTTAATCACTTCTATGTTTAGCATCCTAAAACCAGATATACATGACTAAACTCTTCAAGATTCTAGCAACTGTTCTTCTCTCATTGCTCGATGTCGAAACACTGACATGAAAACCATTAGTTTTGAGTTTTTTCATTCCATTGGAATGAAGAGCTACGTGTGTGTGGGAAGCCTTTTTTTCAGGTGAAAGTCACATTATTATTTTGGAAAAGTTTTGTGGAACTTCTGGTATAAGGAGTTTCTAGCAAACGAAAGAGCTCAACAATGGCACCAATGACCAACCAAACAGGCTAATGTCGTTTAGTTTTTACAATGAACGAATAAGTAATGTCTTACACCTTCTACTAAGCATTACACATTCTTAACTTCCAAGAGCAAGTATCATATCACACCCCATGAAATCTAGCAAGGCCGGAGCTCCCTAAGAACATAATGAATTTTGGTTTTCTTTGTTTCTTTAGCTTTAAGTATATCATGTAAAGTAATTTTATATCGTTTTCTTTATTTTTTAAATACAAAATATGTTTGTCGTTCCCATACAGATCTCTTTCAACAATTTAGTTTTTGTACAGAAACCATATTCTAAAAAAGAGAAAAGTTAACAAAATTCCCCTCCCCCTTGGCTTGGTGACCGATTCTTATTCTTATTTTTTCTCCAGATATCTTCCTCAACTTTCACTCAGTTAGGTTTAAGTTCACCAAAAAGATATAGGCAACTTATAACAGCGACAAAGGAAACTAGTATACAATATTCCTCAGATTTCAGAAGCAAGAAATTTTCAAGGTTGACTATGGGTGTAAGAATTAAACTTTTGACATACATATACGCCTGTTTCAATAATATTTTATTAAGTGCCAGGTTATAAATCCTAAACATTTTCATCATTTAAGTTAAGGACGTTAATGCTGAAATTCTACATTTGGGAGAAGTACCTCGGTATGTTGTGGCAGAGATCACTCAAAACAGTTCCTCATCCATTTCAGTATCACTTGAAAGAGATAGATAAGAGGGGTACCGTGTCGAAATTGGATGCAGATCTGTATCTTTGGTATATCCTGAAAGCTTCATATCTTCATTTAGTAGACTCAATATGAAGCATATCCTGTCTACTTCCACATGTGACACATCTCCCATTACAAACTCGTGCACTGCAGAATCCAACTCAATCCAGCTAGACCCCCGGTTTTTTTTCACATGATGCTCTCTGATCAGTGCCCTTACTCTAGCTACATCATGCCATCTTCCTGCAGCAGCATAAATATTGGACAGGAGAATGTAATTTCCAGAATTATCAGGCTCAATCTTGAATAACTCAGACGCTGCAACTTCAGCCATCTGGACATTGCGGTGAACATTGCAAGCTGCAAGCATTGCACCCCAAACGGCTGAGGTGGGAGCCACATGCATACTCAATATCATCTCATGAGCCTCTTCAAAGAACCCACCACGACCAAGGATATCTACCATGCATGCATAATGTTTTTCTGAGGGCTGAATTCTGAATTCTTCAGTCATTTGTTTAAAGTACCTCCTCCCTTCATCAATAAGTCCTCCATGGTTGCAAGCAGTCAAAACTGCGAGGAAAGTTACTTCATCAGGCTCTATATTCTCTCTTTGCATATCCTCAAATAAATGTAACGCTTTTTCAACTAAGCCATGATTAGCAAACGCAGCAATCATTGTACTATAACAATAAAAATCTTTTTTATCTGCCATTTCAAATACTTGCGAGGCTTTCTCAATATTTCCACATTTTGCATAGAGGTCTACCAAACTGTTAACAACACGTGTATCAGAAAAATATCTGGATCCTACATCACCACTCATAACTGACTCAACTGCATCTACTATCCCTAATTGAGAGCAAGCTGAGATTATACTCAAAATAAAAGTCTCATCCACTTCAAGATTTTGCTTTTTGAAGTTTCTGAACAGTTCCAAAGCAGCAGAAGGCTTCCCGTTCTTAGCATAACCACTAATCATGGTTGACCATGTAACAAGATTTTTCTCAGGCATTTCATCAAATAAACACCTTGCTTCATGGAATTTCCCAGACTTAACATAACCATCTATCATCATAGTCCATGACACCACATTCCTATAGGGCATTTGTTCAAAGTAGTCCCTTGCTCTTTCTAACTCGGTCACCTTACAGTACCCTGATATCATCAAATTCCATGTTCCAGTGTCACGAACAGGCATTGCCTGAAACAGCGAATTTGCTGTCTGCATATCACCAACATCTGTATAACCTGAAATCATCACATTCCAAGCAGCCATATCCTTAGTAGGCATAGTGTCGAAAAGATTCCTAGCTTCCTCCATATCTCCCTTCCTAGCATAGCCACATATCACACTAGTCCAAGAAACAACATTTTTCTCATCCATGCTATCAAACAACTCTCTTGCAATTTCGAGTTTATCATTAGTCACATACCCCGATAGCATTGAATTCCAAGAAACAACATCCTTTTCCTCCATGCCATCAAATACTCGTCTGGCACAATCAACTTCCCCACATCTCATGAAACAGTCAATCACTGAATTTTGCACAAGTAAATCAAAACCAAACCCACATTTCCATATAATCCCTAACATCCCCTCACTATGTCTCGACCATTTCAGCCGTCCTAATGCCTTAAGTATAGATGATATAGTGAAATTCAAAGGCGTAACATCGCCAATATGCATATCGAGGAAGAGAGAAAAAGCTTGAGTATGCTGAGAATTTTCAACATACCCATGAATCATTGAAGTCCAAAGAAAAGGGTTTCGTTCAGGAATTTCATCAAACACCTTGCGAGCATAGTTTGTGGCGCCGAAACGAGTGTAAAGACGAATGATTTTGTTCAGAACAAGGTCAGATGAGGCAATGGATCCACATACTAATAAATGTGCATGGACTGATTTTAAGCTGTGTAGAGTTTTGCAAGTTTGGAGAAGACGGGAAACAGCTTGATTCATTGCATTTCATGGCGCCAATGGCCAAGGAATTCAAATTAGGGGCTAAATGGTCATGTGAATTCCAGCTTCTTCTCAAATGGGCTGGGCTGATTAATGTCACAAGTTATTTGGGTTTTAGGGCTTTCCTAGATTGACAAGCCAAATTCTTACCCAATTGGCGATGGATAACTAATGCAAGCATGCAATTGCTAATGCAAACATTACTAATAAATTTTCTTTTACACAGTTTGTTGTTTCCTTTTTATATCTATTATTTCTTTTTTTCTACACTATTTTCATCTTGAGATAAGGGTCTATCGAAAGTGGAAACAGACACTCTATCCTCCGTATACATCACTTTATGATAAAGAGACAATATTGACCGCTCCGTTGGCTTTCTCAATTCATTTTTGAGTAAAAATTCAAGCAGGTGGAAGACATTGGAAAGGGTTTTACATACTTGTGAGTAGTTTGAACATTTGGATATGTTCTGATTGACAAATTGCCGGAAAAATGAACAGTAGGAAGCTTCCAATAACACATGTTTGTATCTAGTTCCGATCCTCTTAAGAGCATATCTCTATGATCCTACACTAGAGTGATGGTGGAAAATGAGTTGATTTGATCAGATTTGAACTAAATGAAAATGAATTGGATTGTGATCCATTCATACGAATATGAGGTTGTCACAGTTAGTTTTGAGCTGAAACTCAGGTATAAGTTATCAACAATTCTAAAATTGCAGCACTATAGAACCAGAAAACCTGTGATCCAGAGTACTCTAAAAATGGTGTCCACTTGACACTGATTCATATATTACAACATGAAATTGGGCAAACTACAACCAAATTGGCTGGAGAAAATAACAGACCAAGGAACAAATTCGCTGCCTAGTTTTCGCAATATTTAAATGTACACAAATTGATTCCTCCCCCGATCTTGATCACCAAAAAATTGGTCTTGCCCAACTTCATTGCAACACTTAATAGCTTAGCTAACTTAGTATACTGTATGATACACCTTGCTAGACATTTTTTAAGTCATTCCAACGTTCTTGCAGGATACCAGCTCTATGTATATAACTGTATGAGTCCTAATAACCATTTAAGAATCATGATTGAACACTTGCCACAAGTACCATCTTCTGGTCCTCACTCAAATCGTCATACATACTTAAATTTCCAGGACCTTGAAGCTTGAACCCCTTCCAAATCACGACCAAGTCCTTAAATCGACAGCAAACTGGAAAAGGCTATAATCCATTACAGGTTGCCACCAGTCATCTTTTTGGTTTAGAAGAGGGACTTTCTTCTTGGGGCACACGAGCTGGGCTGTTGTCATGATCATTATGAGGACCCGATAGGGAAACTTCAGGATTGGGGTTTGAGTTCAGCAAAAGTGAATGGCCCTGAACTTCAGTTGGCTTCCTTTGGCTTGAATTTTCATCCTCACTACTTGAATCCACCGGAGACATGAATGATATGCCAAACCTTTGCTCATAGGTTAGACCAGGACAGAGTCCCTGTAATAAAAACAAATCTTCCTCAGCATACAAGTGACAAATGAATCTTCCAGTACATTGGAAATCTCACTACTTTTTTTATTTGGGTGGGTGGGGGTGGGGGGCAAAAGAAGCAGGAACATCACTAGCCATGGTATCCATATAAAATAGATTTTGTATCTTTCGTTTAGAATTTACACATTTAGATCAATAGAATTACTCACCCTTCTTTTACAAATTTTAGAACTCCAGCAAGAAAGGAACCATAAGACCTTGAGCTTAAGATGACAAGGAAAACAGTTACTACAGATGGTATGTTATTGATGCGTTTGTTGGGAATCAACATTCCACACGCGAGAATTAATAGGGCAGATAATAATTAGTATCTGAATTATTTTGTTAGTCGAATTAAACTTCCCTGAGTGGATTAGGACTTGATATTTCTGTTTTATAGGACTTGATATTTCTAATTTGTTAGGACTCTTGCTGCTGTAAACCTCTATTTTAGAGAGTTGACGTTATTAATCAAACAAGTTGGATTTTATCAAGTCATAGAGATTAACAACTTTCTCAAACAAGAATCCAGGTCCACAGTCCCCTGAATGAATTGCTAAATTCAGCAATCACAGGCAGGTCAAGGAGCAAGAACAAGGACTTAGACCTGAGTGTTGCGCCTGCTCATATGCAGGTCAAGGAGCAGAACAAGGGCTTAGACCTGAGTGTTGGGGCTGAATTTCCGGTTAATCGTCAGTGATTCAATCCAAAACTACGGAACTTAACATGGTAATTTGGGTAGGTGAGAAATACATCCAAGCTCCCTACCACTAAACAACATTGGGAATTTAGTTCAACCTGGAATTTACTGTGAGCTTGTTTCATTTAGTGCATAGTATAGGGGTATGCCAATGTATTTATTCTGCATATCTGAAAATAGTGCTAATTATAAAAAGGAATATGAGCTACCTATAACTAGAGAGATTGGCAGTCAACAGGAATTTGCTAGTTTCATCTTAAGCCTCCAAAGAATCTAAGCATCTACACAAATGGTACTTTCTGTTTACACCAAAAGTACAAATCAGACAAAAGAGAAGCTTTGCCACGTCACACTAAACTCTCGAGCCCTTCAAAATATATGAAGTCAAGTATGTAAAGTTGACTTGCTCAATTATGAAGTATGTCAAGCAGAATTAGAAGTTTTGCCAAAAAGGAAGGACTTTAAATGTATCAAATCTTTCCATAAAGATGAAAAGGAATTAAGAAGGCAGTCAATAAATAAAGTCAAGGAAGAAGATTCCAGTGCAAATTATGAAGCAAGATCAAAGGACTGAAGATCGTTAAAGCAAACATGTACAATGATTCAAAGATTACCAAATCGATGCAAAATGAGAAGTTTAAAGCTAATCTTTTTTCTAAATATGAAGAGATGTATCCTTTCTCGGACATATGAAAAAGGAAAGTGTGCCACATAATATGGATAGAGGGAGTATTAGAATGAATTTGATGCAATATTAAGAAACTCCAGTTTGCAAAATTTTCAACTTGATGACAAAGCTGTACAAAATTTGGTATCCTATCAAGGAAATGACCGTGCCTGGCAACTTGGATCTCACAAAAAGACCTAAGACTTGCTTCCCACTTTTCACCTGGCTGTCATGCTTAATTAGCTAAGCTAAATCAAACAAGGGGAATCTCATGTGTAGCAAATTCTCAACCATTGAACCAATATTTTAATGGAATTAGTTGATGAAAACCTTTACCATTAAATTTCTGACCTTCAAACCAGAGACAGGTGAAGAACTTTGATAACTGGAGCGCGATAAGAAACTGGAATCTGCATGTCGTGTTTGAGAGCCACTGGAATTAGTTTGTGCACTCACGGCTGAATGAGTTTTGAGTCTCAAATTGCTGTTCCTACAATATGCTCCGAAGTATGAACAATGCTCACGTACTAAGGATATTTGAGGAGTTACAGGCAATAAATGGCCTTCTGTGCTGAAGACATACCTTTAAAGAAAGAATAACAAAAACCACCAAATATTATGAGTAAAAGCATCTCTGTTGGGAAAGGATGACGGTGAATAAAAAATAGAGGAGAATGGGAAGCACAAAAACTTTAAAGAAATGCTAGATAATGAATACGAAGGATGGTATAGGAGTTTTACTTGTACGGTCCATTCTCAACCAGGTTATCTGGACCAGCAGCTAAATCAAAAAGAAGCCACAAATATTTAACCTGAAAAAAAGAGTGAAAAATTAATTAGATCGATAGATGGACAGATAGATAGAAACATAGATTTATTATAGATGATTGTCAATAATAATCATGCATTTGTTCAGGTCAATGAAGACAACACTTCAACCAGAGAGCAGTCTCAAATACAATACACATTACTTTTGTGTCTTTTTTCATAGATAAAATAAAAGTAATAAGACATAAACACCAGAAGGTTACTTCTCTTGTACTAAGATCAGATGATAAGATCAGCCTCACTAACATCAATAGCACACGTCTTTACTCATCAAACAGTGAGTACTTTAATGATAGGAAAGGAATAACAGATGTTTTAATGATAGCAGGGAAAACATATTTCATGTTAAATCTAAATGTTTGAAAAGTCTATATTTATGGTGTAGGAAGAATATTGTACAGGATATAAACTCTATGTTAAATCTTTTACATTCCTTCAACATGTAGAAGGAAATCTTCAAGTTTGTAATCTTTCTTTTACATTCTTGATACTTTTGAATGAAATCTATTACCTTTTACATCAAAACAGTGAGTAGTTAACAGAAGATAAGCATACATGCACACAACAGAGAAAGAAAAAACAAATCAGTCTAAACATGATAACAATTTAGCTAGTCTATGTAAGATAAGAAAACTATATACAGAAATAATAGTGGATTATTTGTTAGGACGTGGAACATGTTTACAATCAAAAGGAAAACTTAAGCACCTCAATCTAGTATTTGAAGTCAAATGAAACTGCTTTAGATGACTAACAACAAACATTACTAGTACAGTATTAGGTCGAATAAGAGTACTGGATATGGTATCATATTAATTGTGCGCCAACCTGATTTTGCTGTCCCTCGATGACTTTTCATTTAGGATCAATGTAGAAATAACAAGAGAAATGATAATTGCCTTAATTATGTCACTAAGTTAGACGCCTGTAAGATGGCCAACCTAACCCTACTTTAAGCATCAATGCCACCTAAGTACTTCACGAGGTTTCACAACAATATTTTGCAGGTTTTGGTGTCAAAATTGCAGGGTGTAAAGATAAGGTTTATAGGGTTAGGAGGCAGTAGAAGGCCTGGAGAATCTGAGAAGCTCGAGGGGCTACTAGTTTTCGTCAAATTGGCTGAATCCTGCTGCAAAAGGACCATAGATGATTGACACACAAATTCAAAGTAAAACGTTTGTGCACTAATAGAAGGACTAAAATTGAAATTAAGAAAAAATTCAAGAACGAATGAAAATTTTATTTTCTTTTACTTTTTAACTCCACCTATGTGACCTTGCTCACATTTGTAGGTCCCAAACCCAGATAAAGGAGGAGGGTTGGAGTAGGCTGCAAGCCAACATAAAACTTATCATTTCATGATAAATCCTCAGATAAATGAGGAAACATGGTCGGTGAGGTTTCATATAGCCAACTCTAACTTGTAGAAACTGAGGAACAGTAGTTGTTTTTTCTGTACTTAAACTTTTTCCAGTGTTTTATGTCTTCATATACCCAGGAGTAGAGAGTACCCAAAGGATAGTATATTTTCATGTAGGTCTCATAATCGTATCATATCATCTGGACGAAACTCAGAAATAAACTGATATACCACAGATAGAACATGGCCAAATAAAACCGATCCTTGTTCCTTACAGTTTCTGCCAAGAAGAAGCTCTCCATGTGATCTTCTTGTTTGTGAAATTCAACATCAGATATATGACAATATCCACAAGTGCATCGCGCACCATATTGCAAGCTAGCAAGAATTTCCCTTCCGGCATCAAGATACCTACATCAAATTATTTAAAAAGAAAATTAAGGCTCTAAATCTTAGTCTGTGTGTGTTGATTAAATTGCTGCCCATGAAGTGACAGCATCCCATGAAGAAAGAAAGAGAGTTTTAAATCCTTGACCGAAGTTTCAGGCCGTATTTAATGACCATGCAGCTTACTCAGACAGTGCATAGTCATTAATCGTTCTCTCATCCTTTCTGGAATCTCCTTTTTATTTTTGGAGAACTGGAAGCAAATTAATTTTGACAAGCATGTGACAGTATTTATGGTCATAACATTTAATTATACACAGTTGGATTGAGATGATTTAAATGAAGAAAGATGGTCGGTTCATATAGCCAACCCTAAATTGTGTATGGCGGAGACGTAGTTGGTAACAAGTTAAGTTTACCTTGCTTAGGAAATGATAAATTGAGCACAGCTAAGACATGCTTCACATGAATAACTCAACTGTTAGGAAACATTCAACTATACTAATGGAACAAGGAATGTTCATAGTTCTTTATTAACTTCAAACGCATTGTTGCAGACAGTTTGCCGCTACTTGCACTTGATATCTACAATGTAAAACCTGAGAAATTAAGCCCACTTCTTGACATACCCACTGACTTAGTGAGGTTACTTAAGCTTGCTTCATGACATATCATCTGGGAGCAAAGAATAAGAATGAGGGTATCTTGAATGGTTAGAGAGGTTTGAGAAGAAGCTAGCGCTTAAAAAGAGATGATACATAACTCTGGGAGGGGGACTCACACTCACGAATGCTGTCCAAGAACGTCTGCTGACATATGAGAGAAGGCTTGATAAGTGAAGGAGAAACTTTTGGTGAGAGGGGGGCAATGATAAAACAACTTCCCTACAGTGTAGCAAAGTGATACAGCAAGCAGGATGGACTGGGTAATAAGAAACTTGGTCTAATAACAACAGCCTGCTGCTTAAATGGATGATATAACTTGGAATCAGTAGATTTAACAAGTAATCAACGTTTGATATTAGTGTAGAAGGTTCTGGTGTTCAAAGCCTGTGATAAAAACATGAGGGGGAGTTGAAAAATATCGAAAGCTAAGGGAGCAATTTACCACGCATTAGCTTCTTTATTGGCAATGTGAAAAAGTTGAAAAACATGATACTTTCGATGGACAACATTCCTTGAATTATGAGTTTTTGATTTATGTAGTTTTGCATGGAGAAGACAGAACAGAATTGCACTTCGCTGGTCTCAACATGAATGGAATTGTCATTCAGAAGTCATTTTGAAGGCTGGGATATAAAAGAGATGTTTCAGCTGCCAATAAAGCTGGAAGGAGACAGAATCTATCTGGAACCAGACAAGCTGATATGGAAGGACAATAATAGTGGAGTGTATTCTGTTAAGTCAGGCTATAGTAGATTAACTTCATCAGTAAACGGCAAAAGATAATGGTCACACGAAGATCATTTGGAAGACCAGGGTCCCTCGAAAGTGCCAGTTTTTGTTGTATTGCAACACCTGAAGCCTGCTCAACTCATTCTAATCTCCAGAAAAGTGGCATAGCCATCCGTAGTGAATTTTTCATGTGTAACATTGCCAGATAGCCTAGCAGCAGTAGAGTATGGTTTGATACTGTTTTGGGGTATGCTGGGTTATCCCAAGAACCATCAAGGAGGCCATGATAAGCTGAACAGAAAGGCAGGTGAAAGGAAGATAAAAGGGTTTGAATGACTACATCAGCCTGGCCTTTCAGTCCTTAGGAAGGAAGGTGAAAGGAAGATAAAAGGATTTGAATGACAATATTGATGCCTACACTTTTGGTCCTTCGGACAGACAGGAAATCAGAGATCAGCTATGCTTCAAGGATAAAGCAGAACCATAGATTGAAATATAGATGTTTGAGCTCTTTTGGCTTTTTCGTGTAGCATGTTGGATATATACGTGAGACGGGGGTCTATCAGAAATAACCTATCTACCTTCACAAGATAGGCGGAAGGCTGCATACACACCATCCTTCCCAAACCTCACTTGTGGGATTACACTGGATATGATGTTGTTGTTATGCTGGATGTATATGACATAGACACTTAACTTGACTTCCCCGACTCCTTTCCTTTTGTGGGACCTTGAGTTTGTACTGTGCCTCTATTTGTATCTTGGGTGCCTCGGATATGTAAAAACAAATTCTAATTGTAAAGTTACTTCATACACATCCAGACTCAAGATGCAGGCAATAACAAATTGTCACAACTACTTTGGCAAAATCAAAGATAACAGACACCAGCCTGCATATTTGGTCCTTTCAACAGAAAGATGAAATTAGAGATCAGAGATGCTTTGAAGACAAAGCAGAACCATAAATTGAAATACAGATGTTTGAACTCTTTTGGCTTCATGCTGGATGTATACGGCACAGACACTTTACTTGATTGACCCAACTCCCCTTCCTTCTGTGGGAGCTTGACTTTTTGCTATGTATCTATTTGGACATCTTTGGTGCCTCAGGTAAGTAGTAAAATCTTAATTTGTGAGGTTACTTCCATACACATTCAGATTGAACATATAGGCTATAACAAATTGTCACAAATACATTGGTGAAATCAAAGATCAAAGATCTGTAACTCTACAAGGGCTGCCTATAGGAGATTAGGAATACTTATTTATACGGAATATTTGTCTGGGTTTTTCTGGAATAAGAAGAAACAAATAATAGGTGATGAGCATGCTTCTGTGGACTAACATATGTTAATCTCATGCAAGAAAGGTAACTCGGATATCCAATTGCACATGCCAAGAATTTTAGCCTTCACATGATATAATCTATTAAAAAGGAAGTGCAAATCAGCCAATGAGTTATTATGAGTTCAATTAGCTAAAGAAAAAGGTAGGCATAAGAAAAATAATTCAAGAGATAACAAGCAGACCTAGGATCTCTGGTAGCTTTGTACAGCCAATAGGTGCTCTCAATCAATTCAGGACGCAGAGGATAGCTTTTCTGGCCTTGCTACAATGTAAGCAAACAACAATATGAAATTTAAGTAAGATAGTAACAATACAGAAAATAAACCACTCCAAAAAAGACCTCGCAACAAAAATCAGGTGCTCAGTCGGCACAAGGAGAGACAACAGAAGGAACAAGCTCAATGAAAAGAGAGATCAAGGAAATGGAAAAAAGACTGTTAGCCTAACTGCTTATATTTCACAGCAATGCGAAATGATCTATCCCTAAAACGACCCAACCATTTCCAACCTTAAACATGGCTAACTTTATCTGAAAATTACTTGCTAAAATAATGATAAAGTGTCCTACAGAATGGTCCAACAGAAAAAACATTGTATGAGACAAAGGCAACAAAGACATCTCGATAAAGTTGGGCAAATAAAACTTTTTGATGCATGAAACAAAGGCATCTCGATAAAGTTTTTCTTTTCTTCTATTTTTGAGAATGATCAAAGGTATCTTGATAAAGTTGGGCAAATAATACCTTTTAACGTTATATGTTTCCCCGCAATGCGGGCTGGCTAAGTTGGGCAACCGAACCATACAAAGGAAGGTTTTCTTTTAAGTGCATATAAGGTCAAACCATTATAATTTCATGCTAAAAGGCACCGCCTAAATCTGTCAGTTTACATACAGTAGGGCATCAATCAAAGAACTAGCACATAAACGAACTTCAGGTATCAAAAGAATTTAGACAACAGCAAAATAGTACTTGAACACTGAGCGTAGCTAGATTGAAACCCTCTGGGGTAAAACCATATCTTTTCCAGACGCTGAAGAAGGCAGCATGTGTTCTAATGGCAGGCTCGATATCCCCTGCCAGAACCTTTCAACAAATACATACACAATAGTTAGTTCTGTCTAGAATTAATATTGAAGTAAAAAAGTTGGTTTTCTAACTGAAAGAAATCGTTTGCTTGGGTGTGAAATAACTATATAAGCAAATCACCTGAAGACCTGGCCAGAATGCCTGTAAGCTGTTAAATAAAGGCCAGACAAGGGCAGCAGAATTCATATTTACCTCTACATACCTACATATTGAAAAAAAATTACTTTACTTCTTGAGAAGAACAGAAAATTAAACCTTGGTGCAGGGTGAGACAAGACTCTAAATTGTAGAATACCAACTTGTAAGAGGGTACAAGGAATATATTGTCTTGAATTCGTTATTGACTAAACAAGGAGGCTTCCCTATGCCTTAGTCTATGTTTCAGTAAAGTGGGTTGTAATTTTCTATTTCTGTCTAAAATAATGGAAGTAATTGTTCTTTTACAATTAAGTAGAGACCGTTCTAAACTATCCTATGAAATATGCTACAAGACATATTCATACTCAAATTAAACGAATCTAGACAAGTTGTGAATCGATATACTTCCTATAAATAATTATATTAGTTGTCTTGAATTTCAGCAGCAATGCAATATAGACACAGGGTTTCTTTCTGTAGTGAATTCAAGCCTTAAAAGGAAGATTACTTGCCAAGGATCACTAAAGAGATAGTTCATAGCAGCCTTGTAAGCTTCCTGGAAGATGAAAAGATATTCTTCATCACCAAACAGCAAATAAGCCTGAATTAAAAATGTGAATGAGTAGGTTAGGATAAAGAAAACCAGAATATATATACAAATCATATATATAGGACTTCAGACAGTGTGAAAAGAAAAGAAGCAATTAAACTAATTGCCCATTTCAATCCAAGCAGAACTTTCCATTATTAATTATAAACCAACAAAAAAGTTTTTGAAACAAAGGTACTCGGTTAGAATCTAAAGATGATAGTAACAGTATTATCTGATCTCATCAACCATGTCATAGCCAAATTTCCTAGAGGTAGATGTCAGAAAATAACCATCCTATCAACATCATTTTTTTTCCTCTCCACCATCCCCCTCCACCTCCCAGGGAAGTGCAAGGGGGTCCTTCCTTAATACAGCTTCCCATCTGCCCAATAGTAAAATACATGCAACTCTAGTTATCTGCCAACATAATCTGTAATTATTTCATTTTTTTTGAAACTAATAATCTAAAATTGCTCATTGTTTTCCACCTTCAGATTTTTTTTTAATAAGAGAATGAAACTAGTGTTGAACTAGGTCCAAAGAATGAGCACTATCATTGAGTTCAACGTAAACGGTAAATACAGGTAAGATATGGACTAGTAACTAAGAGCCCGCTTGGGGTGCGCCACAGGTAAAACCCCCGCTTTTATGCAATAACTCGCAAACCACATAGGAAAGGTAACCCGCACTAGGAAAGCCTGGTGCGACGAGCTGGACCCAGAAGGCAAACCTCTTGCTTCGCTGGCAAGGGGTTTCGAATTTGAGACCTCCAACATGGAAGTCCCAAGCTCAAACCACTGGGCCATCCCGTAGGGTATTTCTTTTCTTACTTTTCCAAGACACAATTTCCCCCAAGTAGAACACAATATGCAGAAGTGGATAGCTGACCCTGCACAATCTGCATCTGAATATCCAATAATTTTCTCATGTCCTCGTAAAGAAGCCCTTTTCCAAGGAGAATTCAAGAACTGACTTAGGAGACTTGCTGAGAAGGTAATATCAATTCGAGTCACTGTGAGATAATTCAACTTTCCTAAGAGCCTTCTATATCTTCCTGGATTGCTAAGAGGTTCCTCTGACCTGCTAGGAGCTTAACATTTGAATCCATTGGAGAATCAATAGGCCTACAATCTATCACCCCTGTCTCTTCAAGAATATTAAGTGCATACTTCCTCTTGAAATGACAATATCTGATTTGGATTAAGCAGACTCAATGCCCAAGAAATACCTCAATCGACCAAGATCCTTAGTCTGAAAGTGCTGGAAAAGGTGATGTTTCAATTTGGTAATTTCCTCATCATCATTGCCTGTGATAACTATGCATCAACATACACAAACCTTGAGCAGAGTGACAATAGAACACAATGATCAACTTCACTTCGTACCATGCCAAACTCCTGAATTACCAAAGCTAAACTTTTCAAACCATGCTCAAGGAGACTGCTTCAGCCCATAAAATGCTCGCCGTAGTGTGCACACCATGTTTACTAGACTCCACTTGAGCAACAAAACTGGGTGGTTGCTCCATATATACCTCATCTTCGAGATCTCTATGAAGAAAGACATTTTTAATATCCAACTGGTAGAGAGGCCAATGACAAACCGCAGCCATGGATAAAAAGAGATGGGACTGAAGCAATCTTGGCCACAGGAGAGAAAGTATCACCATAGTCAAGACCAAAAATCTGTGTATAACCCTTGGCCACTAGTTAAGCTTTTAGGCAATTAATCTGTCCATCAGGCCCAACCTTCACTGTATATACCCACCGACAACCAACTGTAGATTTATCTGGAGGTGGAGGAACAAGCTCCCAAGTACCACTAGAGTGTAAGGCAGACATCTCTAGGCAGATTTCTCTTTGATCCTAGCTTGTTGCCAGCTTGGATGGGAAAGAGCTTCACATGTAGTCCTAGGAATAGACACAGATGATACAAAGGCAGAATGGACCAGTGACAAACAATGATAGCTCAAACAAGTAGAGATAGGATGAGGTTTCGAATAGAGCGATTACCTCCTCCAGTCGCAATGCAA
This sequence comes from Solanum lycopersicum, assembly GCF_036512215.1. Lineage (NCBI taxonomy): Eukaryota > Viridiplantae > Streptophyta > Magnoliopsida > Solanales > Solanaceae > Solanum > Solanum lycopersicum. Next base: position 39,314,903 of record NC_090805.1, read on the forward strand.
GGACTGTGTAGACAAGTCCTCAACATGCAAGGATTCTGGCGGAGGGCGTGAATTATCTGGGCGCAGACGACGATGGGCTAATAGTGGTGGAGGTGAACAGGAGGTAGATGGAGTCATAGGAAATAATATGGAAGAATAAACTATGGCGGGATCCCCAAAAGATGGAAGTGATATGACCTCAGAAATGTCTAATTGTTAAGCAAAAGAGAATGTAAAGTAGGTCTGACCTTCAAAAACCCTAACATCAGTTGACATAAAGTATTGCTGAAGGTCAAGTGAGAAGCATCGATATCCCTTTTGTACCCTTGAATAACCGAGAAAGACACATTTAAGAGCATGAGGAGCGAATTTGTCTTTACCTGGAGTGAGTATATGTACAAAGCATGTACTCTCAAAGACGCATGGTGGAAGAGAGAATAAGGTTGACTTGGGAAACAAAACAGAGTGAGGTTCCTCATTAGGAATAGCAGAAGAAGGCATACGGTTAATCAGATAGCAAGAGGTGAGCACTGCGTCCCCCCAAAATCGCAATGGAACATTTGCTTGTATGAGAAGAGTGCATGCAGTCTCAACAATATGCCTATTTTTCATTCTGCAATCCCATTTTCTTGTGTAGTGTAAGGACGAGATATCTCATGAAGAATTTCATGGGAAGACATAAATTGTTTAAATTGAGATGATAAATATTCACGTGCATTATCACTACGAACAATGTGAATAGAAACACCAAATTGGTTTTTTGTTTCAGCATAAAAAGTTTGAAATATGGAAAATAATTCAGAATGATCTTTCATTAAGAACATCGAAGTGCACCTTCAGTAATCATCAATGAAAGTAACAAAATACTTAAAACCCAATGTAGAATTGTCTCTTCTAGGACCCCAAATGTCAGAATGAACTAAATGACAAAGAGATTTTGCACGATTATCAGGACTACGTGGAAAAGTAGCTTGTGTGTGCATGGAATAACTAAATCCTGCCTAACTAAACTATGCATAACTAATCCCAACATTACTAATACTTGCATAACTAAACCTTCCATTACAATACCAACACAACTCTAACCAACAATCGAACGACCCCCTATTCTTTTACTTATTTTGTTTCACATACAAAGTAATTATTCTATACAGTTGAGTATTTACCTTTAGGAGATATTCATAGAAAGAGTCTATACTCGTCCCTATCCCAGCATCCTGCAAAGAAATGAAGATTTGATATTGCTAGACTACAAAGGGAAAAGCAAAAGAAACGCAGGAATCAATCTGAATAAACAAAGTTGCAGTGCTAAAAAGAAAATGGAAGTTCCCCAGTCCTAAGTGGAGATGCAATGACTAAAGAAGCCAAGTGGCAGTGTGTAGTTGAAAACCGTTTCTTTAAGATATTCAGCTCTGAGTCAATCATAACCGTGCAAATGTCTAGGTTCTAATAATCTTACTAACAACAGGACTAGTCATGAGACCTAATGCCAAAACATTAATGAGAAGTTACGAAATCTAAATATTTGAGCAAATAAAGGATGTTTACACTTTCTGTTTGATGATTATTCATAATATTCTTGTCACTTCATCAAAAGAGAGGAAAAAGACGATCCCATGAGAATTATACAGAATAACACTATTTAAGAGAAGTACTATAGTTATGCATAAGAAATAGCTAGTAAGTTACAGGAGTCAAAAATGAAAGTAGATATTCTTAACATAGTTGTAGTTCAAACACCTCAATATTTCAGACACCATATCATTAAATTCAAAAGAGTTCAGATGTTCCTGATTTTCTCCTCTATTATATTTTTGGATTTTGTAGACAAAAAGACTAAACTGAAAGACCATTTTTTTTCTTTCAAGACTATGTGGAAGCAAGGAGCGATTTCGAGCAAGAAAAGGTGTTTGTCCAGCCTAGAAACGGCAATTTCAGCCCATATTTATAAAATTCAGCCCATTAACCCTCATTAATGAATTTGATCACTCATAATTTAGTTGGGTAAATATGACCTCCAGTCTATTTTTAACCCAAAAAAATATGGACAAAAATAAGAACTCACTTTTCTAATACCCACAATCAGAGTGACGGAAAGAAACTTTTACGTCCTATTTTGCAGCATTGCTTTGTTATATACACTCAAGGAGGAAAAAGGGGAACTTGCATCTCAATAAAAAGGAGATATTAAAGGAGTGGAAGGCTATCGGGCCGGCCCAACTATAGATGCAGAGATGCAAAAGCTTTCTGAAGGAGACCCCAATGCTAAGTTGTCTCAGAAGCCATTATTGCCTTCCCAAACACAAGAAGATTCTCTAGACGAGCGCGAGGGAGACACAGATGACAAAGCCAAATGCATGCGACCTCTATCTCTACTCTCTCTTCCCCCTTTCCTCTCTGATTTCTCTATTGGGTGTTCTCAAGATTCAGGTTTCTAGTCCCCAATTAGTAGCAACACTTTGTCACTACCCTGGTACGTAAAAGTTTGAAAGAGAAACAGATATTTCACTCCCGGCAGTTATTAAAACCTCTCATTGGACCGAGATAGTGATGACTAGAGCTTATAAAACCTTTGGGGTCAATTCAGTGGGGTTTGAGCACGAAATCTTTGACATGAAACTGCAAATGGAACAAAAGAGGAAGCTGCAGTTGAAGCAATCAAAGGGGAAAGAGCAACACAAGAAAAGATCAATGGGAAAGGGTGAAGTTGCGGCTGAGAAGCTGCAGCACAATTAATTATGAGAATGGGCAGGGGCAGGTTCCACAAGGCTTTCTCTGAATGAAAGCAAAAATTATAACCTGAAATATAGAGGGCTTAATGATATAAGCAATAGAAGCACCATCAAGCTACCTATTCAAAAATGGAAGCCTGATATTTTGTGTTTACACGAAACGTAAGCAGAGTGTTGTTCTGTGGCAATAGCAAGGCACATTTGGGGATCAAGATGGGTCGAAAGGATTGAAATGAAAGCAAGTAATACCACGGGTGGCACTATTATTTTGTTGGACAAAAGACAATGGAAATGCTTAAACTCTTACCAGGGGCAGCATACACATTCAGCTATATGGGAGGACTGGCAGGTGGATTTTAGATTCTGCTTCTCTGGGGTGTATGGGCCTCATGCAAGTCTGGAAAGGCTATATCTATGGGATAAGTGTTGGGTCATAGGTCGTGACTGTAATGTATGTAGATTTGAACTTGAGAGGTACAATTGTATCAGGAGATCAAAGTCCATGAAAGACTTCTCCGAATTTATTCAAGATATGGGTCTTATTGATCTCCCCTTACATGGTGCAACTTATACATGGACTAGGGGAGAGGACTTTCTGCAGGCTTCCAAAATTGATAAATTCTTAATTTTCCCTGAATGGAATGAATTCTTTGGAATTGTGAAGCAGGTGGCTTTACCAAGGGCTCTTTTTGACCACAGGTCTTACCCGTATAGAGTGGTGATTGAACTTCTGATCCTTCCTACTTTACCTTGTTAAATGGGCCAAAGTTGAATGGAGGATCTCTGGATAACTAAAACGGTCACTAGCACTTGCGGATCAAGCCATTGTAGAAGAGTTATTCAGTCTCATAGCCCCCATTCAGACTAGTGCAGTCAACATATAGGCAGGGTCAGACTTATCAGACTTATCTGGAGAAATAGCATGGATGAGTTCTATTCAGCTAAAGTAGGCTACCTATAATAAAGCTCCAAGAAGACCATAATTGATCAATGGCATAGAAATTAATCAGGAGAACTAAGTTGTCACCTAAATTTATTTTCTTTCAGTTGGATTACTCTAAAAGATCCTTGCTTGACTTGGGATAACCTCATCGTGTCCTGAAAGTCGCACGTTGCTTTCTACCACATTGATCCAAACGAAGTTTTACCATAACATTCCTCTAAGAATCGTATGGAATTGAGGAGGAAATTCCAAATAGTCAATAGATGCTATATGTGCTTATGAAACTCAGAATCTATTAATGACCTGTTTTTTTCATTGCAAAGTTGCAAATATGGAACATGTTCTTCTCACTTTTTTTACTCACTTGGGCCATGCCAAGCTCACTGGGAGGGGCTTTTGTGTGTTGGAGTCCTTTCAAAGTAGGGAAGTCCATCAAGAAGATCTGATCTTTGGTTCCACCCTGTATTTTGTGGTGCTTATGGATAGAGGAACAAAAGATGTTCTGATGGCACCCCATCTCCTATCCCTACCCTTAAGCATAATGTTTGATTACTCTTTTTGGTTGGGTTGATCTCTCTCCTGTACTTACTGTGGATTCTTGTCAGGAACTTATCAACTCCATAGATCTCCGATGTTAGATGTTTAATAGCTTTTTTTGCCTTGCTGGGAGCTGATGTTTTCTGTCTTTTGTAATCTGTGCATCTGCTTAATGCTTTGTTAATGATATTTTTCTTATTTCATCAACCAAAAAAAAATTATTAGACTTGACAATTGAATTTTGTTCGGTATGGAACATAATTGAACAACTATTCTAAAAAAAATCTTTTGCTTTCTTTTCCCAAAAAAACAAACAAACAGATCATAGAATAAAAATATCATCATTAAAATGCTCTCAGGCACTTGTTCCGAGGCATCCTACTAAAGTTCCTTCTGGCTTTGTGAATCCTATTCCGGTGGACTTTGTCCACCGGAAAGCTCTCTTTTTTCTTCTCTCTCTTCCTAGTTCCTTTTTTATCTCTCCACTCCGTTCCTCACGAACGGAATGGACAACAGAATTTATTTCCAATAAGAGGGGAAGTTTAATGATATTATGAATCGAGATCAAAAGCAGAAATATGGTATGATTGGGTAGAAAGCGGTAAATATCATGAGGAGAATGGTTTTGAGCAAAGGGGCTCTTATCTGGATTGACAGGAGACCCAGCAAAGCATCGGGAACCAGAGGGAAATCTTTCAAAACTTGGAGATGCAAAGATAATTCCACAAGTATTTCCTATCTCAAAAATTTAACAAGAGTGGTGGATTCTTATCATTGATAAACAATTAAGGGCAAAGACAGGCCAATTATTATTCTACCGGAAAATATGCATTTAATGAAAGGATGGGGATGCTTGCAGACATATTAAATTCCTTCATTAAAGAGGTCCAACTACCACAAGGGAGTATAAATACACAGGAGAGGCAGATCTTGCAGCAAACAAAGGGAAATGGAGTTACATGGAAATGCTACGTAAGATTAAATGGACACAGAAAAAAATCAGAAGTATCTGCAGTCTGCAGAGGAAGATGATGATGCTGGCATGATAAAGGCACAAACTCATTTTGCTGGCAAAGACCAACTGGGCAGAAGTCTAGTGGGGTATTTTGCTGGTAAAGAAGATACCCCTACTAGAAACATAGATGATGGGCACAACAAGCTTAGAAAGGAGCACAGGGAGTTATGGTTTACGACATGAATGGATTAACGTTCTTTTTCGTGTTCCAATCCAGAAAAGCAGCTGAGTATGTTCTGATGGGAGTTTGGAGGAGACAAGAAAGCAGACTAAATCTGCAGTGGTGGCTACCGACAGCAGCATCATTTCCTAAGAGCCACCAATTCGAATGGTGCTGGATTCGAGTTCTGGTGTTACCCCTCCATCTGTGGTCCAGATCGATGATGAAGAAAATAGGTGAGAGATGCAAGGGGTTAATTGAAACAGAAGAGGAAACTGACTTGAAAATCATCTCCAATGGGAAAGAATAAGAGTTAAAGGACCGGCGACCTAGATACTGACATCTCTCTTGACTCTCAACTATGCCCAAATCCAGACTAGTCAGACTCAGCAATAAGGACATCCTATCATCATAATGTAATGCTTTTATACCAGCCATCAACCTACTACAGTGTGTTCCTCCTATATCCAAGTGAAACCAGATATACTTTGCAAACTCATACAAGATTTTTGCAACAATCGTTAAGAATTAACATGTGAAGCTATTGTCTTATCTATTAAAAGCAATAAGGATTTCAAGTTGTGTGACATCATGAATCAAGTCAAATCAAACGTCTTATCATAATAACAAAATGCATATCCTAGTTTTAAAAGAATGTGACCTTTTGTGTCCATTCACCCGAAAAAACATCTATATGAGCACCAACTAGATTGATCTTTGACCGGCGAGCCCATAATCCTCGAACTGCATTCTTTGAAACTTGCTCAAAAACTGCATTTTCATTATAACAAGAATAAGAATAAGTTCCCAAAGAAAAACTGCAAGAATTACCTGCGCAATTTACCAAAAACACAATGAAGGGGGAAATATAACGGCTGATCAGAAATTTTTTGAAGGTCTGCTAGTTGAGGGCTTGAGAAATGAGATTTGTGTCCCAACTTTAACAATCCACATTAAATGTTAGAATGGAGAGAGTTGACTATTCTTAGAGACTCAGATGAGCGCACAAACTTTAACGTTAACTGTTAAGATGACTATAAAAGAACTCTAGACATCTAATTGGGCGCCTCCCTGACTAACTTATCAAACACCTCAAATCACCCCACACACACAAAAAAAAGTCTTGCTCCTTAACAGGTTCATTCTTTTCTTTTCCTACTTATTTCAACCAAGTAACTTCCGAAGTAAAAAAGGAAGTACATGATGTTGTTCAGGGAATAAGTAAACAATATACCTAGTCATCTACCAGCACAAAAAACAAAGGAAAGTCTCCAGCTGTTGAAGAACCCTAATAAATATCTAAGATTTGTTGTCGATAATGCAAATAATATCTAAGATTTTTTACTAAACCAAGTTAGAGAGTAACAATTAAAGACCAAAACCCCACTCAATAGTCCTGTGCAAATCAATTTAGGTCAACCTTTGTGTTTGCTCACTGAACTGTCATAAAAAGAACGGTTCTAGCACATAATAGGTGCAAGATGCTCTTTACCGTTCACACGCACTTGAGAGATCCTTAAATAATATAACCCTTAATCGTAGATGTACGGAATCCATACTAAACAAGCATTTTAAGAGAGAGTTGTTCTTTTATTGTTCCGGCTAAGAGCAACCAACAGACAAGTATCAGCATCTTTTTAAACCTTCTCTAAATATGCAGATGATTTTTATAATGTGTTTAAAATTCCTGCTATAGTTCTTGAACAGTCTCATAAATTCTTTTTCCATTCCCTTCATAATAAAAAGGAAAAGAATCCACTACAAGGCATATGCAGATTCATTCTGGAGTTTTTTAAGTCATTTTCCCTTCCTCACAACATTCTCTCTTTTTGTCATCTGCTTTCTTTCCTCTCAACAGTAAGCATATTTAATGCTGCTCTTTGTTTGAGTACACATATCTTATTCATCATTAGAGCAATAACTGAAACCTCACCCTAACTCTTAAACTTTCAAAAGATCCTCTGGATTCCGAAAGATATACTCATTTTTCCTACATTACATGCTTGTTCATATTCTTTCTAACAAGGATCTAAGTGTGTAACCTTACATTCCGTTGAAACAAACTATTATTTGTGATAGGTTTGGTAAATCTGAACAAAATACAGAGGTCCTCCTGACTAAGACAGAGGTTGAATAAAAATTTGATACATCAGATCAAGAGAGTAACACTTACTGGGATCATTAATTAAGCGGCTGAGTATCCCAAATTCTAATGTCAGTGTTCCTCCACCAGCAGTTGATGTTATCTAGGCACCCAAAAATAAAACTTTAGTATAGGGTGATGATGTGTGTGCATATCTCAGGCAAGAAAAGTTGATTAAGACTTAAAAGAAACTAGAATATCAGACATCTATAAAATGTCCATGGCATGCACAACACATCTCATTTGAACATACACGGTCCACCAGACAATAAAACAGAATATTTTCACATATCACTTTTCATGACTAAGTCAAGTAGATTATGTCTTCTCCTGTCATACTGGTTCTCATTTCTCATGCAGGTCATCAACCAGGTCAAATCTATTAAAGTACTCAATAATTATCTTTAATTCAAAAATAGCAGTCTGGTGGCTGTTTTCTCTAGCCCCATTCATATCTGTCAGATGAGATAAGCAAGGATCATCTCAAGAGGGTCCCTGGTGTTCTCTTCTTTACTTCTGTTTTTTCTCTTAATGATTCTTTGGAAGGAATAGGGAAGCACGATGCTGCACAAGATGTTTCCATCTACAAAGATTGTGAACTAAAATTATTCATAGAACAAAATATCAAATCCACCTGGCTGGAAAGAAAAGACACACATGTTCATGTAGAACCAGGACAGTCAAAGATTCCTTTTCTTGATAAGTTAATTTTAAGCAAGATTCAGTGCAGAATGTTTGCTCTATCTCAACCACTGCCACACTAGACATAATAACACTGTAGAAAGAAGTCTTATACAGCACGGGAAAGAGAAAAGGAGAATACAAAGAGGATATGCCTTGCTTTCATTTTCATCGACTCCATGCAACAAATTTACTGATCCAAATGGAATTCCTGCAGCAAAAGTAATTAAGATTATAAGACAGGTAACATCTTGTTGCTAGGATACGGAAGTGTTAGATTCAAATGAACACTTCAAAAACCTTAGGCTTTTATCATTAAATACTTGTGTGGGTCATAAAATATCCAACAAAACTAAGAACCAGAAAACTCTACTCATAGATCTACTTTGGTGAAGCAACTGGAGATTGTCATGCTGGACAAGCCTCATGGCAATCCAAATCCAATAACCATGAGATGGACAAGCCTAGGATCTTTATCAAGCACCTCAAACAATAATATCTAATTAATGGACATTTTTTCGCTGACAAGATTAATAAGTATTCTTTCCATGACCCATTATAATTGAGGAAGAGGCTTCAAGCTGAATCATTTTAGGCAGAACCGGCAGATAGTGGATGTCGAGAGCTACCTATGCTAGTGCTAGCTGGGATAGTGCAGAATTGATTCAACATTCCATTATGATAGACCACTGAGGGAGTTGTCTCTGAACTCCCTTCAGATGGTGATCAATCTTTGGCAATTGCCACTAACACAATATCGCTGCCCTGGAACAGAAGGAAGATTACATGTGGACATCCAGATAAAGCTAACATCAAGTGAAGTCTCTAGAGTTAAAAAAACATACTCAAGCTGGGCAAGCAACAAAATTACACATGGAAGGTTCTGAAGAAAAACAAGCTTTGTTCCAGAGGATTGAAAGCAGATGGGTGAAGAAAAAGTGTAGATATCTGCGGTGAAGAGTCAAGGCTGCTCCACAAAGCATTAGAATTTTGTTTTAATTGTACACTTCATCAAAAATATTTTGTTTTAAATGTAGGGACATTCCTTTGAAGGGGCGGAAAAACAATTTCTGAGAAATAAAGAATAAGGAAAACACTGAGAGAATTCATTTATTTATTGACAAGGAAAATACTTTTATTAATAATAGGAAAACCCTGGATGCAAGCGATATACTAAAGGAGAGAACCTAAATCAAAATATGGTTCTCAACAAAAGAGGTCTAATCTTCTATACAAATAAGAACCTCATAAGTACACCAACAAGAAACTACAGAAAAATACTACTTCACATTTTTACAAAATCTTGTTTTAACCTCAAAGGCTCTATTATTCCTCTCTTTCTAAACGACTCACATGATTGCTAATGGGGCAACGCTCCATGCCCTTGAGCATCTCCTCGGCTTCTATGGGTCCAACTTTGCAAAGCTTCCCTCACTGAACCTGGCATCACCCATTGCATCTCAAACCAATTAAGGGTCACCCTCCATAACCGGCAAACCACCTTACAATACAAAAGAAGATGATCTAGATTTTCACCTTGACTCTTACACATAAAGCACCAACTAACATATGTGATCCTCGTCTTTCAAAGATTCTCCATTGTTAAGTCACACCCATAGCTGCCAAGCGTACAAAATAACTAACCCTCTCTAGGGACCCAAATGAAATCATGGGGGAAAGAACATTCCTATCTCACTAGTAACCTCTTATAAAAAGAGCTAACTGTGCATAAACCATCTCCACTGTCCCACCACCTCCATACATCCAACGAGTTGTTTGGTGAATTGAGCCCATACAACAACTCAATCAAAATTGTGGAATTCCATCTCCCAATCGTAAGGTTCATTATGAATCTTAAGTCCCAATGGAACATGCCCTCATGAGACCTATCAATTTGGTGGACTGTCATCTCTTTTTGGAACCTTAAACGAAATGTCCACAAAAATCATGATACTCCTCCACAAACAACACCCAAACGGAGTTACAATGTTCCTAGTCCTTCAGCCAACATACCATATTTTTCCGCAACCACACAACTCTCCAAATCACAAGATGATTCTTCCTAATGTCTTCTGCTGAGTCCCAAAGAAAGTTACGTTGTAGTCTTTCCAAACTATCAGTCACTTAGCCCAGAGCCTGTAGAAGAGACATGAAGTATGTTGGAATGCTAGAAGAATGCTTTTGATCAGAACTTCTTTACCCCCTTTAGACAAGTACCTCTTTTGCCACCCCGCTAACAGCTTCTCTACTCTCTTAATTCACCGAATTCCACACGGACTACCATTTACCACAACATAGAATCTGGTCGTAGAAATGCAGAACTTGATCCATCTCCTCCATTTCTCTCCAGAACCCATCTTCAACATCATGAAATCCAGGAACTCCCAATTCACATGATCGTACGCTTTCTCAAAGTCCAAGTTACATAAAAGTACCCGGAACCCCTCTCTTCTTTCTTGTCACCAAAGCAACATCCAGTATCTGGCGTTCTTCCATAAAAGTGTCCTGAGAAGAGGACAGTCTCATCCAAGATCTTCTTTAGTCTATTAGAAGACACCTGAGATAAAATCTAATAAATGCTTCCTCCCAGACTAATAGATCTAAAATCTTTTATGCTCATCACACCTTCCTTCTTTGGTGTAATGGTAATAAATAGTTGAGTTAGCTTGAGTATTCTTTTAGGAAATTTATCTTGGTTATAATGTTAAACTTGGATATTTGAAAAGTAATATATACCTATTTCAAAATAGTTAGAAAATCAAGGTTACATAATTACAAAAAAAAAAAAAATCTCCGTAATTGATTACAGCATATCTACAGTAACTACACACTATTCTGGACACTCCTACTCAAGCTAGTGCGTACAAATTGTATGTATCAAAGTAGTGACATATAGAACTAGTTTGAGGCCAGTAATAAATTTAGTGGATACATTTAAGATGATTATTTGACTCAACAACTTTATGTAAATGTGTCCTAAGAATATGTTTTCTCTAAACAAAATGACAACCTATATCTATGTACGTCCCTCTCATGAAACATCGGATTTGAAGCAATATGAAATACAGATTGATTATCATACACAAGCTTCATATGATCGATCCTTTCCGACTTTAATTCTTTCCCTAGTTGTTTGATCCATATAAGATTATAATTCGATGCTATCATTACTAGATATTCTGCTTTTGCACTGGATCTTACAACTATAGTTTGTTTTTGCTCGTCCGAAATCTAAAGTGCCTCAACTAGAAATGCAACATTTCGAAGTATGAACACCTATCAGTGGCTACCCTGCCGAACAACCGCAATACAAAATGGTTCATAAGCCTAACCAAAACCCAAGAGCTATATCATGAGGGCAGAATTGTCTGAGACAATATAGAGACAACGATCCATTCAACTAATGTTGAATACTTGACCCCATTTCTAGAATTGGATATCGAGGCAGGAAAACATAAAAGGAGGTCCAACATTGAGAAACACAACAAGTATGGGTCTGATTCTGACATCATGTAAGAAATAATGAACATAAGACAATATTGACAGAAAGCTTAGCTATTCTGTCAAGCTATACACACATTTAATATAAGACCGAAATCAAAGTTACACAGTTACAAGAAAAATAATGCTCTAGTTAATGTACAACTTATTCACAATAATTACACTACATTCTTAACATGATTGATTCTACCCAACTGATATCGACTATCGCCAAAATCCAATTCCATACCTGTAGGAGTATCAAATGCAGGCAGCATTCTCCGTGCCAAGTCTTCAGCCAAGTGAAGCAACTCATCATCATAAGAGGGAATCTTCATGCCCTGCAGTTCTAGAAAGAACCTGGTTAAAATATTTTGGAGAAAGTAGCCAAGAGAATTCCACTTGGCTAAAGTTTAACAACCATAGAAACTTTTTAAAATACTCAAGAAAAACATAGTTATGAATATGATACCGTGTTGTGGTCACTTGCAATGAGATGAGCAGAAATTAAACCTCCAAGGATACGAATTGTAGTCTCAAAGATAGATACTGTTTTGTTCTGCATTTACACGGTAGAATTCACGAACTCGTAGTGGTACAAGATATTCATCCTCAGGAAATTGTGACAAATGAAAATGGAAAAATAGTTTCACAGGGATGCCAGACAAAAGCTTAAGGTCAAGCATAAACCTTCAATATCAGTAAAGTATATTGAATGGACAAAATTTCTTTTTGCTCTTATCTTAAGAATTTAAATGCATGTTAGAAGTATTACAACAACAACAACATCCCCAGAGTAGTCCTAAGTGGGGTCTGGGAGGGAAGGATATATGCAAACCTTAACTCTACCATTGCAAGGTAGAAAAGTTGTTTCCGATAGACACTCGGCTCAAAAAGAAGTGTAATAAGGCAGATTTGAAAGAAACATATAGCAAAATGGCAAAATAAATAGAGCAAAGAGCAGATGAAGCAACAACTAGTAGTGAAAGTTAAATAATAAGATAAAAGTTACCATCAAAAAAAAAAAAGTTAAATAATAAGATAATACGTGTACCAACTAATATGACTAAATAAGGAGAAGATGAGAAGAGGAGACCGACTCCCAACCTCTTCCACATATAAGTATGAAAACACTTGGCTACCTACCCTCCGTCTACCCTTATCCTCGACCTCCAAACCTTCCTATCTAGGGTCATATTCTAGTAAGACGAAGGTGTATCATGTCCTGTCTAAGCATCTTCCCTAGTTCTTTCTCCTCCTACCTCTACCTCTTCTATAACCTGCAATAACCAATCACTCACAACTCCTTACTAGTAATGATCTTAACCTCGTTTTCCTTATCTTGTCCTCCACGAAAACCACTCCCACCTTGACCTGTATAACCTCGTACCTGATCTTTATCTCTCCTACGCCCATACATGCATCCTAGCATCCTCATCTCCATCACCTTCATTTTTTGGATACGTACATTCTTGATTGTTCAGCACTCTACCCATATAGCAATTTAGGTCTTACCACCACTAAGCGTTGGTAACACATTCTTATAGCATAATACTCTTGACACAAGCTTCCACTTCACCCACCCCGCATCAACACGATGTGTGATATCATTGTCAATCTCCTTGATTCCTTAAATTATAGACTCAAGATGCTTCAAACCTCCTCTCTCGGGTACGACTTTTGTATCGATCTTCACTTCCATCTATGCTTTATGCATTACGTCATTGAACTTGTACTCCAAGTACTCTGGTTTAGTCCTTCTTAACCAGGAAACTTTAGATTATAGGGTTTGTCTTCAAACTTCCAACCTATCGTTAACTCAATCATGCGTCTTGTCAATCAATATTATGTCATCTATGAATAATATACATCACGGCACCTCTCTTTGTATATGTAGTGTCATTTCATCTATCACTAACACAACTAGGAATAGGCTAAGGGTCGATCCCTGGTGCAACCCCATCAAAATCAAGAAGTGTTTTGAGTCACCTCCCACTATCTTACCCTAGCCTTGGCTCCATGTTGATAGTGCATGTCCTAAATTACCCTAATGTAGGCCACAAGTACATTTCTAGACTCCAAACACCTCCATAGACCTCCCTAGGTTTAGGAATTTTACTGTATGCCTTTTTGGGGTCAATGAACACCATGTGTAAGTCTTTCTTCCTAACCCTGTACTACTCCAACAATCTCCTTACAAGGTAAAAACTTTTTAGGAAGGAATAAAGCATAGGTAAGTTGCTCAACTCGAGTGTGGGTGTAAGATATGGGTGTGTATCTAGGTTGGATCCTCAATGATCTAGATTTTAAGACTTGGGGATACGGATCCATATATGGATATGGTTGCGGGTATTCGGCTAAAAATAATTCAAATATATAAAATTTAAAAATGGAGTTATATGACCTAAATTATGAGATGTTATGTGAAAAACTTGAGGAGAAAATATTGATCAAGAGGAGAATCTTGGAAGGTAATTAAAGGACAGTGAGTAAAAATACAAATTTATATATACAAGATATTCCATTTTCTTCAATATTACTTAGTTTTTGTTTTGATTATAGAAAGCGGGTATGGATCCCACACCCTGTCGTGTCAACAAGGGTGCGGCACCGAAAACGAAGAGCCTGAGCAACTTAGGAGCAGCATATAAGAACAGCGTTTTTTTTTTTGCTCTTATCTTAAAAACTTGGATTCTAGTCAAAAGTATTGGAACTCCGAGCTAAACCCTCTTCATGTAGATACAAAGCAGATTACGACAAGGTGAATATAGGGTTGTTTGCTCACCTAATTCAACAGTAAAAACTAGAATGTACCAATAGACTAGAAATTATTTTTCTGGGTAAACCGTAAGAAGTATACTAGTCATCAAACATATTTCAGCAATCCAAACAATACCTAATAAATGCTACACTATTTCAAGTAAAGTTTAGTTCTATCTCTTGTATAAAGAATTAATATTAATTTCCATTTCCATTTCCATTTAATAGTTACCATTTCTATATATTAGAAAACCCCAACATTAAATCTGAATAGTTGTAAACATGTTTATACTCATAATTTGCACCTTAGTTTCATGTCGAATTGCCACTTCAATTTTGTTTTGAAATATATCAAAATTCACAAAACTCATCCTTTTAACTCTTACAGCTCAACAACTCAAATAGATTTCAGATTTTGGTGTACTAGTTTTCGTCTTTATCAAACATAACCTAATCTCGGCATAGAAGTGGACAGTATATTTGAACTATTATCACATTCTAACCATTTTTTTAATAGATGTCTTCCCTAAAACACAGAAAATAAGCACAGATATCAAACATTGAGGCTAGTTTTAAATGGATAAATTCCAGAGTGAGCCATGAGGCATGCAAAAGAGGCTAATTCTATGTCAACGAGCTGTAAACAGCAAGCAGCAAACTCTAAGCATACAAGATAAAGCTAGCTAATCATAAAAATGACTATCCTTTTACAAGAAATATGAATTGTTTAGTATTCCTCATTTATTAGTAACTTAAATTAACACAAGTCAGTTATTTGCTGAGCTGATAAAAGCAAGCATAGGGAGATCACAACTTTAGTTCAACCTCGTCAAACTTCTTGATTATTCTTAAGTTCGGTTTTGTCATACAAGTTGAACACAAGGCCCCAAGCATCAACACTTATATATTCAACGTTCGAAGCATTATGGCTACAGTACGTGATTACCCATCAATAGACAGGAATGATTATGTTCAGATTCGAGACCACCTTTCCATGGCACTCAAAAGGAGTTAATGGAAAAAAAGAACTTTCACGTAGTCAGATGACTGCTTCTAAATCCAACTTTAACAAGTTAATGATCTGAAATTCATAAGGCAATGTCTATTAAAGAGCAAAATTGTTCATTCCTAAGTTCATTATGTTTTTATACAAATTCCATACTCACAATATCAAACCGAAGATTTTTACCAATCCATTCAACAGAAGCAGTGAAGCGCTCTCTGTCACCAAGCAAAGCCAAGGTGTCCAATGAGTCAATCTGTAAAAAAACGCATGATTGGAACACTTACTGTATGTTTATCAAGAAAAACTAGTAGTCTAACAAAAAAGCTGTCTTGTTACCAATGTTAGGGCATAGCCACCAAGTGTGTCTTCTCCTCCACAAGATAAAGGCCTTAACTCATCGCGTGGAAAAGCATGGTTCATGTATCCGTTAAATGCATGGTAGAACATCTCACGCACCTAAAAAGTAACGGAACATCACAAACTTCTAATCACATCATTAATTTTGAAATCGAAAGGGAACACTAAGCATAAAAAAGAACAAGATATTATCTACCCAACTTTCTGTCACATTTTTTTCCTTTAACCACCCTAGTTCCGAACTAGGATATAAAGGCGAGATTAATAGTAAAAGCAGATATAATGTTGGAAGGAAAAAGAAATACTTCTTCCCCTTCTAAAAGAAGGGAACCAATTGTTTGGATTTTTCCAAACGAGAAATAGACTAGTATGTCCAATGATGCACCCTTCAACATCAATCACCATGCCACTGTATATACCTACTTATTCCTTTCACATTTCTCTATCATATCTTCAGCCGCTTCAAAACGGAAGCTTTCTCATCATAAAGAAAACATTTTAATCTCAAATTGACACCGATATCCTCCGTTAATTCAACTTTAAAATTCCTATCGGAGAGCTGTCAGTGGATTCTCAAAAAACAACTAATTTAATGCAGCGATCAATTGTATCGATCAAAGAACACTTCACACAACTACATTTGCAAGTAAAAGAAGCAATCAATAATTGAAGTTGATGATCAACATTTCAAAACGTCCAACAATTTTGTCGATCTGCTTGTGAACAATTGATAAGGAAAAGAGACATAAGGTTACCTCATCCCTGAGTTCTTTGGATTCTTCATGAGTGACGCCGTCTCCGAGGGATTTTCCGATAAACAAGTCGCAAGGAATCAGCAAAATCAACAGCAATAGCTTCGGAGCTTCCATAGTCTCACACTCTTCCTCCTCCTTCTTCTCTCAGCGCGAATATATATATATATCCTATGTGAATACACACTTACCACCATTTCATGTAAATGATAAAAACGGCCCTCAAACTTGACGAAATTACATTAGTTAAGATTAATAATACATAACGCTAATTGATGGGAAAAAAATTTTAATACATTTTACCAAATGACTTTATTACTAAATTTTCTAAAAAGTCATCCATATCTATATATGGAAAATTGTCTAAGAATATTATTTTAATTTCTTTTTTAGATTGTAATAACAACTTAATTATATTTGTTTTTCTCAAAATATAACTAATAAAAATTTATTTTCTCTAGGATGACCTGTCATGTTATTTTCTATGTTTTTAAAAAAAAAAAACTTCTTATACCCAATAAAATTTATAACTTTTCAATATTATTAAAAGAAAATTAATGTTGTTAAAAATGTCATATCATACTTTAAATTTAGTCTATTTTTAATAAATTTATTTTTGTTTGTTTATGATGTTAAAAAAAATTATTTATCTATTTTATTACATCAGGAGAAAGATAAAAAGAAATTATATTTTTACTTTTAGTATAACTGTTCATTCTATATTATTTTTTATTTTTAATTGTTTATTTTTAGCAATATCAAAAAAAAATTATTTTGTTATTATTACTTCAAACATTAATTATTTATTCTAAATCATTCACTTAATACATAATGCTCATTAAAAACAAGTAAAAAGAAAAGAAAGTAACGTTAGAGAATAGTTTTCACGTATTCATTAAAAATCAAGTAACAATTCCATTTGTCCATTTTAATTTTTATATTATAAATAAATATTTATTTTTATTTATTTAGTTTAGAAAATTAAAAGATAATTTATCACTTAATTTCTAATTCACTCTTACTATATGTTAAAGCCATTTGTCAACATAATTTTATAATATCAAATTTATTATATTTAAAGAGTGATATAATAAAATTATCATTTTATTTAATATCTTTAAAGAAATATATTTAATTTATATGGAGCAAATATATAAAATCGGACGGAAAGAGTAAAACTAGGTTTACCCTATATAGAGATTCTAGAACTAAAGCAAATATAATAAGCGCAGTTAGAAAATGTTATTGATAAACCAAAAAACTAAATAATGAAGCATGGCATCCCATTAAAACTTTGATCATTCTTTAAGGATTTGAGAAATAGTTTTGAATAAATAATTAATGTTAAACGTAATAATAGGAAATTAAATTATTTTTCTCTTGTTATGCTAAAGTAAACAACTAGAAGTAGAAAAATAATCTAGAATGAATAATTAATCCTAAAAGTAAAATAAAATTTATTTTTATTTTTCTCTTGATATGATAAAATAGATAAATATAAATGCAGTTTTTTCAAATATAATATATAAATGAAAGGAAATTTATTAAAAGTAACAGAGTTAAAAAAAATGTGGCATAGCATTTTAACAAAATTAGAAATTCCTTTTTTCAACAATATGGAAAAATAATAATTCTTTCATGGGGTATAAAACGGATGATTAAAAAGTGTTAGAGAATTGTTATTAAAAAAACGAATAATGTGACATGTCATTTCATTAGAAGAGAGAAGTGTTTTTTTTTTGTGTCACGTATATTTTGAGGAAAATAAAAAAAAAGTGTAAAAATATGAAGTTGTTTTAGAAAAAGAAAATCAGAAGTTCAGAGAACAATGAGAGATTTGCTTGTTTTAGTTACAATTCATTTAGATACACATAATTAAATGTATCTACTTTGCATGTATCTGGGCACACCATATACATATAAATTAGGATCAATATATAATAAAAGAAGAACTTACAAAAATGACTATAGTTTAAATATAGACATACAATGTAGTCTTTTTTTTAAAAATAAATAAATATCATACATATAATTATTCCAATTTAGGCCTCAATTGCTTGCACTTAATGGAGGTCTGAATCTTAATCATTCAAATTCAATCTATTAAGTACGTTTGATTTTTAGGTCTGAATCTGAATCATTCAGATTCAGCGCATTAAATTCATTTGTTTTATTTTTTAAAATGCCTCTTAATAGGTCTGAATGAATTAGATTTGCAGGAGACTCTTAACAACATTCAGACTTATTTAATAAGTTATCAAATAATAAATCATCACTTTTCTGCTTTAAGCGTGCCTTTTTATCTTATAACTAAAAACTTTCTTTCTCTCTTTTTGTAATCAAACATCATTTTTTCCCTTTTGAACTGATAAGTTTTCATAAATCCTTTTAAGTTTTTTTTATATTAATAATTTTTTTGTATTGACTGTGTCAAAAACTGTTGGTGTATTGGTGTTTATCAAGGTTTTTGAATGAAAAAAATCAAGACTATTAATTTAATGTTAATTTCACATGCACATTCAGATATTGAAAACAAATAGTATTAATTATTTAGTGTTTAGATTTAGAGACCACATCTTAATATTCATATGTGTATTCGGATCAAAACACCCTAAATCTTAATGCAAATCTCAATATTCAGATGTGTATTCAGATTCTAACCTCTTAATCTTAATGGAAACAAATGAAGCCTTAATATCTCTAATACTATAGTCATTTTTGTAAGTTCCTCATTTTTTTAAGCCTATTTCTTACTCCATCCGTCTCATTTTATATGTCTTCGGATTTCAAGAGTCAAACAACTCTATCTTTGACCGTAAATTTTTCATAGATCTTTTAAATATTTGAAATTATCCATTATTGTGACTCATAGTACTTTTTACGTAGTTTACAAATATAAAAATTTCATTTTTAAAAAAATTGAAGATTTCATGCGCAAATTTCCTGTCAAACTTAAACTTTTTGACTCTCAAAACATAAAATGTGTCATATAAATTGGGACAGAGGGATGTATTTAATACCTTTCAAAAGCTACTCTCTGTGTTTATTTTTATTTGTTATGTTGCGCTTTTCGAAAGTCAATTTAACTAATTTTCAAAGTTAAATTGGATCTATTAACTTGATATTTAAACAAAAAATTTAGATATTCTAAAACTATATGAAAAGTATTATAAATTGTAAATTTTTTGCATATCAATATGATAAAAAAAATACATCTTAAAAATGTTAGTCAAAATTCTTATAGTTTGATTCTAAAAATAGAAATCATGACAAGTAATAATAGATGAAGAGATGTATATATTTTTATTTTCCAATCAGCGTTTCTGAACTTATGCCTTAGCTAAATAATTCGAAAGTTTAGTTGGGAGGAATTGAAGTATAATTGTCTATTTGAGAAGATTGTATAACAATTGAAGTTTTTAAAAAACAATTTTCACAAATTATGAGACTATATTAGTAAAGAAAAAAAATACAACACAAGAAATTTAAGTTGCATATCCTAACGAATTTTAACATCAAATCAACTTAATTTTAAATAACTAATATCAAATTATGATTTGAATCATGTCCAAATGATCCTAAGAGTTTTTCTTTGCAATTAGTTTAGAAGTCTATGGATGTTGAGAAAGTGTCTGGCTATTTTTTTGGTGCTTTATTTGGCGTCGATTTTTGTATTGAAGTACGACTATTTTAAATTCATTTTAAGTAGGGTTTCATTCTAGGACAATCGAGTAAGTATTTTCCATCAAGAATTCTTTTATATCCAAAATTTGAACTTGAAATTTCTAATTAAGAAAGATACAGTTATATCCACAATATGATGGTAAGAGACTAGCTAGTTAAAGAGTTCAGTTTTTTTTTAATTGCAAGAGGAAATTTTAGCAACTAGCTCCTTGCTAGACCCCTATGAATTTTGGCCTCTCTAGAGTAAATATGTTAAAAGATCACTCAAGTATGTAAAATTATTTTTAAAAAGTCACTCAATTTTGTTTTGTATCAATAAAATTACTCAACTTATGGATTTTCTTTTATAAAATCACTCAACTTGAACTATTCTTCTAGGAAATCATTATAACTAAAATAACAAAAGATATATTTATACAACCCACCCTTCAAGTTTAGTTTTGTAATACTTATTTTCATTATAGTTTATAATATTATGTTTAACTCTCTTATTTTATTTTCTTTAACAATTATTTTCTTAACCTAATAATTATTATTAACATAAAAATTTATGATCTAATTAAATTTTCATTTATCACACATTTATTAAATTGGTCAACATACAAGTAGTTTCTTAAGAAAAAAAAGTTTAAGAAATACTTAAACGGAATGTGTAGGTTATGAAAAGAATGTACAAACCAACTTAATGAAGCCAAAATCAGCAATAAATATATCCATTTAATCATTACGGATGCACGTCTGTAAATTATAGGGGTGGACATTCGGTATTCCGGTTCGGTTTCGTTTTTTTTTGTTTTTTCAGTTTTCGGTTTTTGCAAATTGTGTATTGAATACTGAACCGAAATATTTCGATTCGGTTCGATTTTTGTTAATTCGATTCGTTTTTTATTAATTCGGTTCGATTTTTTATTTCAGTTTTTTAATGGGCTTGCTACACCCATATTTAATTGTATTTGTTCAGCCATCTATATATATATATAAAAAATCACAATAAATTCCCAATAACTAGTAATAAAAAAATCAGAAAAAAAGTCGAATTTTTTTTTAAAAAAAACTGAAAACAAACGGACAAATCTTCTGTCCAATGTCCTAACCCTGCGCGGCTGCTGGCGGACGGCGCCGCGCCGCTGCTGTTGGCTGCTTGACGGCGCGGCGCGGTGGCTGCTGCTTCTTCTTCTGGCGGATGGCCGGGCGCCGGCACTGCTGCTGCTTCTTGCCTTCTTCTGGTGACGCCTGGACGACCGGCGCTGCTGCTTCTTCTGGCGGCAGCCGGCGCTGCTGGAGGAGAAGAGGAAGAGGAGGAGGAGAAAAGGAAGAGGAAGAGGAGAGGAAGAGGAAAGGAGAAAAAGAAAATCAGTCAACTAGAAAGAGAGAGGAATAGGAGGACCATAGGGTTTCTACTTTCTATTTCTTACTTTCTTTTTTTTAAAAAAATTATTTAATATTAATAATTATTAATTAATATAATATAAATTATAATATAATATTTCGGTTTAAACCAAAATATCGAAAACCAAAATAATACATATCGAAAACCGAATCGAAATACCGAAACATATAAAAAAATAAATCGAATACCGAATCGAAAACTGAAATTCTGAAAAATTTTGGTTCGGTTCGGTGTTTCGATTTTCCAGTGTTTATGCCCACCCCTAGTAAATTATAATCATATACAAATAATCGTCAAGGTATATATTAATGGAAGAAAGAAAATATATCAATCATAAAAAATTAAATAAATGTATGATAAATGGAAATTTAATCATATCTTAATTTTTATGTTAATAGTAGTAATTAGGTTAAAAAAAATATCTGTTAAAGAAAATAAAATATAAGAGAGTTAAGCATAATGTTATAAACTACAATGAAAATAAGTATTACAAAATTAAACTTCAAGGGTGATTTATGTAATTATTTCTTTTACTTTTTGGTTATAATGATTTTCTAAAAAAATAGTTCAAGTTGAGCGATTTTATATATAAAAAAAATTCATAAGTTGAATGACTTTATTAATACAAAACAAAGTTGAGTGACTTTTTAAAATAATTTCACATGCTTAAGTAATTTTTTCACATATTTACTCGCCTCTCTACTTTGAACAACTAAAGTTGACAATAAATTCGTGCCAATACAAAAGTTGACAATTCTATTTACGTACGAATGAATTATTATAAGGACCACATATAGTTTTCTCAAATGCCTTTTAAAATTAATGAAAAGCTATCAAGTAGTTAATACGGGAGTAATCCCACCACTATTTAGGGGTTGTTGGGTAGGAGCCAGCCTTCTGTTCCTACGACGGAAAATATTACTATATATGATTAAAATTATATATATATATATATATATTAGATATTGAACTTCCTTTGATTAGTTTGTGTGTATAATTTTTTAAATTTTGAATCTCCTTATTAAAAATTTTAATTTCGCCATTGGACTAAGACAGATATATTTTTCATTATATAAATATGAGAAAAAAAAATTATAATTTGTAGTATTTTTTATACATTTTTTAAATAAAATTTTTTTTGAAATATATTTAAACTTTGACCGAAATTGTTGTAACAATCTCAAACTTTGGAAAGGATGACATGTTACCCTTGCACTATTTAATAGTGTTATATACGTGTTCACGTGAATATCATAAAATATTGCATCATTATAAATAGTAACTTGTCCACGTGGATACACATATACCTTTAAAATACAATACTCCCTCCATTTCACAAAGAATGACCTGTAATGACTTGACACATAGTTTAAGAATATAAAAAAGACTTTTGAATCTTGTAGTCCTAAATTAAAGTTAGGTCAAATGTACAAAATTGTTCTTTGATCTTGTGGCCTTAAGCATGTCACGTGAAAAATTAAAATAAAAACGTTAACAAAAAAAAAAGAGGTCATTCTTTTTTAAATAAATCAAAAAGGAAAGGAGGTCAATTTTTTAAAACGGATGGAGTATTAAATAGTACAAGGGCTAATCGATCCCGCTCAAAGTTTGAGGTTGTTACAATAATTTCGTTCAAAGTTCAAAAATGTTTCGACGCTTTTTCCCTTTCTTAACTATCTAAATTTCATTTTAAAATATCATATCAATCTAATCTGATATAACTTTAAAAATTAATTTAATTAATTATTAAAAACTAAAATGTGACAATTATTTGAAATGGAGGAAGTACTACGTACCAATCTTTCGTACTAAAACTATCATATAACGCTATCCGATTTGATGATAGTACTATCCCTCTTTCATAAACTTTCATTTGTCAATCAAACACCGAAAATAAGTAAAAATTAGAAAATATATTTTCTAATCAGGAGTGAACTTAAATCATCAGAAATCAAATAAACAAATTAAATTGAGATTTATTGTATTGGATCAATTGAAAGTTTGATATTTGGTGTTTACTTTTGAACTATCAAACTAATAAAATTGAACTATCGAACTATTAAAATTGAACTTTGAAAATAACAAATTGAATTTCAAATGTCCATCCCTAAAGATCATATATCTAGTTTTATTTATGGCAACAATTGTCATTTTAGATATTTACTCCAAGTATATCATAGCAAAGTACTGATCTAACCAAATTCATCAAAAACCCAAAACTTAACTTTGACTATATAACATTAACGAGTAATATAAGGCTTGGTGCGGAGATTCATCTATATGTAATTACTCCAAAAGCTAAAGTATGAATGCTCGATAAATTATGAATATATCGTGTCAAAATATCTTTTTCTTTAATATGTGTATCAAAATTTAATGATGAAATATGGTGATTTTATTTTAAATATTATCTCAGGTATTGTTATTTTTTTCGTCTTAAACAATAATCATAATTTTTTTTTAAAAAAATTATTAGTGATTTATTTGCAGAAATATTTCAAATTTTACTTTATCTATATTCTTAGTAATAAAATTATAAAATTAAACACACATAAAATATATATCTCATAAATCTATGAAACTTACACCTTTTATTTCGAAACTTAAACTCGCTTCATACTAGTGAATCATTTAGGCTTTACAATTATAGGCAGCGTGTGGCTTGTGGACTTTGCACGGTAAAGTTTCTGTTTTTTAATTATTACTTAGTTTATTACAATTTCTTAATTTTAAGGAAAAATTAGTAAACTAGTAAAAATAAATAACATATTTAGTAAAAATATCCATACTTTATAAATATTAGCAATAATGTCAAAAATGTCATTATTTTAAAAAATTTATGTGTCCCAATTTTCTTCCTATTTTATCTCTCTTTTTCAATTAATTCTATATATGCAAAAAAATCAT
The DNA here is from genome assembly GCF_036512215.1 of Solanum lycopersicum. Taxonomy (NCBI): domain Eukaryota; kingdom Viridiplantae; phylum Streptophyta; class Magnoliopsida; order Solanales; family Solanaceae; genus Solanum; species Solanum lycopersicum. Next base: position 39,339,429 of record NC_090805.1, read on the forward strand.
TCTCTCTCATATTTATCTTTTCAAATTGTTAATTCTCTCTCCCATTTAATTTTTTTTCTCATGTTTATCTTTTCTGATTTTCCTCCAACATTAAAGTTCCAAATATTTTTTTGCCATAGTTGTTTTTTTAATCCAAAATTGAATCAACTAGAATCCCTTTGATTAAGGTATCTCTAATCATTATCCTATTTTCAGATTTCTTTTCTAATTTTATTTTTGTTTAAATCTTAAAAAAATATTATTTGTATTTTTCAATTTTCGTTATGATTTACTCTCCAATGGCTGAATCCAAGAGGCTTACTAGAGGTATTCATCTTAATCAACCAATATCTGGTGACTTTTTATCCTTTAATTTATTTATTATTTAACAAATAGTGTATAATGTATGATCCGCTGCTAAAATGAGGGAAGAAAGAGGGTAAGAACATTTGCAAGACTCATTGGTGTGCAAAACCTCCCTCAAATTCAGAACGCAAATGTAGAATCTTTGTCTACTCGTGAGGATCTTGAAAAAGACGACGAAGATCGGATAGTTGTCGAACAATTTTCTATTAGTTTGTTTTGTATTTATATTTCTTTTTTAGAATTTGGTATGCTTTCTTTAATTTGTATTCAAATCACTATGTATACTATCAATATTTATATTTATTAAAAATTTCATGTTGCATGGTTTATGAATCTTGTATTTGTCCCTAATTTGTATTCATCCAAATGTATGTCAACTAGTTATGTATTTTATTTATAAGAAGAACAACTTTCTATTAGTTTATTTGTATTCGAATACAAATACAAATAATAGACATATTGGAATGAATACGACTTAGAAAAGGAAATAAGATTTTGAAAAGAAAAATAAATACATAGTGAAAATATATACGAATACAAATGTATTTCTTAAATAGCTACATTTTATTTGACATACATATTGGAATGAATACAAACTAACAAAGGTATGTCAACTGAATTTGATATTTTTTTTCTAATTTGTATTTATTCTAAAGGTATGTCAACTAGTTATGTGTTTTATTTAAGAATGAGTACACCAAATATTCAATTATTTCTTTTCAATTTTATATTTCATTCACTTTTTCATCATACTAATTTTTTTGTATTTTATATATTATTATACAAAATTCTAAATAAAAACTAGAATAAATAAAAATACAAATAAAATACATATTGAAATGAATATATACAGGATTTTTGAAGAAAAAAATAACTATATAGGGAAAAAATATATGAAAATACAAATATATTTCTTAAATGACTATATAGATAAATTCGGCATACCTATTGAAATAAATACAAACTAATAAAAAACTATAATAAATATAAATAGAATATATTGTGGAATGAATATAATTTTAAAAAGGTAAAATTCTGGAGAAAAAAAAACAAAATTTAAATTTAATTTGAAAATGTAACTGATGAAAAAATTAAGGATGCTTGCGTTTTTTTGAAATATTCCCCCCTTAATTTTCTCCTTTTTGTTATTAAAAAATTATATTCTTTAAATAAAAATAAATAATAAAAATATACATAACAAACTAAAATGACATTTTTACTAAATATTGAAATTGTTGCTAATGAGTCCTCTTAAATGCTAAAATATTGATTTTAAAAAATTTCCCTAATTTTAATTATCTTCTACTTTTTTATTTATATTTCTGGAAGAAAATGAATTTAAAATTACACATATTAAATAAGTGCACTTTGCAGATACTGACGTGTTACGTTGTTTCAGAAGTTACAATGGGGAAAAATAATTCAAATTTTAATAAATAATTTTGGACTCAAAATTTCAAAATCATAATATTTAATACTAAAAATCTTAAAAGGCTAAATCTATAATTCAAATACAGATTCATCTCTAATTGCACTACTTATACAAAAACCTAAAACTCCCAAAATCTTTTCTGATACTTTTAAGAGTTTGATTTGAGTAATTGACTATTAAAAGTAGATATCAAATATCAAAAAAGTTCAGCTCGTTATGTTAAATTTTTTTTTAATATATTATATTATTTTTCAGTTTCGCTTTTATGTTCTCCTTAATTAATTTCATTAGACATCTACACCTTAGATATCTAGTTCGCTTATTACAACCACCTTTTTTCTATTATTCTCCATCTATATATATATTTTTCTTTTTGTGGTAGGAAATGGAAACTTAATACATAAAAGTTAATATATGGACTTCAGCGTTGTATTTATAATTATCGAAGTATCAATTAATGCATGACAAACGAAATAGTAGGAAACTTTCAATTTTTCTGTATTTTCTTTTCTCATCGAATCAATTAAAATATCCATAAACTTAGTCACCTATATTTTTTGGCAGGAAATTAATGATCTGTTAGTAGTGTGCACAAGTCTACTTTTTCACATTTTAAATCTACTTGGGAAACTCATCATACTCAATTCCTTCTTGTTTTACCAATTAATCCTCATCTCATCTATTCTCCAAAAGCAATGGCACAAAATGCTCCTAATTATGCACAACTCCATCAAATCAAATATGTAAAACTTGGATACCATTACTTAATTTCAAATGCAATTTATCTCCTCATTGTGCCAATTCTTGTTGCCATGCTACTTCATCTTTCAGCTCTTACTATTGAAGACCTCATGAACCATTTTACCATGTTGAAATCTTGTTCACCTCTTGTTGTTTTCTTAGCCACGGTGTACTTCATGAGTCGTCCAAGAAACGTTTACTTGGTTGATTTTTCGTGTTACAAGCCCCATGAACGTTTTATGATGTCTAAACAACTCGCGATAGAAAACATGTCGAATATATTTGATGATGAGAGTTTAATCTTTCAAAAGAAAATTTTGGAGAGGTCAGGTTTGGGTGATAAGACGTACATTCCAATTGATACGATTCCGTTTAAATATACGTTTAGTAGTTACGTAAATGAAGCAGAGGAGGGAATATTTGGTGCCATAGATGATCTGTTAGCGAAAACAAGAGTGAAGATTCGAGATATTGGGATTATTATTGTGAATTCTTCTTTGTTTAATCCATCGCCTTCGCTTTCTTCCATGATTGTGAACCATTACAAACTTGGAGTTCATGTGATTACTTATAACCTTGGTGGCATGGGCTGCAGTGCTGGACTCATTTCTGTCGATTTAGCTAACCGGCTTTTACAGGTTCGTAATTTCTACATATAGTGGTGTGTATGTAATTCTCAGTTACTGATATATAAATTGATATTATTACAGGGGCAAGCTAATAATACGTATGCACTTATAGTAAGCGCGGAAATAGTGTCAACGGGTTTCTATATAGGGAAGCAGAGATCAAGGCTTTTACCAAATTGTCTATTCCGTATGGGTTCATCTGCTGTTCTTCTTTCAAACCGTTCATCAGATCGTAGATGCTCTAAATATCAACTGATGCGTGTTGTCCGCACCCATAAAGGTGCGGATGACAGAGCTTATAGATGCGCATATATAGATGAGGATGAAAATGGAAAGACAAGCGTGTCGTTGTCAAAAGACTTGATGGCAGTTGCTGGTGAGGCTTTAAAAACTAATATCACAACTCTTGGCCCTTTAGTCCTCCCAATGTCTGAGCAGCTACTCTTTTTCGCCTCATTAATCGCGAGAAAGGTCTTTAAGAGGAAAAGGAAACCATATATCCCTGATTTCAAGATGGCGTTCGAGCATTTCTGTATACATGCAGGGGGGAGAGCTGTGCTGGATGAGCTTCAGAAGAATCTTGACCTCCCGGAATTTCTTATGGAGCCTTCAAGAATGACTCTTTATAGATTCGGAAACACTTCAAGTAGCTCAATTTGGTACAATTTAGCCTATTCCGAGGCGAAAGGGAGAATAAAGAAGGGTGATAGAGTGTGGCAAATTGGTTTTGGATCAGGGTTCAAATGTAACAGTGTTGTGTGGCGTGCGTTGAGGACTGTCGATGCAGACAAAGAAAAGAACCCTTGGACAGATGAGATTCAGGATTTCCCTGTTCATCGATCCCATCTTGATGCTTAAACAATATATGATGGTCAATAGCTGAAACTACAGAACAGAATCAATACTGCTATATCTATTTTGCACCTAAAATTTTGTAGTTTTAGTCATGTGGAGCATCAATAAGACTTGACAAAGACAATGATGATGATGAAGTGGAGGCTTGCATCTAGAGTAGTAGACAGTGGAGTGTTAACTTGCTTTACTAGGGTTTAAGCATGCTAGCTGGTGTGTTTGCCCCTTGTTTATTGTATTTCGATTTAAAATATTTGCTAATATTTGTATTGCTTCCCTTGTTAGTTGCTATGTCTTTTTTCTTTCTTTTTTTTTTCACACTGTTTTGTTGTTGTTTAATTTCATAAAAAAATGTAGAAAAGACAAATTCTCTTCAATTGATGGCATCTTTGTTACCATTTATGTGGGAATGATACCAATTTTTAGTCTGTTGTGGCAACAGAGATGAATTTCTATCTTGTTACCATTGCGACCCTGAGAATTGTTCCCCTTCTTGTCTATTTTCTCTATTGCCTTTATCGATATTTACATAGAGCGTTAATTATAAATATTTATATTTATTATTACCATGAAATATAATATAGAAACAATCATATCGTTGTCACTAAATAATGGACACTAAATCCTTTATTAAGCAGAAAGTATTTCCCATTTGGAACAACTAATAAGTAAAAATTCACGATGTAGAAAGATGTATACTATGAACTGGAAAGTCCTCAATCTCATCAGTCTAAGAATATTAAAAAAGGGAAAATTTTTGTTTAGATTCACTTAAATTATATGCTACGAGTTGAAAATTAGCCAATGAAGAAATTTTCGTTTATTTTTAAGGTCTTTCATGTTCATAAGATGAGTTTTATTTTTAGTTATTTTATTTCATTTATTTTGATTCATATTAATCCATTACTAACACTTTTACCGTTTTACTAAATATTTTTATAGGTACACAAAAGTGCTTCCCCAAGAAGATACTCGAAAGACATTCAAATAATATTCTTTGATTTATGATTATGTATATTATTGACGTTAGACAGATATTAGGTTGTTTCTCATATTGATGCTTTACTCTCTTTTTTTTTGTGTATATTCATGTTTATCATACTTGTGTTGTTGTGTGATTATTTATACAGTAAATTTTAGATTTAGCAAACATAAAAATCATATATTTGCTATGACTAATAATAATATGTATATTTCGGAATACATATACGAATATGGCTATTAATATGTATATATCGGTATAAATAAAAAAATTACTATTAATATGTATATTTTGATATATTATGAGTATGATTATTAATATGTATATTTCGGTATACATTACGAATCAATAGTATAATTTGTGTTTGTATAAAGCACAAGAGAGAAAGACCAAAGAAAATTGGGCAGGGAAATATCTGTAGTTGAATAATTATAAGTGTATAGGAAGAATTATTTGTAATTGTATATACAATTTTTTTCGCTTTATACAAACACAAGTAATTTATACATTTGTGTGTTGTATAAAAAGTGAGAGTGGCGAGCGAGATCTGGAAAAGTGGCGAGCGAGATTCTTTGAGAGAGAGACGAACGAAAAGAATATGTATTTATACAGTTTTCTCCCACTTTATACAAACACAAACACATTTTATACATTTATGTTTGTATAAAGTGAGAGAGGCTAGGGAGAGACTGCCGAGAGAGATCAGAAAAGTGGCAAGTGAGAAATTTAGGGAGAGAAACGAATGACAACTGTTTGCTACGATTTACAATTAAATCGAATTATGATTATACCATTTAATTTGAATTAATAATTTATTATTTTATACAATTTTCCTTATATCTCATGCTCAAATTTAAAAAATGAGTTAAGTGAAGACACGCAATATAATTAAGATTCTAAAGGGTGCTAATACCTTTCCTTTGGGATCACTGGAACGCTTACCTAAAATTTATTGATTCCGTAAATTATTTTTGTTAATAAACTAATTAGATGGCCACTCTACATTTTCTAAAATTCTTTTAAAATTTAGTTTAATTAGTTGATTTTTTTAATGAATCCCACGGCGTTGCACCTTATTTATATATTAAAAAAAATAGGGATGTCAACATATATATGCAAGATCATAATAACCCTTCATAAATTTTTATTTAGATAACAATAAAAAAATTTAATAAAATAGAAAATATTTTTATTTCTTAGTCTTCATTGAATTGAAGTAAGATAAATGTATTTTAATTAAAAAAATCATCATTAGTAAAAGATGTGTTAAAAAGAAAATAAACACATATATTTATTTGAAAAAGAGTGTTTTTGACCCATTAAGTAACAACAACAGTATTTGTGGATCAAACTATCAACTAAAAATATTTTTGTTCATTTTAGGTAGTTTAAAAATATTTTTTTAATTGAAGATCAAAATAGAGTTTTTCTAAGATTTTAATTATTTGATAAAATATGCAATTGCAAAATATTAATAATCATTATAGACAATTAAATCTATCTATATTTGTAAATTAGTGTTGGTTCAGATCATATAAATGTTTTTATTTATGATTTTATTCAATTAAAATTATGTATACTTTTAACATTATAAATTTTTTTATGATATTAGGGCTTGAGAGTGAAGATCTAACCTCCCCCCCCATATATATATATAGAGAGAGAGAGGGGGGGGGGGGGGGATGATTTCATTTTTTAGATTATTTCGATTGTTATCATTGTTTGTCTTTAGATAATACGTATAATATTTTTTTGATATTATTAATAATTTATTTGAATTTATCTGCATAATTATTATCTTCTTAATAATTAAATCACAATATTAAAATCCATGACATATTATACGCTTCAACAGACTCATGAATTTACGCCTTATATTTCACATTATTTTGTATCCCTCGCGTTCTAAAACACGAATAGGCATATTAGTGAAGCCTTTAGGTTTTATAATTACTTATTATTTTGAAGACAATGCATTTATAATTACACATATTAAATAAGTGCAGTTTGCAGACACAAAGTGTTGATGTTACAATGGTGAAAAATTATTCAAATTTTAATACATAATTTTGAACTCATTATCTTAAAATGATGTAAGGTGCAAAACAGATTCTCGTTGAAAACATTAATAGCTCCGTACTTTTTATCTTTTTTCACTAAGTCCATCAAAACACACATGGGAATAACCATTAAATATTTTCTGGAAAAAAAAAGTGATTTTTTAGTAGTATGGACAAGTCTACTTTAATTTCAATTGTTTGGTTTGAATTCAAGTTATGATGGTATTAGTTATGATGTGATTAGTTGTGATGGAATAAGTTATGCTAAGAATATTTTTGGCCAAACTCATCGGTAACCTCTAAAGTTGGTGTTGTGCGGAATTTGAGATAATACGAGAAAATATAAACGCGAAAAACAAGACAACAGATTTACGTGGTTCACCAATAAATTGGCTACGTCCACGGGGAAGAGAGGGAGCAGTTTTATTAAGGAGAGGCAAAAACAAAATTACATAATAGGGTTTGCCATAACGTCTATATATAGTGCTAAGCTACGCCCTAACAGGCTTGGACCCAAAATACATAATTGACAGATAATTAAGGGCCCAATTCAAGGCATTCAACAAATCTCCACCTTGACTTGAATTCTCCAAACAGATTCTTCAGACGCACTATGATAGTGCCAGGCCTCCCCCTTTTCCTCAGAATTGCCCCGCAAGGCAATTAACAGCTTCTGATGTTGAGCAAGTCCAAACGGTGTTGAAACTTGCTCTGTGGAATCGGCTTTGTGAACATATTAGCAGGATTATCAGCAGTTCTTACTTTCTTCACCTTGATTCTCTTCTCACTTCTCAGAAAATGATACCTCACGTCAATATGCTTGGTTCTCTCATGATGGACTTGATCCTTGGCTAGACAAATTTCGCTCAAACTGTCACAATACACCGTAGCCTGATCATGATGCAGACCAAGATCACTAACCAGCCCTTTCAGCCAAATTCCTTTTTTTGCAGCCTCTGTCAAGGCCATGTACTCCGCTTCCGTAGTAGACAAAGTCACTGTAGGTTGCAAAGTTGCCTTCCAACTGACGACAGATCCTCCAAGGGTAAACACATAGCCAGTCATCGATCTTCTTGTGTCAACATCTCCAGCATAGTCAGAATCAGAATAGCCAGTAACCAAGCACCGAGTATCACCTCCATAAATGAGACCAACGTCAGATGTACCTCTAAGGTACCGGAAAATTCTCTTCACAGCCTGCCAATGTTCTTTCCCTGGTTGTCCCATGAATCTGCTCACTACACTGACTGCATGTGCTAAATCTGGCCTTGTACAGACCATAGCATACATCAAACTTCCTATGGCACTAGCATAAGGGACTCGTGACATATACTCCTTCTCTTCTTCTGACTGTGGAGCGAACATGGCAGTGAGATGGATATTGGCAGCACTAGGGGTATCAATAGGCTTAGATGAAGACATGCCAAACCTCGCCAAGACCTTCTGAATGTAGCTTCTCTGTGACAAGAAAAGTTTCATTCTCTCTCTGTCTCTAATGATCTCCATCCCTAGAATCTTCCGAGCGGCTCCCAAATCCTTCATCTCAAACTCAGCACTAAGTAAACCCTTCAGCTTCTGAATGTCATACTTCTTCTTTGCAGCTATCAACATATCATCTACATAAAGCACCAGATAGATGAATGAATCATCCTTAAGCCTATTGTAGTAGACACAACAATCATATGAGCTCCGAGTATAGCCCAACTTCACCATATAGCTGTCAAACCTTTTGTACCACTGCCTTGAGGACTGCTTAAGTCCATAAATGGACTTCTTCAACTTGCAGACGTGATTTTCCTTCCCTGGAACTTGAAAACCATCCGGCTGAGTCATGTATATCTCTTCCTCCAACTCTCCATGTAGAAACGCTGTCTTCACATCAAGTTGTTCAAGCTCCAGATTCTGATGTGTAACTATCGCTAGTAACACTCGGATGGAAGTATGTCTAACCACTGGTGAGAAGATCTCATTGTAGTCCACTCCCTCTCTTTGGTTGAAACCTCTGGCAACAACCCTAGCTTTATACTTGACTCCTTCTGCTGGTGATATCCCTTCCTTCTTCTTGAAAATCCATTTGCAAGTAATAATCTTTCTCCTCGAAGGATGTATGACCAGATCCCATGTCTGATTCTTGTGTAGGGACTCCATCTCATCTCCCATAGCAGCAAACCATTTTTCAGAATCAGGACTTAAAATGGCTTCTTTGTAAGTAGACGGCTCAGATGTATCTACCTCTTCAGCAACCTGCAGTGCATAACCCACCATGTCCTCAAAACCATACCTCGTAGGTGGCCGAACTCCAACCCTCCTTGGCCAATTTTGAGCTATACTCTGATGGATATCTGATGGCATAGATTTTGGAATATCAGTTTCTGTCTGTGACTCTTGATCCTTCTTTTCAGGTTCTTTCAAATCGCTCTCGCTCTGAATGACTTGAAACTCCACCTGTTTATCAAGACTCCCAGTTTCTGACATAGTTGTAGGCTTTACAATGGTTCTAAGCAGAGAACTTTCATCAAAGACAACGTTCCTGCTCATAATAACCCTCTTTTTTGTTGGAGAGCAGATTCTGAAACCTTTCACTCCATCTCCGTAGCCCACAAATACTCCCTTTTTAGCTCTTGGTTCCAACTTACCTTCATTGACATGATAGTAAACCGTACAACCAAAAGCTTTCAGATTTGAATAATCAGCAGCTTTTCCTGACCACATCTCCATAGGTGTCTTGCACTGTATGCCTGTATGTGGTCCGCGGTTAATCAAGTAGCAAGCTGTACTAACCTCTTCTGCCTAGAATCTTCTATCTAGCCCAGCATTAGAAAGCATGCACCTTGCTCTCTCCAGAAGTGTTTGATTCATCCGCTCAGCTACACCGTTCTGCTGTGGTGTATTTCTGACTGTACGATGTCGAGCAATCCCTTCATCCTTACAGAATTGATCAAATTCAGACCAGCAGAATTCCAGCCCATTATCAGTTCGCAATCTCTTGATCTTCTTCCCTGTTTGATTTTCCATCAAAATTTTCCACTCCTTGAACTTCTGGAAAGCTTCACTTTTATGCTTCATCATGTACACCCAAGTCATCCTTGAGTAGTCATCAATAATGGACACAAAAAATCTGCAGCCTCCCAAAGACTCAACACGGCATGGACCCTAGCAATCAGAATGGATATAATCAAGTGTGCCTTTTGTTCTGTGAATGGCCTTTGAAAACTTGTTGCGATGTAGTTTTCCAAAGACACAATGTTCACAAAACTCTAGGTTCTTAACCTTATGACCAGCAAGAAGATCCTCCTTTGACAGAATTTGTATCCCTCTTTCACCCATATGACCAAGTCTCATGTGCCATAACTTAGTCATATCCTCCTGGTGAACTTCTGACGATGCAACATGGGCTGAACCTGTAACCGTGGAACCTTGTAGAAAATACAAAGTACCACGCATGACACCTTTCAGAATTAGATTTGAACCCTTCCAGACCCGTAAGACTCCATCTTTTCCCGACCAGCTGAATCCCTTGCTGTCCAAAAGACTGAGAGATATCAGATTTTTCGTCATCAATGGAACGTGCCTGACCTCGTTCAATGTGCAGAAGCTACCGTCATGTGTCCTTATCTTGATCGAGCCTGTCCCAACCACCTTGCAGACAGAACTGTTGGCCATCGAGATGCTGCCTCCGTCTACCTGCTCATAAGTCGTGAACCACTCTCTCCTAGGACAGATGTGATAGGATGCCCCAGAATTGAGAACCCACACATCTGAATGATGAGTGTGCTCATCCGCAACTAGGGAAATGTCTTCTTCAGAATTGGTGTCTTCTTCAGCAACAGCAGCAGAAACTGATTGTTTTTCCGATTGCTTCTTCTTCTTCGGACAATCAAATTTCCAATGTCCCTTATCCTTGCAGTAATTACAAACATCATCCGGCTTTGCACCCTTCGACATCGGCTTATTTTTCTTTCCGCCGTTTTTCCTTCCCTTTCCGCTTTTGGTGAACAGACCGAAAGGCTGTATGTCCGTACTTGTGTCGTTAGCCTTGTGCCGTAATTCCCTGCTATGAAGAACCGATTTGACTTCTTCCAGCGACACAGTATCTTTCCCAACAATGAATGATTGAACAAAATTCTCAAACGACATTAGGAGAGATACTAACAGAATCAGGGCAGCATCTTCATCCTCGATCTTCACATCGATATTACGCAATTCTAATAACAAAGTATTCAATTGATCTAAATGTTCCCTGAGTTGTGTACCTTCAGCCATTCGTAACTGAATAGACGTTGTTTCAGAAGCAGCTTGTTGGTTAGAGATTTTGTCATGTACAAACTCTCCAGCTTCAACCACAGAGCAGCAGCAGTCTCTTCATCCGAGACCTCCGTGATGACATCATCCGCGAGACACAACATGATCGTCGAGTGCACCTTTTCCTCCAGAATCGCCATCTCAGGAGTAACGATGGCGTTCTTGTCTTTCGACAACGGCGCCCAGAAACCTTGCTGTTTCAACAAAGCCCGCATCTTGATCTGCCATAAACTGAAACTGTTCCTCTCTGTGAATTTGTCGATTTTCACGTTCAAAGCAGACATCTCGAATTCTCCAAGAACACCGATTAACCGAGAGGCTCTGATACCAATTTGTTGTGTAGAATTTGAGATAATACGAGAAAATATAAACGCGAAAAACAAGACAACAGATTTACGTGGTTCACCAATAAATTGGCTACGTCCACGGGGAAGAGAAGGAGCAGTTTTATTAAGGAGAGGCAAAAACAGAATTACAGAATAAGGTTTGCCATAGCGTCTATATATAGTGCTAAGCTACGCCCTAACAGGCTTGGGCCCAAAATACATAATTGACAGATAATTAAGGGCCCAATTCAAGGCAGTCAACAGTTGGCACCAAGTTTCACATAGACAATTCAACTGGACGATGTTTATTTTAGACACTTTAAGTAGGGTCCTATTATTTCATTTTGATATTTTTTACTGCGTTGACATATTATGTGTGCTACACATCTTATATATTTGGCTGGTTGTCAAAAAAGTGTCAATATGATACAACATCTACTTAAAGTGTTTAAAATGAATAAGGTCTATTTGAGGTGTTCAAGTGAAAATTGATGCCAAATTTAGGTGGTTACTGATGGGTTTGGCCAATATTTTTTATTGAGTGTTGATTTGTTGTATTCAAAATAATAAATCTTAAGAATAATATATTAGTTTACAAAAGTACCTTTCATAAATGTGAAAAATAATGTATAAAAAGTGTTTAAAGGGAAATTTTTGTCATTTAGTCATTTATCTCGAGATAAGTTATTCCGGGAGTGCGGGTAGCCGACAAGTAGGTTAGCAAACTGGTGAATCAATAGGCTTTGCTCCAGGATATCTTATCCCACTACTAATTATTAATTTCCGAATAAGTTATCCTAGACTTGCCAACCAAACAATAAATTAAATGACACTATATTTTAAAGGGAATATTGTATATAATGATAAATTAATAAATCAAATTAAATGCTATAACCACACTTTGATTTAATTATGTCTTGTAACAAACTGTTTACCAGTTACTTCTCTCCCTCAAACTCTCGCTCGCCACTCTCGCTCCATCTTTCGCTCGCTCCTTCTCACTTATATACAAACACAAGTGTATAAAATGAATTTCTGTATGTATAAAGCGAGAAAAAATTGTATATATACATATCCACTCTCCCAGATCTCGCTCGTCACTCTCGCCTCTATCGCTTATACAAACAGAAATGAAAGTATAAATTACGTTTATGTTTGTATAAAGCGAGAGAAAATTATATATACACTTACAAATATATATATCTTCGTCCTATACACTTATAATTATACAATACAAATATTCCCCTACCCAATTTTCTTTTGTCTTTCTTTCTTTTTTGTTTTATACATACACAAGTTATATAGTTGATTTGTATACAACTGCTTTCTTTTGTATATGTATAGCGAATTATACATATTTATATTTGCTATGGAGCACAATTATGCAAACTTTGCTATAACATATAAATATGAATTTTGTGTTTACTTAAAGTTATTTAATCCCATGACTATCACCAAACGGAATAATATATATTGATCTACTTGGGAACTCAATTATTTCTTGTTTTACCCATTAATCCTCATCTATTCTCCAAAAGCAATGACAGAAAATGCCCCTAATTATGCACAACCCCATCAAATCAAATATGTAAAACTTGTATACCATTACTTAATATCAAATACAATTTATCTCCTCATTGTGCTAATTCTTGTTACCATGCTACTTCATCTTTCAACCCTTACTATTGATGATCTCATGAACCATCTTGACATGTTGAATTGTTGTTCAATTATTGTTTTTTTGTAAACCATGTTATACTTGATGAGTCGTCCAAGAAATGTTTACTTAGTCAATTTTTGCGTGTTACAAGTCACATGAACGTTTTATGATGTCTAAACAATATTTGATAGAAAAAATGTCGGATATGTTTGATGAAGAGAGTTTAATGTTTCAAAAGAGAATTCTGGAGAGGTCAGGTTTAGGTGATAAGACATACATTCACAACAATGACGATGACTCGAGCATGCCATTAGAATTTTCCCTTACTAGTAATCAATATGAAGCAAAAAATGTTATAATTGGTGCCATCGATGATCTGTTGACGAAAACAATTGGAGTGAAGATTGAAGATATTGGGATTATTATTGTGAATTATTGTACGTTTAATCCACCGCCTTCTCTTTGTACCATGATTGTGAACCATTACAAGCTTGGAGTCAATGTGATTACTTATAACCTTACTGGCATGGGCTGCAGTGCTGGACTCATTTCTGTACACCTCGCTAACCAGCTTTTACAGGTTGTTAAATTTCAATTTGACGAAAATATTTTTTTTTCATTTCAATCAAAATTACTCAAACAGCATTGCCTTTACATAACAGGGGGAAGGCAACATGTATGCACTTGTAGTAAGCACAGAAATAATCTCAACGACGTTCTACTTAGGGAAGCAAAGATCAAAGCTTTTACCAAATTGTCTTCATCTGCTGTTCTTCTTTCAAACCGTTCATCAGATCGTAGATGCTCTAAATATCAACTGATGCGTGTTGTCCGCACTCATAAAGGTGCGGATGACAGAGCTTATAGATGTGCATATATAGATGAGGATGAAAATGGAAAGAAAAGCGTGTCGTTGTCAAAAGACTTGATGGCAGTTGCTGGCGAGGCTTTAAAAACTAATATCACAACTCTTGGCCCTTTAGTCCTCCCAATGTCCGAGCAGCTACTCTTTTTCGCCTCATTAATCGCGAGAAAGGTCTTTAAGAGGAAAATGAAACCATATATCCCTGATTTCAAGATGGCGTTTGAGCATTATTATATACAGGCAGGGGGTAGAGCTGTGCTGGATGAGCTTCAGAAGAATCTTGACCTCCCGGAATTTCTTATGGAGCCTTCAAGAATGACTCTTTATAGATTTGGAAACACTTCAAGTAGCTCAATTTGGCCTATTCCGAGGCGAAAGGCAGAATAAAGAAGGGTGATAGAGTATGGCAAATTGGTTTTTGATCAGGCTTCAAATGTAACAGTGTTGTATGGGGTGCGCTGCGGACTGTCGATGCAGCCAAAGAAAAGAACCCTTGGACAGATGAGATTCAGGATTTCCATGTTGATGCTTAAATAGTATATAATTGAGGGAAGTGGAGACATCGAAGATGATTAGTTTCAGCTATCGCTCCAAAGTGATAGCGCCATCGAAAGATAGAGTGTCAAACAGTCAAACTTAGATACCTAAATTCATTCATCCAAAGGCTTTTCCATTCCCGGGCTTAATAAAAGTAGCTTTAAAAAAGTAATTTTGAAAGTGATGAAACTTATTTTTAAAATAAGCAGTCATGCGTTTGGATGAAAGTGCTAAAGTTAAAAAAAAGTTGTTGATGTGTTTGGCAAATAAGTGCTGATAAACAGTTTTTTAAATCAAAATGTCTGAAATACCCTTAAAAGTTGTTAACATAATAAAAGTTAATTAATTTATATTTTACAGCCATAAATAATTATATTCTGCTATCATTCACATATTTTTTTGGGAAAAGGGTCTGATATACCCCTCAACTTTGTCATTTAGAGCTGATATACCCCTCGTTATAAAAGTGGCTCATATATACCCCTACTTGTAAACAAATGGCTCACATATACCCTTTTTTCCTCTAACGGAAATGAAAAAAAAATAAGTTTAATCTAAATTTTTATTATTTTTTTCTAAAAAATATAATCCCATATGAGTAAATTTAATCCTTGTCAAACATTTTTTTTGACTTTTTTTTGTTTTAATGACTAATTTATAATTATTATTTTGATAATCAAATTTATTTATGTTTCACTAATAGTCTTGTAAAACTTATTATAGATGACCAATTTTTTTCTTCGAATACGAAATTAAATTACAATACACACAAAAAAAATAGTTTAAATTTTTTTCTTTAAACTAAGGAATGAAAGAAAAAACAAAATAAGAATAAGAAATTCAAATAATTATAATAAAAGAAGTCAAAAAATAATTTATGTATGAAAAAATTAAAATATACCTTGAATTTTGATAAAAGAATCATATATACCCCTAAATAATTTTTTTTAAAAAATTAGAAGTAACAAATATAAATTTAAAACTAATTTTTTAATTTCCGTTAAATGAAGGGTATATGTGAGCCATTTTGTAACGACAGGGGTATATGTGAGCCGTTTGTATAACGGTAAGGGCATATATGAGCCACTTTTATGACGAGGGGTATATCAGTTCTAAATGACAAAGTTGAGGGGTATATCAGATCCTTTTCCCTATTCTTTTCTCATCATAAATTATTTATAAGAGGAATATAAACTTATTATAGATTTTTAAGATATATAATTTGAATAGATCAAAGAACGATTTAAGATTTTACTTTAGTTTTATCCATAGGTAATAATAATTGTCTATCATTCATATATTTCTTTATTATCACAAATTATTTATAAGATAAATATAAATTTTTATTTAAGTTATATGTGCAACTTATTTTACATTTTAACAATATATAATTTGAATAGATCACTTGAAAGATTTAAGATTAATTTTTTTCATTAGTAATAGTAATTGTCTATCATCCACACGTGAAAAGCAAAAAATGAAAGAAAGAGATGTTAGGGTTATCTGAGTAATTTGGAGATTGTATAAAAATATTAAAGGCAAAAAGGTAAAAATGTGGTCAACTTAAAACAACTTATAAGCTAAAAAAACCTTTTAACTTTTGGCTTAGAATAAGTTTTTTTTTTAAACTTAAAATAAGTTATTTTGAGTATTGCCAAATAGTTAAATAAGTCAAAAACCAGCTTTTAAGTCAATTTGACCAGCTTTTAAGCTGAGCCAAACAGGCTCGAAGTGGTGGCTTCCATCCGGAGTAGTATACAATGGTGTTTGTCTGTTGTTTATTGTGTTCTGATAATCGTACTATTTACTATTCTTGTTCCTTTATTGGAAGATTAGTTCTGCTTCCCTGGTTAGTTGCTATGTTTTTTTTCCAGCACAATGATCTCTCAGATTTAGTCGTAATTGTTGAGAAGAAGATTAATCCTCACACCTGATTACCAACTTCCGATTATAATCAGACAATGAAACATATGGTCGTGTCGTATATAATAAACTTTTCCCTTTTATCATTAACATAACCTATCACAACTGGTAATGAACCAATCCACTACGACGAAAGACACATTCAGTATTGACAGTAGATTTTTCTAGTTAGCATTGAGTTGATACCATTGTATTCAGAATCACTAAAAGCCTTTAGCAGCATTTATATAGAGTGTTGGTTATAAGTATCCATATTTATTTTTACCGCTAAGCTATTATATTATTTCCCATTTGGGACAACTAACAAGTTAACACTCAAACAGAAAGAGGCATGACTAGAGGGATATTAACCGGAAAGTCATGGATTTCATCAGTCCAGGGATTTTTCTCCATAGCAGGATTAATAGTCTTCAGGGCCTGCCAAACAACACTGTGGCACTTGAATCCTGACCCAAAACCTATTTGCCATGCTCGATCGCCCTTCTTTATCCTACCTTTGGCCTCAGAGTAGGCTAATTCATACCATAACGAGCTACTCGAAGTGTTTCCAAACCTGAAAAGCGTCATTCTTGATGGCTCCATATGCCATTCCGTAAGCTGAAGATTCTTCTCCATCTCATCCAACACTGCTCTTCCTCCAGCATGAATGAAGAAATGTTCAAACGCCAACTTGAAGTCTGGGATATAAGGCTTCATATTCTTCAATTTAAAAATTTTTCTAGCAATTAAATACCCAAAATATAAAAGTTGTTCAGACATAGGAAGGACTAATGGCCCGAGAGCCGTTATATTTGATTTAAGAGTCTCTCCAGCTACGGCCATTACGCTTTTTGAGAGCGATACACCAATATTTCCATCTTCATCCTGTTCTTGATATATACTTCTGAAAGCTCTTTCATCAGCTCCTTTATGTGTACGCACAACGTGCATAAGTTTATATTTGGAACGACGAGAATCTGAGAAGCAGTTAGAGAGGAGAATGGCAGCAGCACCCATACGAAAAAGACAGTTTGTTACAAGCTTTGATTTATCCTTTCCAAGATAATAACCACAATGGATGCTCTCCGTGCTAACTACCATCGCGTAAGCACTGATCACTTGTGTCTGTTTTACAATTTTTAACAAGTAGTATATGAATATACATTTAAAATCGAAACGTATGGATGGAGTAATAAATGTCTAACTAACCTGCAAAATCCGGTTTGCAAGGTCTATAGAAATGAGTCCAGCACTGCAACCCATTCCACTGATATTATAAGTGAGAACATTCGATCGAAGCTTGTAATGATTGACTATCATAGAGGACAGAGAGGGTGTTGGATTATATAAGCCAATGTTCACTATAACTATCCCAATTTCATGAGCCTTCACTTTTGTTTTCGCCAATAAATCATCTATGGCTCCAAACATAACTTTTTCTGTTTCCTTCCTAGACTCTTCGAACGTCATTAACTTTTCAGGTAGCCTTCTGATACCCTCTGGAACATAAGTTTTGTCACTATAACCACTTTTCTCCAATACTTTTTTCTGTAAATCTACAGCCTCGTCGTCAAAAGTTAATGACATTATGTCTAAGAGTTGTTGTTTGCTCATCATATCCGCCTCGTCTGGTTTGTAACATGCAAAATCGACTAAGTAAACGTTCCTTGGATGACCTCTGATCAAGTATAGCGCGGTGAAGATAATAATAATAATTGGCCAAGATTTCAGCATAAGAATAATGTGATTGTTCAAGTCTTCCAAGGTAGTTATAGTTGAAAGGTTATAACATCCCAATACAGAAATGGCTGGAATGATAAAGAGGTAAGGTGTGTGAGAAATTAGAAAATGGTATCCAAGTTTTAAGTCTTTAACAGTGAAGAAATTGGATCCTATATTTTGTGCCATTGCTATTGAAAGGATGTAGAGGAAATGAAGTTTTACTGTCTCTATTTATAAATGGGATACCGCAAGTATCCCTAGACTATGATCGGAATTTCAGAGACACGTCTTAACTGAACTAAGGTTCTATTACTCCTGAACTCATTTTTTGTATAAACCTTTTGACTTATGTGTTACGATCCGTGACTCCACACAATTGAGGCACGTGTGAAATATTTGGATGTCACGTAATTCAAAAAGGTATACAAAATTACAAAAATAAATGGATTCAGAGGTAATAAGAACTCAGTTTAGTTTACGATGTGTCAATGAAATTTCGATCATAGTCTAGGATACTTGTACCTTTTCCCTTTATAAATTAACAAAGTTTTCTAAAGAACTATTTTAATTAGCCACAATTTTCATTACTTATAACTTGGATCAAGTATTAATTTGATTTCCAATTATTTTCAGTACAACAAGGTTAACCTTTTGTTGTTTTGTTCAAAACTAGGCAGGCCATCCAAGATTAATTATAATCATGAAATTATATTTCTCGGTTCAAATCAAGGTTATCACAAAATTAATTAATAACTTTGTTGTTTCTGTTTGTATGATTCACTTTTTCTTTTAATCGATTTAAAAAAGAATGACACGTTTTATATTAGTAGAACAACTTTAGTTTTAAAATGCTCATTACAAAAGATTTATAGCCACAAAAACATTTTTATCACAAATTTTAAAAATCTTTCTTTCTTTTATAAATTTATGTCAAGTCAAACTAATTCATATAAAATAGAACAGAAAAAGTGAAATATATAACATTAAAATTTATATCATTATTATTAAGTTTTGCTATCTAGCTACTCAAAAACTGAATTGAGAGCTTTTAGGAGGAGAAAAATTCACTTTTTCTCTTATGGAAATCATATTACAATCACTTGTACAACAAATTTTTTTATCTATTTAAAAGAAATTCTATCCAACTAGTTTCTAACTAACTCACGTTGGAAGCCACATGATCTTTAATAGAATTTGTAAAAGGAAATAATCCTCTGAACAACGTAAAAATATTAGTAGGTTGCATAGGAATGCATAGATATAAAATAAAATGTTTTCTTAAAAAACAAGTAGATTTTTAATTTATTCTTCATATTTGGCTGCAAGTAAAAAGTTCTTTTCTGAAAAATATATTTTAATGTTTGGTTAATAAATGATTTTTTTTAAAATATCTTTTATTTTTTATTTGGGACCAACAAATACTCTTAAAAAAAATTACGATTCAAAACTCAACTTCGATATTTGACCTAGAGTCTGACCCCAATACCAAATTAGGATAAGACCCTGGTAACCATTTCAAAATCCAACCTTGAAATCTGATCCAACTTTCGACTTAGAATTTTTTTTTTCAGAAAATAATTTTTTGGCAGATGAGGGGTGGTGGGGTAGGAGGTGGCATGAAAAATGAATTTTTTAAAAAAGTTAAAAATATTTCAAAAATAATTTTTAAATTTGAAATACTTTTAAAAAATAATTTTTTTTCAATTTTTTTTATGGGTATGACCTGGGTGGGGGTAGCGTAAAAATGACAAAATTTTAAATTTAAAAATAATATTTTTTGGGGGTGGGGGATCGGGGTGAGAGTGGCATAAAAATAATTTTTTAAATAAAAAATTTAAATACTTTTAAAGTTAATCAACTGTGATTTGGAAGACACATATATATGATGTATGTTCAATAAAAATTGTGGTTCTTTCTTTACGTTATTCAATAATTTCTTACTCTGCAATTTTTAATTCAATTTTCTGATGTTTTACAAGATTTAGTGGCCTCAATTGTTTTTATTAATATTAAGAGATTTGAATTTGAATACACGAATATTAAAATCTGTATTAAAATTTGAATGTTATGATTTAAATGCACATTTGAATATTAAGACGTAGTCTCTAAATCTGAATACTAAATAATTAATATTGTTTGTTTTCAATATCTGAATTTAAAAGTGAAATTGAATATTATATTAATAAAATATTATAAAATTTTCATTTCAACAAAATATATCACTTTTGATTTAAAAAAAGTTTTAAAGTTTTCGTAATTTTAAAAACCTTGATAAATAACAATACAAGAAAATTATTAATATAAAAAAAATACTTGAAAGGACTTATGAAAACTTACCAGTTGGGCAAAAATGACGTTTGATCGAGAAAAATGAGAAAGAGAGTTTTTAGTTGTGAGATAAAAAGACACATCCAAAGCAGAGAAGTTATGATTTATTATTTGATAACTTATCGAATGAGTCTGAATGTTGTTAAGGGTCTCCCACGTATATGATTCGTTCATACCTCTTCAGACTCATTAAGAGATTTTTTTTAAAAATAAAACAAATGAACTTAATGGGCTCATTTAGATTCAGACCTAAAAATTAAACGTACTTAATGGGGTGAATCTGAAAAATTAAGATTCAGACCTCCATTAAGTGCAAACAAATGAGGCCTAAGCTTCGTTTGCTTTCAAAACTCGTCGCATTTGCATGGCTAAAATGCTAGCGTTATTGTACTAAAAATGATTTTTTGTCACAATTAATTAACGGCAAACTTATCAATTATCGTTAATATGTTTTTTCAGTGGTAATTAGTACTAATTGTAAATGTCCCTAAAGCTTATAGAAACATTAAATTTAATGATAATTAACTAATACTAATAAAAACTTTAACGCTATTTGTTAATGTGCATTTTCATTATCTCTACACTACAATAAAAATGATCATCAGCGGCAAGCCGCTAAATATGTATTTTTTAGCGGCAATTTTCACTCTTCGTATATGTCTCTAAAGCCTTTAGCGATATTGATTCTAACGACAGTTAACTAATACCAATAAAGACTTTAGCATTCTTTATTAATACCAATACTTAATACTGCTAAAATTATTTTTATTATAATACTAAAAGCTATTTTTGTTATAGTGCATTATGCACATCATGACATATGGTTTGCTTGTTCAAAACGCGTTGCTTTGAGTTTTGTGGGAGGGTGGGGAGAATAAGGTTCCACTCTAGCTAGCTAATTGAAACAGAAAGTTGTAGCCTAGGGGGTACATAGTTGTTACTAGCTGATTCAAATGAAACCTCTAGCTGGAAAACTAAACTTTCGAAAGAGGGAATCTTCGTAGCTTAATTGTTTAGCTATCTGATTCTTTTATCTTATAATTTCGTCCCTATTTTTCTATTGCATATTCATTACTATATGATATTCTAGTTTTTTTTTAAAACTTACATAAATTCCATTAAATTAGGAGTTAATTACTTAGATACATTCTAGATTGCAATATTACAAATTTTATCAGATTTTGTATTCCAAATACGTTTAGATACTTCGGATACATGTATTTTGAAATACATGAGATCAAAATAAGGTGTAACTTCATGCTAGAAACACTGTATCCAAGTGGATTCACATGCATTTGGAATACATAACAAATTTTGTTTGTCACTATCTTATGTATCTGGGATTATGAATCACACCAGAAACATACAAAAACATGCATCTAGTGCGTATGTAGTGTGATTCGCATGTATCTGATATACCCCTCAACTTTGTCATTTGGAGCTGATATATCCCTCGTTATAAAAGTGGCTCATATATGCCCTTATCGTTATACAAAAGGCTTATATATACTCATGCCGTTACAAAATGGCTCACATATACCCTTTATTTAACGGAAGTTAAAAAATTAGTTTTAAATATATATTTATTACTTCTAATTTTTTTAAAAAAAAAATTATTTAGGGGTATATATGATTCTTCTATCAAAGTTCAAGGTATATTTTAATTTTTTTCATACATAATTTATTTTTTTACTTCTTTAATATAATTATTTGAGTTTCTTATTCTTATTTTGTTTTTTTCTTTCATTCCTTAGTTTAAAGTGAAAAAAAATTTAAATTTTTTTTGTGTGTATTGTAATTTAATTTTGTATTCGAAGAAAAAATTTGGTCATCTACAATAAGTTTTACAAGAATATTAGTGAAATATAAATAAATTTGATTATCAAAATAATAATTATAAATTAGTTATTGAAACAAAAAAAGTCAAAAAAAATATGTTTGACGAGGATTAAATTTACTCATATGGGATTATATTTTTTAGAAAAAAATAATAAAAATTTAGATTAATTTTTTTTTTCATTTCCGTTAGAGGAACAGGGTATATGTGAGCCATTTGTTTACAAGTAAGGGTATATATGAGTCACTTTCATAACAAGGGGTATATCAGCTCTAAATGACAAAGTTGAGGGGTATATCAGACCCTTTTCCCTTTAGTGTATTTGGTAGCAAAAATACATGTATCTAGGTGTATTTTCATCGATGTATGATTGAAAACTCTTAATTAATGGTAATATATGTAATATTTTGAAAGTACAATATTAAATGATACATATGATAGTGAAGTATGTCTAATTATGTAATTTCTTCTATTCAATCGCTCTCGAGATCTTAGAATTTACTCTTTAGAAAGAATAGAAAGCATTTAGAAATATATAATAAAAAGAAAAGTTTGGAAAAGTTATATTACCAATAATTGTAGGACCAAATTAAATTGTTAGGTCTAGAACCTAAATGCGTCATTAGCCAGGACTTATTAATGTCACTTGTGGGCTAAAAAGGCTACAAAATTGGTACGTTAAAGCATTTACATAGTAATTTAATTTGTAACCCAGTTTATTTCATTGAGATTATATAAGTTGATATCTTAAAAAATATTTCAACAGAGTAGTTAAGGCCAATTGTAATAGGTTTGTTACTTGTTTCCTTGTATAAATCACAAATAGTTATTACTGGGGACCCTTACTTTTGATAAAGAAAATTTTTGCCACGACTTTCTAATTTTATGAAAAACTTACTTTCTCGCGTTTCATATTAGTTGTTTATGACACTATAAATAACTGCCTTAAATTATTTATCCATTTACAAAATCAAAATAAAATTAATTAATTCTTTTATCTTTTATCATTACAGTTAATTCCTTTTTTTAATGTGTAAACAAGTTTATTTAAGTTCCAAATAATTTTAAAGAGATGAATTTTTTATTTATAATTTTTTAAAAACCGTGCAAAGTATGGAATGGATGAATGATATTTTTAAGAGATTACAATTGAGACACTAAAAGAAAGCTCCACAGTACTTAAATGTAAGAGCTTACGGGAAAATAACAACAATTCTCACCAACATAAGTTGAGGCATAATGGTGAAATCTTGAGTTTGAGCCTTGATATAATTTTTTTTTTATTAAGACTATCACCCTTAAATAAATCCGCTAATATATAATCTAGATTTAGTTAAAGCTCGAATATAGACTATAAATCCCAAAATGATACTACTATTTGAAGTATTGAGACTATGACAACCTCCTTGAGAAGGCCAGGAGGACTGGCAACATCAAAAACGTCATTGATGTTTAGTTTTTAATTAAGTAGGTGAGGAATAACCACACACTTCTAGAAACAACGTTTTTCCAATCATCAATTAGTGAAATTATATATAATAGTATATAAATATATAAATATATATATATATATATATATATATATATATATATATGCTAATTTAGAGTTTATGGATGCCAAGTAGGCTTAACGCCTAAATTAATTTTATGTTTAATTTGAATTATTCATCTTTCAATCTATTTAAAAATCAATCAATAAAATAGAAATAAACAATAATTATAATTTTTTTTCAAGTAGTGTTTGTGGGCTGCTTATAAAGAAATTAATGACAGTTGAGGGTCTCACATAGCTTGAATTTCAAGAATAAATAGGTATCGTGTAATTGAGAGATTATGTATACATGTAAGACTGTAGGAGTTTATGAATGATTCTTTATTTTGAGTTACATGAAAATAGTATCAAGATTTATGTAATTATTTCTCAAGATTACCGACGATCTTTTCATTATATATTTGTGTTGAAGTATATTTGATGCATTTCAATATTTATAAAATTATCAAATTATTGAGAAGAGAAAAAAAATAAAATTACATCCCTTTCTTTTTTTCGTATTAGTTATTAACTTCTTCTTTTTTTAATGTTCTTTAAGAGATTAAAACAAAAATGACAGTTTACTATTTTACTTTAAGATCATCTTTTGCAAATTCTTACAAATTTTGTTTACACTTCAAGAAAAAATTATTGTTAGAATAATGAAAACAAAACTTTTATATATATATTAACCTTTTATATACATAACCGGTAAGTTATTCAATATACAAATTTATGACTTTTAAATATTACACTCATAAAAATAAATTTTGATTTTAATTAAATTAATAATATATATTACTCCTAACTTTTCAAATTTATAACCTTTTAATTATTTAAATATATAAATTTATAACTCCAAAATATCACACTTACAAAAACCTACTTTTTGACATGTATGATGATTATTTTATTTCATTTTCCTAATTCTTCATCTTTTATCTCTTTGATTGGTTAATTTTTTTTTCTTTCTTTGATCTGATTTTGCAAAAGGGATGCATGAAGAAGAATATTAAATATTTTTGCATAAATTAATTTTGCGAGCTAAAATAATTTGACATGTCTAACAGTAATTATTCAAAGTAATGTTTAAATTAATTTTGCGAGCTAAAATAATTTGACATGTTTAACAGTAATTATTCAAAGTAATGTTTATTTGTAGAAGCATATTTAGAGATTTTTTATTAGTTTGAAATTTCTAAAATAAGATAAATAGAAAATATATCATATAATAAATTAAATAATAAAAAACAGTGGAGAATTTTATTTAAACGTACTTTTGTTTATTAAAAAAAATATGTATGTTTTTTTTTTTGACTTTTTCTCTTATTTTTATCTATATTTTTCCTAAATTCACGTATCTTCATCTTTTATAACCTCTATACTTAATTACTACTTATTAGCAATAATAATACCTATAATTTTCAATTTTATACTTTCATAACCCTCAATTACTTAATATTCAAGATCGTGAAATCTTTAAATCATATCAAAGTAATTTGTAATTTATATCCAAATATATTTGATTTGGGCTTATTGTCCTCTACTTTAATTTTGTAGAGCAAAAACTATCGAGAAAGACTATTTTATGTAATTATTTTTATTTCTAATAAAGAGGCCAGGACATAAATCATCAGATATATAAAAGAGCAAAATTGCTTTGAATTTTTTTTATGAATCATAAGAGCAAGATCATTAATAAAACTTAGCATAAAAAAATTCTAAACAAAATTAAAATATGTTGTGGATACATTTAGCAACGGGATATAATAAAAATTATTGTGAAGTTATTATTAAATTTTCAATAAAATATGAATTAAGAAAAATACAAGAAAATTTAATTAAGAAAATTCGTTTTTGACATTTTACATAAATTAGTAAAAAGCTAAGCAGCTAACTTGAATATGTTATAAGCTACTATGCTAATTGTTACTTTTTTTTAGAATATAAATTAGTAGAAAAGTTAAAGACAAAGCTAACTTGATTCTCTTATGATACAATGCTAATTGTTACTTTTTTTTAAGTGGAATTAAATAAGCAAAGATGAAAAAAAATAAGAAAAAAGGGAAAATCGAACAATAGTGTTGAAATAAATTCAAAGAAATGTAGAACTATTGAGAGAATTTATTAAGAAAAAAATAATAGAGATAATTATTTCAAATATACTTATTACTTAGTAATTCATCCTCCATTATAATTATTCTGAATATTTACTTGACATTTTCTCTTACACTTTAATTATATGGAAATATTATTTATCGTTAATAATTATAAATATTCCTATTATTTATGAACATATTTTTGTATATTTACCTTATTTAAAAATAATCTAAGAGTTTAATTATAAGCTTTTATTAAATATTTTAAGAATTGTTTTTTAATCTTTGTAACATAGAACCTCTTATCATTCTTTTACTATTGTTTATTATTTATTACTTATTTTATTATGTATTTTAACCAAAATATATAACAACAATATTTGTTAATCATATAAAATTATAAATTATTTTGCTGAACTAAAATCATTTATCACCCATTTTATTTTTGAAGAATCATTATATAGAGAAAAAAATTTAAATTTTAATATACGATTAAAGTATTCTCTTAAGTCTTCAAATGTAATGACTCAAAAAAAAAATATTGTTTTACCCCTCCGAGTAATGGTTTCGTGTCATTTATGATTAGTCGGTGAATTTGATTTAAAATTTTTAAACTACTCGATAACTACAATTATTCAGTTGATGAGTATTTATCAAATAACTAATTTTATTAGATGATGGTTAATGGGCCAATTATTGCCCTATCCCATGCGACCCATTTACAGAAATAACTAGTAGAATTAACTTTTATTTATTTACGGATTTATAATTATCTACCCTAATTAATTAAAAAGAATTAGACGAAATGCTAACTGCCAATCGACCATTAAAGGAGAGAATGACAAAGCCTCAGGTAAGCAAATTTCCAATTGAATTCTATATGTTTGGCTAATTAAAGGACATTTTTATACGGTTCACATAATTTAATTTAGGATCACAAGATTTAAAGTTCTATATTTTTTTAAACTTTGTGTCAAATCAAAACAGATCATTCTTTTTTAAACAGGAGGAAGTAATTATTATTTTAATTGACATATTAGTTGGTGCACTGTAACACAATAATTTTCATGACTATTGTCAAAAACAAATTGATGGCATTGAGGTCTAGCCAACGAGTGGGTAAGTAATGGTTGGAACATTAAATATAGTTATTGCTAAAATTTGTTTCTGCAGCGAGGATTAGGTTTGCGAGTTTCATCTGTTAGCTTATTTTAATTATTACATGATAAGTCAAGTTTTGATATATTAAGATAAGTAATTAATTATTAAGAGAATCATAGCAATTAAAGTCGTGTTATTCAGACAAATTAAGACTAAATTCTAAGAACACGACTATAGGTTTTGATGAGTTTTTATGGGTCTAGGCTAGACTTATAGTAATATGGTGTTGTTAGTTTTGAATTCTTATTGTGATTATTAATGTTAACAGATTGCTTTGAGTTGAAATTTCAACGAAAGGGGCAAACCCAAGTCTCGGAGTGAATCGTTGATTAATTGAGACAAGTGGATTTCTGAACCTTTGTTAAGTGTATGAAATTCGTGTATTTTCTTGTGGTATGTGTTTGGGAGTAATGAGACCTGATAAAGGGTTGACTTGTCCACCTTGATTAATTCTAATGATGAAAAGGGGTGATAAAAGGAAATGTGATTAATTGTTTGTGTGTGATGGGTAGAGAATGGTACGAGTACTGGTGTCATAAAGACAGTTTATTACTATAAAATATGGATTGAAATTCGAAAATACCAAAACATAGGGGCATTGGCTGATATATTATTGACATGATTGATTATGTGTAATTGTGTTATTTACTGACGTCGTATAATTGTGAATAATTGAGATGATTATATGTCATAGTGACATTTGATTTATTGAGATGTTGCATCCTCCTCCCCCCCCCACCCCCACCTTCCCTTTTTTTAAATTGAAATCATTTTGTGCACATGCATTGACATGAGATTGAGTGTGAGTAAAATGGCTAACACGTGGAGATCGTCTGTGTTGAGACCGAGTTATGATTATTTGGACACTTGGTGATCGTGCGTTCGAGGGAGAAGTTATGATTCTAATTTGGGCATGTGGAGATCGTTCGTGCGGAATTTGTTTGATTTATGATAGTGCATTGAGATCGTCCGCACAGACACGTAGAGATCATCCGTGTCGGTATAGTATTTTGAGGCATATCATTCCATGGTGTCATATTGCATTGCATTCCATGGCATCCTTCATTCGTGATAGTTATGTATTTTACTGATTGTTGAAAAGTACTTGATCTTGTATATTGCTGATATTGTAAGTGCTTTTTTGTGGAGGTTGTAATTGATGAATATTGAATTTGTTGTTGAGAATATGTGATTGTTAAAATGTTCTTGTTGAGATATATGCTTGTAAATTATGTATTGTTAGGTTGGACTGGTTTTATGCATGTTGTAGTTATAGAGGTTCGGTGTCACGACCTAAAATGGACGTGAAGAAACTCGTCTTATCCCAGCAAGACAAGTCAACCTAAAACTCAACCAATACGTTAAATGCGGAAAATAAAGTCAACTTAATTAAACCCCAAAATCTGGTTGTCACGTGTACAAGTCTCAGTAACATTGTTTCTAGAATAGAACAAGATCATAATTAAGGAGAAGGAAGTTCCGCTGAAATAACAAAGAACTACCTCAGAAATCTCCATAAGAAGCCTCAGACAAGGAGAAAAGAAAATATCCCAAAGGTCCAGGCTAATAACCTACAAAAAATTGAAGAAGCAAGAGGTGAGTACCAAACCACACGGTACTCAGTAAGTAAACCTCTACACACAACAGTTACTCCTTACACCCCAACCGAATCTCAACAACTACAGCCTGCACAAAACCAAACCCAGTCTAAAGTTCACCATATACAAGCACGGATCTCAACAATAAAATTCTAACAATCACATATTCTCAACAACAAGCTCAATATTTATCAATTACAAACTCCACAAAAAGGCACTCACAATATTAGCAACACACAAGAACAAGTTCATCAAATATACTTTCTAGTCACCAATAAAATACATAATCATCAAGAATGAAATATGTCATGGAATGCAATGCAAAATGACACCATGAAGTGATATGCCTCAAAATATCAAGTAATACCTCAACCGTATATACATGATACTCCTCGAGAATACATCGAGAATTCATGACCCATGGGGGACTCGCGAGGTCCATATACCAACACGAACGATCGCCACGTGTTTGTGCGGACGATCTCAACACATTAATCATAAATCAAATAAATTTTTCACGGACAATCTCCACGTGCTCAAATTATAATCATAACTTCCCCATCGCAAGAACGATCTCCACGTGCTCAAATAATCATAACTCGATCCCAACACGGACGATCTCCACGTGTTAGACCTTTACTCATGCACAATCTTATGTCAATGCATGTGTACAATATAATATCAAATAAAGGGGATGATGCAACATCTCAATAAATCAAATGTCTCTATAACATATAATCACCCCAATAATCACAATTATATGGATTCAGTAAAGAACAGAATCACACATAATAAATCAAGCCAATATATATCAACTAATACCCATATGATTTGACATTCTCGGATTACAATTCAGATTCTATAGTAATAAATCTTACCTCTATAACACCAATACTCTTACCATTCTCAACCAATCCCACGCAAATAATTAATCACATTGCCTTTTCATCATTAGAATTAATTAAGGTGGACAAGTCAACCCGTCACCAAGTCCCATTACTCCCAAACACATATCACAAGGAAATACACGAATTTTATTCACTTAACAAGGGTTTAGAAATCCACTTGCCTCAATCAATCAAGAATCAACTCCGAAACTTGAGTCTTCCCCCTTCGTTGAACTTCCAACTCAAGCAATCTATTCAAATAAATGACCACAAAAAAGATTTCAAAACTAACAACACTCATATTACTATGTGTTTAACCTTGACCCAAAAATTCACCCAATTATATAATCAAGTTCCTAAGTTTCAAGCTTAGGGTTAAGTCTTAATTTCTTCCAACAATCCAATCCTAATCAAAAACTTAATTTATAGTGTGACAATTATAGAAAACTAAAATCTGGAAAACATTAAAACTAGTTTGCTTCGTGAATCACTGTAACTCATGAATCATAATTCCTATTATATATTGACCGATTGCCTACCATTAGCCAATGATCATCTTTTCTCCATCTCATCCACGAAACACGTAGCAACACTATTGGTACACCATTGAATTAAAAGGAAACATCACATTCTTAGTCACCAAATCCAAAAAAAAATCACACAAGATTCCATACATTCAATAATTAATTAACTTTAAACATTTAAAATCAATTGTATTACTCCTTCCGTCCGGTATTATTTGTCATGATTTCTATTTTTAGAGTCAAACTATAAAAACTTTGACTAACATTTTAAGATGTATTTTTTCATTATATTAGTATGCAAAAAATTATAATTTATAATACTTTTCATATAGTTTTAGAATATCTAATTTTTTTCAAATATCGAATTAATGTGATCTAATTTACTTTTAAAAATTAGTCAAATTGACTTTCGATAAACGTAACATGACAAAAAATTTCGGACGGAGAGAGTATTTGATTGTTGCCTAAGTTCGATCTTTTTCCTCTGTTGTACGTTCTTTTCTTCTTATTTTTTTTTCATCAACTGCTATTTCAAGTTTCAACAATTAGGGCTTTTAGCCTTTATTTCTTTTATTCATTTATTTATTTTTTTTCATTATTATTAGCAACAAAATAATTCTTTATTAAGTTTGAAAATCATGACATTTATTTTTATAAGTCATAAATTATTTACAAAAGCTATCGAAAAAGTTAATCTAAAGAAATGGTTAAAATTCATAAAACGATTAAAAGGGTTGTTACATTCGGTTGGAGTGTAAGGAGCACCTGTATTTTATCCCTTAGCTTGTGTTTAGAGGTTTACTTGCTGAGTACCGTGTGATTTGGTTTTTATCCCTTGCTTCTACAATTTTTTGTAGGTTACTAGCTCGGACCTTTGTAATATATTCTCTTTCTTTTCGAAGCTTCTTGGAGATTTGTGAGGTAGTTGTTTGTCATCTCAGCAAACCTTCTTACTCTTGTTTATGATCTTGTTCTACTGTAGAAACAATTTCATATGAGACTTATATTTTATTTTGATTCAATTGTAATACTTTAGAGGCTTGTACATGTGACAATCAAATTTTAGGGATATTTTTGAGTTTATTATAGAATTTTCACATTTTATTGTAATAGTTGAATTTTAGACTGACTTGTCTTGGTGGAATAAGGCGAGTATCATCACTGATTTTTCATCGACCATAGCTCATTGTGGGAAACTTGTTAATTTATTCATATGATAGTATTACGATTTTTTTTCTTTTTTCATCGATTAATTAAAATAACAACAGAAATAGACACCGATTTTTTTTTTAAGGGAGAGATGAGCATGTTAAGTTGCACACCTTTTTTATTACTCCCAATAACGTTTGAAAATGATGTTACAAAATGGACGATGTATGAAAAACGTTACAATGTAGTGACCACCTAACAATAATAATTATAACGAATAGGTGAGAATAGAGGAGAAGTACATAGACAACCGATTTTGGGACCATGATCAAAGTTCATAAATTAATTATATACATATCATGATCATAGAAAAAAATACAAAGATCATATTTATGCTAATTTCTAATAACAAAACAAAATAATCACCTACATTTATGCTCTAGAATTTGAATCGCCTTGAATGCTAGCATTATCAATTTGACATTTTTTTTTCTAGTTATCCATAACGTAATAGGAAAATATTGATATATGTATACCAATGCTAATAACTATAATTGGTTTATGCATGCACCACCAAGTGGATTGTTTTCTTCAATCCTCCATTATATAAAATCCCTTAATATGTATATCGTATTATATATCGTGTATATTAATGTATATCATACGGGAAATCACAAGAAAACTCATTATGAAATTTAAGTGGAAAAAAAATTGAGCGAACATGATTGGGATTCGTTGAAAAACGTTAGAAGAATATTTTTTAAAAATATATTAAGGAATATTGGAGGCAATTTTGACATGTTGGGGTCAAAATTTAGATCTGAAATGTGTCGAAGTGATATATGTATATCGTATTATATATGGTGTATATTAATGTATATCACATGGAATGTTTTGTAGATATACATAAATATATACATTATATGCAGGATATAAATGGAGATATAGGGTAGTATACATTGACATACTCGGTGATATATACATATATACAGTGGAATTCGGAGATACACGACTAGAATCTTCTTCAATCGCAAGTAGGGGTGTTCACGAGTTGGTTTGGATCGGTTATTGTTCAAAATCAAAATCAAACCGATTTAATCGGTTTTAAAATTATCAAAACCAAACCAAATCAAATATAATATATATTTATCGGTTTGATAATTATCGATTTTGGATCGGTTTGTGTTGTTTATTCGATTATCAACCATAAAAAAAAGTAAAAGAACAATTCATTCAAAACGTGAAAAATGTGACAATAATCCATTTAAAATGAAAACAGTTAGAATAATTGACATTAGAGAGCTTTCAATAATTGAATTTAGGGATAGTTGTATATAATAGCAAACTAATAACATAAAATAAATGGAGTAGCTACTGTTTGACTTAATTGTGCCCCATAGCAAACGTTTGCCAAAGTTTGTCAGTCGCCTCTCTCCCAAAACTCTCGCTCGCCACTCTCTCATTCTCGCTCGCCACTCTCCCTCTGCTCGCCTCTCTCGCTTTATACAACAGAAGTGTATAAATTATGTTCCTGTTTTGTATAAAGCGAGAGAAAATTATATATACACATGCAAAAACATATATCTTTGTGTTATACACTTAATTATACAATTTACAAACATTTTACTTCAATTCAATTGTATACAAATGCAAATTTTATACAAATATTGCAGCGAAAAAGGCCAGGGAATTATACAATTGCGAATTATACAATTGCAGTGAAATACAATTTTCTCTAGCTTTATACAACAGAAGTGTATAAATTGTGTTTCTGTTTTTGTATAAAGCGAGAGAAAAACATATCTTCTTCCTATACACTTATAATTATACAATAACAAACATTTTACTTCGATTCAATTGTATGCAAAGCAAATTTTATACACATATTGCAGCGAAATAGGCCAGCGAATTATACAATTGTGCATTACACAATTGCAGTGAAATAGGCCAGCGAATTATACAATTGCAGCGTAATAGGCCAACAAATTATACAATTTAGGCCAACAAATCATACAATTGTATATGTATAGCGAGGTCAGTGAATTATATAGTTGTATATGTATAGCGAATTATACAGCTTATGTTTCCTATGAAGCGCAATTATGCAAACTTTGCTATAACATACAAATATAAATTTTTTATTTGCTATATGTGAATATTCCTTGAATTTACTATGAACATTATTTTGGCCTAGAAGAAAGCGAAAGTGATATTTTCAATCTTATAAAGAATTGTGACAAACACACTCATATACATAAAACCAATCAGATAAATATTTTCACCTTGTACAGTTTATCTTTCATAAGTAAGTTATAAATAAATTTTGATGAAAACATATATAAGATCTTTAAAATAATTTATAAGAATAATATATTATGTATGTATATTAATAAAATATATGTATATAATTTGTCGATCTTGTTTGATTATTTTTTCAATTTTTCTCGTACAAAATCATAACCAACCCATATACTATCGATTTTTAAAAATCTTAAATCAAACCACACCTAACCCAAATAAAAATAGATTTATTTAATCAATTTGATTCGATTTTCAATTTGAATCAATTTTTATTCAAACTGTGAACACCACTACCGCTAAGTTTTTAAATCAGAAGATCATTTTAAATTTAAACTCATATTATCTACAAATTTAATATTAAAGCTCCTTAATAGGGATAAGCCAAGACTAATGTGCTAACAAACATCTACTAATTAATTACTCCTTTCATTCATCTTTACTTGTCCACTATACTATTTTGAAATGTCTAACAATACTTGTTCATTTTATAAAATCAATGAATAATTTACCATATTGTATTTATTTTAACCTTACAATTAAATAATAAATTCATTTTTCAATTGTTTAGATGACTTATATTTATTAAGCTTGTTTTGGTAAAATTATGCCTATTATTTACTGCTATTTCTGTGGAAAGTCAATAGTAGACAAATTTTGTTGGATAGAGAGAGTAGCAAACATTAAGAAAATAGGAGCTTGAGAAAACTAGGTATTTTGTTATCACCACATAGTTTGTAATACACTCTATGATAATATTATAAATGAAGATGCTTAACTAATGCAAAAATATAACAACGTAACCAAAAAGAAGGTTGAGTTATCGACCTCAAACTTCCTTCTACAAATGCATGAATTAAAAAAAATTAATTGCGCATCTAAACTAACCTAAAGTATTTTCCTCTGATCTTCTTTTACAAATCAAAACATCATAATTATGCAGATCGAAAAAAATCAAACCAAGTTTCAATGGTTTTTAATTGTCTTTAGGTCTTTCTTCAAACTCAAACAATGTATTTAACATTGTATTCCCATTTTTAAGTTCCTTATTTGAGCATGTCATTAAGGATGAGAGACATGGTGAAATTTCACCCAAATATTCACTCAAATTATATTGATCAAGAATAGTTAAAAATTTATGATCAAGCGCTAACTTAGTATATTGGGATGATTAAAAGTCAATACCCCTAAATGTTTGGTGTTTGTACAGTACCCTTGGGATAAGAAAATAGAATAGAAACAAATTTCAAAGTACTTTACAGTATTTTGGATATAAAGGAATTACTTAGGGACATAGAATCATGACTTATGGTTATTTTGCTAAATTCCTCTTTTCAGTAAAACGATACTTACAACTTATTCAAATGATGAAATGTTTGTGTTGTTGAAAATTAGACTTCAAGGACTATAATGATGAAATGTTTGTGTTATATCACTTGTATTATTCCCTTGCTCATTTACTTATTTTTATTAATAATATGATCTATATATTGACATGACACGAATTGAAGTAATTTTATAGGAAAATATTGAGGACAAGTGTTATACACGATCTATATATTGACATGACACGAATTGAAGTAATTTATAGGAAAATATTGAGGACAAGTGTTATACAAATGCAATAGAAAAAAAATAATATTTTCAAAATCTTTTGTGTATTAAATTACGAAGATATCCTAGATTTCCAAAATCCAAATAATTAAAATAGAAAGGAACGTGACATGTTTCCGATATTAAGGTTAATTTCTTATATAGTATAGTCATTTAAAAAAAAATGAGCCTAGTTTTGGGGTTTTGCAAAGAAAGGGACTTCCCTTACCTGCTAAGTAATTAAACCACTACTTTCAATGCCAAATTTCAGAAAAGTTTGTTGAAATTGACGTAACAACAACAATGTATAAAAGCCAATATGTAGTTTGGATTGCTACTAAACACCATATATATTTGACTAGTTACATAATTAAACTCTTGACGTTAATTAATTTTTTAGACTGTAGCATAATTTAACTTTAGAGACTTGAATTTATACAAACACCCTGATAATTTTACTTTATATCTCATACGGTTGATATAAATTATACATTTGACAAGTACCAAATACATTAATATAATGATTTTTTCACCTTAAACAAATCATAATAGAGAAAGTGTCGACATTTTTTGCTTAGACCAATTACAACTATATGTTAATGCCTCTTTCTTGTTTGTATACATCCTATAAAATTAGTAAATCACTTTTGTTTTTGTTTTCTAGCTACTTATCGACCTTTAAGATCATTTTATAAAATTATATTTGAGTAGATGCAGAATCTTACAAGAAAACACTTAGATTTTTATTTAATTTTTTTACTTAATAAGACATTAGTCTTGATGTTGTAATTCATCATAAGATGATAACAAAACGGAGAACAAATCATATCAAGAAATTATTAAATTACTGTTTAAAGATGAACAAACTGAATATCTTAGATTATGATCTAAGATTTTATAAGTTATTCAAATTTTAGATGAACGTCTATTGTTTTTTTTATATATGAGGTTAAGCAAATATTATATAAGTAAACATTAAATTCTAATTTAATGATGTTCGTAAGAGTAATTTTCCATTTGGATAATTTTTAAAAATTGGAACAAAATCTGAATGATTAAACCTTAAAATAATATTTGCGTAAATAGAAATCAATCTACTCTTTAACGTCACAGATGCACCCCACTAAACTTGTGGGACAAATGCTTCTCAGTTGAGTTACCAAGTACATATTTTTAGATTAATTTTTAGAATTAAATTAAATTAATTATATTTTAAATTTAATATTTTGATATTGAGTATAATGTAAAAAATATTAACAATTGTAATTTTTTCATATATATATATATATATATATTATATATCAATATGAGGTTAAAATTTTATATAATTTAACTTTTGAAAAATAAAACATGACAAATAAATAAAAATGAACGGAGAATGTATATGTTCGGCAGCCTAAAATGAATGTAAGTTCAACATGACCACAAAAAATGTGCTCTTTTACTTGTTTTGTCAACAAACCGACGAAGCTTAATACTAACGAGAAATTTTATAATCACTTCAAGAGCTTACATTATTAACCATTTTCGAATTATATAAAAAATTAAGAAAAAGTATTTAGAAATGAACAAAATTGTACTCGTATTATTTTATTAATAAAATTCTTGTTTCTACTTAAAAAGTTGAGAAAAACTATTGACAAATACAAAGTACTAACCCACTTCTCTGTCTATGTTTCCCAATGATAAGATACTAATCCCATGAAGATTAGCCCAACCATTAGGGTATAAATTAAATAAATACACCTACCAATTATTAGCTAAGTTTATTTACTTACTAAAGATGCTTTGCTTGACGTTGCACAATTATATACGTATTGATGTTGCGTGGTTGAATTCATTTTGAGTATTTAATTGTGTAAAGACTAATTAATGCTTAATATATTCTTGCTTCTCTAAGACTTTTCTTGTGTTTTGGTCACTTACAACAATGATTTACAAAATACGACTGTTTCAAACCAAAAATACCATTAGTCAACAAAATGATGTAAGCTTCTTGCTATTAGTTATTTAAGGGGGTTCATTTAAGTTTAGCCGTTCGGTCATGCACGATATGACATCGTGAGATAGAATCAACGTTTGGATATGTGATTTTACGTTGATTTTGTCTCATGATTTCATATCATGAGATGTGATATCATATTCTCTAAAAATTGTGATATGGAATCACACGGTGATATCATATCATGATTTGAGTTATTTTGATACAAAAATTGATTCACAAGTTTATATTTTATTAAAATAACTCCACATTTATATCTAATAATCGTTTTATTTCACATGTAAATTTATTATTTCACCAACATAAAATTTATTATTCTCACCAACATATAATCACTTTAACTCATACTTCACGATTGTTGAATAATAAAATCTTGAAGAGCCCATGAAAGGTGTTTCATTTTTACTCAAATGTATTGATGAAACAATTACTTAAGTGGAGAACAAATAACTTTATAATAATTTAATATACAATTTTCGAATTTTTTGTTTATTTGATAATATTGAATAAACAATTGGGGCTATTTTAATAGTTTTAGTTTTTGTGGAATTTTTATGTTTATGAAAAAATATACAACACCAAAAAATTTCATATCGCATGTCCAAACAAAACTTTAATTTCATCTCATAATTCCATATCATGAT
Source organism: Solanum lycopersicum (assembly GCF_036512215.1). Classification (NCBI taxonomy): domain Eukaryota; kingdom Viridiplantae; phylum Streptophyta; class Magnoliopsida; order Solanales; family Solanaceae; genus Solanum; species Solanum lycopersicum. The sequence continues at coordinate 39,377,435 of NC_090805.1, forward strand.
GCTATATCGTATGGCCAAACGGGCCCTAAGTACATGTTTCATGTTTGGAGATTGCATAATTTTTTTAAAAAAACTTAGTATATGTTTGGAGATTACATAAATTTTTTAAAAAAATGATCACACAGAGGTTTTCTTTTAGCTTAGAATTTAAAGTTGGAACATATCTAAATTTCACTATTTTAGGAGCTAATACTTAGATTTTAGGAGCTAATACTTAGATATATTTTTATTTATAATATTACGTACCTTATCATATTTTGATGTATTCACGTATATTCAGATACATCCAAATACATGTATCTACAGATATACGGAATCAAAAATAGGTGTAATTTGTTCCAGATATATTGTATGAAGTGAATTCGCTTGTATTTGAGATACATAACAAAGCTTACTCTCCTCTTTTCTTAGTTTAGTGTATCTAGTAGCAAAATACATATATATAAGTGTATCTTCCTCAGCATATGATAGAGAACTGTTAATTGATGGTAAGATACATTTATTTTAAAAATATAGATAATAATAGTATATATACAGTAATAGAATATGTCTAATTATATAGCTTTTTCTTTAACTAAATTCTTGTTTAATTGCTACGATTTTTGGGACTCCGAAAGATATATTCAAATTTGCATGCACTAACATGGATTGTGGTTCATTGGTGAGAGCTTTTCTCCCTTAACCAAAGTTCTCATGTTCAAATTCTGAATATGGAGAAAATCTTGTTGAGAGTGTCACCCCAAATAAACCCTACAAAGTGCAATTCAAATTTAATCAAAGTCTAATATAAAATTCAAACACCGAACAAAAAAAATTATTTGTATGCACTGACTTATGATCCTTTACCTTAAAAAATACTCCTATATAATCTGCCAACTGACGTAAGATTCGTAACAAATTGTTATTTACATGTAAATGTACTTATACACATAATTGAAATTGAAATACACTGTTTTGTTTAAGCTTAGCCAAAATTCTTAACGTATGTGTAAAAGCATTTAATATTGGTGTGAGATATTTTAATCCTTTAAAACCTATACAAATAAAAAATATTTATGTTTGTGACAATATTTTTTCATTTTATCATTTATAATACATTTATATTATACTTTTAGTTTATATTACAAAAAATAATTTATTATTTACATATAATACAAATTTTATTGATGAATATTATATCTATCACACATTCTAATACAATTATAATATAATGTATCAACTTCTTACCAAACATGCATAATATATTTTTAAAAATAGTTATAATACATATATATTGCACACTTAATTTACTTTTAATATATATAACATATTTAACATAATATAACTATAAATAGTAATAAATAAAACAATATCACTGAAATCAGTAATTATTTATTAAAAAATATTCATCCAAATAATTTGTCCAATAAAAACTTCTTTTGTAATTTGATAATGCTAATTGCTAACACTAGCATTATAAAATGTGTTGAAATATTAAATTTTGATTTGAAAAAAATATTTAAGTCTATCATGTAGTCTAGTATATGAAACTTGTATGAATTACTTCTAAGTCTCACGTGTTTCATCCAAATTAACTTAAATACATAATTATAAGTTTATTATTTTCTAATTTTTTTTTCTTTTTAAAAAAAATTACCTAAATTCCTTTTTTTAATTTTAATCATAAGTTTGGAGATACATAATCTTCTCTCTCCTATTACATATGTTTCCCCAATATTATGCCTATTTTTCCCCACTAAAACACTCAATCATCTGAAATACTTTTTGAATTTTAAATTATTACTTTTAATCAAACACGTTTCACAACATTTAATATGCAATTTTGAATTTCAAAATTCAAAAAACTGAAATTTCTGAAAGTTGGAACAACCACTGTTCTCTGGTTCTTCTTCTTCTTCTTACTCCATCATCCGTTGTTCTTTGGTTCTTATTTTTCTTCTCGTTCATCGTTATCTTACATCATATTTATAGATCCTTTTACAAATAGGAGGATTTATGATTCGGACGATGACAATTGAAAATAAAATAGAAAAAAGTCTTTGCATGAAATGTTTAGAAGGAGTCAAATAAAGATATTCCGAAATCCCCTAAATGAAAGGTTGCAAAAATACACCAAAAAGGGAGAAAAGTATCAACAGCCATTATTGCCAGACAGACATTGCTTAAGGTATGTCTTTTTTATAATTCTTTAAAATTATTTTTAAAGTTATAGTACGTTCGATACATATCATTATAGTGTGTTATAGTGTTTAATCAATTTCATGATACATGAATTAATTGTGTGTCAGATGATTTTCTATGTATCACGAGTAATTGAAAATTATTATCATGTATCAGACAATAAGTTTGATACATATTGACTCAGTGTGTTATGGTGTTTAGTCGAATGCAATGATACATGAATTAGATGTGTATCATATGTTTTTTTATGTAGTATGAATTTTTGAAAACTGATATCATGTATCAGTAAGGTATTAGTTGTTTATTTAGTATTAGTTGTTTTATTTAGTATTTTTGTATTCAACATCGTTAAAATTTGTTTTTTTTTCAAATTGCAGCCACCCAAGTACAAGATAAAAAAGATACCAACACATCCCATAAGGTTTGCTGTCAATTTTAACAACACTTTTTTGAAAGATATTAAAGAATCTATAGGGGAAAATGTACTCCAACTGTTTAGGACTACAATTTTGGACTCTTTTTAGATATTATTAAATGCAATTTTCAGGGCCAAATCACTAAGTGTTTGCTGTTGTTAGAGTTGGAACAAGGCAACCATATTGTGTTGCATATTAGACATTCAAATTGGTGTATCCTGAAATTTGACATAGATGAATTTGCAATATTAATTGGACTTAAAGTCAAAGGCAATACCATGACTTCCAATACACAGAATCAACTCATTGTGTTCTATTCCTAAAGTATTTTTCTGGTGCAGTGAATAGTGTTATCAACAATCAACTAGTCTGACGGTTTAAGATGGGTAACTAGGAGAACGATCAGGATGCACTCCAAATGCCTATTATTCTTTATTCATACATTCGTATTGGCTACTCTTGATAATACAATTATATCTATTGTGGATTTTCTAATGGTTGAAGATGGTAGATATCGAGATTATCCCTTGGTCAACTATCATTCTCAAAACTCATTGGTTCACTTAGACAGGATTTTGGTGTTAGCAAAAAGTTATATTGATTAATACATATAGCAATTACATCATATAATATATACAACAATAATGTTTAAAGTAATTAAACAATGAATTACATGAAAGTATCAACCGTTTTCGAAGAAAATTATTTTTACACGTTTCATAACTTTTTGTTATGCTTGTGGGAATTGATAAGTCCTTGATATATCAGTAGTAGTATATTAAAATATCACTATAGTTAATTCAATCTATCAATAAACTTAACAAATAGTATCATAAATTAAAATATATTTAACTCAAAATATCAACGAATCAATGCTACATGAATGTTTTTATAGAAAACAGTACAGTTTCATGTACTAATTGTATCAGCATATAAAGATATATAAATTTCAAACACTATCATACTTTTGTTGATCAGATCTCTTTACTTTGCAATTGAAGTTGTTCTTTATCTTATATTTCGTCATCATATCTACATGTGTTGCTTTATCCTTTTATATTTGATTTGTCTTCACCTCTATACTTTGTGAATCGATTATAACATTTGTAACTTCAAATTCTGAATTTTCTTATGAATCCGATAAACTAGATTCAACCATTGCCAAAGCTTCTGTATCCTGTGTTGTGCCTTTTACACATGTAATTTCTTCACATGTTCCATCAAAGTTATCTACAGTACCTCCAATCTTTCAATTGTGTTAATACATAATGAATACATTGCAAATCCTGGCTCATTTTTTCAGTTCTAAATATAGTTTAACACCCATATCATTCTTAACCTTCATTGGACATAAGTTAACTTCTACAATGTAACGAATTTCAATATTTTTCCTTGATACATCAATATCCAACTCGGCTGCAATTGCTGCTTTGAGATTCGAAAACGAAAATGAATTTCCAACAACAATTTCATCGATATGGTAACTTTCATACTGCAATTTTCTCACCCAAATTCCTGAATACCTCAGCAAAATTGATGTATTCATCATGTATCAGCCAAAATAACAAAATTTTAATTCGTATTTTTCATCTTTTTAATGGATGTTCATAAAATTGTCTTAGATGATTTAATCTTGAATTTTGAAATTTGAAAGTGTGATTTAACTACCTGTTGAATTATGATTTCGTTATAATCAGTTACAGTAACTTATACTGATTTAAATAACCAAATTAAATGTTTCATTTCTCCTCCTCCCCACCCCTTTTAGCTCAACAATATTTAATTATTGTATATCATTTATTATGTATCAGTTTATAGTAAGGTATCACGGGATAACATTTTAAAGAAATTTTATGTAAATAGTAAATTGTTCTGGACAGATGAGATTCCTTAAATTTTTACAATTTTAAATTACCTTCGTACTTGTAATAACTTTTTAAATAATCACCATTTTACTTAAGTGTTGACTTTGTCAAACTCTTATTTTATTTTTTATTTTCTTCTCAAAAATCATCCAGTGTCAGTCATCCCACAAGTCATTATCTTAATACCCATGAAAAATGTGATTTTAGGGAAAATGAATTCTAGTGAATTCTGGATTTCTGGTGGTCAAACGTAAGTAGTACAAAATTGAATTGAAAAAAAGAAAACAAATAAAATTGTAAATCTAGAAAATAATTTATTTAATGTTTAATTAATTAAATAGAAAAGAATTTATTTAATGTTTGATTTAATTTGATATGGTGTTGAAAAAAACAGATTATATTTGAATGGGTTTGATTTTAATTAAAAATTAATTGAATTGAAAAAAAATCAAATAAAATTGTAAATCAAATTAAATAGAAAAGAATTTATTTAATGTTTGATTAATTAAATAGAAAATAATTTTCTCCTTATTTAATGTTTGATTTAATTTGATATGGTGTTGAAAAAAACTGATTATATTTGAATGGGTTTGATTTTAATTAAAAAATTAATTTTAGATCAAATTAACTCAATATTATTTATATAATTTTTAAAAATTTAATTCTATACACAAAAATATTTACTTTCATATAATTTTTGAATATTTCTCATACTTTTATATAATTTTATATTTTAATATATTATTTCAAATTTAAAATTTAAATTATCCAATAAAGTTTAAAGTCCTCGATGTTGATAACTATATATAATAAAGCTAATATTTGTATAAATACCTTGCCTGAAAAATCCAAAACAGCCCCCAAAACCCAAAACCCTGAAAATATTTGAGGTCGAGAAACGCAAATTTTATTGATTTATAAATTTAAAAATTCAACATGAATAATTTGATTTGATATTTTAAAATTCGAAATTATGATCATGTATATCCCTACTCAAACAAATAGATGAGTTGTTGCAGGTGATTGAGTTAAAAATTTTATTAAAAATATCTAAAATAATATAATATGTGGCTATCAAAATAAATAAAAGATATTGTGATATTTGAAATTCGAACTCAGAACTTCTTATTTAAATGAACGCTCATTATCACTAATTTATTATGTTAAATACATAACTTTTATTACAGAAGTCCAATTTTAAATATTTTCTAATTAAGTTAGTTATTTTCCTCCAACATATAAATTATGATATTCTAATATTTTATATTCCAAAAGGGATAAGAATGAGCTCAACTTCATTTTCTCCGCCTTATAATTCCCCTTCTCCCATCTATTTGACATCTGTTGTGGACACATGTAATGAATTAAAATGCTCATATATTTGCACATAAATAAAGCACATTAATATTAGGAACATTTATTATTTTTCTGCAAACTCATTTAACAGTGATAATTGATATAAATAACGCCTTACCAAAAAAAAAAAAGAATTCAAATTTTATACTGTTTGTTTATTTTTACTTATTCATAAAATTATTTTGAGATATTCAATAATATTAAATTATTTTGTGGATTTATTAAATTTATAGATAACTATTATTTATCGTTATTAGGGGGTGTTTTTATTCTACTTAAAACAACATGTGTACTTTTTGACATTGATTTTTGTATTTATTTTCATTTATAAATTGAAATATAATAGGATGCTTAAATTACTTATGCTCAATATAGTATTTTTTTGTGCACCTTTTTCTTTATGGATTAAAAGGGTTCTATATCTTTGCTTTTATCCTTTCTAATAGGTGGATCCCACTTCTTAGCTTTCATTTTTCAAACATAAATGACAATAGATGTAGCTCCACAAAAAATTATTATTTTTATGTCTTTTTTCAACCTATTATATACCAAAATTACATTAAAATATAATAAATTATAATTTAATATATTATTATTAAAAAGTTATAAAAAATAGATCCATTCAATAAATTGAGGCAAAGATAGCAACATGTACTCCTTAGTATCTAACTATCTTCTATTGTTGAGTTACCACACAGTTAAACAATAATAAATAATTGTAATGTTAGTCTTTTGAATATATTCAATTTAATAATAAAAATAAAATAGATATAAAAGAATAAATTATCTTTTAATTGTTTAAGTATGACATATATTATTGGATAACTAATTTTAGTATAATGAAATAGTAAAGATAGACGGATGAAATATAATTTAAAATTTATATGAAAATAATTATAATAATAAAAATTAACGACTAAAATGTCTAAAAATCTTATAAAAGATTGATATCTCATTTTTATATATAAATTGAAACGAAAGAAATAACATATTGCATAAAAATAATATAAATTATAATAATTAACGATCTAACTATGTAAAAAAAAATTATTAAAAATTAATTAACTCTCAAAATTAAAAAAAAAAATCATAAAAAATTTATTATAAAAATATTACATATCACAATTGACCACTCAAATACATATTAAAAAGAAAGACGTATTAACTCTCAAATAAATGGGACTAAAGGAACACATATCATGTGAAAATCGTTTAGAAAAAATACTACTAATAAATTATAATAATTAACAATTATACTATCCAAAATGTATATAAAAAATTAATTCATTCTAAATTATATATATTTATTGAATTTCTTGTAACACAAAATACAATTTATTTATGAGCAATTTTTATATATAGCAAACATAAAAATTATATTTGTAATGTTATAGTTATAGTTACATAATTGCGCTTCATAACAAATTTTATGTTTACTACGGAGCTTTTGATTTGTATAATTCGCTAACTACATATGATTTTATAAATTGTGAAGTTTTGTATAAATTACTCATTTATACATTGTAATTTGTATAAGATCTGTATTTATATAATTATGAGAGTATATGAAAAAATATATGTATTTATATTTATATATACACTTTTCACTCGCTTTATACAAATACAAACACATTTTATATATTTGTAAATCGATAGTAATTCTAGACCTAAAATGACTAATTATATACCAACTCACATGGCAAAGAATTATATATTTTGCTGTAAATTATAAATAAATTAAACTATAATCATAAAATTTGATTTGAATTAATAATTTGTTATTTATATGACTTTCTATTTATTTATTTATAATAATGTGACCTTAAAATGGAAGTGGACCACATAGTAGCTAAGACCCCCAAATATAGTTGTTACTAAATAAAAACGGGTGCAACCCTCCTCCAGCAAACATGTGTAGGGCTATCGTCCAGTAGCTCTAAATTGAGTTTTTATTTTTTAAGAATTATATTAGAATTTTGATTAAATTTACGTATCACTACAGTATGACTTTGAACGGACTTTTTATTTTAATAATATCCTGTTGGTCTAATAATAGTGTAATTTTTTTCTTGACAAATTATTGATTTATTAATTTCCTTTGTACTCCCTAATTCTCATAATTTCTATTAAAAAGTGAGAGTGATAATTTTAAGCGAGGTTGTATCTTCAATATAATATTCTAAATGTATATTGGATAACGGATATACTATATGCAATAAAATTTATATAGTGAAAGTGTCCATTGCTTAATGTAATTAAATTTATATTTAATCCAAGCGTGTGGAAACGAAGACCCAACAAACAGTCAATTGATGTATATAACCAAGAAGGTCAATATTCTTTGTTTGGGACTTTGGGATATTTGACTATATTTGTATCTGTTTAATTATAAAATTTAATTAAATCGAAAAGATCATCAAAGTTATTATTTCAAATACAACTTTAAAAAATTAATCTGCCATACGATTTTTACATTTGATGATGTTCGATTATTCCAAATTTCAAAACACTTGATGGAGCTCAGTAATTATACGTAACTTCTTTACAACATCCATTTCAAACTAGAGTTAAAAAGTCATAAAGAAAAAGGAATAAAGAAAAGGGATTCACAGTTACTTATAAAAAAAAAAACATATTAACTTTATCACTTTTTTCTTTTTTCCAGTTTCTCAATTAGGTGGAGACCCAACACAATTTTTAAAATTACCACTAGAAAAGTGAACATCGAAATTATCAAAAATAAAAATATGAAACTAAACTTTATATTATATCAAACAATATAAATATGATAATCCTTAATTTTATTGAACGATTACTAAAATTGTCAATAATGCATTATAATATTTTTTTGAACGATTACTAAAATTGTCAATAATGCATTATAATATTTTTTTGGATTCGATTTTACTTAGCACGTGCGTCCGAGATGGCACGGAAGCACCTAACCTTATCCCCAATCCTCATTCTCTTCTTCCTAAGATTTACTGGTCACTCTATTCCACTTGTATTTTCCCAATAATATTTCAATGAATATACTCCATTTTATCTGAAAATTTCTACACACATTGTTCCCTGCTCAGGAACATTTGGATATGTATCTCTAATTATTTTTAAAAAATTGAATATTTTACCATCTCAAATACAATAAAGTAGTAGTAGAAAATGAAGAATAATACTAGTACTATCATTTATATTCTTTATTTATTCTTTACTTTTCATTACAGCAAAGGTTTTGGTTCTCGATTCTATAGAATTACAGTACCTTTCAAACAGGAGCAGAAAACGGAAAATGAAAAGAAAAAAAACAGTTCCCGTTCTTCTTTCTAATTTTCTGATTATATAGCTTAATAACATTTTATAATTTGTACTCACTCGCTTAACAAAACAAATGTTAGAATTAACAAAATCTTTTAGGGTTTTTCCCTGAGAAGGGAAGCCAATCCAGTGACGACCACTTTGGGTTTCTTCGGCTTCACTGCCGGAGGTTGCCACGTCATCATTACCGGCTTCTCTTCCTCGCCGGAAGTATTCTCCAACGGATTTTTTGTTGGATCGGAGTCTAACGGTACCGTTTTATCAGAAAAAATCAAGTCCAACTCGCCGTACTCACTTTCCGACTCCGTGATCTCAGCAGCGGCGTTTGATGATTCAACCGCAGATGTGACTCTAGTATACGAGCTGAGCCATTTGGCTTTCATGTACTCCGGGTTGCGCCATGGAGCGATGTGCATACCTTTCTTCTTCAAGCTTTGTCGAGCTGCTTCTGAGACGATTGACACTATTTGCACAAGTCGATCGGCTTTGCCGACGAAGATAAACGGGAGCAATTGCAGAATTGATTTGTACCTTCCCGTCGATCGCGCTACTTCAAATTCAGATCTGAAATCTACGTCGAGTATCACTCTTTCGCCTTCCTCAATCACATCAATATACTCATATTCACCTAAATATATCAAATAAATTTCGAAGAAAAAAAAAAGCACATTATTCACCGAACGAAAATACTAAAATTTGACAGAGCAAAAACTCATATAAGAAGAACGAAGCTTTGTACCTGCAGGAGTAGAAGAAGCTTTTTCCCATTTGGATTTGCAGATTGAAGCTTTATAGCCAAGTGCTAAAAGTTCATCAGTAACAATTTTTCTCAAATCGTCCTTACGCTTGCAAGATTTGTTCTCTTCAACGATTTTTGAAGTTTCAGCTAATAGATTCCTCTCGGTAACACTTGCACAGGGAATTAAGCTCTGAATTTCAACAAATATTAGACAAAATGAGATTTTGATTTGGAATAAACTGTAATTCTAGAGAATTCTTTTTTAAATTGAAGAGATTTTATTACCTTTAGAGTGTCGGAAGAATCCCCAAACGAAGAGGAGTTGGTAACAGAGTCGAAATCAAACTCATCATCGGAGCTATCGTTGTTGCCATTAAAGCAATTGCATTTACGGCCAAATCTAGCGGCAGACGGCTTATCATTGTTCTCTTCTATGAAATTCTGAACCAATTTGTCCAAAGAAACCGAATTCGGCTCAAACTCAGCGGCTGCTCCATCATTAGCAGCGCCGGCGGCACCTGGCTTCTCAGCGGCCGACGAAATCCGTAAAACACTAGGGAACGGCCGATCAAAGAACTTTTTGATTCGTGCTTTCAGCAAAGGCTTTACTGCATCATTTTTAATCGATTCTCTGTATGTCGAAGAATCAATCGGTTGAACCTTCATCGGAAAAGGCATGTCTATCAACCACAACCACAACCAAAACAGGTACTACTTCTTCTACTGTAAAACTCTCTCTCTCTGCAGCTTAATTATACTCTTTTTGTCATTTTCTGCTGAATTCTCAGAACTTAAAAAACCTACTCGCTTTGCGTGTCTAGATCAGAATCCTTTAAATGCCTAAATCCTTAATCACAGAAATACATGCAAATTCACAGAAATCAATGCTTTGAAAAGAAGCGAGTTCCTAATTCATTCACACCTAATTCACCTTTTCCTTTTCACACATCAAAAACCCGTTTCCAACACAATCACACATAAACCGTTCACCATTATCATCTTCACGTTTCCAACTGTGATGAAAACAAAAAAAAAGTTAAAATTGTCAAATTTTGATACCTTTTTCTTCCGTTCACTCTTTGGAGTTGTTGGCGTAGTTGAACAAGAATAGAATGAGTGTAACCATAGTCGCCGGAGTACCTTTCCTTTTCACGGGAAGGAGAGAATTATGTGAAGGAGAGAAAAAGTGGGCCTATATTTCTTTTTTCTATTTTTATCTCAGTTTTGGTTTTTTGTGAAGTTAAAGTTGAAACGAGAGAGTGGGTTTTGAGGAGCTTATATAGAGTGGGTGTAGTTAAGAAGGTGAATTGTACTGTCTATGCCACATCAAATACACCTTCTGTACCTGTACTATCTCTGGGACACGATTCATTTAGATTTCGACAGTCATTTTTTATTTTTTAAAATAAATTTATTTTTTTTTATTAAAAAATTTTAAGTATTAAATAATTTAAATTTAGTTAAAAGATTTTAAAATAATATTCATACATTTTGAAAGCTATTCGTAAAAATAATTTTTATATAAATTTTATTTGTGAAAATAAAATAGTCCATTAGTATTTTATTTTTATTTTTTTGTCAATTTTGTTCTTGTTCTATTTAATATGTAATGGGTAAGGTCAAACTAAAATATATAATTAAAATAAACTAAAATAAGAGAAACAAATTACTGAAAGGGAGGGCGGAGATGGGGAGTTCTGTGAGAAGCTTTGTTGAGATGATGACACGTATACGGGGAGTGAAGTATAAGGGCAGGTGTTAGACTTGTGTCGCTCTGAAATTTGTAACGTATAAACTGAAACGGCATGAGAAATTGTGGATTTTTTTTGGGGAAGGTGGTAGAGGGACCGATTGGTGGGCTTGGTATGATTATTGTCCTGCTAAAAAACAAAATTGGTTAAGAGTCCCCTTTATTTATTTTTTATTTATCATTATAATTATATTACTCCTATTAGTATTTTTATTATCAAAAAAGAAATATGTTCCTTGTCATTTGTAATTTGTAAAATAAAGAGATAAATAAGATCAGATTAATTTGATATTTTAAATAAAAAATTAGATATTTTAAAATTATATAAAAAATACTATAAATTATAATATTAATATGATGAGAAAATATATTTTAAAGTCTTAATTAAATTTTTTATAATTTAATTTTAAAAATAAAAATCATGACAAATAATATGGGACCGCGGAAGTAATATACTGTCGCTCTCCGTTTGAAGCTAAGGTCAAATGTTCTCGCCCTTATAAAACTGCCGCATATTGTTTTTATTTATTTAAATTATATATAGAACTTGTCATGAAATAATAAAAATAAATAAAAAACGAAGTTCAAAGTAGTCCATGTCACTTGTGAAGTGTAATTTCCCTATATAATCACCCGTTTAAGAAATTATCTGGAAAAATCATTTATGTTTGTTTTAAGATTATAATATCATCTAACTTTAGTTATTCTTTTAAGTTATATTTGACATAAAAAAATATGTTATCTTTTTCTTATTAGGATGTCATGTCATTAATTTATTTATTTATTATTAAAAAAACATGTTTTAAACCTATTTAAACGTTAGGTTGTAATAATTTCTTTTAAATAAATATTATTTTTTATTTATATTTTTTTGAAAATATTTTATTTCTTAGATATATAAAGATAAATTTTTAAAATGAATAAAAAAAAATACCCTATTTCTACAACTAACTACTAATGAATTGTATTAACTATTTTTAAAAAATATTTTTTTAAATTTTATAATGATAATTATTATTTTTTACCAAGTTTTTCAAATAATAATTATAGTTTTTTTATGGTGCATTTTTTTCTCCTATTTAGATAAATATTTATACATTTCATTTTGTTAAAGCATTCCCTAAAATTACTGGTGTGACAAATATAAATAGACATTACCCTTTTTTTAATAAAATAATTCAATTTTTCAATTTTCATATTTAACCTCAAAAATTGAAATTTGAAGCATTTAAAGATTTTTCATTTTTTTCCCATAATAGTCATTACTGTTTTTATAAAAATAAATAGTTCCATTTTTTTCCTTTAAAATTGAAATTAGAGACATTTAAAAATAATCCATTTTTTGTCGTTACAAAGAACTTTTACTTTCTATTTAAAATAGTTATATTAAAGTTCTTGTTTTCTTTTAATTGTATTTTTAGAGCATATTTATAATTTTTTTGAAAAATTGAAATTCTTGAATATTTGTGGTGCTGACATGTGACACTTTTTACTTCTCCTATTATATATAGATAGATTTTTTTAAAAAAAAATTGACAAACTCACATATTATACCCTGTAAAAAATTACATTAAAAACTGTAATATGAGCTCCTCCGGTTCTTCAAGAAATTATGTGGTTCCTCCTATTCTTTAAAGAATTAGAAAAATATTAATAATAAATTAAAAAATGTGATGTGACACCCTAGTAGAAAAGAAAAAATGTATTTCTTTTGTGTCAAGTATATTTTGAGGAAAAAAAATAGACAAAATTGGGCAATATTATAATCATAAAATAAACATAAGTGATATTTCTAAATAATTTTAAAAATATTTGTAAGCTAAAATTATTCAAAAAAGACTTTTAATAATGAAATCTTAGATGAAGGTTAATAGAAATCCTTTACGTAATCTAGTGGCGAAGAATATTTACGGTTACCATCTTTCAAAATTCATCAACCACCATCAAGTATTATATCTCACATTAAACAACTACCAATGATCAATATAAACATTACATAAAAATTAAAATAACTTATAAACCAAACAAGTAAAGGGACAGTTTTGGACGATTTCGTAAATTATAGGCACATTAATATTGAACATTTTGTCTATTTTTTAAAATTATTACTATATATATGACTTCTGTTAGCAGAGTTGGTAAATGAGAGGAAATATATGTCAGTTTTGTAATGACAAAGAGTATTACTTGACCCCAACTTTAAATGAATAGCAAGAAAATAGTATATTAAGTTTATACTTCAGTTATTAACATTTAAAATCGTTGTTATAAATTCAAATCACCAAAAAATATTAGCCAAAAAACAACTACATATCTCAAGCAATTATATTCCAGAGCCTTTATTGGAATTGCGTTAACCATATTAGCTAGATCATATGTAAGATATATAGGTAAGAAATACCAAATGAGTGTGCTACCTAATTTAGTGCTAGGTAACCAAAGATAGTATTCTATAGAGGAGCTTTCAGTCACGTTCGATAGAGTGTATAAAAATAATAATAACATATACATTGACTTTATGTAATTCTAAGCTTTTAGCCATTCAAACATTAGTTAAATATATCTATGATTAATTGAGGTGTAAATTATATAATATATGAAAACCCATTGTTTCGTAATACAAATTCCTAAAAAAGCTAGAATTTTTGCTACACAAGACAGTATATTATAAATTACCCACTCTATACCATTTTCAAAGTACTTTAAAAACTCCATAAACGGTTTAAAATTTGACAAGATGAAATTAGACATGATCAATAGATAGTTCTCTTTTTTTTTCTTCTAAAAAATTAGAATAAAAACTTCTAAACAATATTAAAAACATAGGTAAAATTGTATGCATACTCAATTTGGTGAACTCTAAAGGACCGCCAAGCTATATGAAAACATTTTGAGTCCTAATATTTTTGCTGTTTTGGAGTTGCAATAAGCATTCGGATAATATTATGATGTGTAAATAAATTCAATAAGTACCACAATTATTTGACTAATTATGATATTTGTCCATATAAACCTACAATTAGAATCCACATGGCATTTATTAATGTTTTTTTTGGTCAAAAGTTGAATAGGTATCATTAATTAATCAACACTCGAATTACAGTACCTTTGATTTGGTCCACAAGCCAATTTACATCATCCCAAATTGAAATTAGAAATGGTTAATTAGGAAATTAAGAACTGAATTTGGAGAAACAAATAGTAGGAGAATATCACAAAAAAATGGTCTTTCATGTTTGGTAAATGGTAAAACTCTGAGAAGTTTTATTTTTTAATAGGCTAAAGTCATTTGCGGCCTCTTAAAGTTGTCCATATAATTCACTTAGACACTTCAACTAAGACTAGTACCAAAAATTAGTTCCTATTACATCTTTTTCGATAATCAATAAAAAAAAAAGATAATTTGTGTGAGATACACTTGCTATGATGTGGCAAAAATGATTAATTAAATGATGACATGTGTCATTTGACCCCAACAATTATAGATTATTATTTTTATGTTAAAAATAATGAAAATTATTTCAGTGAGAGAAAGATATTTAAAGAGATTGATACAATAATGATGAAGAAGTTTGTCAATGGCTACTCATCCGGAAATCAATTGCAAAGAAAGATCGAAAGGATCCAAATTAATTTTATCGAAAATTATTTTTCATTCCTAATACGTGATAGAGAAAGATATTCAAAGTGTTTGTACATGAGTGATGAATAACCAATGATTAATCATCTTAAAAGATCAACTGTAAGGAGAAATCAAGAGAATTAGCAAATTATTTGATATTGTTTTTGATAAGTTTAGTGGATTTACAATTTTATTTGAATTGTAATATTTATTCTAAGGTGACCATAAATTTGAGATGAAACGTCGACTTACTTTTTTATCCCAATGTTCAAAAATCTACTTTCTCTATTTTTTTTGTAAATTTAGTTACTTGATTCAATTTTTTTTATAATGTTGAAAAGAAATAGAAAAGAAAAAAAATTAAGATTATTTAGTTGTATTTGAAAATTTAAATTTGGGAAAGAAGATGACTTGAAAAGGAGGGGGGTGCTCTTTCTTTTTTGACTTAAGAATATTATTTTTAAAAATATTAAAAAATTATTTTAATTTATTTAAATGCCAAGTGTCAATTAAAGAAGAAAAAGTGCAAGTTTTTTTGAAAAAAATAAAAGTAAAACAACATTTCATAACTTTCATGCGCTCATAGGAAGTGGAAAACATTTCTTTGGTCGTATCAACATTTTGTGTTGTGTTTAATGGATACAATTTTTAAACAATTTAATTGTTCAATGAATAATAGTCCAAGATAAGATGTCTAAATGAGATATGCAGACAACTTTAACAAGCTGTTTATAACGAAAGCCTTTTTAATATTTGTTAAAATTGAGTAATTTTTTATGTAACAAAATTCACATCTAAATTAACAATTTTTTTTAAAAAAAATATCAAAAGTCTCATCAAATACTATAAATATGATACCAAATATAATACTAGAGTCTCGTCAATTACTATAAATATCGTAATAAAAATAATACTAAACACTAAACATAAATAGAAAAATACTCCAAATATTACATCTTAAAAAACCACACGCACAAAAAATACTAGAAACTGCGAAATGACAAATCCCCTTTATAAAAAGACTTAATATCTATTAAATTTAATCATCTAAATTTGATTCATATAGGATCAAAACACTTAAACTTATATTCCTATAATTTTAACAAATACACATTCATTCTATCTGTCAATTTTATGTTCTACATAAATTATGTTAAATTATATAAGTGTTTTTTCTATGTTTTAAAATTAAATAATATAAATATTACCAAAAATTATATTAAAAGATATATTTATATATTATTAGTAATAAATTTAAATGATGAAAACTAGTGATAGATATATTGATTATAGGCAAGGGGGGCCGACCATCCTCTCTGCCCGGTTTTGTTTCTTCTCTGTGTGCGTTTCATCATTTCACTTCCATCTCTATGGCTTTTAAAAAAATAATATATATTCTCTTGACATATTATTAGGTGTTTTTGTATTAAAAAATAATGAATTTTTTTTTATCTGTTTAAGAAAAGAATGATTATTGTTCTGATATAATTTTATATTATAAAATTAAAAAATATTTTAATATATTTAATATAATATTAATTTAAAATTAAAATGTCTTCTTTATTTTTTTAAATCATATATCAAGTAAATTAAGTCATTTTTTAAAAAATAAAGAGATCAATCACTAACTTTTTGTTAAATACAAGGTAAAGGTAAAGAAATACTCTCTTTCTTTTAATTTGTTCGTCTTTATTTTTCTTTTTAATTTATTTTAAAAATAATATCCTTTTTCTCTTTTTACTCTTTTGTCTTTTTTTAAAAATTTTGATTTTAATTTATTAAGTGCAATGCATGTTTGATTATCGTTAGGTTCAATGTTTCTTTTGTTTTTTTCTTCTTAAACTCTAGTCGAACACTAAAAATCTTCCAAAGGAAAGAAAAACAAAACATTAGTATTTTGTGTACATTTGTAGACTTCTGAAATTATATAAATATATTATTAACAAATTGTATTTATTGATTTGAATAACATAATATACAAATTAAATAAGAGATTATTAGTTTTTAATATGTTATGATAGATATGTAGAATTACATTCTTGATGTTCCAAAAAGTAATTGTTTATTTTATAAATTGACTTTTTAAGTTTGATTCAGCAATAAATAATTCTAAAAAATAGTTGACTATTCTATTTCGTAATTTATGATACAAATTAGAGAATCGTAACTTTCAATTCAATTTTCTGATAAAGAATTTGCTAAAGATTTTCAAATTATTATTGCCGTTTCATTTTGAATATGGAAGATATATATGAAGAAATTAATGTGTAACTTTTAAGGGACAACAGTGTTGATGACATAACTTTTTTGATGATTGCTCTTTAAAAGTTATTATACTATATATACAACTCATTATAATTATTTTTCATTTTATTCTGTATAAACTTTTGAGGACGTGGCCTTGTTATTGAGTTTTTTTTCTAGGCTTTTTTTTACAATATTCAATAATTATATTAGAGTTTAATTAAATTTATATTGGTGTAGAAAATTTTTATATTAAAAGCATAGCGTGTGTAATCCTGTGAGCATTTTATTTATCTTGTTTTAACTATTTTGGGGTTAAAATAAAGTTGCATACTTTCGTTATCCTAAAATAACTATGATAACACATATATACACATTCTGAAATATATAAGCGTTTCTTAGAAATTTTAAATAGAAATTTAACATATTATATCAATTATATCTTTAAATTTCATTTATTTAATAGTATTGGATTTTCAATTTTTTTTATTAATTGAGTATAATTCAGTAAGCTATACATCATTAGTTTTTTTTTAATAAACTTAATTTTTACTAAGACAAAAGAGCGTTTATATGGAGAGACTTACATTTTGTTTGGATCATTGTTATCCATTATTTTGTAATGCATTGTATCGGCTCAAAAGGAAATTATTTGGGGTCCAACTTTCATCATGATCACTTAATCTTTATTTTACTCTCCTTGAATTCTGGCTCAAAAGGAAATTATTTGAAAAACTTTGTTGATTACGTTACTTATTAAGAAAGAATATTTAATTAGCGGCTATTTTTATGATTATTTTAATTGAGACGTAATAATTGTTCTTAAAAAATATATTTTATATCACAAGATTCTCATTAATTTATAATTATTCTTAAAATTTATATTTTATACCACAAAATTCTCATTAATTTATGATGAAAAAACTTCTATTTCTAATATTTCGTTCTTAAAAAATGAGACAGACTTTGTAAAGTGAAGATAAAGCTACAATTGAATATGTATAATATATAATATAAGCATACATAATCTTAACAACTCAGGCACATCATAAATAGGATAATATAAGTATGTAATATACTGATGAATACAACCAATTGCGACATAAACTCAAGTTAATGCATACATAATTTGTGTGTTCACACGTTCACAAAGACTCATAAACCCAAAATATTGTTTCTTTTATTGTTATTTGAAATCGAGGTACGGTTCAGTTATTTTAAATTTTATAAATAACTTTTTTACTTAAGTGATAATTTTCATTCACTTCTAATTATTATAATTTTTTTATGTCAAATGATAAAGATTTTTAAATAACATTTTACCTTGTATTTTTTTAATCATATTGATATTGATATGCACAAAATTACAATAATATTTTTCGTATAGTATTTTAAAAAATTACAAAAAAATTATTAACATGATAATTTAAAGTGGATGAAGATATGTGATCCAAATCAAATTTTAGGCAAGATGTCTGTCGGTTTAATCTCTCAAATTTTTAAAATTTATTTCCTTTTAACTATATTATAGTTGTTCTTCCGAGCTAAAAGTTCAAAAAAAAATAAAAAGGTTGAAACTTCACTAGTTTTAAACAAATAATATATTTTGCCTGAATACTGAAGTTTCAATCAGATTCTCTTTTTTATAAATTTGAATAGAAAAAAATTAAGCCCACCTTATGTTTTAATTTATTGGTCTATTTAACTTAATACATCATTTTAAAAAGTAAAAATAACTTTTGAATTTTGCGATTTAAAATTAAGAAAATATCAAAATGTATGTTAAGTCTATCGGCCTCGTATGATATATTTAAAATTGGAATGTTATTAAAAAGAAATGTTATTTTTTAAAATGAATATAAATTAATTAAAACGAGAAAAGTAATATTTAAGAATAATGAATCTAAATAGGTTAAAAAAAAGAATATTTATTTATTTTTTAGAAAATGATGTGAAGAAAAAATTCACGTGGCAGTGCCTTTCAGTGTTCACTCTCTTGAAATGTGATTGTCAAATAGCCTTATATTATGAATTATTAGCAGGCATTAGGTAATACTCCTTTCCTTTTATTTTATTTAACATTTTAAAATAAATTCATTTCAAGGAAACGATATCTTATTAAAATTAGAAATAATCTAATTTAAATAAAATAACTTATAATTATATAAATATTAAAAAATTATCTTAGCTATAATCATTTTTTATATATTAAATAGTGTGACATGGAGTCTCAAGTCACATCCATCATATTTTAGGATTAGACTAAAGGAAAATAAATTATTGTGTGTAGATGAAAGGACCCACTTTGAAATTATTGTGGGCTACAAAGGAAAGCAAGCTAGTGGTGGTGCAATCTATTCTTTCATTATTTGCATTTTTCAACCATGGATTTACTTCCAAGTGTCTTCCTTAAAAGAATATGAGGCTTGCTTAGTACAATTTATATTTATAACGTGATTTGTAGGTGATTACATTGCAGGATTTATTCAATTCATACAAAATATATAATTTGTAAGCTATTACACAATAAAAATTTTATTCAATGCATATAATATGCTCACTCGAATAATAAAGACTATGATAAAAATCATAGTGCATGCGGTTCCAAAAGAAAAAAATTAAATAAATTATTTCAAGATCGGATAACTAACATAAGATAGATAAGGTTATGAATGCTTATTGAGTTTGACTTAGGATAAAAGTTGTGTTTGGAACAAATTTTAATGTGACAGAAAATAAATTGGAATTATAAATAAAATATGAAAAAATGGGATTATATTGATAAATATTGCGGATACAATTCTGTTCTATCGCTTGATTCTACTCTCTTAAGATATTTATCCATGATTAATATGTCATGACTTTTGTGGAATATATTGAGATATGTGTTAGGACCGGAAATAAGCAGGTGTAAATGCGGAAGCTAGCAAAGCAAACCTCGAAAGACCACGAGTAAGAAGACAACGAGAAATATACCAAAAGACACAAAGATTTAACGTGGTTTGGTCAATCGACCTACGTTCACAAAGGAGATGAGCAATCCACTATAAATATGAGACTACAAAATACAGAGAGAAACAACCTCAACCAATTCACTCGGAATACATGAGAGGTTCACACAAGTGATAACGTATCCAACTTGTGACCCATAAATTCTCCCCCAACCAAACTCTCAAAGCTCTTAAGACCATATTGTGAATGCTGATTAAGTTAGAAGGATCATGTCTCTATTAATAGAGTCCTAAACCTTTTTCTACCATAAAAAGGATTAATCAATCCAAAACCTTTTCCTAAAAGGAAAACCTATTTATGGTAAGAAATTTAGAACAAATAAAACCTAACAATATGTTTTAATGAAACTTAGCAGTCTTTATATAGGCATGAACCAGGATTTAGGGATGAGAACTTCAAAGAATTCTAATTAAAACCAGAGATGAGAGATGTCGTATGTAAAAATACGTGGAAGACAATGAATCTGCATAAACATCTGTTTCACACAGTTAGCTTGTGCTCCAATTGCATTTTAAGCTTTAGATTGAATAGTCAAAAAAAATATTACCTCAAAATTGGTATACTTGCTAGGAACAAGTGAAAGTCATAAAGACAAATGTCATATTGCACAAAAGCAAAGAGTTTTCTTTTACACTTTGCTTAGCATTCTAAATAAAAGAAACATGTGTAAGTCATGTAAACTAGGATTGATTAACAAGAAAGGGACAATGATGAGCCCCCAATCAGCTCCAGGCCACAACCCATCGGGGGCTGATCGTTGTCCCCAAGGCTTCACAACAATGTAGTAACATAGTCTTTCTAGTTACTCTTTGGAAGACGCTAGCAAAAGCAACTCATAAGCCATCCTTTGCAAAAATGAAACCAAGATATACTAATTTGTTGATCAAGGAAGAGGGCTCTTCATACATCATAGCCTCAATCACATGAGACTCAAAAAACTACTTTTATCATTAGAATTTCTAAAGTATTTGATCCTAGTCATAAAACCTTTTATATATCTTCATTAGGAACAAGTTATTAAATTCCATTGCTTCCACCTTTATGATTAGCATTTTCTAACTAGTGAACTTGTCATACAATGCAAACAATATTACTCTTGTTTCACATGATCATAAAGAAATACACTCCCTTCGTTTCAATTTGTTTGCCTTATTTTTCTTTTTAATCCGTGTAAGAAAAATTGTCTCTTTCCCTTTTTTGAAAACTCTTCAATTCTAGTTTTTCACGTGACATATATAAACCCTAAAAGACATTTTAGAACATTCAATATATCTTTAATTTAAGATTAGAATATTCAAAAAATTTCTTTATTTTCTTAATTAAACTTTGTGTTAATCCAAAACCAGACAAATAAATTAATATGGAGGAAGTATTTTCAATTCAATTGTGTACAAAAAGAAATCTCATCAGCCAGTAATGAAATTCTTTCTTTTATGCGCCTGCCATAAGTATAGGACAATCAAGATTCGAATCTCTAAGCATCGATACAATCAGTTCTGAAAAACTTAAAAAATTCGAAAGACGTGGGTACACGTACAACCATCAACTTAGGGAAAAAATACGTATATATAACCTAAGTAAGGATCATATATTGGTTTGTGCACCATTAAACACAAAGGCTAATTTAGTGCACTGGTTTGGCATGTGTAGCAAGTTCAGAACTATGAACCACAATGTGTAAACTGAGTTCCAGGACCATCAAACCATAAATTGTGTTGTGTTAATTGATCTTATTTAATTTACATTTATACATTAATTGAGGTTTAACAACACGCTTCCACTAACATGCATCCCTCGTCTCGTCTGATGATGCCCCTATTATCTTCAAATCTTAAATTCACTTTTAGTACGAGTTTTTGTGTTTAAAAAGCATTAAGTTTTGTTGATAAATCCCTAGTGGTAAGTACGCCATATATCAATATACGATAAAATACATGTTTCTCCTTGTTTAACTGCACAATCAAAATTAGAAAAGTCAAAAAAGGTAAAATTATGTGTTATGCCATAATTTTTCCACCTAGCGATGTCAATCAGGCAGTGCTCGTGAATCTGGATTGACTGTCCCTATTGTGTAACACGTGACTCGTGAAAAGGCCAAAATTAAGTTTAATTTAATACATAAAAGAAGAGAAAATAAATAAAGTCAATTAAAATGTTGTTTCAAATTCGTAAAAAGATATTTTAATTTTGTAATTATTTTCTTATCCTTACTAAACAATTTTAAGCATATATTATTATATTATTTTTTAATTAACTTCAAACTTTAAGAAGTAAGTGTATTCACACACCAATTATTACTTGACACGTGTTTATTTAATTAAAAAAAATAACACCTATTATTTATTTTATGTCAACTAATATTTTATTAATCTACTCCAAAAAAGTTTTAGTTATAATTTAAGCGACAAGATTGAGAAAAGAACACTATTTTAATGAGTTATAATTCATCCTGAATTAGTGACGAATTTAAATATGCGATTAATGTATTGCTCATGGTCATATTGTCATTTTGTTGTTGATTGTTATTAATTATGTTATAAGTTTTTTTAACGGAAGATGTTCTTATTATATACAAGGATAATACAATCGTAAAGGTAATTTTAATAATTATTAAAACTTATTAGTAAATATCATAAATATAAAATAATTAAATAAATTTAGGGACAATTGTATAGAATGATAAACTAATAATATAAAATAAATATAGTAGCTACCGTTTGATTTATTTATGTTCAGCAACAAATTGTTTGTCAATCTCCCTCTCCCTCATATTCTCGCTCGCCAATCTCCCTCTCTCGCTCGCTGCCTCTCTCGCTTTATACAATAAAATTATATAAATTATGTTTCTAATTGTATAAAGCGAGAGAAAATTGTATTTACACATGCAAATACATATATTTTTGTCCTATACACTTGTAATTATACAATAGAAGTACTCTCCTGTCCAAGTTTCTTTTGTCTTTCTTTCTTTCTTTCTTTCTCTTTTATATAAATTCAAATTGTGTATAATTTCTCTCTTCTCGTTTTATACAATTCAATTCAATTGTATATTCCCTTGCCAGATCTCTTTTTGTCTTTCTCTCTTTCTCATTTTTATGCAAAAATGAAAATGTATATAATTTCTCTCGTCTCGTTTTATACAATTTAATTCAATTGTATTCCCTGTTCATGTCTCTTTTGCCTTTATCTCTTTCTCATTTTTTTACACATTCAAATTGTATATAATCCTCTTATACACTTATAATTATACAAGTCGTTTTATACAATTCTTTGCCCAAGTCTCTTTTTCTTTCTCATTTTATACAATTCGCTTCAATTATATATGTATAGCGAATAATACATATATATATATATATTTGCGAAGGAGCACAATCATACAAATTTTGCTATAACATACAAATATTAATTTTATATTTGCTATATGTGAAAGTTGCCCATAAATTGACCTAACTCATGAAACTTTACACAAAAATGATTTGCCAAGAATGTTAAAAATTTAGAGCAGATGCTAGCTTATTTATAAAATAAGCATAACAATATGTGATTTATTAATACAACATCTTATGATATTCTGATGTATTATGTTATGAATTATAATACGCTCGTTTGCTAAGAACGTCGAAGAATGTTGAATTTTTTAAATATATTTTTTAAGTTATGTCTAAGATATCAAGTTTATATCAATCTAATTTCAATTTATAGTTTCATATAACATATCCAAACAAGCACTTATGCCTAGTAAAATCAAGTTAAGTGGGAAAAATGAGTAATTACGCATAGTAATTATATTTTGATTGTTATTTTTTTTTTAAGATTCAAAGAATATTTAAAAATGAAACTAAAGAAAAAAATAGTTACTCTTTAATCTTATCATAATTCATATGTCGATGCAATCCGGCCACGTTTCTCAAAAATATTTTGATTCTTTTTCTTTTCTTTTTTCTGTTTTAATTTCTTTTAAGAGACGCATCAAAAACCTTCCTTCAATTTCAAGAAAACCTTTTTATTATTATTAGTAATATTTTTTAATCTTCCCCTCCGTTAACTTTTAGTAATTGTCTTTCTCTTGGAGAATCAAAGAATTTTAGTCTAAGATTTTATGATTAATCTTTCATCATATTAATATCTAAAAAATTATAATTTATTAAATTTTTTATATATTTTTAATATTTAAATTATTTATTTAAAATATTGAATTAGTATACTCTAATTTAATTTTAAAAATCAGTTATATTTACTTTTAAAAATTATAACGATTAATGAGATTATATTAATTTAATATTTTAAATAAATAAATTAAATATTTAGAATTATATGAAACCTATTTCTATAAATTCTAATTCTTTATATATTCATAAATTAAAAAAAAAATTATCATATATTAATTTAATTTTAAAAAATGAAAACACAGTTAAAAATAGACGGTGAAAAATACTCTCAAAGCTCACTATAAATATTTGAAAAATCCCAAAATTAGTAATCAAAATCCACTTCTCTTTGCTCTGCAGACTGCCAACAGAAGGCAGAAATTACGATACTCGAAGTCCGATGGCGACTCGTTTCCCGGCAACTACTCACTCACGCGTCGTCGCGACGAGCTCCGGCGAACCCAAAGTAGAATATCCGTTTTCCGTTTCGACCAGAAAATGGCAAGTAGTAACACAAAGGAGAAGGAAGAGTTCAAGAATCAAAGCTACAGATTCAGATTCATTCTTGGAAATGTGGAAAAGAGCAATGGAGCGTGAGAGAAAGTCAGCTGAGTTCAAAAGAATAGCTGAGAACATTGCTCCTCCTGAAGTGGATGAAAGCCCTGAGATATTGGAGAAGAAGACCAAGGAATTCAACAAGATTCTTCAAGTTTCTCCTGAAGAAAGAGATAGAGTTCAAAGTATGCAGATCATTGATCGTGCTGCTGCTGCTCTTGCTGCCGCCAAAGCATTGATTGAGGAGAATCCATTGCCTCGAAAGGATGATGATGAGTCTGATAAAAGTAAAAAACAAGGTAACTTCCTTTCTTCTTTCATTATTTTCCTCTGATAAAATCTTTAAGATTATATGTACACAGAAATCAAAAAAATTGTAAATACAAAATGGGTTTAGAAGAACTGCTTGTTAGGAAAGTGTATAATTTCACTGTGATAGAACTGTTTGTAATGTTAACATTGCTTTTATTATGCTCTTGATCTAGATTAGGAAGTCGTGATTTACGACATTGATCCTGTAGTTAGGAAGTGAATGATGTGTTGCCTTTTCTTGAAAGCTTGAAGGGAAAGGCTCCAGGGACTACTTAAGTGTGTACAAGGGAAAAAGAAGTTAAAGATAAATGGCTATACGACATACTCCTGTCTGATACTTCGAGATTTTGTCCCTTTTCTGATAGATTTCTCTTTCGAGGTCTGGAGGAATATTTATCTTCCATGTTGGGATGTGTATTTATTAGTTGTGGTCGTGGAGATTATCTTAAACTTGGATTGGATGCAGGGAACTTGCTTATGTTCTCAATTAAGTTCGTTCAATGAGTAACACTACCATATAAGTTTACACGCGTTTACTTGATGTTTGCATATCTATTCTGAAATTAACTTTGTTGACGATTGATTCTGAATGTGGAGTTGCCATTTCTTCTTTCAACTCCTATTACGTTGTTCTGTTAGTTGGATGTAAGACAAGGATAATGATGATGTTTCTGTGTGACATGATTCAAGAAACATTTCGTTCCAATGAAATAAACATAAATAAGCTTTTGATGGTTTGCATCGCCACTGAAAGGGACGGGAACAGTCTGCAGGCTTTACCTTTTACCAGACACATAAACACAAATAAGCTTTTGATTGACATGGAACTTCAAGTGAGACTTAATTTTTTTCATTCAGTGTCCAAGTGTTTTGCCTCATTACTGTAAAGTAAAAGGCTATCGTCAACATCCCAAGGCTGTCTGGATGAGTAAAATGAAGTACAAGAACCTTTTATGATTTGTGCTACCCTTCTCCTTTTCCGTATTATCGCCGTTTACACTGCTGAAATTTTTTTTTTTCCTTTCAAGAATTATGGTCTTTAATGGTTCAAGGAGAACCTCTGATCTCATTTCATTACGCTATTATAGCTCTGTTATGATTCCATATTCTGTATCTTTGTACTACTGCAGTACCTTTATGGTACACATCTGATGATTTTACCTTATCTTATTAAAAAAAGCTCTGTATAGTTCCTGTTTGTGCAGCATAATTGAAGTGCTTCTAATAGATAAAGCATCTTCAATTTCAAATTTGGGTAGAGTGGATCTGTCTTGCTTTCCAAGATATTAATACACTACGTCGAACTTCAATCCATTTTTTATATGAGGTTGCCATACATATCGATATCTTTTAGCTGTGATGTTTTCGTATGTGTTTTAGTTGCACTCCACAAATTTGAGAATTGAGATATCGTTTTCTCCAATCTTCTAGTCCAGTGCTATTATATGGTGGCTCAATCATGATCTTTGTTCTCTTGATCAGGAGCGGGAAATGTCATTTCCATTGTGCCTCGATCTGGAACTATGATGGGAACACCAGGTCCAAGCTTCTGGTCCTGGATACCTCCTTCAGACAGTTCTTTTGATGACATTCAGATGAAGTCAGATGTCTCTCTGTCTCCAAACCCACCAAGCCCTGTTATAGAGAAAGAACGATCTCCAGATTTTCTATCTATCCCATTTCAGAGTGCTACGATTGATAAAAAACATAGTCCTCCTCTTCCACCGCTTCAGTCACATTTGGAAGTTGAAAATTTGGAAGATTCCAGCTCAACGCCTGAGATACCTCAGCAGGTGGAGGAACGTGAACTTGGCATTCTGTTCTCTGCAAATGCAGCAGAAGCAGCTCATGCCCTTAAGCAGAAAGACGAGGCATCATCCGAGGGAATCAATCCTGATGGATCAAGATGGTGGAAGGAGACTGGGACTGAACGACGAGCTGATGGGGTGGTCTGCAAGTGGACGCTAACCAGGGGCGTTAGTGCTGACAAAACTGTTGAATGGGAAGACAAGTATTGGGAAGCTGCTGATGAATTTGGTCATAAGGAACTAGGTTCTGAGAAATCAGGACGAGATGCTGCTGGAAATGTATGGCATGAGTTCTGGAAAGAATCAATGTGGCAGGTCAGGCTTCCTGTTCTAATCATCATGATACTAAGAAGTTCTCTTTTGTGTTAATTATTCTTCTAGAATTTATGAGTTTAACTGCAAGATTGCTTTCTATTAGCTGACTGAAGTGAGAAGAAGGAAGGTTTCAAGAGAAAGAGGCTGGGGAGGAGGATATAAAGAGGAAATTCTAAAAAAAATTTGGAGAACGTAAAATTCCTTTGTCATAACTTCTTCTCTTTAAGTTCTTAGATGCTTTTGACGAAATAAGGTGTGATCTAACGACACCTATTTTGTAGCTAATGAACTACAGAAAGGCACCAGAAAATATTTACTTTAACAAAATCATTGAAATTAAGGTTTCCAAGTCTCTGTACTTCATGTATTGATGGCAATTGTTGGTCCCTTGCTTGATTGGTGAAGAGTTGAATCATATTATAACTATTCTCGTGATAATATGTTGGTTTTTTTTACCACCCTCTTCTAGGTGACTAAATGCTATTAAACTGAAAATTTTATGTGCTCCTATTTTTTCTTTTCTTGTTTTCTGTCTTCTTATCTCTCTTTGAAATTTCCATTCCTAACATTCTAAATGACAAAGAATTGTGCTGCTGTATACTTCTGGTTAAGAAACGTTGTTTCTTGGAAAAATGGCCTGTGGATGGGGTTTGAGAAACTATGAGATAACTTTATCTATCCCGAGACACTGTATCTTCTCTTACTTTCTCTTTATTGTGACTCTGTGCAGAATGGTGGGCTTGTCCACATGGAGAAAACTGCAGATAAGTGGGGAAAGAATGATAAAGGTGAGGAATGGCATGAGAAATGGTGGGAGCACTATGGTGCTGGTGGCCAAGCGGAGAAATGGGCCCATAAGTGGTGCAGCATTGATCCAAATACACCCCTTGATGCTGGTCATGCTCATGTTTGGCACGAAAGGTACTAAGATCTTTGTATTCTATTTTCCAAGTTAAACTCCTAGTTCATATGTACACTCACGTAACTAGCATTGAGTTTATCATTTATGGAAACCACCTTTTCTTTCTTCAGTAGTCATTTACTTCTGCTTTTGGTAATTGGAAGCATTTCTCTGGCATCCTCTGTTATTTTCGAACTTCCATATCTTCTGACTATTCCAGTCGGAGGTTACTGTGGCATTCTTCCATAAAGTTTGATATTTGAAGCACAGAAGTTTGAATAGACTTTCCTTGTAATGAACCTGGTATGAAGTGAAAGCTTACCTTGGCATCTCTCACCTATCAAAAGAATAAAAAAGGAGCTACACACTGCCATCTCTGATATTGTTTCTTGTGAATGCTGTCGTACACTGATTACACTTATCATTGGCCATGAGAGTGGCAGAGTTGGAGCATGCTTGCCAACTTTTTAGAACTTTGGGATGCTTATATTTTCTATAATACAAATGATCTTCATATTATATTAAGGGTATATGGTGCAAATCCATTTGGCAGGTGGGGTGAGAAGTATGATGGAAAAGGCGGCAGCATAAAATATACTGATAAATGGGCAGAGCGCTTTGAAGGAGACGGTTGGTCAAAATGGGGTGATAAATGGGATGAGAACTTTGATCTAAATGGACATGGCGTGAAGCAAGGGGAGACATGGTGGGCAGGAAAACATGGAGAACGCTGGAATCGTACTTGGGGAGAGGGCCACAATGGTTCAGGATGGGTTCACAAGTATGGAAAGAGCAGCGATGGGGAGCACTGGGACACTCATGTAAACGAAGAAACATGGTATGAGAGATTCCCTCATTTTGGTTTCTACCATTGTTTTCAGAATTCAGTCCAACTCCGTGAAGTCAAGAGACCTTCTGATTGGCCATGAGGAATATAGAAGATATTATCAGTTCGTTCAGCTTATCAAGCTATTATAAAAAGTGTATAGGAATTCCATTACTGAATTTTCGCGACAAAATATAAGTTCAGCTCCTCCTCCTGAGTGACTTGAAGCTAATGATAGTTGGTTATGAAATCTAGCTGTTAGTTGTGAAACAGTTAATGTAGGGAGAGTTTGTTTGTTTACGCAAGAGCTAACTTATTGAGAGGCTTATTTATATATGTTATTCCCCTGCAATTAACTATGAGACCTCAACAAAACATAAGAGCTGTAATATTTATTTGTATACTAAACTAATGTTTTCAGTATTAGTTCTCTTGGAGATTAACATTTGTAACAGTTACTCTATAGGTAAGATATATGGTTTATAGTTACATGCTACAAAGAGGAGACTGGCGAGCGAGATTGAGAGAAGCAAGTGAGAGAATGCGAAGTATGGAGAGAGGTGAATTATATTATGTGTATCAGTTAGATAATTGTATATACGTAAATATTGTGTATATGTATGAATTATTGTATTGTATCTGCATGCAATTGGATATAGTTAAAAGTTTTGTATTTGTATATTCAATCTCTCTCTCACTTTACACAAAAACAAAATTTAATTTGTGTTTGTATAGAGAGAAATATAAAAGAGAACTGGATAGGGAAAATTTTGTATTTGTACATTATAAGTGTATAGGACAAAAGTGATATTATTTTGTATTTGTATATCTCAGCTCTCTTGCTTTATACAAACACAATTTTCACAATTTGTGTTTGTATAAGGCGCGAGATATATATATATATATATAGGGAAGTACTCCCTCCGTTCTTTTATATGTTATTTTTTATTATAAATAGTTCGTCCAAAATACATAAAAATCAATGCATTACAATGTTCTTTCTATTATACCTTATAGTTAACTAGTTTTGAAAATATGTATTTGATCAATCTGGAAAAACTATAAATAATTAATGATCATTGTAATTACTTCATACAAAGATAAATTACTCCAACCATTGCATTACTCTATAAAATCTGATTTTAAAAAATGAATCTCCACAATCAAATTAAAAATTAAGATAGATTTATTTATTATTGAGAAAATCCACAAATACTCCATCAACCTATGCCTGAAATCCCAGAGACACTTATATTACACTAAGGTCCTATTATCTCCCTGAACTTATTTTATAAGTAGTTTTCTACTCTCTTTCGGCCTTCGTGACACTAGCTTGAAAAAAAAATCAACCACATTGGGCCCACGAGATGATGTCACGTCGGCCGAAAAGGGATAGAAAATTATTAATAAAATAAGTTCAGGGAAGTAATAGGATCTTAGTATAGTATAAATGTGACTCTGAGATTTCGGGCATAAGTTGAGGGGTATTTGTGCATTAACCCTTTTATTATTTATTGAAAAGCTGACTTAAAAAACATTAAATCATAATTGAATAAGGATAGAATTGTAAACTTTCTTAGTTTTTTTTTAAATGGAAGTGAAATTTAAAAAAGTGATATATGCAAAGAAAAGAAGGGAGCCGGTTTTATTTTCTTTTCTCCAAATTGTTGGTATTCCTCATTAGGGCATCTCCAATCTACACTCTATTTACTCTCCAAATATAGAGTTCTCTATTTTTTCAGATAATAATTCCAACCCAAATCTCTATTTACTCTCTAAAAAAAGAATCTTTTTCTCTCTTCTCAATATTATATTATTATTTCAATTTTCTTCTTATTTTCTTATTTCATGATATAAATCATTTATTTCTTTTTCCCAATAATTACTTTATATTATTCTCATGTGATATACAAAATTATTTTTTCAATTTTTTTATTTAATTATTACATTTTATTCAAAAATTTAAATATCATAAATTGCACAAAAATATTATATAATATATAAATTAATGAACAAATTCAAATAAAATTGAAATATAATTAGATAAACATTACATAATTACTCAATTTTTGAAATTCTTACGTTGCTCGCATATATGCTCTATTAATGCATTACGAAATTCAAAATGATCATTTTTGTCCTTAATTTGATTATGTCTAGCTAAAAATTGTTCAAATAGGAGATTTTCATCTAACATCATCTCTTTGTTGGAGTTGGAGCCTCTACAACATCTTGAATTGGTGCATTAAGATCACGTTCATCCTCAATTATCATGTTGTGTAGTACAACATGTATTCATTATATCATGCACTTTCTTTCTTTGAAAACGTGACGGACTTGCAATAATTGCAGAACTTCTTATTCTCGTTCAACATCTTTTTGACATGGTTCTTGTTTCATTGCGAATTAATTATTATGTTATTATTGTATTTTATGTTGTATTTAAATTATTATGTTATGTATTGTATTGTTATCTTCTATTTAAATTAAAATTTTCATCATTCCATTTTAATTTTGTGTATTCTTTATAATGAAAATTAATAATAAAATAAAATTTTATTATCGGTGAAAATTATATATAAAAAATACATTAATTTGAAATTGAAGTAGTATATATAAAATAATGTATTTTTAAAAATATTATATTACATTTAAAATGACTTATGAATATTAGATAGCTAATCAATGAAACTATATATAAGTAATGAAAATAATAATAAAATATTGAAAAAGTAAAATAGACAGTGTCACGACCCAAATCCGGCCGCGACTGGCACCCACACTTACCCTCCTATATGAGCGAACCAAGCAATCTAACCCTTAACATTTCCATGTAATATCAACATAAAGTAATGCGGAAGACTTAAACTCATTAAATAAAATCAATTCATTAACTTCTGAAATTCAACATCTATTATTCCCCAAAATCTGGAAGTCATCATCACAAGAACATCTACTTCAAATTACTAATTCTAAGAGTTTCTAAGAAGCTAAAAATACATAAAAGCTAGTCCATGCCAGAACTTCAAGGCATCAAGACATGAAGAGGAAGATCCAGTCCAAGCTAGAAGCATTAGCTCACCCTGATATCCGGAATAATGAAGACTGGCTAGAGTTGCGGTTGAGTTGAAGACGATGACACGTTTGCTGCACTCCACAAATAACAAAGAAGAAAACATAAAAGTAGGGGGGGTCAGTACAAACACAAGTACTGAGTAGGTATCATCGGCCAACTCAAAATAGAAAACAGTGTATATCAAATAATATCATAAAATCAACTAATATCCTTAGCATGCAGCATTTACAATTACCATAGCCCTTGGTTACAACACCAAGCTCATCAATGAGGACTCACACCTCCTCCTCATACTCATTTGGGAATCAGGTTCATTAGATTGAATATATTAACATCTTTCAAGATTCATTATCTTTATTCCTCTCGTGTCGGTACGTGACACTCCGCTCCTCATATACTATCCTGGTGTCGGAACGTGACACTCCGATCCTCATATACTATCCTGGTACCGGAACGTGGCACCCAATCCATATACTATCCTGGTGTCGGAACGTGACACTCCGATCCTCATTCTATCCTGGTACCGAAACGTGGCACCCAATCCATATTCTATCCTGGTGTCGGAACGTGACACTCCGATCCTCATTCTATCCTGGTACCGGAACGTGGCACCCGATCCTCATTCTATCCTGGTACCGGAACGTGGCACCCGATCCATATTCTATCCTGGTGTCGGAATGTGACATTCCGATCCTCATTCTATCCTGGTACCGGAACGTGGCACCCGATTCCCTAATCTCACTACTTTCGTTCATCAAGCCTTCTTTTATACCAAGACATCATCAATCTCATGATTTTAGTTCATCACGCCTTCTTTTATTCCAAGGCCTCATCATTAACAAAGAAATTAGGATTTCTTTTTCAAGATTTAGGATTCAATAACTTCATCATGCTTATATAATCATAATTATATAATTACATTCATGCAAGCATACAATTAAGCACATAGCAGGGTTTACAATATTATCAATACATATCATTCGCTATTAAGAGTTTACTACGAATAGTATAAAAACCATAACCTACCTCCACCGAAGATTAGTGATCAAGCAAGCAATTTTCTCAAGATCTTGGCTATCCTCTTCGTTTTCTCCCTCTCTCGATCGTTTCTCTCTTTCTCCTCTATTCTTTCTATTCTTTTCTTATTCAAACCCTCTTTCTTTTACCCTAATTAACATGTAATTAAGTGTAAAAGATGACAATAATAACCCACAATTTAACTCAAGGTTACCTCTTTTATCCTCCAAGAAATTGAGTTATTAATATAAACCCACGAAATATATAATTATAGCAGGAATAGTCCAAAACGCCCCTTTAAAACTTAACCAGAAATCCGACTTCGACTGGGATTACGCAGTCTGTGACGGCCCGTCGCGCATGCGACGGTCCGTCCTGCTGCTCCGTCACACACTTCAGAGACTCAATTTCTCTGAAGGGTCTGTGAAGGTCCGTCGTACCTACGACGGTCCGTCCTGCAGGTCCGTCACAGAGTTCAGAGAGTCGATTTCAGCACCCAAATTTCAGAATTTCTAAGTGTTTTGGGACGAGACACCCTCGATGGTCCGTCGTGCCGATGACGTTCCGTCGTCTCAGCCTGTTTTTCCAGAATAAAATCTGCTGCTCAAAACGACTAAATAGGTCGTTATAGACAGTGTGAATAGTAGTTCTCTAAATTTGGAGAACTACTATTCAACTCTCTAAATTTGGAGTCCATTTTCTATTTTACTCTCCAAATATAGAGAATGGAGAGTAAAATAGAGGTGCGTTGAAGATGGTCTTAACCATAATTGACTATTTTTGTTGAAAGCTTAATCGAACTTGGCTTGTTTTCAGAGTTTATTGCACAATGTTTAATGTGGTAAATGGGTAAGTTGGGCTTGAATTTCAACGAATCAAAATGAATTGAGTTAATAAATAAATGAGTTATTGATCCGTTAAAGTTATTCGGATGGAAATAACTAAAATGCATATCATAATTCAATTTACATAGTTTTTACCAAGTTTTATTATTTTATTTGTTTTTAATAATATTTTAGTACTTAAGAAAACTATTCTTTTTCCCCCTTATTATGACTATATATCATATATTAATCCATTTTAATAAATTGGTGAGTCAAGACTTGACTGGGTAGGTTCTAGATTTAAGAAAGGCCAGTCATCTTGACCGACCATATATGTTATTTTTCCTATTCCTTGTTGTTTGAGTTGGGGAGAAATTGACAAACGCGTTTTGTTGGGAGACTTTTAAATTTGTTTTATTACTTAGCAAGTCAAAGTTTCTTAAAAGCTATTGGAAAATGTCTAGCATTTGTTTGGGAAGTGTTTAATGGATTTTGATAATAATGTTAGTAAATAGGTTAGTGTTTTAATGGTGAGTTTTTTAAGTGTTGGTTGGATTGATCATATATATGAAATTAAGAGTTGAAACAGTGAGGATGTTGACGTCCATCCAAAAAGTGAAAGAAAGTTATCGATATGGATTGTGGTGCATTAGTGGAAGTGTTCCGTACTTGATCAAAGATTTCATGATAGAATATGGAGAAAATTTTGTTGACAACACCATCTAAAAATAGGTTTGTATGTGCGATCTGATTTTAATCGAGATTTTAATACAGACTCTAAACACCATATGGAAAAGCAAATAAATAATTATGATAAAAGTCAATTTTTTCTTTTTTTTTTTTTTTTGGTTAGATATTGTTTTCCTTTCAGTGGTAATTTCTGGTCATCAAACAACAGGAAAAGAATATTTTTTTCAATCATATCAATTTACATGACTAGTTTTTAATTACAAATGTTGAAGTCTCAAACAAACACTAGGAAGTTTTCTAGTTCTTTTACAAAAAGTAAACAGACCTCTACTACTAGTTGTTCAATTTTCTCAATAATTCTTTTTAAAGACAAAATACCAAATAAATAAATTCCTTAATAAAAAGGACCGACTAATGTAATGAACACGGATCTTCACACGTTTCAAAGAGGAAAATGGCTTTTGCAAAATAGTACACATCAAAATAGTTTGTGAGCTTTTTTTGGTTGGGCTTATAAGTCAAAAGATATAAAATAGAATTATTAATTTTGTTTATTTTTGTTAATTTAGCTTAAAAGAATATTATTTAATCTTATTCAAATAATAAAAAAGTTCTTAAAAGTTGGAGGTTTGGAGAAACACTTTGGAGGTCATAAATGAATTGACACGATATATATGTATGAAGTATTATAGTGTATATTATTTGTTGATGACATTGTTATGATTGACGAGACCCGAGGCAAAATAAATGTTAAGCTAAAGCTTTGGAGCCAGACCTTAGAGTCTAAAATGTTCTTGAGTAAAATCAAGATAAATTACTTGGAATGCAAGTTTAATGATGTGATATTTGAGGCTAACATGAAAGTGAGCTTTGATACAAATGTCAGTAGAAGACAATAAGCTTAAAGTATCTTTATTCTATTATCCACGGAAAATAGAGATATTGATGATACTTCATATAAGTAGATGATAGATGAAATAAAAACTTAATTCGAAGTTCAATGTTTATAAAAAGGTGCCACCAAACTCAAAGGCAAGTCTATGGAGCAGTGATTAGACCAACTATGGGTTGGCCAATTAAAAACTTGTACGTTCAGCAAATGAAATTGCAGAGATGAGGATACTCGAATGAACATATTCAGAGAGATAAGATTAAGAATAAACATATTCAGGACAAAGTAAGAATGACCTTGATAGAAGATAAGATTAGACAATGAAGTTGTGATGGTATGGACATGTGTAGAGAATATGCAAAAAAATTCCAGTGCAGAGTCTGAGTGGATGGTTAGACAATTTCAAGAGAAGTAGAGGTAGACCGAAAAAGTATTGAGGGAGGTGATTATATAAGACATGACACAACTTTAGCTTAATAATGACATGACCTTACATAGGAAGTTATAGATGACACAAATTAGGACGAGAGGTTAGTTAGATAATTGAGTCTTGTCTCACTTATTCTTCTATACAATTAGCCATATTATTAGTCATAGTATTACTAGTTTATTTTCTTAAGTTTGATTATTATCTATGAAATTTTTAGGCTGTTGTTTTATCTTGTTATAACTATTGTTTAGGATAATCTATTAGGTTGGTTACAATTTTTTTACGTGACTTTCTTCATTTATGTTATTTATTTCTCTTAGTTGATAGTTCATCGAAAATAATCTCTCTATCTTTAAGATAATGGTAGGTGTGTGAATATTTTACCCTCTTCAATGTATGATAGTGGTAAGGATTGCGAAGACTTTACTCTATCTACCTTCAATAGTACTTTAGTTATCCTCATTTATACGATACATTTTTCTTTTAATGTAATTCAAAAAGACGTGACACTTCAATAAAAAGAAACAACTTATCTTTACTTTTTTGTATTCTCGATAAATAATTTATAAAATATTTAAAATTTATTTTAGTTGATCACAAATTTCAAAAATAATTCTTAAATTTTAAATCAAGTCAAACAATTCCTATATACACACTATCAAATAACTCTTAAAATAGCCTTTATCATTCCACCATTTGGCACCTATTAGATTCGTATTCTTCGATTTACACACTGTTTTTTTATGTTTCAATTTGTTTATAATTTATTTAATTTAATCAAGAAAAGAATGTTTATTTCAATAATTTTTCGTTTTAAATTTTTACATGTTATTTATTAAAATCAAAATATTTACTTATTTATAAATTTTTTTTAAAATTCTTTTTAATATTAAATTAGACAAATAAATTAAAATAATGAAACTATGTGAGTATTAAGTACTTGACTACGAGCATGAGCATGAAAAGATGGAAGTGATAATGCAGGTGACCTCGGCAGAAGCAAAAGCGCGTATTGACAGCTAATCACATTTATGTGTTTTGATTTGAAACTTAATTATTCTACTAATCAAATCCTGGGTTATTAATGTTTACAGTCTTTTAGCACAAACCCCTATGCTTTAAACACTTGTCAATTTTCTAGACTTACCTTAATCAAGATGACGGCTATGATATTGAAAATATTTCTCAATTTTTAATGTATTATAAATTATTTAATATATTATATATTTCACTTATAAATTTTATATACATCTTTAATTTATCACATATATAGTAAGTTATCTTAAATTATTGTAGAATCATCGAGCTATTGATAAAAAATTGAGGGAAAATATTGATGAGAATTTAAAAAAATGTATGTATTTCACTCGTATTATAAAATGAGATATATATATTAATTTAGATAATAAAATAGAAATATATTTTTTAAAATTATCAATAATTTAAAAATAAAACTAATAAATCACGTTAATTTTTTTAAAAAATTCGAATACATCTCCTCCAAGTAATATTTCGGTTGGAATGTTTAATATAATAACACTAGAGTTTTATTTCCTTTGACACTGTTTTAGTGGTAGGAATGTTTGAAAATGTTGAATACTTCTTTCTTTCAAATTAATAGTCACTTTAATTTAAAAATATATTTTAATAATAGTTACTTCCTACGTTTTACATAAAATATTCTAGCTTAATTTGATATGATGTTTAAAAAATAAAGAAAACTTTTGATTATATAATTATAATTAAAATTATGTTAAATGTACAAAATTTCTCTTTAATCTGATAATCTTAAATATATTACGTGAAAAGTTTTATTTTAAAAAAAGAAAAAAATATTTTTTTTGAAACAAATTAAAGTAAAAAAGAAATCATTCTTTTTTTAAAAAAAGATAAATTCAAATAGATAATCATCAAGTATATCTTAATATTAAATAAGAAAACAACTATTTAAGAGAAAAAAAATCAGACTATCTAATTTATTTTATTTTATAGAAACAACTAGTAAATTATATAACTCATTTATTAATTTTTAAATTAATATAAATAGAGTATAAGCCACAATTAAAATAAAATTGAGACTCAGCCCATTAATTTATATATATATATATATATATATATATATATATATATATGAACTGCTTGTTCATCTTAATTATGTACTTCACTTTTTTTTAAAATCTTTTTAAGAATGTCACCTTAATATTTAAAAGTAATTTAACATCAAAATAGATTTATTTTATGTTTATGAAAGAATTTATACTCATAAATTTGAATTTATTTAGATAATAGAAATTATATTTTTTTAAACATAAATTAGACAGATAACGTTCTAGTAAAATTTGGAAGTTGTCTTAGTTTTAGCTCAAAAATTCTTATTTCCCTCTCAAGGAATTTGAGTGAGACCATAAGGCTTACAAAAAGATTACACATTCAACTATAGCTTCCTTTATAAAATCATTCTGTCGCATTTCCTTATGCAAGCATTTTAAAAAGAAAGATACTTCTTTCGTCCTAACTTAATTGACATTTTCAAAATTTTGAAATTCAAGTAAGCCTATTTTTTATCATAAAATTTTAAATTATTAATTATTGAAATTTATAATACTTTTATGTTATTTATAAATATATAAACTTCATTTCAAGATATTGAAAATTCCATGCGCATATTTCTGATTAAACTTAAAATCTTTGATTCTTAAAAATGAAAGTGCCACATAAATTGGACATAAGTAATAGTTTTTTATGAAAAATGTATGCTTCATAACAGTGTAACTTGTGTAATCATTCTATTTTAGGATCTAATTACTTAGATTTACACTAGTTTGCAATATTATACTACTTATCATATTACTCAGATACATGTAAATTGTCTCTTTTAATATATGTATCTCGTATCAGTTATTGTGTCTACTTAAGGGATATAATTGAAAGTCTTTAATTAAGGAGTGTGTCTAATTATGAAATATGACCGAAAATCATGTTTGCAAGATATGACATATCACAACTCTTTAAAAAGAAAATTAAAATACTTCTCTTTTTGGGCGATTCAACAAAGTGTAAATTTCTTGATCAAAGTTCACGAACAATTATTTAGATACATATACACTTATAAGGGATATAATGGAAAGTCTTTAATTAAGGAGTGTGTGTAGTTATAAAATATGACCAAAACCATTAATTAAGGAGAAAATTATGTTCGCAAGATATGACATATCACTACTCTTAAAAAAATCAAAATACTTCTCTTTTTTGGGCGATTCAACAAAGTGTAGATTTTTTTACTCAGGTTCACAAACTACTATTTAGATACATATACAGTTAATCAAATACACTGATAAAAACTTAAAAATATATACTCTTAACTCAATAATATGTCGGATACATCAATAATGTGACATATACATGCATAAATCTACAATACGTGTGTATATCTATTTAGATACATGTATATATTTAATTATATACACTAATAAAAAAATAGATATATATAATCTTAACTCAAGAATGTATTAGATACATCAACAATTTGAATTCGATAAAAGAAAATCATTTTCTCAGCTTCTTCCTCGTTAAGGTTTATCACAATTATTGCATAAACCCTCTTTCCAGTTGCCACAAATTGCATACTATCTTTCTCTTTTGTTTGTCAAAGTTGTTGCATTTTTGAATTTCATAACTTGAAGGACTGATAATATCGAGAATTACAGTGGTAATTTCTTGCCGTTTTCTGAGCAACAAAAATAAACATTCTTCTCATTTGGAGAATCACTAGCCATGAAAGTGTCACGACTCACACTATCGTGAGTGACACTCACACTAGCTCTCTAGTGGGAGAACCATTACTACAACCAAACTAAGCAATTTAAAGCTACGAAAGCATATTTAAATAACTAAATCAATATTAATGAGTTCCCATAAACTCTGAAAGTGTAATAAAATAAAAGAACTAAAATCAATGCGAAAATATTCCTTAGAACCTGAAAGTCAATGTACCAAAACTCTAACCAACATGTCTAAGAAAGTGGGTACAACCCAACTAACAAGAGAATCATCAAAAGAACTAGTCTAAGTCTGAAGCAAATGGACTAAACCAAAAAGAGAACTCATTGCAGCGTGAAAGAATTGGTTCACCCTTGAATTCAATGACGATCACTGATCTTCTAAATGAGGTTTGTCAATAGCCACCTGAAGATGTCTTGCACTCATCAAAGAAAGAGCAAGTGCAGTATCAGTACACAACTACAGTGTATTTGTAATATCACGTGGCTATCCCATTAAGTGCAACACAAGTAAGTCTTTACAATACCATAACATGCATATACCGAACATATACAATATTGATATCAATTCAAGATCAATGTTCAATTTCACATTTTCAATAATACGCATATGTATAACAAGTCATTAGTCCTCTTAAAGAACCCATACTCAAACAGTTAGTTTACCGGATCGTGACACCCTTTTCAAGTTAGTGTGTCGGATTGTGATACATGTTTCAATATTTTTGTCGGTACGTGACATCTTCTCTCATTTAGTTTGTCGGAATGTGACACTCACTCCATTCAACATACCACAATCACAATGTACATTCTCACACTCATACAATTAAGAGTGA
Source organism: Solanum lycopersicum (assembly GCF_036512215.1). Taxonomy (NCBI): domain Eukaryota; kingdom Viridiplantae; phylum Streptophyta; class Magnoliopsida; order Solanales; family Solanaceae; genus Solanum; species Solanum lycopersicum. Next base: position 39,418,344 of record NC_090805.1, read on the forward strand.
TGCATGACACATAATTATTTGTTCATACTCATTTACTATTAGTGTGATCAATAATGCAACATTCACACACATACATGCAATATAATGAAGCACGAACAAACATATATCACACACATGAAATCACAACCAATATCTACCTCGAACAAAGCTTGAATCGCTTAAGAAACGTGATTCTTCCCTTTCCGAATTGTTTCCACTTGTTCTTGGTCTTTAGCATAAAAAATCATCGAAAACCTTCAAGAAAACACCTGGGTTCGTGTCTTAGCTCTCAAAGTCAAAACTTATAGAATAATGATATTTTGGGGTTTATTCCCGACTCAAGTCGCGTTTGCCCTGCTACGAAGGATCCCGTCCAGCCACAACGACCCCACCCTAGTGGCTTGCATGGAGACAGAACCTCGGAATTTGAGTTCGAAACCCTCATTTCACAACACACCTTCAACCTATGATTCTTAGAAAATATATGTTTCATAATAAGATCAATTTCGGGCTCGCTCGAATTTGATTCTGTAAAATCGTACGATTTTCTTAACGTCTTACCTATCTATGCATATTGTCAAAATTCATAATTAGACTTCATATTTATTACCAGATTTTTCTACACCACACTGACTCCGATTTCGTTCAAATCTGACAAGGTTAAAAAATTCCAAATTACTACCAAAAAATTTTCGATCTAATATTTTTTCCCGTTGACTTTTCTATAATGTCGGAAACAAATTGTTTCAGAAAAAAAAAACTAAAAAATTTTCAAATCAATAAAATTTTACCTTTAACTTTTAAAAACTAGAAGGAAAACAAGTTAAAATCTATCATGAATATATGAGTTTGAAAATAAATAAATAGATACAAACGTTAAATTATTGGGTCAATAGGAAGGAAGTAAACAAACATAAAAAGTATTGATTACATCTATATTTGAAATAAATTTAACATTTCAAAAAAATAGACAAGCTAAGTAAAAATTTGATTCAAGAGGGAGTAGTATTATATTTAATTTAAGCCAATCACAAGTGACTAAAATTGAACAACTTGGTGCAACCAAAGGCAGCATTTATCTGCTTGACATAGAATAAATTTATTTGAGTTCACTGTACACACCTCCCCATACCCTCTCTTCAGTCTTCTCTTTCAATGCTCTCTGTCCCCTCCTCATCTAACAATCCAGCTGTTTATTTACTTGGCACTATCACTATTACTATTTTTCCTTTTCTTTATTATCTTTCTCCCAAGAAAAAGAAAATTTGTTTTTTCTTTTACTCTTAACATTTTTATTAGCGATAGAGCTAAAATTTTCATCGAGTAAAAATTATAAATGCACAATAAAGCTAAAGAGACTCAACATATTAATGTATATTCAAATACATGTTTTACTTAATAAAAAATGACATTTATCAGCAATTAATTAATAACACTAAGCTAATTGTCGCTATTTATGCTTTTTAGAGGTAATTACTAGAAATAATTATTTTAACACTCTTTTATAAATATCGCTAAATCTTATAATAATATTGCATCTAACTACAATTAACTAAATTAAACAAACACCTTAACACCACTTTTTTAATGTGCATATATATTCATTATTTTTGTTACAATCCGATTTGTATAATGTTTTAGCGAAGAAATATCAATCGAAATTTTTTGAACAAGTATAACTCTGCCACTAATTATATCGTAACGAGACACCCATGGAGGGGTGGGGTGGGGTGGGGGTGGGGGAGGAATATTCAAGAAAGTAGCATGGAAAATGTGGAAATATTATATGGTCAGGTCATGGTGCGAGGGTGGCAAAGTCATGACTTACAACACCACCTAATCCCACCACTAACTCTACATTTTTGACTCTGCTAAGTGCTCTACTAATACATATCTTATAATATAAGTATATGGACCCTTTCTAATTAGTACCTACCATTTTATATATTTGTACTTATAATAGACTTTTTCTCACGTTTTGACTCTCTTTTTTTTTTTTTAATTTTCTTTTCATTAGGATATCACATTTATTAGTAAACCCCTTATGTCACATTAAAAAATAAATAAAAAATTCTCTACATATAGCCCAGCCAGGAGGATTGAGCTATACTCAACTTTCTTTATTTTCTCATTCTACACTCTTCCTCTCTGTTTCAAGCTGTCCTTTGGAGGTACAAAATACAAAAATAATCATAATCATGGGAGATGTATTGAACAATGATCAAATTGTTGAATTGCAAGAAGCCTTCAGTCTGTTTGACAGAGATGGAGATGGTAATTACTAGTCTTTTTTCAAATTATTTTTGAATGATATATTAGTATGTTAAAAGGGTACGGACGAATCTAGTAACTTTTACTTAATTAAATAGAGTAAGTTTATTTGAATATATTAGATTTAGAATACAGTTACAATCACTTATAGTCGATATTTTTATATTTTGAACTCATAAAGTTAAAATTTTGACTCTGCAGGTTGCATAACGGTAGAAGAATTAGCAACAGTAATAAGGTCATTGGATCAAAATCCAACAGAGGAAGAACTGCAGGATATGATAACTGAAGTTGATTCTGATGGCAATGGAACCATTGAATTCACTGAATTCTTGAACCTTATGGCCAAGAAAATGAAGGTAAAAAAATCAACAACCTATAAAAGTAGAGTAATTTTAAAGAATGTAACATGACAATATTTTAAAGAATACATGAGTAATATAAGAAATTATGGCAACTTTTGTTTCTTTATGAAACAGGATACTGATGCAGAGGAGGAACTTAAAGAGGCTTTCAAGGTGTTTGACAAAGATCAAAATGGTTACATATCTGCTAACGAGGTATTTGTTTAGATTATATACAAATACTTTTAGCATATATGCATACAAATGTAGAAGCATAATCGAAAAACACATAATCAAATCATAATCATTTTGAACCTATTGATACTAGATCATGGATGCATTATTGATTATTTCTTTTGTACGTTATAATTCTTTTGATTTCTTCGAGTGTTTACTTTATTACTTCTATTCAACTGAATAGTGCTAATTCTGTTCTTATCACTTGTTAATGAAATATCACAAATTTGTTATCATTTGGATCACAACATATGTAGATTTAACTAATCTTGTCAATTTGCAAAATTACATTAAAAGAAAAAATATATAATTAAAAAATGTGCATGTTGAATAATTAGTACAGTTTATAAGTCAATCATGTACGGCCAGTACTCATATTGTTGACGAGGGCCAATCAAAAACATAAAGTTTCATTATAATTAAATTTAAAATGTTACAATATGCTCATTGGATGGTAAAAATATAAATTAATTCTTGACATCGTAACAACTGCTAGGGTTTTGTGGAAAGGGTTCACATGTGAGTTTGATCTGTCATTACTACTATATAGTATAAATAAAATAATCTTATTTATACAGCTGTTTTAAATCCAAAGTTTTAATTAGGGTATCTCACTAGACCAAACTTTTTGTCCAACGAATTTTTCCATAGTTCACACTGACCAATTGCACTTGCTCTTTTTGACCTTCTTTAATTTTCAAAGTCCCAAAAACATTTATACGTAATCTAGAGAAAGTTTGCCATAGTGGGTAGGTTTCACAATGTTAGTAGTATTAGGGGCGGCGAAAAGACAATAAATTTGAAATGCAATTTATAGAATTTATTTATTTTTCTTTGTTAAAGAAAATATTTTAACGAACCAATTGTGAGAAAACTGGAATAGGAAGAAATTATTAAAATATTTTAATATTTTTGTATCATGTGCAGCTAAGGCATGTGATGATAAATCTTGGGGAGAAATTAACAGATGAAGAAGTTGAACAGATGATTAAAGAAGCAGATTTGGATGGTGATGGTCAAGTCAACTTTGATGAATTTGTTAAAATGATGATGAATGTTTGATAGGATTTAATTAATTAGAACCTCAAAATCATTAATTACTATTCATAATTTATTCTTTTCTTATCAATTTCCATGTTATTGTTCTTCTATTTTTTAGCATTTGTTTGACTTATCAATGTAACAAACAAGAAATTGATTATTAGTTTATGAAATTGTACTCTCTTTCTTTAAATTTATAAGAAAAAGAAAGAACCAATTTTTATTGGAATTATGATTACCAAGGAATCGTTTGATCATGAGAAAAGTATTCATCTTTCAACTCTGTGCTCCTATGGAGACTTTCTATGCACTCTGAATTCGATTCAACACTGAACCTTTGTATGCTAATTTCTGGTTCATGTTGTTCGATGCTTGTTTGTGATTTTTCTGTTCATGTTCTGCTTTTTTTCGTAAAATTTGCACATCAGAGTCTTCAATGACAAGAAGTTTAGAGCTGTAATCCCTACGCGCCTCTCATCAGATCCTTGCATTGTTCCATCTCTATACGAAGAATTGAGCGAAAAAGAAGAAACACATCATTTCCTGATTTAAACTGCATCGGTCAGTTCTGTGTTACACGACTTCACAACTCCTGTTCCAACAATACCGGCTTTCATTTGTTCATAATAAGTAAATTTTGTAGGACTTTCAGCCAACATTTCAAAAACTTCTTCGGCATATATTGGTTATTCCCCACCTTCATTGCATAATCCTCATATACTCATTATGGTTGAATGAGCTGCATCGTTAATCTGCGATTCATTAAATGCCTGTTTTGAGGGCTCAGTTCTCTTATGATTGCGTTTCTTCCCTGCATTTTCTGATCGACTTGGCACCTCTAGTTGACCTGAGATGACTTGAAGTATTTCTTATATGTGAATTCATTTCCATTTTTTCGTCAAAAAGCATTTCCAACACTCATAAGTTCATTCATTTGAACATTGATATCTGGACTAACTGAGTCATAGAACTCTGCAAACGAAATAAAAACAAGGTTTCTGTTGGTTCAAGAGAAAGACAATTCGTTCCCATATAAACAAATGAACGAAAACTACTGCACAATTGAAGCCAATTCCATAACTATAATAAACTAAACCTCCTCTGTCACATTCAGAGTAAACAGTAGGATCATCATCTGTTTTTTCAAGATAGCATTTAGTTTCGGCTTCACGAATTATGTTCCGTTCTGTATCAACAACAACTTCTTGTTTCTGTTGAGTGTTGGTAACAGCAGCATTATCTTCTTTTGTAATATCAAACGTCATAATATTACCTTTGGTTCGCATAATATCTGTCTTTAAGATTTTTGCACACCTCTTTTAAAATTGTGCCATATCTCGTATTCCTGGTACAAGCAATAATGCAGCAAGGCCAGTGAAGAGGTGGGTCGATTGTTTCAAGATTTCTCTGTGTTATTCAACTCAAAGTGAACTCATCATTTTGTTGCATTCTTTTTTTCATGACTTAAGGAATAACTAACAAGTAACCCTCATCATTTAGGTATCTTGTTTGGTTGACATGTTTGTGATAAGTTATTCCACCATTTATAGCATAGTGATGGGACGTGATAATTAACCTTTACATAACTAGTTCCCAACCAAACGACCTCAGGGTGTGAGTTAAGCTGATGACCTAATTTAACAACCTCTTACGTAGATGTCTTCTTTTGTTCATCTCAAAATACTTAAATATTTTTCTTTTTAAATTAAGTCCTTTGATTAACATTAAAGATATATATTTTTTTTATCATATTGATAGGACGACAAATTATAATTTCTGAATATCTAAATCGTAATTTTAAACTATTAAAATTTGTCTAACTCAATTTAACTCAGAAAACTAACTAAATTAGCGAAGCATGAAAACTTATTTGGGATAGAGAAAGTAGTAGTAAAGTCTAAATTAATTTCTCCTAGAGTTATCAAGAGTGAATTCAACCCAACAAGATTTTAGCTGAAAATTCTCCCCCACTCCTTAGTATTGCCTTCCAAAAAGAGTTGAAGCTACTGTTGATTATTCTATACAAGTTTCGTTGTAGTCTAGTTGGTTAGGATACTCGGCTCTCACCCGAGAGACCCGGGTTCAAGTCCCGGCAACGGAAATTAACTTTTTTTCTTATAAGTTATTATTATCTATAAATAATTTAAAGACGGTATTGGCACAATGAAAATTCTACTTAAAATCATCACCTAGCTAGACAAAATCCTGTGAAGTTAACGCATTACGCAAAAAGAATTTTCTAGTTTTTTTTTTTCATTTGGTATTAGATATTCATATTAAAATTTGGATTTGCGTCAAAAAGTTCTCCATTAGAAAATGCTTCCTAAGAAAAGCAACTCTGGACACGTCAGAGAACTCGAATAGGACGCCTCTTATTAAGATTAAAAAGTACATATCGTTCCACAAACCTTATTAATTGGTATCATATTTTGGACATTATAAATAAGTGCTAGTATTACACAAGGGGAGGTGAAGTGTGAAGTGTGAAGTGCAGGAACCAATTAATTGGGCCAATGCTTGGCCATACTTGTATAAAAGGAAACATTGGTGGGGACAATTAAGGCATATATAGGAACTGATGGAGCTCGATGTGGACACTAACAGGGCGACACTGCGATGATAGCGAAGATGGAAATTTCATTAAAAAAAAGAAAGCAATAATTAATACCAATTAAGTACCTAAATATGATTTAATTAAACAGCATCAACGCTAAATAGAACAATGCACAACAAATGAATTTGATTAAGTTAGATGTTCCATGGGGAAGATATGTTAACTCATATATATACTTTGTACTAAGGTAAAGTTGGCATTGATTTATTTGATCGACAATAATAGTAATGTAGCTATGTTGATCAGATCAATTATATAAATCCTCACTATGTTATACCGATTCATTAAAATCACTCCAATCCAATAATATATGAAATAAAATATAAATAGAGAACATTGAACCTTGATTAAATGTACGAACTCCAATTAATCAACAAGTAACACAATCCATAAAATTTAAATCATGATGAGCCAGAGAAATTGGCTGATAATTTATTCAAGTAATTAATTAATCAGAGAAAATATCCACATGAAGTTGTTCATCTTCTTGTTCATTATTAACACCAAGCAAAGCCATAATCTCATCTTCAACATTACTATTCTCATTCAGCATATCCTCCCAAAATCCTTCATTATTTTCTTCTTCTAAATTGATTAATGTGTTCCCATGTGACATGTTCATAGCCACTTGTAAATCATCATCAAATTCATTATTAATAATATCATGATCTTGAGGTTCTAACTTAATTATATTACTAGGACCAGCTTCATAATAATCAATTGGCCTCCTCCTCTTCTTCTTCATTGCTTCTTCAAGTTGTTTCCTTTTATCATTTTGTTGCATTATTTGCTCCACAAAATTTGGATTATGTAATGCTTTAGCCAAAAAACTCATTATTTGCTCTTGTTTGATTTCTGTCCCTTGAAGCTTTTGCTCCATAGCTTGAAGTTGTGATTTAGTAGCCTTTTGATGCTGTTTAAGTTTAACAAGTTCAATCATGAGAACCTGCTTGTCGCGTCTTAATTCATCGATTTCTCCATCAAATGATCCAAACCTTCCCAACTCAACACATGATGATGATGATGATGAAGTAGAATCCATACCTTGATTATTAATTGATGACGAAGACTTGATGAAATTACTTGGTTTTCTTCTCCTTATTGTTCTCAAGAGATGCTTTTTCCCTCTCAGAAAACCTTCATTAGCAAATTCCCAATGGTCTGGATTTACTTTCCTAAATCCCTGCATTTTTTTAAACACATTCCTCTTCTCCATAACAAAAGAAAGACACAAGCTCATGGAAAAATACTTTTTAGCGGCAATAAATTAAATATGTACATTAACAAACAGTGCTTAATTAAGCCTTTACTGATATTAGTTAATTGTCGTTATATCCAAAAGCACTATAGGCTTTAGGAATATTTACAAAGAGTGGTAAAATGTATTTGTCACTAGTAACTGCGGCTAAAGGAACATATTCAACAACAATTATAATTGCTGGTAGTAGTGCTAGTGTACATAAACAATAATTGTGGAGTAGTAGTCTTTGTTGAAACAAATCACTACCAAAATTGTTTAATATTTTGTCACTAAGTAGAATTAAGAAGGATTTTGTTTTTTAGCTATATATATGGTATTTCTGTCGTCGCTAATTCTTAATTTTTTTTCTTTCTTTTAAGTAGTGAAAAGTCAATGAAGATATACACCTCCCTTTCTTAGGGATTTAGATTTAACAAACTCTGGCTAGACTTTTGAACCTCAGGAACATATATGCAAATCTTTAAGAAATAAAAGTTCTTAAAAAAAACTATATATTCATCATTTGATCCTCAAAAGCTTTAATATAATTCTTCATCTTTCTTGTTCCCATTGATTAAGTATTAGATAAAAAAAATATAAAAAAGTTTATGTTATGTGCACTGACGATGTAATATTGCACTAATCAGGTCAAAATTGACCTATTAAACATAGAATATAACTATGTATCAATTTTGATATGGCAATTTTACGAATGTCATGATATGTGTTATACAAAATCAAATATCTAGTCAATTATTGTCATATAATATGGAACAGAGGGAATATGATCGATAGGTAAATTGTCCTCATAAATATATATATATATATATATATATATAGGTAGAAAATGAAAATAATGCTTACATAAGTATTGAGCTGCCTGACAAAGCTTGAGAAATTGTTATGCTTGAAATACCTTGGTAGAAAATTAATGGCCAAATTCTGGGGATCCCATACTATGAAACTATTGTAACCTCTACTCCAAGAAACGACGTCGTTGTTACTTGGATCATCCACAAGTTCATATGTTTTTGTAAGAAATGGTGGAGGTCCATTCTCATGAAGACACTCCTTCGGTTGAGGCGTCAAAAATGATCCATCAAACTCTTCTTTTATTAAATTACCAAAATGATCCATGCTTTGATTCTTCAACAAAGATGAGTATAACAATATTTTTGAGTCAATGTCAAAGTTAAGAAGATAGAGGATCTTGGCAAAGGTAATAAAGGAGTTTGTGGATATATGAGAAAAGATAGGGTTAATATTAATTTGGAGTATGGGTAAGAGGGAGAAAGAATTAGGACAAATTAATATGTTTGCAATATTGGAGGTATATTAGCAAGAGAGTAATGAGAACTAAAAAGGAAGTATAGTGAGGGTTCAATGAATATTTTATACATTCTTTTACTATTAAGTGGGATGATATTCTAGATATTTTTAATCCTTCTTCCTTCTTGATCGAAATTGTTTGAACTTCAATATAAGTATCAGATACCATATTAAAAATCATAAAAAAAAAAAATCTTTGTGAGTGAAACAATTCTCATGTTATTCTTTTAAGCCTTGATTCTGGTTTTTTTCTTTTTTATATTTTTGATATTTATTTTGAAATTTAATTAATTTAATTATGTAAAAGAAAATATAATATGAATAAAAATTATTGAATTTTTTACCAAATGTTAATGAAGTCTAGAAATTTGTTTTAACTGTCCTACCCATCACATGTTTTTTTTTTTGTTCGATTTGAAAATTCTTTACATAGTATGGTAGTAATATTTAGAAGTTTGTGAAAAAAGGATTTGCTTGAAAATATCTTGGCTAGCTACCCTAAAGTAAGGAAAATATCTTGGCAAGTAAATATTATTATATGCATTAATCAAATGAAACTTTGAATTAATAATTATAGCTTTAGGACGGTCCACTTGTATGAATCTAATGGAACCACGCGTCTAGATGTTGAATATTGCTAAACAAATAAGATTCTACACATTTTAATAATATGATCCCTTTAAAACAACTAACTTATTAAGGCATGTTATTTGAATGGATTAGGCTTTAAAATATTAAAGGTATAGATTTATATTAGTAATTTGAATATTTATTTGATCCGAACGAGTCCTAATCACTAAAAAGTTAAATAAATAATAATATTGTTAAAAGATATTTTTTAAAATAATTTTTATTATTACTTTCTCTGTAATTATCAACTATCACGGTTAATTGTATCAATTATCACCGCATTTCTGACCACCCTTATTATTGCCGACCACCGGCCTCCACCGTCAACCATTTATATTTACAATTGTTATTGATAACTATCATCATTGTTAATCAGTTGCTATTGTTTTTCGTTATCACACTTATCTCCTCTATCATTATGATATTATATATATATATATACACACGCATTGTCACTGTCACAACTACTACTACCATCGCTATTAATATCAGCTAGTACCATCACTATGATCTATTTCTAACATCTGCCACTTTCACCATCAACATCTATATCGCGGCCAAATACAACACACATCATTAACCAATATGCACCACACATTTTTTAGCCACTAATAACAATCAACATCGCTAATTAATAATATCAATCAATTTTATTATTAAAATTATCACATATTAATTAACATCATCACCACCAATGACTACAACTCTAAGTACCCCAACCTTTCAATACTATAACCATGATCAAAACTAGTCATTTAACATGGATCGTTATCTACAAAATCACTTAAACTATTTTCATTATCACTAGTGAACAAAAGAGTTTCATTTTCTTTAGCAAATAGTGATTTTAGTTTTTTAATTTATATTATTTTTTATCAGAATTATATATATATTTATTATGTTTGTTAATACGTAGACCAATAAACATGATATGTGATATGGTTACCAAAAGACAAAGTTGGGAGGTTGTTGGTATAAAGCAAAAGTCATGTAAAAGCATTTGATTGGTTATGATTTTGACAATAAAAAATTAGGTAATTTAGTGAGAAACGTTCGTCCACGTCAATAGAGTTCCAAATATCATTTAATGGCAAAACAGGTGGAGAATTTGTAATTGAATTAGTGGTAACATAACATCATTAGGCTCTTGTTTTTTTTTAAAGAAAAAGAGATTTAATTAATCAATTAGTATTCAAATCAAATCTCCATATAAACGGTCACATGATTACAAAGTTTCCCATTTTGCATACAATTAAATTAATTAAGTTGTTACCATAAAATAAAATAAATTAATTAAGTTGACAAATCAAGACAAGAGCAATATTCTCAAATTGTAACTACTCATCCGTCAATTTTTACTTGTGTACTTTATCAATAGAAAAATAAATATCTACTTTTCTTTTCATATTAAAAAATGGAAAAATTACCCAACAAGAAAAATGTCAAATATATTTATGAAACACAATTATAGTTTAAAAATATTATAAAAAATCACTATATATATTATTTATTATTGCAGAAAACTCCCTCTTTCTCTCCTGACCCCCCCCCCCCCTTGCCTATAAGAAGAACTTTATTCAAAGATATTATGTATAAATTGTATTTAGTTATTATAATTGAGAGTGTTGTATTTAGATAAATTGTGTTCGAAAAATTGTATTTGTATTTTATATTAACTGTATTTGAATTCATGCAATACAATATGTATTTATTCACTTTGTCAAATGTATGATGTATCAATCATATCAAATCAAATATAAATAAGAAAGATTTATATTCTATATCGATTATATTCGAAAAATCAAATTCATATTTTATATTGATTATATTTAAAATAATATAAATACAACATATATTCATCCTCTCTCCTCTCTGGCTCAATCGAGAAATTGGAGCTAAGGAATTCTATTAATGTTGGCTGTTTTTGAAAGCTTCCCTTAGAATATGACAATTTATTTATTATTTTACAGTTTCTAAGTTTTATTTTATCTTTAATTATAGTCATTTTGTAAAACATTAAATTTATTATTATTTTAAAGGGTATATTAAAAATATCGTCCTAGTTATTGCTCTTAAACAGTATGGCAAAGTAAAATGAACAAAAAAGTACTTGTTACTTATTCTTAAAATAAATTTTTATTTTTACTTGTTACTTTTAATATATTAAAAAAAATATTCTTTTTCATTTACCCTGAGCATTAAATACTTAATTATTTTTTAAATTTTTATTTTTCAGGACACCGTTTACTAGGGGATAGTTTGATAAGATACATATATCAATAATTATTTTTTAAATGGGTGTGTCAAGTCATAGTGGACAAGTAAAAAAATGGAGAGAATACTATAAGAAAAAATAAAAATAAAAAAATTAAAAAGGAAGAACAAAAAAATATTTTAATCTCATTCTTATAATCTCTTTTTCGTTAAATATTTACTCTATTGATTAATATATAATTGCTCCTAAGGATAAAACGATAAAAATAATTAATTTTAGGAATAACTTCGGAGACCTCCCTCTAGGTTTCACTCTATAACACTCTCCTTTCCTGTGATTTAAGATACTATGTCTACCACTTTTGTTTCCATTTTATTATGATCATTCTTTAAACGTATTTAAAATAAATATAAGTTAGTTTAGATTTGACAATTTTACCATTATATATGCAAGTTTCAATCTAATTTCAACGAGTTATCTCTATTCGTTGGATCATGTTTCTTTTTCGCTCATAGAAATGTTTAACTAAAAGAAACTTTGATCGTTCTTTTCGAATTTCTCTCTTGGGGAGTTCATGTTTATCTTCTATTTGAAGAAACTGTTGTCGAAAAATGATGGGTTATTGTGGGGGAAAATATATGTAAATTGATAAAGGTGAAATGGAGATGAAGAGTTAATATTTGGTGAAAATGATGGGTGAACTTGAATGAAGATTTTGATCTTTGTTTGATAAAAAAAAAGGGGGATAATGCCCAAGTACCTCCTCAACCTATGCTCGAAATCTCAGAGACACAATTATACTATACTAAGGTCCTATTACCCCCTGAACTTATTTTATTAATAATTTTTTATCCCTTTTAAGCCTACGTGACACTATCTTGTGGGTCCAATGATGGTTGACTTTTTTTTCAAACTAGTGTCACGTAGGCTAAAAAGGGGTAGAAAATTACTTATTAAATAAGTTCAGGGGGTAATAGGACCTTAGTATAGTATCAGTGTGTCTCTGGGATTTCGGGCATAGGTTGAGGGGGTACTTGTGCATTTTTCCTAAAAAAAAATGTATTTGTGCTGATTCACTTTCAAAGTATTGGTTAAATAATTGTTTTTAATATAATATTTATTAATATGAAGAAATTCATATAAAGAATGGTAAAATTGTCAAATTTAGATTAATTTATATTTATTATAAATAAGTTTAAAGAATGATTATAAGAAAATTGAAATAAGGGAATAATATCGTAAATCACAGTGAAGGTGAGTGTTGTAGAGAGAAACCTGAAGAGAGGTATCTGAAATTATCCCTTAATTTTATCTTAAAATTCTAAAATGACAAATAATTTAAAATAGTCTATAATCACTTTTAGAAATCACGATAAATAATTTGAGATAAAGAAAAACTTCCCCGTCCAATATTTGTCCACTATACTTTTTTAAAATGTCCAAAAATATTTGTCCAGCTTACAAAATAAATGAACAATTAACCATGTTGTGTCTATTTAATACTATTCATTTTTCAAAGTTTAAATGACTTATATTTAATAACGGTGATTTTGTAAAACTACTCCTATTATTTACCATTTCTTAATTCATTTGACAAGTCAATAATAGAAAATTATTGTTGACAAGAGAAAATATTGTTATTTATTACATTGAAAAAGCAAGAAGTTGTTATTTATTTTCTAATAAAATTTTCTGACATTTAGCATTACCCCGTTATAAAATAAGCCTTGCGCGTGCTCAAACAACATGGACAAGAAAAAAATGAATCTGAATAGGTGACAGTTCATCTAACCATAAAGTAATGAGGAACATTAATTTAATTTATTATTAGATGATCTTTCTATTTTTATTTTACAAAAACACTAACAAGACAAAATCTAAAAGTATCCCATATCACAGTGTGAACCAAATCCAGTCGATATGATTATGAAACTATCCATATTTCTTTCTTGCTTTATGACATGAACAAAAAGGAGGATCCATAAATTATACTCTAAAAAACAACTAAAAGCCTTAGGGGGACAGGGCAAACAAATACTAATCATTAAAAGCATAATAATAATTAATTGAACTAGAAAGTACTTGTGATTACATGCATTATTAGTATGATTAGAATGTGACGGTATGATTGAGATTCGCTGCTCTCAATTAAAAATGTGAATTGAGATTTTAGAGTATTGTTAGCAGGTAGAATTTTAACTTAAAAGACATTAAAATATATAAAAAAAAATTAGACAATATAAAAGTCAAAAGATATATATACACAGCATGGTTAATATATCTCTAATCGTATATAATAGTATAACTTTCCAAAAAATAAATGAATTAATACCCATTAAGTGTATGCGTCGGAGCTAATCAATTATCATTATTCAATTAATTTATTTTAATACAAATTCAAATTAATGGAGCTCATTTTTAAAAAAAATGAAACTATCAACATGTAAAGACACATGTTGCATCGTTAGCCCACTGAAAAAAACTGAAATAATCAATCAGAACAGTGATATATTATAATTTAAATAATACTCCACATAGTACTCCAATAAATAAACTAATCCCGTATTAGATTAATATTATAATGTAAACTCGTGAATTTTTTTTCGTCCCACTATTATTATTGCGAAAAAAATCCACTGCTTTGTTTGTGATTTGTCAATTGTCTATCTAGAAACAAGAACATATATATTCACGATTTATATAATTAGAGAATAAAACATTTACGATATATAAAATTATAAAATTGAGTGATATAAAAATTATACTTATTCATTTGCAATATAATCTAATTACTAGAATTTTGAAAAGCATTTTGGTAACAAATTATAGTGAAAAACGATCGATAAATTTCATAACTAATTCCATATTTTTCTTTAGTGACGATAGTAATCCATTCATGATTCAGAGAGCATGCAGACCGAGATTTCTCATTAAGGGTATTATCTCTGAGAAAGCATTTGCGAGGAACCTTATCTCTCCACTTCGTGTTTTTAATTAATTATTTTGTCACTCTCATTTGATGTTCAACTCTAAAGCGATTTAATTGTTAAAAGAAAGAAGTTATCACATAGTTTTTCACTTTAAATGCGGTACATGTTGGATCTCTTCGTATAGATTAAAGAGATGGAGAATCAAAGCAAACTTGAATGAATCTTATTCAAATGTAGCATCAATTTAAATACAAGTAAGATGAAACTAATTTGACTAATTCTAAGGAACTATTGTAACAACTTAATATATACTAAGTTGACTAAATCTAAGGAATAACTTTAACAACTTAATCTAAATCTACTCTAACAACTTGATAAGAATTGATAACAAACTATAGAGTATGTCAACACACCCCCTCAAGTTAGGTGTGATGCAACAATGCCTAACTTGGATAAACACCGAAGGAAGGCAGGCTTGGACAACGGCTTTGTGAGAGTGTTTGCAATTTGATCTCCGACAAGAAGATACTTGACTACTACTCTACCTGTTTCACAATGTTGTGGAGGTAGTGAAAATCCAATGCAATGTTCTTCATCTTAGTGTGGAACATAGGGTTTTTGCTGAGATATGAAACACCAATATTATCATAAAAAATGCTTGGCGTTTGCAAATTCAGTCAATAGGTTGTGTACCCAAGTAAGTTCAGAGAGTACATTGGCTACCGATTTGTATTCTACTTCAGTAGAGGAACGATCAACTAAATGTTGTTTCTTAGAGGACCAACAGACCGAGTTTGGTCCCAAGATGAGTATGTAGCCAAATGTGGAGATTTTGTCATAGGGATTACCTGTCCAATCAACATCGGCGTACATATACATATTAGTATCAAAGTGGCTAGGGATTTGCAAGCACGACGTTGATGAAGGCTTGAGGTATTGAAGCACCCTTTTTACTGCTTTCCAATGCTCCAAACTTGGGGATTGCATAAATTGTGATAGTTTGTTAACTGCAAAGGCAACATCAGGACGCATGAATGATAAGTATTGCCATTTACCAGTAGTGCATCGATACAAGCTTGCATCGACTGGAGGTGAACCATCCCCTACTTCAGGTGGTGAGTTTGAGCACATGGATGTCGTAACTCCTTTACAGTCGGTCATATCCACATTTGAGAGAATCTCAAGTATATATTCGAATTATGATTAGACAATCCCATTTCGAACATGTTTAACTTAGATCCCTAAAAAATAGTTGAGTTCACCAAGGTTCATTAGGGCGAACTTGTAAGCCAGAGAGTTGATTACGTGTGTGACCAGGTTGGATGATTCCTAGTAATGAGGATATCATCAACATACACTAGAATATACATCGTTACAGTTTCCAATGTGAAAATAAATAGAGAAACATCTGATTCAGACTTAACAAGCTTCATACTAGGCACGAGGAGCTTGTTTCAGGCCGTAAATGACATTTTTGAGACGACAGACATGATTGGGAAAGTCAGGGTTGAGATAGCCTTTCGACCGCGCCATGGATACTTGCTCCTGCAAGTTATCTTGCAAAAATGCATTATTCACGTCAAGATGCTGAACTTTTCAGTTATTTTGAATTGCAATAGAAAGGACAATTTTGATGGTGGTTGGTCTGACAACCGGACTAAAAAAGTTTCATGAAAGTCCGATCCTGGACATTTTGTGAAACCTTTTGCGATTAATTGCGCCTTGTACCTGTCAATAGTGTTGATACCCAATTTTAACCCTCTTCGATATAAATTAATCTTTGAGTTTCTTTAATTCCAAACGATTGAAAATAATTAATTTAATGAAATTCAAATATTTTTCAAGTTAATTTTAGTTATTTTTGATCTTTTTGAAAAATGAATACATTTTCTCTTAATATATAATTAGTATATTTTATAAATATTTAAAAAATTGCGTCAAAAAGATTTTACTTTTTTTGCATAAGTTCTTACTACTTAGTTTATCTATATAATGAGTTATATCTTTAATTATTTGATTTAAGTTAAGTTGACTATTTTATTGGGATAATGCACAAGTACCTTCTCAATCTATGTCCGAAATCTCAAAGACACACTTATACTATATTAAGGTCCTATTACCCCATGGACTTATTTTATTAATAATTTTCTACCCTTTTCGACCTATGTGGCAATATCTTGTGGGTCCAACGCTGGTTGACTTTTTTTTAAACTAGTGCCACGTAGGCCGAAAAGGGGTAGAAAATTACTTATAAAACAAGTTCAGGGGGTAATATGACCTTAGTATAGTATAAGTATGTCTCTGGATTTTCGAACATAGGTTGAGAGGATACTTGTGCATTTTTTTCTATTTTATTTTGTTAAAATTAAGCAAGACTCATTAGTTAATTTGTATAAATTCAGCTATTTTAAATTTTGACTAAACTCATCGAAAACATAATTAGAATTGAAGTTTAGTCAAGTTTTAAATAGTCATTTTTCTGGGCCAGCAAACCCATACATCATTTCCAGGCCTATTCCTAATATTGTAAATAAAATCTCAACCCACTTCTCAAAATACAAAGAAACCCAAAATTTTACCAGCATATTTCCCCTGATCCAGCCCAATACTTCAAAAAAATTTCGGAAAATTATATATAATAGCAATTTAATAACCTAAAATAAATGGAGTAGCTAGGGTTTGATTTAATTGTGCTCTATAGCAAATTGTAAAAAATTGTCAGGCGCCTCTCTCCCAAATATCTCGCTCGCCACTCTCCTCCAATCTCTCGCTCGCTTTCTCACTTTTTGTACAAACATAAGTGTATAAAAATTTGTTTATAATTGTATAAAAAAGAGAAAATTGTATAAATACATATATTTTTGTTCCTCTCTCTCCCCTCTTCCAGATCTCGCTCGTCACTCTCCCAAATATCGCTCGCCACCCTCGCCTTTCTCACTTATACAAACAGAAGCGAAATATATAAATTGTGTTTCTGTTTGTATAAAGCGTGAGAAAAATGTATATACACATGCAAGTACATATATTTTCGTCCTATACACTTATAATCATACAATAAAAATACTCCCCTATCCAGTTTATTTTGCCTTTCTCTCTTTCTCCTTTTATACAATTTTCAAATTGTGTCTAATTTCTCTCTTTCTCGTTTTATACATATTGATTCAATTGTATATTCCTTGTCAACTCTCTTTTATTTTTCTCTCTTTCTCATTTTATACAAATTCAAATTGTATATAATCTTCTATACACTTATAATGATACAATTCGTTTTATACATTTTATTTTTATACAGTTCTCTGCCCAAGTGTCTTTCTCTTTGTTGCTTTATACACTTCGTTTTATACAATTTGCTTCAACTGTATATATATAGCGAGTTATACAATTTTTATGTTTGCTATGGAGCGCAATTATGAAAATTTTGCTATAACATACAAATATGAATTTTTTATTTGCTATATGTGAAAAGCTGCTCTTATTATTATTGTTATTGGGTTAACGATATTTTAATGATTTTATTTTTAAAAAGTAATTGTTGGTTCGATTTTGTTTTTTGAAAATGAGTTATTGGATAAATCAATAACCCATTAAAACTTTAGTAATTTACTCTTTTATCCGTTCATAAATATTTAAGTATTAATCTTAAACCTTACTAGTTATAGTTATTGCACTTTAACATTCAATTTATACTTCAATTAGATGTCCTTGATGTGACTTTCAGGCTTTGGAAAACGATGCTTAATAGATTTTAGTAGATTTGTATATCTTACATTAATAAGATTTGAGTTTAATTCTGTATTATGATTTGATATTTTGTAAGTTGAATAATAAATATAAGTTGGAGTTGAATTCATTGGTCCACCCCCCCCCCCCTCCCCGGAGAATAATTATGAGTGTCATTCATGACTTATTTTGGGTCATGACACTTTAAATTTACAATTTCACATTATACAAAATATTAAACTGAAAAATAATACATAAAATCAAATTAAACCGACAAATATAATCAGCCACTCCGATTAAAACTATATTCCTAGTTTCTCTTGATGAAATGATTTTTCCACTAAATTTATACCCTCTTTATTGTTTTTTTTTCTTCCTAAAAATAACATATATAATTCCATTAAGGACATAAAATATGTCCAAAAGAGTTGGGTTCCTCTTTTCTTTTTCAGATTTCATGTGCAGTCAAACAAATTAATGGAGAGTATTTATTTGTTCCTAAAAATTGTCGGAAAATTTAAAAAACAGATTTCGTTTTAAATGATGTAGCGGCAAATTAATTAAAAAGTAGGTAAGCACCGTACGATATATATGTGATTTTAATTCGTATAGTTATATATTTATGGGGCAAGAACAAATAGGGATAGGCATGGTAATATTTTTACAATTTAATTAATTGTTTATTTTGTCCGAAGAATCTAATCAAACTCTTAGATTATAGAATCATTAAATATTATTTCACTAATCAAAAGATCTAATTACATGTATATAAATGCGAACTACATTATATAAAGAAATAATTTAAAATCGCATATGTTAATATTATTTGTTCGTATCAAACACTTTTTTGGGAAAAAAACCTTAACGATTCTTCACACGAATTTTATGGAATTGTTGAGGAAGGAGGAGAAGAACTAGAAGAAGTGTTTGTCTTTTTAAAATTGTAGAGAATGAAAAGATTTTTTTAATCCTTTTCATAATTCCGAAGGGACACAACCATTTAAATTCTTTCTTATATTTATTACTATAATATAGGCAACTTTCACATATAGCAAATAAAATTTTTTATATTTGTATGATATAGTAAAGTTTGCATACTTGCGCTCCATAGCAAACATAAAACTGTATAATTCGCTATACATATATAATTGTATAATTTGCTGACCTATTTCGCTGCAATTGTATAATTCGCTATCCTATTTCGCTGCAATTGTATAATTCGCTATCCTATTTCACTGCAATTGTATAATTCGCTGCCTATTTTCGCTGCAATATTTTTATAAAATTTGCTTTGCATAGAATCGAATTAAAATGTATGTATATTGCATAATTATAAGTGTATAGCAAGAAGATATATGTTTTTCTCTCGCTTTATACAAAAACAGAAACACAATATATACACTTCTGTTGTATAAAGTTAGAGAATATTGTATTTCAGAGTAATTGTATAATTCGTAATTGTATAATTCGTTGGTCTTTTCCTCTGCAATATTTGTATAAAATTTGCATTTGTCTACAATTGAATTGAAGTAAAATATTTGTAAATTGTATAATTAAGTGTATAACACAAAGATATATGTTTTTGCATGTGTATATACAATTTTCTCTAGCTTTATATAAAACAGAAACAAAATTTATATACTTCTGTGTTTAAAGCGAGAGAGGCGAGCAGAGGGAGAGTGGCGAGCGAGAATGGGAGAGTGGCAAGCGAGATTTTTGAGAGAAGCGCCTGACAAACTTTGGCTAACGTTTCTATGGAGCACAATTAAATCAAACCCTAGCTACTCCATTTATTTTAGATTATTAGTTTGCTATTATATATAATTTTTTCATAATACATAATTACATATATCTATTTTTCTTCACATGGATCTGGGCTAACCC
Source organism: Solanum lycopersicum (assembly GCF_036512215.1). NCBI lineage: Eukaryota > Viridiplantae > Streptophyta > Magnoliopsida > Solanales > Solanaceae > Solanum > Solanum lycopersicum. The sequence continues at coordinate 39,438,778 of NC_090805.1, forward strand.
ACATGGATGACCCGGTCCAATTTCCTTCACTTTCTTTATCCTTTTTTATTTTATTCTTTATTAGTGATATTATTTGTAATACACTTTAAAATATCATTTAGTATTATTGATTAATGAGTAATTTTTAAACAATAAATTTAATGATACTACACACATATAGTATCATTGACTAATAAGTAGCGTATGACAAATAAACCTTAAAGTTACCACAAAAAATATATATGTATGTATAATATTATTGACTAATTAGTAATTTCTAAGATTTAATATTAAGTGAGTGAAATTAATTTAAGGGTGTATAATGTAATTATTTAGTGAGGATGAATATATTTATTATTATTTTGCTTTTATAGTGTAGTTGTTTAGTTTCACCAATTTTATGGGGACACGAACAAGTAACAACAGTACGTGGGCCGGGATTGGTGGGCCCTCTCATGATAAGTAGGGCCTACAAGTACTGTAGTGGTCATTGGGCTCAGTCCGGTCAAACGTTTTTAAAGCCCGCAGTTGGAACATGGGCAGATAAGCCGGCTGTGTGTGTATCTCTGGATAAGAGCTTCTAATTGTAGGGTATCGTAGATATCGAATTAGAATTTTTATATTATGATTTTAATAGAAAAATTTTCATATATAGCCACTTAAAATAATTACTCTTCAGAGCTATAGTTTGATAAATTATATACAATTTGTAGCTACATGTTATATGGAGGAGAGAGGAGAGAGATATTGGGAGAGAGAGGAGAAGCGAGTGATACTGGGAGAGAGAGGAGAGAGGCGAGAGAGAGGGGAAAAGAGTGGAAGAAAGGTGAATTGTATATGTATGTTGGTTAGAAAATTATATATTATACATATGTATTTGTATATATGGCTAAAGAGATTGGGAGAGGGAAAAGAGAGGCGAGCGGGACTGGGAGAGGGAGGAGAGAGGCGAGATAGATCGGGAGAGGAAGGAGAGAGGCGAGCGAGAGAAGGCAGAGAGTGGGAGAGAGGTGAATTGTATATGTATATAATTGTATATTATACATATACATTTGTATATATGGAAAGCGAGATTGGGAGAGGGAGGAGAGAGGTGAGCGAGAGAGGACAGAGAGTGGGAGATAGGTGAATTGTATATGTATATAGGTTAAATAATTATATATTATTCATATATATTTGTATAAACTGGCGAATTATACATATACAAACTTAACTAATTATACAAACTTGAAGTCAGACCACGTAATTAATGTGTAATGTTAGTCGCGAGTGGTAATTATAACAAACTATAGCTATGATCAGTAATTAAATAATATAAATTTGCTTAGCCGCATAATTTTCCCATTTTAATATTAGGTATCTCGTAAATTTTGATAATGAATACAATATTTCATATTAAAATATCTATATAGTATCAAAATATAACTAACTTCATATATATATTTATAATACTAATAAATACTATACAGATTAGTATTAGTAAAAAAATAACTATACTTTAGATTTTAAAAAATTTTCTACTATATTTTGATTGATTGGTTTTTTTGTGTGTGCACGCACATGAAATTGATTTACAAAGGTGTTAGGTATTATATAATTTATCGTACCGTAAATTATCAAAATTAAAATTAAAAATATTATAAGTGAAATTTATAATTCAATTGATATTAATATAATGTTTTTAAAAATTAAAATTATTAATACCGTGGTGATTTCGAAACCAGTTCTCTGAATTTGTCACAAACCGTGTCAACTAATATCTCATAATTGAAGTACTAATAATTTATCTGCTTATAAAGTGAGTTTTGATGGAACTTTTCATCTGAAAGAATTTTCTTATCTTACATTTGCCTTTTCTCATTGTCCAATTATTTATATTTTCCTCAACTTGTATTTGTGTTCATAATTGAGTACTTTCTTCATTCACATTTATTATTTATTATATTAAGAATAGATAGATGGTGATAACACAAGATGTGACATAGCTTCAAATAGTTGAGGTCATAATGCTATACAGGAGAGTTAGGATATGACTCACATTCGGAGGATAGTAGGATAGTAGGTAGTGTAGTGTTTATGTTGCTTACGGTAATTAATGTTTGCGATGATATTAGTGTGCTCTAATAATTGCTTTTTTTAAACCTGTATCATTATTGTTTTTGGTGTTTTGTTATCGCATGATTTTTTCATACTTTTGCATTGTTGCTTGTTATTTGCTATATATACTACATTATCTTTTTCTTCTATATCGAAATTTATTGTATTTGAGCCGAGAGTACTTCAAAAACAAGTTTTCTACTTCTACGAAACAATGATAAGTTTTGTACATTCTACCTTCTCATACCTGATCACTTATGAGATTTCAATTTTTTTTGTTATATTGTTATTGTTATATAAAAAATAAACGTTTATAATGCTTTAATCAAAATAATTTGTTAAATACTCTTTTATATATATATATATATAAAATTGGTAATATATTCTCAATGTCTATTGAATTAAATTCTAAAAAAAATATTTATCTATTTAGTTTTATTTATCCAAATATTTTAAATATATATTTTTTTCTTTTACAAATCACTTTTAACAAATTAAGAAAAGATAATTATTTTTTCTTATAATACATGTAATATAGTAATTAAAATCCTTGTATCAACCACTATTTCTTAATAAATGTGTAAAATTTAAAATGAACAAGTAAATATAAACGGAGAAAGAAAGAAGAATGCGTGTTCAATGTATAAACAGGATTTAATAAGAACATATAAAAGAAACTATAAAAAATTATTAATAGGTCTTGCAAATATTTAAATCATTTTCATTGAAGGTGCATGTAACGTATGCATAATAATCTCACGACAAAATAATCTCTTTCAATATTTTTTTAAACCAAAAAAGTGTTTGTACTTGCGAAGTAAAGTAGAAATTCACAGAATAAGTAGCTAGTGCCAGAATTATTAAGAAGATTTTGAATAGTGGAAAGAAAAGATTATGAGACGGAGAATTAAATTTTCACCAGTAAAATTGTATAAATTACGAAGAGAAGTGTATTTTTCTCAGAAAAACAGAGGAAACAAATCTAAAAATTTACAAATTATTTTTTTTACAATAAAAAAATCTAATTAAATTTACTCCAATTATATGTATAACTTGTCAAGGCATGAAGAGTTTGTTACCACACTTGCACCTCCAAGCTTGAGGGTAGTACTCTAAAGTAAAAGTAAAACCGGGGTGAACCGAGACTCGAACCGGTTTACATGGCGAACAACGTCCGCACTTGAATCTACACGTTGGGGGCGATGAACCCGGTCCACTGAGTTTTTGCTGCTGTTCTGCTTCACAAAAAAAAAACAACAAACTAAATACAGTTAGTTAATCAGAACCCAATAGAATTTCTAAGAAATAAAAGCAAAATGGAACTCACTAGTTGGGTTAATTAAGGGTAAAGCTGAAATAAATCGTAGTAACGAAGAAATCAGCAGAAGAAATGTGAAAATCGCAAAAGGTTTATGGCGGTAGCGTAATACGTTCATGGCCAAATTAATCGGAGCTTAAATAATAAGAAAAGTTAACATGGAGAAAGTATGGGAATTAGAGGGCAGAGGTGTCCGTCCAGGTTGTTGTAAGCTCTATTATTTAAAGTGTTTTGCGTCTACGTCGAAACCCCGACATTTGGCATTAATTATATTATATTAAAATTGTATATATGTTAGGACAGTATTTGAATTTAAAAAAGAAATAATTAAAAGTAATGAAATTATTGTTTTTGGTAGGGTATGTAAATGCTAAAATGCTAGTATTAATTACATTTGTATTAATTATATTGAAATTATTTCTTATATAATATTTAGTTGAATGCATTAGAAAATATTTCTTTTTAAAATTATCTTTTACACATATAATAAATTTAATGAAAAACTCTTTTAAAAGATAATTATGTCTTTAATTATACTGATACATTAGTAAAACTCGTTATATTATCAATACCATAAATTTTTACGTATTAATAGAAAATACCTTAATGCTAAATAGATTATATTACTAATATGAATAGTTAGACAATAGGTTTGAAAATTATGCCAAATAAAATATTTATAGTATACGAAACTAATATATGTATTATATTTACTATGCACCCTGTGAAAAGATCATGAAGATAATTTCTATTTCTATTTTGATAGGGACAGACCACAGACATCAATTGTAGTTATTAAAAACCTAAATTAATAAAAGGTGTAGTCACTCAGTCTGGCTATTCCAATTTCACACACAATAATATGTATAGTCTATAGTCTATCATTTCGAATTATTTTAATATAGGGAATTAGTAACTTTTAGAAAAAGTAAAAGTAAAGGAAATGACTCGAATTGATGTTCGATTCGTTTATATCTTTATGTAGTTACTGCAGGTTACTTTAGAGCATATTTTTTTTAATTAAAGTTGACGGTGAATTTTGACTTCGACACTCTCAATTCAGAGGGTAAAAAAATAATACTAGTATAATATGAGGAAATTTTTGGAGATGTAGATATATGATTTTGGATTTTAAAATTTAAAAAGTTATTGGACTGTTATTAAATTACTTATAGGAATTTTTATAAATACAAGTACAGTTTAAAGTTCTTCAAATTCTTGATTCGATAGTATTGGACAACTTTGTTTGTTCCAAATATGGTGAATCGCATTCCCATATGATGAGATTTTTTGTTTGTGGGTCATTTTAGCATACTCTCACTCGATTTTTCAACAGTTGAGAAGACAATTCTAGAAATGAAGTTTTATTGCTACATGAACTATCAAATACTAGATCGGACGAATTCCTTAGCCTACCAAATCATAGAAGCAAAAGTAGTTACTCTGATCCTGATTTGATTAAAAAAAAAATACTTAATAGCGAAGGGTGTATCTGGACCAATATAACATGTGTGAGATTTTTTGTAATAAAGAGTGAAATCATTGGAGGAGTCTTTGCAACTGAGCTCTTAATAGTATCGATTCTATGATTTTAATTTGGCCTCTATGCACTTCAATTTTAGCTGTGCACAAGTAAATATTTAAATTGAATAAATAGACACATATACGGCTATGGTTTGGATACATGCTAGCGAAGGGTACAATATAACCACAACCATAGCTTAGACAAGAAAATCAATATCTTGGAGCTCTACAGGCAGTGCAACATGGCCATCTCTAATAGCTATCAAGTGGCTGGAATTACCTTCCAAATAAGCTTCCAAAAATGCAACCAAAACCCCTCCAACAAATCTCCTCATGGGCTCTCTAGATTTCCCTTTCTTGCACAAACAATAAGTAGCCTTGCCTCGAATCCCTTTGGTCTCCTCATCTAACATATCATTATGTCCATAATCCTTTGCAACAAAGTAACAAGCTGGCTTGCAACATTCGTTGTAGAAATCGCGATGATTCACCCCTTTAGGAGCACAAGCAGGGAACAGAGGATTCTTTTTAACTTCTCCCAAACCCGAGCCAATTACCATCACAGGCATATCAAGATTAATGAAGGAACGCGGAACGTAGGTGAGAACTGATGGCGGAGTTTGCTTTCCTTTCTCCATTCCATCCACAGGATCAACACCGATCAACGCTGAAAATTTCAGGTCACTAGCAAGTCTACCAAGAGCTAGCGAAAATGCAACTTTTCCCCCACGGCTATGGCCTGCTAGTCCAAGTTTCGTCAAGTTTGGCTCAACATCAGGTGGAAGGTGATGCTGCAATCCTTCAGATAACCAATGGGTGACTTCAGCTGTCGATTTGATATCCTCGGTTGCATCTGCTCCTTCCACTAAATATAACTAAAATGAAAATTGTTCATTAGCAAACCCGTACCCAGACTAGCAGTAGTTAGAACCAACTAATTTCACAATCCAAAAGCTGTTAATGATAGTTATAGAAATAACGTTCATAGGAATAACGCACAAGTACCCTGTTATATTAGACTAGGATCAATATTTCAGACACACACGTTAACTAAATTGAGATTTTGTACAATTTTTTATTTATCGTGGCAACCTCCGGTGAGATGTTTGGATGCCAGGTAAATTAAAAATGTGTACAAAACTATCAATTTCTTGGAGCACAATAAAGCGAAAAAAAAACAGAGAGAGGAAGAAACCTGAGGAGCAACAACAATGAAGCCATGAGAAGAGAGATGTTGAATAAGTTGTGAATAGAAAGAATTGTAAAGAAGATAGCCATGGAGAAATATCAATACTGGGAAGTTTCCTGCTTCTGATGGGGTCCCAATTAACAGAGATTTTGGAGGAGAATTGTGTTTGCTACATGTTTGTGGCTCGATTTTCAATAGCTTAGTCTTGTAATTTCCAATATCAAAAACAGTAGAACAAGTAACAGAGGAAGTACTAGTTATCACCATTTTTGATGGTTCTTCTTTTACTCTGTTGATTTACACATCGATTTTTTCCTACTTTTGCTTTTGCTTTAAGATAGGGGTCAGTTTTGTGGTCCTCATAGACCCACCTTACTGTGTGTTTTAGTGTTTGATTGATGACTTGGGGACTTAGGCAATGGGAAAGCAAGAAAGTAACTAGAATCTGCTTAGATATTTTTTGGCATGGTAAAATGTCACCATTATTTGGTGTCTGATATTCATAATTAGTTGTAATGCAAAAGTTAGCAAAATAAACCTTGAAAGATTATGAGTAAGAAGATAAATGAGAAACACATCAAAATATACAAAGATTTAACGTGGTTCAGTCAATTGACTTACATTCACAAAAAATATGAATAATTCATTATAAATATAAGAGTATATCATATTGAGAGAAATAACCTCAATCAATTCACTCGGAATACAAAGAGGTTCACGCAAGTGATAACACATGTCATTTGTGCCCCACGAATTATGTTCCTAACCAAAACAACCAAAATCGTAGGACTATATTGTGAATGCGGGGAATAAACTAATATTTATAGATTCTTAAACCTTTTCTTACAAGAAAATAATTAGCCAATCCAAATTATTTTTCTAAACAAAAAACTACTTATGATAAGAAACTCAGAGTAAATAATATCCAACATATTGAATCTTGGCTAATTTGATTTCACATTGTGTGCGACCCATTTAAAGAGAAATGCTTCCTATCAAATATTTTTTTACATATTTTGAGTTTGAACACAAATCTTCTAATTAATAAAGAATCAACTTTATCTACTACGTCACATTTTCTAGTTATTTCTTCTTGAACCGTATGCATTAATTAGAATGAGTAGTGATTAACTAATGAGGAATTCCATGTCTTCCCATATATTCGAGAAGGAGCAAGTATGCTCAACACTAATTAAAATGAGTTATTTTTACCTACCGTTCTATTTTTAGCTTGAAAATATTTTGTTTTGGTTCAATAGGCCTTAAACTAGCAAAGTAGCTCAAAAATATCTCTGTTACAAATGGATGTTGCAAAATAGGATAAGGAGATATTCTCCATTTTGCTTTTTAAACTATTTAAATAGAACAATTTGTTCGATAGTCATTTTGTATAATTCAGAGATATATTTGTTAAAAACACACTATAAAATTATACTACAAATGATGTGAAAAATTATTTCAATAAATTGAGTTGATTCAAAATTTATTATTAAGTAAAATTACTAGAAAAATAGACTCGTCAACTCAATACACAATGTCTTGAATTAATCTATGATCAAGGGTAACCTATGAATTCTCCCATTCTCCAAAAGCACAATAGTCTCCTCTCCTCAAATTAACCTAAATTTAATTTAAGCCCTCAAAAGCTATAACAATAACATAACTCAATAAATCCCAATGAACATTCAACTAACATAAACACATTATATTTCATTCAAACAATAATATTCTCACTTTATTGTATCGTACAAAAAAAATATATATATATCAAAAAGAAAAATGGGATCGAACAAGGTCATTGCTGTGTTGTTCATCGTTATGGTGACAATGTTTGCATCTTCAAATGTAAATGTTGTTGAGGCACAACAAGAACTTGCATATAAAGAGTGCTATGAAAATGGCATGAAACTTGGTGCGACCGAAGAAAGTGTCAAAAGAGAATGCAGAAATATCGTTAGGGACCATGATATTAAAACCTAAAACACATTAAAGAAGTGATATTTTTCACTTCTTTATCTTTTTTGGCTATGATTTTTTCATTGGCTTTAATATATGTTGTTTGACAACCCAAAAAAATAAATATGTAACATAAAGAATAAATAAAAATTAAAAATTTCAGTTATATTTTCCCTTCTTCAGGATTTTCTTTTTCACGGATACGATCTCAGGATTGAATTATCAGCCCTTAGTGCTATTTTACGAGTACGTCCGTTTTCTCGAAAATAAAAGTGACCGTCCGGCAGTTCTATTTAAATTTTCAATTTTCGAAATTACGTACCATACAAATTTTTAATTTTTCGATTATTCTGAATTTTCATTTTGAGCCTATAGTATAGTTTGGCACTTGGGCTACTTTTTCTGGTGTTTTAAGCCGGTGGAGAGTTAGAATCGATAGCTATTAATAATAATAATAATAATAAATTAAAACAGACTAAAAAAAATCACAATCAAATTGAAATGAGGCACAATATATATATAATTACCAAAAAATATGGTGCAGTGGAAAAATTTATGCATTACTTAATTACAAGTTTCAATTCCGAGTCATAGCTTTAAAAAAAAAAGAAAAAACTTGATAGAATGTGTCATCCCATCAGTGCCATGAAAAATAAAAAGGAAAGTAGTATATATTTTACATATATAAAAACTATAATATGGTTGTTAAATATACGGCCATATAATTTCAATTGACATTTAGTTGCCAAAATGTGTTCTTTTTTAAAAAAAATCAATATATATATATATATATTAGATGCATCAATATGGCTTAGGCATGTTGGGCCGGCTTGGCTTAATCCGAGATTCAATAGGGCTGGATTATGATTTTTAAAGCCCATTTGATAGAAGAATTTTTTAGCTCGACCTGAATAAACCTGCTGATTTGAGGAGCTAGAGAAATATCGGTAGGACCGTCCCGTGGGCTAATAAACATTAATTTTAAAATATAATATATTATTAAAATTTAAAATTAAAGAGAATTCAAACTCAAAACAATTAGGTTAATATTTCTATTTTGATATTTATAATTTTACTTGAAAAAAATCTTAATAAATATTATAAAAATAATTTTATTGTGAATTCGATTATAATGTAGTAACATAAGGTCATGTAATATTTTTTTGTCGATATTTATGATAATAATTTTAAATTATAATTTATAATTTATAATTTAATTTAATAATTATAAATAGAATATAATTTTTAAATAAACTGGGCTGGCCCGGCAAACCTGTAGCCCACGTACTTGTGTGTTGGACTGGCCTTTTTTGACCCACACCAAAAATGGCCTAGCCCGACCTGACCTGTAAAATTTAGAAGCTTGTATGGGTTAGCCCGGATGGAGTGGACTAGCCCATATTGGGAGCTCTAATATAATTTTTTGCTTCCATTTCAATTTGATTGTGATTTTACCTTTTTTTTTAATCCGTTTCAATTTCTTTTTGGTAACTACTGATTCTAATTAATTTTCCACTGTTTAAAAAAAAAATAGTAGCCGCCCAACTACAGACTCAAAATGAAAATTTAATATAATCAAATTGATAAATCCGAAGTAAACTCCAAGTTTGAATCAACTTTGTTAGATTTGTATGGTACGTACTCTCGAAAATTGAAAAATCAAATCGAACTGCAGGACGATCACTTCTATTTTCGAGCAAATGGACGTACTCATAAAATAGAACTAAAGGCTCATAATTCAATCCTTGAGATCGAATTCGTGAGAAAAAAAATAAATCTTAGAAGAAGAGAAAATATAACTGCAATTTTTAATTTTCATTTATTCTTCATGTTACATTTTTTTTTTTTGGTTGTCAAACAACATATATAAAAGCCAATGACAAAAGCATAGCGAAAAAGATTAGAAAATGAAAAATATCACTTCCTTAATGTGTTCTAGACATTCATATTATGGTCCTTGACGATATTTCTGCATTCTCTTTTGACACTTTCTTCAGTCGCACCAAGCTTCATGCCATTTTCATAGCACTCTTTATATGCAAGTTCTTGTTGTGCCTCAACAACATTTACATTTGAAGATGCAAACATTGTCACCATAACGACGAACAACACAGCAATAACCTTATTGGATCCCATTTTTCTTTTTGATAATTTTTTTTTTGTGCGACACAATTAAGTGAGAATATTATTGTTTGAATTAAATATAATGTGTTTATGTTAGTTTGAATGTTCATTGGCATTTATAGAGTTATGTAATCGTTATAGCCTTTGAGGCTTTAATTAATTTTAGGTTTAATTTGTGGAGAGGAGACGATTGTGCTTATTGAGAATGGGTTTATTCATAGGTTATCTTTAATTATTGGTTTAATCGAGGCATGATTGTGTATCGATTTAATTAGACCGTTCATTTATTTTATTGGAAATTTTACTTATGAAGGGATTATACTAATTTAAAGTTTTTTGAACAATCTTATTATGATATTAAAAAGAAACTTTATGAGGTGCGTCAAGTAGGACACACATTGATGGTCTTAAAAAGGCAATAACAAGCTAATTCTTTATACAAATATTAATTGATAAACTTAGATAATTATTTTAAAATATAGAAAAACTTAATTTGTAATATAATTAGAAATATTTGTTTAATTAGATAGTTATTTCAAAAAATAGGTAACTAACACGTATTGAATTCAGCATATTATAAAGCCCTTCATAGTAACATTTTTCTTCTGATAATAAGATAAACATTGTGGAGCACGATATAATAATAGAAGTCCATTAATGATGCGTCGTACTTCGAAAATAAATAATTAAATATGCAAAGCAATGAATTAGGTCATGACATATTTTGGTAAATCTTAATCTTAATTCTGTTTAAAACTTGAATATACATGTAAAATTAAAAAATAAAAAAAAAGTTCAATAATCTAGTATGAGTTTGAATCATTATTATAAAATCATAGTCAATTTGTTTTTAAGTTTCATATTATATGTTATTACAAGGAAATCGATTCTATGTGGTCTGTTTTTAGTCTTATATTGGTTTAAAATTTGAATAAACATGTAGAATAAGAAAATTTCAAAAGTTTAATAATCTAATACGAGATTAGATCTTTATTATAAAATCATAGGCAACATGTTGTAAATTTCATATTATATGTAATATGTGGTTCTAATTAATTACGGAGGAATCGATCTATTTTATGTAGACTGTCATAGTCTTATATCTATTTAAAATTTGAATATACATGCAACATAAAAAAATTTCAAATTGCAATAATCTGGAACGGAATTGAATCTTTAATATATAATTACAAACATCTTTTAGGTTTCGTATTATATGTGGTCCTAATTAATTAAGAAAAAATCTATTCCATTAGTATATGTTTCATGTAATTTGACTAATAGATATAACTTCAAAGGATCTTGAAACCTGATTAATTCTAGAAGCTCTACCAAGAAGTCAATGGACAAATAAGGTCTTGATTAAATTTGACAATTAATGAAGATATCCACCTAACATTAATATATAATCACGACATTTAGTGACACTAACTTTATTTTTGTCGTAAAAATATTTAGTGATAATTAAATTTATGCAATTACATTCAAAATCACTCACGGAATCTTTAACGATGTTTATATAAAGTGTTGTTATATATTTTCATATGAATAATTGTCCCAAAATCATTTATGTAGTTATTATATCAATTGATATTTAAATTATTAATGGATAACATCTAAGACTTTTTTTCCCCAAGTCTTAATGATATATCATATGATGGGACCTATTGGATTCATCATTCATGGTGTTTGAAGCTACACTTGGCTGGTAAAGTGTTCTAATTAACTTTCAATGTTAGGTTTCCATCTTATTTGTCTGTGACAAATATTTATGGCTTATGGGTCCTGATATAGCCACTTCATTCCTCTGTCAACTCAATCAATTAAATCAAATTTTTGGTTAAATAAACTTTAGTATATAGTTTGTCCTAGTTGATTCGTAACTTAAAGTCCATTAATTTAGGACATGTATGATACAATTTTAATTTTTTTTCTTTCCAGTCTAGTTTGGGTTGCACTAGAGTTCAACTATAAGTCCATCTTTATTTACCTTGCTAACGGATGAATTGGCACGACATATATATTCGACGAGGGATACCATGATGTATGTTATTCCCTAATGACATAATATTAATTAACGAGATATGTGAGGAAGTCATTGATATACCAGGAGTTTGGAGACACGATCATAGAGTTAAAGGTCTTGGGTTGAAAATGACAAGACATAGCACGTGAAGTGCAAGTTTAGTGACGCATTACATGCATAATATAGATGTGGAATGAGGATTGGTACATAGGTAATTCCAAAGAGAGAAAACTTCAAGTATCTCGAGTTATTAAATATTCAAGAAAATAGAGAGATTGACGATGATATCAAATATTGTATTAGAATGAGATGGATGAAGTAGAGGCTCACACAATATTTAATGGGATAGAAACATGCCATGAAGACTTAGATTAGATGTTTGTAGTAAACCATTACTTGACCAGATATAAGATTCACAAGTTTAAAATATGAATGTAATGAAAATGAGGATGTTCATATGAATGTTTGAGCACACTAGGAGAAATAAATTAAAAAACAAATATATTCAGGATAAGGTGTGAGTGACTTCAATGGCAGACAAGATGTATAAAGTGAGACTGTAATGATTTAGACATGTAAAAAGTAGGAGTACGTATGCCCAAGTGAAGACCAGGTATGAGAGATTCATAGTGATTTTCAAAAGTTTTTAACAAAAAAAGCAAAAATAATCCGTCTAAGTAGAAACAGAGGCAGATCAAGATAATTTAAGTATAAAAATCATAAAATAATGATAATTTGTGAATTAAGTATAGTTTAAATACAAAATTCATAAAATAATAATAATATATGAATTAAGTTTTACTCATTAATTCTAAGTTTAAATGAAATGTGTTGTCACTTTGACACATTTTCTATTTGTTTTAGGAGCGTGAAAGTATACACACACCAACAAATACGGAGTCTTGAGAGTTTATAACCCAAAGGTAACGAAAAGTCAAATTCAAGCCATGATTTAGCTAACGGTTGGTCTTAAGTTTTCAAATATTTTTGACGAATTATATTTGTATAAAACTTTTTTTGTGAAGTTTTACCATATATTTAGACTCAATTTTTTCTAAAAAATATTTGATTATTTACAAAAATATGATTTATATCTATAAGTCTTAAAAAATTATTTAGAATATCCATAAATTTATTATCATTTTATAATGAGTATGTTCTGTTGAAAAAAAACCTTATCCATCCGAGCTAATCCATGCAGACTTTGACATTTTACGGGTCAGGACGAGTTAGCTCATTTTTTATATGGGCCAGAAAACGATCGGTCCAAACAACAAGTACGTGGGCTACAGGTTTGCCGGGCCAACCCACTTTTTAAAAAATTATATTTTTTAATAATTATTAAATTAAATTATAAATTATAATAAAAAATTATTATCATAAATATTGACAAAGCAATATTACATGATGTTAATGTTACTACTTGTTAATCAAATCCACAAATAAAAATATATTTATAATATTAATTAAGTTTTTTTCTAGTAAAATAATAAATATCTAAATAGAAATTCTAACTAATTGATTTGAATTTGGACTCTCTTTAATTTTAAAATTATATTATATCTTTTAATTAATTTTTGTTGGTCCACGGCCCGACCCTACCCATATTTTTCAAGCCTACGAATCAACAGACTTTTTCAGGCAAGGCTAAAAAGTCATTTTCTTAAATGGGCTCCAAAATTCTTAGCCCAACCTTATTAAATCCTGGTTAGGCCAGACCGGCCCAACGGACCTAGCCCTATTCACAACTCTAGTTTGGATCATTTTTTTTTTCAAAAATATTTGACTATTTCAAAAAATATGATTTATACCTACAAGTTCTACAAAAATTATTAGAAATATACATATGTTTATGATCAATTTATAATGAGTATGTTCCGTTTAAAAATAACCTTATTATATAATTGATAACAATCAACAATAACAAAATAACAATATAGTCAAAACAATACAATAATTACATATTCAAACTTGTCACTGATTCAACTATAGTTAAATTCATAAAATACAAATTGTTCAATATTCTCAATTTTATCGCTCAAATTAGATTTCAAATTTTTTCGGAGGATGTAGTAACAAATATTAGATGAAATTAATAAAATATTTTTAAAAAAATTAAACATACAAGTTTGGATAATTTTTGAATTTTTTAAAATTCCCAAACATTAAAACTTGGCTCAAGTACTGATTTTTTCTAGTATTCAAGAATCTGAAATACTTCGCCGCCAAGGTATATGATCAAACACCACTTCTCAAGATTTTTCCAAATATTTTTGGGCCAAACTTTCCAGATATGAAGTTAAGATAAAAATATATAGGGTATTTAATCTTCAAATTATGCATCTACCGCTTCATTTATTTATTATGAGAACAAAATACAGAATTCAACTATGTGATGCGAGACAACTCGTTCTTCTTCCTTACTATAACAAGGAAAATAGTACGCAAGTGAAATGAAATTTCCTTTTAATTATATTATAATGTCATTCCATATTAAAACTACGATTAAATTTGACGATTGATAATTAATTCGTAAGTAAGGAAGCTCCAAATCCACAAGATTTTCCAAGTCAAATACTCTAGTACAATTGCATACATCACCCCACAAATATTAGAGTGCGGAGCTAAAAGGGTAAAAAAAATTGTCAAAAATTTCAAAAGGGCACATCAATTTTTTAAAAAACCAAAACGGTAAAATCGCTCACGATGCAGCGACTTTTGCCTTTTGAAAAAGCGAAATCGCTGCAATTTCTTAAATTTGCTTTTTTTTTAAAAAAAATTTAAATATATCGCTCCACGCGGAGCGATTTTCAAAATAATAATAAAAAAATTACTTTTGTTATAAGTCGCTGCAGAAGCAGCGACTTCCATTAAGTTTTTTAATTTTTTTCTTTATTTAAAAAAAAATTGATTCAATTTTTTTAAAAAATAAAAATCATTGACAACGATTTTTAATTAGTTTTTTTAAAAAAAAATCAAATCGTTGTAAAGCAGCGATTTACACTTAATTTATATTTTTTTTAAAAAAAATTAGTTAAATCGCTGCAAAAAAAATTAGCCGATTAAATTAAGTTTTCAAAAAAAAAATTGAATTCATAATTAACACATTTTTTGGGACTGATCTTTATATGTGTTTATAAAATGAATTCTTAATTAACACATTTTTTGCTTTACACTTAAATTTTTATTTTTTTTGAAAATTTAATTTAATCGGCTAATTTTTTTTACAGCGATTTAATTCAATTTTCAAAAAAAAATAATTATAAATTAAGTGTAAATAGTTGCCTTTACAGCGATTTGATTTTTTAAAAAAAAAACTAATTAAAAATCGCTGACAATGATTTTTTTTTTAAACAAAAATTTGAATCAAATTTTTTTTAAAAAAATAAAGCAAAAAATAAAAAAATTAGTGCAAGTCGCTGCAGAAGCAGCGACTTATAAAACAAATTTTATTTTATTTTTTTGAAAATCGCTCGGTGTGGAGCGATTTATTTAATTTTATTTATTTTTTTTAAAAAAAGCAAGTTTAAGAAATCGCTGCTATTGCAGCGATTTCGCTTTTTTCAGAAGGTAAAAATCGCTACACGGTGAGCGATTTTACCGTTTTAGTTTTTTTTAAAAATTAATATGTCCTTTTGGAATTTTTGATAATTTTTTTTACCCTTTTAACTCCGCACTCACAAATATTAGCTTCTTGTATGAGAAGGATATACATGGACCCCAATAACCTAAATTGAGACAACTACGTACTCTTTCTCAATGGGACATTAGCTATTCTCAACCTCAAATTATTCAATCACACACATATTTTGTATTGCATTAAAGAGTAACAATAACACTACACCAACTCAACAAAGCATATCTGTCGTATTAATTAAATGCATGACGTTTGTTAAAGTTTCTCCATGCTTATATTTTTCAGTTTTTATATAATTATTATGTCTAGTGACTACATTGATTAGATTAATAGACAAGAAATTATTATTACATTTTAGTCCCTTTTGGTTAATTAGATTTGGATATATTTATTGCATCATACTTGATCATGTATTAATTGTTGACATGAAGAGGTGGATATATACCCTACAAAACAATATGATTAGATTATTAAAGTTGCATATTGTTTATTTCACCGTGCATGCCGCATGGTTCAACCTCATCATAAAACTTAATTAGTTCCTCTTTTACTTTTCTTCTTACAATATTCACAACCCGTGCTCTCATCTTTTTTAATCTCCTAATTGATATATTTCGTAGAGATTTGACTAAATTTAAATAATGTTATTGATTAAAAAAAAATTCTCTCACTGATTGAAATTTGAAATATCTAATTAACAAATTGAAGAATCTCGATTATTCTACCACAAAGTCATATTGATAGATCATCTTCTTTGTGAAAGGTAAACAAGGAGAACAATCGACAATACCTTTCTCTAAACCATTCCTTGCACAACATATTAAAAAGAGTCTAATGCAAAAGAAAGTCCAAAAGTAAGAGGCTATTAAAAAAATTAAAATATGGGTAAGAATAACGTATGATATAAAAGAAATATATTAATAAGAGTTGTGGCAGTGGTTTGAGCTTGAGATTTTATGTTGGAGGTCTCAAGTTCGAAATTTCTTATCAGCGAAAGCAAGGAATTTGCCGGGTCTGGGTCGAGCTCGTCACACCAGATTTGCCTTGTGTGGGTTACCTCTCCTATGTGATTTGCGAGCTATTGCATAGAAACGGAGATTTTACCCAATTTGCACTCAAAGGGTAACGACTCCCAATTTCCTTTGTCATAAAAAAAAAAAAAAAGAATTGTGACAGAATGGATAAGATTTCTTCAATTCTAATCAGAGATCATGTTCGATCCTTAGACCTGAAGATATAAAGCAATAGTTCTGTTGAAACACATTTTTCTCTTAAATAAGCTCGATGTTATACAAATCTAAATTAGTTAAAGGTTGTAATATATATTAAAAAAAAGTATGATCTCTTTGAATCTTGGCAGCTGACCAGGTTGTTTCATCGTTTTAACCATCACAATTGTCTTTTTGTCTTTGTCCCTTCTTATTTGGCCATCCAGCCTCATTCTTTTATTTTAACTTTGTTTTATACTGAATATATATATGATTCTCTTAATAATATTTTACGTAATTTGCAACAATATGTTTGTTCATATAGTAAACCTTTAATAACACCATCCATTTTGATGTGACAATCATAACATATATTCTTTTTTAGAATAATTTGATGTTAGAACCATTAACAAATAATATCCTTTTTCTCTTAATCATATGTCTCGAGTTCAAGTTTATGTATAATAATTTATAGATTTTTTCCGAATGAAAAACTACACATCGTGAAATTGAAATGATTCAACTTCAATATAAATATCAAACACCGAAAAAAAAAGCAATCAAGATTGACAACTACTTTCTTTATATTTGATTAGATCTAAAAACATTTAAAAATATGTCATGACATCTTTTTATTGTTAAAAGATTATGTTAAAAAAAATTTAGCATTATTTTTGTATTTAAAATTACTTTCTTTAAAAATAGATTATGAGTAAAAGTGTCACACTAAAATATGAAAGGTGGAAAAAGATATACCCCTTAAGTTTCAATTTACTTATCTCACTTTTTCTTCAATTTATTTTTTTTTAAAAAACAATTCCTTAATTTTATTTTTTTCATACAAATATTTATAAGATTAGACAATGTCTAACATATTTTAAATATTTAAAAAATTTCATAATTTATTTCGAGTCAAAATTTAATTTAATATATTATGAATATTTAAAAAAAATTTTTAACTCCGAGTCAAAGTTAAAATTAGAGAAATAAATGGAGAATAAAACAGTTGGACTTTGCACTTTACTCTGTTATATACATCCATTTTTTCTCTTTCTTCTGCTAAATTAAAAGTGATTGTCTCATTTGCTTAATTTCTTCTCCTATAAAATGAATGCAATGTGTATATTTAATGATTTTTCCAAAAAATAAAGAGTATTGCCTATAAAGTTGCTATCTTTTTATGTTATTTGATTTCATTTACTGATCAAAAATTGAAGTAGAAGAAGAAGAAGAAGGTTTACCAGATTTTGATTTTATTGAGTGATTCTGAATATATAATTCAGAATTTGAAAGAAGAGTGATGCAATGAGGGATGAGTATTCAAAGAGAAGCAAGGTGAATACTCATAGCACAACCCCTTTTCTCCTTTTGCTTTCATTTTTCTTTGGAAAATGCAATTTTTGGGGTTTTGTACTTTGATTTCTGACATTTTTGCCCTTTGATTTCTGAAGCTGTCTTGGTCCAGAAAATTGGTTAGGAAATGGTTCAGTTCAAAGGGAAAAGCTGTAGAATTTGAATCTGTTTATGGAGGTCAGCATCTTATTTTTTCTTAATTAGGTTTATGAATCTGTGTTTTACCCTTTTTCTTTTGAGGGGTTGAAATGTTTATTCTGAATTGGGTTTTTCTTCTGGGGTGACTAAAACTAGTAGATTGTAACTTACAAAATTTAGTCAAATCTTCGTATGGTCACTCCACTGATACGCTAAGAAAGTCGCTTTCTTTGTTGAAGAAAATCGGAATTAAGAGTAAAGACGGCTTTTTTGAGATACTAACTATTAGTTGAGTAACATTCTAAATAGAATATTTTGTTTTATTCTTGTGTTAAAACTTTGCGTGATGGATAATAATTTCTGTCTGCAGCACATGTGTTTGGTGATTAGTGAAGGTTTTGTCTCATATTGAAATTGTATTTATTCACTGTCTTTACCTCCAGTAGAAATTGATGGGTCTCTCCCCTTAAGATTAAGGTAAACATAATCATTCCTAATTTTGTGAAAACTCAGTCGGTGTACTAAGTTCCTGCTACGTGTGAGGTTCGGAGAGGGACTGATCACAACTTCACAAGGGTATTGTATGCAGCCTTACTATGCATTTCTTCAAGAGACGGTCTCCATAGCTCGAACCCATGATTTGTGCAATAGGCTGTTTCCAATTTTTGTGATTTGTTTAAATTGTTGTAAGTTATAGTTTTTTACCAACTCTTCAATTCGGAACTAATGTTGATCTTCTCTTCTTTAGGAAGTTATGAGCGGAGAACAAGCATCTTGGAGTGGGAACATTGCGCAATCAAGAAGACCAAAACAGGTTAGTGGCACGATTAATATTCCAAATCCTTATAATACCCTATGTAGTATTTAAGAGATTCTTCTTACGTGACTTGAGTTAATTCTAGTCTCTTTGCCCTCTCAAATGAGCAGAGAAATCAACCAGGTGTATGGAGCATCTCCCACGGGGGAGTGTTAGTCTTGATCGCCCTAAGATTATAAATGTACAAGATTATAGGTTTGTCTTCTTGATAGATTTTTCAGATTTTGTCTCTTTTTCCTATATAGTTCACTACTCACTACATGAACTTTTTTTCGCTTTATTTCTTATTGCCTCAGACTCTTTGTGTCTACATGGAATGTGGGTGGAGAATCGCCGCTAAGCAATTTGAATCTAGATGAATGGCTTCATTCTTCACCCCCTGCAGATATCTATGTGCTTGGGTATGAGCTTTCAGAGTTGTTTCTCATCTATTCCTTTACAAAATTTTTCATATGCCACAGTTGACTGAAACATTATCTTAGGTGACATTTTACCATGGTTGACTGAAATGTTGTTATTACATTTCAGATTTCAGGAAATTGTTCCTTTGAATGCTGGTAATATCCTGGGAGCCGAAGACAGTGGCCCTGCTAAAAAGTGGATCGCTTTGATCGGGGAGACACTAAACAGCGGTCCTGGTACTAGTGGAGGTTATGGTTGCTACTCTTCTTCTCCTGTTCCAATTGCCGAGTGGAATGCTGACTTTGAGGGGTCAAATAGATACAAAACATCATACTTCTCTCATCGTCGGTCAGTTCAGACACCTCAGTATGGAAGCATGGAAAATGATCCATCAATCTCGCAACTTTGTGTGGATGGACGATACAGTGTTTGTGATCGTGTAATTTTTGGACATAGGTTTAGTGATTTTGATCCTAATAGGGAGCGGAAGCCAAGTGACTTTTCATCTTCTCGCAGACCAAGTGACTATACCTCTTTTCATAGGCCAAGTGATTATTCATCTGGTCATAGGCCTAGTGACTATTCCTGCGGACAAAGGCCAAGTGATGTCTCCAGATGGGGCTCATCAGATGATGAGTATGGACCTGGAGATTCACCTACCGATTCGTTTTCACCTGTAACGAATAGAGGGTATGCTCCTGCGGAAGATGGTTATAGAATGCCCCGAAATTCAACCTACTGTTTAGCAGCAAGTAAACAAATGGTTGGTATTTTTCTCACCGTATGGGTGCGGGGTGATTTGAGGGAACATGTTCGGAATCTGAAAGTATCATGTGTTGGCAGAGGGTTGATGGGGTACCTTAGGAATAAGGTAATTCTAAGTGGAAAAGAGCTTGGTTATGTTTTGTCTAACTTGAGAGATTTCCACATATTGACTTAAATACCATCCCATATTTGGTTTTGCAGGGATCTATTTCAATGAGTATGCAGTTGCATCAAACAAGCTTTTGCTTTGTCTGCACTCACTTAACCTCTGGTCAGAAAGAGGGTGATGAGTTGCGCAGAAATTCTGATGTCATGGAGATCCTAAAGAAGACAAGATTTCCGCAAGTTAGTCGTGTGGATGAAGAGAAGTCACCAGAAACTATTCTTGAGCACGAGTAAGAAGGCTGTTTACTTTCTGGAATAATTTCTATTGCTGTTTCATGTAGTTAACTGAAAAATGAAAATGATGGAAAGGCTTGAGTTTAATATAGTTGCTTACATGTACAACCATGATTAGGTTATAAATTCGTTTCATCTGAGATTATCCAATGCATCCATTTTCTGATGATTTTCCAATTCTCTTCAGCCGGGTTATTTGGCTTGGGGATCTGAACTATCGAATTGCACTCTCTTATCGTTCTGCAAAAGCACTTGTTGAGATGCAAAACTGGAGAGCATTGTTGGGAAATGACCAGGTCTCCTTGCAATTTTGTGTTTTTTCCCCACTTTCATGCTTGAAATTTATTTCACTTAAATAATGTCATAGGGCAATAATCAACTGATCTTGTTTTCTATTTCCTTACAGCTGAGGTTAGAACAGAGACGTGGTCGAGTTTTTGAGGGATGGAAAGAAGGAAAGATATATTTCCCACCAACATATAAATATTCTAGGAATTCAGATAGGTATTCAGTTGATGACATGCAACCAAAGGACAAGCGTAGAACACCTGCATGGTAAGTGATTTTTTTTTTACTACCAAAAAGAACATATATTATCAATCTAAAATCTCTATACGGTTTATCAAAATATCTAGTGGAGGATCAGGATTTATATACAAGTCTAGAATTAATCTGTGCAATCTCCATCTGAAGGTGTGATCGTATTTTGTGGCATGGTGGGGGTCTCCAACAGTTGTCTTATGTCCGTGGGGAGTCTAGATTTTCAGATCATAGACCTGTTTTCAGTATGTTTTTGGCCGAGGTTGAATCAGAACACATTAGATTGAGGAAAGTGAGACGTTCAAGCTCAAGAATTGAGGTGGAGGAGCTCTTGCCTTACTCACATGGTTATACCGAACTATGCTTCTTTTGAAGTAGAAGTGAGGACATAAATCCTCAGTGTCTGGTGTACTCCCCTTTTTTGTCTAGGTACACTTTATCTTTTGACTTCTTTATTTATGTGAATCTTATTTTTGTATATGATCTCTATGGGGTGCAAACTAGGACATGAAGTGCCCAATGAGGAAAGAAAGCTCTGTACTTTTCTCTTTTCTTTCTCCCAAGATTTCTTAATTGGTCTTGCTCAAATTCTGGATAAAGTAGATATCGACATGTACCATTTCCAGGCATGATGTTGTGGTTTGGTCTCTGAGATTCTCAGTAAGATTGCTCTTCAATAGAATATTCTGGCATATGTTTGAACCTGCTCGTGATACTACTATTTCTCAAGTCTCCTAATTAGCCTTGTGCCTCAAAACTCCAAAGTGCTTGTAACCTTTAAATGTTCGTCTAAGTATATTAGTGAGTGGTACTTATCTTATCTCTCTTCCCTCACCAGATTCGGGCAGGCGTTGCTTTGGAAAACTCAACCACAAAGGGATACTGGGGACCATCCATATCCCACAAATTGAAAAAGGTTATTCCTTCTCTGTCCTTAAGATAGACTTGAACTGTACATTCTTTTCCCTTGCAAGTTAACACTTCATTAGTAGCAAAATATTGATGTTCCATAGTGTTGTCATCTTTCCTTCATTTTGTTAGGTAATTATGATGTACTTCAGCATTATTTGTAAACATAGGTTATCTGCCTGTTAATATCATGGGCTGATCAAAGAGGATTTATCCAAACCCCCTTCAGAAAATAACTCTGTATATAGGAACAAAATTTTGTTTTGTGTATCTATATTAGATGTTGAATCCCCCCAACACAAACCAAAAGCTCAGTTCAGTGATAAAGGGGGTTCAAATTCTCTGACTTTCGTGCTAGCCATAGTTTCTAATGGCTTTTTAGCTCTTCGTGTGTTTTGTTTCTTTATTTTGTTTTGAATCCCTTTGGCAACTCACGCCACTGAAGTAACTGTCCGCTTTATTACAGAATCTTCGAGCTTGGTGGCTTTGGTGAGATTATGGCCAGCCATGCAAGAGAGCACGGTGTGTCAACACAGTTGATGTCTGAGCTGTGGCTACGAGTCTGCTTTTGGTATCTCAGTTATGGAAGATCAAGTTGTTGTAGGTCCTTGAGAAGGTGAAGTTAACTACAGTCAACAGAACAAACTGTCTTTGGGACTCTTTTCCCCTTGAGCATTGGAAGCTGAAGCTAATGCCTCGCCACGATACTAATTAGCTTCTTCTTGTTTGGTCAATTTTTAACAAGATGAGCTCGAGCTACGGTTAAATAGGACTACCAAGAGAGAAAATGACAGTTCAATTTGTTTTAGACCAAAGATTCAACGGCATAAAGAGAACCAGACATGGTGGAAAGTTATCATGTTTGATTATCTGGTGTGTACTCTATTACAAACTTCAGAGGAACACAAAAACACAAACTAAGAAAACAAAGAACAGATTGTTATACCTCATTTTAACTTGAGGTTCGTACTGTGTACAACATATTGGTGAATCTTGATTCTATTTTAAAGAATCGCCACCTAATTATGTTAAAAGGTGAATTAGGACATCTATTTTACTAAATTACTAACTTTATATGATTCTACGTAAGGGTTCTAATTTATTTTGAAGGGAAGGTATAAGACATCTTTTAAGATCCGTTTAAAATAGTTGACCGGTCAAATTTAGGTTGATTAATTTTAAAAAGAGATCGGTGCTAAAAGAATTTGTGAAGTCAAATTGGAAAACATTTTAACATTTATGTACACTCTTGAACTACAAAAATTTTCAAAAATACACGCACATTTTAATTAACAAAAGAGTACAGAATTTAAATTAGTACTCACGACCAAAAGTAAGCTTCACAAGAATATTTGCCGTCATGACTTTTAATAATATAGCACTTAGTTTCTAACCATATATATATATATATATATATATATATATATATATATATATATATATATATATATATATATTTGTAACTAAAACAGAGACTATAATCATCAGCTATAACATATGAAAAATTGAGAAATTTGAGTAATTTTTTAAAAAGGGTTTGTAAATGTGTATATGTTTAAAAATAGCGTGAGCATATGTAATGGTTCCTCAACTTATTACGGAGATCCTCATAAAGTTTTTTAAGAAAAAAAATTTTCGTGTGCTCTAGGGCGCCAAACCATGAGCTATAGCACATGAAAAAAATCGAGAAATTTGGATAAATTCTAAAAAGTGACTTATAAATGCGGAAATATGCATTATAAAATGTTATGAGTATATGTGATAGTTCCCAAAGTCATTACGGAGGTCCTCATAAAGTTTTATAGCATACAAAAAAGCAAGAAATTTGAGTAATTCCTAAAAAAAATATGTAAATGCAGAAATAGGCGTTAAAAATTAGTAAGAGTATATGTGGTTGTTCCCAACACATTACGAAGGTCCTCATAAAGTATTTTGAGGAAAATTTTCGAGTGCTTTGGGGCGCCAGATCAATGAGTAACACACGAAAAATCGAGGAATTTAGGTAATTCCTAAGAAGGGACCTGTAAATTCAAAAATAGGAGTTAAAAATGATGTAAGTATACGTGGTGGTTTCTTTAATTCATTATAGAGGTTCTCATAAATTTTTTGAGAAAAAAATTTTCGGGTGCTCCGGGGTACCAGATCCATGGGCTATATAGCATACAAAAATCGAGGATTTTGGGTAATTCTTAAAAAAGGGTCTCTAAATGCGGAAATAGGCGTTAAAAATGTTATGAGTATACATGGTGATTCCCAATTCATTACAGAAGTCCTCATAAAGTTTTTTAAGAAAATCTTTTTGGGTACTCTAAGGCGCTAGATCCATGGTATATAGCACACGAAAAATCGAGAAATTTAGTTAATTCCTAAAAAGGGCATGTAAATGAAGAAATTAGCGTTAAAAAAAGTGCGAGTATGTGTGGTGGTTCCCCAACTCATTACTGAGGTACTAATAAAGTCTTTTGAGAAAAAAAATTACAGATGCTTCGAGGCACCAGATCCATGGGCTATATATAGCACATGAAAAATTGAGGAATTAGGGTACTTTCTAAAATGGGGTCTGTAAATGCGGAAATAGGCGTTAGAAATAGTGTGAGTATACGTGGAGGTTCCTCAACTCATTATGGAGGTCCTCATAATTTTTTTTGAGAAAAAATTCGGAGCTTCACGGCGCTAGATCCATGGGCTATAGCACACGAAAAAGCGAGAAATTTGGGTAATTTCTAAAAAAGGCATGTAACTTCAAAAATAGATGTTATAAAAATGGTATGAGTAAACGTGGTGGTTCCCCAACTCATTACGGAGGTCCTCATAGAATTTTTTTGAGAAAATCATTTTGGGTCCCGGGTTGCCAAATCAATGAGTAGCACGGAAAATCAAGAAATTTGGGCAATTCATAAAAAAGGGTTTGTAAATACGAAAATAGGCGTTAAACAATGGAGTGAGTATACGAGGTGGTTCTCTAACTCAATACATAGGTCCTAATAATTTTTTTTAAAGAAATTCTTTTTTTTTAATCCTCCGGGCCACAAATTCATGGGCTAGGACACGAAAAATCAAGGAATTAAGATAATTCCTAATAAAAGGTCTGAAAATGCGAAAGGTGTAAATAATGGTGTCAGTATACGTGAAGTTTCCCCAACTCATTATAGAGGTCCTCATAAAATGTTTTGAGAAAAAACTTCTGGGAGCTCCGGGGCGCTAGATCCATGGTCTATAGAACACAAAAAGTCGAGGAATTTGAGTTATTCCTTAAAAAGTGCATGTAAAAGCGAAAATATGTGTTTAAAATGTTGTGAGTATAAGTGGTGGTTCCCCAATTTATTATAAAGGTCATCATTGAGTTTTTTGAGAATTTTTTTTCTTGCATCCTCCAAGGCGCCAGATCCATAGGCTATGACACATAAAAAATCGAACTTTGGATAATCTCTAATAAAGGGTCTAATGAGAAAATAGGTGTTAAACAAATGGTATGAGCACACATGGTTCCACAACTCACTATGGAGGTCCTCATAAATTCTATTATGGAGGTCCTCACAAATTTTGATGAGAGAAAATTTTTGGGTGCTCTGGGGCGCCAGATCCATGGGGTAGCACATGACAAATCAAGAAATTTGAATAATTCCTAAAAAGAATTTGTAAATGCAGAAATAAGCATAAAAAATGATGTGAGTATACGTAGTAATTTCCCAACTCACTATGTAGATCCTTACAAAGTTTTTTTGAAAATAAAAATTTGGGTGCTCCACTATGGTATTAGCACACGAAAAATGGAGGAATCTGGTTAATTTTGAGAAAAAAACTTCTATGGTGCTTCGGGAGGGGGGTGGGGGTGGGGTGGAGCGGCAGATCATGGGCTATGCATACAAAAAATTGAGAATTTTAGATAATTTCTAAAAGGTGAATGTAAATGCGAAAATAAACGTTAAAATGGTCTAAGTATATATGGTGGTTTCCAACTCATTATGGAGTTCCTCATAAATTTTTTTAGAAGAGATTTCGAGTGCTTCAGGGTGCCAAATTCATGGGTTATATAGCACACAAAAAATTGAGGAAATTGGGTTATTCCTTAAAAAGAGCTTGTAAATGCAGAAATAGAAGTTAAAAAAAAATGATGTAAGTGTAAGTGGTGGTTCCCCAACCTATGGAGGTCCTCAGAATTTGTTTTTAGAAAAAACTTTCGGGTGCTCCAGGGCGCCAGATCCGTGGGTGATAACACACGAATAATCAAGAAATTTGGGTAATTCCTAAAAAAGCTTGCAAATACGAAAATAAACGTTAAAAATGGTGTGAATATACGTGGAGCTTCCCAACTCATTTTAGAAATCCTTATAAAGTTTTATTTAAAAAAAATATTTAGGTGCTCCGAGGCACAAGATATGTGCTATAATACAAGAAAAATCGAGGAATTTGGGCAAATCCTAAGAAGCGACCTATAATTACGAAAATAAGCGTTACAAAATGGTGTAAATATACATAGTAGTTCCTCAACTCTTTACAGAGGTGCTCAAAAGTTTCTTGAGAAAACATTTACGTGCTCCGGGGCTCTGGATCCATGGATTATATAACACACGAAAATTTATAAAATCTGCATTTACCTGTTTTGAGGCTCGTTTGAACTTGAAAATTCGCGCATTTTTCTTGTGAGATAGACTAAGTCCATTGCTAAGGTCTTAACGGATGTCCATGAAAAATTTTGGCCTTTTTATTTCGAAAATTTCGGATCACAAAAAATTCATGAACTATAGCACAAGAATAATTAAAAAAAATCAGCGTTCACCTGCTTTGAGACTTTTTTAACTTGAAAATATGCTCATTTATCTCACAGGGCGATTTGAGTCCATTGTTAAGGTCTTACGGACTTCCATGAAAAACTTCGTCCATTTTGTTTTGAGAATTTTGGATCACAAAAAATCTATGGACTATAGCACACGACTATGGACAAAATCTGCGTTTACCTGCTTTAGGGCTCGCTTGGACTTGAAAATGCGCATATTTTCCCAAAGGGATGAATTAGGTCTATTTCTATGATCTTAACAAACATTCATGAAAAATTTCAAGCATTTTATTTTGGAAATTCCAAATCACAAAAAAATCATGTATTACATTACATGAAAATCAGTAAAAATTTACATCTACCTGCTTTTTGGCTCGTTTGAACTTGAAAATGTGTTTTATTTTTTCGCGGGACAAACTTGGTCCATTGCCAAAGTCTTAAAGAACTTTAATGAAAAATTTCAACCATTTTTTTTGGAAAATCTAGATCACAAAAAATTCATGGATTATAGAACACGAAAATTGAATTAATTTGAGGTTACCTGCTTTTGTACTCGTTTGAACTTGAAAATGCGTCCGTTTTCCTTGTGGACCAAACTAGGTCTATTGCACGTCCACTAATAATTTTGTTCATTTTATTCAGAAATTCCAAATAAAAATTCATAAATTATTAGTACACGAAAATCAAAATATGTATTTACCTATTTTAGGGCTCGTTTAAACTTGAAAACATGCATGTTTTCCCCGCGGGATGAACTGGGTTCATTGCTAAGGTCTTAATGGACGTCCATTAAATATTACGGTCATTTTCTTTCGAGAAATCTAGATCACAAAAAATAAATGTATTATAGTATAAGAAAATTGACAAAATCTGTGTTTACCTGCTTTAAGGCTTGTTTGAACTTTAAGATGAGTTCGTTTTTCCTGCGCGATGAATTGGTCCATTGCAAAGGTCTCAACGAATGACCATGAAAAAATTCAACTATTCTATGTTTGTGAAATCTGAATCACAAAAAATTCATGGACTATAGCATACAAAAATTGATAACATCTGTGTTTACCTGCTTTATGCTCATTTAAACTTGAAAATGCATCAATTTTTTTCCGCGAACGAACTAGATCCATTACAAATGTAACTTATGTACATGTAAAACTTCGGCCTTTATATTTTGAAAATTTCAGATCGCAAAAAATTCATGGACTATAGCACACGAGAATTGGTAAAACCTGCGTTTGCCTGCACAGGGGCTCGTTTGAACTTGAAAATGCGGTCATTTTCCCTGCGAGACGAACTGGTCCATTGTTAAGGTCTTAACGGACGTTGATAAAAACTTTTAGTTATTTTGTTTCAGAAATTCTAGATCACAAAAAATTCATCGTCTATAGCACATGAAAATCGACAACATTTGCATTTTCTTGCTTTAGAGGTCGTTTCAACTTGAAAGCGTGCTCGTTTTTTCCTGCGGGATGAATTGGATCCATTGCTAGGTCTTGACGAACGTCCATGAAAATTTTCCATCATTTTGTTTTAGAAATCCCAAATGACAAAAAATCATAGACTACAACACACAAAAATCAGCAAATTCTGCATTTACCTATTTTGGGCTCGTTTGAACTTGAAAATACGTCCTTTTTTCCAGCGGGACAAATTGGGTCCATTGTTAAGGTCTTAACGGATGTCTATGAAAAATTTTGATCATTTTATTTTGGTAATTTTAGATCACAAATAATTCATAAATTATAGCACAAAAAATTGATAAAATCTACGTTGACCTACTTTGGAACTCGTTTGATATTGAAAATCGTCGATTTTCCCTGCAATATGTACTAGGTCGATTGCTAAGGTCTTCACTGACATCCATGAAAAATTTCGTTCATTTTTATTTTGAGAATTTTAGATCACAAAAATGCATGGACTATTGCACACAAAAATTGACAAAATCTGCATTTACCTGCTTTGGGGGCTAGTTCTAACTTTAAAATGCGCTTGTTTCCCCATTGGATCAACTGGGTCCATTGTTAAGGTCTTAGTGAACATCATAAAAAAATTCGTTTATTTTATGTCGAGAATTTTGGATAAAAAAATTAATGAACTATAGCACATGAAAATCGATAAATCTGCATTTATCTACTTTGAAGCTCGTCTGAACTTGAAAATGCACCGATTTTTCCTGCGAGACAAATTAGGTCCATTTCTAAGGTCTCAAAGGACGTCCATGAAAATTTTTGACTATCTTGTTAGGAAATTATAGATCACAAAAAATTCATGGCCTATAACACACGAAAATTGATAAATTCTAAGGTAACCTGCTTTAGGCTTGTTTGAACTTGAAAATGCGTCTGTTTTCTTTTCGGAACAAAGTAGGTCCATTGTTAAGGTCTTAATGGACGTCCATGAAAAATTTTGACCATTTTATTTTAGGAATTTCGGATCACAAAAAATCCATGGACAATAGTACACAAAAGTAGGCAAAATCAGAGTTTACTTGCTTTGGGCTCGTTTGAACTTGAAAAAATATTGATTTTTCCCGCAGGACGGACTAGGTCCATTGCTAAGGTTATTTGACGTCCATGTAAAATTTCGTCCATTTAATTTGAAAATTTTAGATACAAAAAATCATGAAGTATGCACACACAAATCGACAAATTGTGTGCTTATCAACTTAAGGGCTTGTTTGAACTTGATAATGAACCTCTTTTCCGTGCTGGACGAACTGGGCCCATTATTAAAGTCTTAACAAACGTTTAAGAAAAATTTTGGCCATTTTATTTTGGAAATTCTGAATCACGAAAATTCATTAACTATAATACATGAAAATCGGCAAAATCACTGTTTACCTTCTTTGAAACACGTTTGAACTTGAAAATGCGTTTGTTTTACCCACAGGATGAATTAGGTCTATTGCTAAAAGCTTGATGAACGTTCATTAAAAATTTTGGCCATTTTGTTTCAAAAATTCCAGATCACAAATAATCCATTGACTATGGCACATTAAAATCGTCAAAAATTGTGTTTACCTCCTTTGGCCTCATTTGAACTGAAAATGCATCTGTTTTTCCCATGGGACGAACTTGGTCCATTGCTAAGGTCTTAACGGATGTCTATGAATAATTTTGGTCATTTTATTTCAGAAATATCGGATTAAAAATCTATGGACCATAGCACATAAAAATCGATAAAGTCTAGTTTACCTTCTTTGGGATTCGTTTAAACTTAAAATTGCATCCGTTTTTCCCACAAAATGAAATGAGTCCATTACTAAGGTCTTCATGAATGTCCACGAAAAATGTCAATCATATTATTTTGGAAATCTAGATCACTAAAAATTCATGCACTATAGCTCATGAAAATATGCAAAATCTGCATTTACTTGTTTTGAGGCTCGTTTGAACTTTAAAATGTGCATGTTTTTTTCGTGGGATGAATTGAGTCCATTGCTAATGTCTTAGTTGACGTACATAAAATTTTTTTGCAATTTTTTTTGGGAATTCTGGATCACTAAAAATGTAAGGACTATAGCACACGAAAAATTGAAAAAATCTACGGTTACTTGTTTTGAGCTTGTTTTAACTTGAAAATGCACCCGATTTCCTCGTGGGACGATCAGAGTCCATTTCTAAGGTCTTAATGAACGTCAATGATAAATTTGACAATTTTATTTCTGAAATTCAGAATCATAAAAATCCCTAGACAATAGCACATGAAAATTACAAAATCTTAATTTACATGCTTTGGGACTTGTGTTGAACTTGAAAATGCGCTTGATTTCCCCGCAGGACAAATTAGTTCTATTGCTAGGGTCTTAATGAAAGTCCATGAAAAATTTTGATCATTTAGTATCGGAAGTTGAAAATGACAAAAAATTTGTGGACTATAGCACAAAAGAATCAGAAAAATATGTGTTTACCTACTTTAGGACTCATTTAAACTTGATAATGCGCCGATTTTTCCCGCGGGACGAAGAGGGTCCATTGCTAAAGTGTTAACGGAATTCCATAAAAAAAATTGCATTTTATTTTTGTAATCCAGATTACAAAAAATCCATGGATTAAAATCTGTATTTACTTGCTTTGAAGCTCGTTGAACTTAAAAATGCGTATGTTTTTCCCACGGGCTGAACTGGGTCCATCACTTAGGTCTTAAAGGACGTTCATAAAATTTTTTGGCTATTTTATTTCGGAAATTCTCAATCACAAAAAATCTATGAACTATATCACATGAAAATTAGCAAAATCTGTATTTTCTTGCTTTGAGGCTCGTTTGAACTTGAAAATACATTGCTTTTTCCCGCGGGAAGAACTGGGTCCATTGCTTAGGTATTAGCCGATCTCCATGTAAAATTTTGGCTATTTTTTTTGAAATTCTAAATGCAAAAAAACCTTGGACTATACACGGAAATTGACAAAATATGTGTTAACCTGCATAGAGGCTCATTTAAACTTGAAAATGTGCTCGCTTTTCTTGTAGGAAAAATTGGATCCATTTCTAAGGTCTTAACAGACGTCAATGAAAATTTTCAGCCATTTTTTTTGAATTCCAGATAACTAAAAATCAATGGACAATAGCATAGGAAAAACTTCCAATTTCCAAAAAAAAAAAACCAATTGTGTCGAACTTTCCATTTTTAGAATAGTTACGGAATCTCTATGCTTTCGGGTTCGTTTGAACTTGAAATGCGCCAATTTTCCTTGTGGGATGAACTGGATCCATTGCTAGAATCTTAAAGGACGTCCATGAAAAATCTAGGCCATTTTGTTTCGAGAAATTCAGATCACAAAAAATTCATGAACTATAGCACAGGAAAATTTGCAAAATTGCGCTACTTCGTGGCTCGTTTGAACTTGAAAATGCTTACATTTTCTCCGCATGATGCACTAAGTCCATTGCTAAGGTCATAACGGATGTCCATGAAATTTTTTGATTATTTTATTTTGGAAATTCCGGATCATAAAAAATGCATTGATATAGCACAAGAAAATTGATAGAATCTGCATTTACCTACTTTATGGTGCGTTTGAACTTTAAAATGCACTTGTTTTCCTCGCTGGATGAAATGAGTTCATTGCTAAGGTCTTATTAGACGTTCATGAAAATTTTAGCCATTTTGTTTCTAGAATTATCACAAAAAATCAATGGACTAGCACACGAAAATCGCAAAATCTGCAATTACCTGCTTTGGAGCTCATTTGAACTTAAAAATACTCTCGTTCTTTTTCTAGGGGATGAATTGAGTCCATTGCTAAGGTCTTCTTGGATGTCCATGAAAAAATTCAGTCATTTGTTTTGGAAATCAAGATAAAAAGATATCCATGAAAAATTGCACAAGATAATCGGCAAAATCTGTGTTTACCTACTTTTGTCTCGCTTGTTCTAAAAAATGTGTCTGTTTTCCTCGCAAGACAAACTTGGTTCATTGTTAAGGTTTTAGTATACGTCCATGAAAAGTTTGGCCATTTTTTTGGGAATTTAAGATTAAAAAAATCTCATGCACTATAGCACACGAAAATCGACAAAATTTATGATCGACAAAATTTATGTTTACCTGCTTTGAGGCTTGTTTGAACTTTAAAATATGCCAGTTTTCTCGCAGGATGAATTGAGTCCAGCTAAGGTCTTCATAGACGTCCAAATTTTTTTGACAATTTTATTTCGGGAATTCCAGATTACATAAATTTCATAGACTACAACATATGATAATTGAAAAAATCTTCGTTTACCTACTCTGGGACTTGTTTGAACTTGAAAATGCGTCTATTTCCATGCGGGATCAACTAGGTAAATTGCTAACGTCTAAATGGACGTCCAAGAAAAATTTTCGCCATTAAGTTTCAGAAATTTACGATCACAAATATTCATGGACTATGTCACACGATAATCGGTAACATCTGCATTTACCTACTTTGGGGCTCGTTTAAACTTGAAAATGCGTCTGTTTTTTCCGCGTGATGAACTGAGTATATTGTTAACGTCTTAACAGACAATCATGAAAAATTTTATTCATTTCATTTTGGAAATTTATGTTCACAAAAAATTCAAGGCTTATAGTTCACAATAATAAAAAAATAATCTGCGTTTACCTACTTTAAGGCTCGTTTAAACTTGAAAATGTACACGTTTTAACTCCGGGACAAATTGAGCACATTGCTAACTTCTTAACGAATATCCATGAAAATTTTTGAGCAATTCGTTTCAAAAATTCTCGATCACAAAAAATCCATATATTATAGCACATGATAATTGACAAAACCTGAGTTTACCTATTTTGGCTCATTTGAACTTGAAAATGCGCCCATTTTTCCCATGGGATGAACTGCGTACATTGCTAACGTCTTAATGACGTCCTTACAAAATTTCGGCCTTTTCATTTTTAAAATTCATGATCACAAAAAATCTATGAACTATAGCACATAATAATCAGCAAAATTCGCATTTACCTACTTTGAGGCTCGTTTGAACTTGAAAATGTGCCAATTTTTCCTTCGGAACAAACTAGTATATTGCTAACATCTTAACAGACGTCCATGAAAAATTTCGGTCATTTAATTTCGAAAAATTTCTATCATAAAAAATCCATGGACTATATAGCACACGATATCGGTAAAATCTGTGTTTATCTACTTTGGAGCTCGTTTGAACTTGAAAATGTACCCATTTTCCCCACGGGACGAACTAGGTACATTTCTAACGTCTTAAAAGACGTCCATGAAAAATTTCGACCATTTCTTTCAGAAATTCACTAATGAATCATATAAACAATGAGGTATTGACATAACTTGTTCGTCTGACTTTCAAAAACTCCTTTTAATCTATTCAATTTTGAATTTCTCTCAATTTTGAAAAAAAAATATAATTTTATTTTGCCAAAAATTGAATGCAATGAAAGAGTTTTTGAGTTTGGAATACATTAGAAATGCATATAAGAATGTCAATTTGAAGATTGCATAATCAATTTTATAATTTTTGACAGTCGATTTTTATCCAATTTTATCACTACTAAAATCATTTTTTAACGATAAAAACTAATGGTTTAGGTTTCTTCGGACTTCTTTTATTTTTTTAGCAAATATTAGAGTTTTCTATGATTTTTGAATTTATTTTTCTAAATTTTAATCTTAAATACTTTCACCTATTTTGTTGTCTTTCTTCCTGCTCAAAATAATTTGTGAAAAATCAATATAAATTTTAAGAAGAAAAACACGAACTCAAAAATGAAAAAAATAAATAAATCATATTTTCAATTATCAAATCCTACATTCACAATAAACAATTTTAGCATTCCAATCACATCATAATAACGGAAAATTCCAAATCAGATAAGCTATATAAATTTTAGCAGAAAGATTAGAACTCCTTATTTATGTAGTAAAGCAACAATTTTTAACTTGCATTATTGACCCATAAATCTAGCAAAAAAGAAAATTAAGAAAAACCCCAAAAAGATCAAGAAAACGCATTACCGCATTGCCACATTCATCAAATCAAACATTCAATCATCAATTTATCATAAAAAAAGATAATTTTATCTCACAACATTCACAAACTGACAAAAACAAACAGAAAAAAGCTTCTTCTTTTGACACATTTTGATGGGGGAGGGTCGAGGGTGGTGGGTGGAGAAGAAAGTGTAGTTGAGGAAGCGAGGTTGGGGTTTGAGGTGAGGGTGGGGTAGTGGAGAAGACGATTTTGATAATCCATAAGTGTTGAACTAATAAACTTCAAAATCGGACCAATTGATATAGAACTCTAATTATTAAATAACTATTTTTAATATAATGGACAACTGAAAATTAATTTTCCAAACATTTTAACTAATCAAACATAGCAAAATAAAAAAGATATTTTATAATATTTGAACAGTAATTGAAAGAACAAAATCATTAAAAACAAAAAGAGAGACTGTTGAATCACTCCATCACGCAATTGCTGTTCATCTCTTAGCTTAAAACCCTTCTCTATTCTCTCTTTTAAAGACCAAAATCGAGGTGGGTTTTCTTTTTATCTGTTCTATTTGATCTGCATTTTCAGTTTTCTGAACCAATTAACTGATTTGTGATTGTGGGGTTTTCGTTTTTTTATGTGTATGGATATCCGGGTTTGATTTTAATAGCAACTTTCCCTTTTCTACTTTTGAAATTTGTGATTTTTTTTAAACTCATGCATTGTTCATGTCGATTTTCACGCATTGTTCATGTCTGACTCAGTTTGTTGTCTTTGTAAAAGTTTTTGTAAAATTTTGCCTAATTTTGATGTAATTTTCGTCCCCTTTGAGTGAAGTATCCAGAAACCTTGATGTAGACTTGATTTTACTATTTTTATTGTGATTTTTTGAGAGCATCAGTTTCTCTTCACCTAAAGTAGTTGCCTTTTGTCAATGTGGAGTTGAGTAAATAAGTAAATGAAGGAAGAACA
The DNA here is from genome assembly GCF_036512215.1 of Solanum lycopersicum. Taxonomy (NCBI): domain Eukaryota; kingdom Viridiplantae; phylum Streptophyta; class Magnoliopsida; order Solanales; family Solanaceae; genus Solanum; species Solanum lycopersicum. The sequence goes on from NC_090805.1 coordinate 39,474,345, forward strand.
ATTAGCCCCTTTGTTACTATAACGTGTTTATTTTTGGGATCATTAACTTGGAAGTGATTTGTTCAGAAAAGTTGATTAGGCTCATTTATCTGTACTTTCAGCGTATCGGAAAAACTGGCTGTGTAGGTAATTGTTCACCTAAAGTATCAAAAAGGAGAACTTTCATTGAAAACTCATGTATAATTATAATGCACCCCATAGTCATTTGTGTGCTATGTCATTATGCTAACTCATGATTCTTTCATAACAATGTCACATACATGAACTAGTTTCGAAAAATGTTGCATACGTGAATAATCTACAAATACAAAATTGGCATGCTTACTTTAAGATTATTTTACTTAAAAAGTAAGGTTATGTGTACCTATTTATGGATCGACTGACCTGGATATTAATGTGTAAAAGTTGGATACAAATACTGGTTGTCTATCAATATAATGCCTTGTACGGTGCGTTAGCATTTCCGAATGAAAATGGCATTTCATTTAAGCACTTTTTTTTTCAGGAGAGATTTTGAATTGAGTCCTGAATTTTCATCTGGTATCCAATCTAAAGTGCTTGTTAATTTGGTGATTGTTAGTCTAGTTCTCATCATTATCATTTTACTCTTTCTTTTTAGATTTATTTGGACGATCAGATTGTTTGTGTAAAAGTGATTTGGTTTAAGTGTTAAGTAGGGTTACTTTGCTGTGGTAATTCATTCATGTTTACTTTCTCCATGAATCTTAATACTTGGCTATTGTATAATAACTTTGGTTGAAAGCTGCAGATTCTTCTTGAAATTCATCTTAATTACTCATGGGCACAATTTCTTATAAGTCGGATGATGAATACTCAACTATTACTGACAAAGGAGACATCGGATTTGTCGACTTTGACAAATATAAATCAGCTGGTAGCTACAATCCAAATGAAGAGAGTGATATAGTTGTTATATCTGTTCCATTTCCGCTGGTAGCAGGAAAACCTAAATCAGGATTTGTTGGGGAAACTGTTGTTGATTCAGTCACAATAGAGAATACCACCAATGAAACCCAGGAGCTGTGGTCAATTAAGATCTATAACTCAAAACCTGAGGATTCATTCACTCTTTCTCTGATGAAACCTCCAACTGATAGTTCTGATTTGCAATATGTTGAAGAATTCATGGAATCCTTTAGCTTAGAGGATAGAATGTTACGGCCAGGTCAAACACTTACAGTATGGCTGACTTGTAAACCCAAAGAAATTGGATTGCACACATCAGCTGTGCATTTCAATGTGGGTGATGACACCATAGAAAGATTAGTTTTTGTCTTGGCTGAGGATAAGGTTTCCCAGTCTCTGGCTTCAAGGAGGCCGTTCCACAGAGACAGAAAGAAGAAAGTACCAGCAGTAGATGTTTTTGCTGCAAATGCATTTGTTGTGGGTTCCCGTCCTACAAGGGCTCCAAATCGAGGTTTCAGATACAGACTTCCTTCATATCCAATTCCAGGTGATATACGGGAAATGATAGAGAACAAACAATTTCCTGATGTTATTGGGGAAGGTTTAAGAAGAGACAATTATATTGCTTATTTTAGAACTTTACTAGCAATTGAAGAAATCAAGATGGAGGTATTTGTTCAGATTTTGATTTGAAGTAAGACTTGATTTTGGGTAGCACTTATATCTTATAGTTTCTTGCATCAGGAAGACATGAGGGACTATGATATGTTGTCAGTCACCATGAAGCGCAAAGGACTACAGTTCTTGTCCCTTGATGTCCCAGGGCTAGCCGAGAGGAGGCCATCACTTGTTTATGGAGATTTTATCTTTGCAAGGCTAGCTTCTGGAGATGCTAGTGAGATCACCCCTTACCAGGTGCATTCATATTTGTGCTTTGTTTTATATCTTAAGCTGCTACTTGATAATATAAGCTCTCTTTACTGCATAATTTGGTAACAACTATTACAAATCCATTTTACCTGTAGATTTTCGAAGTTGCAAGGAATCATTTGATGTATTTGTACATGGCCAAATACATACGCAGCCCCTGAAACTCGGCTTGGATTTTTTTTAGCACCTCAACTTAGCCAAGACCATTTGAACACGCCATAGACTGTGTTTTTAGACCCTTGAATGGTAATCCCTAAGAAAACTAGGACGCGGGAAGCCGGGAACTTACATGCGGTTATCTGTCAAATATGACAAATAAGATAATTCCACGTAGCTTCTCATCAAACTAATGCAAGAAAAAGAAAAAAAAGGGCTTTTGAGCTGAAAAAGGAAACAAGAAGATGCAATAATTGTTAAGAAACTCCCGGAAAGCCAAAACTTCACAATCTCTCTGTATCATCTTATCCACCAGCTGAGATTCTTACCCTTCCAACATTAAAATTCTTCAGTCCTTCTCCTCCACCATCTATATTGATCAGCAACACCACTACTTCAAAGCTTCATTTCACCTCCCAGTTTGTCTCTATAAATTGTTGAGAAAACATGTAAACACGGGTCTACAAATTTCATCATAGACCACAATATCATCGAGAAAAAAGCAAAAAAGCTTGGTTTCGTTATTGCATCAAGAATTTCATTGTGATAAAATTTTATCATTGTAGTAGAATCTGTTAAGATTGATTCAGAGAATTTGAAGCATATTTGTGCAAGCATAGCCACAAACACAAGTATCTATCACCAAAAATTGCAAATTATTCCTTTTAGGCCATTTTCTCTGTCTTATAATGGTCAAGCTCCTACTGTGCATTAGCTACATGCGTTCCCAAGAAATATTTTAAAAGGATTGAAGACTTCCTCTTTCTTTGAGAACAACGATCTTAGAATCTTGTTCCAAATTTTCTCTGTTTCGGCAACTGGACTGTCTTTCTTTATCTTATGTTAAAAAAGATGGAAGAAAAAATTGATCTGTCAAGAAGAGGTCAGAGAAAAGAAAGAAGAAAGGGAGAATCACAGGAAAGAAATGTAAAAAGGTGATATTAGGAGTGGGCCTCATTTATTTCTGTTAAAGTCATTCTACGCACCTGATAAAAGTGAGAAACATATATAGATGATAGATTCATGTCAGCATAATGTGGTTAGTGATACAATTCAAGGGTACATGAAGTGTTAAAATAATGTTTAACTAAGTTAAGGTGCCAAAAGGAATTTTAAGCCAAGTGGGAGGGGCTATCTATGCATTGCCTTTATACATCCAAATCTCTGCTAGATAAGGTCCTTGTGTTGTCTTCTATTACCTTTAAAATCACACCTCTTGAAATAGTCATGTTGATCTTTACAACTATGGATGTCATGGTAGAACATCAACATTTCTATTTGTATTCTTCCTTGAGTCTCTTTTTATTTTGTTTCTGTTATTAAATTCATTTTCATCTATTTTACTAGAAAGGGTGACAACTTTTGTGATGCCTGGCTGCTATGTCTAGCTGTTGTTTGCTAAGTTGCATCTCAGTACAATCAATTGAAGGCCCGAGGTTCAAATACTTGGGGATGAGGAAATTCAATGGTTTCCAATATTTAGTCTTTAGGGAAATTAAGCTGTGCAATGAATGACACATGCATAGCACCCCCTTTATATGATACATGTTAAAAGTTACACTCTCAGTTATGCATATGAAGAATTTTAAAGGGAAAATGATTATATATCAGCAAGATTTTACTCATGAACTTGATAGATCAAAAGGAGAATAAATGTATTAACATAAACTTGGTGATTTTTGTGGTTCTTGGACAGGGTTATATCCACCGAGTTGAGGCGGAAGAAGTATATTTGAAGTTTGATGAAGAATTCCACATCAACCATGTTCCTGGAAATCTGTACAATGTGCAATTTTCATTCAATCGTACGGGTGTGCGGAGGTTACATCAAGCCATTGAAGCTACAGAAAGCTTAAATGGAGAAATTCTCTTTCCATCAGGCATATCCAGAACGAGAAATATACAAGCTGCTAGACTGGCACCTAATTCATGTATGCTTAACAAGGAACAAACAACTGCAGTTGAAAAGATTCTTGGGTGCAAAGGAGGGGCTCCATATGTTATCCATGGGCCTCCTGGTACAGGCAAAACAAGGACTCTTATAGAAGCTATCATCCAGGTACGTATTATGAGGAAAGATGCTCGAGTTCTTGTCTGTGCACCTTCAAATAGTGCTGCAGACCATATACTTGAGAAACTTGTCAGTCAGCAGAATGTTGAAGTGCAGGACAATGAGATTCTTAGGTTGAATGCACTCACACGTCCTTTAGATGATGTGAATCCTAGTTACCTTCGTTTTTGCAATGCTGAAGATAATTCTTTTAAGTGCCCCCTTCTCAGGGACCTTAAAAGATATACGGTTATTATATCTACATATGCTAGTGCATGTCTTCTTTATTCAGAGGGCATCAAACGGGGACACTTCTCTCATATTTTCTTGGATGAGGCAGGACAGGCATCAGAGCCTGATACCATGGTTCCTCTATCACATCTTTTAAAGAAAGAGACAGTCGTTGTACTTGCTGGTGACCCACAGCAACTTGGTCCCATTGTTTTCTCAAAAGATGCTGAAAATTATGGATTGGCAACTTCATATATGGAGAGGTTATTTGAATGCCAGTTATATGGTGATCTCAACGAAAATTATGCTACCAGACTAGTAAGGAATTATCGGTGTCATCCGGTAATTCTGCAGCTTCCCTCAGAAATGTTTTATGAAGGAGAGTTGATCCCATGTAAAGAAGATAAAACTTTTACCCAGACTTGGGTGGACCTGCTTCCAAACAAGGAATTTCCGTTGGTTTTCATTGGCATACAGGGTTGTGATGAAAGAGAAGGAAGCAACCCATCATGGTTCAACAGGATCGAAGCAAGCAAGGTGGTAGAGATCATCAGAGATCTGATAGGGAACAAAGGTCTGAAAGAGGAAGATATTGGGGTGATAACACCTTATAGGCAGCAAGTACTGAAAATAAGAACAGCCCTTGAGAGCTTTGAGTGGGCTAATATAAAGGTTGGCAGCGTAGAGCAATTCCAAGGTCAGGAGAGAGAAGTTATTATCATATCGACCGTCCGGTCGACGATTCAGCATAATGACTTCGACAGAATCCATTACTTAGGATTCTTAAGCAATCCGAGAAGGTTCAATGTTGCTGCTACAAGAGCCAGATCATTGCTTGTAGTTGTCGGGAATCCACACATCATCTGCAAGGTGATTCTGTATTTTTTTCTGCTACTGCATTTGTAGTACCTACGTAGATTTGATATGCCATAGTTTTTTGTTTTTTTTTTTGATATGCCATAGTAAAGGTGGAGTTTCTGTCTATCTATTTCTGAAAATTTTCCTTATACTGGTGATACCTTTTGTTGGCATTTTTGCAGGTTATACCTATTGAGTCATTCATAAAAGTTGAATTAGAAAATGTGACTTTCCTCTTGAATTTGTTATGGGCCTATGTAGAGCTTAAAATTATGAATCTTGAGACATATTTTGCCAATTGTTCCATCTATTAGTGAGAAATACTAATTCTTGTTAATGTATATGATATGGCAGGATCCCTTCTGGAACAAGCTTTTGTGGTATTGTGCAGACAATGACTCCTACAAGGGCTGCTTCTTACCTGAAAAACTGGAGATCCCTCAAGAGGATTTCGGACAAGCAAATAATTGGTTTCAAGAGTATTCCGGACAAGCAAATAATTGGGATGATGTTGGGGCACAAGTAAATAACTGGGACTGTGAAGGAGCAGAAGCTAATGATTGGGACCAAGACCAGGTGGGAAAAGTTAACAATTGGGACCAAGACCAAGGCGGACAAGTCAACAATTGGGACCAAGATGAAGGGGAACTAGCTAAGAATTGGAATGAGGAAGGCACTTGCGTCAATGAAGAGAAACAGAGTTTTCAGCCATCTCCTGATGTTGAGGGTACAACGCACCAAACAGACTACATCCCGGACCCTGTTATGGATGAAGCTGAATGGTCTGATGGTTGGAAATAACTACTCAGTTTATTATGCTAGTGGGTGAATCTTTTGGATGTTACATTGAACCTCAAAACTCAAAGAACCTTTTCAGATTCTGCACTAGAATGTGTGGTTATTGCATTTTGAAAAAATTCAAGCGCAGGAATGCCTGCACTTTAGCTACATGTATAGATGCTATCTATCTATCTATATATTTAAAATGGTTTGGGAAATTCAAGCTCAAAATTTATGTAAAAGCTGATACCTTGAAACCTATATTCCATGAAACGTACTGCAATGAGTGTTATCAGAGCACTTTAAACCTGATGTACATCTACATCACACTTCTAACACATGTTTACATTGATTTGCCAGTTCAGTTGAACTGCAAAGCCATTACCCCACAGGCTGCTAGAAGAACAAATACTGAAAATCTCTGGGAACCCTGTGCTGGTGATGGTATCAAATTAGGCTTGAACCCTAAATTTGTATCAGGGTCTCCAAAGATATCTGTTGGAGATGGTCTTGTATCAGCCACTGGTCTTAGAGGAGGTGTGTATGGTTGAGGAACATTATTAGCAGCTGCAAAATGTGAAACAAACAATAGCTAGACTTCAAGATTCAACAAATTCAAGAAAAATTCATCAGAAGATCAGAGTTTTAATTACCTTTAGGACTAGGAGATGGAATAGGGGAAGGTGATGCTGCATGCAATGTAATAAACAAGTCAGAAATTAGTGACCTAATATCAATTGGAACGAGTGTAATTTCACGTATGATCACTGACTCATTTAATTACCCTTGCACTGAACGGGGACACCATCCATTTTACAAGCTTTAGGGAGGGAAATAGCCAAAGTCCTGTTAATGGGAACGCGAAAAGGAACGTTTCCAGTAACAACAAGGCAGAGGCAATCTGTGCCATTGTTCATGACATACTTGAGAGATCTGCAACAATCTGAAGTTGGTGAAGAATTATTGCTCCCACCATTGCTAATGAAGTTTATGCAAGGGCTAAAGCTACGTAGCATGGCCGCGCTACACACTGTACTAATCTGCCCGGAAACTGATTGCGTGCTGAAAATCATTAAAACAAGAGTCAAAATTGAAGATAGTATTATCCCTTCCATTTTTGTAATGAATTTGAAAGATTTGTAGAGTTAGTAATTAAAAGGGAATGTGTATGTATGGAGGAAAAATGATTGCATAGAAAATTGATGTTGGATATAGAAGATATTATTACTGATTAGAAGTAATTTATAGATCAATAGATGAAAATAACAAGGAGAAATATGTAGGTTCAAAGTGGTTTGTGGAGCTCAACTACCTTAACTAACTTCAAATAATAAAGAATGTTTAAGTCACCTTTAAACATAATTAATTGCATTTGGATTTTCGAAGTTCTTAATTAAATTGATATCCAAGGGATTCAAGCTAGTTGTGTGACATGATTACTCCTTGAAATTCAAGTCACATTTAATCTTCATACCTCGTAGAATTTTGATTGTTTAATATTGATCAGACTTACATACGCTCCGTTCTTTATATATCAAATTAATTAATGTATACATGGTACACATTTTTTAAAAATAAAAATAAAATTTAGTTTGTAAAAAATAATATTTCAATTCATTTTAGCGTATGAATGAATGTGACATTTGGACGTCTCAAAATTTAATAAGGTGTTATGTGGAATGTGACATTAATCTAAGTGTATATAAATGTTCGCCATAAATAACTAATAATTATTTTTACTTATAATTAGCTAAACTTCTTATTAAGGTTGTGTGCATGACTGTAAAATACTTGAATGGACAATAATTTTATACTAAAATCAATTATTATGCATAGATCTTTTGTTTTCTTCAAGGTTTAATCTAGAAATAGGTGGTTATATACATTGACTAAACTCTCTAATTTTACTTTTACTTGAAAAGGGAAGTGAAATTGGGTAAAGACTTCAATCCTTAGATTAAATCTAGAGATAGTCTAAATCTGATTGATTTCTCGTTTAATTATTAGAGTTAGAGACGGTCTAATCATCTCAAACAATATTTGATGTTTTTTTATAACGTTTCGGGGTTCAGAAGAACCTTAGATCAAGAAAACTTTGGATATATTGTTAGCCAAATGGTATCCATGTAGTGAGTTACCATTTCTCCTTTTTTAAAATACTTGTTTAATACAATGTGCTTGTTATATTTGAATTAACAAACTAACGAAATAATCCTTATGAATTCAATCTCTATCTCATAAAAATTGGGTATTATTTTTACATATACGACAACTGCTGCATTTGCTAAGTCTGTTCAAGTTTTTGTATTTCGGGTTTTAAAAAAATCTAGATATTTGACATGTTTCAGAGGAGGTGAAATCGTACAGATTGGTGTCTCAAGGGCGACACAAAATCTGTCAAGGAACCAAAAGGCCATTAGAAGGGAAAAAGAGAAAAAAATTAAAAAATTTAAATCTCTGAAGATGTCCCCTAATATGTAACACGTGATTTTATTCATATTTTTGAAATAAAATGGAGTAGACTGGCTGATTATGAGGAAATTCCAGATTTAAAAGCCTTAACTTATTTAACAGACGATCATGTCTTTGAATGTGATTGTTGTTGTATTGGATTTATTATTCCTTATGCAGAGCACTTTTAAATGACTAATATGTATGAGTTTTTTTACTATAGTCAAGTGTCACTATTTCACCAACAACCAACACAAAACCTAAAATATTTTTATTTTGGAAAAGACTGGAATATATCATTTAAATTTGAGAAAATATTTATACTCTGGTGATTGAGATCATTTTATTCTGGGAGGTCATATTTCAAATCAAACCTCGCATACTAGACGGGAATAATTTCCTTAAGGAGACACTGTGAATTCAGTGGATTTGATCTTTTTTCTATTAAAATTTTTTCAGATTCTGGTACGTGTTTTACAAACTTTAGATTTGTAAATTAATTTTAGTTCTTCTATTCTTTTGTTCTTCACTGGTTCATTAAACTTGGTAACTTCGTGTTTCTGCAAAGTTTGTTGGAATCAGTAATATTCTTTAGACACATATTTACAACAATTCTTCTTAAGAAAAATATTTCGTATATTGTTTTTTAAAATCTGTTTCTGATTCTAGTTTCGCTACTAGTTTTAATTTTCTAGTTGTGAAAATGTTCTTAAACTTTGTTTTTTTACAAAGATGTTCAAAGTTTTGTTCTACGTATGTTTGGAATACAAGATGAACAACAGAGGGGAATTAATGAGAGAAAATACTTCCTTTTTCTTTGGAAAAGAAAAAAACATATGAGAGAGAATGAGTTGGAAAACTATAATTAAGGTGAAAATAAAATAGGAACTAAATTAGGATACATAATATTTTACAAAAATATTGACATTTTGACAAAAAAATTACACGGGCATATTATTTTTGGAAATATTTAATTTTTTTAATTAATATATTTTAATATTATTAATATTAAAATAAAAATAATAACAGAGTGTTATATGGTAACTTGAATTATAAATTAATTGTGCAAATTTAATTAGGATTCTTATTTGTCTTACCAAAAATAAAAAATACATAATTTCTTGTGTTTTCTTATTGGAAAGCACTTCAATCCTTCAAAGAAAATCATTGCCAACATATTTTTTTTTATAAGAACCGGTACTTGTTGCCATTGAAGCAATGCTAGCAAAATATTAATATGAAACTATTCCAGAAACATAAAGTGCAACAAAATCAACATATTCAAACTTAGAAGAGTAAGCAAACAAAATCAAACACTATTAAATACGGCCCATGATTTAATCACAATTGCATGCTTGGTTACATTTTTTTAAACGAAATCCTTCTTTTGAACAAACAAACTCTTGACCAATAATGGATTTATCTTTTCTTGATCTACTAATTCGATTTTTGCGCACACTAAAACCATTACGATGAGCATAATCAAGATAAAATTTAAATCCAGTATCAAGTGATTGAAATTCCATACCGATGGAAGGCTCTCTTAATTCTTGCTCACCTAGTTGAGGAACAAAAGATACAACTGCATTCATGTTGCTTTCTATATCCTCCAAGGAATCTTCAATTCCTTCTGCATTTTGCTCTTCTAAATTAGAGATTTCAAAAGTTTCCTGCAATACACAATTATTAGATATTAGACTGATAGGGTAAGTTAGCTTTAAAATTTTAAATATTTTTCATGGCTAATGTATTGAACTTCTTCAATTTGCTAAAAAGTTCTTAAACGTATTCTTTAAATATCTTCATCACTACAAAACATAAATTTCTTCATACATTAAAACAAGAATATTTCTTTGAAACGTTTATTCATGTTGCGAAAAAGACTTAATAAGTTATGTAAAAAAAGATATACGAGGAAAACGCTACCATGATAATTGTTTCAAATTGCTTCAATGGTGGATAGTTGGTTGCTTCAATGGTTTATGTAGAAAAAGAAGAACGTTAATCCAACTAAGAAAACACAAGAAATTATGTATTTTTTATTTTTGGTAAGACAAATAAGAATCCTAATTAAATTTGTACAATTAATTTATAATTCAAGTTACCATATAACACTATGTTATTATTTTTATTTTAATATTAATAATATTAAAATATATTAATTAAAAAAATTAAATATTTCCAAAAATAAAATGTCCGTGTAATTTTTTTGTCCACCGTCGGTGGATAGCAGTTAAACTCTTTTACTAATATTTTTAAATTATAGGTGTTTTTAATAATTATATTAGAAATTTTGACTAAATTACTAATTTTCCCTAATATCAAATGTATTAGATTCTTCTTTGTTTCTGTATCATTTTTCTCTTGAAACACAGATTTACAGATGTATAACCAAATGAAGATTTAATCATCTTATTCCCTTGTTTAAACAAAGAAATTGAGTTTTTGGTTACAGGTCCAGCTAACTTAAAACCAACTAGGTCACTTCCAGTTCCACTGGTATAATTTGTTTAAATACTTTTTTTTTTTAAAAAAGAAAGAAATACGAAGGGGATTACATGATGGAGAATCGAACTCTTACCAATAAAATGAAAATTTAGGTAATCAATTAACTGAACAATTAAGATTCTCTCGTTAAAATAATTAAGATTCATATTTGGGCTGAATTCATACCTTATCTCCTTTTAGTAATTATCTTTTTTGTTCATATCTTTATATGATATTAGATGAAATTAACTACTTTTAAGTTTTGACGTTTATACCTTTATATATGCAATGATATAAATCTTCATGACCCTTAAACTTTAATTATACGTGATATAAACGGAACCTAACCAACTCAATCATATATTATTGAAAGTTTGAAGCTCCTAACCTTAAAGTTGAATTACCATTTTGTTCTTCGCTTAATTTTTTTTAATGTACAAAATGTAAATATATATTTTAATAACTAATTAAATAATCAATGTTAAGTATTCAATTTAAATTATTGTAATTAAGATATAATGGAAGATAAAAAGTCATTCAAATGAATGAAATAGATTACATTAATTTGCTAGGTGGAAGTTTAAACATTTCAAATGAAAAGTATTAAAAGAAACTGTTATATATTACAATCCCCAAAAATTTATTCTTCATCGTAATTTGTATGTTTTCTCTTTCAGGTTCTCTTTTATGACAATATTGTGTAGTTGAATTTGGTTTAGACAATATAAGACTCTCATCTTCCTCTCCTTTTTTACATAAAGTTCTTATGGTATGTTCTTTCATATTTTGTATTCTGTCTAATGTTTTAATTTTTTATTTATCATATAAATCATGCCCAATTCTTTAATTGTTATCTAAGGATTCTATCTTTCACATGAAAATAAACTATTAAAATTTTGTTGTCACCATTTATGTAGTCCATTTTTTAGTTTCAAGAATAAATATATGATGATTTTGCAGGCAGTTGAATTACTTTGTTGCTTCTATTTTCATGATAAGTATTGGATATGACTTCTTTATTTACCAAATAGATATTTAGTGTTTACCTTCAATACTATTAGGAACTTGAATTTATTATTTTAATAATTGAAGAATTTTTTATAATGTCTTTGTGGATTTTAAGAAGTTTATATTTGCTTCGTAAGAGTAACATACGCTTAAAAGTAGAAAGAATGTTACGCAAAAGATAGATGACCGTTTTACTTCTATATTAAATTAAAATATTTAACTATTTAATAAATTTGATATTAAATAGTAACTCATCACATTAGTCATGAATCAACCACCATAATGTCTACGAAATATCTTTGTATTGATTTTATGTTGGAGTAAATTATGAATTTTTTGTTCTTTTTGTATTCCAATTGAATATATGAATTGTTGTGTTTGTCCTCCAAAAAGAAAAAGATCGGATCTATATTATATATAATTTTTTTATATATAAATATTTGTATTAAAGTTCCACTAACTCTCCTTTATGTAAATATATAAAGAAAATCGGATCATATTACTGTATATGGTTTTTTTATATATACATATTTGTATTAATGTTCCACTAACTCTCCTTTACGTAAATATAATAATTTTCACTAATTATTTTCATTATGATTTTTACTCCTACCTCTCATTCATGATCTTATATGAGTTAATGTCATATACATTAGCCATGACAACTCTTATGTTCTTCAATCCTATCTATAAATAGTGGCATTTGACGCAAGATTGTACACACTCAAAATAGTTGAAGAAAATGTATCTCTCTTTGTTTATCTCTTTTTATTTGTTTTGTTTAATATTTAGGTTTCTTTATTGTTTTCATTCTATAACATTCTTAATATATATATATATATATATATAAACTAAACATGGAAAGCTTCAAAATGAAAAGTTAAATTGTCATTTTATTCCTAGACTTAATTAAAGTATCAAAAAATATATTTGAAAAATATATTTAATTATTCCTTTAAAATTCAAAAATGATGAATTTGAGTAAATTAAATTAAGTATAGTCCAGTCTCATTTGACTAATAGTTCATTTACTTTTAATATGACAATTATTTAGGCTTTTAGCATTCTCTTTGGATGTAGGTATAATGCATTAAGTTCAGAAAATTAAATCTCTGTTTTAAAAAAAATTGAAAAAAGACATCTCATAATAATTTAGGTCTTTTCAACTACTCCAAACATCTTATAATAATGTGAATCTATTCTATTTCTCCTAACATCTCATTATAAATTTTGTCTTTTTTACTACTCTTAAAATCACGTTATAAATAAGTTTTTTTAATATTTCATTTGGTTAAAATATTCACAGTTTCTTGAGTCTCTTTCTCCACCATCTTCAACTTCATGTACTTATCAACCCCATTCCTTACACCCCACCTTCTTTTTTCTTTTTTTTTGCTTACTTTCTTAATTTCCATATATTTGAATCAATACAAGGTTCCATGACTTTTAACCACATTTGAATTGGTCATGATGCGATTCAATATATGCATCAATTTAGTTTTTATTGTTCATTCATAATCGTTAGTTTCACAAGATAAATAATTTTTCCTTACAATATGTATTTATCTTTAAATTAGAGTACTATATATATGTCAGAAAAGTACTATCGAATTTGCAAGAATTTCTAATCTGAATTTATAGGCTTGTTATTTTTGTTTTCTATTGTATTTGATTTTTTTTGTAGCACATAAGAAGTCTATAGTAATATATATGTCATTTAAATTTTTATCATTTGTTATAGAAGAATTGTTTTATTTTGAAATAAACGTGCCATGCACGTTCCCAGAGACTAGTCTATTAAAAACCACCACCTATAGAGCATAGGATTTCAGCAATCAACTTCACTAATTCGAAACGAGTGGTTTCAAATTACAACTCTATAATCTAAGGGACAAACTCTAGTACCTTAATGTAATAATTAACTCTAACTATTACTCTCAAAGAAGATAGATCTTTTTGATCAATAAATAATTACTTTTAGTTATTAACATCTTCCATATCCAACATCAAGTTTCTATACATGCATTTTTCCTCCTTGCACATCCCTGTTTAAAATTACTAATTCTCCAAATCTTTAAAATTCATTACAGAAATGGAAGGGACAAACTTATAGTCGTCAACTTTGGTTGTTGTTTTAGTGTTTTTCAGCACGTAATTAGTACAGTCTGTACCGCGGAAATGTTACATAGCTTAAGCCCTTGCATAAACTTCATAAGGTATAATTCTTCACCAACTTCAGATTGTTGCCGATCTCTCAAGTATGTCATGAGCAACGAAACAGATTTATATATCAACGGGAGAATCTTAGTAATTGAGTAGGTTGACTATCTAAACTTCCGTCTTGACTTGTTGGTGAGGATTTGATTCCCCGCCTAGTAATCCCCTCAACGTCCGAGTCCAGTTCTCATATCATTTTGCAAGAACTAGCCAAAAAAAGAGAGACACTATTGTTGTAAAGGACCTTTTGTCGATTCGTTTGAGAATAAATTAAAGACAAATTTGATGAGTTAAATGTACCACTAAAAATGCAGTATTAATAAACAGATGTTCTTCATTGCAAACTGAAAATAGTCCACACTAAACTTGTAATCACCAACAGTTTAAGTAAAACTAGAAACAGAATATATGTCGCACATTCCTGAGCTTGAAAATTTTGAAATGCAAAAACTGCACAAGCTAGTACAGAACAGTTTCGTGGTTCAATGCAACCTCCAAACCGTTATTTCCAAGGGGAAAGAAGTTGAACAAGTTTGTCATTATCAAAAAGGGGGAAAATGCTATCTTGATATTTTGATGAGTTGACAACTTCGAGATGATGAAACTCTAGTTATCCCAAGAATTCCTTTTAATAGGAGGAACTGGTGAATATGTTTGTCATCATCAAAAAGGGAGAAAATGTTATTTGTAGTTTTGTGATTTGACAAACCCAGGGACCTTATGAAGGAACCTGGTTCTCGGCTCAATATACTTTTTGGCTGCCGGCTGGAGAAAGTACAAAAAGTTGGTGCACAGTCTCCAACAGTGGCAGAAGTAGCAGACGCGCCAGAATCCTCCGCCAATGGGATTGTTTTACGTTTTGTGACCTTTCTACATAATCAAAACATCCCCATATTCACAATCAATTTTTGCAACTTGAAAAAGCACATTCAAGAACTCTTGCAAAGGCTTAGAAAATCAAGGAGAAGAAATATTCAACAACAACAGAAGCTCAAGTGAACATTGTGTAGTTTTTTGGAAATACTTTCTTTCGATCTTACATTGTAAATTGATCCTAAAACTATAAAGGAATTAGTGTTGTTTGATCTGAAATTCTAAGTTAGTTAGTTGAACTAATTTAGTGGCAACCTTTGTGTTGCTTAGAAAATTCTAAATCATTAGTAGATTAGCGGTTTAGTGGGCAGTCTGTGAGATTGCTTAGAAAATTTCAAGTATCCACTTAGGCTCATCAAGCAATTGAGTTATTGCTTGTTGGTGAGATTAAAAACTTTTTCTGACATTTTGTGTAACCGATTTCCTTTTGCTTGTGAAGATTAGTGAAATGGTTGTGAAAGTCCTGTGAGACAGGTCGTGGTTTTATTCCCTTGAGCAAGGAGGTTTCCACGCAAAACTCCTCTGTTGTTAAACTGCATTTACTTTCTGCTATATCCTTTTTTGTGTGTCAAGGGACCTAGTCCATTGACTGATAGTGGACGCACAGATTCTAACATTGCTGATCTCTCAAGTATGTCATGAGCAACGAAACAGATTTATATTTCAACGGTAGAATCTTAGTAATTGAGTAGGTTGACTATCTAAACTTCCGTCTTGACTTGTTGGTGAGGATTCAATTCCCCACCTAGTAATCCCCTCAACGTCCGAGCCCAGTTCTCATATCATTTTGCAAGAACTAGCAAAAAAAGACAGACACTATTGTTGTAAAGGGCTATTCGACTCGTTTGAGAATAAATTAAAGACAAATTTGATGAGTTAAATGTACCACTAAAAATGCAGTTTTAATAAACAAATGTTTTTCATTGTAAACTGAAAATAGTCCACAATAAACTTGTAATCACCAACAGTTTAAGTAAAATTAGAAACAGAATATATGTCGCGCATTCCTGAGCTTGAAAATTTTGAAATGCAAAAACGAACAGTTTTGTGGTTCAATGCAACCTCCAAAACCGTTATTTCCAACCATCAGACCATTCAGCTTCATCCATAACAGGGACCGAGGTGTAGTGCACTGAAGCTGGCTGAAGAATTTGTTTCTCTTCGTTGCCGTCATCATTCCAATTCTTAGCTTGTCCCCATTCATCTTGATCCCAATTGTTAACTCGACCCCATTCTTGGTCCGAATTATTAACATATCCCCATTGGTCTTGGTCCCAATTATTTGCTTGTTCCGAGTCGTCTTGAGCAATCTCCACTTTTTCAGGCAAGAAGCAGCCCTTGTAGGAGCCATTCTCTGCACAATACCACAAAAGTTGGTTCCAGTAGTGGTCCTGCGAATAAAAATATATTCAGAAAGAGGATAGACAAAAACTCCACCTTTACTATGGGCATACATAATAAGTAAACCGCTTACCTTGCAGATGATGTGTGGATTCCCGATAACTACAAGCAATGATCTAGCTCTTGTAACAGCAACATTGAACCTTCTCGGATTATTTAAAAATCCTAAATAATGGATTCTATCAAAGTCATTATGCTGTATAGTTGATCGGACGGTGGATATGATAATAACTCGTCTCTCCTGACCTTGAAATTGCTCTACGCTGCCAACCTTTATATCAGCCCAATCAAAGCTCTGAATTAAAGCTCTTCTTATTTTCAATGCTTGCTGCCTGTAAGGTGTTATCACCCCAATATCTTCCTCTTTGAGACCTTTGTTCTGTATCAGATCTCTGATGATCTCTACTACCTTGCTTGCTTCGATCCTGTTGAACCATGACGGGTTGTTTCCTTCCCTTTCATCACAACCTTGTATACCAATGAAAAGCAAAGGGAACTCCTTGTTTGGAAGCAGGTCCACCCAAGTTTCATCATCTTCTTTACATGGGATACTCATACACTCTCCCCCATAAAACATTTCTGAGGGAAGCTTCAAAATGGCCGGATGACATCGATAGCTCCTTACTAGTCTGGTAGCATAATTTTCGTTGAGAGAACCAAATAACTCGCATTCAAATAACCTTTCCATGTATGACCTACCCAATCCATACCTTTCAGCATCTTTTGAGAAAACTACGGGACCAAGTTGCCGTGGGTCACCAGCGAGTACAACTACTGTCTCCTTACTTAAAAGATGTGACAGAGGAATCATGGTATCAGGCTCCGATGCCTGTCCTGCCTCATCCAAGAAAATATGAGACAAGTGTCCCCGTTTGATGCCTTGTGCATAAAGAAGAAATGCGCTAGCATATGTAGATATGATAATCCTATATCTTCTAAGCTCCCTAAGAAGAGGACACTTAAAACCATTATCTTCAACATTGCAAAACCGAAGGCAACTAGGATTCACATCGTCTAATGGACGCATCAGTGCATTCAACCTAAATATCTCATGCTCCTGCACTTCAACATTCTGCTGACTCACGAGTTTCTCAAGTATATGGTCTGCAGCACTATTTGAAGGTGCACACACAAGAACTCGAGCATCTTTCCTCATAATATGTAGCTGGATGATAGCTTCTATAAGAGTCCTTGTTTTGCCTGTACCAGGAGGTCCATGGATAATATATGGAGCCCCTCCTTCACACCCGAGAATCTTTTCAACAGCACTTGTTTGCTCCTTGTTAAGCATAGATGAATTACGAGGTGCCAGTACAGCAGCTTGTATGTTTCTCGTGCTGGATATGACTGATGGAAATAGAATTTCTCCATCTAAGCTTTCTGTAGCTTCTATGGCTTGATGCAACCTCCGCACTCCCACACGGTTGAAGGCAAACTGCACATTGTAAAGGTTTCTACCTACATGGTTGTCGTGAAATTCCTTATCAAACTTCAAATATACATCTTCTGCTTCAACTCGGTGAATATAACCCTGTGCAAGAACCACCAAGTTTATGTTAATACATTTAATTCTTTTAATTGTACTGATATATATGCAACCTAAAAAATAGCAGCAAGAAATAACAATTGTTCAAACCTTTCAAGTAAAGTAGATGAAAATAAACTTTAAAACAGAAAAGATAATTGATGACATGACGAAGTGAACCAGGTTCACAACCCATTAGCAGAGCCAACACCGCAACTGAGAAAACCTTATTAAATCCGAAGAATCTTTAAATAAGAAAAAGAAGTACAGAAGATTCCTTATAAGAAAAAGAAAGTTTATTGAATTAAGATAACTACTTTCCTTGTTTCTTCTCTATCATTTCCAAAATGTGAACACACCTGGTAAGGGGTAATGATCTCACTAGCATATGCGGTAGCTAGCTTTGCAAAGATATGATCTCCAACAACAAGTGATGGTCTCCTCTCAGCTAGCCCTGGGACATGAAGGGACAAAAAGTGTTGTCCCCGATGCTTCATGGTGACGAACTGCATATCGTAGTCCCTCATGTCTTCCTGATGCAAGAAACTATAAGATATTAGTACTACCCAAAATCAAGTCTTGGTTAAATTAAAATCTGTACACAAACCTCCATCTTGATTTCTTCAATTGATAGTAAAGTTCTAAAATAGGCAACATAATTGTCTCTGCTTAAACCTTCCCCGATAACATCAGGAAATTTTCTCTTCTCCATCATTTCCCTTACATCCCGTGGAATTGAATATGACGGAAGTTTGTGTCTGAATATACTACATGAATCCCTCGTAGGACGAGAACCCCCAACGAATCCAGCATCTACTGCTGGCGCTTTCTTCTTTCTGTTTCTGTGGAATGGCCTACTCGAAGCCAGGGACTGGGAAACGTTGTCCTCAGCTAAGACAAAAACTAACCTTTCTATGTTGTCATCGCCCACATTGAAATGCACAGCTGATGTGTGCAATCCAATTTCTTTCGGTTTACAAGTCAGCCATACAGTTAATGGCCGACCTGGTTGTAACATTCTATCCTCTAAGCTAAAGGACTCCATGAATTCTTCAACATATTGCAAGTCTGAACAAGCAGTTGGAGGTTTCATCAGAGATAGCGTGAATGAATCCTCCGGTTTCGAGTCATAGATCTTAATTGACCACAGCTCCACGGTTTCATTGGTAGTATTCTCTATTGTGATTGAATCAACAACAGTTTCCCCAACAAAGCCTGATTTAGGTTTTCCCTCTATCAGCGGAAATGGAACAGATATTACAACTATATCACTCTCTTCGTCTGGATTGTAGCTATAAGCTGATTTATATTTGTCAAAGTCGACAAATCCGATGTCTCCTTTATCAGTAATAGTTGAGTATTCATCATCCGAGTTATAACCAATTGTGGCCATGAGTAATCGAGAGGAATTTGAACAAGAACCTGCAGTTATTGTACAACTGCAAAATTTTAATATTCATGGAGAAAGTAAACATGAATGAATTAATTATCACAAACACTTGACACTTAAGCTGAATCCCTTTTACGCAAACAATCTGATAGTGAAATGAAAATGATGAGAACTAGACCAACAAGCAGCAAATTTTCATTTGGACAGTGTACAAGGCATACACGATACACAGCCAGTATTGCTTCCAACGTTTAATATTCAGCTGATCAGGCAATACGTAATAGGTACAGATAACCTTTTAAAGTAAAATAATCTTATAGTAAGCATGCCAATGTTGCATTTATAGATTATTCATGTATTCGACATTGTTATGAAAGAATCATTAGTTAGCACAAACGGTTGGTCAATTTGTTTGCAAAACTTTGCTTCAAAATGAGTAAAACGACTTCCTTAATCAAACTTAGAACAAGTTTCACAAGCGACATTCTACATTGATTGTATTCTCCTCATCCAACCCCCACCCCCTACCGTCACACCCTATAGCCCCCATCTCCACCACCCCCGCCCCTACCTCTCATATATAGAAATGCTTTCCAGAACAATTATATTTTTTTCTTATATACCAAAAACAAGAAAATAAATAACCGAAAACATCTTCCTTCACACTGAACACATCTAAATGGTTTTTCAATGTAATTTCTCCTTTTTGATACTTAGAGATGTTACTGAAATATACATCCACTTTTTGGGACACCCCGAAAGTATAGATAGATAAGCCTAATAATCAATTGTTCTGAACTATTGCAAGGTTCCAGGTCAGAAAATCAGGTGCTCACACACATCATTTTGCTCACTCAAACTCAAAACCATAGGATTGAAATTCAGGAATGTTTGTCACACGAGCAAGTCCCTCTTGTCCGCAAAAAATATTGAAAATCAAGTCTACATCAAAATTAGGCCAAATTTTACAGAAGCTTTCAGAAGTTGCTCTTAAAATCAAACCATACACATATATAAGAAAAGAAAACACACAATCACAAATGAGTTGAGAAAACTAAAAAAAACGCAGATCAAATAAAATAGATACGAAGGAAAACTCACCTCGATTTTGGTCTCTAGAAAGAGAGAACAGAGAAGAAGGGTTTATACTTAATTAGAAATGAGAAATTGTGGAATGTCTCTAAGAGAATAATTATAGTTTGCATCATTAGATTTATGTAATCTATACTCAGATTACAAATTTAATAAGTAGTTGACTGAACAGGAATCTAGTCTTATTCTTGTTCTAATGAATTTTCTTCAATTATAAGCGAGCTGATCTGGATAGATAATTAATGCTACAAACTCCGGTTTCATATAATCAAACATAGAAATAATCGTCGCTTGACATATCTGATTCTACGATATGGAAGTCCGTCTTGATTATTCGTTCTAACTTGATTAGGGAAACAACTAATTAGCTAACTTTTCAGCCACCATATTGCCTTCCCTAAACGGTAATGTTAGAACGTATACAGAAAAAAATGATAATAATGGTAAATCATTCAGTAGTGTCTTATAATCCTAAACAAGAGAATCAAATTAAGATTTATAGTTTAGAAATGTTTTCTTCGATATGTTGGTGATCTAGTTGATTATCTGTCCAAGATAAAAGAGTACTCTATTTGAAACTTTATGAAGTTGGATAACAAGTTCTGCCCTGTTGCAAGAGTTAAGATTCAATAAATTCAAACTACATTTTATCTCTGATTGACAAATTCACTCTCGGAATAATGTCATCTTTGATCGATCTGCACTTCTCATCAATAGGAAGCTTTTACAAGTAGCTTCAATATAATATTTGATATACTGTCATATATTAATGTTTACGTTGTTCAACCTCCCCGGTGAGGTTGCCGGGGGTTATGGGGGCTCCCGCCCCCCATTCGAAGGAGGGTTCGGGGCAGCGTCCTGACCCAAATTTTAGGTTGTACTGTTCATTCTCCATTTATTTTGTAACTGTTCATACTCTGAATAATTAATATATATCTCACTGCTGTAGAAGTTTACCCACGGGGTGTTACCACGAACAATTGGTTTCTCTCTTTCTCTCTCTAGATCTCTCATCTCTCTCGAGAAAGTTTTTGTGTTCTTCATTCATCAAGTGTGTGTGGATTCGATCCTAACACTTTGTTTGACTAAGGAAGAGCTTGAAGGCGTTCAATGGGCGTTTTTTTAATTGTATGTATATGCATTCAATGCCACTTAAGTAGTATGTAGTATGCAATTGACTTTCTGGTAATTGAAGTTCTAACAATGTCTAGGTTGAAAATATTTTTGCAGCTTGTAAAATAGTACTGGATGCTTTTTCATAGCTATATATTACTCTAATTTTAAAGAATTAGGTTGTACTGAAAATTTTACTAGTATTACTTTGATCATTTGGTAGTTAAATAAAATGATAAATTTTATGAATCATGTAGTTTTGATATGAGATTACAATTTATTCTTCTTTAGTTTGCAAATACATTAATTCCTTAAAAAGTAACACAAACTCGATACATAATATGTAGTTCGGATACATTAAAGAGTATCTCGGATACATTATAATATAAACCGGATACATAATATGTAGCTCGAATACATTAAAAATTAGTTTAAATACATAATATGTAGCTCGGATAAATTAAAAAAACTAGATCTGATACATTATTAAATGAACCAGATAGATAATATGTAGTTCGAATACATTAAATACTGACTCAAATACAATACAAAAATAAGGTATGTTAGAAATTTTTTGATATAGAAGCGGATATTGAAAACATAAAACGTGTATTTTAGTAATTTTTCCTTGTGTAAATGTGATTTAATGGTGACAATTTGTCAACTAAAAAAAAGGTTTGTATAATAGTTTTTGCAGAGGCTATTGTTGTTGCTAAAAGTTGTTCTTTAGTAACAAAGTGAAATTTGCCACAATGATATACTAGTTTTTGTGGCAATATCTTTCGCCACCAAAGGTTGTTTTCAGTAGCGATATGAAAGTTGCTGCGGATAGTTCTTAGTTTGTGGCAACAACAATCGCTACAAATATTACTTTTTAGCCGCGAAATCATAGCTGCCACTAATTGTCTTAGGTGCTTTTGACGACTAGGTTGCTACTAAAACTTTCATTTTAGCACCGACTTGGCCAAGATTTTTTTATAAAAATATTTTTAGTGTCGCCACAAATAACCTTTAGTTATGAAAGTACTAGCTACGGCTCAATTGTTGCCACTATAACTATTTACTTACGACTCCACCACATTGTTGGGGAGCATTTTACCCTCGTTGTTTTCTTGCCCGAATTCAGATTTAATGGGGCTCCATTGTGGGTACTGGACACCATGTGGGAAACCAAAAAAAAATTAGGAAAAATTACATAAATTAATACATTTTAAAAAATAATTACTGATTTTAGCAATACTTTTTGTTTATTACCATTTATATCAATGTTTTGTTAAATCTGTAATATTTATTAAAAGTGAATTATGTATGCATATATGAATTATAATTGTTTGTTTGGTAAAAAGTTGTCACATTATATTATAAGTGTATTAAAATGTGTGATAAATGTATTATTCATCATTAAAATTTGTATTATATGTAATTAAAATACAATTGGGAGGCAAATTTATTCTATTTCTTTTTATAGTTCAACTTCACAAGTGTATACAATGATACGTTATTACAAATCTTACCTAATCACGAACCCTTATTAGTTAACCTACATATTCCCTTTCTGCAATTTAAAAATGAAAAAAAAGTCATCCACAAGTAACCAAATCACCACAAAAGAACGTGTATATATATATACATCTCCAACCCCCACATGACTTCATAAATTAAAATTATAACTATGTCAAAAATGGGATTGAATGTCAAAATTCGCACGACTTTAGTTGCAATATTAGTAATAGGGAATAACTACATGGTTTCAAGAGGAGCAATGGCTCAATCTAACTGCATGAATGCATTTTTAAGCATGTATTCATGTCTTAGCTATGTCACTGGATCAACACCAAGAACACCACCGTCGAGCTCTTGCTGCTCCGCCCTCTCAAGGGTGCTGCAATCGCAGCCAAGGTGTCTTTGCACCGTTGCTAATGGAGGTGGTTCGTCGTTAGGAATTCAAATTAATCAAACTCTTGCACTTGCATTACCTGCTGCATGCAACCTTAAAACTCCTCCTGTTAGTAGATGTTATGATGGTAAGTACCTTGTAATTAATTAACAGGACATTTTGGTGCATTTCTAGTACTAGCTCACTACATCAAAAATGAACTCTAGCGGCAATTAATTAGCAATTGCCGCTGAATGTGTATTTTTAGCTGCAATTAGCACTCTTTGTATAATGTTCGTTAAGACTTTAGCGACATTGAATCTAATGGCACTTAACTAATGCAGGTAAAAACTTTAGCACTCTTTATTAATGTGTCTATTTTTGCCGCTAAAAATTGTTTTTGTTATAGTGGTTTAAGAAAATAAGATTCAAAGTTGTACTGTATTTATTTTCTTAAATTTGATTTCAAATAAAAAATCAGACAAACAAATTAAAAAAGAGTCATTTTCATATACTGATTAGTTATTAGTAGCATTAATTTATCAGATTTTCGTTTATACACTTTTCTCTGATACTAATTTCAAACTTGTGCTAATAATACTTGATAGATGGTAATGAACCGGCAATGTCTCCAATCTCAAGGGTCTCTCTAGTAGGCTCGCCAGAGGGTTCATTTTCGGACGAGACTGCGGATCCTCCAATGCCAGGTAAGTCATGAACAAACACACCACGTATCGTGCCTAGTCAGACTAAGAACACTTAAATTGAATTGAAGACATGGTTTTGTGTTGATTATCGATTATTTATGACATGTTCTATGTTTATGGATGGATTGAGCAGGGCTCGAGGAGAACTGGGAGTAGCAGTACGTTGCTGAGTTCTCATCTAGGAGTTCTAAAGAAGTTTGTTACATAAATTAGCAATACATTTTAATGTAATGTCATGTTATGATAATTATGTTGTGGGGTGATTTATATTAGTAATAATTACTTGTGTACTGTTCTCCTTCATTTCTGTACTGTCCTAGCAATGAACTCCAAAAGTTCGAATTTATTTGGCACTATTACTATTTGTAATTGGATATAGCTTAACCATAACGTTCTCTTGAATTCTAACTTTTCAAAATTAATATTATTATTTTGATATGTTATACATAATCGTAACAAAAGAATTATTAGGTACTTAAAAATCATACTAAAAGAAAGAATTGACGAAATTAAAACTTAGTAAGAAGTGAACGTATGATTATGATTCGCTTTTTAGCTCATTTTAGGCTTTAGCCTGAGTAATTTTTGAATAGTATCATGAATCATGATTATGACTACTTATTAACTCAATTCATTTCGAGCTGTTCAAATTCTTCGTCTTGAAAAGATTCCTCTGTTACGACACACGACTTAACACCAAACAGATCACATCAACTGGTCACCCATATAACTGACCACTATACCAATTCCTACCTAATTCCTATATCTGTAAAATATGTCAAATCCTTATCAATGCTAATCTGTCATATAATTTGTTTTCTAGTCTTCCATATCCTTTTTCCAAAATATAATCAGCTAGTCATCTAACAAGATTATTAGTATGTGACCAAACTTTACTATCAGAATCTCTTTTTCTTTCTCCTCATTTCACTGGGATTGATTTTTACAAAAAGATGGCTGATCATAGGTACGAAATGAGTCTTGCCTTGATTGTGTTCGCGGTGATCTGGACTGGAGTAATTGCTCAAGAAAGCGATGACTGCACAAACGTGTGGGTCAGCATGTCACCTTGCCTGAACTACTACGCGGACAGCACCTCACCACAATTCTCAGGTTGCTGCACGCAGCTTAGCACGGTGGTTGATGAAAAGTCAGAGTGCTTGTGCCAGGTTCTCAAAGACCTTGGACTCAACATTAACCAGACTCGGTTATCGGCCCTCACTACCGCTTGCAAAGTTCAGACTCCACCTGCTAGCAACTGCAACGGTAAGAGAATATTCACTCTAAAATCTCCACATAAAAAGCTTGTTAACAGGAAGTGATTTAGTATATAATGGCTTCAACTGTGACAGGACGTGGATCTGCATCACAAGGAGGTCCCAATGATGCAACTTCAACCAATATGGCTGCTCCTTTTTCCTTTTTCTTTCTCTTGATTGCTTCTTATGCTTCAATAATCAACATCACCTAACAGTCCATTGTATTTTGACTAGCTAGTTTGCTCTGTCATGAAAATGTACTATTACTTTTCATAGCATTTGCTCATTTCAGCAGTCAGTTTTCCACCGAAGCCTGATTGGCCATTGTATCGTACTTCGTCAATCACTATTGCTAGTTTGCTCTGCATTCACATTCATGTTGTAAATTAGAGTTAAAACAGACAGTGTAGCTATCAGCTGTTTGAGCCATGCTATCAAGAAAACGATTTGCAAACACACAAAAGATTGAAATAAAATAAAAATGAGCCACGTCCAAAGAAGCTACGTAATAAATTAAATTGGTTGACTTACAAGAAAGGATTTACATAGAATTCACAATCTCTAAACAAGTGGTATGCCACAATAGAAGACCTTGTAGAACCTATAAAAGGACGAAATTCATCTTAGGGGCGCTGTATTTCTATCTATTGATGACATTGACAAGCTTATCAGGGTACATTTGGATTTTGTCGAGCCTCTTAGCTGTCCAGTTTTGTAAGATATTGTCATCTAGTTTCACCTGGTGCAACACAGAGAAACAGATCATGTTACTTGAAACATGCAAGTCTTACAAAATATAGTTGACTTGACTATGAAATTGTTGTACAAAAGGAAAATGAGGAAAATAATTATGCTACAGCTAACACGGAATCATTCTTGAATATAGGAAAAAGACACAAAAATGCATGTACCAATCTCAAACAACAATAAGATACCAAGAGTAATCTAACAAAGTCCGGTCGGGAGTGGGTAAAATGTACACATACCCTTACCACAAAGATCATTGTGGGGGAGAGAGAGGTTATTTCTGGTAGACCCTCGACTCAAGAAATGTAACTAAAGCAAGATTGAAAAGAAAATCAACAACAAAATAGCAAGATGAACAAAGCAAAGAAGCAACCAGCAAAAGCAAATATTCAAAACAAGATAGAATACTACTAAAAAAAGGTGAAGAATAAGACTAACCCTACCTCTCCCACATAAAAGTACTACAACAACCAGTTGCATCCTACCCTTCTACCCTAATATTCGACCTCTCTACCTTCCTATGTAAGGCTGTGTCCCACACTCCTACAACAGAATAAACTATGCCATTTTTTAACACTACCCACGCTCCTTGCCACTGGAAGTAGCACCAACATGACACGATGCAAGCATTTTTGTTATGCTTGAGATTGACTAACAAAGGTAAAAGCAGCACTTTCTAAAGTGAAAAGCACAAATAGTGCCAACACCTACGAGGCTTGAGTAAGTGCAATGCACAATTCACAACATTAAAAAATACTTAACATATTCTTTCTCCAAAAAAAAAAAACATATATGAATTTAGCACTATAATGACCAAACTGCAAGTAAAGTAACGAATTTGAGCATCTTATACACAAAAAGACATTAATCCAACTCCTCAAAGTTGAGATTGAAAGAACTGACCGCTTTGTACTGGGATTACTTTGTGCATCGCCAGGGCTAAGCTGACAGTTCCTTTTGCAGGTTCAACAAACCCGATAGGTTTGGCTTAGACCAATGTATTTGTGTTGAAATTTCATGTAATATTCGAAAATTTATCAAGAACCCAATAATCTTTTTCAAAACTCAAAAACCAAACTCCTTTGTGCATCATAGTGTGAAGCACACAGTTCTATGAAGCACAGGACTTCAACTCTACGTAGAAGGGTGAACACAGGTGAAAAGATGTCCCTAATACATTATCAATCTCTTTCGTAAATGGAGGGAGAAATGAAAAGGGAAAATCAAATTTGATAATTCCTATATCCCTTGTAACCATTGCTCTGACCCATTATCTATGTAAAGGACTCTCTAATCCTTCTTTGTGCATTTACTAAATATTAAGCAACAACAGGGATTACATTCCGATTTACAAACGTGTCTATGTTTCCTTCCCAAAAAAATTTCAAATGAAAAATAAGTCGAAAAACAAGTTTCTTCATGCCCTGTAAATGACATATTTAACAGACGTTGGAGAATTGAACCTACATGAAACTAGTCAAATTCAACAACAGCACTACTCATACCAACAACAGGATTTACATTCTGATGTATAAACGTGTCTTTGTTTCCTTCCCAAAAAATTTAAATAAAAAAGAAGTCGAAAAGCAAGTTTCTTCTTGCCCTGTAAATGACATATTTAACAGATGTTGGAAAATTGTGGAACCTACATGAACCTAGTCAAATTCAAAAACAGCACTACTCATACCAACAATGGGTGGAACTTACATGAACCAAGTCAAATTCAAGCGATAGAATGTCAACGTCCAGTTACGAAAAAAAGGGGGGGAAAAGTATATATAAACACAAACACACGCATTTCTACAAATTTGAACATAAAATGTGTTATTTTCATGACTTAAACAAAAAAAAGAAAAACCTAGGCTAAGGCCTCATTGGCAGCACACTCCCTGTCAGTGGTGTCCAAGATAAATAAATCTTTAAACAAACTCTAATTCATTAAAGATGTTGGACGTGATGTACCAATAAATCAAAAAGATGTTCCCATGAGATAACTCTTTTACATGCCAAAAATACTACAACCTCTAACTCCCCAAACTAGTAAGGGTGAATTATCTATATCCATACTACTCCATTTAAAAAAGTAAATCCTGTATCTATATCCATACTACTCCATTTAAAAAAGTAACTCCTGTATCTATCTCCCTTAACAAGGAGATGAGAATTAGTCCAGGTGACAAGGGTAAAGGTATCTTTGGACCTGACTGGGTTCAGCACGGGGCACAAGGTTAAGTTGGATCACCAAAAATCAGAAAGTTATTCCTGGTATATGGAAATGATTGCGAGACAAACTACCAAGTATCAAGTTTCAGACAGCTTTAAATTATCAGCTATCCAAAAATCAGCATAACTACACAAGAGTTTCATCACATTCTACAGCCAAATACCTCCTGCATGACACCATCAACCAGCCGAATAAACAGCAAAATTAAGGAGAAGGAAAAATGCTAAGCACGTGGCTAATCAAGTTTGAAAAGTGCTGCATCCTTTAGATGCTATTTAGAGAAGATATTTACTTTATTAAGAAAAAAAGAGATTCTCAAGTATGAGAAATCAGGGTAATAATTGTTACAACCAAAAAGACGGTCACAAAGGGAAATACAACTTGTAGCAAGTTGTCTACCTAGAGACTCAGCATGAATCAATGAGACCGTGACCGCATAAATTCTTCAAGTTTCTCCCACACCTCAAGTGCTGCAGCTCTGTCCTGGTGGCGTTTGTTCTTACTAATCTGCAGATCCCATTAGCAAAATACAATTGATAAGACATAATAATCATATAGAATTAAAAGCAAATTGTCGTGATCTGCACAAAAATTGTAGTTTTACAGATTTTAAAGATGAGAGCTAAATCCACAATCGTTACCGAGATAATCTTGACATTCCATTGCTTCACGGTCTTCGCTGACTCCACACTGTCATCCTCAAAACGCAAAAAAAATCCTACAACTGCAGCAAAAATGAGAAAATC
Source organism: Solanum lycopersicum (assembly GCF_036512215.1). Taxonomy (NCBI): domain Eukaryota; kingdom Viridiplantae; phylum Streptophyta; class Magnoliopsida; order Solanales; family Solanaceae; genus Solanum; species Solanum lycopersicum. The sequence goes on from NC_090805.1 coordinate 39,503,393, forward strand.
TAATTTCAGGTTCCAAGTGAAAATTGACCCAAAAGATCACTACTTTTTCTAGCTAAGAACGAACAAGATTACTCCAATCCTTTTAGTAACTAGTATTACAAGAGGCTATCATCATTTGACAAACAATATGACAAAATCCAGCTGCACATAATCATTCAGAACTTACCCCTGTTAAAGGTCTCAACATGATCCTTAAAAGGCCAATCTTTGAACTGCCAGTCTTTCCCCAACACAAAAACTGCCACCACACGGTCCCAATCTTCCGGCTTCAAGGCAGAAGGCTTATCTCTAACCTCATATGCTGTAACTACCCTATCCCTACTAAACTTCTTTTGTACTGTTATACAGTCCGGTTTTGACCCCTTCATCTGCTTCAGTTTCACATCAGTTGGTATAAACACCCCATCCTCCAAAAAGTCCTTCACATTATAGATGGTGATCAAAGTCGAAAAGGCACTGGGAACCAAAATAATGGGAACACCCTCCCCTATCTTACTCCCCTTCAAATGCATTTTCGCCTTGGGCCCTCCATCATATCCTATTTCATCACCACCTCCATACCCCCTATCTATCCGATTCTTAGCAACCAACCCATCTTTTCTCTGCAAGGATTCCGCCCGGTGCCGCTCCTCATCTCTACGCAACGCAGCCGTAAAAACACTATAGAAATCCCGGTTCTTACAAAACAAAATCGCCTCTCTATCCTTCAAAGGCTTCTCAGCAGCTTTAATCAGCTCAATAGGGTTTTGATTTTCCAAAACCCTAACATCACTCATCACATTCTCCTCATTGCCCGTAACACCAGCTGAAACAGAAACAGGAACTGAAGTATCATTCGACTGAGGGAATTTGAGGAATTCAATAGAATCTGAAGATGCAGTCTTTCCGGTGAGATAATCGAGAAGGGGTTTACGGTCAGGTAGGGTAACCGCCGGAATACGAAGAGAACGAGATTGCTGAATGTATTCAGTGTGTTTAAGGTGGTGATTGGTGATGAAGTTGATTAGGGTTTCGAGAGTGTACCGATTAGCTTGAACATGTTTGGAGCGATAAGCGGTTTCGATTGTGCAAGGGAAAGTGTAGTCATTGCCGAATCGGTAGTCGTCGCCGATGCGAACAATCTTGTGGAGGTCGTTGCGTATGGTGTACTCACGGAGGAGTGTGAGGGGGTCCATGGAAGATCGATTAGGGATTGAAAATTGTCACTGAAATTAAGGGGATTAGAGTATGTTGGACTAGTAGTTCATAGAGACTACTGTATGGAACAAGTTGGCGTTCTCACTGGAGCCGAAAAAAGAAACTCAAATTTTTTTTCCTTCTTAGGTGCTTGGTTCAAGTTTTCGAAAAAATATTTTTCAAAACTTTTCTCCAATTTGAAATTATAAATTACTTGTTGATAAAATATATTTTTTTTAAAAAAAATTAAAATATTTTCAATTTCAAAATTTTATTTTTCACCCCACTCCACCGCTACCCACGATCCCCCACCCCCCAAATCGCCCCCTTCCTCTTCGAAAAAAAATTAAGTTATTTTTAAAAAATATTTTCAATTTCAGATTTTTATTTTTTTCACCCTACCCGCCCCTCCCTACCCATGACCCCCCAACCCCCTCCAAAAAATTAAGTTATTTTTAAAAATATTTCAATTTTCAAATTTTTTCACCTTGCCCCTACCGACGACCCCTCCCCCCCCCCCCCCCCCCCAAAAAAAAAAATTGAATTTGTTTTTAAAAGATATTTTCAACTTCGAAATTATTTTTTTTTTCCTCCCTACCCTTGACCTCCCCCTCCCCTCCCCCCCAAAAAAAATTTAAATTTATTTTTAAAAAATATTTTCAGTTTCGAATTTTTTTTCACCCTTACCCACCCCTAAAAAAATTAACTTTGTTTTTAGAAAACATTTTTTATTTTGAAAATTATTTTCTACTCTAATAAATATAAAAGATATTTCTCAAAATTGTTTTTCCTTCATAAATCAAACACCAAAAAATCTTTTTCGAAAAATATTTTCTACTCACCAACCAAACATGAGAAAATAAGTAAAATATTTACTTATTTTCCAGAAAAACATTTTCGATGAAAAATATTTCTCATCATACCAAACATTAGTTTGCTATTAAAAATTAGTTTAATACAATCTACTTATCAAAATCAAAAGCAAATTACTCTTCTTTTTTTTCAAACGCTGAAAGTTATTTTTAAAAGGTATTTCTAAAAATAATTTTTTAGTAGTAACGTCAAACAAGCTCTAAACAAGGTGAGATACTAAAAATATAAAATTAAATCGTAATCGACAAGTCAATCATAAAATTAGTTTATTAACTTATTAATATTGGGTTATCGAAAAATGGATAGTGAATGGATTAAATTCTTTTTATAATTAACAATTTACTGTTGCAGAGTTGAATTACTCAATTTCTTTATTGGATAAAACGTTAACGTATTAAGAGTTATCACACTTACATTTTTTCCTAGATATATTTTTTTTAAATTGCAAATATAATTTTGTTATATTTTTAATTATTGATATAATCGATTAACCAAATCGAAAAAAATCCAAATCAAAAAAAGAAAAACCAAATTAAACCAAATTTATTTTGGTTCGGATTGGATTGCACTTCTTAAAAAAAAATCAAAAACTCAAACCAAATAATATAAAACGAAACCGAAAAACCAAATGTACACCCCTATCCATAATAAGCCTTTATTAGGGCCACATAAAGGAATTGCCCTAATCAACAATACAAATCTATTTAGGCTTAAGTCATCGATAGCTCCTTAAAGTTGTCTGTATAATTCATTTAGACACCTTAACTAGGACTTGTACCTATTAAACACCTCAATTATTTAGAACATGTACCTATTAAACACAAGATACTGAATACTTAAATATCACAATTTGATACACTTTGTTTGGAATTGACCCCTATATGAGCTCATATGAAAGACTTTAGTGGTAGGAAAACAATTAATTTGATTTTGTGCTAAAAACATTAATGCACGTCCGACCCATTTCCCACACTTTAGACTTGGCCTTTATACCTAGATACAATCCAAATTCATTGGATTTGAATCTAGCTACATACGTAGAACAGTTCAAATTTTAGCCTCAAAGTTTGAGGTGTTACAATTACTGAGTAATGGATTTTTACAAAATTATTCGTATTTGAAAGTTTATAATTACAAATATTTATTTATAAAAGGAATATGAATATATGATTTATCAATGTTGTCGCCCTTTGATATTTTGATATTGTCTTTATGAATTATGACTTGATCATTTGGTAAGATTGTATGAAAATTGAGAAAATTTTGATATTTTTCACAATTTGTTAAAGTTTTCATAATAAGGAAAAAATACAACTTAAGAAATTTAAATTACATGTCCCAACAAAACATTAATTTTATATTTAATTTAATTTCATATCATGATTTCATATCGCATGTTCAAACAGATAAAGTTACTCCCGAGGAAGCGTCTTATTTGCCGCACTATTTTATAGAAATATGATTAATTTTCAAAGGAAGTACATGTATTAAATATCCAAATATTGGTATGACTGAATTTGCAAGCATATTGATTATATTGTCTTCATTTATATTTTAAGATATAATTTATTTTCAAATGGCTTGCCCTATTTTTGTCAATCTCTTCAAATGGCGAATTCTTAATAAAACTTGTATTACTTCAGAAGGATTTTGATTATATTATTTTCATTTATATTTTAAGATATAATTTATTTTTATTAAGTATTTAGTCTATTTGTATCTATCACTTTATAATTGAAGTATTTATACTTTTCAAGAACAATTATTATTAAAGAAAGATACAATGAAGTAGTTCAAACTTTAGGGAAGAAAATGACATAAATAGTCTCTTAACTATAGGAGTAGGTATAAAATGGTTCCTTAAATATACACTAAACTAATTTAGTCTTTTAACTATTCAAAAAACTTATCATTTTTTATCCCTTAAACTCTACATTTAATTAGCTATAAACTTATCAATTCTAATCCTTTAAATATTCAAAACTTATCAGGTTTGATCTTTATTCATTTTTTTAATACAAATAGTTTAGGTTTATAGATTTGCAATTTTTTTTAAATATATCAATTTTATTATTTATTTTATTTTACATAAGAAAATTTGAGTAAATTTAATAAAATCCGCACTGATTAGCATATTCAAGTGTGAGTCATTTACAACAATTTATGCTTAATTTTATCCTCGATTGAATAAAATTAGGACTATATCTTCTTTCTTCACTAATTTTATTTTGAATTGCTGACGTTATTATTCTTTTCATAATAATAGTTTGAAGAAAGAAAGATTGGGATAGAGAAACAATTTCATTAAAAAAAAAATAGGTTAAAGATCTTATTTCACGAAGATTTTCATTTATATAAACCTAAGTCATTTGTATTAAAAAGTGGAGAAAGACCAAATGTGATAAGTTTTTAAATACTTGAAGAACTAAAATCGATAAGTTTATAGTTAAGAAACTAAAATCGATAAGTGTATGATTCAAGATCAAAATTGATAAGTTTTAAAATAATTAAATGACTAAATCCGTTAAAATATAGTTAAGAAACCATCTATTTTTGTCATTTTTCTCTAGTTCAAAGGCATATCTAGGTTTCTCCGGGAATGAAGTCTTTAAGGTAAATACTCCATGTTATATGAGCACAAAGTACACTCACATATTGTTTGAACAAACGGATAAATGAAAAATCAGTTACATGCTTAGATTAATAAACATCTTTATTATTTAAAAGTGAAGGTTTTAATACGAGTTTAAAGACATTTTTACTTTTGATTATAATACAATATAATTTTATTAATAGATATATTATGAACACAACAATCGAAGGTAGTTGTAGTGGTCTTGAAGAGCATCTGCAGATAGAATGCTAAATATGAACATATCTCTTGATCTCCCCTTTATAGTTCTGAACTTTCTTAGAACACCTTCTTTCAAGAATCCAGCTTTTTCCAACACCCTTTGCGATCCTTTATTGTCTACATCCACAAAAGCCTCAATCCTCTCAAGATCTGGCCATTCTTTAAATATATTTGATACAACAATTTTTACTGCCTTTGTGACTATCCCTTTACCCCAATACTTGTAAGCCAATACATAACCAAGCTCTGCTCTACAACTATCCAAATACCCAGAATTTGGTGTCACAGAAATTGCCCCAATTGCTCTGTTTTTAGTGCAAATAACTCGCAACCATGGATGGAGAATTGCATTATTGTTGATGTAATCTAGAGCTTCATCTTTACAAGTGTAAGTATCCCAAGTGCAAAATTGACTGACTTTTTCATCTGTTGCCCATTCCATGAAATCATCCACATCTGTCAGTTCAATTGGCCGCAGAGTTATTTCATCGATTTCTTTTCCTTCTGATTTGCTGCTTGTTTCATCCATTTTTCTAGTAAAAGTAAAAATTAAAGATATCAAAATTTGTTGGAGAATTTTGGGGGAGGAGACTTTGCAAAAGGGAAAATTTATGATCAAAAAGTGTGAGAGAAGGGGTCAATTTTGGTGGGCCTTTTGATTATCCAATATTTGGGTGGCGCGCAATAAATCAAATTGATAAAAGTTTTTTATATATATAGTTATTGGGTTAACGATTTTTTAATGGTTTTATAAAATAAATTATTGGGTTATTGATTTTTAATATTGAGATATTGGACTAGTAATTTGCGTACAAATATTATATATTAATCACAATACCTTAGTAGTTATTAGGTCTTCAATTCACACTTACTTTTAGTTTACAATTTCACATTATAAAAAAAAGTTTAAAATCTAAAATAAGAGCCCTACTCCTCTTAATTTCTCATTGTTTTACGCTTGTATTAGTTCTTTTCATGTTTGTTATTATTGTTTTTACTTTATGAGCATTTGTAAAGTTACATTATTGAGTTTTCAAATCAAATTTTTTAAAAAAATTATATATTTGTTTTATAAGTATTTTCTTATTAGTTAAATCAAAAATCAAACCGTTAAGGAGCGAAATTGATAAACCGAAAACCGATAAAAAAAATATCTTATTGGTTTGGTTATTGCTTTAACATATTTAAAAATAAAAAATCGATAATACATAAAATCGAACCGAATCAACCGATGCACACACCTATATATATATCATTTAACTTGACTGTCGCAGTTGCTTGATTCCATCAATCCTAAGTTAGAGGATATATGGTTAAAGTTAATTCTTGTAAGTTATTCTTACAAGTATGTAGATGCTGAAATAGAAAAGTAAAGTTATTGCATTTACGGTTACAAATTCCAATTTTCAAGTAGATGCTTGTTCATTGTTACGATTCCATCAATCATTTCGTGGATGTAATATAGAATCAATCCCTCACATGTACAAGAACCTCTAGAAGATTCTCTATGGTGCTTTAAACATGTCAAACTGAGGAGACACATGAGAATATTTTACAAAGCAGGTGAAAGCTCTGCCTTAAAAGGTGCTGAGTGATGTGTGGAAGAGCAATCATAACTCTTTCATAGTGTTCGTAATTGGAGGGAAAATGGATTTAGAGGATCACAACTAGTTTGGATTAAGGCTTAGTTGTTTGATTGAATCTGTTAAGAATTCATCACCAACTTAATTAATAACTAAAACATTTAAAAGAAGGATCTAGAATATTCAAGTGATATGTGTGGTTTTCAATGTAATTTTAGCAGATTTTTCCTTGCATAACCTAGACATTCTGGTTAAAAGTTTTCTTGATATTGGCTATACCACACTCCCATGACAGGAATTTTCCACTAGGATGCGCACATATTGGCATGAAAGTGGATAAGGGGTCATCCATGTTCACAGAAGTTGACATACGTTTCGTTTATTTATGACATTAACCTATCTGATCAATCTTCAGGGAATGGTGATCTCCTGACAACCACTAGCATTGAAGATTCTAGTTCATCTGATAAAACTGGCTCTTACAAGGAAAAAAATTGTATTAGCTCAGCCAGATGCTTCAGGGTGGAACTAACCCCCGACAACATTGCAGTTGCTATGGTATATATTGTTCAAGGTGTCTTAGGCCTTTCAGATCTTGCTGTTAGCTTTTATTTGAAAGATGACTACTGCAGAGGTATGCCATCATCTCGGGGAACACTTCTTTATGTTGTTGGTTGAACTTCCACAAGCTTGTATTTTATCCGGAAGTGCTCATTTGAGTTGGAACACAAATCATATTGTCCTTAACGTTTACATTGATTTTGAATCTAAAGATACATTAAGAGTCAGTTGCTTGAACTACAAGTTTATTTAAAGGAAAATCTCCACGCTATCCTCTCCTTCTTTAGAAGTGTTATGTGTATGAGGTGCTTTTATTAATGGTCATTCAACATTTTCTTATCTGTTTCTTCTCAGATCAGTAAATAGAGTTGTTTGGACAGTATGAATCAACCTGTGTGCATTTATTTAGATGAAACTAGACATATCATTTTCAGAGATTGATTCATTGTTTTCTGTAAAGATTTTGAGTGTGATATTTCCAATTTACCAATCTTCCCTCAGCATTTCCGACTTCAGTTGATAAAGGACATTTTAAAATGGAAACTGCACGGCGTCAAATTTATTTTCTTTCAGTGGTACCTCTTCTTTGGATTGAGTACAATGACTGACACATTATTTGTGGCTAACTAGACAGCTGTGATATCTGGTTTCTCATCATTGCCATGGCTTGTAAAACCGTTATATGGATTCATTAGGTTAGATTCAGTTCGTATTTCATCGTTATTCATCTAACTAATTATTTCTAGTAATTAATTTATCATGACATTAGTTTTCCTTTTATAGTGATTCCTTCCCACTCTTTGGATACCGGAGAAGGTCATATTTGGTACTATCAGGACTTTTTGGAGCTCTCTCATGGTTTTTGATGGGCCACTTTTGTAGACAGCAAGTATGGTGCTGCTTTTTGCATACTTATTGGTTCTCTTTCTGTTTCTTTCTCAGCTGTCATAAGTTCCTTTTGGTTCTAGTTGGTTTCAGTTATTTGACTTGTGGTGTTAGGTTTGTTACCTAGTCACAATAATTCAAGCCTGCGTGCTACGTTATTTATCTGAACTGTTTTTGACTTGATCAAGAGTTTGACAACAATCTTCTTGGAATTTGGACCTTCAGAATTGGTGGACACGCTAAGAGATTGTGAACTGAAAACCAACTTATTAACAGCTCGGTCCCATAAAATTAATTCTCTTTGTCCTGCATGTATTCCAATGCATTATATTCACAAGTTCTTGCTAGTTACACCTTAGCTTCACTTGGATTGAAGCAACTGTAAAAGCCTTTTGAAATTTTGAAGGAAGCCAGTCAGATGGTGATGGAATATGTGCGTCCACTACCAGTCAATGGACCAGGTCCCTTGACACAGCAAAAACAGTGCAGAAGATTAAACAATATGAAGAACACAACACAAGCAGTTTACGTGGAAACCTCCTTGCTCAAGGGAGTAAAACCACGACCTGTTGCACAGGATTTACAACCGTCTTCACTAATCTTCTCAAGCAAAAGTGAAACCCGGTTACAATCAATGTGAGAAAAAGTTATTAATCTCACGATCAAGTAATCTACCTATTACTTGAAGAGCCTAAGCGGATACCACACCGCCCACTAAACCACCTAATTCTAGATGACTTAGAATTTGACTAAGCAACAAAACAATGTTGCCCACTAAATCAGTTAACCTTAACTGATTTAGACTTTTACAAACCAAAAACAAATATCTGAATCCTTTATAGATTAGGAACAGATTTACAATGTAAGTACATAGACACAAAGCTCTAAATACAACAAAGATTCTTCTTTACTCTATCAGGTCCTTCTGTTGAGTTGAGCAATGTTCTTCCTTGAAGATGGCCTTCTGTTCAAGCTTGTGAATTTTCAGAGAAAATCCAAATTTAATTTGCCAAGTCTTAAATTTGTGTTTGTTGGAAAGAGATAATATAAATTCCCACAAATTCGTTGAAGTAATCCCATTGGATGAAGGCCTGCTGTTGGAAAAGCTGTGCACCTACCGCATCAGAGATGACAGCTTTTCTGACAACTGTCTTTTCGTCCTTTTCACGTCGCTATCTTGCAGGTACCAGGTCCCTTGCTTGCGGGAACCAGGTCCCTTGCAAACTTCTATATGAGTTCTTGAAAAGGCTTACTGGCTGACTTCCTTCTTTGGATGAATGAATATAATATGGTGTTTGTCATGCTAAAAATATCAAACATAAAGAGTTATTATCCGTTGGACAAACACCCTCCTCCATTCTGATTGGTGTAGTACACTGACGCCTTACCAACCTCTGACGTGACAGCTTTACAGCTGTAACCAATTATGTATCTGATGGAGGAAACTCTGCCTGGTACCAGGTCCCTGCATTTGTGAGATACTGAAACATACAATCTCATCCGCTCTTTTTATTGGTGTAGGATACTGCATGTTTCACCTACCACCTGACATGACAACTTTTATGACTGTACCCCATTTGTATCTGGACGAGAGCACTCTGCCAGGAACCAGGTCCCTGCATTTGTGAGGATCATCAAAACACCTAGAATATAACATTTCCCCCTTTTTGATGATAGCACACAAATATATCTTACACTGAGCTTCGAACTAACATTTTCCCCCTTTTTGATGATGACATACTTATTGATCAGTTTCCCCTATCAGAAAGAATTCTTAGGGTAACTTGAGTTCATCATCTCAAAGTTTGTCAACTCATCAAAATATCAACATAGCATTTTCCTCCTTTTTAATGATGACATACTTATTCATCAGTTCCTCCCTATCAAAAAGAATTCTTGGGGTAACTTAATCATACCTAAAGTTTGTCAAATCATCAAAACATCAACATATCATCTTCCCCCTTTTTGATGATGACAAACATCTTCTTCCGCCTATCGACAGGACCAGGTCCTCATCAGGTAGCAAGCAGCAAGCATTTATTCCCCCTATCAGTATGACCTATCTCTTCAAGTAGCTACCATTGATTCCTCCTATCGATGCGACTGTCTTCTTCAAGCAGTTAGAACACTATTGATCTCATACCTTACCTTAACAACTTTCCCCCTTTTGACATCATAAAAAAGGGTTACAGCAGTAAACCAAGTTGACAGAAATACAGTTCTTGCAAATTCATGGCCACTTAGGCAACACTGAGCATGATTAAAAGGCATAAAGTAATGAGACAAGTCAGTAGAAACAAGACATTTAACATTCATAAACAAAAGATCAGTCATCAAAGCATTGCAAAATTGATTACAAATGAAAACCAAAATAATGCCCAAAGAGAGAAATGAGGACTGACATAGAGAGGTAGGAAGAGAAGGGATGATTTAGAGGCAAGGGATTGAAAGAATAGAATTAGTAGATCTTATCTCTAGCATAAGATTTCAAGAATCTTCTCTTAGCGTACAACATAATGTGCAGCCAAACCTGTATGTTTAACCTTCAGGGCTGCCAATTTTTATTTTTTATTTTTTTTGTTGGCACCTGGTCCCTCTGATAGTGTTGTTTCAGAATGCTGGACTTTTAAACAACCCATTTCAGTATTCCAGTTAACACGAGCAACTGACATAGCTTCCAATACCAGCCTGAGTTTTTCATAACAGAAAGATTGGTAACACAAACAACTCAAGGCCTCCGAGATGAATAGATCAACAATTGAGGAATCAAGAAGATTTTTTTTACACCTTCCTCTTCAGAAAAATTTGAGTTCTCAGAATATCAACTTCTCCTTTTTTAGCATCATCTTTTCCACTTCTTCATTTTTCATGGAGGACCAGATCCCTCTTCACACTTAAAATATTTTCATCAAAGAATTCTCCAGCAAGAATCAAGGGGTTAACAATTTGAAGTGTGTTTGAAAAGAAGAGAAAAGAGAATTTTGAAGCACCTTGATATTTGGAAGGCAACTCGATTTTTCTGGGAAAATAGAAGAAATATGGAATATAAAGAAAGAGAAAATAAGGTATCATTTTGGCACTCAAAAGATGAAACAACAGCCAGATTCCTGAAGGACAGACATGTGGCAATTTCGATGGTTCTCATGCATAATTCAAGCTGCAATGTTAAGATTGCTAACCTTCTAGAAAGGACCAGGTCCCTCTCTGTAGTTTGAATGTCATTGCCTAGATCTATCCTGACCTCCCTTTTTCTTCATCCCCTTTTCCATGTGTGTATACCTACAAAAGGTATGAAACTGAATTTGCTAAAACATACATAACCGAAAAGCAAGGATACCTGCTCCCTTTTCATAGTCATTAAAAGAGTTGATTGCTTCAGGTAGGATCCATTCAAGAAGGTTTTAGCATTTCCATCATCATCTTGATTAATTCAGCCAGATTTTTATAAGTTTCAAGATGTTTCCTGATCCACAAGAGTTGAACCTATCAAGTTGCACTTGCTATATTTATTGCCTCATGTTGATGAAAGAGCAATTGAATCTTGCCTTTTAACAAAGCTTCTCTTCACACAACACCTCAAAGGTTGCCTCAAAGATGACATTATCAATATGTACCTGAATGATCAGCAGTTCCTTGCATATTGAATTCAAAGAGAAGAGTTTTTGACATTTTTACCTCTCATGAATACATTGTTGAAGAGCAACTTGGACAACCGATCAGCTTGTTAGGGAACCGACTATCAGAGTTTGCTTCTTTCAAACTGAGCTTGATTAGCTTCTTCATTCTCACCTTCAAAATTCACATTATCAGTTTGAACTGCATCATCTTTGTTCAGCACTGTCTAAAGGACCAGGTCCCTCATCAGGTTAATCATATGCATCATCTTCTTTGAGATTGTTGGATTTATGAGGATGTTCTTCAGCAAACTCACTATTTAAACCATCTCTCTGATTCTGAAGCAACTCTTCTATCTCAGAAACTTCTTTCCTTGCAACTTCTAAAATCTTCTAGACTCATCAATAAACACATGACCATTTTTAGTATACCCCTGATAAGCCTTGCTGGAGGAAGAGTGTACCACAATTATTCTTTTATCAATGTTGAGATCAAACTTCTCATTATCATCATTTTGGTCACAAACATGTATCATTTATCACTTCAGTTGAAAGTTTCTTGAAAGATTCAAAGTCTGCATATTTCACCTGAAGGAGGTCTGATCTGCTTCTCCTTAACATCATCATCACAACCTTTGTCATTTGCAAATATTATTTTATGCAGACTGGACCAGGTCCTCTGACACAGGTTTGTGCAGCAAAGCAACACTCATGAGCACGTCTCCTTAATTATACCTCAGCATTCATATCTTGAGCATTAAGTTCAGTGATACTATCACAATGAGCAGTAAACAGATCAGCAATATACATGTTCTTGCATCTCTTTTGTATAAAAAATCATCACCCGAGAGAGCAAGTTTGTGACAAAATAGTTATCTGATAAGAGCTTAGCTTCATTCATCATAAATCTACACCAAGAATGTAGTGTTTCTTGCCATTCGCCAAAAGAGACACCTCTACCTTGAAGTGTCTTGAGAGAGAGGAAGTTTTGTAATCTTCTTAGTCATGTGTTTTGAGCATCTGCTATTTATAAACCAACACTGCCAACTTCCTCTCTTTTGCACCAGAATTACTTGTTAGACTTAGGAACCCACTTCAAACAGAGTTCCCAATAACTGTCAAAAGGCTTAACAAGAAACCTACCTGTCCAAGGGGGCAAAGTTTTCTTGCTAAAACGATAGCGAGGACCAGGTCCCTTATGCTCCGTTTCCACATTACTATCGGATCTGAAAAATTTCGCATGAAGACCAGGTTTCCTTTCTTTCTTTTCTTGATTATTTTCAGATCGGACAAACTTCACATGCCTTTCTTTAGCTCTTTTCAGCTGTTTGGAATAATTTGACGAACCTCCTTCAAATTTTTCCAAAATTGGACAATCTTTCTTATGATTTCCATCTCAACAACAATTCTCAGACAACAGATTGTCAGTATCAGGAACACTTTTTCTTCGAGGATTGTAGGAGGATTTTATCTTGTCACAGCCTAACCCTCTTCTACTGTTGTTGTCTTGACCGATCAGATTTGTAAGAATCTTAGAGGAATTGGTCCATTTGAGAGATTTTTCCAGTTCCTCTTTTACACGGACCAGGTCCCTCTCTAACTCAAGATTTCTTTCTAATGCAATTTTGGTCTTCATTTCAGCAGTGTGCAGCTTATTTTCAAGCTCCAGCTGCAAGTTGCTTGCCTCATTCTTTCCTTTAAAAGTTTTATTAGTTACCCCTTTCATCCTTTTCTTCAGTTCTAGATTTTCAGCTTCTAGAACAAGCATTTGACTTTTAATATCAGATATTTGGGCAACTAATGCAATTTTTCCATCTTGAGAGATATCTAGGTTGTTGTTTACGAGATCCTTCTCATCTTTCATTTCACTTATCAAATCAAGTAATACAACAACCAACTTTCTCAACTTACTAGTAGAAAAGGTATTCAAGTTTTGCTTGAAATAAGCTAGAGTTACCTTTTCATCAGAATCTTCCTCGTCTGACTTTGCCATAAAACCATTATCTGTGTTTTCAAAATCATCTGAATCACTTGAGGATTTTTCCCATGCAGTCATTTCTCTTTTTACTGCCCTGAAGAAAACTTCTCTTCTGCTTATCTTGGAACAGACCTGGTCCCCTTCTTTGTCTTCACCATCTGCAATCTTGACAATAGGAACAGGTTTTTCAAGGAACATGAGCTCATCTGTGATGTTGGAGAATCTGGTGCGCACTTCATGAATAAGTTTACCATCATTCATGGTGAAATCTTCAAACTGAGTAGAAAAGAGATCTAGCTTAGATTTCCTTATTTCCTCAGTTCCCTCATAAGTTGTTTTTAACAGATCCCAAATTTCCTTGGTTGATTCACAAGATGAAATCAGATCATATTCATTTATACTAAGGCCACACATCAATAGCTTCCTTGCTTTATGATTTTTCTGGACTAATAGTCTGTCAGAGTCATTATATTGTTTTCTAGTTTTGGGAATGACTCTTGTGACCTCTCCATCTTTAACCTCCATAGTTGGCACATAAGGACCTTTACATATGATATCCCATACTTCACTGTCCTCAGCCATGAGATAGTCTCTCATTCGAATCTTCCAATATTTATATAGCTTACTATCAAACAGAGGAGGTCTTGCGGGAGATTGATTTCTTTGCTTATCCAGTAGTGACGCCATTTCTCGCAGGGACTTCTCTCTTGGTGTTAACCAGATAGAGAGCACCTGCTCTGATACCACTTGATGGAATATGTGCGTCCACTACCAGTCAATGGACCAGGTCCCTTGACACAGCAAAAACAGTGCAGAAGATTAAACAATATGAAGAACACAACACAAGCAGTTTACGTGGAAACCTCCTTGCTCAAGGGAGTAAAACCATGACCTGTTGCACAGGATTTACAACCGTCTTCACTAATCTTCTCAAGCAAAAGTGAAACCCGGTTACAATCAATGTGAGAAAAAGTTATTAATCTCACGATCAAGTAATCTACCTATTACTTGAAGAGCCTAAGCGGATACCACACCGCCCACTAAACCACCTAACTCTAGATGACTTAGAATTTGACTAAGCAACAAAACAATGTTGCCCACTAAATCAATTAACCTTAACTGATTTAGACTTTTACAAACCAAAAATAAATATCTGAATCCTTTATAGATTAGGAACAGATTTACAATGTAAGTACATAGACACAAAGCTCTAAATACAACAAAGATTCTTCTTTACTCTATCAGGTCCTTCTGTTGAGTTGAGCAATGTTCTTCCTTGAAGATGGCCTTCTGTTCAAGCTTGTGAATTTTCAGAGAAAATCCAAATTTAATTTGCCAAGTCTTAAATTTGTGTTTGTTGGAAAGAGATAATATAAATTCCCACAAATTCGTTGAAGTAATCCCATTGGCTGAAGGCCTGCTGTTGGAAAAGCTGTGCATCTACCGCATCAGAGATGACAGCTTTTCTGACAGCTGTCTTTTCGTCCTTTTCACGTCGCTGTCTTGCAGGTACCAGGTCCCTTGCTTGCGGGAACCAGGTCCCTTGCAAACTTCTATATGAGTTCTTGAAAAGGCTTACTGGCTGACTTCCTTCTTTGGATGAATGAATATAATATGGTGTTTGTCATGCTAAAAATATCAAACATAAAGAGTTATTATCCGTTGGACAAACACCCTCCTCCATTCTGATTGGTGTAGTACACTGACGCCTTACCAACCTCTGACGTGACAGCTTTACAGCTGTAACCATTATGTATCTGATGGAGGAAACTCTGCCTGGTACCAGGTCCCTGCATTTGTGAGATACTGAAACATACAATCTCGTCCGCTCTTCTTATTGGTGTAGGATACTGCATGTTTCACCTACCACCTGACATGACAACTTTTATGACTGTACCCCATTTGTATCTGGACGAGAGCACTCTGCCAGGAACCAGGTCCCTGCATTTGTGAGGATCATCAAAACACCTAGAATATAACAGATGGATCCTTGGAAAAAAGGGCCAGAGCTAACGTCTGAGACTCTGAGGCATTATCTGAAGTTAAAGTCTATCAAACAGATGTGTCGATATCAATGGATAAGTTTTCAAGAACTCAGATATTCAATTAGATGACCACCTCATCAAAAGCTTTTATTATTAGAAAGAGCACAGTTTTATTTACTCATGTATGACTTCAATACACCTTTACATGTGGTCCAGATTTTTGTTTTCATAGGTCAAATGCATGAAATCTTTTTAACTTAAGGGTGGTTGTGAGACTTGAACTGCGGATCTCTTCCTTCCTCGACAACAAATTCTGTTGTGTGACCATCTTCTAAAAGCTTAATTTGTCAGATAGAACAATCTTTTTTATTTTTCTTTCGTTTTCAACATTATTGGAAGTCCAAAAAACTTATTAAACTAATACAACCAGAAATTATGTATAAGAATAGTCAAAATCACATCTATAATCAGTGTTTTGTACAAAAAGACCATGTTTAACTCCTATGGTATATCGAACATGGTTTAGGTGGAGTGCATTTTGTCCAACTTGTACAAGGAACACACACAACTATCTAAATGAAGTGTCTAAAACAGCATGCACTTCACAAGCTGTCTCTCTATATGTGGGCTGTTATCGTTTACACTCAGAAGAAGTATGAATGAGAATGATCATATTAGCTTGCGGTGTCTCTTTATATTTGGGTTGTTGCTGATTTGAGTAGGCAATGACCTGCTCATGGTTTCCGAACCTATAATTTGCCTCGTTAAACCTTTTTAGACAGAGGTAACTATTTGTACGAAATGACTTCTCCAACCCTGACAAGTTATCTGTTCCACTTTTAATGCTGGAATCAAAATTTGGATCTCTTAAAATTATGTGATTTTTGTCGCTGAAATGTTATTGGCATCTGTTAACAGGAACTCTTTCCTCTGAGAAACATGGTAATTCTTCATTGTTGAATGATGAGTATTTACATCACAACCATAAGAATATAGAAGGTTATGATGCTGCCGCTTCTTATATTCTAGAAGAAAATGCATAACAGCATAGCTTAGAGTGAGATTTTATCATATTGACATGGAAGAACTCACCACCATGAATTCTCAATGCAAGATATGGAAGTATATAAGGTGGATAAGCTATTTAATCTTGTTGAGTTAGATTATCAATAACTGGGGGCTAACTGGTGTCACAATCTATTGTGCTACTCATTGCCAGGGACCCAGCTCCTTCATCATCATTCATGTTTGTGTGGAGATCTTGGCAATATTACATACCGGGGTGTGTGGGAGGAGTAAAAATCTTGATCTTGAATTTTAGTTTACTGTTCAAATGGAATGAAATTTATCTTTTGTTTTGCTTGTAGTGTTCCTCGAGTTGTTTTCCAGCTGGTATCTTCTTCTGTTCTCCTATTTATCCATGATATAAAATTGAGGTATGATGTAGGTTGTAGATTCCATGGTGGTTGAGCGGGCACGTGGTGAATCCCAAAGCATGTATGGATCTCTTCAGTCACTTTGCTGGGGTTCTTCAGCATGTGGTGGAATTGTCAGTTCTTACTTTAGTGGATCCTTTGTGGAAGTTTATGCTGTGAGGTATGATATTTTTTCATTCTGTTGAGAATTGTAGCCTGTGTTTTGGTTCAGTCAGTTAATTATGTTTTGGTTCCTCCAGGTCTGTCTTTGGTGTAACAGCATTACTTCCACTGATAACATCTCTAGTATCTTTACTTGTGAAAGAGCAGCCTGTTACAAGGGGTCTCTATTTAGGCAATAGCTTCTTTGAGAGTTCAAAAAGTAGCATTATACAGTTATGGGGAGCTGTTAAGCAGCCTAATGTTTTTCTTCCCACGCTAATTATATATTTCTACTTCAGGCAACACCACAGTCAGGTTCTGCTACGTTTTTCTTCATGTATGCTCAACTTCAAATCTCTTGTTCAGATTATTATTAAATGCAAGATGCATGTTTTTAACTGATGATTGTTGATTGTAGAACCAATAGACTTGGTTTCACTCCAGAATTCTTAGGCCGCCTTAATGTTGTTACTTCAGTTATGCGCTTTACAATGGTTGATTAAAGAAAGTTCCTTGAAGGAAAATATTCCTTGTGACAACTATTACTGGTTCAGCTCTTGGGATGACACAGGTATCTATCCCAAAATATCATCTATTTTACTGTGTTTTCCCTTTTGGCCGTTTCTGGCGGTTTAGATTGATTTAATGTGTAAACGACACATTGATAGGTTTTGTTAGATTTTGAGGGGCTTCCAATATTGTAACATTAATTTTACAATATGGACAATAAATAATTTTTCAGATGTGATGTCTATGAATCCGTGTGGATCAAATGGGAGTCTTTGCATTGTTTGGGCTAAATCAAACTTCGAACCAGTGTTGTAGCTATCTAGTGATTTACAAGTATCCTCACTGCAATGACCATAGTAAATCCCTTCTCGTATCGAAATACATGTTTATTAATGATTTTTTTCATACTCAAAACTCAAATTCAAGATCTTTAATTAAAAATGGAACAACTCTATCCGTTGCACCTCATCTAATAATGGTGAAGATTCACAAATTATTTTATCAACTTCTAAAATATCTTGTTTCTAACCTCGAAGTCGACTACCTATTTTTAAAAAAACAAAGATTTCAAAATGTCTTTATAAGTTTAAGTTGTATGTAAAATCTTTCAAGTTTAACAACTTTGTGTTACATTTAAAGTTTCATATGATATAAGATTGATTATTTTAATTTTGCTTGAATTTCAATTATTTAAAGAAAGTTGTTATGAAATAAAGACATATATAATGTTTAAAAATCAAATACAATATCTAAATAAGATAACCTCATAAAAAATTTAATTTCTTATATAGATACTATAGTATTTTATTTTTTTTTCGACACAAAAAAATATATATACTCCCTTCATTTACTTTTTAAGAAATATATACACCAAATTTCTTCATGTGAACGGAGGGAGTTTACAACAATCCAATGATGATGGCTCAGGCTAATTGCTTCTTAAAGATCAATTCTCCGTCGTTTGCGATTTTTTTCTAAAGATCAAAAAATTTATAATTATGAAACATTAAATCAAATTAAAATTTACAATCATAAAATAAAAAATTATAATTAAAATTAATGAAAAATATCATAAGATATTAATATGATAAAAACTGTGTGTTAGAAAATATTTATGAAGCCATTCTAATATTCCATTTTTCTTATTAAAACCAGAGAGGGGAATACGAACGACGAACAGAAAAAATTAGTTTTAAAATGGCTGCGTTGACATTCTCAATACTACCCTTCCGATCCTTGCTCTAATTCGCCGGAAAACGGCATTCCGTCGTCATCTTCACCTGACATCAAAATGTCAGTCACCGTTGCAATGCCGGAAGACCCAGTCCAACAAGAAAATGATGCTGAACCGTTGCTTCATTCTACAGACCGTAAGTTACACACATAATTAACGATATTGTTTGTATTACGCAGTATATGTGGTTAATTCTGCTAAGGTATCTTACAGTAGGTATAAATTGAAAAAGAAAAGTAAAATTATTGTATTTTATTAGCTCATTTTCTAGGAAAGGAAATAGAATTACGGTTACGAATTCCAATTTTCAAGTACATGGCTGTTCATTGTTATGATTGCGAGTTTGATGACTGGGAAATGAGATTGTATGTTGTGTACTGGTAGAAATGTCTTATTGGTTGAATGTTAAATTTGTAAAAAGGGGTTAAAGGCTAGTGGATTATGTTCATTTTCTTTCGGCCAAATCTCCGAGGGAGGAACTGAATACAAGAATTGACATTTCTCAAAGGAATAGGAAAATGCTAGCAAGAAGTAGGTTGAGAGTTCTTTTCCATGGAAGAGCTCAGAAAATAAGATAAAAAGGTTTTCTTGGTTATTTATGTGATTTTCTGAATGCCCTATCCTGCTTTGAGAGGTCTCTTTTATAGGCTGAAATAGTCGATCAGTCTTTTCAATGTGAAACGACTACTCGCTTAGCACTGAAAAGACTACTAAATGGCACATGCCTGGACTATGACATTGGGTTTGAGGCTGATTGGACGCATGTTGGCGTGAGACTCTACAATGGTTGTTGATCTATCCAAGGATCATTATGAGTGTGTTCCAACTGTAAAGTGATCCTTCCCTGTTAAGGATCCTGTTGGCTACCCGGATATGAAGCAGCCTTGGTTGTCTTGAGGCAGCACCAGGGATGATCCATCCAAATTTTCGTAAGCTGGAGTAAGCATCTCACCGGCCTGACTTAATCACGTGTCACGGGCCAGCCCATCCTTTTATCACACGTGTTTTTCCCCCATACATCTGTTTGTTAAAATACAGGTACCAAATCAATATGGTTTAAGACGTAATCCGTATTAGTCATGCTATAGGAATTGATGGAAAACTGATCACTGCCATTTTCAGACGCGGAAACTGCTAAGCATTAACTGCAGCTTAAGTAGTTGTAACATATTATTCATCCAAATTAAATTGTCTGCATAACAACTTTCTTCGTGTGTACTATACAAGGAACAAATTATTCATGCAAATTCAATTCTCTGCATCGAATTTTGTGCCTGTAATATAGAATCAAGTCCCTATTCGCTCGCTTGTTAAAAACTTCTAGAAGATTCTCTATGGTGCTTTAAACATATGAAACTAAGGAGACACATGAGAATCTTTACGAAACAGTGGAAAGCTCTGCCTTAAAGTGCAGAGTGATACGTGGATGAGAAATCATAACTCTTTCATAGTGCTCACAATTGGAGGGGAAATGGATATGGAGTATTACAACTAGTTCGGATCAAGGCTTAGTTAATTGATTGATTGGATATCCCACTTTCACAGCATGGGATTAAATTTTTATTTGTTATTTTTGATAACCAAGAAATCCTAAAGGACCAATGTGGCGCACACTCTGAAACTCGATGGATAATGGGTCCACCCAGACCCATCTCTCTACCCTTCTCCACTTAAATACCCCCTTTTTTTTATCTGCGGTATGGTTAGAGTATTTGTGTATGTTACGGATTGATACTTCAAAATGTTCAACTGTCTTAAACCCATGTGTGCTCTTAAAATGGAAGAGCAGCTACTCGTTGAAGTAAAACATATCAATCCGTGGTGTAATTTTAGCAGATTTTTCTTTGCTAACCTAGACATTCCGGTTAAAAGGTTCTTGATATTAGCTATACCACATTCCTATGTACTAGAATTTTCCACTATAATGCACACGTATCTGCACATTGGAACGTAAGAGCATAAGGGGTCATCCATGTTTACAGAAGTCAACATAGGTTTGATTATTTATAAAACTTCCTTATCTGATCAATTTGCAGGAAATGAAGATCTCCTGACAACCACTAGCAATGAAGATTCTAGTTCATCTGATAAAACTTGCTGTCACAAGGACAAAAATTCTATTAGCTCAGCCAGATGCTTCGGGGTGGAGCTAACCCCAGATAACATTGCTGTTGCTATGGTATATTTTGTTCAAGGGGTCTTGGGCCTTTCAGATCTTGCTGTTAGCTTTTATTTGAAAGATGACCTACACCTAGACCCTGCAGAGGTATGCAATCTTCTGGGGAACACTTCTTTACATTGTTGGTTGAACTTCCACAAAATTATATTTTATCTGAAAGTGCTCATTTCAGCTGGCAAACTAATTATATTGTCCTCAAGTTTAACGTGGATTTTGAATCTAAGATACATTAAGAGTCAGTTGCTTGAACTACAAGTTTATTTTAATGAAAATGTTATTTAATGAAAATCTCCACTTACAAATGGTTCATCTCATAAGTTTTCTTATTCTCCTCCTTTTCCATCATGTCTCTCATTATGTTACTAGCTTTGGTTAGGGTATGGTTTTTGTTGTTGTATTTTTCTACATCTATATTTTCAGTATTGGACTTCAGGAAATATTTCTATATTAGTTTCTCCTTTTATCCTATTACATCATCATTCATCACAAAAAGTTATATAAATGTAATGTACTTGTGCATTTATGTTTATGTATACGCTATCCTCCTCTTCTTTAGAAGTGTTATGTGTATGAGGTGATTTTACCAGTGGTATACTATACTTATGGTCATTCAACATTTTCTTATCTATTTCTTCTCAGATCAATAAATTCAGTTGATTGGACAATATGAATCAACCTGTGGGCATTGTATTCATCCTCCACATCTAGGGCCTGAAAACATGAAACTAGGCATATCATTTTCTGAAATTGTTTCATAGTTCTCTGTAAAGATTTTGAATGATATTTCCAATTTACCAATCTTTGCCTCAGCATTTCTTTCTTCAGTTGATAAAGGGCATTTTAAAATGGAAACTGTTTGACTCGGTGCCAATTTTATTTTCTGTCAGTGGCATCCTCTTCTTTGGAATTGAGTACAATGACTGACACATTATTTGTGGCTAACTAGGCAGCTGTGATATCTGGTTTCTCATCATTGCCATGGCTTATAAAGCCGTTATATGGATTCATCAGGTTGGATTCAGTTCACATTTCATCCTTATTCTTCTAACTAATTGTTTGTAGTAACTAATTTGCCATGACATTGGCTTTGCTTTTGTAGTGATTCCTTCCCACTCTTTGGATACCGGAGAAGGTCATATTTGGTACTATCTGGACTTCTTGGAGCACTCTCATGGTTTTTGATGGCCACCTTTGTAGACAGCAAGTATGGTGCTGCTTTCTGCATACTTATTGGTTCTCTTTCTGTTGCTTTCTCAGATGTTGTAAGTTCCTTTTGATTCTTGTTGGTTTCAGGTACCTGACTAGTGGTGTTAAGTTTGCTACCTAGTCACAATAATGCAAGCCTGTGTGCTACATCATTTATGTAAACTGTTTTTGACTTATCAAGAGGTTTTTTGGGATTTGGACCTTCACAATTGGTGGACACGCTAAGAGATTGTGAACTGAAAACCTGCTTATTAACAGCTCCGTCCCATAAAATTAATTCTCTTTGTCCTGCATCCATGCTAATGCATTATATTCACAAGTTCTTACTAGTTACACCTTAGCTTGACTTGGATTGGAGCAACTGTAAAAGCCTTTTGAAATTTTGAAGGAAGCCAGTCAGATAGATCCTTGGAAAAAGGGACCAGAGATAAGGTCTGAGACTCTGAGACATTATCTGAAGTTAAAGTCTAGTAAACAGCTGTGTCGATATAAAAAATTTAAATAGGATAACTTTTCAAAAACTCGGTTATTCAATTATATGACCACCTCATTAAAAGCTTTGACTATTAGAGAGGGCTGATTTTTATTTACTCATGGATGACTTCAATATGCCTTTCACATGTGATCCAGAACTTTTTTATCATGGGTCAAACATGTGAAATCTTTTTAATGAAGGGTGTCGTGAGACTTGAACTCGGAATCTCTGCCTGCTTCAGTAACATATTTTTGTTGTGTGACCATCTTCTTAAAGTTTAATTTGTCAGTGAGAATAATCTTTTGTTTGCTTACGTCTTTAGCATCATTGAAAATCCAAAAAAACTTATTAAACTATTACAACCAGAAATTATGTATGAGAATAGTCAAAATCACATCTTTTTTTTATGACAAAGTCAAAATCACATCTTTAACCAGCGATTTCTACAAAAAGAACATGTTTAACTCCTATGGTATATTAAACATGGTTTAAGGGGCAGTGTTTTTTCCAACTTGTACAAGGAACATACACAACTATCTAAATGACATGTATGAAGCAGCATGTGCTTCTCAGGTTGTATCTCTCTGTCTGTGGGCTGTTATCATTTACACTCAGAAGAAGTATGAATGAAAATGATCATATTAACATGCATCATCCCTTTATATTTGGGTTGTCGCTAATTTGAGTAGGCAAATGACCTGATTATGGTTTCCGAACCTATAATTTGCTTCGTTAAGGTTAACCTTGTTAGACAGAACTCACTATTTGTACCAAATGACTTCTCCAACCCTGACATGTTGTCTGTTCCACTTTTAATGTTGATTTTCTGTGTACTATTGATTAATCAATCAAAATTTGGATCTCCTAAAATTATGTGATTTTTGTCGCTGAAATGTTATTGGCATCTGTTATCAGGAACCCCTTCCTCTGAGAAACATGATAATTCTTCATTGTTGAATGATGGGTATTTACATCATAACCATAAGAATATAGAAGGTTATGATGCTGCCACTTCTTTTATTCTAGAAGAAAATGCATAACAGTGTAGATTAAGTGAGCTTTTATCATATTGAAATGGAATAACTCACCACCATGAATTCTCAATGCAAGATATGGAAGTATATAAAGTGGATAAACGATCTTCCTGAGTTATATATCAATAAGTGTGGGTTAGCTGGTGTCATAATCTATACCCAGCTCCTTCATCATCATTCATGTTTGTGTTGAGATCTTGGCAATATTACATACTTGGGGTTGGTGGGGAGGGGAGAGCAAAATTTTGCTGCTCAAATATATGATCTTTTGTTTTGCTTGTAGTGTTCTTGTTGTTTTCCAGCTGGTATCTTCTTTTGTTCTCCTATTTATCCAGGATATAAAATTGAGGTATGATGTAGGTTGTAGATTCCATGGTCGTTGAAAGGGCACGTGGTGAGTCCCAAAGCATGTCAGGATCTCTTCAGTCACTTTGCTGGGGTTCTTCAGCATGTGGTGGAATTTTCAGTTCTTACTTCAGTGGATCCCTTGTGGAAGTTTATGGCGTGAGGTATGATATATTTTTTCAGTCTGTTGAGATATTGTAGCCTATGTTGGTCTGAGCAATGTTAATGACGGTCAGTTAATTATGCATTGGTTCCTCCAGGTCCGTTTTTGGTGTAACAGCATTACTTCCACTGATAACATCTGCAGTATCTTTGCTTGTGAAAGAGGAGCCTGTACTTGGCCCAGCAAGGAATCTCTCTTTAAGAAATGGCTTCTTTGAGAGTTCAAAAAGTAGCATTATCCAGTTATGGGGAGCTGTTAAGCAGCCTAATGTTTTTCTTCCCACACTATTTATTTTCCTATTTCAGACAACACCACAGTCAGGTTCTGCTACGTTTTTCTTCATGTACGCTCAATTTCTAGTCTCTTGTTCAGATTATTATTAAATGCAAGATGCAAGTTTTTAAACTGAAGTTTGTTGATTGTAGAACCAATAAACTTGGTTTCACTCCAGAATTTTTAGGCCGCCTTAAGCTTGTTACTTCAGTTGCATCACTTATTGGTGTTGCACTTTACAATGGTTTCTTAAAGAAAGTTCCTTTAAGGAAAATATTCCTTGTGACAACTATTATTGGTTCAGCTCTTGGGATGACACAGGTAGATGTCCAGAATATCTTCTGTTTTATTGTGTCTTGCCTGTTGGTCCTTTCCGGCAATTTTGATTGATTTATGTGTAATTGACGTGTTGATAGGTTCTGCTGGTAACTGGATTAAACCGAAAGTTTGGCATTAGTGATGAGTGGTTTTCAATTGGGGATTCCTTGATTCTATCTGTTCTTGGTCAGG
Source organism: Solanum lycopersicum (assembly GCF_036512215.1). Classification (NCBI taxonomy): domain Eukaryota; kingdom Viridiplantae; phylum Streptophyta; class Magnoliopsida; order Solanales; family Solanaceae; genus Solanum; species Solanum lycopersicum. The sequence goes on from NC_090805.1 coordinate 39,528,408, forward strand.
TAATTATCTGTCTTGGTTCTGTCTTTTACTGGCCTAGGTTTGGATTGCTTCTCAGATTGATTAACAATCTCTACTTCTGTGATTCCCTTAATATACATAGAAAGAACATTCTGAATTTTGAACTCACTTTATAGTCCAAATATTTGCAGTTAATCACATAAAAAAAAGAAGTGCATTGAAAGCACATATATCAATTGACAGGACATAACAGTCAACATGGAACTGGAAAGAAACTTATTACAATTAACTAAAGAGGGTATGTGGCTGATAAGTATAGTGTAAAGCAGTTTGGAATTTCGTATGTCTATAGATTACAAGAATTCTACTCAGCAACAGATTCCAGTTAAGAACTGTAGGGACTGGAATTCAGCAATAGATTCTAGTTTAAGAACTATAATACTGAGCTGAAAAACTAGTGAACTTATGAATAATAGTGTTGCACATAAGTCTCAGGTTCAATTCCCAGTGGGGACAAAAAACACTATATTATTCTTGAGTTACTTGGTACATGTTGCTGGTGGAGGTAGCAGGTATGGTGCGCGAAAGCTGGCCTGGACACCACGGTCATAAAAAATAGAGATAAGTTTCAAAACACACCTAAATTATACCTTTTATTGAGTTTCATGCTTAAATTATTAAATTATTGAGAGTGTGAATTTCATACCTAAACTATCACTTTTTAGTTTGAGAAACATACCTCTCTCTTTTATATCACTCTCATCATGGTATGTTTAATAACTCTCTTTTATTTTTGAAGAAATTTATCACATCACACTTCACATGAAAAAAAACATTTAACCTTGATAAAAATTAAATAAATTATTAGTATTATTTAAATTTAAAATTTAAAAATTATTATCCCAAAAATATTATTTCTTTTTATAAAATAAAATGTAAAATAATTTTCTTATCCCACTCCATCACTCCACCCCACCCCACCCCACCCTCAAATACTAATTTAGATATTATTTTTTTAAAAAAAAAAATTCTACCCACCCCATTTAACCCTCCACTTTCAATTTTTTTTTCTCATTTTGTGTTAGATATATACATATCAAAAATATTTTTTACTTGCCGCTGCAAGATATTTTTTAATTTTTTACTTATTTATGTCATATTTGGTACACTAAGAGGAACTTTGTTTTCTAAAAATATATGTACATACATATCTAAGACAAAATGAGAAAAATGGAAAAAAGAATAAAAATTAGGAGCGGAGGTTACACAGGATGGGGTAGAATTTCATTTTTTTAAAAAATAAAATAATATCATTTTTTTTTGGGGGGGGGGGGGGGTACACGGAGGAAGTGGTGGAAGATTTTATCCATGTGAAATGTCATGTGTCAAGTTTTTTTCAAATAAAAGAGAGTGTATTACACGCACCACTTAGGTGTGTTTCTCAAACTAAAAAGTGATAGTTTAGGTATGAAACTCACACTCTCAATAGTTTAGATATGAAACTAGAAAAAAGGAGATAGTTTCGGTGTGTTTTTGACGCTTACCTCTAAAAAAAAATAGTGTTGCACATAAAGATGCAGGGAAGTTGCCATCTCTTTAGTATCCAGGTGTATTGTGACAATATCAATTCTAGGTGAAAAATTACTTGTACCAGGTGTTTACATTTATACCAGTGAGTGCACATTTGTTTGAAATATATACAATTATTACTTAGCCATGATTCATTAATATATAGTTTCACTTCGTTAAATCACTTGACCATGGTAACTTGTATTAATTTTGGGTAAACACCTTGTGCGGATAAGTATTTATATTCTGGCCTTCCCTTTTTCTGTTTTTAGCTATTTTAGTTAACCTCTTATAGCTATTTTCTTTTTCATACTTTCATTATCTTTTATTTGGACACTTGCACTAATTAAGAATCTAGTCTAGATTCAAAGTGTTGCTAAAGTGGTTAATAGTCTTACCTTAATAAGAGACAGGCTACATAGGTAAGGGACTGTTAGTTAAATGTTGAAGGATACACCTATATAACATTGTTGGTACTTGAAGTATTACCTAAGATCACTACATGGTTGTCCTAAGAAATTTACCCTTTTTAATGTAATGCCAGCTTTCGGGAAGTAATTCTAGAGTTCTACGAAGGCAGAAAAAGACGGAATCTCTAAATTTGGTTGATGATTCAGATTGATCAGTAGGTTTGATACTTATGAGACTAGAGGATAATGGTATCGTTTGCCTGGATTGTCTAACTTTATACTTCTTTTCAGGCTTTCTTCATGCCTGTTCTTGTATTAGCTGCAAGAATATGTCCAATGGGAATGGAGGCTACTTTCTTTGCAACCCTTATGTCCATAGCCAATGGGGGAGGTACCCTTGGGGGCCTACTTGGTGCAGGTCTAACTCACATCCTTGGTGTCACCAAGGACAAATTTGATAACTTGGCTATCCTAATAACTATCTGCAATCTCAGCTCCCTACTGCCTTTACCACTACTTGGCCTTCTTCCTCGAGATGAACCCGATTCAGAGGAGAATACTGATATTGAGATGACGCCATATTGAATTCATTCTTTCTCTGCATATAACATGTTGACATGAAATTGCTAATGTGGCCTCAAACGTGGTTGATCGATTTAACTGCAGCTTTTTAGATACCAGTAGGAGAGATTTTTTACTCAGTAGGTGAGAACTCACTCATGTAATTCCTCACTACCTCAAGACATCACGACACAAAAATGTAGAGATTAGTAATATTTACTAGTACTAGTTTTTAAGCTTACATACATACAGTAGTCCTATATTCTTTTTCTTCAATTCTCTCATTGTTTGTAAATGGATCATTTGACGTCAGGTTGATAATATTTTTTCCCTGAACTCACCAATTTTACCATAAAAGTGGGGACATGTAAAATTTCCATTATTTTACTTTCTTTCGACCCTTAAATAAGAATTGTGGGGAGGGTAGAAGCATTCGATGAAACTGGTGAACTTCACTTATTTTTGGATAGAGGGCTCATGGTACCTGCTGCCCACCCTTTCTTATCTCCTTTAAGAACTATGTGTATGAATAGTGGGTTCATAGCTTTAATTGACAAAATCAAGGTTGTTGCCCTGCTGAGAAGATAACTACTATATGCTATTGTCACATAATATATGTTTTTTTGAACAATCGTCTCGAATATCTTGTAAACTCTTCAGGTATATATAAAGAGATTATGACTGGAATATTATTCTTACTTCAAGGAGATCCACAATCCTCTTTACATGGAGATCAAATGAATCACGAGGTTCAAATCATTCTACGTTCGAGAAATACATTACTAATTACCATCCTCAAATTACGAAGAAAACAAAGAGAATTATGCTCTCACAGTTTATTAGTTCTATTTCTTCGTATCTTCCATACATTAAAATTTGTTGACAACACCTTGAACAGTTTTTAATATTTGTTTCAGAAAATTGACACGAAGTAAATAATTGAGTTCAGAATCACTAGGAAATATATAAGAACTAACTGCTAAGTGCAGCTTGTGAAGAAACCTACCCCAAATGGTCCAATTTAAATGTGTATAAGTAGACACTTAAATTTATATAAAGTTTAATAAGTAAATTCGTATAAAGTTTAATAAGTTAACACATGAATCCTATGTAACGTAATACACATAAGTCACAAATTGTCATGTATAGGACGTGTGTCTATTTGTTCAACTTTATCCAAGTTTAACAATTCACTTATGCACATCTAAAATTAAAGGATATAAACATGAATTAAAATCAAATTAAATAGCATGTTTACGTATTATACCTAGCTCAAATAGTTGACGTGACTCTTGATCATTAATTAATGCACCAATTTTTGGAGATTTGGATTGTTTGTTGAGTGTTTGATTGACTATTTGCGTGTTTAGGTTGTTGTTTGTTTGTTGCAATCGACATATTGTGCATTGCATTGGAGTGCATTTTTCATACCCTTTTTCAGGATTACTTTTCCAACTAGTATAGTTATTAGCATTTAGTACTTTCCAATTACCATTCTGTCAAAGAAAATTATGTTAAATGCTTTAAAATATTTAGTTTGAGCAGAGGAAATTTTAATATTTTATAACAAAATAATCATCAAAACAAGTTTACTAACAGATGTACATAGAAATTTTGCAATATTCATGAGCAAATAATAAATTGAACTGAATTCAGATGGATCAAAATAAATATTAAATAAAAAAATATTTATTAAAATACTTTGATAAAAATTTTCATTGATCGACTTGAGTTAAATATAAGCTCAAATTTCGCCAGGCTGAAATGAATTTGACTAATATAAATTATTCTGATAAATAAACAAGTTAATAATCAATCTAAACAATGAACAAATTAAACAAATTACTATTAATTCATCAACTAATAGTCACCTCAATCATCTCACCCATATTAAAAGCAGTCGAATTATACGTTGTGGAAGCATACCAACTGCCTTTTATTTTAGTTGAAAAATCACATCAATGAGTGAGATTTCGACAAATTTAACGTCTCGTGGAAAATATCGATGATTTCAATTATTTCTGACGTCTTTTCAACTTATTCTCAAATAAATGTTTTTTTAAGAAATTTTAGTATGTTGTGTTTGTTTTTGGACAATTAATTAATTCAATTGCCAATTCATACTATACCTTGTTTAGTACGAAAAACTATCACATGCAATGTCTCAAATTGTTGGAAGTTTAAACAGTGTTCAGACACTCCAATCATTGAACCAACTCGGTGAACCACTTTGTGCGCAAAGACATAAATTTTTTAATAGCATGTAAATCACACATGAGATATCACCCGCACTAGATGAATTTTATGCGACAGGCTCGACTCAGAAGACATCAAGGGAGAATCGATCATGCATTATTTCTATAGATGACAATTATTCAAATCAAATGAATCATACCGAAGGACATTCTTTACTTAATAATGTCTTTTATTTTGATTTTTTTTTATTGCTATCGAGTAAATCATACATATTATTAATTATTTGTATTCGGATAAAAGGGGGTTATATTATGGTAACTTGGTTGGTAGTTAGTAGCTTGGAATTTAATCGAGCCAAAACATCTACTACTTTATTTGCTAGACGAAAGTTATGATGGACTGAACTTCTATATTTAATTGATGGATACGACATAACATGAAAAATTGATTTAAAAGTATTTAATTATTATAATAAAATATTATCATAGAGAAGGATTATCAAAGATTAGTAGATAGGGTTTTGTTTCTAATAATTATCATGGAAATACTATGTTTGTTTGGTTGCTGGAATTTTAGTTATCTATTTGAAAAGAATTTTTTACATCTACATGCTTGACTCTCCTTTTATTTGTGCTAAAATACTACTTACATCTGTTAAAATTAAGGTTAATTTCTTCCAACTCTATCACTTGATACATTTTTTTTTGCTCTTTGTTAAAAATGCAGTCATAAAAATATTTATCCTAAAGAGCATCGTAGAGAAATTCGATGGACTGTCCTTTCAAAATTATTTGTTACAAATCAGATGGATAATATAATAATTAAATTGAATAATTTAGTCAACTAGGATTTCAGCTGCCTACTGAGAATATAGTCAAAATTCTTTATTCATACTATTTTATATATATATATATATATATATATATATATATATATATATATATATATATATGTAATATAATATAATATAAAGAAGAATAGATAGGAAGTACTAACACTGAATTTAGAGCTAAATCCTATACATTTATAGTGGATGAATTATTTACGTATATAAGTATAATAATAATAAACCCCTATTATGTTCTCCGAAAAAAACAATCCCATACCAATTAAGTAAAGGCAATTCAAAATTTGAAGACATGTATAATGTCAAATTAAATATTAGGATTGTCTCTATCTTAATATATCTCGTATGTGATAATTATTTTTGAGATAATTTAATATTTTATGTTCCTTCTGTCCGATATTGTTTGTCATGATTTCTATTTTTAGAGTTAAACTATAAAAACTTTGACTAACATTTTAAGATATATATTTTTTCATCATATTAATATGCAAAATTTATAACTTATAGTACTTTTTATATAGTTTTAGAATATCTAATTTTTTTGTTTAAAATATCGAATTAATGTGATTTAATTTACCTTTAAAAATTAGCCATATTGACTTTTATAAGCGTAACATGACAAACAATTTTGGACGGAATGATTATCATTTTGAAACCAAGTATATTATATATATTTGGACAAAAACTTTTTTATCATTTTGGCCCAACATATGTACCTGCAATAAGTTGAACTATCGTTTAAAATTTAGGTGCCGAATAATAGAGTTATAATAATGATTTAAATTTGAGATATGTGTCAAAAATATATCTAAATTATTTAATTTTTTTTTAATTTTATACCTAAATATTGAAAGTTTGAGTTTCATATCTAAAATATCACTTTTTAGTTGATAAACACACAACTCTCTCTTATAACACTCTCATTATGGTATGTGTGATACACTCTCTCTTTTATTTTAAAGAATTTTCACATTACACTCCACATAGATAAAATATTTAATCTTAACAAAAAAAAATAATTATTATTATTAGTTAAAATTAAAAATTAAAAAATTATAATAAAAAAATATTTTCTTTATAAAATAAAATGTAAAATATTTTTTACCCCGCGCCATCACTTCCTCTAACCCCTCCCCCCCCCCCCCAAACGCCAAACCCCACCATTTTTTTAAAATAATTTAATTTTTATGTGGATAGTAAAATTTAAATTTTTAATTTTTAATTAATATTAATATTTTATTATTTATTTTTTATCTCGGTAAAATATTTTATCTATGTGGAATGTCATATGTTAATGTTTTCTTAAATAAAAGATTACACACACCACTGAAGTGTGTTTCTCAAACTAAAAAGTTATAGTTTAGATATAAAACTCACACTCTCAATAGTTTAAATATGCAACTCAAAAAAAAAAATTAGATATGTTTTTAATGCTTATCTCTTCAAATCTGAAATATTTGAGTTCTAGATCTGTCTTGACACCTAATTCAAAAACTCATTTCTTTTTCAATACTCAACTTTCTTATGGAGTAGTTAATAATTCTATTGACTAGAATTTATATATATATATATATATATATATATATAGTGATATTCATAGTCAAAGATTAACAAACTATTTCATCATTTTTCAAGTTATGGGATATAGTTTGACTGACGATCTAATTAAAGTAATTTTTTAAAAAACAAATAGTAAATTATGATATCAAACACTTGGTGAAATATCAATTACTATTAAAATGAAAAAGACAAAATATATATATATATATATATATATATATATATATATATATATATATATATCGGAATGACAAGAAAATAATATCAGTTAAAATAAGAAAAGAGCAATAAAAATATGACACGTAGGAGATAGCAACACTAGTTTGAGGGGCTAGATTTGGCGATTGGAGGAAACTTTTAATTTAGGCAACTACAAAAAATTCATGTTTGGTCGACCATATGCTAGACAACAATTCACATCTTGTTTAGACTGGACGATAACTACAACTATATTATATATATGTGGACACAGTTATAATTACTAACAAAAAGGAATTTGTAACACTCATCCATTGCAATATATGACCATTCTTTCGTTAGAAAAAACAATTATTGCCAAAAAAAAAAAAAGGGCTCAATCTTTTATTTGTATATTTTTTAATTTGACTTCAAAATCTAAAATTGTAATAATTATAGAATATCTATAATTAAGTCATATTGTGAAAGTTCGAGAAAAGTTAGTTAGGACGAGAATGAGGATGAGGAATGTGATAGGTGTTATCTCCGGGAATTAATTGATCAACTGCATAATTATAAGTCATAATTCATCTTGTAAGGGAGATTGTTGAAGCAATAGATCTAGGAAGAGAGAATTACAAAAAAATTATTATGTATGAGGTACAACTAACACTAATTGTATGAAATATTTATTTATTGTTTTTTTATTTGAAATGATGGACCTACACTTTATTTTTCTTTTTGTCTCCTATTTTTCTTTCTTGTTTTGCTCTTTCATCTTTTTTCTCATTTTCAGTTCTCTTATTCTTTAATTAATTTTGAAATCAATTTATTTATGGAACCCTTTAATTAACCTCTCATTTTGTACATATGAAAATAATTTTTTATTTATTTGTTTATAATCGATACTTCTTTTTAAAAAATAATCTATTTTATCATTAAAAAAGCATGAGCATAAAAAAGCTCGAATTAATTCTTTAAATAGTCAGTTATGTCATAAAAATTGAAAACTAAAACAATTTATATTTCTTTTCTCTCAATTCTTATTTATTGTTCTATAAAAAAAATTCACCTTCATATTTCATATAATTTATACTTCTACTTTTAGAATTTATTTAAAAATTATTTCTTATTTTATTTTAAAAAATTAATGTTTAATCATGAAAGTTTGAAAGACAATTTTTCAAAATTGAAGGTATATTTCAAATTTGAAAAAAGTATATTAGTATAATCTTTTTTTTAAACTCATTTTTCACTTTTGATATTATTTAAAATATGAATGTTATTTCTATTTTTTTTATAAAAATAAAAAATAATTTTATTTTCTTGGTCACAACATGGAGAAGCCCACATGTTTGGCCATTTCTTATGTGTATATACTTCATGTGATTTTTGATTGTACACATGGCCTATACATAACGACAATTGCTTAAATTCTTCAACTTTCACGTGGAGGATTAGCAATTAAGAGACACTTGTTCAATCACATTTAATTTACTTAATCAGATAAAGGGTGCATTTATGGGTGAATAAATTGCCTCTTCATTTGTCGGATATCCATCATATAAACTAATCTCAACTATTAATTATTTTAGGAATCAGTCTAACATCCTTCAAACCAAAGAACCACATATTTCGTACATATTGATCTCTTTATGAATATATATATATATATATGTACATTATAAATTTATTTTTATTAATTTACAAGCAGTAAACATATTGTAAGCCTTAGCTATATTAATTAGCATGTACAAGTTGCTAGATTTACATGACTAAGTAAAGTTTGTAAGATTTAATCAGCATAATGATTTGTGTCTATTAAAATAAAAGAAAAGAATATTATGTTATTTACCGTTTAACTTCAGAATTCCTTTATTCAGAAGATACACACATTATTAATACGTCAAAGACATAACTTTTGTCAAGAGTGTCCAACTTTAAATATATGTATCCTTTAAATGTAAAATTTGACATATAAACATAATGTAATTTTCTGATGAAAAATATTCAACCAGACACCCTCGGAATGGCTATAGCTACGCCCTGGCTTTAATCACCTACAAGAACTAACCTTCCATTCATAGTAACCCTTTTTAGATAATTAGGTTTGAGAATCTGATCATAACCATGTCTTTTTAGAAGATCATTCTTCCCTATCTATCTTAAAGAATATTCTCTTCAATTTTTTCCCTAAAAATCTAAATTAAATGACATTTTGATATATTTTAAATATTAGACAAAATAATTTAAAATATTTTTTATTTTTTTAATTACGTACCAATTAAAACATGTCATTCAATTTGAAATCAAAATCTATTTTTTAACATATAATAAATTAATATCTTCGTTATTGGTATAATAAAAAAGAAGAGAGGGAGTAGAAATTCATGATTAAGTTATTTTCATTTAAAAAAAAGTATCGTACCAAACAAAAATAATAAACTTCTTTACTAAAGAAGAAGTCATTTTCTTTACAACTTACTCAACTTTTAACTTTATCTTAATTGCTTTAACCGATAGTTAGATATTATAGTTAACTTTCAATACCAAAAAATTCATTAAACACTTTTTGGGTATTATTATTATTATAAATCTTTAATATTTATATGTATATATTATGTTCAAAATTATATATCAAAACACACAACCCAAACACGAAAACTTGTGTTTCATAAAAAAGACTCGTTTGTTACACGCCAAGTCCCACTAAAACATCTTATTGTTTCTCCAACTGTACTTTTCAATATAGAGATTGATTAGAATATTTATTTCATAATGTAGCTAGACATCATTATTGATCCCTAGAAATCAAATCTTTGAATGGCTATATAGAAGTGCTAATATATAAATAAAATATATTATCAATTAATAATATTATTTTTCATATATCATGAAATCTCGTTATAATATATATATATATATCATTCGTGAAATTTTCAGACAAATGTTGTCACTTGTCACTATAGAAATGTTTAATTGTAATATTTTTTTAATTGTATCTCATCTTTTGCAAAGTCTACATAAATCCAAACAATTAAGAATATTTGATAAAAAATTTTCATGTGATTTTAGGTCGATATTATTCTCTGTTAATATCTTTTCTCATCGTAATTTCGTATATAAGTAGTGTATTTGGTGCTCAACACACGACATGACCATGTCATTACAAGCAAATTAATTCCTTCTCCAATTTTATCCCAAATGCTTGCCTCTAATTGAAACTTGATAATCATTTTTAATTCTATCTAATCTTATATGATCGTATACATTAACATTTACGTTTCTACTATACTCATTTGGTAAATGTGTTTGAATTTTATTGACCATTCACACATGATATATATATATATATAAACATTATTAATCACATTACACTTTTCCATTTCAACGTAACCTTCCAATTTTAAAATCACAAAAGCGCAATTTAAAAAAAAAAAAAAGAGGATAAAATTATAATAACTTTGTCAACCGAAAGTAAAATATAAGAAAATGACAATGCAATATTTGCTGTTTATTTATTATTATGCAAAGAAATTAAAGGCACCACTACTCAATGACCCTACAATGACCAAATTGTCTCATTTCTCACTGCCCCATATGTCCCATGTAACATGGAGGAAATTATGGCACCTTTAATTCCCCTCACTATATAACTTCTCTTAAACCCCCCTTCTCCATTCACACACACACACACAAAAAAAAGTACCAATAAATCTCATAAAAAACAAAGCCAAAAAAGGTACTTTAATTAAAAAAAATCAAGAAAATTGAGTGATGGAAATAGTATTGGCAAAGTGTGATTGTTGTGGATTAAAAGAAGAGTGTACAATAGAGTACATAAGTGAAGTGAAAGAGAATTTTGAAGGTAAATGGCTATGTGGATTATGTTCAGAAGCTGTTAGAGATGAATTTAATAGAGGAAACAAGAAGCAATATTTTATTGAAATGGAAGAAGCTTTAAAAGCTCACATGTCATTTTGTAGAAAATATAAGTCTAATAATCCTGCTGTTCATGTAGCTGATGGTATGAGGCAAATGTTAAGAAGAAGGTCAGGTGATTTGTCAACTAATTCTTCTTCTAAGAAGTATACAAGTAGATCAATCACTACATAATAATAAGTAGGAGATGTATCTTCTTTTATCAAACGTATCGAATTCGAGCATTAATAATATATAAAATTATTAGTATATACGTACATTTTTCTTTTTAATAGATTTGTATATGTGATATGAATTCGAATTAGTCAAATTAGCTTAACCAGTTTCACATATGGTCTAATTAGTTAGAAGGTTGAAAAATAAGACCTCACGATCCCTTTTGATGGCTAAATCTTAATGTACCAATCTTTGTGTTGTACATATATATAGAATGTTAGTAATATTTTTTAGTGGAGAGTACTATTGTGTTAATAATTTTGTTTAATTTCTCTTTGTTCATGGGAGTTTATGTTGTTTATTTTTGAGTGAATAGGTTAAAGAGTTCCTAAATTTAATAGTATTATTTTTTGTTGTTTTTTTTTTCTTTTGGATTATAACTCATTGCAGATTAAAAATCTTTTATTGAATATACAGAAATAACTTGTTAGGAGATACGTGTAGATAAAAAAAGAAGTCTTAAAAATTAGTCCATTTAACAAAATTAATTCTGGGAGTTGTAAGAATACTATACCTAATATATAATTTAGATACGAAATTCGCTAAATAATAATAGTTTTAAAAAGATTTGAATAGCCTAATATTCACTCAATTTTTTATCCAAGTCGATTTTTAAGGTACTTTTACGGGGTAATATTTACGTAGCATGTTATATTTCTCCAGAGACAATTTTAATATAAGTTCATGATAGTTTGGAGAATTCTTCAACTTGCAAAATAATGATAAATTTGATTTATTTTTTTTAGCCAATTCAGTCTTTGTCTTTTTCCTTTTAAGTCACTGAACTATCATAGTATATTTTTAACAAAAAGGTATTTTTCTACTTTTTCCACATGATAATGAAGTTTTTAATATTTAAATCTAAGTGCACACGTCAAAAATAGAAAAAAAAGTAAAGTTACTTTAGAATGACTCACTACAACACTTTCTGCTGTAGATAGGATTAGTTCACCCACTTCAATTAGTAATCAAGAAAATGATCTAAGAGACTCAACGAATTAATTACTCGCGACTGCGATTATGATTTCAGCATATAATTAATAGTATGACTTACATAATTTAGTTGATTTAATGATATGATATTTCTTGTATCAACATCGAGTTCAATTAGTCAAATAATAAAATACAATTCAATTATAAATAAGTTGAGATATATAAGTTAAACAAAATTAATATCCATAAAATTTTAAATTTAATATAAAAATCATAAATTTACGTGCATCACATGTAGGATCGTATATCTACTCATACATTAGGTTAAGGTGGCTCACATTGATGATTTAGTTCTTCTTTTTGATATAGATTGTCTAACACTAATATTTTGTGATTCCTTAGCTACGAAGCAAATAAGTGAGTTGTAAAAGTGATGTTTTAATCAAATTGACAATGAAATATAATAGGGACTTATATTTATTATCGTTATATAGCGATATAATATGTAATTCTGAAAATAACAATTTTATTTTGAATATATATATATGAAAGAGACTAAAGGGTTGAAGGTTATTGAAGGATTATAACATCTCTTATATTGGATATGATAATATAAAAAAATGGTATAATATTCATATTATAATTAGCTAATATCAAAATTAATAATAGAGTAAGATATGATTATATTTTCTTGCTACTGTGATAAATGTCAAATTATGTACGTTGCAATAAAAATAACTTTTAATGGTAATAAATATATGTATTAATAAAAAGTGATAAAACTTTTAACGAAAATATTCACAAAAAATATTAAATGCTGCTAAAAATATTAAATTATTTTTCTTAATTAATTATCGATTAAAAGACATTATTGATGTATTAATATTTAATGTATATGCAAGTTTTGCCTATTCCTATCACTAATGATAATAAGAGCTAATATTGTTTTTGCTCTCTTTTGAGTTAGGAAATTACACTTAATTACTTTGAAAACTAATGGTCTTACAGTCTTAGAACTAATAATCGACTTACTTTATGAGTTAATTTTTAAGGTCAAAAATTAATATTTGTTAATTTGAAATTTTATACACCAAATAAACAAAATCAAAGTTAATTCAATATTCACTCATGTATCTCACATATTGCAATATCATATTATAAAAAATTATATTCATTGATTTTAAAAATAGAAAATTTTAAACTGTTGACCCTCATTCATTTCAGGAGTAAACATTCAAAGTTAAAAAATAAAAATTCTTCAATTTAAAGTTCAAAATCACCTATCTTAAAGATAGATGATTCTCGTAGATGAAAAGGAGGTCATCAATTTGAATGACTCACTAATTTAAGAACAATAAAAATTAAATTAGTTATTGATTCGACTGCTATTCACAATTCATTTATATCGCTTCTAAAGAAAATGATTAAAATAGTCCTTTTATGTTTGATAGCAGGTTCAAAGTAGTCCTTTAGTTATGCACTTAACAATTTTGGTTATTTAAGTTTATCAAAAATTGTTACTTTTAATTATCATCAAATATTATTAAATCTCGCCCGTTAAAATCACAAAAGAAAAAAAAAGAAAGGAAATTAGCGGGAACTTGCGTTTAGGGGCATAATATTTGCACTTTAATGATATATTCACTTTATTTCTATAGTCTTTGTGTAATTTTCTGGCCATGTAAAATAAGTTTTAGTGTTTAATGTAATATTTGATGTTGCATATTTTAAGATTTGATATTTATGTTTTCTTTGATATAGTTCACATTAAATTCAATGTATAGAGTTTATTGTTTAGCAAAATATTAAAGAATAATTAATAATTTATTTGATCAAACATAAATTATTCTAATATTAGTTATTACAAGATTATTATCTCACCCTTAAATATGTCGTAAAAATGACTGGAATAACAAAACCCAAAATAAGTTATTTTACAAATTTATTCTAAATAAATATAAAATAAATTTATCTTAAAACAAACCTTAACCTTGATCTCTTGTACCAGACGAATCCTAAAAGTATTAACACTAATTCCACTAAATAAGATTTGAGGAAGACCTGGATGGAAATAGAAAAATTATTTTTGATTGATATGGAAATAGAAAAATTATTTTTGATTGATATCCTGTTCAATAACGTTTGATTTTTATTTTTTTTCAAAATAAAAAATTCAACAAACACAAAGGATATTCGTCATTTTGAACGTTTGATTTTTATTTTTTTTCAAAATAAAAAATTCAACAAACACAAAGGATATTCGTCATTTTTTCGCCGCTTCTGTATACGGAGGGTCGAGAAGTCGGAGTCGGAGCCGTAGCCGCAGCCGGAGTCGGAGTCGGGGCAGAAGGGAAAACAAACTGAATAATGGCGGAAGCCCTCTTCGAGCTGGAAGAAACTCTCATCTCCAGAAAGGTACCATTTTTAAGCACTAACATTCTAATGGACTTTCTTCTTTGACCTAAATTTCCACTGCTACTGTGCATTAACCTTCAGGAAAATAATCCTTTTCTCCCCTTTCTATTTGATTAGGTAATTCGTACCCTTTGTTCTTTTTTCCCCTCTTTGTTTTTCAGAAATTAAATCAAGGTGCATTAGGTTTTCTAACTAATTTGTGCAGTGATATTTATTTGTTTCTTTAATGATAAATATTTGTAGGAAGCTCTGACGAGTGAAGAAGCTAAACTACTTAATTCATGGAAGCAAAATGCTGTAAGAGATTTTGGCATTGGTGCTACCGGTGCTTCCATTGCCACTTGGTTAGGTACATTTCCCGTATATTACATTGTCAAGTAAACTATGATTGGAGTGTCTTTTGTTAGTTTTACTAGTAGTACTTTTAACATAAGCTTCTTCGTAGTTGAGTTTTCCTTGATAAGAGAAGAAAAAAAAAGTAGAAGCAATGAAGACGATGGTGTTTGACTGGATATACTGTTGAGTAAATTTAGTTTGATAGTGAAAATATCACATCAAAGGTTAAAGTTGAACAGATAAATGGATTTGAGTTCTTGAAAGAGGTAAAAGTTATATAGAATGATACTATTAGTGGAGTGTTGTCAAACATTTTGGACTGTCCTAATAGAATGAGTCTAGTATAGAATGGGGCAAAGGGAGTACAGTAAAAAAAGGGGGGAGGGGGGGTGTTTCATTGATGCTTTTATGTGAAATTAACTTTGAAGGAAAAGGTCCCTCTTTTGGATGGTGAAAGGCGATAAAAGACGGCAAGGGCCTGCCTCTCCACAAGACGAGCCTTTTTGAGGTGCGGCCAAAAAATTAAAATACTTAATTGCATATTCAAATAATCAAAATCTCAATAGCAATAACATATAAACAAATATTTCAATTCAAAAACTGAAAATAGATTGTACATACTTAGAACTTGAACGAGAAAAAAATAGAACAAAAATCAAAGCAGTGAAAAAAAAAGAAGGTAGAAGTGACCTTGAAGTTTGAAGAAGAGGAAAAATGAAAAAGAAATAAAGGAAGAAGAAATTGGAAGAAGAAAGAACAACGTATTGGTTGGACTTTGGAGTCGGCGGAAAATTCTAGCTGGCAGCCCGAGGAGTCTAGTCGAAAACCTTAAAATTACCTTTAACTTTTAAAACTCTATATCGGTCGCCTTTTTTTAAAGAAAATACAAAAGGCAACGCCTTTGTCGCCTCTTGCCTTTGTCGCCATGGCATCGCCTTTTGAAGATCACCTCGCCACAAAGCTAAAAGGCAATGAAGGGTCGCCTCCCCTCCCCTTCCCTCCCCTCCCCTCTCGCCATTGGCGACGAGACGATCGCCTTTCATAACACTGTGTCACACTTCTTGAAAACTTTTGAGTACATATGAGTAGAAAGAGGAATTAATGCATCGGATTCGAGAGTATCGAACTTCTCTTGTTTGAAAGGATGAAAACCATTGAAACGGTATTAGCAATAATTGGAAGATTTGGCAGAAATATGTAAAATACCACCCTAAAAAGATTGTTCCAGAATAAAGGGAAATGGTTACCAGTTAACTTTCTCAAAAAGAAAAAAAGGGAAATGGTTAGAAGAGGTTCTCCAGCAGCTAGAAATAGGGTTATTAGATAAGTCAGAAAATCGTCCTTAATCACTCATTTGTCTAGGTGTTGCTCTGTATTATATCCACTCTGCTTGCAGAAATTATTTCTTTTCTCCTCTTCTATTATTTGCTTTTATATTTTTGACACCTAACATATTTCTCTCAATTTGTTTCTTTGAAGTAACCAGAAGGCTGAATAACCTAGTTCGTATGAACCTGACAGCAGGTAAGCTCAATTTGCAATTTCATTATAATTTTTTCAGAAATTGACTGGGCTTTTTTTCCATGTTTATCTTTTCTGCCTATATGCCAGTCACCCTTGATACTATCTGGTTTCATTCCATGTATTTGTGGACTTGGTAGATAGTGACGTGTTTTAAGATGCCTATTAGTGACTCATGTTCAAGTGCTCAATAAGTTTGCTTTTACATATTTGTTGTTTAAAGTGAATATTTAAAAACTTGAGTATCTGTTTAATTCCTTAAGTGGTTACTAACTCTCAAGTAGATGAAATTACCTAGTAAAGTCACATATCTTTTTATTGTTCAATAAAATCACTCAGCCTACCATTATCTCTTGCAAAATAACAGTGACAGAAAAGCCAATTCAGTCAACCCTCTGTTTGCTTCTGACCTTTATTCCATTTTCTGTTCATTTTCAACTATCTATGTGCTCATTCTCTCCATGCAGAGGAAAAGCTAAAAGATTAGTAATTTAAAGTAGTTTTTATGTAAATTTTGTATATTTAATGTTTCTTAAAGAATTCATGTCCAAATTTACAGTGATAATTTGATGGTGCCCCTCATCAGGAAATTCTTTCATTTGGCATGGAGGAAGTATAGGATATCAAGTTTCTGGAATTGGGTTTATTCTGGCAACATAATTTAACTACTTAGTTATATCAGATACTGTAGATCAGTGGCTGTTTTATTTGGTTCTGTCAATTTTTATTTTGTTACGATGAAGCTTATTTTTTCTTTCTTTGTAGTCATTGTGATTTGTGGTTAGTTTGAACTAAGATTATGAATTGAACTAGTTGAAAGCTTGAGTCTATGATATCATATCTAGACCATTGTTATTTTGTAAGAATAATAGTTAACTTGAATAATTTTTATTGGGACGATAAAGTTAAGTTACTTTACTAGGTAATTTTACCAACTTGAGTGACCATTAAGAAAATGACCCCTTAACATCAAGTGCCTAAATTAAGGATAGCATATAAAGTTCTCTATTGCCTCAGTGCCCTCGTGGGATCTTGCATTTTAGATATGGACATTGATAAAATTATGCTGTAAATTGTATGATTATGACAAATTTAAGTTGCTAGTTCAAGAGAGATTTATAAGTCTCCTAAATAACAATGACCCTGAATATGTAGGGAGCACTTCCACCTCAATGGACCTTTATGTGGCGTGACTCCGGATTAGCCGCAGCCCCAAAACAGGTACTTGAGACCAGGTGGGCCTATTACATGTTCACTTTCGTGCTATTCAGAGTCATTGCTATTTAGGGGACTTGCTATCTCTCTTAAACTGCATATTACCATTCTTGTAATGATACACACTGTTCAAAATGCTTATCTGGAGCTCAAAGCTACACAAGATCAAACTTTATACCAAAACAGAGAACATTTTGCTTTTCTTTTGGTAATTATACTACTTTAATCTTTTGAACTTTCCCCCATCCAGGTGTTGGTTTCTATTATGGCATTAGGAGATTTGCTAAGTGTGTGGATTCAGAAATTGAACATATTCTCTCTCAGCATGGGACTCGTTTGCAAACGGGGTTGGCAGAAATGTAGGTTATTGACCAATGACAAACATTTCGATTTGTGCAAAATATATAAGTTGAGTTGCAACTCCTAGGGGTCGGTTGGTTACCGGGATTAGGTCATGATCCCAGTATAAAATTTGGGATTAAATCCAATGTTTGACTGTTGGTATTAAGCTAATACAGGTATAAATCTTATACCAAATCTGGTATTGTCAATCTTATTTTGAATTTGTGATTATAATCCTTAATGCTATACAAGCCCATGTATACATGACTTAGTATGATGAAGCTTGGCACTTGTATTCTTGTGCTTCATCTTAAAACAATTGCTCTACTTCTATAGTGCAAGTCCATCTATAAAATCTCCTTTTACGTATAAAAATAATAATTGCTCTGCGTCTATATTCTAGTAGGTTTGGCAACTTCTCCAAACTAAAAATATACCATTTACTATTTAATGTTCAACCCTTTCCTGATTGTTCCCAACAAAGTATGAAATCTAATTAGGGTCAGGTTGTTTTAAGAATTTGCAATAGAATTAGTGATTTTCTTTTGGATATAGGTTATATTCAACGTCTAATAATTTCTGAATTAGTTTTATGACTTCATCAAAGCAGTAGTCTTTTAGGCTCTGTGTATAGTGTATACATACTAAGTTTGTCCCTCGGGAAAAAACCATTTGTTTCCAATTTTTCTGCAATGCATCAGAATGAGAATCTCTCCTCTTGATTTTTGTTCAACTTGTGTGAACTCAAGTGTAGACAATTGTTAACTTGAAACGTGTTTGTTATCACCGAGGGAAGCGTCATGATGAGAATTAAAGAAGTAAATAGAGGAAGGAGATTATGAGGGTTGTTATATAACTGCTAAATTGAAGATAATTGCAAGACATAACAAGAATCTAGGCTTTGAGATTATTTGATCTTTGGTGGATTAATCCAAGTAAAAGACTTGCATAGCACTGTATTAACTTGAATCATACTCACCCCATAAAATATTGCTTTCATGTTAATTATACTTAAACATTGAATGTTCTGTGAGTTCGATATGGTCAAATCTTCATATTTGTCGCTCATTGTTAGTAGAGTGAGATATCACCTGAAAATATGGGAACTGACTGCTAGGCTAAGCGTACTGAGAGCCACCTCAACATGTTTCAATTGCTTGGCAGATGTGTAACTGGGTTATTTGGACCAACGGTATGGGTATAGTGCTAATATTTGGCAAGGACATTATAGATCATACTGCTGCCTATTTGAAACAGAACTAGTCTTTCCATCTTTCTAGTTGCCTCAGTACTTTGTAACTGGAGTTAAGAATTTAATCTTGATATGCCACTTCTTCATCTCCCAGCACTATTTATTTAGACTTATTTGCAATATCAACTAGTGTGACTGGTTAGTAAATTTCGTAGGCTATATTATTGTTCTTCGATTTTGGTTTGTTCTTATTACTCTGAAATGGCTTCCGCCTAAGATAAGACATGTGATCAACCTTATATAGCAAGCGATTATTCATCCTTTGCATGTGCATTAGGATACCAGATGACACTGACAGTGCATTGGATTTTAAAAGATTAGTTGAGAGCTAACCAGAATGTCAAGTAATAACGAAAAGATTCTGTTGAGTAGTCCCACATTGAAGGATGGGATGCATTTTATTTCCTTATATTGTCTTGGACAATCCTCACCCTTTGAGTTCGCTTCTGGCGCTGAGTTAGGCTCATGGTCCATTTCTTTAACTTGGTATCAGAGTCAGACACCCCCAATTCTTGTTTCACCCGATATTGTATCCCCATATTATCTTGTCCATGCTCCAGTTGGTATACTTAAGCATGTGATGGCTTAATCATGTCCACATAGACATTTACATCGACTAGTCTGTAGGTGTATGGTAAATGGAAGTGGTAAAAGAGACTATTAAAATCACACAGAAGAAACTTGCAACCACCTCTAAGCATCCATACAGATTTAGCTAGAGATAGAATATAATAGAAGCAAGGAATTTACACAGTACTAAAGTAGTTCAAATTAAGGTTTTGTCATTGTCACTTAAATTTGTTTGGTGTTTGCTGGACTTGTATGCAAGTGTAAGGAAGTGCAGCATTTGAAAATCACTAAGCGTGCTCCTAATTTACTGGAAGGTCTGATTTGAGCTGTGTGGTTACAGAGACAGCGCATGCTGAAAAGATTCTTCACATTTTCGTGGTTCAGGAAAAAAAATTACTTTGAGAAGTACAAACGTTTTATTTACCTGATACTAAAGCTTCTTTTGCTCAAGTGTTTTGTCGTAATTTCTTCTGTTTTCTTCCCCAGCATTAACTATGTACTGAATGTATATTTTGACATGATAGAATGTTGAAGAAGTATCAGCATGATCCGCACGTATTGCAACGTGTCTCCAAACATTTTTTCTGTGAGAATGTTTATAACGACGACTCGACAGACCAGCCAAAACCAAGGTGGCGCTTTCGGAACTCCTTTGAGGAAGATGTTGCTTCTGCTCATATGACATATGATGATGCCTTTTACAATAAGAAAATCAATTCGGTGAAAACTGATCTGAGGAAGACCAATCTACAGCGCAGGAAAATTAATGTGAGTATGCAACTACTGCCTTCAAGGTTATTTAAAATATGAATCAGAGAGTAGTACTGGAGAGTATCAGACATACTTATTGGAGTATGGACAAGGTAACAAATTTTGTACACATGGCTAAAAATACTAAAAAGTAACAACCTTTTGTGAAAATTTCCTGTAATAATGAAAGCTGCATACCCCAAGCAGAATGTAGTGTTCATTGGGGCTTTCTTCTGTCTAAATGAGGAAGGAGGAGAAGCTTAACAAGTACCAGCTTGGAGATAAATTCCTTCCGCTGAGTCATTGCTTTGGATGTGTTCGGTAGGAGGTAAAATATAAAATACGTAGGTTTATTTCTTATTTTCTTGTGTTCTTATGTGAATAAACAAAGTATTATCCTTAAAGCATTTGTACATGATCTAGACAAATACCATGGGAGGTGGGGGTGTGGAGGTAGGGGCGCGGCGTGGCGTGGTCAGGGTGAAATGAGGTGTGTTGGAACTTGGAGGGTGAGAAAGAAACGATCAATGAAGAATGCCACTTGTAGAACTTGTTCCCGTACTTCTGCTATGGAAGTCATTTTTCTCATTTTCAAGGAACTTGTTTTCCAAAAATTTTGATCAATGAAAATGTTTTCTTCCATATCCAACACAACCTTTCCCATAGCTGACTATGCAACTTTGTAAGTTATTTGTTTACTGGAGTCTTTGTTCATAAATGTAGATGAGTGCAGCAGCTGATGTTCTGGAGGCAATTGAAGACCCATTTGACTGCATATTTGGCTCTTCAGCAAGTGTCCAAGATATTCATCATCCTGATGCATTTAGCTCACTGCCTAGAAGGCATAACTATAACCAGAAAAGGTCCCAGCGTAGGCATAGGATGCGTCACAAGGAGAACATGGATGTTTGAGCTTTCTTCAATCGACCAAGTAGACCTCACAAATGCCCCTTGCATGTACCTAAAATTATTGCGAATCTGCTCTCTCCTTGATACGCGGAGTATTGCATCATAGCTGAATGAGTCATGCACCAAATCTCTAGCTGGAATTTGTATTACCTCCAAGCTGCTAGTATATATTTATGGCTCCATTTGCATTTCAGTTATACAGGGATGATGTACAGATTTCAACATAAGCTAGTTATAGAGGATTAACACAGGGGAAGTTGAATGTTCATCTCCACTTGAAATATTTGGATGAAATCAAATTTGAGTTCTGAATTCCCAGCATGTATTAGTTAGAAGAAATAAATTTATGGAATAAACATCTGTACTTGTTACCAATGTTTTGGCAACTCTTTTTCAATTTCTGGAAAGTTTATCTTGTCCAAGGGTATGATTGTAAGTAAAATTTTATATAGTTGTGAGCCAACTATAAGTTTAAGTTGTTATATAGTATAAAATTTATTTTTTAATGCAGTGAATCATATCAATAGCAATAAATTAGGAATGAGGCTGTTTGAGAGAAGGTGAGAGTAACTTTTATGCTGGATAGACGAGAAAGCGAGACTAAAGTGGCTTGGACATGTAACATGTGTAGAGAAGGTGTATTGACGCCTCAACAAGGAGGTGCGAGAGGCTACGCTAGTCGTAGGAGGAACAAAGATGAATAAAAATAGATCAAGAAAATATTGAGAAGAAGTAATTAGACATAATATGAGTAATTTCTATATTTATCGAATAATTTTTAATCTATATTATTTATGTATTTTCGATTATCCCACCATTTTACATTCTATTTCCAACCAAATCTTATAAAAAAATAATGCTCTTGTTTTTCTTCTTTCCGAAGAAACCTCCACCGCCTCAAGCTCAATCCCTGTTCAATATTTTAAATCCACCTCCCTACTATTTCATTTCTAAGTTATAATAACCCAAAGCGCTTTTAAAAAAATAGAGACAAAAAATCTAATGCAATTATCAATCTTCCGATCAGGGGTCAATAGAATTCCAAATTGCCCTATTGGAATTTTGAATCTTATCAACATCTGTCTTCTACTTATCGTTTCAATTCCAACAATTCAGGGTATGAGAATGCATCCTCTCTCCTTGAATCCAAAAATTGGACGAATTGATTCTAATTTTTCACAACAGCAACAACACGTTCCTAATTCCGCAATGAAGAAACTCCGGAGACTTCCTCACGTATTTAACTACTTTTTGGAATTGCCGTTCCGTTCTGATGCAGATGTGGCGGTCGAAGAGAAGGAAGGATTCTTCCGTTTCGTGGCGAAAATCGAACTAGGAGGAGCTTGGAATGGACAAGTGAGAGCACAGGCAGTAGAGATTTATCCTGGGGTAACGAAGATCGTTGTGAGAAAGGGAAATGGAGACGGTGATGACGATGAAAAATTGAATGTGGATACATGGAGGTACAGGTTGCCTGCTTCGACTATGCCGGAGATGGCCACAGCGGTATTTGTGGACGGTGAGCTTGTAGTGACGGTGCCCAAGGATGACCATGGCCATGGAGAGTTTGATAATAGAGGTGTTTGGAGAGACGTTGACCAACTTGTTCTTGTACAATAGTTAACTTTTTCATATTTGATGTATTAATTACACAAACAAATACTATATTGGAATATATGTTTATGACGAAACTTCAATATATATACTATATATCTGAACTTCAAATCATATAAAACTTCAAACATCGAATAAAGTTTTGAACACCATATGTCCAAAGTTACTATGAAATAGTACATACGCAAAACAACAAGTTCTTGTCAATTGTAACATACATATGTATGTTTACTTAAACAACAAGGTATATAGTTCCATTGAAATAATGAACACACTTGGCCTCTTTCTTTTTGAGCACATGGTGATAATGTATTAATGTACGAGTAGCAATGTATCAAATCATAATATCAAATTATTTTTTATAATGATGAAGTCCGGATTAGCTTGCACATTTCATTGTGTACTTGTTGTCTCCCATCAATAAGGGTAACTTTGCAATTAAAGTTCAGGCTGATCGGTGTCATCCAGTTTCTTTCGCTTCTGACTGAGATTTTGATCTTGCGAGGTATCACAGTTAGCTGAAAAATACAGAAATTAACTTCATGAAAATCATTGTCCAAAATTTGAAGGATTAAAAGAATCCTACGTGATATTAGAAATATTTAGGGTATGAACTATCACAAGATACGATAATAATAGCAAATTGAGCACTAAATCAAGATTCATGAAATACGAAAGACACGACATCTAGTCAATCATCTTTAGAAATAGGTGCCCATCAAACCCAACAAGAAGAATCACAAGAACAATAATAACAATATCTATCTACATATATCAGCCTGACAGATAGGCTGGAAATCTAAGCAGTATTGCTAAAGGCAGAGAACCAATAACGTTAGCTTCATCCAAAATGATGTGTGTCAAAAAAAAAAAAAATGAGACGTTCAAAATCTGTGAAACGAAGGCATGAATCAAGGAAGAATGACTTATCTAAGATAGATTTGAACGAAGGAAAAAGAACACACGCTAACCACTAGAAAGAACAAGTCAGACAAATTTGAATATGAGCGAGAAAATCCATTAGGAGCAAAACACTGAAAATCAGAGAAGAAGATTGCACAACTTCTCTTCTTCTCAGATCAAATAAGAGCTACGCTCGCAATTTTAGCTTGCGAGACCAATTGCAAAATCTTAAAAAAGCTTCTAAAGGTTCCTCTCTCTCTGATGCGGTCAAAGTTGTTGGATCACCAGTAACAGATGATGAACTTATCGTTAAGATTTTAAGCGGACTGGCCCTGAGTACGGTGAAATCTCTGCTTCCATAAGATCAAGGGATTCTTCCTTGAGTTTTGAAGAGTTGTTTCACAAGCTTACAGATTATGAACTTTTTATCTTCCATGATCACAGCTGCTGTCACACAGAAGATGAACATGCCATCCAAGTCTTATAGGAACAATCTTAATCACTTCAGCAATCAACAACGGAAACCTCCTGTAACTCAAAAGTCCAGCAACAAGAGTCATCAAGACTGGAGGTCGAATTCGAGACCATCTGTCTGCTGCCAATTGTTCTAAAAATTGGGTCACACAACAGATGTATATATTTTTATCATGATGTCTGCTGCCAATTGTCACACACACTTACGGTTGTGATCAACTTGCTGATACATTTAATATTTACCAAGCCCTTGCCAAAACCAGCCTTTGAGTAGTGTTGTTCCAAGTTAGGCATTGTTGCACTACGCCTAACTTGAGTGGGTGTATTAATCATTAGTTGCTCTAATTATTAGTTCCTGTAACTAATACTATTTTAGAGTATCAATAGATGACTCCCCCTATTTTTTAGGAGTTCAGGTAGTAGTTGGTTTACTTAAGTGTAGCTGTAGGTTATTCTTATCTGTCGTATTTAAAAGTGTGGGTACTGAATGAATAAGATTATCTTTCGACTACTTTTCTGTTTTATAAGAAGAAAAATGTGAAACTTCTCGAGGATAACCACATCGGTGATCTGAATTAGTATAAAAATCTGTGTCAACTGTGTCTTTTATCTCTTTATGCCTTATATAATATGTTGTTTTATCTAATTCTCTAAACTCTAGGGTAATTGACTTGAAGAAATCAATAGTCGACCAATTATAACTTGACCAACATTCGAAAATAATTTCGATTCACCTCCTCACCCCACACCATCCTCTTTTGTTTCACATACTAATGTGGTGATACAGATCATGCAACAAATAATTCCTCTTTCATACTCTTTCCAAGGCACTCCAATTTTATTTTCTTGTCATATTGCAGTTTAGT
Source organism: Solanum lycopersicum (assembly GCF_036512215.1). Lineage (NCBI taxonomy): Eukaryota > Viridiplantae > Streptophyta > Magnoliopsida > Solanales > Solanaceae > Solanum > Solanum lycopersicum. The sequence continues at coordinate 39,553,944 of NC_090805.1, forward strand.
TTGCACCAAGCGTTTTTGGTATTTGTGGACAACAGGAAGCACTGAAATAGACATAACTTACAACGCACAGATGTATATATTTTTCATCATGAAATAGACTATACTTAAAACAAAATAAACACATTTGCACATAAATATTTTGCTCGAATACAGATATTCAAGTCAAAGTGACAGGTCAACACAAACAAGACTATGACAAGATAGAGAGGTTACCAGTGCTATCCCCACAGTTTTCCCTTTTCAATGCATCTTGAATGCCGACTCCTTTCACAAGCTGATAGGATTATCAAATTGGTTATTCTAGTAACTAAACCTCAAAACTGAAAAAAAAAGATAGCATCATAGGAAACAAAGTGCCATTAATCCATTAGTTATACCTTTGCATTGATTGGTTTAATACGATCCAACAACTCTTTTGCACTACTTTTTTGTGAGTGACACAAAATACGAATGCCAAGATTCAAAATCTTTTTGATGTCAGCATAAGAAGCAACAGATGTGCAAATGCTTAAAAGCTTCAAAGCATGTGGAACCAAATCCGTCCTTGAATCACAATATCGACAGAGATACTCTGCATTCAAATTGATGCTTCCTTTGACTGTCCCAGCCATGTAAGATCGTAGAGCACACTCTAGATGGGAAACATGTCCACATATGTGGCCATCAACTACTGTAGCTTCACATCGGATGTAACTGTACCCATCATAGTCCAAAACAATAAGCTTCCCGCAAAGTATACAACAGCAGTCTCCGCAAAAACCAGGCTCACTGCAACAGAGATCACAAAATCTGGTGCTCGTCAAAGGATTTTCTGCTGTTAAACTGCTACAGATTCGGTTTCCAGCCTTACAAGTAATGACTCCGAAAGGAGAATCAGACAGTAAAGGCTGCATTTTTGTCCCCGAAGATGTAGTCCTTTCTTTCATATCTGAGTCAAAACCAATACCTAAATAATGAAAAAAAATTGGCATAAGGTTAGTAAACTACCAGTAGTGGCGGAGCCAGAATTTCAATAGTTTTTATGCCAAGTAGATTCAACAACTTACAGATATGCAAAAAAAGTCCTTTTCCCTATCTATATGGTGTAATTTTCAACGAAGCTCCGTTGCGCACATTATAATCATGGACAAAATTCACTTCAAAAACAAAAAGGTTCACCAAAAGGGAATAAAAAAATATAAATTTGTGTGGACTGACTAGGTACTTGTAATGAATAGGAAACCAAGTTCAGATCACCATTTTCCTAAAAATCCAAATTCTTAAGAAAACTCGAAATGTTTGACTTCAAAATTAGGAATTAAATAGCCTCTACTGATGGGGTAATAAAATCTTGAAGTAAACAGTGGGTAATAAAGACGGGGAGTCAAAAAACGTTACCCAATTGAAGAATCTCGAAAAGCCCCTTTTTTATTGCCTTTACCGAGCTCCCGAAGTTCAAAAATGGTGAAATAAGGATGAATCCATGATTTTGGAAAGAAGAATCTATCCAGGTCACTTTTACCCTTCCCAATCGCGACCCATTGTGATGAGTAATGCTGGTCAACTCATTAATTGACCATCGTGATCGTGACACAGGGCCACGCAATCAGGATGCTCAAGATGCTATTGCGATTGCAACATCCTCCATGCGATCGTGAAGCACAAGACCACATACCAATGTGACCGCAACCAAGAGCCTCGCGATCAGAAAGAATACTTAACATGCATCAGATACAACACATCAGCAAACACAAAGACTCAACAAAATCACCTAATGAACCCTCGAGATTCATTCGGAATTTTGCACACACAAACCAGATATGCTACCCAACTAAACTCGACGTTCCAGACTCAGTGAAACGCCGGAACACGGATACAAAGTCTCCATAAGTATCCATTTAAGTTGCAATAAACTAACTTCTACTCAAAAACACTAAACTGCCCTCGAAACTTATAAAATCTCAACCAAGATCTTATGTAGGACTAAAACATCCCTCTAAGTTCCAGTAGTGTCATCAGAATTCCAACCTTAGTGTTCAAACTCTGTATGTTGACCAAAGTCAACTATTGGCCTAATTATACTTAAACTTCCAACTCAAGGGCTCAAATCCACGAAAATGACCCCATAATTGAAAACAACCAAATTCTACAGTTTGGAGCTGATGGAACAGACTAAAGACCCCATACTTCAATGTATTTGTTAAATAGGCTGCCAACAAAAGCTGTGGATGAAAAGACTCCTATTGAGGCATGGAGTGGAATACAACCATCTGCAAAGCATCTAAATGTTTTTTGTTCGATATGCTACTGTCATGTTCCTTCTGTGAAAAGAAGCAAACTTGAACCAAAAGGTGAATTGGGGATCTTTATTGGTTATTCATCACAAGCCAAGCGTTATAGAGTTTTCAACTTGCAAAAAAAATGTATTACAATCCAAAGAGATGTAGTCGTGGATGAGCATGCTTATTGGAACTGGGATAAGGAGAAAATTGAAAAATATAATGCAGTTTTTTTAGAACTTGAGTCCGCTGCCTGAAACCCAATCATTTGGGTCCCAAACTCTGGAAGAAGACGAAGAATCAGACGGGGAATCCTCACTTGATTCACCAATTTTGAAGACAAGGTCCCTTTTCGAGATATATGAAAGATGTAATGTTGCAATATCGGAACCAAATAGCTATCAAGAAGCATCAAGACATGAAGTTTGAATTGAAGCCACAAGGGAGGAGATTGGTATGATAGAAAAGAATGATACTTGGAAGTTGGCTGATAAACCCAAAAATATAAATGTAATGGGGTAAAGTGGGTTTATAGAACCAAACTGATAGAATATATGCCTTCACTTAACAAGTAATGGACCAGGTCCCTTACTACACTAATGAATAAAATCAGAAAGTTAAACGCAGTAAAATCAACACGATGATTTTACGTGGAAACCTCCTTGCTTAAGGGAGTAAAACCACGACCTGTCTCACAGGATTTTCAATCGTTTTCACTAATCTTCAAAAGCAAAAGTAAAACACGATTACACCAAATGTGAGAAAGAGTTATCAATCTCACAGTTAAGCAATAGTCCCTATTGCTTAACAAGCCTAAATAGAAAACTATCTACCCACTAAGTTATTCCACTTGGACAACCTAGACTTTTAACACTACACAACAATTCCTTTATAGATTGAGGAATAGTTTACAGTTTACGAACAAGAGAATGTATTCCTAAACAACTATTACGAAAAGCTCCAGAGATTGGTGTTGTTGTTGGAATACTTCTGCCTTTTGTTTTCTAGCAGCCTTTGCAAATGTTCTTGAAGAGGTTTCTCTCAAGTTGCAAAAACTACCAAAAATGTTTAGGAAAGTGCCTTTTATGTGGACAAGTCACTTTCCTAAACCTCTTTGCCATTGGCTGGAAGAGTCACACTTTCTGACGCCATCGGGAAGTGTGCACCTACTTTCTGTACCGTCTCCAGCTGGCAGTTAACTGGCTCATCATCATGAGAGCCTGGTACCTCTACTAGGTCCCTGGGTTTGTTTCATCTTCAATACTCAAGTAAGAAACCTGGTACCTTTACAAGGTCCCTAAGTTTGTCAAATCATCAAAACTACAAATAACACAAACTCAATCTAGAGAGCTCAGTTTATAAATACAAAGCCAGACTTATTGTGAAAGGTTAAGCGCAAATTGCAGGTCTGGATTATGGAGACACGTTTGCACCTATTGCACGACATGATACAAGCTGCTATTTGCTTTCGCAGCTCAGTCAAATTGGAAGTTGTATCATTTATGTGAAATCAGCATTCTTAAATGGATTGTTGCGGGAGGAGATCTATGTTGATCAACCAGAAGACTTTCAAGTTGCAAGAATGGAGGATTAAGTCTACCGACTTCATAAGGCATTGTATCGGCTAAAGTAGGCTCCTCGAGCATGATACAGTAAGATTGATGATCATCTCATTCAATGTGGCTTCAAGAGAAGTGAAAATGAAACCACTTTATACATGAAGAAGGCTAAAGGAGAAGACGTGTTTGTGGTGTCACTCTATGTTGTTGATCTTGGTAACAGGAAGCAATAAAGCTATGGTGAATCAGTTCGTGCAAGAAATGGAGACCAAGTTTGAAATGTCAGATTTGGGCGAATGAGTTACTTTTTGGGAATGGAGATTCATCAAGCTACTGTTGGAATATTTATTTCTCTGAGAAAATATGCATTGGATATTCTTGAAAGATTCAAGATAGAGAGGTGCAAGCCTGTACTGACCACACTGGTTCACAATGAAAAGATTTCGAAGTTTGAAGGGGTCACAGGGGTGATTCAACAGTTTATAGAAGTTTGATTGGTAGTTTACTGTATTTGACAGCAACAAGACCCGGTCTCATGTTTGCAGCAAGTCTACTATCGAGGTTTATGCAAGCTCCAAGTCAAGTTCATCTTGGTGTTGCTAAAAAAACGTTGAGATATATCAATAGAACTGCTGATTATGGTATTTTGTTTAAAAGGGAAGAGCAAGGGCAACTGATAGGTTACTCAGATATTGATCGAGCAGGAAGCGTTGATGATATGAAAAGCACTTCTGGATATGCTTTTGCACTTGGTTCAGGCATGTTCTCATGGAATTCAAAGAAGCAAGAGATGGTAGCTTTATCTTCTGCAAAAGCAAAATACATCGCCACTGCTGGTGCAACTAATCAGTCTCTATGGTTAAGAAATATTCTACGTGATCTGGAGCAAAAAATGACATTGAAGCTACTACATTAAGGTTGACAACAAATCAGTAATATCTATGGCCGAAAATTCAGTGCAACATGCTCGTAAAAAGCATATAAATGTGAAGTTTCACGCTATCAGGCAAGCAGAGAAGGATGGCAAAGTTAAACTTGTTCATTGCAACTCAGATCAGCAGATTGCAGACATCATGACCAAGACAGTCTGGACCAATAGTTTTAGGCAGATATGTTTTATTTCAATTGATGAAAGGAAAATAAGCCAAAGGGAAGACAATATTCTCTTGTTTATTTTAGGTAACTATAATTAGTATTAGTTTAATTAGGAGACCCTTTGTCCTAATAGATTTGGAAAAGGAGAATATTGTTCTTTTAAGATTAGGAAAATACTATATTAACTGTGTGCTGTTTCTCTGTGTTCAGTGGTAGATCCGCCGCTATCAGCTTCCATCTCTGGCTGAATCCTTACTGTCCTCCGTGTTTGCCTGAAGCTCGAGTCACTTAAATTTAGGTATTTTCCAACCATTTATTCGAATCATTTAGTTAGTTAAGACTTAAAACTGAAAAATGTCTGATCGGTCTGAGCTTAACTCTGATCTTCTGGTTATATTTGTTAAGCGTATTAATTTGATTAAAGATTTTCTTAGTTTTGGGACTGTCTGCAAATCCTGGCACTCTCTGGCCACAAAGGATAATGTTAATGTAGCCGAGGAAGAGGATGATGACACATGCAGGAAATTCTTCAGTCTAGAAAATGGGATGATTCTGAAAAAGAGTATACCTAGAGCTAGGGGGAAAAGGTGTGTTGAGTCGATGAGATGACTTGTAACATTCCGAATAAGCCAGAACGAAACAAGTTTGTTGCATACATTTTCTGGTGTTGAAATCCAGCTGCCAGATAAAATTCTATACCAAGTGAGTGCCACATTCGAGAAATAATGAATATTGTGGACACGTCACTTTCTCACGAGCAATCTCTATCCATAAAGTATTTTTGTCAGCTAATCCTTCTCATACATCTGACTACGTTCTAATGATCATTGAGGGAGATTTCAGTTTCCTCATTCTATGGAGACCAGGTGATTTGTTATGGACCAGACTATCGCCCTACAATGGACAAATTACTAATGTAGTATATTTCAATGGAAAATTTTTTGCAGTCGATTATATGGATTGTATCTATGTTTGCTATGCCTCTGGCTCTGAAATTGATGAAAACCACCCCATAGCACAGCTAAATCAACGTATTGATGGTATTATAACATCCTAGGATCTTTTTCTCCTGTTTCGAGAAGGATGCAGCTTGGACATGGGGGTGTTTAAATGAAAGTATCCAGCCACATTATGATGGTGTTTCCATCAGTCGTGTTAATTTTTCAAGAAGTCTTTTTAGAATTTCGTAATACATGTATCTAGTAAATTGTGATATATGTATTTAGTTATTTGTGCAAAACATTTGATTTACATTATTACTATAAATATAAACGTAGTTGATGATTGTAATCATCTCAAGTGGCCTATAATGAACTTGAACATTCTCTAAAGATACTATTTTCCTTCCATATTTCCTACAGGATCTACCAGTGAACACAAAGAAGCAGCACACCATTAATATAGTATTTTCCTAATCCTACCACTTGGGGATTCTAAGACATGATACACAATATAGTCTAAGAGATTCTTAAGTATTGTAAGCTTCTTTTTTTTCTTTCATAATGAAAAACTCTATCTGCTTTTGTCGGGAGGAGTAAGCCTAACTGAACTTCATTAAATCTTTGTGTTATTCTTCTTCTCTAGTTTTTCTATGTTTGTGATTGTGTGCTAGTTAATCCACATATTTCCGCATCAATAGATATACAATACATTTCCATTTAACCTTGTGAATGAAAATGGATATATCTTAAAAATTCCAACTATTTCTCTCCTTCAACCTTTGAGTTTGATTATTATTCATTTCCTTTTGTAGTTCAATTATTGTTTTACCTTGTTTTTTACTTTTGTTCAGGTTGATTTGTAAGATTGTCTATATTATCTTGCTATAAATTTTTCATTTATGTTATTTCTTTCTTTATACTACTTATGACCGTTATTTCTCTTGAGCTGAGGATTTATCATAAATAGTCTATCTACCTAAGTAGTAGTAAGGTCAACATACACTTTACCCTCTTTATATCTCATTTTGTTAAATTACATTGCGTATTTTTCTGTTGCGGATAATTAAACATTATAAAACAATTAAAAAACAGGTAACTACAAACTCCAAAATACAACAACCATTCCAAATACTTTCCGTACGAACAACACAATTGTGTTTACACTTTTCTATATTTTGATTTCTATAATACACAATTCGACCAAAAATGGATGTCAATGACTTCCTTAATAATTTCTAAAGTAAAATGATCAATCTCAAAGCTTAACCAATATATATCTATACGACCTGTAGGTAAAGTTATTGGATAATGAGCTACATCCATTGTTCTCTTTTGTAATTAATGGATATTCAAAATACTTCTCAATGAGTATTAGAATAAATACTCTCATTAAACATGAGAACATAACAAAGTTTACTCCTAGCAGTATATTATACAAATTTTCACATTTTGTTTGGTAAACTGCAAGTACTTGTAACTGGTATCATATCATTCACATTTGACAGAAAAGGAAACAAACAAACTACTACGTAAAGACTAGAGATGGAACAAAGTCCATGGACATGGATGCATGTGTAAAGGCCAAGAGGTGAGACATGTGATTTGGAATCGGTCCTTACACATAACTCGGTAAATATTAATTTTTTTTCGAAGTTTAGTATACACAGTGAGCCATGTGGTTATTACTGCTTCATTTAAGTGATGCAAACAACTGAATAAATCTCTACATGATATATACCGAAGAGCCTTGTTGAAGCTAACCTTTTGAGCTTGCCGACTGCTTTGAAGGAATCATCCAACTGAATGAGGCAAAGAATCGATTGATATCCATACCAGGGTACGCAGATTGGAGATATTTTTTTACTGAAGCCTTACTTCGAAAGGCATTTTCCTTTCCATTTTTTGGTGCCTGAAAACGCTCCGGAAGATACAAATATCTATCTTTGAAGGTGCCTTTGTTTGTAGCTCTTTTCCCTGTCCTCCATCCCCACTTATCACCAACATTTGGCCAATCCATAGGAGCATATGGTAAACCTTCACCACATTCATTCTCAGAAACTGGATACAGTTGAAGCCCAGTTTCATTGATTGTAGATGCACTCTCATTATATACAACAAGTGCAAGACTCTCCACAACCTCCTCGTTGGCTGACATTTAGCTGGAAATCTCTAATTCCGTTGATACCAATGAAAGTCTGAAATCATAGAAAAATAATAAAGAAAAGAAATGTCAAAGTCCACATCAGAAAGCAAACTTTTTTTGGCTATAAAAACTATACTTCATATGAAAATAAATGTAAGAACTACAAGTATTGGCTACCTAACCAGCAGCATGCTTGCTATAAACATTTGAATTTATACAACTCTTTATCGGTTTCCTCCCATTAATGCTATGTTTTGAATTTACTTCACCCCTAGTTTTATAAGAAACAATCAACTCGACTATATATTTAATTAAACTTACTATTTATAGTAGACAATTCCATTTAGGATAGTTAGTGATAGTTAGCGCTTTTATTTAGTGGAGGAACTAGTTTCTCGCAATGTAGTCAATTGGACCCCCTTCACTAACAAAATATACTGTGCAATTATGGCAGACCTAATCTTCCTAGTTATGTGTAAATTGTTGAATCCCCTTGACATAAGGTAAGATACTAGTGTAGTGGCCAATGGGGTTCAAAATTTGTTTTAGATATTCAAATCTTAGGTGTACATTCTAGTATTTATCTCAAAATTTATTTTTGAATCTCTATAAGTCAATGCTATAATTGCATCTGCCAACTGTAGATTAACTGTTTACAAATACCAACCTGCACCTGAGGACAAGTTAAGTGGTCAGGCGCCTCCATGGCACAATGGGTGATGGATCACTCTAATACCATTGATACAATCGAGGAGAACATGAAACTAATATGGAGTAAAGAAGACAATAAAAAGCTTCTAACACAAATGAGTATATTACCTACTTGAAGAAAAAAAAACATTATTTTTTAAGCATCGAGGACAAGTATATTAATTAACAGAAAACCCTGATTGAATTTGAGAACATACCTGAGAGATTAGGAACTTGACTAAACGGTTCTCCTGCTAATCCAAGACAAACAAGAAAAACATAAAATTCAAATGCAAAGGAAAAAGAAAAAATCAAAACCCTAAAACGGCCTTGTGAAATGCAAAGGCTGTAATAAGTTTTTTTTTTAGTATTCAAAAACTTTTATACTCCCTCCATGTGTGAATTGGTACACACCTGTCACATTCCTTAACGAGCAATAATTAAAAGAGTAATTATATTGTATCATTCTTTGAATATAATTAATTATGTATTAGGGAAATCAATTGTACTTCCTCTAGTTTATATATTATAACTCTCCTCTTAAACAAAAATATTTAAGGACAACATTAAAGACTAATTTTTAATTATTAATATTCCTAAATTATTCTCTTAACAAACGTAAAGTAATTAATAACATCATTAAAAGAAAGGATAGATACGGAAACAAAAATCCTAGTAACAATTATCTTGAACTTTGAAAATTTCACTTATTTTGAACTATAAAAAAACTTTTGACAATTCACTTAATTTGGATTAGAGAGTAAATCTTAGTAGTTCAATTTGTTTGGACTTTTGTTTCATCTTGTTGGTGAAGGTCCAATTTATCAATAGCTGATTGATGGTAAAAGAGGAAAGTTTTCAAAAAAATATAGTAATGCTCAAAGTCACACTTGCATTGTCAGTTTTTTTTTCTTTCTACATAAATTATATATCACCATATATGTAACAAACACACACGCCATTTGAATAGTTGATTGTATATATATAGTATGCGATCTGTATTTTAATTATATACAAAGAAGATGTTAAGCAACAATTCACATGAATATATATATATATATATATATATATTTTTATAATAATTATTATTATTACGTTATAATTAAAAATAATTAAGTCCAAAAATTGTATCATACAAACAATTTTAAAAAAATATATAGTCGATACCTCAAAGAAAAATATAGAAGAAGAAAGAAAGAAAAAGGACAACATAATCTTATATGCTACTGCACTTTCCATCCAAACAAACTATACAAAATCCTCTCTTCCAAATAAAAACTATAAGCATATAATTTATACAAAGTGTAAGCGTATAATTTAAAATTATGAACATTTATTTTTTAAATGGTTAAGAAAGAGAGTGGATATATCACTTTTTGGATTTTATTGATATATAATAAAGCAATACTAATTAATGTGAGATTACTAGTACATAATGAAAAAGAGAAAATTTAAAAAGAATAATGATATAAATCAAAAAACAAGAGAAGAGATATAAGTTATATATATATATATATATATATATATATATATCTCAAGGAACTTTCTTCTGTGGGTGATTTATGTAGTTAGAAATTTCATATAATAAAAACAATGCTCCATATACTATATGATAAAATAATAAAACTTATCTAAATTTATGTTTATAGTAATATATACATATTTCTTTGCTTAAATCTAATATCGATTCGTAAGAAGATAGCCCGTACATTTATGAGCTTATACTTTAGGTAATTAATTGTTGTTATCTTTTCACTTTTGATTCACCAAAAACTATGTTGAAACTTGATTACAAGAAACTGTCTTTTACTGGATTACAAGAATCCTAAAACTTTAGAGACAAAAAAAACAATATACAAAAGAATCGAGAAAGCATGAAGGAATTTTGCAGGTTACTATTATTTATATTTTACTTCTTGAACATGCTAAATTGAGATGAATTTGGTCTACCGGAGTATTCACACCGAAGAAAATTGAAGTTTTGATCTATTTAGATACCTAATAAAAAGAAAAATAAAATAAGAGTATAGTGATAAAAGAATACATGTAATGAGAGACTGCAAAAATTATAATAACTTCACAAATATACTTTTGTTACAAGATATACCCACGCTCATATAAAATAAAAAGAATTACAATGAAGTTGTCACGCCCTGAGCCTACATCTTGGGCGGAATCGAAACTCAAATGCCATTGTTGGACCCCAAGCGAACCCTTGGCTTGACTTCTGGAAGTCATATCTCCCTCATATAACCTCAGAATTTTGCAAACTTGATATCGTTTGAAAGATCTTCCGACGAGCTTTCCAATCATATAAAGAAGGCATAATACATATATTGAACCTTAAACTTGGCTTCAAATTTTAACATTGACCTCAAACTTTCATAGTGCACAAATAGGCACATTAAAGGACAACATTAAAGAATATATATCGTACTTACAAAAATAATATTGTAATTAAGTCTTTTCATCTACTCTTATTGGAATTCTTAAAGACAAACTTATAAAAATAAAAACTGAAATACTTTTTCAAGTAATACATTATAATAATATGGCTTAGTCTTTTTACTCACTCTTATTAAAGTGCCACTTAATGTATCAGATGATTTAGAAAATTGTTCTGTATTTTGTGCTTCCAACTTAATTGAATTATAATATATTTATATTAATTCATATCAAATACTGCCAATTTGCAAAGGATGTAGCATCTTTAGGATTACAATTTAGAAAGAAGGAGAACAATTGATAAAAACCTTCCTTTGGTTGGTATAGCACGATTTAAAAAAAAAATATTTTTGATGTGCATAATTGATTTTGTCATTGCTTTTGACACCATATCAGTTCGTTAGGTGACTTTTTCGTATTTCTCATCTTTTTATAATATTTTAATGTAGTGTTGTTGCTTATGTAACATCTAAGTAAGCTAAGAAAAACAAGAATAATCAAATTTGGAAATAAGTAAAGGAATCTGGAAAATTTTCACATTTTAAAAGTAAGTTTTGACCATTTTCAAACAGCCATAACTTCCAGCTCAGGATGAGTTCTTTATAGTCATAATACATATATTGGATCTTAAACTTGACTTCAAATTTTAATTTTGAACTCAAACTTTTATAGTGCACAAAGAGGCACTTTAACTAGCCTATCTTTTAATAAATAAACACGCGATTTTTGAAGTCAAAGTGCGTGAAATGCAAACGCTCCCACGTGTATTAGTGAGCCAATCAGTGACTGCCAACTAATTAAACATTTTACACGTCTTTTTTTTAAAAAAATATCTTACACGTTATTTTGAAACTTAAAAAAAAATTAATTTTAATTAATATAAAAGAGATTCATTAAGGGTAGAATTGTTATTTCAACATTTTTTTACCGTTGTGGGCTTCAAAATTACCCCTCACTGGCGCAAAATGCGTGCATTTTACGCATTTTGTCAGGTAGGAATTGCGTGTTTATTTATTGAAAGATAGGATAGCTAAAGTGCTTATTTGTGCACTATGAAAGTTTGAAGTCAAAGTTAAAATTTGAAACCAACTTTAGGGTCCAATATATGTATTATGCCTTCTTTATATGAATCGAAAGCTCGTCGAAAGATCTTTCGAACGACTTCAAGTTTGCGAAACTCCGAGGTTGTATGAGGGAGATATGACTTCCAGAAGTTGGGCTGTTGAGCAGGGCTTTGAGAGAAATAAGAAAAGAGGAGAAGGGAGAAGAAGACGCGAGAACACCAAGAATTCGTTCGTGGATTTCGTCGGGTGTGATCCCCAACAAGGTATGTGAGATCCCAAATTGCCCTATTGGAGACACACTTAGGTCAATAGAATCCCAAATTTCCCTATTGGAGTTTGAATCTTATGAACATTTGTCTTCTTCTTATCGTCTTAACCTCAACAATTCAGGGTATGAGAGCACATCCTCTCTCCCTGAAACCAAAAATTGGAGGAATTGATTCAAATTTTTCAGAACAGCAACAACACATTCCTAATTCCGCAATGAAGAAACTCAGGAGACTTCCTCATGTATTTAACTACTCTATGCAATTGCCTGTTCCGTTCTGATGCAAATGTGGCGGTGGAAGAGAAGGAAGGATTCTTCAGTTTGGTGGCGAAAATCGAACTAGAAAGAGCTGGGGATGGACAAGTGAGGGCACAGGCGGTAGAGATTCATCCTGGGGTAACGAAGATCGTTGTAAGAAAAGGAAATGGAGATGAATGATGAGGATGAAAAATTGAATGTGGATGCATGGAGGTACAGGTTGCCTGCTTCGACTATGCTGGAGCTGGCCACAACGGTATTTGTAGACGGAGAGCTTGTACTGACGGTGCCCAAGGATGACCATGGCCGTGGAGAGTTTGATAGCAGATCTAGAGGTGTTTGTAGAGACGCTGACCAACTTATTTTTGTACAATAGTTAACTTTTTCAGATTTGATGTATCAATTACACAAACAATTAGTATATCAGAATATATTCTTATGACGAAACTTCCATCATATATACTATGTATCTAAACTTCAGTCATATAAAACTTCAAACATTAGATAAAGTTTTGAACACCATATGTCCAAAGTTAGTATGAAATAGTACATACGCAAAACAACAATTTCTTGGCAATTGTAACATACATACGTATGTTTACTTAAACAACAAGGTATATAGTTCCATTGAAATAATGAACACACTTGGGCTCTTTCTTTTTGAGCAAATGGTGATAATGTATTAATGTACGAGTAGCAATGTATCAAATCATAATAACAAATCATTTTTTGTAACGCTGAAGTTGGGACTAGCTTGCACATTCCACTGTGTACTCGTTGCCTCCCAAAGGGTAACTTTGCAATCAAAGTTCAGGCAGATTTGAGTCATCCAGTGTCTTTCGTTTCTGACTGAGATTTTGATCTTGCAAGGTACCACAGTTAGCTGAAAAATACAGAAATTAACTTCATGAAAATCATTGTCCAAAATTTGAAGGATTAAAAGAATCCTACATGACATTAGAAATATGTAGGGTATGAACTGCCACAAGATACGATAATATAGCAAATTGAGCACTAAACCAAGATTCCAGAAATACGGAAGACACGACATATAGACAATCATCTTTAGAAAATATGTTTGCCCATCAAGACCAACAAGAAGAATCACAAGAACAATAACAATAATATCTATCTGCATATATCAGCCTAACAGATAGGCTGGAAATCTAAGCAGTATTGCTAAAGGCAGAGAACCAATAACGTTAGCTTCATCCAAAATGATGTGTGTCAAAAAAAAAAATGAGACATTCAAAATCTGTGAAACGAAGGCATGAATCAAGGAAGAATGACTTGTCTAAGATAGATTTGAATGAAGGAGAAAGAACACACGCTAACCACAAGAAAGAACACGCCGAACAAATTTGAATATGAGCGAGAAAATCCCTTAGGAGTAAAACACTGAAAATCAGATAAGAAGATTGCGCAACTTCTCTTCTTCTCAGATCAAATTCAGTGACATTCCAGATCAGAGATTAGTTGAAGATCAGCGAATTGATATCAATTCCATTCTGTCCAAGCAACGGTAAAGAAGTAGCCACACAATATAAAAGCAGATCATCATCACAAAAGTATCAAGCACTAGTTACTGTCTGTAATTATTAGTTACTGTAACTAGTGCTGTTCTAGAGTGTCAATAGAAGACCCCCTTATTGTTATGAGTTCAGGTACTAGTTAGTTTCCTTAAGTTTAGCTGTAGGTTGTTCTTACTCTGTGGTATTTAAAGTTTGGGTACTGAATGAATAAGATTATCTTTTGATTAGTTGCTCTATCTGATTTTATATGGTATCCGAGCCATCATAACCTCTCACGACTTGGATTTTTAATCATCTATGGCTGGCGAAACAATCCCTTCAGTTGTCACTTCAAGTGATGTTACTGCTTCCAACATCAGTGCTTCTGTCACTTCCTCTATCTTTCATGTGTTACAATTTAATCCCACATCTCAGTTACCTATCAAACTGCAAGGTAACCTCAATTACTCAAATTGAAAAGCCCAGCTTGTGATGTTACTCAATGACCATCAACTTATGGGACATCTTGACGGATCAAAACCGGCACCACTTATGAGTTAGCCACAATAACATTCTGCTGCCTAATCTCTGGTATCAAGTCTGGTTTTCTCAGGACCAATTGATTCAATAAGCCATGATGACATCGATCCTACCATTGCGCTAACTATCGCCACCGCTCCATCCGCTCAGAAAGCCTAGGAACTTCTTCACATGGTCTATGCAAATAAGAGCTACACTCACATTTTTAGCTTGCGAAACCGATTGCAAAATCTTAAAAAAGCTTCTAAAATCCATTACGCAAAGGTTCCTCTCTCTCTGATGCGCTCAAAGTTGTTGGATCACCAGTAACAGATGATGAACTTATTGTTAAGATTTTAAGCGGACTGGCCCTGAGTACCGTGAAATCTCTGCTTCCATAAGATCAAAGGATTCTTCCTTGAGTTTTGAAGAGTTGTTTCACAAACTTACAGATTATGAACTTTTTATCTTCCATGATCATAACTGCTGTCACACAGAAGATGAACATGCCATCCAAGTCTTATAGAAACAATCTTAATCACTTCAACAATCAACAATGGAAACCTCCTGTAACTCAAAAGTCCAGCAACAACAGTAAGCAAGACTGGAGGTCGAATTCGAGACAATCTGTCTGCTGCCAATTGTGCCAAAAATTAGGTCAGACTGCAGATGTATATTGTTTCGAATTGAACAACCATTTTGAAGCTAAGGCTAACTTTGCTTCTGGTCTTGGGTTTAGGAGTTCAGGTAGTAGTTGGTTTCCTTAAGTGTAGCTGTATGTTATTCTTATCTGACGTATTCAAAAGTGTAGGTACTGAATGAATAAGATTATCTTTCGACTACTTTTCTGTTTTATGAGAAGAAGAATGTGAAACTTCTCGAGGATAACAACTGACTAGCTATCTGTCTAACTATTAACATTCAAACTCTAAGGAAACCCAAGGGGACTGGATTAGGCACAACATCGGTGATCTGAACTGTGTCTTTTATCTCTTTATGCCTTATATAATATGTTTTTTTTATCTAATTCTCTAAACTCTAGGGTAATCGACTTGAAGAAATCAACCGTCGACCAATTATAACTTGACTAACATTCGAAAATAATTTCGATTCACCTCCTCACCCCACACCATCCTCTTTTGTTTCACATACTAATGTGGTGATACAGATCATGCAACATAATTCCTCTTTCATACTCTTTCCAAGGCACTCCAATTTTATTTTCTTGTCATATTGCAGTTTAGTTTGCACCAAGCGTTTTTGGTATTTGTGGACAACAGGAAGCACTGAAATAGACATAACTTACAATGCACAGATGTATATATTTTTATCATGAAATAGACTATACTTGAAACAAAATAAACACATTTGCACATAAATATCTTGCTCAAATACAGATATTCAAGTCGAAGTGACAGGTCAACACAAACAAGACTATGACAAGATAGAGAAGTTACCAGTGCTATTCCCACAGTTTTCCCTTTTCAATGCATCTTGAATGCCGACTCCTTTCACAAGCTGATATGATTATCAAATTGGTTATTCTAGTAACTAAACCTCAAAACTGAAAAAAAAAGGCAGCGTCATAGGAAACAAAGTACCACTAATCCATACCTTTGCATTGATTGATTTAATACGATCCAACAACTCTTTTGCACTACTTTTTTGTGAGTGACACAAAATACGAATGCCAAGATTCAAAATCTTTTTGATGTCAGCATAAGAAGCAACAGATGTGCAAATGCTTAAAAGCTTCAAAGCATGTGGAACCAAATCCGTCCTTGAATCACAATATCGACAGAGATACTCTGCATTCAAATTGATGCTTCCTTTGACTGTCCCAGCCATGTAAGATCGTAGAGCACACTCTAGATGGGAAACATGTCCACATATGTGGCCATCAACTACTGTAGCTTCACATCGGATGTAACTGTACCCATCATAGTCCAAAACAATAAGCTTCCCGCAAAGTATACAACAGCAGTCTCCGCAAAAACCATGCTCACTGCAACAGAGATCACAAAATCTGGTGCTCGTCAAAGGATTTTCTGCTGTTAAACTGCTACAGATTCGGTTTCCAGCCTTACAAGTAATGACTCCGAAAGGAGAATCAGACAGTAAAGGCTGCATTTTTGTCCCTGAAGATGTAGTCCTCTCTTTTGTATCTGATTCAAAACCAAAATCTAAATAATAAAAAAAAATTGGCATAAGGTTAGCAAACTACCAGTAGTGGCGGAGCCAGAATTTCAATATTTTTTATGCCAAGCAGATTCAACAACTTACAGATATGCAAAAAAAATCATTTTCCCTATCTATATGGTGTAATTTTCAACGAAGCCTTGTTGCGCACGGTATAATCATGGACAAAGTTCACTTTCAAAAACAAAAAGATCCACCAAAAGGGAATAAAAAAATATAAATTTGTGCGGACTGACTAGGTACTTGTAATGAATAGAAACCAAGTTCAGATCACCATTTTTCTAAAAATCCAAATTCTTGAGAAAACTCGAAATGTTTGACTTCGAAATAAGGAATTAAATAGCCTCTACTGATGGGGTAACAAAATCTTGAAGTAAACAGTGGGTAATAAAGATGGGGAGTTAAAAACCCAATTGAAGAATCTCGAAAAGCCCCTTTTTATTGCCTCTACCGAGCTCCCAAAGTTCAAAAATGGTGAAATAAGGATTAATCCATGATTTTGGAAAGGAGAATCTATCCAGGTCACTTTTACCCTTCCCAATCGCGACCCATTGTGATGAGTAATGCTGGTCAACTCATTAATTGACCATCGTGATCGTGACACAGGGCCACACAATCAGGATGCTCAAGATGCTATTGCGATTGCAACATCCTCCATGCGATCGTGAAGCACAAGACCACATACCAATGTGACCGCAACCAAGAGCCTCGCGATCAGAAAGAATACTTAACATGCATCAGATACAACACATCAGCAAACACAAAGACTCAACAAAATCACCTAATGAACCCTCGAGATTCATTCGGAATTTTGCACACACAAACCAGATATGCTACCCAACTAAACTCGACGTTCCAGACTCAGTGAAACGCCGGAACACGGATACAAAGTCTCCATAAGTATCCATTTAAGTTGCAATAAACTAACTTCTACTCAAAAACACTAAACTGCCCTCGAAACTTATAAAATCTCAACCAAGATCTTATGTAGGACTAAAACATCCCTCTAATCCAGTAGTGTCATCAGAATTCCAATCTTAGTGTTCAATCTCCGTGTGTTGATCAAAGTCAACTATTGGCCTAATTATACTTAAACTTCCAACTCAAGGGCTCAAATCCACAAAAATGACCCCATAATTGAAAACAACCAAATTCTGCAGTTTGGAGCTGATGGAACAGATTAAAGACCCTTTCGAGACACGTAGTTTCGCTTGTTGCCAATTGCCACTTTTAACAACTTGAGGTGTCCAAAACTCTAAAGCTTCCAAAAGTTTCAAATTTCCAATCCAATTTTAAGACCAACTTCATAAACTAAAAAAGTGAAAGCATGAATTGGGACAATTATCGAGAGAGCCAAAATGATAAGTTTTCCAAAAGTGTAACACCCCGTCTTCGAAAGAGGAAAGCTTAACAAATTTTATAACTCCCCGGTGTCATCCACAAGGGACACCCACAGTTCGTGGTGTGGGCCACAGACCGTAGGTGGGTCCGTGGATGGGTGCCTTAGGAATTGTCCAGGCATGGACCACAGTTGGTTTTATGGACCGTAGGTGGGTCCACGAACCGTAGTCTTGGAACCTTAGGTCAAGACAAAAGTCTCTGACCACCAACCATGGTTCACCAGGATGGACTGCTGACTGGGTCCATCGGTTGGTAGGTCGATGACACTCACAATTAACTCATGGGCAATTAGGTGGTTTCCTAATTAATTAGTTCCTATACTATGTTGTTTTACCTATATCTAGAACCCCTATATAAATATTTTTACCCCAAATTCACCCCATTTAAGTCATTTTCCAAATTCCCAAAAGAAAAACCAACTCCTCCCAAATATTCTCTTTAGAACTTAAAGAAGATGAAGAAGATTTCACCTAGGGTTTCAACCTAAGGATCTAAATCCTCCATTGAAGATTAGAATTTGGACTTGAAGTATGATAGTTTTCATTCATGGAGTCTCCAAATCCCTCTATTTCAAATTGTAGAATTTCCCAATTAGCTAGGGGTTTCTTCAATCACCATGAGTTCTTTTGATTATTGATCTTAATGATTTAATTATGTTTAAATATTCATGAATTGAAGATTTACAATGCTTTTATGATGTTTACCCTATGAACCCATGCAAACCCTATGTTCTCCAAATTGTGATCTCATAATGTGGGTTATTGATTATGAAAGAGGAGTTTCATGATCTAAAACATGAAGTAATAGAATTACATAAATTTATGGTAAAATCCCTATGTAATGATTGGATTTTAGAGTTGGTGATTGAAAACAAGCTTTGAACGTTGAAAGGGCATAGCTAGACTTTCCTTATTCTAGTTTCTATTTCGTATTTTCTTTTTGAACATGATATATGGGCTAGGCCCACTATTTTCGATTGTAATAAATGGTTATGTTGAGACATCAGTTAGACTTCAGCTTTTTCTATAAAACTATTTTGGACTTAAATGTTGTTTTATTCTTTATTGTTCTATTACTTTATGTTATGATATGATAAGTGACTTGTATGGAGAACTTTAGGGTTCTATACACCATCTTATATCTAGGGGTACCTCTGGGCCGTGACAAAAAGTTTATAAAAATGATCTTCAGGGTCATTATACGAGAATGATCAAATTTAAGGCTCAAGATCAAAATTATACTCATTTTACATACATTAAAGACTATTTCAATCAAATGATATATATTAAGGCCAAAAATAATTCAACCCCCATACATGAAGGACCATTTTGATCATTTCCTCTAGTACTTACAAGGATCCTAAAAACTACAAAAGTTGATATGAATCCTCTAACCCCATGTGTTTACACAAAAAAATATAGATGTTAATTATGTCTTGAATTATTCCGCCCTAGTGTATTTTAGGAAACTATAATTCCTATTGTTCTAATAGGATTAGGAAAAACCTTATTCTAAGAGGTTTATGGCTACTTGGGATTCCATGATATGGTACATGATACACAATGTAGTCCTAGGAGACTCCCAAGTATTGTAAGCTTCTTTTTTTTCTTTCATAGTGAACAACTCTCTCTGCTTTTATTGGGAGAAGTAGGCCTAGCGGAACCTCATTAAATCCTTGTTTATTCTTCTTCTCTAATTTTTCATTGTTTGTGATTGTGTGCTAGTTAATCCGTGAT
This sequence comes from Solanum lycopersicum, assembly GCF_036512215.1. Taxonomy (NCBI): domain Eukaryota; kingdom Viridiplantae; phylum Streptophyta; class Magnoliopsida; order Solanales; family Solanaceae; genus Solanum; species Solanum lycopersicum. The sequence continues at coordinate 39,574,031 of NC_090805.1, forward strand.
ATTTCTGCAACAATTGGTATTGGAGCATTGTTAAGGTTTCTAGACATAATCAAGGGTTAAGATGATCTTAGTTTTAGTCTATGGAAGATTAGAATGAGATCACCTTTGGTGTTACAAGGATTGTGAAAGGCAATCGAGGAGGATTTTCCAAAAATGTTGAAAGAAACAAAACAAGCATACTTGAAGGGAAGGGCTTTGAGTGCGATATTCGTGCGCATTACAAATAATGTTCTTATGGAAATTGCGCTCTAAATAGAAATCTGCAACAACGACATGTAAGAAGTAAGAAGATTTGCACTCTTAAAAAATCACTGACAAACAACCTCTACTTGAAAAAAAGGTTATACAATCTCCGTATGAATGAAGGTACACCGGTCAAAACTCACTTTTATGAGTTTAATTCAATTATAATGGACTTGAGAATGTAGATATCAAAATTGAAAGTGAGGATCAAAACTTAATTGCGTTATGTTCTTTACCACCGTCTTATGATACTTTTGCTGATACGTTGCTGTATGGAAAAGACAATATTTCACTTGGTGATGTTAGTAATGCACTAAATTCTAAGGAGTTGAAGAAGAACTTTCCAGAAAGCAGAACTGAAGGTGAAGAACACATCATACAGATTTCAATAGAAAAAGGTTTAATGATAGATCAAAGTCTAGAGACAGAAAGCAGAACTACTATGAGTGTGGGGAGCAGGGTCATTAAAAAAGAGATTTTCCTTCACTGAAGGAGAAAAAAGGGGAAGCAAAAGTTGATTACTCAACAAATATTTGATTAGTCAACAAATATTGTTGACAATGGTAATAATTCTGATGATATTAAAAATGGGTCATATTGAGAAGAATGTAGGCTCAATAAGAATCAACCACAACAACGCCATGTCCAACAAGCAAATTTTACTGAAGAGTTCACAAAGGAAGAAGAAAGCTTGTTTATGGCTTCTCATGAAGAAAACACAACCAACAAATCATCATGGGTCAGAGATAGTGGATGTACGAGTCACATGTCACACAATGAGCTCATGTTTCATACACTTGACAAGTCAATTAAAACTAAAGTAAGGATGGGAAATGGTGAGACGGTAGATGCACTTGGAAAGGGTTCAATTGCCTTTCACACTACACAAAGTACAAAGTTTATACGTGATATGTTGTATGTTTCTTCTTTAGCATGTAACTTGTTAAGTGTGGCTCAAATGACGTCTAAAGGCTATTCCATATTTTAAGGACAAACATTGTTTGATTTTTGACTCTGAAGATAGTTTGATTGTTAAAGTAGAGATGGTGGATAATGTTAGGATCGAATTCACGCACACACACTAGATGAATGAAGAACACAAGAACTTTCAAGAGAAAGAGATGAGAAATCTAGAGAGAGAGAGAGAGAGAAAACCCAATATTTCGTGGTAACACCCCGTGAGTAAACTTCCACGGCGGTGAGGTATATTTATATTAATAAATCAGAGTATTTTTGGTTACAGAGAATAAATAGAGAATAAATAGGAAAGCCAAAAATAGAGAATAAATAGGAAAGCCTAAAATTAATTAGGCTCCACTACCTGACAATTCTCCCACTTGGAGACTGACTCAGTCATCCAAAAAATACATTCTCAAAAAAAAACCTCTTCACTATCAACATTTTTACCGTACCGCAACATCTGTAGCAACAACTACAGAAGACCAACTGAGGTTTTACATAACCTCAGTTTCCCAACATCAACATATTTCGTCAACATGTCTGCCGGGTTCTTTGCACCCTCTATCTTCTCCAAGCACATATCACCATCCTCCACTGCCCTGCGAGTGAAATGGTATCGCCTTCTGATGTGCTTTGTCTTCGAATGATAGACTGAATTTTTCACCAACTGTATGACACTTTGGCTATCTGAGTAAAGAATCTTCTCGCTCTTCTTCTTGCCCAATTCCTCAAGATAATCTTCCAGCTCACTGCTGTTCCACTTATGGTGTAAATGTACCCGGATGTACTCTTGCTCGAGTCAACATTCGCACCAAGATCAGCATCCACAAAACCCTGTAGAGTCACATTGCCTTTGCCAAAACAAAGTGAAGTACTGGATGTACCTCTCAGATATCTCAGAAGCCACTTCACATCTTTCCAATGCTCTTTCCTAGGGTTCGCCATGTACCTGCTAACAACTCCCACTGCATGTGCTATATCAGGTCTAGTGCAGACCACAACATACATCAACCTACCAACTGCTGAAGCATATGGAACAAGTGCCATGTGATCACGCTCCTCGGTAGTCTTGGGTGACTGCTCCTTTGACTATTTAAAGTGATTTGCCAATGGAGTAGTCCTGGGTTTAGCATCATTAAACCTGAATCTGCTCAGCACCTTCTAAATGTACAACTCCTGAGATAGATTTAAAGAGCCAGCAGATCTATCCCGAGAAATCTTCATCCCCAAAATCTGTTTTGCTGGACCCAAATCTTTCATCTCAAACGCTGCAGACAACCTTGTCTTCAGATTGTTAATCTTCCTCATACTAGATCCTGCAATCAACATATCATCCACATACAAGAGTAGAATGACATATGAATCAGTGTATTTCTTGAAGTAACAACAAGGATCCTTTTCAGCTTTGCAGAATCCACTCTTGGTCATGAAGGAGTCAAACTTCTTGTACCACTGCCTTGGTGCTTGCTTTAGTCTATACAAGCTTCTGGTGAGCTTGCACACCATGTGTTCCTTTCCTGGAACCACAAATCCTTCAGGTTGCTGCATATAGATCTCTTTGTCTAGATCTCTATGTAAAAACGTTGTTTTTACATCCATTTGCTCTAGATGCAAATTCTCCGATGCAACAATACTCAACAGAATTTGAATAAAGGTTAACTTCACAACAGGAGAAAATATTACAGCATAATCAATACCTTTCCTTTGTGAATATCCTTTAACCACTAAACGAGCCTTAAACCTTCTTTTGCCATTTGGTTCAGTCTTGATTCTGAACACCCACTTGTTCAGCAAAGCTCTCTTCCCTGCAGGTAGCTCAGTCAACACCCATGTGTCGTTATTCTCAAGTGACCTCATCTCATCATCCATGGCTTGCTCCCACTTGATCGAATCCTCCACCTGTAGGGCCTCATCAAAAGACTCTGGTTCCCCCTCATCAGTCAACAATAGATATTGTAATGAAGGTGAATACCTATATGGTGCCCTGATGGATCTGGATGATCTCCTTAACACCTGCTCAGGTGTAACTTGCTCCACTTCAGATTCTTCAGTAGGAGTTGGTTGAGTATCTGCTTTGACATCTCTGGGGTTACTCTTCTCCAACTCAACCTCAACTCCCACTTGCTTTGTAATCTCTAGAACCTTCTGCTCTCTGTCCTTGTACAAGACAGACTCATCAAATGTCACGTCACAATGTCTCAGGATCTTTCTGTTATTTTCATCCCAAAACCTGTAACCAAACAAATCAGAACCATAGCCTATGAAGTAACACTTCACAGTCTTGGCATCAAGCTTGTCTCTCTTTTCTGGATCAACATGAACATAAGCAGTGCAACCAAAAGTCCTCAAGTGTGAGTACTTGAGTTCTTTTCCTATCCACACCTCCTCTGGAATCTTGAACCCTAATGGAACTGATGGTCCCTTGTTGATCAAGTATGCAGTTGTGCTCACAGCATCCGCCCAAAGTGTTTTGGGCAGCCCACAGTGTATCCTCATACTCCTTGCATGCTCATTCAATGTTCTGTTCATCCTCTTAGCAATTCCATTCTGCATTGCCTTACCAGGAACTGTTCTCATCAATCTGATTTCCTCAGCTGCATAGAATGCCTTGAACTCTGATTTGTCATACTCTCCTCCATTGTCATACCTTAGGCATTTGACTTTCAAATCGGTGTGATTCTCAACTTCAGCTTTCCACTTCTTTAAAGTTGCAAACACATCTGACTTATGCTTCAAGAAGTAAACCCATACCTTCCTGCTGAAATCATTAAAGAAGGTAACATAGAATCTGGATCCTCCAAGTGATGATACTAGAGATGGTCCCCAAACATCTGTATGGACCATTTCCAACTGCACTTTCTTTGGCTCTCTAGGAATCTTTGTGAAGCTTACTTTTTTCTGTTTGCCCATAACATAGCTCTCGCAAAGACCCATATCAACAGACTTCAGACCCTCTAATGCTCCTTTTGCAACCAGCATCTTCATTCCTTTACCACTCATGTGTCCAAGTCTGTTGTGCCACAAACATGAACCGAAAGCACCTTCAGCAACAACGGTCATGTTTATACACACTGCAGTGGTGTACAAGGTTCCAGATTTGGTGCCACGAGCTACTATCATAGCACCTTTCACGATCTTCCACGAACCTTTCCTAAACTCTGCTGCATATCCCGTGCTATCCAATTGACCAAAAGAGATCAGATTTTTCTTGATCCCAGGAATATATCTGACATCCTTCAATGTCCACTGGTTTCCCGAGGTGGTCTTTATGCAAACATCCCCCTTTCCTTCAATCTCTAAGGCTTTATTGTTAGCAAGATATACTTTTCCAAAATTTTCAGATTTGAAATTTTGAAACAACTCCTTGCTTGGAGACGAATGGAAAGATGCACCAGAATCCAAAATCCATGATTCAACCGGGCTGTTCACACTAAGGATTAGAGCATCCCCAATGTCCTCTGCTGAATTTACAGAATCATTGTCATCTCCAAATTTCTGATTCTGTTTTTTCTTTGGCTTTTTACAGTTCGTCTGAAAGTGCCATTTTTATCCACAGTTCCAACAAGTCACGTTTGATCTGTTCAGTGATTTTCCTCGATTCTTTGATTTTGATCGACCATGTTGATTTTGACCTTTCGTCTTACTTCTCCCCCTTCGATCAACGCTGAGAGCACTGCCCGATGAATCTCCCACTTCTCGTTTGCGAATACTTTCGCTAAGAACAACATCACGGATTCCATCAAACTTCAGTTTCTCAAAATCAATGCCTTAATTTCATCTTCGAAATTAATATCCACAGAATTGAGTTGACTCACAATCATATTGAACTCATTTATATGATCAGAAACGGATCCAGTTTCAGACATCTGTAAATTGAAAAATCTACGCATCAAATATACCTTGTTTATAGCCGATGGTTTTTCATACATGTTTGACAGTGCCTTCAACAGACCGGACGTAGTCTTCTCCTTCTCGATGTTGAACGCCACGTTTCTTGACAAAGTCAACCGGATCAACCCTAGAGCCTGGCGATCCTTGAGTTTCCACTTCTCCTCCGTCATAGATTCCGACTTCACCCCGGTCAACGGTTCGTGAAAATCTTTCTGCTACAGATAATCTTCGATCTGCATCTTCCAGAAACTTAAATCGGATCCATCAAACTTCTCGATTCCAAGCTTCAAACTATCTATCTTCTGTGATCATGTTGAATCTCCTTAGCTCTGATACTAGTTGTTAGGATCGATTTAACGCACACACACTAGATGAATGAAGAACATAAGAACTTTCAAGAGAAAGAGATGAGAAATCTAGAGAGAGAGAGAGAGAGAGAAACCCCAATATTTTGTGGTAACACCCCGTGAGTAAACTTCCACGGCGATGAGGTATATTTATATTAATAAATCAGAGTATTTTTGGTTACAGAGAATAAATAGAGAATAAATAGGAAATCCTAAAATAGAGAAAAATAGGTTAGCCTAAAATTAATTAGGCTCCACTACCTAACAGATAAAACTTCTCCTTTAGATGAGGATTTTGATGGTGAAAATTTTGCAAGTAAGGATGAGTCATGATTGTGGCACAAAAGATATGGTCATTTTTACTATGCTACTTTAAGGTCTATGTATGAAAAGGGCTCGACTAAGGATTTACCTGATATTTCACTGTCTAAAGAAGTTTGTGAGTCATGTCAGATGGGTGAGCTACACAGGAAATTATTTCCTAAAAGTGCTACCTAGAGGGCAAATGAAAAACTTGAACTAGTTCACACTGATGTGTGTGGACCTATGCAGGCATCATCTTTGGGATACAATAAACATTTTTTACTCTTTATTGATGACTTAACAAGGATGGCTTGGGTGTAATTTCTAAGTAACACGTCTCATGTATTTTCAGTGTTCAAGAAATTTAGAGCTTTTGCGGAAAAACAAAGTGGTTGTAAGCTAAAGGCTTTGAGGTCGGACAATGGTGGCGAATACACTTCAAATGAGTTCATAAGTATTGTGAAGATATGGGTATTGATCACGAGTTCAAATCAGTAATATCTATGGCCGAAAATTCAGTGAAACATGGTCGTAAAAGACATATAAATGTGAAGTTTCACGCTATCAGGCAAGCAGATAAGGATGTCAAAGTTAAACTTGTTCATTGCAACTCAAATCAGCAGATTGCAGACATCATGATCAAGGCTCTTCCTAAGGGGAAATTTGAAGTTCTAAGGGCTAAGTTGGGGTCCAAGAAAAATCTCAAGGAGGAGTGTTAGAAAATGAGATTTTTTTAGATGTTTTTTGTTTAATCGTTATTTTTAAATATTATGTTTAGTATGTAAAGGAAAGGTAGTCCTTGGTTTATGGAATACGTTCTGTTAGAAAGTCAATAGTGGTTGAATATGTATGGTCCTCTACATACTTTGTAAAAGCTTATGTGGATATATGTTTTTTTTTTTGAGATATGATATATGAATGAAAATGATTGCTTTTGAACTAAGTCCTTTCTTCTTGCTAGTTTCTAATACTAACAAAAGTATGTAAAGGCTCCATGGTACTCATGAAGGGTAAACTTCATTCTGGACTGTGTTATCTACAAGCCAGTTAAGTTGAAGGAGAAACATATGTAGTTATGGGAAGAGTGATCTGAATCAATCCCAATTGTGGCATTTGCGACTTGGATATATGAGTCAATGAGTCGATTATAAGGATTGTATCTATGTTTGCTATGCCTCTGGCTCTGAAATTGATGAAAACCATCCCATAGCACAGCTAAATCAACGTATTGATGGTATTATAACATCCTAGAATCACTAGGATCTTATTTATAGTTGTGCAACAATTTGTTGGTTTATCGTACGAGTACGACTCAGATGAGGGGATTCCGCTGTTTTCCATCCTAGGTGAAGATGATGAAGAGGAGACTCTCCATTCCACTGTCTTCCATCGTAGGTGAAGATGATGAAGGAGAGACTTCCTCCAACACTTACAGAACAAAAAAATTTCTGGTTTACAAGATTAATTTAGATGCTTGCGAAGCTACGCCAACTAAGGATTTAGGGGACAAAGCAATTTTCTTGGGACCATATGCTTCTATTTCGGTTCAAGCTTCTCAATTTCCAGGAATCAAGCCCAATCATATTTATTTTACAGATAATTGTTTGTTTGCATACCTCCTGTTTCGAGAAGGATGCAGCTTGGACATGGGGGTGTTTAAAAGAAAGTATCCAGCCACATTATGATGGTGTTTCCATCAGTCGTGTTAATTTTTCAAGAAGTCTTTTTAGAATTTTGTAATACATGTATCTAGTAAATTGTGATACATGTATTTAGTTATTTGTGCAAAACATTTGATTTACATTATTATTATAAATGCAAATGTAGTGGCCTTAAGTAGCCTATAATGAACTTGAACATTCTCTAAAGATACTATTTTTCTTCCATATTTCCTACAGGATCTACCAGTGAACACAAAGAAGCAGCACACCATTAATATAGTATTTTCCTCATCCTACCACTTGGGGATTCTAAGACATTATACACAATATAGTCTAAGAGATTCTTAAGTATTGTAAGCTTCTTTTTTTCTTTCATAATGAAAAACTCTATCAGCTTTTGTCGGGAGGAGTAAGCCTAACTGAACTTCATTAAATCCTTGTGTCATTCTTCTTCTCTAGTTTTTCTTTGTTTGTGATTGTGTGCTAGTTAATCCACAATATTTCCGCATCAATAGATATACAATGCATTTCCATTTAACCTTGTGAATGAAACTAGATTTATCTTAAAAATTCCAACTATTTCTCTCCTTCAACCTTTGAGTTTGGTTATTATTCATTTCCTTTTGTAGTTCAATTATTGTTTTACCTTGTTTTTTTACTTTTGTTCAGGTTGATTTGTAAGATTGTCTATAGTCTCTCTTCCTAGGTAGTAGTAAGGTCAACATACACTTTATCCTCTTTAAATCTCATTTTGTTAGATTACATTGCATATCTTTTCTGTTGCGGATAATTAAATATTATAAAACAATTATAAAACAGGTAATTACATTCTCCAAAATACAACAACCATTCCAAATACTTTCCGTACGAACAACACAATTGTGTTTACATTTTTATATATTTTGATTTCTATAATACACAATTCGACCAAAAATGGATGGCAACGACTTCCTTAAAAATTTCTAAAGTAAAATGAGCAATCTCAAAGCTTAACCAAGATATATCTATATTAATGGATATTCAAAATACTTCTCAATGAGTATTAGAATAAATACTCTCATTAAATATGAGAACATAACAAAGTTTACTCCTAGCAGTATATCATACAAATTTTCACATTTTGTTTAGTAAACTGCAAGTACTTGTAACTGGTATCATAACATTCACATTTGACAGAAAAGAAAACAAACAAACTACTACGTAAAGATTAGAAATGGAACAAAGTCCATGGACACGGATGTATATGTGTAAAGGCCAAGAGGTGAGACATGTGATTTGGAATAGGTCCTTACACATAACTCGGTAAATATTAAATTTATTTCAAAGTTTAGTATACACAATGAGCCATGTGGTTATTACTGCTTCTTTTAAATGATGCAAACAACTGAATAAATCTCTACATGATATATACCGAAGAGCCTTATTGAAGCTAACCTTTTGAGCTTGCCGACTGCTTTGAAGGAATCATCCAACTGAATGAGGCAAAGAATTGATCGATATCCATACCAGGGTACGCAAATTGGAGATATTTTTTTACTAAAGCCTTACTTCGAAAGGCATTTTCCTTTCCATTTTTCGGTGCCTTAAAACGCTCCGGAAGATACAAATATCTTTCTTTAAAGGTGCCTTTGTTTGTAACTCTTTTCCCTGTCCTCCATCCCCACTTATCACCAACATTTGGCCAATCCATAGGAGCATATGGTAAACCTTCACCATATTCATTCTCAGAAACTGGATACAGTTGAAGCCCAGTTTCATTGATTGTAGATGCACTCTCATTATATACAACAAGTGCAAGACTCTCCCCAACCTCCTCGTTGGCTGACATTTAGCTGGAAATCTCTAACTCCGTTGATACCAATGAAAGTCTGAAATCATAAAAAAATAATAAAGAAAAGAACTGTCAAAGTCCACATCAGAAAGCAAACTGTTTTTTGCTATAAAAACTATACTTCATATGAAAATAAATGTAAGTACTACAAGTATTGGCAACCTAACCAGCAGAATGCTTATATAATGCAGCATGCTTGATATAAACATTAGAATTTATACAACTCTTTATCGGTTTCCTCTCATTAATGCTATGTTTTGAATTTACTCCACCCTAGTTTTATAAGAAACAATCAACTTGACTATATATTTAATTAAACTTACTATTTGTAGGAGACAATTCCTTTAGGATAGGTAGTGATAGTTAGCGCTTTAATTTAGTGGAGGAACTAGTTTCTCGCAATGTATTCAATTAGACCCCCTTCACTAAAAAAAAATACTTTGCAATTATGGCAGACCCAATTTTCCTAGTTATGTGTAAATTGTTGAATCCCCTTGACATAAGGTAAGATCAAAATTTGTTTTAGATATTCAAATCTTAGGTGTATATTCTAGCATTATCTCAAAATTTATTTTTGAATCTCTATAAGTCAATGCTATAATTGCATCTACCAACTGTAGATTAACTGTTTACAAATACCAACTTGCACCTGAGGACAAGTTAAGTGGTCAGGCGCCTCCATGGCACAATGGGTGATGGATCACTCTAATATCATTGATACAATCAAGGAGAACATGAAACTAATATGGAGTAAAGAAGACAATAAAAAGCTTCTAACACAAATGAGTACATTACCTACTTGAAGAAAAAAAAACATTATTTTTTAAGCATTGAGGACAAGTATATTAATTAACAGAAAACCCTAATTGAATTTGAGAACATACCTGAGAGTAGGAACTTGACTAAATTGTTCTCCTGCTAATCCTAGACAAACAAGAAAAACATAAAATTCAAAAGCAAAGGAAAAAGAAAAAATCAAAACCCTAAAACGGCCTTGTGAAATGCGAAGGCTATACTAAGTTTTTTTTTTTAGTACTCAAAAACTTTTATATTCCCTCCATGTGTGAATTGGTACACACCTGTCACATTCCTTAATGAGCAATAATTAAAAGAGTAATTATATTGTATCATTCTTTGAATATAATTAATTATGTATTAGGGAAATCAATTGTACTTCCTCTAGTTTATATATTATAACTCTCCTCTTAAACAAAAATATTTAAGGACAACATTAAAGACTAATTTTTTTAATTATTAATATTACTCAATTATTCTCTTAACAAACGTAAAGTAATTAATAACATTATTAAAAGAAAGGATAGATACGGAAACAAAAATCCTAGTAACAATTATCTTGAACTTTGAAAATTTCACTTATTTTGAACTATAAAAAAACTTTTGACAATTCACTTAATTTGGATTAGAGAGTAAATCTTAATTATTCAGTTTGTTGATTACCTGGACTTTTGTTTCATCTTGTTGGTGAAGGTCCAATTTATCAATAGCCGATTGATGGTAAAAGAGGACAGTTTTCAAAAAAATATAGTTATGCTCAAAGTCACACTTGCATTGTCAGTTGTTTTTTTTCTTTCTACATAAATTATATATCACCATATATGTAATAAACACACACATCATTTGAATAGTTGATGGTATATATATAGCATGCAATCTGTATTTTAATTCAAAAAAAAAAGATGTTAAGCAACAATCCACATGTATATATATATATATATATATATATATATATATATATATATATATATATATATATATATATATATATATATTATTAATATTATTACGTTATAATTAAAATAATCAAGTCCAAAAATTGTATCATATAAAAAAAAATTTTAAAAAATATAGTCGATACCTCAAAGAAAAATATAGAAGAAGAAAGAAAGAAAAAGAGCAACATAATATTATATGCTACTGCACTTTTCATCGAAACAAACTATACAAAATCCTCTCTTCCAAATAAAAACTATAAGCATATAACTTATACAAAGTGTAAGCGTATAATTTAAAATTATGAATATTTATTTTTTAAATGATTAAGAAAGAGAGTGGATATATCACTTTTCGGATTTTATTGATATACAATAAAGCAATACTAATTAATGTGAGATTAATAACACATTATGAAAAAGGGAAAATTTAAAAAGAATAACGATAGAAACCAAAAAACAAGAGAAGTGATATAATATATATATATATATATATATATATATATATATATATATATATATATATATATATATATATATATATATATAACACTCAAGGAACTTTCTTCTGTGAGTGATTTATGTAGTTAGAAACTTGATATAATAAAAACAATGTTCCATATATTATATGGTAAAATAGTAAAACTTATCTAAATTTATGTTTATAGTAATATATACATATTTCTTTGCTTAAATCTAATATTGATTCGTAAGAAGTTAGCCCGTACATTTATGAGCTTTTACTTTAGGTAATTAATTATTGTTATCTTTTCACTTTTGATTCACCAAAACCTATGTTGGAACTTGATTATAAGAAACTGTCTTTTACTGGATTACAAGAATCCTAAAACTTAAGAGACAAAAAAAACAATATACAAAAGAATCGAGAAAGCATGAAGGAATTTTGCAGGTTACTATTATTTATATTTTACTTCTTGAACATGCTAAATTGAGATGAATTTGGCCTACCGAAGTATTCACACCGAAAAACATTAAAGTTTTGATCTAGTTAGATACCTAATAAAAAAGAAAAAGAAAATAAGAGTATAGTGATAAAAGAATACATGTAATGAGAACAAAAATTATAATAACTTCACAAATATATTTTCGTTACAAAATATACCCACGCTCATATAAAATAAAAAGAATTAGAAAAGAAGTTGTCACTCCCTGAGCCTACACCTTGGGCGGAATCAAAACTCGAATGCTATTGTTGGACCCTAAGTGAACCCTTGGCCTGACTTACTTAACTCAGTGAAATACTAAACTCAACCTAAGCAAGACCGAAACATATTTAAAGAATACTTCATATCATAAATCTGGCCAAAATGACACACAACTCTCAATAACTGAAACAAACTCTAAAAAAAATTACTATTGTCCACAAAGACTCTAAACTGACTGAAGAGGAATGTTGGTACATACCCCACAACATCCTAAAACTAAACTACTAAAAGTACATGAAATTGATGTCCTCTGGAAAGTAAAGAGGCTCACCACTCACTCTGGAGCTCAATCTGGATCAACGAAACACCACATGTTGATCGTGGTTACCTGCGTCTGCATCATAAAATAATGCAGACCAACTGACATCAGTACATTGAATGTAAGATTATGCGAGTTGGAGAACTAACAAAACCAAGGCTTGAAAGGGAGTAAGAATGAATACTTACCTTGGCTCTACTCAACTCATGATCTACTAACTCTTATTCAATATACACAGTTAAAATAAGTGCAATATAAAGAAATGCTGACTGAAAACATGCTTAAATCTCTAAGTGTGTGTGTGTCTACATATATATATATATATATATATATATATATATATATATATATCATATTATATTATATTATAAGTGGGAAGATTCAAAGCTCAAAGTTGAATTACCATTTTATCCTTATATTAAAATAATTAAATAAATATTATAAAATATAATTAAATATTTAATAAATAACTCATTTAGAGGTGCATGAATCAAATTCACATTAATAATAAATTATTCTATTGTAAAAATCAAGAGTATTTGAAAAGTTTTTCCATTAAACAAATATGATATGGACTAAAATCATTGAACTAATTTAATGCAAATTAATTATCTAGTCAAAGGTCATCATAGCTACTTCTATAAATTACCTAGTATGATTTTCATGTAAATGACAAGAGGAGGATGAGAGATTATCATGCAAAAATGAACTTTGCAAATCATTTTGTATGCGTAGTAATTTTTTTTTTGTTTTTAGGAAAAGGGTATGATATACCCCTCAACTTTGTCATTTGGAGCTGATATACCCCTCGTTATAAAAGTGGCTCATATATGCCCTTACCGTTATACAAATGACTCACATATACCCCTGCCATTACAAAATGGCTCACATATACCCTTCATTTAACGGAAGTTAAAAAATTAGTTTTAAATTTATATTTATTACTTCTATTTTTTTAAAAAAAATTATTTAGGGGTATATATGATTCTTCTATCAAAGTTCAAGGTATAATTTTAATTTTTTTCATACATAAATTATTTTTTGACTTCTTTTATTATAATTATTTGAATTTCTTATTCTTATTTTGTTGTTTTCTTTCATTCCTTAGTTTAAAGAATAAAAAATTAAACTATTTTTTTTGTGTGTATAGTAATTTAATTTCGTATTCGAAGAAAAAATTTGGTCATCTACAATAAGTTTTACAAGAATATTAGTGAAACATAAATAAATTTGATTATCAAAATAATAATTATAAATTAGTCATTGAAACAAAAAAAAGTAAAAAAAAAATATGTTTGACGAGGATTAAATTTACTCATATGGGATTATATTTTTTAGAAAAAAAATAATAAAAATTTAGATTAAATTTTTTTTTCATTTCCGTTAGAGGAAAAGGGTATATGTGAGCCATTTGTTTACAAGTAGGGGTATATATGAGTCACTTTCATAACAAGGGGTATATCAGCTCTAAATGACAAAGTTGAAGGGTATATCAGACCTTTTTCCCTTGTTTTTATCCGCTCCTTTTTGTCCGTCCTAAGTATTATATATTTCCTTTTTATATATGTTGATGTACTTTCATATGATTATATTTTTTTATTAGAATATTTTGTGTCCCACATGAAGAAAATAGTAATATACAATTCATGTTCTGCTATGTATCTTAGTTACTGATGAAATTCATATTAATGAAAGATTAATCAGTTCATTTGACATGCTTATTTGGCTCTCGATAGAATATTCTACTTTCGTATAAATATATTTTTGAAATTATTATTTATGAGTAGTGAGAAGAATGACTAAATGAGAAATCATATATATATATATATATATATATATATATATATATATATATATATATATATATGAATGAATCCATATCCTAAATAAAATGGCCCACTTAATTGGAGATAAAGAATGGATCATACTCTATATAGTATATATGTGATTGAGGTTGTATTTTTATTTAAACTTTTCGTTTATATATATAATTTATTGATCTTATTAGTCTATTATTTGTTTGTTGGAACATTCATTCCTAAAATTGTTCATATATCTAGAATAAGTCATTTTGAAAAGTTTATATTGCTCAATTTATATTAATTATCAAAGAGAAATGTTATAAAAAAAGGAGTATTATTCTTTTCTCTTCATAAATCATGTGTACAATACTTTTTAAGGTTAAAAAAGAAAACGTATATGTGATATAATGATAAAAATAATTGACATATTAATCATGGTAATGGCTTCAAGTGTGTTTCGTAATATACCAAGTGTTTGTATCATAAATTTGCATATGTACCACATTGACGAAATCTTTTAGCATTTATAAATTTTATGCATAAAACGTCTATCTACTGTGATTATAAGCTATTTATTTTTTATGTAAAATTTTAACTATAGCTGGAAAATTGTCAAACTCCCATCTATAGATTATTGATTGGAGCTGGACCCATAAATAGTAAAGTAGTAATTATTTTTCAAACTAGAATGTCTACTTTTGCCTTAGAGATATTATTTTATTTAGGAAAAATGCACAAGTACCCCCTCAACCTATGCCCGAAATCCAAGATACACACTTATACTATACTAAGGTCCTATTACCCCTCTGAACATATTTTATAAGTAATTTTCTACCCCTTTTTAGCTTACGTGGCACCAGTTTGAAAAAAAAAAGTCAACCATCGTTGGGCCCACAAGATAGTGCTACGTAGGCTAAAAAGGGGTAAAAAATTATTAATAAAATAAGTTCAGGGAGGTAATAGGACCTTAGTATAGTATAAGTGTGTCTCTGAGATTTCGGGCATAGGTTGAGGGGGTACTTGGGCATTATCCCTTTTATTTATGATATTGTGATAGTCTTCTGCCTACTTATTGATTGTTAATTATTTCTCATACACATAATTTTTTAAAATTTAAAGTTCATTGTGAAGAGTCATTCTCCACTATTTATGTAAAGACACTTTGAGAATTAAATTTTTAATACGCTTTTTAAGAACCAATTTATTAAGATTGATATTATCATAGGAATTGCACTATTCAACATGAGAAGAAAAGAGAATGAGAGAAGGATAACAAAAAAATAACTAGATATATCATCTATTTAATGTTCTTCATATTATATTTGTTATTATTTAGAGAATAAAAGATAAATGGTAAAACTACTATTGTTAATTTAAGCATCTTTTTAATTACTTAACTTTTTAGTATATAAAAATTTAATAATAATAATAAGGGACGAACGTGCAAGGCACGTTCTCAGAAACTAGTATATATATATATGTATGTATATATATATATATATATATATATATATATATATATATATATATATATATATACCAAAGTTATAACACCATATGTCCAAAGTTAGTATGAAAGAGTACGTACGCAAAACAACAAGTTCTTGGCAATTGTAACATACATATGTATGTTTACTTAAACAACAAGGTATATAGTTCCATTGAAATAATGAACACACTTGGCCTCTTTCTTTTTTAGCACATGGTGATAATGTATTAATGTACGAGTAGCAATGTATCAAATCATAATACCAAATCATTTTATGTAACGCTAAAGTTGGGATTAGCTTGCACATTCCACTGTGTACTTGTTGCCTCCCATAAGGGTAACTTTACAATCAAAGTTCAGGCTGATTTGAGTCATCCAGTGTCTTTCGCTTCTGACTGAGATTTTGATCTTGCGAGGTACCACAGTTAGCTGAAAAATACAGAAATTAACTTCATGAAAATCATTGTCCAAAGTTTGAAAGATTAAAAGAATCCTACATGACATTAGAAATATGTAGGGTATGAATTGACACAAGATTCGATAATAATAACAAATTGAGCACTAAATCAAGATTCCAGAAATATGGAAGACACGACATATAGACAATCATCTTTAGAAAATATGGTTGCCCATCAAGCCCAACAAGAAGAATCACAAGAACAATAACAACTATCTTCCATGATCACAACTGTTGTTTCACAAGCTTACAGATTATAAACTTTTTATCTTCCATGATCACAACTGCTGTCACACAGAAGATGAACATGCCATCCAAGTCTTATAGGAACAAGCTTAATTACTTCAACAATCAACAATGGAAACCTCCTGTAGCTCAAAAGTCCAGCAACAACAGTAAGCAAGACTGGAGGTCGAATTCGAGACAATCTGTCTGCTGCCAACTGTGCCAAAAATTAGGTCACACTGCGGATGTATATTGTTTCGAATCGAACAATCATTTTGAAGGTCTTGGGTTTTGGATTCTGGCGGGACTCATCGTGTCACCACTGATCCGCACAATCATGAAGAGTAGACAGGCAATAAGGGCATATCCATGGGTGACTGTAAAACCATTTCTAGTACTCATACTGGTTCAATCTCTTATACAAGCATCTAATTCTGCTTTTAGGCTTTAATTTCTAACACTCTTTGTCCTCATCAATAAAAAACTTGACTTTTGTCTGCCAAGTTTCGTCAAGACAATCTGACATCGGCTGAGCTTTTTCCTTTTACTTTTATTTGGAAGGACCCGCATTCCCAAAAGCCACTGGTACAAGATCGGAATAAGAACGGACTCTATGAGTGGCCGTATCAAACAACAAAACCAGATCCTACACCAAACAGAATAACAGCTAGGTCCCATGTTCTGTTATGTTAGGAACCAAGTTCAAGAACACGAGGTCTTGTCACACACACTTACGCTTGTGATCAACTTGCTGATACATTTAGGATTTACCAAGCCCTTGCCAAAACCAGCCTTTGAATAGTGTTTTTCCAAGTTAGGCATTGTTGCACTACTCTTTTGTTTCACATACCAATGTGGTGATACAGATCATGGACGTGACATTCAATTCTATGCCGTAGAGGCTAGGCTGAACTCTTTACACCAGGAGATGTTATTGCTGCAATTGACGGAAACAACACCCTACAAGAGATCCTTGAGTGATTATACCAAAGTTCCAAACTCTTAAAAAGGAAGCTATTCATTTCCTTCATCTAGTTAGGACCAAAGAGCAGTTGGATAGCATTTAACTGATGCACTAGTTGTGCAACAAATAATTCCTCTTTCATACTCTTTCCAAGGCACTCCAATTTAATTTTCTTGTAATATTGCAGTTTAGTTTTCACCAAGCGTTTTTGGTATTTGTGGACAACAGGAAGCACTGAAATAGACATAACTTACGATGCACAGATGTATATATTTTTATCATGAAATAGACTATACTTAAAACAAAATAAACACATTTGCACATAAATATCTAGCTCAAATACAGATATTCAAGTCGAAGTGACAGGTCAACACAAACAAGACTATGACAAGATAGAGAAGTTACCAGTGCTATCCCCACAGTTTTCCCTTTTCAATGCATCTTGAATGCCGACTCCTTTCACAAGCTGATATGATTATCAAATTGATTATTCTAGTAACTAAACCTCAAAACTGGAAAAAAAGATAGTGTCATAGGAAACAAAGTACCATTAATCAATTAGCTATACCTTTGTATTGATTGAGTTAATACGATCCAACAACTCTTTTGCACTACTTTTTTGTGAGTGACACAAAATACGAATGCCAAGATTCAAAATCTTTTTGATGTCAGCATAAGAAGCAACAGATGTACAAATGCTTAAAAGCTTCAAAGCATGTGGAACCAAATCCGTCCTTGAATCACAATATCGACAGAGATACTCTGCATTCAAATTGATGCTTCCTTTGACTGTCCCAGCCATGTAAGATCGTAGAGCACACTCTAGATGGGAAACATGTCCACATATGTGGCCATCAACTACTGTAGCTTCACATCGGATGTAACTGTACCCATCATAGTCCAAAACAATAAGCTTCCCGCAAAGTATACAACAGCAGTCTCCGCAAAAACCAGGCTCACTGCTACAGAGATCACAAAATCTGGTGCTCGTCAAAGGATTTTCTGCTGTTAAACTGCTACAGATTCGGTTTCCAGCCTTACAAGTAATGACTCCGAAAGGAGAATCAGACAGTAAAGGCTGCATTTTTGTCCCTGAAGATGTAGTCCTCTCTTTCGTATCTGAGTCAAAACCAAAATCTAAATAATAAAAAAAAATTGGCATAAGGTTAGTAAACTACCAGTAGTGGCGGAGCCAGAATTTCAATATTTTTTATGCCAAGCAGATTCAACAACTTACAGATATGCAAAAAAAATCATTTTCCCTATCTATATGGTGTAATTTTCAATGAAGCCTTGTTGCGCACGGTATAATCATGGACAAAGTTCACTTTCAAAAACAAAAAGATCCACCAAAAGGGAATAAAAAAATATAAATTTGTGTGGACTGACTATACTTGTAATGAATAGAAACCAAGTTCATATCACCATTTTTCTAAAAATCCAAATTCTTGAGAAAACTCGAAATGTTTGACTTCGAAATAAGGAATTAAATAGCCTCTACTGATGGGGTAACAAAATCTTGAAGTAAACAGTGGGTAATAAAGATGGGGAGTTAAAAACCCAATTGAAGAATCTCGAAAAGCCCCCTTTTTATTGCCTTTACCGAGCTCCCAAAGTTCAAAAATGGTGAAATAAGGATTAATCCATGATTTTGGAAAGGAGAATCTATCCAGGTCACTTTTACCCTTCCCAATCGCGACCCATTGTGATGAGTAATGCTGGTCAACTCATTAATTGACCATCGTGATAGTGACACAGGGCCACACAATCAGGATGCTCAAGATGCTATTGCGATTGCAACATCCTCCATGCGATCGTGAAGCACAAGACCACATACCAATGTGACCGCAACCAAGAGCCTCGCGATCAGAAAGAATACTTAACATGCATCAAATACAACACATCAGCAAACGCAAAGACTCAACAAAATCACCTAATGAACCCTCGAGATTCATTCGGAATTTTGCACACACAAACCAGATATGCTACCCAACTAAACTCGACGTTCCAGACTCAGTGAAATGCCGGAACACGGATACAAAGTCTCCATAAGTATCCATTTAAGTTGCAATAAACTAACTTCTACTCAAAAACACTAAACTGCCCTCGAAACTTATAAAATCTCAACCAAGATCTTATGTAGGACTAAAACATCCCTCTAATCCAGTAGTGTCATCAGAATTCCAATCTTAGTGTTCAATCTCCGTGTGTTGATCAAAGTCAACTATTGGCCTAATTATACTTAAACTTCCAACTCAAGGGCTCAAATCCACAAAAATGACCCCATAATTGAAAACAACCAAATTCTGCAGTTTGGAGCTGATGGAACAGATTAAAGACCCTTTCGAGACACGTAGTTTCGCTTGTTGCCAATTTCCACTTTTAACAACTTGAGGTGTCCAAAACTCTAAAGCTTCCAAAAGTTTCAAATTTCCAATCCAATTTTAAGACCAACTTCATAAACTAAAAAAGTGAAAGCATGAATTGGGACAATTATCGAGAGAGCCAAAATGATAAGTTTTCCAAAAGTGTAACACCCCGTCTTCGAAAGAGGAAAGCTTAACAAATTTTATAACTCCCCGGTGTCATCCACAAGGGACACCCACAGTTCGTGGTGTGGGCCACAGACCGTAGGTGGGTCCGTGGATGGGTGCCTTAGGAATTGTCCAGGCATGGACCACAGTTGGTTCTACGGACCGTAGGTGGGTCCACGAACCGTAGTCTTGGAACCTTAGGTCAAGACAAAAGTCTCTGACCACCAACCATGGTTCACCAGGATGGACTGCTGACTGGGTCCATCGGTTGGTAGGTCGATGACAACTCACAATTAACTCATGGGCAATTGGGTGGTTTCCTAATTAATTAGTTCCTATACTATGTTGTTTTACCTATATCTAGAACCCCTGTATAAATATTTTTACCCCAAATTCACCCCATTTAAGTCATTTTCCAAATTCCCAAAAGAAAAACCAACTCCTCCCAAATATTCTCTTTAGAACTTAAAGAAGATGAAGAAGATTTCACCTAGGGTTTCAACCTAAGGATCTAAATCCTCCATTGAAGATTAGAAATTGGACTTGAAGTATGATATTTTTCATTCATGGAGTCTCCAAATCCCTCTATTTCAAATTGTAGAATTCCCCAATTAGCTAGGGGTTTCTTCAATCACCATGAGTTCTTTTGATTATTGATCTTAATGATTTAATTATGTTTAAATATTCATGAATTGAAGATTTACAATGCTTTTATGATGTTTACCCTATGAACCCATGCAAACCCTATGTTCTCCAAATTGTGATCTCATAATGTGGGTTATTGATTATGAAAGAGGAGTTTCATGATCTAAAACATGAAGTAATAGAATTACATGAATTTATGGTAAAATCCCTATGTAATGATTGGATTTTAGATTTGGTGATTGAAAACAAGCTTTGAACGTTGAAAGGGCATAGCTAGACTTTCCTTATTCTAGTTTCTATTTCGTATTTTCTTTTTGAACATGATATATGGGCTAGGCCCACTATTTTCGATTGTAATAAATGGTTATGTTGAGACATCAGTTAGACTTCAGCTTTTTCTATAAAACTATTTTGGACTTAAATGTTGTTTTATTCTTTATTGTTCTATTACTTTATGTTATGATATGATAAGTGACTTGTATGGAGAACTTTAGGGTTCTATACACCATCTTATATCTAGGGGTACCTCTGGGCCGTGACAAAAAGTTTATAAAAATGATCTTCAGGGTCATTATACGAGAATGATCAAATTTAAGGCTCAAGATCAAAATTATACTCATTTTACATACATTAAAGACTATTTCAATCAAATGATATATATTAAGGCCAAAAATAATTCAACCCCCATACATGAAGGACCATTTTGATCATTTCCTCTAGTACTTACAAGGATCCTAAAAACTACAAAAGTTGATATGAATCCTCTAACCCCATGTGTTTACACAAAAAAATATAGATGTTAATTATGTCTTGAATTATTCCGCCCTAGTGTATTTTAGGAAACTATAATTCCTATTGTTCTAATAGGATTAGGAAAAACCTTATTCTAAGAGGTTTATGGCTACTTGGGATTCCATGATATGGTACATGATACACAATGTAGTCCTAGGAGACTCCCAAGTATTGTAAGCTTCTTTTTTTTCTTTCATAGTGAACAACTCTCTCTGCTTTTATTGGGAGAAGTAGGCCTAGCGGAACCTCATTAAATCCTTGTTTATTCTTCTTCTCTAATTTTTCATTGTTTGTGATTGTGTGCTAGTTAATCCGTGATATTTCTGCAACAATTGGTATTGGAGCATTGTTAAGGTTTCTAGACATAATCAAGGGTTAAGATGATCTTAGTTTTAGTCTATGGAAGATTAGAATGAGATCACCTTTGGTGTTACAAGGATTGTGAAAGGCAATCGAGGAGGATTTTCCAAAAATGTTGAAAGAAACAAAACAAGCATACTTGAAGGGAAGGGCTTTGAGTGCGATATTCGTGCGCATTACAAATAATGTTCTTATGGAAATTGCGCTCTAAATAGAAATCTGCAACAACGACATGTAAGAAGTAAGAAGATTTGCACTCTTAAAAAATCACTGACAAACAACCTCTACTTGAAAAAAAGGTTATACAATCTCCGTATGAATGAAGGTACACCGGTCAAAACTCACTTTTATGAGTTTAATTCAATTATAATGGACTTGAGAATGTAGATATCAAAATTGAAAGTGAGGATCAAAACTTAATTGCGTTATGTTCTTTACCACCGTCTTATGATACTTTTGCTGATACGTTGCTGTATGGAAAAGACAATATTTCACTTGGTGATGTTAGTAATGCACTAAATTCTAAGGAGTTGAAGAAGAACTTTCCAGAAAGCAGAACTGAAGGTGAAGAACACATCATACAGATTTCAATAGAAAAAGGTTTAATGATAGATCAAAGTCTAGAGACAGAAAGCAGAACTACTATGAGTGTGGGGAGCAGGGTCATTAAAAAAGAGATTTTCCTTCACTGAAGGAGAAAAAAGGGGAAGCAAAAGTTGATTACTCAACAAATATTTGATTAGTCAACAAATATTGTTGACAATGGTAATAATTCTGATGATATTAAAAATGGGTCATATTGAGAAGAATGTAGGCTCAATAAGAATCAACCACAACAACGCCATGTCCAACAAGCAAATTTTACTGAAGAGTTCACAAAGGAAGAAGAAAGCTTGTTTATGGCTTCTCATGAAGAAAACACAACCAACAAATCATCATGGGTCAGAGATAGTGGATGTACGAGTCACATGTCACACAATGAGCTCATGTTTCATACACTTGACAAGTCAATTAAAACTAAAGTAAGGATGGGAAATGGTGAGACGGTAGATGCACTTGGAAAGGGTTCAATTGCCTTTCACACTACACAAAGTACAAAGTTTATACGTGATATGTTGTATGTTTCTTCTTTAGCATGTAACTTGTTAAGTGTGGCTCAAATGACGTCTAAAGGCTATTCCATATTTTAAGGACAAACATTGTTTGATTTTTGACTCTGAAGATAGTTTGATTGTTAAAGTAGAGATGGTGGATAATGTTAGGATCGAATTCACGCACACACACTAGATGAATGAAGAACACAAGAACTTTCAAGAGAAAGAGATGAGAAATCTAGAGAGAGAGAGAGAGAGAAAACCCAATATTTCGTGGTAACACCCCGTGAGTAAACTTCCACGGCGGTGAGGTATATTTATATTAATAAATCAGAGTATTTTTGGTTACAGAGAATAAATAGGAAAGCCTAAAATAGAGAATAAATAGGAAAGCCTAAAATTAATTAGGCTCCACTACCTGACAATTCTCCCACTTGGAGACTGACTCAGTCATCCAAAAAATACATTCTCAAAAAAAAACCTCTTCACTATCAACATTTTTACCGTACCGCAACATCTGTAGCAACAACTACAGAAGATCAACTGAGGTTTTACATAACCTCAGTTTCCCAACATCAACATATTTCGTTAACATGTCTGCCGGGTTCTTTGCACCCTCTATCTTCTCCAAGCACATATCACCATCCTCCACTGCCCTGCGAGTGAAATGGTATCGCCTTCTGATGTGCTTTGTCTTCGAATGATAGACTGAATTTTTCACCAACTGTATGACACTTTGGCTATCTGAGTAAAGAATCTTCTCGCTCTTCTTCTTGCCCAATTCCTCAAGATAATCTTCCAGCTCACTGCTGTTCCACTTATGGTGTAAATGTACCCGGATGTACTCTTGCTCGAGTCAACATTCCCACCAAGATCAGCATCCACAAAACCCTGTAGAGTCACATTGCCTTTGCCAAAACAAAGTGAAGTACTGGATGTACCTCTCAGATATCTCAGAAGCCACTTCACATCTTTCCAATGCTCTTTCCCAGGGTTCGCTATGTACCTGCTAACAACTCCCACTGCATGTGCTATATCAGGTCTAGTGCAGACCACAACATACATCAACCTACCAACTGCTGAAGCATATGGAACAAGTGCCATGTGATCACGCTCCTCGGTAGTCTTGGGTGACTGCTCCTTTGACTATTTAAAGTGATTTGCCAATGGAGTAGTCCTGGGTTTAGCATCATTAAACCTGAATCTGCTCAGCACCTTCTAAATGTACAACTCCTGAGATAGATTTAAAGAGCCAGCAGATCTATCCCGAGAAATCTTCATCCCCAAAATCTGTTTTGCTGGACCCAAATCTTTCATCTCAAACGCTGCAGACAACCTTGTCTTCAGATTGTTAATCTTCCTCATACTAGATCCTACAATCATCATATCATCCACATACAAGAGTAGAAAGACATATGAATCAGTGTATTTCTTGAAGTAACAACAAGGATCCTTTTCAGCTTTGCAGAATCCACTCTTGGTCATGAAGGAGTCAAACTTCTTGTACCACTGCCTTGGTGCTTGCTTTAGTCTATACAAGCTTCTGGTGAGCTTGCACACCATGTGTTCCATTCCTGGAACCACAAATCCTTCAGGTTGCTGCATATAGATCTCTTTGTCTAGATCTCCATGTAAAAACGTTGTTTTTACATCCATTTGCTCTAGATGCAAATTCTCCGATGCAACAATACTCAACAGAATTTGAATAAAGGTTAACTTCACAACAGGAGAAAATATTACAGCATAATCAATACCTTTCCTTTGTGAATATCCTTTAACCACTAAACGAGCCTTAAACCTTCTTTTGCCATTTGGTTCAGTCTTGATTCTGAACACCCACTTGTTCAGCAAAGCTCTCTTCCCTGCAGGTAGCTCAGTCAACACCCATGTGTCGTTATTCTCAAGTGACCTCATCTCATCATCCATGGCTTGCTCCCACTTGATCGAATCCTCCACCTGTAGGGCCTCATCAAAAGACTCTGGTTCCCCCTCATCAGTCAACAATAGATATTGTAATGAAGGTGAATACCTATATGGTGCCCTGATGGATCTGGATGATCTCCTTAACACCTGCTCAGGTGTAACTTGCTCCACTTCAGATTCTTCAGTAGGAGTTGGTTGAGTATCTGCTTTGACATCTCTGGGGTTACTCTTCTCCAACTCAACCTCAACTCCCACTTGCTTTGTAATCTCTAGAACCTTCTGCTCTCTGTCCTTGTACAAGACAGACTCATCAAATGTCACGTCACAATGTCTCAGGATCTTTCTGTTATTTTCATCCCAAAACCTGTAACCAAACAAATCAGAACCATAGCCTATGAAGTAACACTTCACAGTCTTGGCATCAAGCTTGTCTCTCTTTTCTGGATCAACATGAACATAAGCAGTGCAACCAAAAGTCCTCAAGTGTGAGTACTTGAGTTCTTTTCCTATCCACACCTCCTCTGGAATCTTGAACCCTAATGGAACTGATGGTCCCTTGTTGATCAAGTATGCAGTTGTGCTCACAGCATCCGCCCAAAGTGTTTTGGGCAGCCCACAATGTATCCTCATACTCCTTGCATGCTCATTCAATGTTCTGTTCATCCTCTTAGCAATTCCATTCTGCATTGCCTTACCAGGAACTGTTCTCATCAATCTGATTTCCTCAGCTGCATAGAATGCCTTGAACTCTGATTTGTCATACTCTCCTCCATTGTCATACCTTAGGCATTTGACTTTCAAATCGGTGTGATTCTCAACTTCAGCTTTCCACTTCTTGAAAGTTGCAAACACATCTGACTTATGCTTCAAGAAGTAAACCCATACCTTCCTGCTGAAATCATTAAAGAAGGTAACATAGAATCTGGATCCTCCAAGTGATGATACTAGAGATGGTCCCCAAACATCTGTATGGACCATTTCCAACTGCACTTTCTTTGGCTCTCTAGGAATCTTTGTGAAGCTTACTTTTTTCTGTTTGCCCATAACATAGCTCTCGCAAAGACCCATATCAACAGACTTCAGACCCTCTAATGCTCCTTTTGCAACCAGCATCTTCATTCCTTTACCACTCATGTGTCCAAGTCTGTTGTGCCACAAACATGAACCGGAAGCACCTTCAGCAACAACGGTCATGTTTATACACACTGCAGTGGTGTACAAGGTTCCAGATTTGGTGCCACGAGCTACTATCATAGCACCTTTCACGATCTTCCACGAACCTTTCCTAAACTCTGCTGCATATCCCGTGCTATCCAATTGACCAAAAGAGATCAGATTTTTCTTGATCCCAGGAATATATCTGACATCTTTCAATGTCCACTGGTTTCCCGAGGTGGTCTTTATGCAAACATCCCCCTTTCCTTCAATCTCTAAGGCTTTATTGTCAGCAAGATATACTTTTCCAAAATTTTCAGATTTGAAATTTTGAAACAACTCCTTGCTTGGAGACGAATGGAAAGATGCACCAGAATCCAAAATCCATGATTCAACCGGGCTGTTCACACTAAGGATTAGAGCATCCCCAATGTCCTCTGCTGAATTTACAGAATCATTGTCATCTCCAAATTTCTGATTCTGTTTTTTCTTTGGCTTTTTACAGTTCGTCTGAAAGTGCCATTTTTATCCACAGTTCCAACAAGTCACGTTTGATCTGTTTAGTGATTTTCCTCGATTCTTTGATTTTGATCGACCATGTTGATTTTGACCTTTCGTCTTACTTCTCCCCCTTCGATCAACGCTGAGAGCACTGCCCGATGAATCTCCCACTTCTCGTTTGCGAATACTTTCGCTAAGAACAACATCACGGATTCCATCAAACTTCAGTTTCTCAGATCCACGGGAACTGCTAATCGCAGCAACAACAGTATCCCAAGACTCGGGCAGAGATGACATCAAAATCAATGCCTTAATTTCATCTTCGAAATTAATATCCACAGAATTGAGTTGACTCACAATCATATTGAACTCATTTATATGATCAGAAACGGATCCAGTTTCAGACATCTGTAAATTGAAAAATCTACGCATCAAATATACCTTGTTTATAGCCGATGGTTTTTCATACATGTTTGACAGTGCCTTCAACAGACCGGACGTAGTCTTCTCCTTCTCGATGTTGAACGCCACGTTTCTTGACAAAGTCAACCGGATCAACCCTAGAGCCTGGCGATCCTTGAGTTTCCACTTCTCCTCCGTCATAGATTCCGACTTCACCCCGGTCAACGGTTCGTGAAAATCTTTCTGCTACAGATAATCTTCGATCTGCATCTTCCAGAAACTTAAATCGGATCCATCAAACTTCTCGATTCCAAGCTTCAAACAATCTATCTTCTGTGATCATGTTGAATCTCCTTAGCTCTGATACTAGTTGTTAGGATCGATTTAACGCACACACACTAGATGAATGAAGAACATAAGAACTTTCAAGAGAAAGAGATGAGAAATCTAGAGAGAGAGAGAGAGAAAACCCAATATTTTGTGGTAACACCCCGTGAGTAAACTTCCACGACGGTGAGGTATATTTATATTAATAAATCAGAGTATTTTTGGTTACAGAGAATAAATAAAGAATAAATAGGAAATCCTAAAATAGAGAAAAATAGGTTAGCCTAAAATTAATCAGGCTCCACTACCTAACAGATAAAACTTCTCCTTTAGATGAGGGGTTTGATGGTGAAAATTTTGCAAGTAAGGATGAGTCATGATTGTGGCACAAAAGACATGGTCATTTTTACTATGCTACTTTAAGGTCTATGTATGAAAAGGGCTCGACTAAGGATTTACCTGATATTTCACTGTCTAAAGAAGTTTGTGAGTCATATCAGATGGGTGAGGTACACAGGAAATTATTTCCTAAAAGTGCTACCTAGAGGGCAAATGAAAAACTTGAACTAGTTCACATTGATGTGTGTGGACCTATGCAGGCATCATCTTTGGGATACAATAAGCATTTTTTACTCTTTATTGATGACTTAACAAGGATGGCTTGGGTGTAATTTCTAAGTAACACGTCTCAAGTATTTTCAGTTTTCAAGAAATTTAGAGCTTTTGCGGAAAAACAAAGTGGTTGTAAGCTAAAGGCTTTGAGGTCGGACAATGGTGGCGAATACACTTCAAATGAGTTCATAAGTATTGTGAAGATATGGGTATTGATCACGAGTTCAAATCAGTAATATCTATGGCTGAAAATTCAGTGAAACATGGTCGTAAAAAACATATAAATGTGAAGTTTCACGCTATCAGGCAAGCAGATAAGGATGGCAAAGTTAAACTTGTTCATTGCAACTCAAATCAGCAGATTGCAGACATCATGATCAAGGCTCTTCCTAAGGGGAAATTTGAAGTTCTAAGGGCTAAGTTGGGGTCCAAGAAAAATCTCAAGGAGGAGTGTTAGAAATGAGATTTTTTTAGATGTTTTTTGTTTAATAGTTATTTTTAAATATTATGTTTAGTATGTAAAGGAAAGGTAGTCCTTGGTTTATGGAATACGTTCTGTTAGAAAGTCAATAGTGGTTGAATATGCATGGTCCTCTACATACTTTGTAAAAGCTTATGTAGATATATGTTTTTTTTTTGAGATATGATATATGAATGAAAATGATTGCTTTTGAACTAAGTCCTTTCTTCTTGCTAGTTTCTAATACTAACAAAAGTATGTAAAGGCTCCATGGTACTCATGAAGGGTAAACTTCATTCTGGACTGTGTTATCTACAAGCCAGTTAAGTTGAAGGAGAAACAATTGTAGTTATGGGAAGAGTGATCTGAATCAATCCCAATTGTGGCATTTGCGGCTTGGATATATGAGTCAATGAGTCGATTATAAGGATTGTATCTATGTTTGCTATGCCTCTGGCTCTGAAATTGATGAAAACCATCCCATAGCACAGCTAAATCAACGTATTGATGGTATTATAACATCCTAGAATCACTAGGATCTTATTTATAGTTGTGCAACAATTTGTTGGTTTATCGTACGAGTACGACTCAGATGAGGGGATTCCACTGTTTTCCATCCTAGGTGAAGATGATGAAGATGAGACTCTCCATTCCACTGTCTTCCATCGTAGGTGAAGATGATGAAGGAGAGACTTCCTCCAACACTTACAGGACAAAAAAATTTCTGGTTTACAAGATTAATTTAGATGCTTGCGAAGCTACGCCAACTAAGGATTTAGGGGACAAAGCATTTTTCTTGGGACCATATGCTTCTATTTCGGTTCAAGCTTCTCAATTTCCAGGAATCAAGCCCAATCATATTTATTTTACAGATAATTGTTTGTTTGCATACCTCCTGTTTCGAGAAGGATGCAGCTTGGACATGGGGGTGTTTAAATGAAAGTATCCAGCCACATTATGATGATGTTTCCATTAGTCGTGTTAATTTTTCAAGAAGTCTTTTTAGAATTTTGTAATACATGTATCTAGTAAATTGTGATACATGTATTTAGTTATTTGTGCAAAACATTTGATTTACATTATTATTATAAATGCAAATGTAGTGGCCTTAAGTACCCTATAATGAACTTGAACATTCTCTAAAGATACTATTTTCCTTCCATATTTCCTACGGGATCTACCAGTGAACACAAAGAAGCAGCACACCATAAATATAGTATTTTCCTCATCCTACCACTTGGGGATTCTAAGACATTATGCACAATATAGTCTAAGAGATTCTTAAGTATTGTAAGCTTCTTTTTTTCTTTCATAATGAAAAACTCTATCTGCTTTTGTCGGGAGGAGTAAGCCTAACTGAACTTCATTAAATCCTTGTGTCATTCTTCTTCTCTAGTTTTTCTTTGTTTGTGATTGTGTGCTAGTTAATCCACAATATTTCCGCATCAATAGATATACAATGCATTTCCATTTAACCTTGTGAATGAAACTAGATTTATCTTAAAAATTCCAACTATTTCTCTCCTTCAACCTTTGAGTTTGGTTATTATTCATTTCCTTTTGTAGTTCAATTATTGTTTTACCTTGTTTTTTTTACTTTTGTTCAGGTTGATTTGTAAGATTGTCTATAGTCTCTCTACCTAGGTAGTAGTAAGGTCAACATACACTTTATCCTCTTTAAATCTCATTTTGTTAGATTACATTGCGTATCTTTTCTGTTGCGGATAATTAAACATTATAAAACAATTATAAAACAGGTAATTACATTCTCCAAAATACAACAACCATTCCAAATACTTTCCGTACGAACAACACAATTGTGTTTACATTTTTATATATTTTGATTTCTATAATACACAATTCGACCAAAAAAGGATGGCAACGACTTCCTTAAAAATTTCTAAAGTAAAATGAGCAATCTCAAAGCTTAACCAATATATATCTATATTAATGGATATTCAAAATACTTCTCAATGAGTATTAGAATAAATACTCTCATTAAATATGAGAACATAACAAAGTTTACTCCTAGCAGTATATCATACAAATTCACATTTTGTTTAGTAAACTGCAAGTACTTGTAACTGGTATCATAACATTCACATTTGACATAAAAGAAGACAAACAAACTACTACGTAAAGATTAGAGATGTAACAAAGTCCATGGACACGGATGCATATGTGTAAAGGCCAAGAGGTGAGACATGTGATTTGGAATCGGTCCTTACACATAACTCGGTAAATATTAAATTTATTTCAAAGTTTAGTATACACAATGAGCCATGTGGTTATTACTGCTTCTTTTAAATGATGCAAACAACTGAATAAATCTCTACATGATATATACCGAAGAGCCTTATTGAAGCTAACCTTTTGAGCTTGCCGACTGCTTTGAAGGAATCTTCCAACTGAATGAGGCAAAGAATTGATCGATATCCATACCAGGGTACGCAGATTGGAGATATTTTTTTACTAAAGCCTTACTTCGAAAGGCATTTTCCTTTCCATTTTTCGGTGCCTTAAAACGCTCCGGAAGATACAAATATCTTTCTTTAAAGGTGCCTTTGTTTGTAACTCTTTTCCCTGTCCTCCATCCCCACTTATCACCAACATTTGGCCAATCCATAGGAGCATATGGTAAACCTTCACCATATTCATTCTCAGAAACTGGATACAGTTGAAGCCCAGTTTCATTGATTGTAGATGCACTCTCATTATATACAACAAGTGCAAGACTCTCCCCAACCTCCTCGTTGGCTGACATTTAGCTGGAAATCTCTAACTCCGTTGATACCAATGAAAGTCTGAAATCATAGAAAAATAATAAAGAAAAGAACTGTCAAAGTCCACATCAGAAAGCAAACTGTTTTTGGCTATAAAAACTATACTTCATATGAAAATAAATGTAAGTACTACAAGTATTGGCAACCTAACCAGCAGAATGCTTGTATAATGCAGCATGCTTGATATAAACATTAGAATTTATACAACTCTTTATCGGTTTCCTCTCATTAATGCTATGTTTTGAATTTACTCCACCCCTAGTTTTATAAGAAACAATCAACTTGACTATATATTTAATTAAACTTACTATCTGTAGGAGACAATTCCTTTTAGGATAGGTAGTGATAGTTAGAGCTTTAATTTAGTGGAGGAACTAGTTTCTCGCAATGTATTCAATTGGACCCCCTTCACTAAAAAAAAATACTTTGCAATTATGGCAGACCCAATTTTCCTAGTTATGTGTAAATTGTTGAATCCCCTTGACATAAGGTAAGATCAAAATTTGTTTTAGATATTCAAATCTTAGGTGTACATTCTAGCATTATCTCAAAATTTATTTTTGAATCTCTATAAGTCAATGCTATAATTGCATCTACCAACTGTAGATTAACTGTTTACAAATACCAACTTGCACCTGAGGACAAGTTAAGTGGTCAGGCGCCTCCATGGCACAATGGGTGATGGATCACTCTAATATCATTGATACAATCAAGGAGAACATGAAACTAGTATGGAGTAAAGAAGACAATAAAAAGCTTCTAACACAAATGAGTATATTACCTACTTGAAGAAAAAAAAATATTATTTTTTAAGCATTGAGGACAAGTGTATTAATTAACAGAAAACCCTGATTGAATTTGAGAACATACCTGATAGTAGGAACTTGACTAAATTGTTCTCCTGTTAATCCTAGACAAACAAGAAAAACATAAAATTCAAAAGCAAAGGAAAAAAAAAATCGAAACCCTAAAACGGCCTTGTGAAATGCGAAGGCTATACTAAGTTTTTTTTTTTAGTACTCAAAAACTTTTAGATTCCCTCCATGTGTGAATTGGTACACACCTGTCACATTCCTTAATGAGCAATAATTAAAAGAGTAATTATATTGTATCATTCTTTGAATATAATTAATTATGTATTAGGGAAATCAATTGTACTTCCTCTAGTTTATATATTATAACTCTCCTCTTAAACAAAAATATTTAAGGACAACATTAAAGACTAATTTTTTTAATTATTAATATTACTCAATTATTCTCTTAACAAACGTAAAGTAATTAATAACATTATTAAAAGAAAGGATAGATACGGAAACAAAAATCCTAGTAACAATTATCTTGAACTTTGAAAATTTCACTTATTTTGAACTATAAAAAAACTTTTGACAATTCACTTAATTTGGATTAGAGAGTAAATCTTAATTATTCAGTTGTTGATTACCTGGACTTTTGTTTCATCTTGTTGGTGAAGGTCCAATTTATCAATAGCCGATTGATGGTAAAAGAGGACAGTTTTCAAAAAAATATAGTTATGCTCAAAGTCACACTTGCATTGTCAGTTGTTTTTTTTCTTTCTACATAAATTATATATCACCATATATGTAATAAACACACACATCATTTGAATAGTTGATGGTATATATATAGCATGCAATCTGTATTTTAATTCAAAAAAAAAAAGATGTTAAGCAACAATCCACATGAATATATATATATATATATATATATATATATATATATATATATATATATATATATATATATATATATATATATATATATATATATATTATTAATATTATTACGTTATAATTAAAAATAATCAAGTCCAAAAATTGTATCATATAAAAAAAAATTAAAAAAATATAGTCGATACCTCAAAGAAAAATATAGAAGAAGAAAGAAAGAAAAAGAGCAACATAATATTATATGCCACTGCACTTCTCATCGAAACAAACTATACAAAATCCTCTCTTCCAAATAAAAACTATAAGCATATAACTTATACAAAGTGTAAGCGTATAATTTAAAATTATGAACATTTATTTTTTAAATGATTAAGAAAGAGAGTGGATATATCACTTTTCGGATTTTATTGATATACAATAAAGCAATACTAATTAATGTGAGATTAATAGCACATTATGAAAAAGGGAAAATTTAAAAAGAATAACGATAGAAACCAAAAAACAAGAGAAGAGATATAATATATATATATATTACACTCAAGGAACTTTCTTCTGTGGGTGATTTATGTAGTTAGAAACTTGATATAATAAAAACAATGCTCCATATATTATATGGTAAAATAATAAAACTTATCTAAATTTATGTTTATAGTAATATATACATATTTCTTTGCTTAAATCTAATATTGATTCGTAAGAAGTTAGCCCGTACATTTATGAGCTTTTACTTTAGGTAATTAATTATTGTTATTTTTTCACTTTTGATTCACCAAAAACTATGTTGGAACTTGATTATAAGAAACTGTTTTTTACTGGATTACAAGAATCCTAAAACTTAAGAGACAAAAAAAAAACAATATACAAAAGAATCGAGAAAGCATGAAGGAATTTTGCAGGTTACTATTATTTATATTTTACTTCTTGAACATGGTAAATTGAGATGAATTTGGCCTACCGAAGTATTCACACCGAAAAACATTAAAGTTTTGATCTATTTAGATACCTAATAAAAAAGAAAAAGAAAATAAGAGTATAGTGATAAAAGAATACATGTAATGAGAGGCAACAAAAATTATAATAACTTCACAAATATATTTTCCTTACAAAATATACCCACGCTCATATAAAATAAAAAGTTAGAAAAGAAGTTGTCACTCCCTGAGCCTACACCTTGGGCGGAATCAAAACTCGAATGCCATTGTTGGACCCTAAGTGAACCCTTGGCCTGACTTACTTAACTCAGTGAAATACTAAACTCAACCTAAGCAAGACCGAAACATATTTAAAGAATACTCCATATCATAAATCTGGCCAAAATGACACACAACTCTCAATAACTGAAACAAACTCTAAAAAAAATTACTATTGTCCACAAAGACTCTAAACTGACTGAAGAGGAATGTTGGTACATACCCCACAACATCCTAAAACTAAACTACTAAAAGTACATGAAATTGATGTCCTCTGGAAAGTAAAGAGGCTCACCACTCACTCTGGAGCTCAATCTGGATCAACGAAACACCACATGTTGATCGTGGTTACCTGCGTCTGCATCATAAAATAATGCAGACCAACTGACATCAGTACATTGAATGTAAGAGTATGCGAGTTGGAGAACTAACAAAACCAAGGCTTGAAAGGGAGTAAGAATGAATACTTACCTTGGCTCTACTCAACTCATGATCTGCTAACTCTTATTCAATATACACAGTTAAAATAAGTGCAATATAAAGAAATGCTGACTGAAAACATGCTTAAATCTCTAAGTGTGTGTGTGTCTATATATATATATATATATATATATATATATATATATATATATATATATATATATATATATATATATATATATATATATATATATATATATCATATTATATTATATTATAAGTGGGAAGATTCAAAGCTCAAAGTTGAATTACCATTTTATCCTTATATTAAAATAATTAAATAAATATTATAAAATATAATTAAATATTTAATAAATAACTCATTTAGAGGTGCATGAATCAAATTCACATTAATAATAAATTATTCTATTGTAAAAATCAGGAGTATTTGAAAAGTTTTTCCATTAAACAAATATGATATGGACTAAAATCATTGAACTAATTTAATGCAAATTAATTATCTAGTCAAAGGTCATCATAGCTACTTCTATAAATTACCTAGTATGATTTTCATGTAAATGACAAGAGGAGGATGAGAGATTATCATGCAAAAATGAACTTTGCAAATCATTTTGTATGCGTAGTAATTTTTTTTTTTTTAGGAAAAGGGTATGATATACCCCTCAACTTTGTCATTTGGAGCTGATATACCCCTCGTTATAAAAGTGGCTCATATATGTCCTTACCGTTATACAAATGGCTCACATATACCCCTGCCATTACAAAATGGCTCACATATACCCTTCATTTAACGGAAGTTAAAAAATTAGTTTTAAATTTATATTTATTACTTCTATTTTTTTAAAAAAAATTATTTAGGGGTATATATGATTCTTCTATCAAAGTTCAAGGTATAATTTTAATTTTTTTCATACATAAATTATTTTTTGACTTCTTTTATTATAATTATTTGAATTTCTTATTCTTATTTTGTTGTTTTCTTTCATTCCTTAGTTTAAAGAATAAAAAACTAAACTATTTTTTTGTGTGTATAGTAATTTAATTTCGTATTCGAAGAAAAAATTTGGTCATCTACAATAAATTTTACAAGAATATTAGTGAAACATAAATAAATTTGATTATCAAAATAATAATTATAAATTAGTCATTGAAACAAAAAAAAGTCAAAAAAAATATGTTTGACGAGGATTAAATTTACTCATATGGGATTATATTTTTTAGAAAAAAAATAATAAAAATTTAGATTAAAATTATTTTTTTCATTTCCGTTAGAGGAAAAAGGTATATGTGAGCCATTTGTTTACAAGTAGGGGTATATATGAGTCACTTTCATAACAAGAGGTATATCAGCTCTAAATGACAAAGTTGAAGGGTATATCAGACCTTTTTCCCTTGTTTTTATCCGCTCCTTTTTGTCCGTCCTAAGTATTATATATTTCCTTTTTATATATGTTGATGTACTTTCGTATGATTATATTTTTTTATTAGAATATTTTGTGTCCCACATGAAGAAAATAGTAATATACAATTCATGTTCTGCTATGTATCTTAGTTACTGATGAAATTCATATTAATGAAAGATTAATCAGTTCATTTGACATGCTTATTTGGCTCTCGATAGATTATTCTACTTTCGTATAAATATATTTTTGAAATTATTATTTATGAGTAGTGAGAAGAATGACCAAATGAGAAATCATATATATATATATATATATATATATGAATGAATCCATATCCTAAATAAAATGGCCCACCTAATTGGAGATAAAAAATGGATCATACTCTATACAGTATATATGTGATTGAGGTTGTATTTTTATTTAAACTTTTCGTTTATATATAATTTATTGATCTTATTAGTCTATTATTTGATTGTTGGAACATTCATTCCTCAAATTGTTCATATATCTAGAATAAGTCATTTTGAAAAGTTTATATTGCTCAATATATATTAATTATCAAAGAGAAATGTTATAAAAAAGGAGTATTATTCTTTTCTCTTCATAAATCATGTGTACAATACTTTTTAAGGTTAAAAAAGAAAACGTATATGTGATATAATGATAAAAATAATTGACATATTAATCATGGTAATGGCTTTAAGTGTGTTTCGTAATATACCAAGTGTTTGTATCATAAATTTGCATATGTACCACATTGACGAAATCTTTTAGCATTTATAAATTTTATGCATAAAACGTCTATCTACTGTGATTATAAGCTATTTATTTTTTATGTAAAATTTTAACTATAGCTGGAAAATTGTCAAACTCCCATCTATAGATTATTGATTGGAGCTGGACCCATAAATAGTAAAGTAGTAATTATTTTTCAAACTAGAATGTCTACTTTTGCCTTAGAGATATTATTTTATTTAGGAAAAATGCACAAGTACCCCCTCAACCTATGCCCGAAATCCAAGATACACACTTATACTATACTAAGGTCCTATTACCCCCCTGAACTTATTTTATAAGTAATTTTCTACCCCTTTTTAGCTTACGTGGCACTAGTTTGAAAAAAAAAGTCAACCATCGTTGGGCCCACAAGATAGTGCTACGTAGGCTAAAAAGGGGTAAAAAATTATTAATAAAATAAGTTCAGGGGGGTAATAGGACCTTAGTATAGTATAAGTGTGTCTCTGAGATTTCGGGCATAGGTTAAGGGGGTACTTGGGCATTATCCCTTTTATTTATGATATTGTGATAGTCTTCTGCCTACTTATTGATTGTTAATTATTTCTCATACACATAATTTTTTAAAATTTAAAGTTCATTGTGAAGAGTCATTCTCCACTATTTATGTAAAGACACTTTGAGAATTAAATTTTTAATACGCTTTTTAAGAACCAATTTATTAAGATTGATATTATCATAGGAAGGAAATTGCACTATTCAACATGAGAAGAAAAGAGAATGAGAGAAGGATAACAAAAAAATATTAGATATATCATCTATTTAATGTTCTTCATATTATATTTGTTATTATTTAGAGAATAAAAGATAAATGGTAAAACTACTATTGTTAATTTAAGCATCTTTTTAATTACTTAACTTTTTAGTATATAAAAATTTAATAATAATAATAAGGGACGAACGTGCAAGGCACGTTCTCAGAAACTAGTATATATATATATGTATGTATATATATATATATATATACCAAAGTTATAACACCATATCTCCAAAGTTAGTATGAAAGAGTACGTACGCAAAACAACAAGTTCTTGGCAATTGTAACATACATATGTATGTTTACTTAAACAACAAGGTATATAGTTCCATTGAAATAATGAACACACTTGGCCTCTTTCTTTTTTAGCACATGGTGATAATGTATTAATGTACGAGTAGCAATGTATCAAATCATAATACAAAATCATTTTTTGTAACGCTGAAGTTGGGATTAGTTTGCACATTCCACTGTGTACTTGTTGCCTCCCATAAGGGTAACTTTACAATCAAAGTTCAGGCTGATTTGAGTCATCCAGTGTCTTTCGCTTCTGACTGAGATTTTGATCTTGCGAGGTACCACAGTTAGCTGAAAAATACAGAAATTAACTTCATGAAAATCATTGTCCAAAATTTGAAAGATTAAAAGAATCCTACATGACATTAGAAATATGTAGGGTATGAATTGACACAAGATACGATAATAATAACAAATTGAGCACTAAATCAAGATTCCAGAAATATGGAAGACACGACATATAGACAATCATCTTTAGAAAATATGGTTGCCCATCAAGCCCAACAAGAAGAATCACAAGAACAATAACAACTATCTTCCATGATCACAACTGTTGTTTCACAAGCTTACAAATTATAAACTTTTTATCTTCCATGATCACAACTGCTGTCACACAGAAGATGAACATGCCATCCAAGTCTTCTAGGAACAAGCTTAATTACTTCAACAATCAACAATGGAAACCTCCTGTAGCTCAAAAGTCCAGCAACAACAGTAAGCAAGACTGGAGGTCGAATTCGAGACAATCTGTCTGCTGCCAACTGTGCCAAAAATTAGGTCACACTGCAGATGTATATTGTTTCGAATCGAACAATCATTTTGAAGGTCTTGGGTTTTGGATTCTGGCGGGACTCATCATGTCACCACTGATCCGCACAATCATAAAGAGTATACAGGCAATAAGGGCATATCCATGGGTGACTGTAAAACCATTTCTAGTACTCATACTGGTTCAATCTCTTATACAAGCATCTAATTCTGCTTTTAGGCTTAAATTTCTAACACTCTTTGTCCTCATCAATAAAAAACTTGACTTTTGTCCGCCAAGTTTCGTCTAGACAATCTGACATCGGCTGAGCTTTTTCCTTTTACTTTTATTTGGAAGGACCCGCATTCCCAAAAGCCACTGGTACAAGATCGGAATAAGAACGGACTCTATGAGTGGCCGTATCAAACAACAAAACCAGATCCTACACCAAATAGAATAACAGCTAGGTCCCATGTTCTGTTATGTTAGGAACCAAGTTCAAGAACACGAGGTCTTGTCACACACACTTACGCTTGTGATCAACTTGCTGATACATTTAGGATTTACCAAGCCCTTGCCAAAACCAGCCTTTGAATAGTGTTTTTCCAAGTTAGGCATTGTTGCACTACTCTTTTGTTTCACATACCAATGTGGTGATACAGATCATGGACGTGACATTAAATTCTATGCCGTAGAGGCTAGGCTGAACTCTTTACACCAGGAGATGTTATTGCTGCAACTGACGGAAACAACACCCTACAAGAGATCCTTGACTGATTATA
This sequence comes from Solanum lycopersicum, assembly GCF_036512215.1. NCBI lineage: Eukaryota > Viridiplantae > Streptophyta > Magnoliopsida > Solanales > Solanaceae > Solanum > Solanum lycopersicum. Next base: position 39,613,108 of record NC_090805.1, read on the forward strand.
CCAAAGTTCCAAACTCTTAAAAAGGAAGCTATTCATTTCCTTCATCTAGTTAGGACCAAAGAGCAATTGGATAGCATTTAACTGATGCACTAGTTGTGCAACAAATAATTCCTCTTTCATACTCTTTCCAAGGCACTCCAATTTTATTTTCTTGTCATATTGCAGTTTAGTTTGCACCAAGCGTTTTTGGTATTTGTGGACAACAGGAAGCACTGAAATAGACATAACTTACGATGCACAGATGTATATATTTTTATCATGAAATAGACTATACTTGAAACAAAATAAACACATTTGCACATAAATATCTTGCTCAAATACAGATATTCAAGTCGAAGTGACAGGTCAACACAAACAAGACTATGACAAGATAGAGAGGTTACCAGTGCTATCCCCACAGTTTTCCCTTTTCAATGCATCTTGAATTCTGACTCCTTTCACAAGCTGATAGGATTATCAAATTGGTTATTCTAGTAACTAAACCTCAAAACTGAAAAAAAAAGGCAGCGTCATAGGAAACAAAGTACCACTAATCCATACCTTTGCATTGATTGATTTAATACGATCCAACAACTCTTTTGCACTACTTTTTTGTGAGTGACACAAAATACGAATGCCAAGATTCAAAATCTTTTTGATGTCAGCATAAGAAGCAACAGATGTGCAAATGCTTAAAAGCTTCAAAGCATGTGGAACCAAATCCGTCCTTGAATCACAATATCGACAGAGATACTCTGCATTCAAATTGATGCTTCCTTTGACTGTCCCAGCCATGTAAGATCGTAGAGCACACTCTAGATGGGAAACATGTCCACATATGTGGCCATCAACTACTGTAGCTTCACATCGGATGTAACTGTACCCATCATAGTCCAAAACAATAAGCTTCCCGCAAAGTATACAACAGCAGTCTCCGCAAAAACCAGGCTCACTGCAACAGAGATCACAAAATCTGGTGCTCGTCAAAGGATTTTCTGCTGTTAAACTGCTACAGATTCGGTTTCCAGCCTTACAAGTAATGACTCCGAAAGGAGAATCAGACAGTAAAGGCTGCATTTTTGTCCCCGAAGATGTAGTCCTTTCTTTCATATCTGAGTCAAAACCAATACCTAAATAATGAAAAAAAAATGGCATAAGGTTAGTAAACTACCAGTAGTGGCGGAGCCAGAATTTCAATAGTTTTTATGCCAAGTAGATTCAACAACTTACAGATGTGCAAAAAAAGTCCTTTTCCCTATCTATATGGTGTAATTTTCAACGAAGCTCCGTTGCGCACAGTATAATCATGGACAAAATTCACTTCAAAAACAAAAAGGTTCACCAAAAGGGAATAAAAAAATATAAATTTGTGTGGACTGACTAGGTACTTGTAATGAATAGGAAACCAAGTTCAGATCACCATTTTCCTAAAAATCCAAATTCTTAAGAAAACTCGAAATGTTTGACTTCAAAATTAGGAATTAAATAGCCTCTACTGATGGGGTAATAAAATCTTGAAGTAAACAGTGAGTAATAAAGACGGGGAGTCAAAAAACGTTACCCAATTGAAGAATCTTGAAAAGCCCCTTTTTTATTGCCTTTACCGAGCTCCCGAAGTTCAAAAATGGTGTAATAAGGATGAATCCATGATTTTGGAAAGAAGAATCTATCCAGGTCACTTTTACCCTTCCCAATCGCGACCCATTGTGATGAGTAATGCTGGTCAACTCATTAATTGACCATCGTGATCGTGACACAGGGCCACGCAATCAGGATGCTCAAGATGCTATTGCGATTGCAACATCCTCCTAAGTATTGTAAGCTTCTTTTTTTTCTTTCATAGTGAACAACTCTCTCTGCTTTTATTGGGAGAAGTAGGCCTATCAGAACCTCATTAAATCCTTGTTTATTCTTCTTCTCTAATTTTTCATTGTTTGTGATTGTGTGCTAGTTAATGTGTGATATTTCTGCAACAATTGGTATTGGAGCTTTGTTAAGGTTTCTAGGAATAATCAAGGGTTAAGATGTTTTTATCATCTTCAATAAAGTATGAAATAGAGAAATTTGAATTTTTTTTTTTTTGAGTGTGTGTGAGTGATCTAGTTTTAGTCTAGGGAAGATTAGAATGAGATCACCTTTGGTGTTACAAGGATTGTGAAAGGCAATCGAGGAGGATTTTCCAAAAATGTTGAAAGAAACAGAACAAGCATACTTGAAGGGAAGGGTTTTGAGTGCGATATTCGTGCGCATTACAAATAGTGTTCTTAAGGAAATTGCGCGCTAAATAGAAATCTTTAACAACGACATGTAATAAGTTAGAAGATTTGTACTCTTAAAAAATCGCTGACAAACAACCTCTACTTGAAAAAAAGGTTATACAATCTCCGTATGAATGAAGGTACACCGGTCAAAACTCACTTTGATGAGTTTAATTCAATTATAATGGACTTGAGAATGTAGATATCAAAATTGAAAGTGAGGATCAAAACTTAATCGTGTAATGTTCTTTACCACCGTCTTATGATACTTTTGCTGATACCTTGCTGTATGGAAAAGACAATATTTCACTTGGTGATGTTTGTAATGCACTAAATTCTAAAGGGGTTGTTGATGTAAAGAAAGTATCTATACATAATAATACAGGAGATACGATGACCAAGACAGTCTGGACCAATAATTTTAGGCATTGCCTAGACTTGATTGGTGTGACTAGTACTCAGTTAGCCCTTTGGAGGGCTTGGAGCAAGGCAGATATGTTTTATTTCAATTGATGAAAGGAAATCAAGCCAAAGGGAAGATTTGTTAATTATGTCTGGAATTATATTCTCTTGTTTATTTTAGGTAACTATAATTAGTATTAGTTTAATTAGGAGACCCTTTGTCCTAATAGATTTGGAAAAGGAGAATATTGTTCTTTTAAGATTAGGAAAATACTATATTAACTGTGTGCTGCTTCTCTGTGTCCAGTGGTAGATCCGCCGCTCTCAGCTTCCATCTCCGGCTGAATCCTTACTGTCCTCCGTGTTCGCTGGAAGCTCGATTCACTTAAATTTAGTTATTTTCCAACCATTTATTCGAATCATTTAGTTAGTTAAGACTTAAATTTGAAAAAATGTCTGATTGGTCTGAGCTTAACTCCGATCTTCTGGTTCTAGTTGTTAAGCGTATTAATTTGATTGAAGATTTTCTTAGTTTTGGGACTGTCTGCAAATCCTGGCACTATCTGGCCACAAAGGATAATGTTAATGTTAGCCGAGGAAGAGGATGATGACACATGTAGGAAATTCTTCAGCCTAGAAAATGGGATGATTCTGAAAAAGAGTATCCCTAGAGCTAGGGGAAAAAGGTGTGTTGAGTCGATGAGATAACTTGTAACATTCCGAATAGGCCAGAACAAAACAAGTCTGTTGCATCCATTTTCTGGTGTTGAAATCCAGCTGCCAGATAAAATTCTATACCACGTGCCACATTCGAGAAATAATGAATATTGTGGACACGTCACTTTCTCACGAGTAATCTCTATCCATAAAGTATTTTTGTCAGCTAATCCTTCCCATACATCTGACTAATGATCATTGAGGGAGACTTCAGTTTCCTCACTCTATGGAGACCAGGTGATTTGTTATGGACCAGACTATCGCCCTACAATGGACAAATTACTAATGTAGTATATTTCAATGGCAAATTTTTTGCAGTCGATTATAAGGATTGTATCTATGTTTGCTCTGCCTCTGGCTCTGAAATTGATGAAAACCATCCCATAGCACAGCTAAATCAACGTATTGATGGTATTATAACATCCTAGGATCTTTTTCTCCTATTTCGAGAAGGATGCAGTTGGACATGGGGGTGTTCAAATGAAAGTATCCAGCCACATTATGATGGTGTTTCCATCAGTCGTGTTAATTTTTCAAGAAGTCTTTTTAGAATTTCGTAATACATGAATCTAGTAAATTGTGATACATGTATTTAGTTATTTGTGCAAAATATTTGATTTACATTATTACTATAAATACAAATGTAGTTGATGATAGTAATCATCTCAAGGGGCCTTAAGTAACCTATAATGAACTTGAACATTCGATACTATTTTCCTTCCATATTTCCTACAGGATCTACCAGTGAACACAAAGAAGCAGCACACCATTAATATAGTATTTTCCTAATCCTACCACTTGGGGATTCTAAGACATGATACACAATATAGTCTAAGAGATTCTTAAGTATTGTAAGCTTCTTTTTTTCTTTCATAATGAAAAACTCTATCTGCTTTTGTCGGGAGGAGTAAGCATAACTGAACTTCATTAAATCCTTGTGCTATTCTTCTTCTCTAGTTTTTCTTTGTTTGTGATTGTGTGCTAGTTAATCCACAATATTTCCGCATCAATAGATATACAATGCATTTCCATTTAACCTTGTGAATGAAACTGGATATATCTTAAAAATTCCAACTATTTCTCTCCTTCAACCTTTGAGTTTGATTATTGTTCATTTCCTTTTGTAGTTCAATTATTGTTTTGCCTTGTTTTTTACTTTTGTTCAGGTTGATTTGTAAGATTTTCTATAGTATCTTGCCATAAAATTTTCATTTATGTTATTTCTTTCTCTATACTACTTATGACCGTTATTTCTCTTGAGCTGAGGATCTATCATAAATAGTCTTTCTACCTAGGTAGTAATAAGGTCAACATACATTTTACCCTCTTTAAATCTCATTTTGTTAGATTACATTGCGTATTTTTTCTGTTGTGGATAATTAAACATTATAAAACAATTATAAAACAGGTAATGACATTCTCCAAAATAAAACAACCATTCCAAATACTTTCCGTACGAACAACACAATTGTGTTTACACTTTTGTATATTTTGATTTCTATAATACACAATTCGACCAAAAATGAATGTCAATGACTTAATAATTTCTAAAGTAAAATGAGAAATCTCAAAGCTTAACCAATATATATCTATACAACCTGTAGGTAAAGTTATTGGATAATGAGCTACATCCATTGTTCTCTTTTGTAATTAATGGATATTCAAAATACTTCTCAATGAGTATTAGAATGAATACTCTCATTAAATATGAGAACATAACAAAGTTTACTCGTAGCAGTATATTATACGAATTTTCACATTTTGTTTGGTAGTACTTGTAACTGGTATCATAACATTCACATTTGACAAAAGGAAACAAACAAGCTACTACGTAAAGATTAGAGATGTAACAAAGTCCATGGACACGGATGCATATGTGTAAAAGCCAAGAGGTGAGACATGTGATTTGGAATCGGTCCTTACACATAACTCAGTAAATATTAAATTTATTTTGAAGTTTAGTATACACAATGAGCCATGTAGTTATTACTGCTTCTTTTAAGTGATGCAAACGACTGAATAAATCTCTAAATGATATATACCAAAGAGCCTTGTTGAAGCTAACCTTTTGAGCTTGCCGACTTCTTTGAAGGAATCATCCAACTGAATGAGGCAAAGAATTGATCGATATCCATACCAGGGTAGGCAGATTGGAGATATTTTTTTACTAAAGCCTTACTTCGAAAGGCATTTTCCTTTCCATTTTTCGGTGCCTGAAAACGCTCCGGAAGATACAAATATCTATCTTTGAAGGTGCCTTTGTTTGTAACTCTTTTCCCTGTCCTCCATCCCCACTTATCACCAACATTTGGCCAATCCATAGGTGCATATGGTAAACCTTCACCATATTCATTCTCAGAAACTGGATACAGTTGAAGCCCTGTTTCATTAATTGTAGATGCACTCTCATTATATACAACAAGTGCAAGACTCTCCCCAACCTCCTCGTTGGATGACATTTAGTTGGAAATCTCTAACTCCGTTGATACCAATGAAAGTCTGAAATCATAGAAAAATAATAAAGAAAAGAAATGTCAAAGTCCACATCAGAAAGCAAACTGTTTTTGGCTATAAAAACTATACTTCATATGAAAATAAATGTAAGAACTACAAGTATTGGCAACCTAACCAGCAGAATGCTTGTATAATGCAGCATGCTTGATATAAACATTAGAATTTATACAACTCTTTATCGATTTCCTCTCATTAATGCTATGTTTTGAATTTACTTCACCCTAGTTTTATAAGAAATAGTCAACTCAACGATATATTTAATTAAACTTACTATTTATAGGAGATAATTCCATTAAGGATAGGTAGTGATAGTTAGCGCTTTTATTTAGTGGAGGAATTAGTTTCTCGCAATGTATTCAATTGGACCCCCTTCACTAAAAAAATATACTGTGCAATTATGGCAGACCCAATCTTCCTAGTTATGTGTAAATTGTTGAATCCCCTTGACATAAGGTAAGATACTAGAGTAGTGGCCAATGGGGTTCATAATTTGGCCTCCATGGCACAATGGGTGATGGATCACTCTAGTACCATTGATACAATCGAGGAGAACATGAAACTAATATGGAGTAAAGAAAACGATAAAAGCTTCTAACACAAATGAGTATATTACCTACTTGAAGAAAAAAAACATTATTTTTAAGCATTGAGGACAAGTATATTAATTAACAGAAAACCCTGATTGAATTTGAGAACATACCTGAGAGATTAGGAACTTGACTAAATTGTTCTCCTGCTAATCCTAGACAAACAAGAAAACATAAAATCAAAAGCAAAGGAAAAGAAAAAATCAAAACCCTAAAACGGCCTTGTGAAATGCGAAGGCTGTAATAAGGTTTTTTTCTTAGTATTCAAAAACTTTTATACTCCCTCCATGTGTGAATTGGTACACACCTGTCACATTCCTTAACGAGCAATAATAAAAAGAGTAATTATATTGTATCATTCTTTGAATATTTAATTATGTATTAGGGAAATCAATTGTACTTCCTCTAGTTTATATATTATAACTCTCCTCTTAAACAAAAATATTTAAGGACAACATTAAAGACTATTTTTTTTAATTATTAATATTCCTAAATTATTCTCTTAACAAACGTAAAGTAGTTAATAACATCGTTAAAAGAAAGGATAGATACGGAAACAAAAATCCTAGTAACAATTATCTTTAACTTTGAAAATTTCACTTAGTTTGAACTATAAAATTTTTTTTTGACAATTCACTTAATTTGGGCTAGAGAGTAAATCTTAATTGTTCAATTTGTTGATTACCTGGACTTTTGTTTCATCTTGTTGGTGAAGGTCCAATTTATCAATAGCCGATTGACGGTAAAAAAGGACATCTATTTTTTTTTAAAAAAAGTAATGGTCAAAGTCACATTGGCATTACCGGTTAATTTTTTTTCTTTCTACGTGAACTATCACCATATATGTATTAAACACACACTTCATTTGAATAGTTGATTGTATATAAATAGTATGCACTCTGTACTTTAATTCAAAAAAAGATGTCAAGCAACAATCCACATGTGTGTATATATCTATATTATTATTATTATTATTACGTAATAATAAAAAATAATCAAGTCACAAATTTATATATATATATATATATATATATATATATATATATATATATATATATATATAATAGTTATTATTACATAATAATAAAAAAATAATCAAGTCCAAAAATTGTATCATACAAACAATTTTTAAAAATATATATTCGATACCTCAAAGAAAAATATAGAAGAAGAAAGAAAGAAGAAGAGCAACATAATTATATGCTACTGCACTTTCCATTTAAATAAACTATACAAAATCCTCTCTTCAAAATAAAAACCATAAGCATATAACTTAGGGAAAATGCACAATACCCCCTCAACCTATGCCTGAAATCTCATAGACACACTTATACAATACTAAGTGATATTCAAGAGAGGTGGCGCGGATTAAATATTCACTTAGTCAGCTATCAATAGTCGATAGTTGACTCACCTGCAAGTTAGTAAGATAATAAACAATAACAGAAAGTTGCAGTAAATAGTTGACACACAAAATTTTAACCTGGTTCGGATCACTAATGTGGTGTCTAGTCCAGTCCCCTTTGGTTTCAAGGGTTTTCCTTATTAGGGTTGAAGAGATATTCTTTTTTACACCGACGATTGAACTTTTAACATGTCTGATATGCAAATCAGATTTTTACCTTGACACTGTCTAAACTTGTATACCTGCACTCAGATATTTTTCTTTTCTCTTTTCTTTCCAATTGTATCACTCAAGTATTTACAAATTTTTATGAAAGACAAAAGAAACCTATTTGCTAAGCTCAAGTAAAGTTGCGTGCTTCGTAATATCTAGGTCGATATAAACATATGATAACCTCTGCTCTTTTGTAAGGAAAAACCCCAAGGATTTTATCTCAATCAAAGATTACTTTAGAGAGTCTTTGATTGAGGCGATTTAGTTTATCTGTAGTAGATCACTTCTTCTTCTTTCCTTGTGCTGATTTAATCTTGTCCTTGTTTGATCATTATACTTCTTATCTTGTGGCTTGATTTATGGGTCTTCGTTTTTCATCGCTTCTTCTGCTTTTCTTGTGTTGATTTGATATCGTCCTTGTGTGATCAACAATCTTCTTATATTGTGGCTTGAATTGTGGTTCTTCCCATTTCTTGATGAGTTAATTGTGATTGCTGCCAAGAGTGTGAGATTCTTGCTTCTTTCCTCTATGTGCTGATTGACCATATTTTCCAATCATATATTTCTTTCTTTCTTTTGTCCCTTAGATTTGAGGCTTTCCTTTCCAATTCACCTCTGTATTTTAATGAAAAAAAATTTCCTTCTTGAAGTCATCTGTGCTGATGACTTCTCTTTTTAGATTTGTGACCTACGAAAATTGAGATCAACATGTTATGAGTCTATTTTCAAAATCAATGAACCATATGATGTTAACAATCTCTCCCTTTTTGATAAAGAAGCTTGATCACAATTTTAATAATAATATGGATAGTCAATTATACTGAGAGAGTTTAACTATACTTCCCTAAGGTTATATGTTGTTGATGTATGCAACTCCCCCTGTCTTAGCTCTCCATGTTTCAAAGAGAGGTATATAATTGTTTTCTCCCCCTTTGTCATAATAAAAAAGAATATCTACACAGCAGATTATATTAAAGTATAGACATTAGAAACTAGAGTAGTCTAAGAGTTAAGGAAAGGCAGTAGTCCAAAAGATAGAGAGGGACAAGCTCCTATTGAAAGATAGAGAAAAAGAAAGAGGTGTAACTACAAAAGTTAATGGCCACCCCAAAAGTACTTGAGGGAGTTGATCACATTTTCGTAAAAGGTGATGTACGAACATTTCACATTCTTGGAGAAGCTGGAGTAAGAGGTCTGAACTGTAAAGACAAGCTCATTGTTGGAGGAGTTGACTCCATTTTTAAGAGAGTCAACTTGCTTAATCAAGCGATTTAATGTTGAGATACCTTCCTGCTTTGTTGGAATTCTAAATTCTGACCCCCAAATTCACCTAAGGAACAAGTATATTTTATATGTTCCTTTGCAGATTACAATGTTACGTTTTTGAAGCAAATAAAATAATAACATAATATTTTATCACGAAAAACCCTAACTCATAAGGGTAAAAACCACGACCTACACCTCTGTAGGATTTAAATTCACTTTACTAAACTCCAAGTCTCAACACAAGATTGAAAACCAATGTAACCTAAGGAATTATAACTCTAATTCCTAGAGGAATTATAAACTCTAATTCCTAGAGGAATTATAAACTCTAATTCCTAGCTAAGAAATTATAAACTCTAATTCCTAGCTACCCAAGACAAAAAAAAACCCAGGTTTAAGTCTTTTACGGTCCGTCAAGTTTCTCAAATTTGTTAGATGAATCCTACACATACACTCAATTGTAATCAAAACTCTTAATTACAATCTTACAACTTTTTCCTCACCAATTGCAACACTCACGATAAATATCAAAACTCTCTCAAATCCCTTGATCATGTTTTAATTTTCTCTCATGTAAGTGTGCAATTTTCTCCACCGAAACGATCGCTCTATTTATAGATTTGAAATTGAATCCAAAACCTATTTCAACTAGAAATCCTACTTATGCTCTACTAATTTTCTCTTGAAACTTAGAAGCTCATGCGTATGACTCCTACATTGTGCGGAAGTCATCTTGCCACATCTTCAACTTGGTTGCGAACTCCTCTATAAAAGGAAACTTTTTGTAATGGTTGCTTGTCAAAAAATCAATACTTTCACAGCTTTATATCTTCTAGTTTGCGAGGTTGAGGTTCTCATTATCCAAGTCGGATTCGGTCTATAAGGAACACGTCGCACAACCTGTTTCTTTCATCTGTTCCTCTATTTGTAAATTATAAAATCTTTCTCATTCTAACATGCTTGATTCCTATCATGGCAACGCACAACTTACCAATATCAGTGCTAGAGTCTTTTTGCAAGCGAAATACCTTCTCCGCAACATCATGAAGGGCTTTCCTATTGGCCTACGTGACACTATCTTGTGGTTCCAATGTGTGCTGATAATTTTTTGAAGCTGGTGCCACGTAGGTCGTAAAGGGCTAGAAAATTATTTATAAAATCAAATCAGGGGGATAATAGGGTAAAATCAAATCAGGGGGATAATAGGACTTTAGTTTAGTATAAGTTTGTTTCTGAGATTTCGGGCAAAGGTTGAGGGGTACTTATGCATTTTCCCTATAATTTATACAAAGTGTAAGCATATAATTTAATTTTTTAAAAATTATGAACATATATTTTCTAAATGGTTAAGGAAGAGGGTGGATATATTACTTTTTGGAAGTCCCACCGTTTAAAAAAAAAGTCTCTATTTTATTTTTAGTTTGTTTCAAAAAGAATGACCCATTTTGCTTTTTTGGCAACACTTTAACTTTAACTTTCCACGTGACATGTTTAATACCACAAGATTAAAGGGCATTTTGGTACATTTGACATAACTTTAATTTAGAATCACAAGATTACAAACTTTTCTTTCTTCTCTTAAACTCCGCTCCAAGTCAAACTAGGACATCCTTTTGGAAACGGAGAGAGTACTAATTAATGTGGGATTAATAGTACATAAATGAAAAAGAGAAAATTTAAACAGAATAACGATAAAACGAAAACAAGAGAAGAGATATTAATAACATCAATATATATATATATATATAGTGCTCTAACTCAAGGAAGATTCTTCTATGGGTGATTTAGGTAGTTAGAAACTTCATATAATAGAAACAATGCTCCATATACAATATGGTAAAAAAAATAAAATTTATGTTAATAGTAATATATACATATTTCTTCCTTAAATCTAATTTTGATCCGTAAGAAGATAGCCCGTATATTTATGAGCTTATTCTTTATGTAAATAATTATTGTTATCTTTTCACTTTATATTCACCGAAAACTATGTTGGGAACATGATTACAAGAAACTGTCTTTTACTAGATTACAAGACCCCTAAAACATAGAGACAAAAAAAAAAAGCAATATACAAAAGAATCGAGAAAGTAAGCATGAAGGAATTTTGCAAGTTACTCTTATTTAGATTTTACTTCTTGAACATGCTAAATTGAGATGAATTTGGCCTACTGGAGTATTCACACAGAAAAACATTGAAGTTTTGATCTATTTAGATACCTAATAAAAAAGGAAAAATAAAGTATAGTGATAAAAGCATATGCGTAATAATGAGAGGCAATAAAAATTATAATTACATCACAAATATATTTTCGTTACAAGATATACCCATGCTCATATAAAATAAATAGAATTACAAATGAAGCAACAACACTACATCAAAAAATTATAAAAAGATCAGAGATACGAAAAAGTCACCTAACAAACTGATGTGGTGTAAAAAGGAATGACAAAACCAATTATGCACATCAATTTTTTTTAAAATCGTGTTATTCCAACCAAATGAAGGTTTTCATCAATTTTTTTCCTTCCTTCTAAATTATAATACTAAAAATGCTACATTCTTTTAAAATTGGCAGTATTGATATGAATTAATACAAATATATTGTTCCAATTTAAATAGGAAATTTCCTCGTTCTCGATTGATATGCTTATTTGCGTAAACAATAAAAGAGCAATCTATCCGTTATTTTTAAGAAAAAAATCCATAAAGAATCCAAGAAATGTAATGGATTTTTTAATTTACGTCAAGTACTTACATCACTCCAATAATTATATGTCACTTCAAATACTTAGTTATCAAAAAAGATTGCTAATTAATTATTTTTATCCTAAGTTAATATCTTATTAATGATATATCAGTTCAATTCGAGATAAATACAAAATGCTCTACTAACTAATATTAATTTAGTATATGCGTAATGTGTTTTGCAGACAAAAAATCTAATGATTATCAATCTTTCTTTCAGGGGTTAATAGAACCCCAAATTGTATAAAGTTACACTTTGTCGAGACTAACTTTGAACACCACATGTCCAAAGTTGTTTGAAATAGTACATATGCAAAACAACAATTCCTTGCCAATTGTAACATACATATGTATGTTTACTTAAACAACAAATAATATAGCCAAATAATGAACAAACTTGGGCTCTTTCTGTTTGAGCATATTCTCATAATGTATAAATGTACCAGTAGCAATATACCAAATCATTTTTATGACAATGGTGTCCCGAATAACTTGCTCTTTTCACATACTACTTGTTACCTTCAATTAATTAGCATAGGGTAACTTTGCGATCAAAGTTTTCAGGGATATTGAAATGTTTCAAGGGTCTTTTGCTTCTGATTGAGATTTTGATCTTCTGAAGTACCAGAGTTAGCTGAAAAATCAAGAAATTAACTTCATGAAAACCATCGTCCAAAATTTGAAGGATTAAAAGAATCCTACATGACATTAGAAATAGAGTAGGGTATGAACTGCCACAATAGCAAATTAAGTACTAAACCAGACTTCCAGAAATACAAAAGATATAGACATATTCCATCATTAGAAAATATGATTGCACATCAAGCCCAACAAGAAGAATCACAAGCACAATAATGACAATATCTATCTGGATATATCAGACTAACAGATAGGCTCCGATAAATCTGAGTAGTATTGCTAAAGGAAGAGAAAAAATAACACGTACTGTTAGCTTCATCAACTTATATTTTAATGATGACACTATGCTAAATGATCTGCGCCAAAAATAAATGAGACATCCAAAATATGTGAAAAGAAGGCATGAATCAAGGAAGAATGACTTGTCTACGATAGATTTGAATGAAGGAAAAAGAGCACACGCTAACCACAAGAAAGAACAGGACAGCCGGACAAATTTGAATATCAGCGAGAAAATCCCTTGGGTTACATTAAGAGCAAAATACTGAAAATCAGAAAAGAAGATTGCGCAACTTCTCTTCTTCTCAGATCAATCTCAGTGACATTCCAGATCATAGATTAGTTGAAGATTAGCGAATTGGTATCAATTCCATTCTGTCCAAGCAACGGTAAAGAAGCAGCAAGCAATATAAAAGCAGATCATCATCACAGAAGTATTAAGCATTAGTTAATGTAATTATTAGTTACGGTAACTAATACTGTTTTAGACTCCCCTATTGTTTTGGAATTCAGGTAGTAGGTTAAGTTTAGCTGTAGGTTGTTTTTATCTGTAGTATATAAAGTTTGGGTACTGAATGAATAAGATTATCTTTCGACTACTTTGAAGCGCAATTTCCCTTGACCAAAAGCATAGTCACTCTTTTATCACTGTATTCAAAATAGTTTACTAGTGAAAAGAAAACTATAAGAGTAGAGGATGTGATCGACAAGTAAATTGGAATTTTTCTGGTCAAGGAGTTCAGAATAGGCCATCTATCTAATCATAAACACTCAAGCTCTAAGGAAACGCTTGTAACTCAAGGGGACTGGATTAGGCGTGATCCGAACTAGCATAGAATTCTTTGTCAACTGTGTCTTTTATGTCTTTATCGTTATTCAATATGTTGTTTTATCTAATCGTCTAAACTCTAGGGTAGCCGACTTGAAGAAATCAACAGTCAACCAATTATAACTTGACTAACATTCGAAAAGAATTATACTAATGTGGGGAGACAAATCATGGATGTGACATTCAATTCTATGCCTTACGGGCTAGGCAGAACTCTCTATGCCAGGAAATGTTATTAACGCAATTGACCAAAACACCACCCTACAAGAGATCCATGAGTGATCCGTTCCTTTCTCTTTAGGTTGATTACACCAAAGTTCCAAACTCTTTTTAAGTAAGCTATTCATTTCCTCTTTTGTACTTTTTACAAGGCTCTCCAATTTTATTTTCTTGTCATATTGCAGTTTAGTTGCAACAAGTGTTTTTGGCATTTGTGGACAATGGGAAGAACGGAAATCGACATAGATGTATATATTTGTATTATGAAATAGACAATGCTTAAAGCAAGATAACCACATTTGCACATACTGAAATATCTTGCTCAAATACATATATACAAACAAGACAATTACAAGACAGGGAAGTTACCAGTGCTATCCACACAACTTTCCTCTTTGAATGCATCTTGAATGCTGACTCCTTTCATAAGCTGATATGATAATTAAATTGGTCATTCTAGTAACTGTAAGCCTCAAAACTGGGGGAAAAAAGATAGCATCATAGGAAACAAAGTACCATTAATCAATTAGCGCTATACCTTTGCATTGATTGATTCAATACGATGCAACAATTCGTTTGCAATACTTTTTTGTGAGCCACGCAAAATGCGAATGCCAATATTCAAAATCTTCTCGATGTCAGCATAAGAAGCAATGGATGTGCAAATGTTTAAAAGCTTCAAAGCATATGGAACCAAATCCATCTTTGAATCACAGTATCGACAGAGATACTCTGCATCCAAATTGATGCTTCCTCCGACTCTCCCAGCCATGTAAGCTCGTAGAGCACACTCTAGATGGGAAACATGTCCACATATGTGGCTAGAAACTACTGTTGCTTCACAGCGAATGTAACTGTACCCATCATAGTCCAGACTGATAAGCTTGCTGCAAAGTATACAGCAACAGTCTCCGCAAAAACCAGACTCACTGCAACAGAGATCACAGAATCTGGTCTCCATAAGAGGATTTTCTGCTACTAAACTGCTACAGATTCGGTTACCAGCCTTACAAGTAATGGCTCTGAAGGAAGAATCAGACAGCAAAGGCTGCATTTTTGTCCCTGCAGATGTAGTCCTCTCTTTCATATCTGAGTCAAAATCAATATCATGTAAGTCTTCCATCCTCAATAAAGGAAAAAGATTCGGGATTCAAAGAAAAAGTATTATGCCAAGCAGATTCAACAACTTACAGATATGCAAAAAAGAAACATTTTCCCTATCTATATGGTGTTATATTTCAATTAAGCTCCGTCCCTGACAACATGCACAAACTGTGTAATCATGGACAAAATTCACTTTAAATATAAAAAGATAGAAATCAGTGTGGACTGACTAGATATTTGTAATGAATAGGACACCAAGCCTAAATCTCCATTTTCCTAAAAATCTGAATTCTTGAGAAAATTCACAAAGTTTGACTTCAAAATTAGGACTCAAATAGCCTCTAATGATGGGGTAATAAAATCTTGAAGTAAGCAGTGGGTAATAAAGACGAGAAGTTGAAACTCGTTACCCAATTGAAAAATCTCGAAAAGACCCTTCAAAATAGCCTCTACCAAGCTTCCAAAGTACAAAAATGGAGAAATGAGGATGAATGCCGATTTTTTTTTAAAAAAAATCTATCCAGGTCACTTTTACCCTTCGCGATTGCGAGCCCATACCTCTCAATTGCGATGAGTAATGCTGGATAACTCATTAGTTGACCATGCGTCATTACACAAGACCACACGATCATGATGCTCAAGATGCTATTGGGATTGCAACATCCTCCATGCGATCATGAAGCACAAGACCACATACTAATGCGACCGAGACCCAGAGCCTCATGATGCAAAGAATACTTAACGTGCATCATATACAACATAGCAGCAAACACCAAGACTCAACAAAATCACCTAATGAGCCCTCAAGATTCCTTCAAAATTTGCACATGCACAAACTAGATATGCTACCCAACCAAACTTAACGTTCCAGACTCAATGAACGTCGGGACACGTATACGAAGTCTCCTTGACCCAGTATTTGTTTAAGTAGCAATAAAATAACTTTTACTCAAAAAAACTAAATTTCCCCCGAACCTCTGAAAATTCAAACAAGCCTTCATGTAGGACTCAAAATTAAATCTAATGGTGTCGTCGAAATTCCAATTCGAGCGCTCAAACTCCAAATGTTGACTTAAGTCTACTCTTGGCCTAATTATACTTAAACTTCCACTTCAAGATCTCAAATCCACGAAAGGGTCTCCATATT
Source organism: Solanum lycopersicum (assembly GCF_036512215.1). NCBI lineage: Eukaryota > Viridiplantae > Streptophyta > Magnoliopsida > Solanales > Solanaceae > Solanum > Solanum lycopersicum. The sequence continues at coordinate 39,629,415 of NC_090805.1, forward strand.
TGAAAACAACTAAACTTCTAGACCAAAATATGCATTCCAGAGCTGATGGGACAGACTAAAGTTCCTTCCGTGACTCATAGCTCTGATTATTGCCAAAACCTACTTTGAACAACTTGAGGTCTCCAAAACTCTAAAACTTCCAAAAGTCTCAACTTCCCATTCCGATTTTAAAACCAACATTATAAACTGAAAACCATGACTTGGGACAACTATCGAGAGGGGCAAAATGATAAATTTTCTAGAAGTTTTTTGAAAATGTCCTTCAAGGTCGTCATTTCAAGAGGTTGTGATGATTCAGACACGTGCAAGGAAGATGTACAAATGATTTACTGCAGAAGTGTGAGAGGTTGGCTATGAATGGTTTCAAGAGAGGCAGGTTAGGTCAATGAAAAATTAGGGAGACAAGATTAGACATGATATATCGTAACTATATTTTACCAAGGACACGACCTTAGGTAGGCATTATGGAGGTCGCAAATTAGGGTAGAAGGGATTATGGAGGTCGCAAATTAGGGTCGTAGTATTATCCTTATAGTTTCTTCTCTTTGAGTTTGGTAACTTTTTTTCGAATTGGTAACAATGTATACTTCAACATTAAGGATTTGGTGGGTACCTTTAGAAAATCACAAAAGAACAAAAAGTGTAGTACTTACAAGAATCCTAAGAACTATAGAAGTTGATATGAATCCTCTTATCTTATATCTTTACACCAAAAATATAGATGTTAATTATGTTATGAATTTTTCCCTTGTTTATTTTAGGAAACTATAATTCCTATTGGCTTAGAAGACCATTTGTCCTAATAGATTTGGAAAAAGAAAATATTACTTTTATAGGATTAGAAAATAGGTTGGGGCGTTTACTCTGGATCTATTGGGGATATAGATATGGATCCTATAACATGGTATATGATAACACAATGTAGGCTAAGAGAGTCTTAAATATTGTAAGCTTCGCTTTTCTTTCATAGTAGAAAACTCTCTCTGTAGTCCTAATTGAACTTTATTAAAATCCTTTTATTATTCTCTTCTCTACTTTTTTTTTTGTTTGTGATTGTGTGCTAGTTAATCCACGATAATTCTGCGTCAATAGATATACAATGCAGCTCCATTTAAACTTGTGAATGAAGTTGGATAGATATTAAAAATTCCTACTATTTATCTCCTTCAACCTTTGAGTTTGGTTATTCTTCATTTCTTTTTGTAGTTCAATAATTGTTTTACCTTGTTTTCTTACTTATATTCAGGTTGATTTGTAAGATTGTCTATAGTATCTTGCTATAAGTTTTTACTATGTTATTTCTTTCTCTATACTGCTTATGACTGTTTTTTATCTGGAGCTGAGGGTTTATCATAAATATTCTCTCTACCTAGATAGTAATAAGGTCAACGTTCACTTTACCCTCTTCAAATCTCAATTTGTTGGATTACATTGGCTATTTTTCTGTTGTGGATAATTAAACATTATAAAACAGGTAATTAATGTTAAATTATTCACAACCATTCCAAATACTTTCAGTACGAACAACACATTTGTGTTTACACTTCTATATATTTTGATTCCTATAATACATAATTCGACGACCAAAAATGGATATCAATGACTTCCCTAATAATTTCTAAAGTGAGCAACCTCAAATCTTGACAAAAATATATATATACTACCTGTAGGTAGAGTCATTGGATAATGATCTACATCCATTGTTCTCTTTAGTAATTAACGGATATTCAATATACTTCTCAAAGAGTATTAGAAATGTTAAATACTCTCATTAAATATGAAAACATAACAAAGTTTACTCCTAGCAGCATTATAAAAATTTTCACATTTTGTTTGGTAAATTGCAAGTACTTGTAACTGGTATGATAACATTCACGTTTGACAGAAAAGGAAAAAAATAAAATACTAGGTAAAGATTAGATCCATGGTCAAAGATACAAATGTAAAGGCCAAGGGGGAGAGAGAGGTGATTTAGAATCGGTCCTTACACATAACTCGATAAACATTAAATTTATTTGGAAGTTTAGTATACACAATGAGCCATGTGGTTATTACTATTTCTTAAAGTTGATGCAAACAACTAAATAAATCTCTACATGATATATAGTGAAGAGCCTTGTTGAAGCTAACCTTTAGAGCTTGGCGAATGCTTTGAAGGAATCATCCAACTGAATGAGGCAAAAAATTGATCGATATCCATACCAGGATACTCAGATTGGAGATATTTTTTAACTGAAGTCTTACTTCGGAAGGCATTTTTCTTTCCATCTTTCGGTGCCTGAAAACGCTCCGGAAGATACAAATATCTATCTTTGAAGGTGCCTGAGTTTGTAGCTCTTCTACCTGTCCTCCAACCCCACTTATCACCAACATTTGGCCAATCCATAGGAGCATATGGTAAACCTTCACCATATTCATACTCAGAAACTGGATACAGTTGAAGCCCAGTTTCATTGATTGTAGATGCACTCTCATCATATACAACAAATGCAAGACTCTCCCCAACCTCCTCCTTGACTGACATTTAGTTGGAAATCTCTAACTCTGTTGATACCAATGAAAGTCTGAAATCATAGAAAAACAAAAAAGAAAAGAAATGTCAAAGTCTAGACCAGAAAGCAAACTGTTTTTGGCTATAAAAACTATACTTCATATGAAAATAAATGTAAGAAATACAAGTATTGGCAACCTGACCAGCAGAATGCTTGTATAGTGCAACATTCTTGACATATACATTTGAATTTATACAGCACTTCATCGGTTTCCTCTCATTAATTCTATCTTTGGAATTTACTTTACCCCTAGTTTTAGATGAAAACAATCAGCTCAACTATATATTTAATTAAACTTACTATTTATAGGAGACAATTCCATTTAGAATGGGTAGTGATAGTTAGATCTTTTATTTAATGGCGGAACTAGTTTCTCACAATGTAGTCAATTGGACCTCCTTCAATGAAAAAATATACTGTGCAATTATGGCAGACCCAATCTTCCTAGTTATGTGTAAATTGTTGAATCCCCTTGACATAAGGAAAGATACTAGTGTAGTGGCTAATGGGTTCAAAATTTGTTTTAGACATTCAAATCTTAGGTGTACATTCTAGTATATTTACCTACTTGAAGAGTAAAAAACATTATTTTTTTAGAATTGAGGTCATGTATATCGATTAACAGAAAGCCCTGACTGAATTGGAGAACATACCTGAGAGATTAGGGATTTGACTAAACTGGTTCTCCTGCTAATCCCAGACAAACACGACAAACATAAAATTCAAAAGCAAAGGAAAAAGAAAAAATCAAAACCCTAAAACAGCCTTGTGAAATGGGAAGGTTGTACTAAGTTTTTCTTTAGTATTCAAAAAATTTTATACTCCCTTCATGTGTGAATTGGTACACACCTGTCACATTCCTCTAGTTTATATATTAAGTGAATTGTTAGGATATAACTCTCCTCTTAAACAAAAATATTTAAGAACAACATTAAAGACTCATTTTTTTATTAATATTCTTAAAGTATTCTATTAACAAAGGTAAAGTAGTTAATAACATTATTAAAAGAGAGGATAGATACGGAAACAAAAATCCTACTAACAATTATCTTGAACTTTGAAAATTTCACTTATTTTGAACTATAAAAAAAGTTTTGACAACTCACTTAATTTGGACTAAAGAGAATAAATCTTAATAGTTCAGTTGGTTGATTACCTGGACTTTTGTTTCATCTTGTAGGTGAAGGTCCAATTTATCGATAGCCGATTGATGGTAAAAAAGGACATCTATTTTTTAAAAAAAATAAAGTAATGGTCAAAGTCACACTGGCATTACCAATTAATTTTTTTCCTTTCTACATAAACTATCACCATATATGTATTATTATTATTATTACATAATAATAAAAAATAATCAAGTCCAAAAATTGTATCATATAAACAATTTTAAAAAAATATATATTCGATACCTCAAAGAAAAATATAGAAGAAGAAAGAAAGAAAAAGAGCAACATAATATTATATGCTACTGCACTTTCCATTTAAATATACTATACAAAATCCTCTCTTCAAAATAAAAACCATAAGCATATAACTTAAAGAAAATGCTCAATACCCCCTCAGCCTATGCCTGAAATCTCATAGACACACTTATACAATACTAAGTGATATTCAAGACAGGTGGGGTGAATTAAAAATTCACTTAGTCAGCTATCAGTAGTCGACAGTTGACTCACCTGCAAGTTAGTAAAATAATAAACAATAACAAAAGTTGTGGTAAATAGTTGACACACAAAATTTAACCTGGTTCGGATCACTAATGTGGTGCCTAGTACAGTCCCCTTGGGTTTCAAGGGTTTTCCTTAAGAGCGTTGAAGAGATATTCTTTGTTACACCAATGATTGAACTTTTAACATTTCTGATATGGAAATCAGATTTCTACCTTGACACTGTCTCAACTTGTATACCTGCACTCGGATGTTTTTCTTTTCTCTTTTCTTTCCAATTATATCACTCAAGTGTTTACAAATTTTTATGAAAGATAAAAGAAACCTATTTGCTAAGCTTAAGTAAAGTTGTGTTCTTCGCACTATACATCTAGGTCGATATAAATAGATGATAACCTCCACTCTTTGTAAGGAAAAAACCCAATGGATTTTATCTCAATCAAAGATTACTTTAGAGAGTCCTAGATTGAGGCGATTTAGTTTATCTGTAGTAGAATCACTTCTTCTGCTTTCCTTATGCTGATTTAATCTTGTCCTTGTGTGATCATCAGACTTCTTATCTTGTGGCTTGATTTATGGCTCTTTGTTTTTCATCGCTTCTTATGATTTTCTTGTGTTGATTTGATCTTGTCCTTGTGTGATCAGCAATCTTCTTATCTTGTGGCTTGTATTGTGGTTCTTCCTATTTCCTGATGAGTTAATTGTGATTGCTGCCAAGAGTGTGAGATTCTTGCTTCTTTCCTCTATGTGCTAATTGACCATATATTTCTTTTCCTCTTTTGTCCCTTAGATTTGAGGCTTTCCTTTCCAATGCACCTCTGCATTTTAATGAAATATTTTTTTTTCTTCTTGAAGTCATTTGTGCCGATGACTTCTCTTTTTAGATTTGTGACCTACGAAAATTGAGATCAACACGTTATGAGTCTATTTTCAAAATCAAGGAACCATATGCTGTTAACAATCTCCCCCTTTTTGATAATGACAAGTTTGGTCACAATTTTAATAATAATATGGATAGTCAATTATACTGAGAGAGTTTAACTATACTTCCCTAAGGTTATATGTTGTTGATGTATGCAGCTCCCCCTGTCTTAGCTCTCCATGTTACAAAGAGAGGTATATAATTGTTTTCTCCCCCTTTGTCAAAATCAAAAAGAATATCTAAACAGCAGATTATATTAAAGTATAGACATTAGAAACTAGAATAGTCTAAGAGTTAAGGAAAACAGTAGTCCAAAAAAAAGAGAGGGACAAGCCCCTATTGAAAGATAGAGCAAAATAAAGAGGTGCAAACACAAGAGTTAATGGCCAGCCCAAAAGTACTTGAGGGATTTAATCACATTTTCGTAAAAGGTGTTCTACGAACGTTTCACATTTTTTGAGAAACTGGAGTAAGAGGTCTAAACTATAACAACAAGCTCATTGTTGGAGAAGTTGACTCCACTTTTAAGAGAGTCAACTTGCTTAATCAAGCGATTGACTGTTGAGTTACCTTCCTGCTTGATTCTTGTCATGGTAATGCACAAATTACTAATATCAGTGCTAGAGTCTTTCTGCAAGCGAAATACCTTCTCCACAACATCATGAAGGGTTTCTTTTTTTTTGACATATGTTGTACTATCTTGTGGATTCAATGTGAGTTGACATTGTTTCAATCTAGTGTCACGTAGACCGAACAGGGGTAGAAAATTATTTATAAAATAATTTCAGGGGAATAATAGGGCCTTAGTATAGTATAAGTGTGTTTCTGGGATTTCGGGCAAAGGTTGAGGGGGTACTTCTGCATTTTCCCTTATTTTATCATTTCACACCCTTTCAATATTTGATAGTTATGTGGCTCCAAAATATGCAAATATTAGTCTCTTGAATGAAAAAAAATGGTATTTATAGCTTTTGGGGTAGAGTTGTTAGAATCAATCTCAGAAAGAGATCATATGGACTATGGTCGTCCTTCCCAAAAGGTTCTGTTGAATGCCTTGAATCGGACTTGTTACAGCGGAGTACATGGCCTTGACAGAGGCTGCAAAAGAAGGGATTTGGCTGAAAGGGCTGGTTAGTGATCTTGGTCTGCATCATGATCAGGCTACGGTGTATTGTGACAGTTTGAGCGCAATTTGTCTAGCCAAGGATCAAGTCCATCATGAGAGAACCAAGCATATTGACGTGAGGTATCATTTTCTGAGAAGTGAGAAGAGAATCAAGGTGAAGAAAGTAGGAACTGCTGATAATCCTGCTGATATGTTCACAAAGTCGGTTCCACAGAGCAAGTTTCAACAATGTTTGGACTTGCTCAACATCAGAAGCTGTTAATTGCCCTGCGGGGCAATTCTGAGGAAGAGGGGGAGGCCTGGCACTATCATAGTGTGCCTGAAGAATCTGTTTGGAGAATTCAAGTCAAGGTGGAGATTTGTTGAATGCCTTGAATCGGACCCGTTACAGCAGAAAGAACGGAGTCGGGGGGTCCAGGGGGCGTAGCTTAGCACTATATATAGACGCTATGGCAAACTCTATTCTGTATTCTGTTCTTGCCTCTCCATAATAAAACTGCTCCCCCTCTTCCCCGTGGACGTAGCCAATTTATTGGTGAACCACGTAAATCTATTGTCTTGTTTTTCGTGTTTATATTTTCTCGTATTATCTCGAATTCCGCATAACAGGTTCGTTACCCTTCGTACCTTATCTCAAGATCTAATTAGCACACCTACTGTAAAAATCTTATCTGCGTCCTCAGTAATGAAAAAGCTGTAAAACTTATTGTGCCCAAATCTTTGACAGAATAGATTTTTATATTAGTACTCACCTTGTTGGTTTCCTCATATTTGTCTCATTGTCATTTTCTGTTTAGATTCCCTCAAGTATTCGCTGGATTATTACTTCTTCTTGACATACCATGTACCATAACAAATGTTCACACAGTATTAATTTTTAAGAAGGATGTCTTGCCCGTGCCTTTTGGTATATGTTGATTAACATTCACTTAGTAGAAAGGGGTTGTTAAGCACAATTTCATTTCGAATAAGCAAGTATATGTGTTTCTCTCGGGTTGGAGATTATGGTTAGTGTTGTTAAGGTTCTAACAATGAGTATCTTAACTTCAACTCATAGTCCATTCTTTTTTTTGATCTTTTATTCTAAAATCTATGTTGTTATTTTCTTTATTCTCCACTCTTCTGAGATTTGCTCTTCTTGAGTTGTTGCTTCGATTTCCAGGTTAACTATTTCCTTCAAAATTCCACCAAATTTTGTTCTTCGGGTTTTAAAATGTGGCCTTACATCTGCTCTCCAGATATAGGTATCTTATTCATCATGTCGTTTGAGCTACATTTAGAGTTCTTAGTCAATTGGCTTAGTGGGAAAAGCTAACCTTTCGGATTCAATTAACCATAAATTTTGATATGTACTTTCTCCGTTCACATTTACTTGTCTACTTTTAATTTTACACGGTTCTAAAGAAACAATGATTAATTTATATCTATACTTGGATCTTAGAAAAATGATTTGGGGACAAAGTAATTAATGTTAATAGTAAACTAGATTTTTTTTGTCTTGGTCTCTTTTTGATATTTTAAAAGTAACAAGTATAATCGAAAATCTATTTTTTTAAAAAAGTAATGGACAAGTAAAAGTAAATGGAGGGAATATCAACAATAAATTTAACATCATTAATTAATTAATGCATAGTTTCTTCAAATCTGTGTCTGTACTCTGAAGCAAACTATTATAAGTTAGCTAAGAGATGGAACTACTAAATGAGAAGACCCGTTGAAATATATCCTGACTTTATTAAATTTTATTCTACACAAGTCACAGTCCTTGACATTATTTGTGTTGTCATGTAAATTGTCTCTGTCCAATGTTGCTTCAATTATCTAAAACAAAAACTTGTTCAAGAATTACCCATCTATTCAATCTATAGTTAAAAAATAAAATTCCCAAACAATTAATTATTTAAGTACTTTCTTTTATTTTGTGGGTATTTATCCAAGTTGAGTGCTATGTTGTTGTTTCCTTGGCTTATTGGTTTTTAATGATGATTAACTGCTAAAAAACGATTGAACATGTGGGAGAATCCAAACGAATTCTGCTTCATTTCCCCGTATGAAGCACTGAGTTACTAAGTTAAATTAAAGGGTTTGAAGAGAGTTGTAGTATCGATTGTTGTGAAAATGACATCTCCAAAATTGAGACAAAATAATCGTCTTCTTCCTAAAACAAATAGTGCTAACATCTCGTGTATGATTAATCTTGCTATTACTGCCTCTTGAACAATTTATCGAATAGGTTAAAATACCAGACTTGCTCCTTAATGCAGTACCTTTTGTCAAAAGCAAAACTATAAACTAAGAACGTTTTATTGTTGTTCCCTGGATCAAAGGTAAATATTATTTGAATGTGAACAAGTCCTTGAAGTTGTTAAATTCAGCTCTATTTATCAAGTACTGCATTTTATATGGCTGTGGCTATTCTGCTAATTCAAAATACTTAACAGTTAAACTCCTTCCAAAACACCTTTTGAATTATTTTTTTGCATACAGTTGTTTGAATTTGATCCTCAGCCAACATGGCCTCATCTCTATGATATCATAGCTTATAACAACTTACTACATTCAACCTATATATAGTGACAAACTGTGTTGTGGGGGTCATATGAATTGCATCGAGATAGTATCAGCTACAGCCTACTCCATTTTTTAAGAAGATGCCTTTTTCGTGTGAATATGACACAAATTTTAGCTTCATATGGCCTCATCTTTTGAATTTTCCATGTGTACTGCAAACAGCTTTTGTGTTGAATGCCTTGAATCGGACCCGCTACAAACAGAAAGGACGGGGGTCTCGCTGCCCGGTCAGCGAGTCGGGGGGTCCAGGGGGGCGACGCGCCCCCTGGCCTTGGGGTCCGGGGGGCCGGAGACGCCCCTGGCCCGACGGTATACAATGTTGTTGTATTGGGCCCTTAATTTTCTGTTGATTCTGTATGTTGGGCCCAAGCCTTTTAGGGCGTAGCTTAGCACTATATATAGACGCTATGACAAACCCTATTCTGTAATTCTGTTTTTGCCTCTCCATAATAAAATTGCTCCCTCTCTTCCCGTGGACGTAGCCAATTTATTGGTGAACCACGTAAACTGTTGTCTTGTTTTTCGCGTTTATATTTTCTCGTATTATCTCAAATTCCGCACAACATTTTGCCATTGTTTAATTCAATAGGTGAAATTTTGGTTTGTGCCCCAATTGCACATGTCCAATCAAATACATGTATTGATAGCATATGTGTAAGTGATCTTTGCTTAAGCATTGTCTCTTGCATATTTTTTGTCAACTCAAGGAACTTTTTTGTCACGACCCAGATATTCGTGATTGGCACTCACACTATAACTAAGTTGGAGAGCTACTACTAGCAACAAACTAAAGCAAGAAATCTAAAACTAAGGTTTTTAAGTTACGGAAGCAAGTTAAACAGCTAAAGACAAGGTTTCATTACTAAATAAGGATCAAATAATTAACTAACAATGTAGAAGAATAAACCTAGAATCTGAAAGTCAATGTACCAAAACTATAACGATATTCAACTAACGGAATCTCTAATGAATTAAATAGTAACTAAAACAATATCTAAGCCTAAAATGGTGGATATAGACAAAGGAGAGTTCCTTGGCAGCCCGAACGATGTGGCTCACCCTTGAACTCGGAGCGATCACTGATCTACTATGTGAGGTCTGTCAACAGTTGCGTGAAGATGCCCTATACTCAACAAAAATAAAAAGCAAGTGCAGAATCAGTACACAATCACATTGTACTGATAGGATCACACGGATATCCCACTAGTGCAACATAAACAAGTCAATACAACATTATAATCACATGCATATATACATCGCACACTTAATATTATCCACATTAAGAACAACAACACAATTCACATGCTTTCATGTCGTTGGTCCTCTCACGGAACCCAAAGTCAACCTGTTAGCTTCCGATACGTGGCAATTCGATCCCATTTTATGCCGGATTTTGGCAATCCAATCTAATTTTATGCCTGAATGTGGCAATCCGATCCAATTTTATGCCGGAACGTGGCAATCGGATTCAAGTTAGCTTATCAGAACATGAAATTCTAATCCCTAATCACACACCACAATCACAATTACAAGTACATCATTAATGATCATACATTAATTAGTTCATGATTTCATGGTAATGATAATCACACGTTGCATTTTCAAAGTCTCTAATCAATATTGCAACATCATACATAAACAAGTATCATAATGAAGAAAGACAAGCATATCTCACACATCATAAAATCACAACCATCACCTACCTTGAAACAAGCTTAAAATCCTAAACAACTTGATCTTTCCCTTTCCGGATTTGTTCCGCTTGTTCGTGGTATACAATCAATAACGTATACACGAAAACCTATAAGGAAACACTAAATTCTTGGAAACTCACAATCTATGAGCCCTAGTTCAAAACTCATGACCTCAACTAGTCAATTAGGGTTAATTCCACCATAGAATTCTTCAAGAAATCATTGCCAATCAATATTGACCCGTTCTAAAATGTTCTACGGATCGAAAAATGAGTTCAAGGAGTGAAAAGCTTACCTCTAGATTTAAGAATAGTCGAAACAAGTTGGAATAGCCCAAGGGTCGTCTCTTAGCTCAAAAAGTCAAAAAATACAAAATAAGATCGTCTAAGGGTTTTATTTACAAAATTTAAACCCGTCATCCCGCTACAACGGCACCCATCCCGCTACAGCGACACTAATCCTGTTGCAGTAGCACAAAGCAAACCAGTGAGCTTCCCTTGAAAAATCCCAAAATTCTTTTATTCCATCTCCTCCTCGCCCGTTACAGAGAAACCCCTTCTGGTTTAGCAGCATCGATGCAGCGCCAAGAATCTCACTGCAGCAGCACGAAGAGAGGAAGTGAGCTCCTTAAGATAATTTCATTTCTCCCTTTTTACAACATCCTCTTAACTCACTACGCTCAGAAAAAGCTCTTAACGACAAAATCAATTTCCGGTGATCTACTTATCCGAATTCAATTCCGTAAAGTCGCACGGATTTCTGAACGAGTTATCTAACCGATTATGTAATCAAATCCACATTTAATCCGTCCGATTTCTACCAGGTTTCCTTTCACCTTGATGACTCTAAATTCCTCAAAATCTAGACAAGGTTGGGAAACTCCTAATATTATGAAAATGTTTTTCCAGCCCCAAATTTTTCCCATTGGCATTTCTATAACAACGAAACCCGATCGTTATATTTCTTTGTGGGTGATTTATGTAGTTAGAAACTTCATATAATAGCAACAATGCTTCATATACTAAACGGTAAAATAACAAAACACACACATAGCTCTAATTCAAGGAACTTTCTTCTGTGGGTGATTTATATAGTTAGAAACTTCATATACTAGAACCAAAGCTCCATAAACTATATGGTAAAATAATAAAATTTATCTAAATTTATGTTAATGGTAATATACACATATTTCTTTTGCTTAAATTTAATATTGATCCATAAGAAGATAGCCTGTATATTTATGAGCTTATTCTTTAAGTAAATAATTATTGTTATCTTTTCACTTTATACTTACCAAAAACTATGTTGGGAACTTGATTTAAAAAAAAAAACTGTTTGTTACTATATTACAAGAACCCTAAAACTTTAGAGAGAGAGAAAAAGCAATATACAAAAGAATCGAGAAAGCATGAAGGAATTTTGGAGCTTACTATTATTTAGATTTTACTTCTTGAACATGCTAAATTGAGATGAATTTGACCTACTGGAATATTCACACCTAAAAACGTTAAAGTTTTGATCAATTTAGATCCTCATAAAAAAGGAAAAATAAAATAAGAGTATAGTCATAAAAGAATATGTATAATGAGAGGCAACAAAAATTATAATAACTTTAAAAATATATTTGTTACAAGATATACCTATGCTCATATCTAGTAAATACAACTACAAATGAAGCAACAACACTATATCAAAATATAATAAAAAGATGAGAAATACGAAAAAGTCACCTAACGAACTAAAGTAGTATCAAAAGGAATGACAAAATCAAATTATGCACATAAAAGATATATTAAAATCGTGCTATACCAACCAAAGGAAGGTTTTTGTCAATATTTTTCCTTCCTTCTAAATTGTAATCCTAAAAATACTATATTCTCTGCAAATTGGCCGTATTTAAAATAAATTAATACAAATATCTATTAAATTTGAAGCACAAACTGCAGAACAATTTTCTAAATCACTTTGATGCATTAAGTGACATTTTAATAAGAGTGGATAAGATGATTTAGCCATATTATTATAATGTATTACTCAAAAAAAGTTCAGTTTTTATTTTTATAAGTTTGTCTTCAAGAATTCCAATAAGAGTAGATGAAAAGACTTGATTACAATATTATTTATTTATTACACCATAAAGTATCATTTACTTTTTAAAATGTTTATCTTGAAGACTTATGTCTCTATGAATAATATTTATTAGAGTAAGATATATATTCATATATTTATATCAAAATATTTTAAGTTCAATCATGTAAAAAACTCAAGATTTGCAGACAAACTTTTTTAAATTTGCATTTTTATTTGTAATTTGTAATTGTTTAAGAAATAAGTTAAACTTAGGGGGTATAAAAGTCTATTTTTTAATAGTATGTAATTCAATTTTTTAACTTAATGATTTCTTGCTTAATCACCCCTTTATGTAATTTAAATACTATTATTAAATTAGATATTTAATTAGAAATTAAGTGAATTAAGTGAAAAGGTCAATACACATTTATGTAATTAAAATGAAATAGTTTTACGAAGAAGGGCTTAAAATGCTCTCAACTATTTGAAATGGTATATAATTACCCTTTATTTACCTTACGGTCCCCAAATACCTCTAACGTCAACCTTTGCGCTCAAATTTACCTTTATTTCTTATTGCCCACACTCATAAGGTTGATGTAGGGTAAACTTATATCCCACTCTCGTAGATTAAGAGCAATTTAGGCCCTTCTCCCATTAATGTGTTCTTTAACTTGGTCTCATTTCATATTATGCCCTTCAACTTTGGGTGTGCATAAGTGTGCACTTAAACTTGTATAAACTTGAACAAGTAGACGCATGAGTCCTACGTGTCATAAGACATGTAGGACACCACGTAGGGGAAAAAATGACATATAGAATGTCATGTAGGACATGTATGTCTGTTTGTTCAACTTTATACAAGTTTAAGTGTCTACTTGTGCACACCCAATGTTGAAGATCATAAATGTGATTTGAAGTCAAGTTAAAGGGCATAATTATATATTATGTTCTAAAATAATTTGGAATTACTTAATATATGAAATCGTATATTTGGCTTGATTTCGATTTCCATGGTAACTTTTTCAAAAGAAATTTCTACTATCTATACTCACTCCCACCCCATCCCCCCTCCACCTCCTCCCCCAATAACATCCTCTTCACACTATTTTTCTTCTAAGATCTTGTCAACCATTTAAAATTTTTAATTGTTTTTCAATTAATGATAAATTTAAAAAGGGAGAAAAATAACAATGAAATTCATTTATGAATGGTTAGTTCAATAGAAAATGATTTAATTAAGCAACTATGTACGTATACTATAATTTTATTTTGCATGTATCCAAAATTCAAAACAAAAGAATAAAAATAACATTTTCCCTTATCCCACCCAACCTGAAAATTATACAAGCTCAAACAATATGAACATGTAAGTTCATTTCAAGTTTGAATCATTGATATTTAATTGAGAATAAGAGATAAACAAGAAGAAAAGAGGAAAATGAACAAGAAAATTGGATAACTGATAGAGAATATAATATTAATAAAAAAAAAATCTTTGTTTAGATTGACAATCAAACAAGGCGAGTATCGATTTTAGTTAGATCTCCAAATATGAATTAGGTAAAAAAAGAGGAAAATGAAAAAGACAATTGGATAACTGATAGAGAATATAATATTAATAAAAAAAATAATCTTTGTTTAGATTGACAATCAAACAAGGCGAGTATCGGTTTTAGTTAGATCTCCAAATATGAATTAGGTAATAAAAGAGGAAAATGAACAAGACAATTGGATAACTGATAGAGAATATAATATTAATAAAAAAAAATATTTGTTTAGATTGACAATCAAACAAGGCGAGTATCGATTTTAGTTAGATCTCCAAATATGAATTAGGTAATAAATTGGAGGTTGATTTAAGTACGTCTATACAAAGATATCATGAAATTAATATTTTTTGAATATTAGTTTCAAGCTTATCAGGTCAAAATATGAATCATATGTAGTTTTCATTCTTAATTTTAAAAGGGTTTAAATTAAGACCAATCAGATTTGGCAACATAATAAATAAATATTTAATAATTTTACTTTAGAGGAGTTGTTTAAAATAAGGGGAAATATGATTCAAAGGTTTGCATCGAGAATATTATTGAGACAAAAGGTTAACGTCACGGATAATTCAAAGCCGAAAGATGGATGAAGGGTAAAAAGGTTTTTTTGACAAAAGATTAAATTTTATAAATGATACATATAATTTTATAAAAGTTTAATTTATAGAGAGACAAAAACGTAATTCAATTGTGACTTCTTGTACAAGTACATCAGAAAAATAAAATTATTTTTCTCCAATAGCAAGCTAAACAAAATATTTGGAGCCCAAGGTTAAAATCAGTGGCACGTAGCAATGTATCAAATCATTTTTATTATGATAGTGTTCGGACGCGCTTGCACATTACACTGTGTACTTGTTACCTCCCATCAGTATAGGGTAATTTTGTGATCAAAGTTTAGACAAATTGGATCATCCAGTGTCTTTTGCTTCTGACTGAGAGTTTGAACTTGCAAGGTACCAGAGTTAGTTGTAATGATCCAGAAAACAACTTCATGAAAACCATTGTCCAAAACGAAGAATTAAAAAAATCCTACATGACATTAGAAATAGCGTAGGGTAATATCTATTTCATTAAAAAAATCCTACATGACATTAGAAATAACACGACATATATACATCATCATAAGAAAATACGATTTCACTTCAAGCCCAACAAGAAGAATTACAAGCACGATAATGGTAATATCTAGATATATCAACCTAACAAATAAGCTCCAATAATTAATCTGAGCAGTATTGCTAAAGATAGAGAACTAATAACACATATTATTTGTTTCATTAACTTTTATTTCCAACTTATGTTTGAATGATGACACTAATTATAAATAATATGTGCAAAATATAAATAATGAGACATTCAAAATATGTGGAAAGAAGGCATAAATCGAAACAAGGAAATCACACACTACCATAATCAAGGAGATTGACTCGCATAAAGATGGAAACAAGAAGAGTCAGCAACATACCACAAGGAAAGCACACACTGCCAGAATCAAGAAAGAGTGACTTGTTTAATTGCAACAAGTGATTTTGGTGTTTGTGGACAATGGGAAGCACTGAAATAGACGAAACTTACTATGAACAAATGTATATATCTATAGTATGAAAGAAACAGTACTTAAAGCAAGATAATCACAATTGTACATACTAAAATAACTTTCTCAGATACAGAAATTCAAGTCAAAGTGATAGGTCAACACAAACAAGAGAATGACAAGGTAGAGAAGTTAACAATGTTATTCACACAGCTTTGCTTTTCAAATGCATCTTGAATGCAGACTCCTTCCGCAAGTTGATATGATTATCAAATTGGGCATTGTGACAACTGTAAACCTCAAATTAGAAAAATATAGCATCATAAGGAAAAAAAAAGTATAATTCATCAATTAGCTATACATTTTCCTTAATTGATTTAATATGATGCAACAACTTTTTCCTATTTTTTTTTATGAGTCAAGCAAAAGACAAATGCCAACATTCCAAATCTTTCAATGTCAGTACGAAAAGAAACATATTTGCATATGTTTTAAAGCTTCACAACTTGTGAAATAAAATTCGTTCTTGAATCACAATATTAACAGAAATACTATGAATGCAAATTGATGCTTCCTCCGAATATCCCAGCCATTTTAGCTTGTTGAGCACAGTCTAGATGGGAATCATGTCTAAATATGTAGCCATCTACGATTGCTTCA
Organism: Solanum lycopersicum; assembly: GCF_036512215.1. Lineage (NCBI taxonomy): Eukaryota > Viridiplantae > Streptophyta > Magnoliopsida > Solanales > Solanaceae > Solanum > Solanum lycopersicum. The sequence continues at coordinate 39,645,767 of NC_090805.1, forward strand.
CATCGAATATAAATGTACCTATCATAGTCCAAATTGATAAGTTTACAGCAAATGTTATATCAATAGTATCTGTTGACACTCAATTTTGACCTAAGATTTTTAAAAATTTATAATTTTGGACCACAATACTAAGCCCATTATTTGATCCCATTTTGTATTTTTTATTTAAGTTATTAACTATGTCAAAATATGAGAAGGATTATTTTTTAGATAAAAAAAAGGACAAACAAAAGGAACCTCTCCCTCTCCTCTCTCTCCACAGCCGCCAACTCCCCTCCCTCCCTACACAGCCGCCCTCTCCCCTTCCTCTTCCTCTCCCCTATCTCTCTTCTCCTCCGGCGAAACCACAGGAGGCATCACCACCGCCTCTCTCTTCCCACCGACCAGCCACCACCCTTTTCACTCCAAACCACCCTTCACTGTTTTCCGCCGGGAAGAACCCAACAACAACAACCAAACTCCACCGGAAAAAATCCACTCTTCCTCTCCCCTCTCTCTTCCTCCCAGCCGCCCCCTTTCTGTCACTCCTCCACCACCCTAGCAAGCACAACTACAATCTCAGCAGCAGCCTGCCAACAGCGGATTTTACCGTCCTTCTGGTGTTGGATTCTATGGACAGGCCCATCAGCAGACGGCTCCAGCAGCGCCGCGGCTCTTACTCCTCCACGGTGATCTCCGTCGAGGCACCTTTCGATGCCGTCCTCTCCACCTCCCTCTTCTCCTCTCTTCTATCTCCTCTATTCTCTCTTTTTCCGGCAGCGAACAGTAGCGAGCAAAACAACAGGTGCTACCGCTACTCCTTTCCCCTCTTTCTTAGAAGAAAACATCAGCAAGACGAGAAGCAGCCAAGGGACTCCAGCCAGCAGTGACGGACTACAACCACAACGCCAGCCAGCCAAACGACACAAAATTCCTCTTCTTTTTTTATTTGTTTACCGACAGACCAATTTCCAGCCAAAAAAAATATATACAAATAAATTGTTTCTCTTTTTCCAGCAACTCCATGACCTCCAGTGAGGAGCTTTGTGCTCCGATGAACCGGAGCACTCAGACCAGTTCCCTTACCCCTTCCACTCTTCAGATTTTACTTGTTTTGTAGGTGTCCCGATGAAACTCCGAACTCTGGCGGCATGGCATCACAGACCGTGCTCTTAACAGTGGTGAAACTTTCGGATCTAGCCTAAAATACCTCACTCAGGTGACCCATTTCTTTTTCACATTTTGTTTCATACATATTTGACTAATTTTTAGTTGTTTAGTGTTATTATTGACAATATTTTACTCTTAACTATTTGTTGGACTGATTTAGGGCTTACTATTGACATTTTTTCATCGTTATAATGTATGAGTTTTTTTATTATTGTTTCTGTTTAACCATTTACCTATTACTTTGTTACTATTCATTTTTATTTCTTTTATATTATATTGATTTTGTATATTTTTAATTTAGTTTGCTATTATTTTAAGTTGTTTTGATTACTTCGTTATTGATGATCTGTTTTCTCTTAATTCCTATAAAGTGACATATAGTGCGAATTGCTAATTGTTGACTAAAGAATTTTATGTATTTTAATTATTCTTACGTTATTTAGTTTATATTATTATATCATGCCTTGTCCTCCTTTTGTTTATTATTATTATTATTATAGAAATGTTATTACTTTACTATTAAGTTTTTTTTTACATAATATATAGATTTTTTTTCCATTATGTTTCTAGCATTTTATGTTATTATTGTGCTTGTTTGGTGATTTAATTATTTGTTAAAACAATGAAAAATCTATCCGTCGGGTTTAGAGGTCTTTCCATTTTAAAAGACGGAAAATTTTAGTTTAAGTCCATATAAGTTGTTTATTAAAATTGTTAAAATGGCCAATGAAAATTCTATTCGTCGGGTTTAGAGGCCTTTCCATTTTAAAAGACGGAAATTTAATTTAAGTTTATATATAATTTTAGTTGTTGGAATTGACCGATGAAGAAATTACCGTCGATTTTCAAGGCCTCCCATGTTAATAAGACGGGATTTTATTTTTTTTAGTTATTATTTGAGTTATTCATTTTACTCATATTTATTCTTTACGAACACTTTTATTAAGTGTGTTGACAAGTATCCAAAACTTGCTTCCTCGAAGCCATTCGAAAAGCTCAAATTATACTATTTCATTATTTTGTAAATATTGACGTTAGATAAACCTTAGGCCGATAATTATTATTTTGTTTTATTGGGCATATTGAATGTTTATTATACTTGTACATTATTTTATTCTTCTCCTCAATTTGAAAAAAAAAAATTCAGTCGGGAACCACAATTGTGGATTCTGAAGGGTGCCTAACCCCTTCCCTTCGGAATAACTTGAACCCCTTACCTAGAATCGAATTGGTTTCGTAGATTAATAATTGGTTTCCTAGTTTACCTAAAATCAGGTAGCAACTCTTTTCAAAACTCGTTTATTTTTAAAACTTTGTTAAAATTGAATCAATTAATTATTTTTTGAGTTGCCGCGACACTTCGCCCTATTTCGACAGAGTAGGGATGTAAACAGTCTCAAAAAACTAGGCTTAGTGTAACAAATATCACAAAGCATAGTCTCCTGAAAAAGATGACACTGCTCCTACATTCTTTAGGCATGCTTGAATTTCATGCTAATTTGGATTTTGTTCTTATTACTCTTCTTCTTTTCCTTATAGCAACTTTCTTCTCTTCCAAACGGAGAAGCAAATAACTAAAAAGGAGTCGGATTAGCTAGAAAAGGTGGTGGTGGTATACATGTCCTTCTTGTTCGCGATCCACTTCCATCAGCTCGTGAGCCAGAGCTAGCACCAAATGGAAGAGCTATGGTATTTATGCCTAGGCCTCGTGAAATAATATCTCTCCATGTTGGTGCTTTTAACACCATCTACATAGAGGGACTTCCTTCGAACAACTCCAAAAGAGAAGTAGCTCATATCTTTTGAGATGTCATTTACTAAATCATTATTAGTTTCTGAATATATTTGTTGCTTGTTCCCCAACTGTGCTTAAAAGATATTTTTCATCCTTTTGTGGGCTACATAGAATGTAGACACAAAGGAAGCAAACATGAAAGTTAGTGTTTATGTGATTTCTATTAGTATAGCATTTATATATCATGTGATGTTTTGGTAAAAACTTCATTTTGTAGCGGTGGATAAACTTTTATCCTTGGCTTTGTGGATTTTGTAGATTTAGTGTGTGCAACTATTGCTTTGAGTGCATGCAAGGTGATTTTTTTTTTCTCAATGATAATAATCCACAATTCAACTTCTTTATAATACCATGAAATATTTCTTTATAAGTCACTAACGGAAGGTGGACAATGGATTATTATCGAAAATACAACTTGCAATGCACTCAAAGCAGTAGCTGCACAAGCTGGATCTACAAAATCGTTAAAGTCAAGGATAAGAGTATCTCCACCACGTTGCAAAATGAAACTTTTATCAAAACATCACCTGTTAGATTAATACTATACTAATATAAACATCAATTTACATGTTTTGATTTCTTTCTAACAAGTCTGATTTCTATGTAGCCCACAAAAGGATAAAAACTATCTTGTAATTGCGGTTAGGGAACAAGCAATAGATTTATTCAAAAATTAATAATGATTCAGTAATAACATCTCAAAGGATGTGAGTTCCTTCTCCTCTAGAGTTGTGCGAAGGAAGTCCCTCTATGTGGAGGGTTTTAGTATCACCAAGAGGGAGAGGTAGTGTTTCACAAGGCATCCACATAAATATCATAGCTCTTCAATTTGGTGCTATCTCTCGACTACGAGCTGATGGAAGTGGATCACGAATAGGAACGACACGTATACCACCTGCTATAGCTAATCCAACTCCCTTGTAGTTATTAGCTTCTTCATCTGGAAGAGAAGAAAGTTTCTATAAGAGGAAGAGAAAGAATAGTAAAAACAAAATCCAAGTTTGCATGAGTAATATAAAAGTAGTGTCAGCTTTATCTTCATGTTTACCAAACTCACTTCAATGATTATCAAATTTCTACTTATTATGTGACCAGCCTTACAAGTAATTGTTATAAATAGGAGAATCAGATAGTAAAGGTTGCATTCTGACCCTGAAGACATAGTCATCTCTTTCATATTTGAATCAAAATCAATATCTAAATAAATAGAAAAATTTGGCTTCAAGTCTAATAAAGAAACGTCAGAGCCCACATCAGAAAGCAAATCATTTTTGGATATGAAATAACTATTGGAGAAAAAATTAGTTAAAAGGAGAATAGCAAAAAGTTGGCATACTCACCAGGAAAAGAAGACCGCGAATTTTCAACCAGAAGAAACCATAATGCAGATGAAGATAAATGCAAGAACTACCAAAACACTCTCCTCTGAAGGAAAAAGAACATCAAAGTTGACCTGCGAAATATTTGTTTGTAATGCACTAATGCAACATGCTTGACATAAGCATTTAGGGACTGTTTGGTTATTGGTTAGAGTTGTGCATATATTATCTATACAGAGTTTAGTTATGCAAGTATTAGTTATGCAGGTATTAGTTATGTAGAATTTAGTTATGTGATATTATTTATGCAGGATTTAGTTATGCAAGTTTAGTTATGTTGTTTAGTTATGCGGGTATTAGATATGTGGATATTAGTTATGTAGATATTATTTAGTTACGTCGAGATTACAATACATGAGTTATTAACTATTGAATATTAAACTTGTTGTAAATTATTATAATATATTATTTACAAAATAATATACATGCTAATAAAATGTGAAATATATTGACTAATATATAATGCTAATATTTGATTAGCATATGTACCATTAAAAAATATACAATCAATTTCTAATATTAAAATATATTTATATTTCCATAAATCAATCAAAAAAGTAAGTATAAAAAGAAATGAAAATAATCTATATATAATAAGAAATAAAAACAACACATGTTGATAGGAAACAATATAGTTTTCAATTAAAAAATAAAATAAAATAAGAAATAAAAATTGTCTAAATATATATTTTAAAAAAACCTATATATAGAAAAACAATAAAGTTTTCAATTAAAAACAATAAAATAAATTAACAGGGTAAATATGTAATTTATCACTTTAAAACATGTATAATTAATATCCACATAACTTGTTCCACCTTCTACCTTGCATAACTTTATACATAGATTCCCTCATAAGTTATGTTGGTATTTATTATGTCAAACGACAAAAATGCAACCAGCATAAGTCATGTTGACTTTTCAACCTAATTTTTTTTACCAAACATAGTAAAACTAATGCAATGTTTTATATATGAATAACATTCCTTCTTATACCGTAACCAAACAGCCCCTTGATGTTTCATGCCACCTTTGGCATGAAATTATATTACTGATGTTCAACTTGTATTACTAAGATATTCAGAACTAATTTCAAAACTAGAAACATAAAACAAGTAAAGAAATACAATCTGAAATAAATTAGAAATAATAAACCAAATGTTTCCTCAAAGAAGAAATTCGAGTTTAATGGATTATATCCTCTCAAGATAGAACATTCTTACTCACTTATGTATGGGTACCTAAAATATGTTGTCAATAAATCGCTCAACACTAGTAAAGTACACTTAGAATACTAGATTTAATAGTAAAAGAAATTTGTTATTGTTATTGAAAAATAAAAGGAAACCCCTCTATTTATAAACAACAGAGGGTAGTGTGAACTAATGCTTATTGTGTCTTATCGAAAATGTCACAACTCTTTGGAAAAGTTACAACCCTTCATAAAAGTGACAGCCTTACAGAAAAGTCGCAACTCTTCATAAAAGTCGCAAATTTTCATGCGAATCGCAACTCTTCTGAAAAGTCAAAACTATTTATAAAAGTCAGGACTCTTGATTTTTAATTCACACCCTTTAAAACTCAACACTTACTCATGGCATTAAATAAATCGTGGCCTTGAAGGGTTCTTTTTTAATAGATCCTACAACATGCAAATCCTGATTCTGATGAGTTTAGAAAGCAGGGTATAAAAGAAATCTCCTTTCAGCAATGCCAGTATGTAGAAGCACAAACAATCTCAATCCCACGTACTTATATTTAGCTTTCGAAACCATTTCTATAAAAATCCAATTCCTAGGAGAAAACAAGTTACCTAATATTAGCAACGCACATTAACATTTGAGACTGTCAAAAATTACACAACACATTTCCACCCTTTAATGTTATGTTTTTAATTTACTTCACCCCTAATTTTAGTGGATAACAATCAGCTTAGTTATATATATGTTAAGAATGATGGTTAGAAGTTAGAACGGTGTACATTCTAGTATTCATCTCAAAATTTATTTCATAATTCTCCTTCGAAAACTGCTGCAATTGAGTATGAGAGTCTTATTTGTCTGTCAATTCCAGATTAACTGTTTATAAACGAAAACCAACACTTGTTACATTCTGCTTCCATCTTACATTTTATTCTACAAAGAAATTAATATTTATGCCTAACCCGACCCAAAAGTTATCAATTGTTGAAGACTATATTATAGACAACTTTTTAAAAACAAATTTGGGGAACTCTAAATCCACTCAACCACACCCCAAAAGTTCGCTATTAATTTGGGAGAGTCTCCGAACTAGGTAGCTTTCATCGTACAACAAGTAGATAGTTTTTTCCTAGATAACTCTTTTCGAGTTCGGTGCCCACACGCCTCCATGACACAATGAACACGAAGGGTCTTGGATTAATCTGATACTATATCATTGATACAATCTAAGAGAAAATTGAATTAACATTGAGTAAAAAAGACCATAAAATGCTTCTGACACAAATGAGATATTTATCTACTTAAAAAAATATTATTTTTTTAATAAAAACACTATCATATATAGTGAGGACATGTATATCAATTATCATGGATGCTTTGACTGAATTTAAGAATATACATGACAAGATTAAGGACTTGAATAAACTTGGTGTGTTCATGGTTACCATTGAATTGAAAGGGCCGATTAAAATCTTTCATATTTACATTCGTAGTTTTTTCAATTGTAGTCATGTTGAATCTCCTTAAAGCTGTTAGTAAAAAGTTACAAAATAACAGAATTACAAGATTACAACTAAAAGTGAAATGAAGAAATAAAAATTTTTCTAAGTTGAGGCGCTGATATCTCGCTTTCTTTAAGGAAATTCAAGCTCACTACAGCAAATGTTTTTCACTAGTTCAGCAGTAGTCCTTGACTAGTTACATATGTTATAAAGAATAATGGAGGAATAAAGAATGAAATGATCGAGAATTAATGGTCATAGTTGACCACTACTCATTCTGCCAAGAAACCCAACGGTCAACAATTACACATCGACTAGACGTTTACAAATGATAATAAAGATGACATCAAATGTCATCAACTGCCAAACGGCAATAATACACCTAGTAATGAGTTATTAGGCAAACTTTACACAAAAAACTTGCAAATGGCATTTAGTAGTATAATAATATTAAAAGATACAATAATATATGATATTAAATAAAATGCCACAACAATATATCAATTGATCCTGTTAACCTCCATAAGCCAGAAGTGCTATGCTTTCTTAAATTAAGGAAAAGAACAATTGCCTCTATTCATATTCCCATAAACTGGTGCGATTTGGACAGATTATCTTAGAGTATCCTATTAATGGAAAATGAGAACACAAGTTCTAATATTGAATTTCTATATAGTGAATGAAACACATGCAAATGATATCTTCTAATTCGAACACCAGTCGATTTGATTCAGAGTTATACTGTTTCCTTAGCGATCTCCAAAAAGAACTTTCCTTCAGTACCTGATTTGTGTATAAAGTTAGACGTCGTCAAGACTAACTTCAAACACTGAATGTCTGCAGTTGTCTGAAAGAACACATGAAAAAACGCGGACACAAACTAAACGATGACACCAAAACTGAGTATCAATGCAATTTCGTCCTAGCCAATTCTAACATATACAATTATGTTTACTTAAACAGCAAGGTATATAGCTCATTCAAATAATGAACAAACTTGGAGTATGGTCGAATCAGATACTACTCTTTTACTTATGTCTGTTTTGTGTTATACCGCTGACCGGAAGTGAAGGAGCATATAGGAAAAACAAAATTGCAACTGATATAGGGTTCTACTTTTACTGTCTTAATTATATTATTCTCTTGCTCCACTAGAGAGCTAAACAAGCACATTCCACCGAGTACTTGTTATACCTCCCATCAACATAGGGTAACTTTACGATCAACTTCTAGGCAGATCAGAAGAAATCATCTAGCGCGTTTTCTTCCACCTGAGATTTCGCTGTAATGATCAAGAAAAAGCTTCATGAAAACCATTGTCCAGAAGTATGACATTATCGTTAAGAATATCATTAGAAGGATTAAAAGAATCATATATGCCATTAGAAATAGAGTAAGGTATGAACTGTCATAAGATTTGCTAATAATAGAAAATTGAGCAGCGAACCAGGATTCCAGAAATACGAAGGACAACATATAGACGTCATCATTAGAAAATATGGTTGGACTTCTTTGCATCAACTGTGTCTTTTATCTCTTTACGTGTTATATAATATGTTGTTTTATCTAATCATCTAAACTGTAGGGTAGTCGACTTTGAAGAAATCAACAGTCGACCAATAACTTGACTAAAATTCAAAAAGAATTTTGATGCACCTCCCCACCCCACCCTTTTTATGTTTCACATACTAATGTGGAGACGCAAATCATGGATGTGACATTCAATTCTATGCCGTAGGGGCTAGGAAGAACTCTTTATGCCAGGATATGTTATCACTGCAATTGACTAAAGCAGCACCCTACAAGAGATCCTTGAGTGATTACACCAAAGTTCCAAACTGTTAATAAGGAAGCTATTCATTTCCTTCATTTGCTAAGGACCAAGGAGCAGTTGGATAGCATTTAATTGTTGCACTGGTTGTACAACAAATAATTCCTCTTTCGTACTCTTTCCAAGGCTCTCCAGTTTTATTTTATTGTACAACACTCGAGCTGATTATTTTCTGGTCATATTGCAGTTAAGTTGCAGCAAGTGTTTTTTGGTACTTGTGGACAACAGGAAGCACTGAAACAGACGAAACTTACAATTGCACATAATGAAATATCTTTCTCAGATACAAATATATACAGGTCAAAGTGACATATCAACACAAATAAGACAATGAGAAGGCAGAGAAGTTACCACTGCTATCCACACACGAATGCATCTTGAATGCGGACTCCTTTTGTAAGCTGATATGATTATCAAATTGGTCATTCTGATAACTGTACACCTCAAATAGAAAAAATATAGCATCATAAGGAAATTTAGTACAATTCATCAATTAGCTATACCTTTGCCTTAATTGATTCAATACGATGCAACAACTCTTTTCCACTCCTTTTCTGTGAACCACGCAAAACACAAATGCCAACATTCAAAATCTTTTCGATGTCAGCGTAAGAAGCAATGGATGTGCAAATGTTTAAAAGCTTCAGAGCATGTGCAACCAAATCCGTCCTTGAATCACAGCATCGACATAAATACTCTGCATCCAAATTGATGCTTCCTCCGACTGTCCCAGCCATGTAAGCTCGTAGAGCACACTCTACATGGGAAACATGTCCACATATGTAGCCATTTGTTGTTGCTTCACACCGAATGCTACTGTACCCATCATAGTCCAAACTAATAGGTTTAAAGCAAAGGATACAACAACAGTCTTGGCAAAAACCAGGCTCACTGCAACATATATTACAAAGCATTGTCTCCAGAAAAGGACTTTCTGCTGTTAAACTGCTACAAATTTTGTTACCAGCCTTACAAGTAATGACTCTAATAGGAGAATCAGCCAGTAAAGGCTGCATTTTCGTCCCTGAAGATGAAGTCCTCTCTTTCATATCTGAGTCAAAATCAACATCTAAATAAAAAGAAAATAAATTTGGCATCAGGTCAATAAAAAGATGTGGTAATGCTTTCTTTTTTTGATTGATGCAAACAACCGAGTAAATCTCTACATTCTATATACCAAAGAGCCTTGTCGAAGCAAACCTTTTGAGCTTGACGACTGCCTCGAAGGAATCATCCAACTGAATGAGGCAAAGAATTGGTTTATATCCATATCAGGATACTCAGACTGGAGATACTTTTTAACTGAAATCTTACTCCGAAAAACATTTTTCTTTCCATCTTTCAGAGCCTGAAAACGCTTCGGAAGATACAGATATCTATCTTTAAAGGTGCCTAAACCTGTAGCTTTTTTCCCTGCCCGCCAGCCCCACTTATCACCCACATTTGGCCAATCTACAGGAGCATATGGTAAACCTTCGCCTGAGTCATACTCAGAAACTGGATAAACTCGAAGCCGTGTTTCATTGATTACAGATGCACTCCCATTACATTCAACAAATGCATGACTATCCTCAACCTCCTCCTTGGCTGACATTCTCTAACTCTGTTGATATCAATGGAAGTCTGAAACTACAGAAAAATAATGAAACGTCAGATGAAGAAAGTTCATAGGAGAAAGCAGCCAGCCATTTTTGGTATAAAATAACTAATGGAGAAAAAAGCAGCTAAAGAAGAACAAGACAGTTAACTTTCAACCAGAGGAAGCTATGGTTCAGATGAAGATAAAGAAGGACGTGTTGTTCCCACCCTTTAATCTATGCTCCGATCACGTCTTAATCGTGGTAATTGGGAAATTCTACAATATTCATATTACAGAGACAAGAATGATTAATATTTCTGAAGTATTGTTTTAGTCTAACAGAACTTTCTGGGTGGATTAGGATTCCTATTACTATAGTTTTATAATACTTCTGTTATTTCGAATTTATTAGGACTCTTATTATTGTAACCCTCTATTTAAGAGAATTGACATTATTATATCAAGTTTCAGTTCTCAAACAAGTTCCCAAGTTTGCAACTCAATTGCAAGTTTCAGCAATTATGAGCAAATCAAATGAACAAGAACAAGGGTTTACACCTTGCAACCTGACTTTTCAATTTACAGTTAATTAGTATTTCTTTATCCAAAAAAAAAAAATCAAAAACATTTATACTCCCTTCATTTCTAAGTTTTGTCACATCATTTTAATATAATTGAAAGAAATAACTTATTGATTTATAAACTCTAAAAATCAACTGATTAATGAAGTGTTTTTTATCCTTTTAACTAACGGACCTAAAAAAAAAATAAACGGAGAGTTAGGGCTATTCAGGTATTTAAAAATTACTGGAGAGAAATAGAATGTCTATACCTATTTTACAGCAGGAGAAAGCGAAAAGTGAGGTAAAAAAAATTAACACAGCAACCAACTCATAATCACCATTAAAAAATAACATCGAGAAGACATAACGAGAGATAAAAATTAAGTGACATACCAAGAATCAGGTGAGTTTTGTTGGTGTAGCTTAAATGATTTCGCGTTCGTCAGACAAATATAGAGATCTAATGCCCTTTCGGGTGGATTTTATTCAAATGTAGCTTAAATTAATGAGCTTGTTCAGAGAAAACTGTTCAGAGACAGAGACGGTATTGCAGAGCAATTAAACCAAATATTATATTTATCCCTCCGTTAAATTATTCTTTGGGTCTGTTAGTGGAATGTGGAGACGTCAAAATTATAGCTAACCCACTCCATCTGTCTAAAATTTTAAAGGTTGGATCTAAGATAATTTAAATTGAGTTTAATCTCAATGAATTTTAAGAGAATTTTCAATTTTAATCACGAATGTATGAATTACTATCTATTGAGATTATTTATTCATTTATAAATTTTTTTAAAAGAAAAATGATGTACGTCAGACACGACTCATTTTTTAGTTTTTTTGAGTCCAAAATAAACTTGAGTGGATAGGACTCAACCCAATTCTATTTCAACTCATTTTAATATCTTTAATTTCAACTTAACCCGCTAATTTAACATCCCTAATTGAAAGATAAAACCATCACATGATATAATTGAAGTCAATAATGTTAAATTAGATAACATAAGGATTAAAATTAGAATATATCATTAATACAAGGACTAAAAATGTCCCTTAATTGAACACGAAATAATAATATATCATACTATGTTAACTAAATACTAAATAACATACCATATTATACTACTAAATATTATACCACTAAATATTAAATAGTAATTATATCATATTACAAAGAAAAAACGCTAATAATACTTATGAATTATCATTTTGCCTTTATAATTAATTAAATATTTAATTTAATTTAATTAATTAATATTATTTTCCCATTTAGTTAAAAAAAATCTGTTAAATTTTGTTTTTCAGTTACATGTATTGGACATGATTTGAAAATGGAGAAGTTATACTTTACTGCTCACACACGTGGCTACAAAATTAATTGCTATAAATTCGTAGATTATGTTTTACTATATATAATTTCTACGATTCCTATTATTTACTTTTGGTTTTTTTAAAACTAATTGCCTTTTCAAATTCTCAAACATTTAAGTCGGTCACCTATTTGTTAATACAAAGAGAAGTAGAATTTAAATAGTTCATTAAGTAATTTATACATTCGAATTTTTAATTTTAATAGATAGTAATTTATACATTCGAGATTAAAATTGAAAATTAAAAAAACAACATCAAGAAACATTGTTAAAAGGAATTTTAAGATATGTATAAATTCTCTTAAAATTAATTAAAATTCAAAATTAAGAGAATTTTCAATTTATTAAAGAATTTTCAATTTTAATCTCGAATTTATAAATACATATGTTAAAAGGAATTTCAAAGAACAACATCAAGAAACATTGTATAAAGACAAAAAGTGATTTCCATTTCCCTCAACTTTTATATTTTGGTTGAGTGGCTTTCCTTTTTGTTCTTTTTCTTCAAGAAAAAAAAGGGAGATGAGAAACATATATTGTTGATAAATATCGAAATTGAATAATTGTCATATTTAATTCACCTTCAACCTTTACGTAATGATATATGAAGGTTGTGTTGTTCATCTAATATTCATAAGATATTTAGAACAAAATTTTGAAGAATTTGGTAAGAAATAACAAAGTTTAAAGAGTATTTTTACAACTAAAAAATTAAAATTAGTAGAGAAAATAGAATCAGAAACAGATCAAAAACAATATTTAAGAAATATTTTACGTAAAGAAGAAAACCGAGTTCACTGAATATACAATATCCCCTTAAAAAAATTATTTCCCTCAAATACCTGAGGGTAATGGAATATATCCTTCCAGGATAAAAGATCTTACTCACCGGTGTATTGGAACCTAAAATTACGGTGTCAGCAAACCACTCAACGACAGTAAAGTATACTTAGAATATTATATTTAAAAGTAGAAAAACAAGTCCAGAAAGTGGTTCTTTTAAAATGAGAGGAAATTCCTCAATTTACATAAAACAAAAGGTAGTGCGAATAAGTTTTTATTGTGCCCTACCGGAAAAGTCACAAATCTTTGAAAAAGTCACAATCTTTCAGAAAGATCACAACCTTTAACAAAAAAAGTCGCAACTTTTCATAAAAGCTACAACATTTCATAAAAGTCGCAACTCTTTATAAAAGTTGCAACTCTTAATAAAAATCGCAACTCTTATTTTTCTATTCACACCTTTTAAAAACCAATATGTAACTATCACTATTCCGTAGTAGTAACACAGGTTCAAAAGCTATGAAAAAGAGATAGGTATAGGGTGTGTTTGATATGAAAGAAAACATTTTCTGGAAAATGTTTATTCAGTTTTCTCATGTTTGGCTTGGACAAAAGTTTTGGAAAATATTTTTCAAATTAACTCACTTTCCTCAAAATTAAGGAAAATGTCTCCCCGGAGGAAAACATTTTCCAAAACTCTTATCCAACTTCAAATTACATTTTTTTGAAAAAAATATCAATTTCTAAAAAAAAAGTTTATTTTTGAAAAATATTTTGAACTTCAAATTTTAATTTCCCCCCCCCCCCTCCAAAAAAAAATAATAAATAAAATTCAGAGATATATTTTACTCATTTTATCAAAATAAGAAAGTAATGAATGTTTTTAAGGGTGTCAATAATTCATAAATAAAATTAATAATTTACATTAAAGATAATAAAAACTATTTTTTTTAGTTTATATATATATATATATATATATATATATATATATGAGTTTTATAACTAAACTATTTTTATTAGTTTGAAAAACACACCTCATGTAATACACTCTCTCCTTTATTTGAAAATTCTTTATACACAACATTTCACATGGATAAATGTTCACCTTGGCAAAAATTAAATAATAAATTATTTATCTTAATTAAAAATTAAGTACTATTGTTCCTAAAAAAATAATTTTTTAAAACTAAATTTTATTTTTCTCACCCACTCTACCGACGTCCCTTGTATCCCCTCCAACCAAAAGACAATCTCTCCGTTCTTTTAATTTTTTTAAAAATTCTTTTTATAAAATATTTAAAAATCATACTCACCCACCCCATACCACCCACTATTTTTTAAAAAAAATGATATTTTTTTTCTTAAAGAAAAAGTTATTATTTCTACCCTATCTAACCCTCCTCTCCAATTTTATTTATTTATTAACATTTTTTTCGTTTGTTTTAGATATGTACACATAATTTAGGAAAATGTTTTTTTAATATTTTGTGTACCAATTATAACATAAATAAAAAAAATTATTTCAAAAAAATTCTTGCAATAAGTAAAAAATATTTTCCTAAAAATATGTGTATATATTTAGCACAAAATGAAAAAGAAAGAAAAACGAAAAGCTAGGTGGGGTGGAAATATTTTTTTAAAAATATATTATTGTATCTAAATAATTATTTGAGGGAGAGGGGGGCGAGGGGATGGAGTAAAAAAAATATTATTTTTTTAAAAAAAAAGATAAAATGGGAGAGGAAGTGGGTGATAGAGTGGGATAAGAAAAATATTCTGTGTATTATAAATCCATTGAATTGTGTGGATTGTCCTTTAGATATACTCAAGACTTAATTGTATTCATGTATACATGTTTCCAAGGTGATAAGAACCATTTGGATAACTATGTACCTACTAATGGAGCATTTATCATGGAGGCCTTTAAGATGATATCTCAACTCTATAAATAGAGATATCATTCACCTTTTGTATAATACACTTGAATACGAAGAAAGTCTTATCTTCCATCTTACTTCTCTTGTCTTCATCTCTTTATATTTATATCGTCATGGGCTTGATTTTATAACACGTTATTAACACGAGTCTCTAGCCAATTAAGATTGAGTTTTAGTTTTTCTTTAACTCATGTTTTGGTTGATCTCGTTATGAGAATCAAGGTATTATATGCATAAAATCAGGTATGTATTTTCTAGAATATTTTATGATTTAGAATAAAAATAATATTCAGTCACTAACAATTATCAAGAACCGAAGACATATACTACTATTGGTTGAATATAACATGCTATACAAAACTTCTTAAATAGAAGAAGGTATAAAATTTTAATAGCATGAGTTTGAATGTTATTTTGATTGTTTTGAAAGACTCAAAGGGTGAGTCATGTTGTACTTCGGTCTATTATACCGTTGGTTAAGGGTAAGACGATGGATTCAAGTTTCATCGCACCAAAAGGGTAAGCCATCTGATTAAAGTCCGGATGCACCATAATGAAAAATATTTGAGGATAAGACGATAGATTCAAGTTCTATCGCACCAAAAGGGTAAGACATCAATTTGAGTTTTGATGCACCGTGATTGGGTTCAAGTCCCATAGAATTATGGCGTAAAACGCCTTATATGGATAAGACATTGAGTTTGAGTCAATGCACCATAGTGATGATATAATGATGACTAAGGCTTTGATGAAAAGTCTTGAAATTCGTCCTATTGAATTTGCTTCATTCCTTGAAAAGAATGTGGTAGCAACATATGATAATTTTGAAATCGCATGTTCACTTGCTCTATTCTATCTTATGAATGTGGTAGCAGTAAATAGTTAGTCTGAAAGATGACAAATATTTAACGATATTAAAAGGGGCATGAAATGACGGAATTATAATAGTCATCATTGTGATAATTATAAAAGGAAGAACACTACGGGGTCTCCAAATAGTCCTTCAAAATGTGAAGGCAATTTTTATTATAAAATGGTATGAAAGGTCATTGAACTTGTGAATGTTGTCGACCCAATTTGACAACTTTATAAATCCCCCATCAATAGACAAGAAGATAAAGTGATGATACACTTGATCTTTCAAAGTGATGTTGAGGTATGTCATGGAAATATGATGAATTTTAAAAATCATGACAATGTACTTATAATGCAAATTTATGAAGTACATTTAAATGATTAGTCCATTCCTTGAAGAGAATGTGACGTGTAATGAGTATCGTGAATGTTCGACCATTCTATAAGAGAATGAGTCAAGATGTGAAAAAAATTATTATGGGTTGAATATATGTCACTACCTCTATGAGAGGTTTGAGAAAAAAAATGATATATACACCAAAATTCACCTCTACATAAGGTTTGAGAGGAAATTTTATTTGCCAGAAATAGTTAATGGTATTGTATGTTTATACGTCACTATGGTATGTTTATTGTAAACTACAGAAAGGGCAAAAGAAAGAAATAGTTCTTGCCTATAAGGGTTGTAGTCATTATTGTGTGGCAATACAAATTTGTCATTGGTTGTGTACCTATGGTACAACAAAAGTAAAGCAAAAAACATGTCTTGCTCATAATGATTTTGACCATGACCATGACAATATAATTTCCTCCTTGAAGGAGATGCTCACCATAGGAATGATGTCATGGAATATGTGATAGTACACAAAATTAAATTGCAAGCTCTAACGAGTTGTGCTATTATCAATGGAATAATATTGGGTTGTAGTAAGTCTCAAAAGAAAATTTTTAAGTTTCGGATGAATTGAAAAGAAATATTGAGACTATAAATTATGAAAAGATTTAATATCTTTAAATTACTACAATTGAAGAGGGTTATAAATATTACCCATTTTTTCCTCGTGTTTGTTGCACACAAACATGTGCATGCTGATGGAATCACATGCAAAAGTAAACTATAAGTGTACTGAAATAAAAATCAATTGGCATGATCAGTTGACTATTCTGATTTAAATGTGATGCAAACGTAATTGAGAATTTTTGTGGCTTATATGATGAAGAAATAAAAGATTCTTCAAGAATTCTCTTGTATTGCTTGTTTTCATTGTACCAGCTAAGGTTGGGATTATAATCCCTTGAAGTTTTTGGAACATATAAAAAGGTGAATATGGGCCCATTCACCTTCCATGTGGATCATCTGCAACTATATGATAGATGCATCTATGCGATGATCACATGTGTTTTATTGTCAACTTACAAATGGTGTATGTAAGGTTGTTTGCTCGAATTGTTAAATTAAGAGCACAGTTCCAAATTATGAAATTATATTGATAATGCTGGTTGATTTAGCTAAAATTGTATGCCTCTAACTATAGCTAAATCATGGTTATGAGAACAGAACTCCCAAAACAAAATTTGGTATGAGATAAATTTATTTAACATGTATCAACACATGTATGCATCAAGCCAACAAGGTCTCCCCATTAAAATTGGTTCAGGGTCAGGAACCATATAATTTTCATCTAAAATGTTAAAAATGTGCGGTTATGATTTTAATTGCTCCACCACGCACAAAGATGAATTCCCAAATAAGGTTGGGATGAATGTTAGATTTTCTAACATTAGGGGGAGAGATGATTTTGACAGCTGAAAATTATGTGTGAGCTTAATTATGAATTATCTAGATCCTCGTTAAATATATATGTGAACTTAAAGTTCAAGGAATAATTCAGTTGCATAATGTTGCAAATCAGTTGCCAGATGAATGCACTGACCCTATGATATAATTCAGCTGCAAATGCACCAATGTGAAGTCCTTGAAGGACAGAGTCTATGATACGCCGGAAGCGTAATAGACCAATCGATTTCAAATATAAAATTCCTTGAAGAAGGAAGGAGCAAATGATCAATATGGTCATGATAATGAGGCAAGTGCTATAAAAGAGCACATTGACATAACACTTCATAAAATCTTGAAAAAGGTTCAGGTACCTGAAATAATGAAAAATGAAGAGATCTCGATAAGTTATGTCTTGTTGGAATCGATATCAAATAACCGTCGATGATATCTTTGATATGAGGTAGCGCTCAATGATATAAATTGTGACGAGGATCTTGAATTTAAATTTGTCATATAGTGTGGACAGATAAATGGTTGGACAAGTAAAATGCACAATTCAAGTATATTTTGTTTCACTTAGAAAAGTGACATTTTGGACTGGTAGTCCATAAATCAAGGTATAATGTCAGTGGGGTACAAATAAATTATTATGCCATACTATAACCGTAAGATATCAAATACGGTTTGTGCCTTGGTGCATACAGGTTTATCGCAAAAATCTTGACATTATTGGAGATGTTCTTTTTTTTGTGGATGCAATGAGGTTTGTTTTGATCTGGCAACATATGAAAAACTTGAATGCATGTAATGAATAATTGTAATGTCTAGCTAGACAATGAAGGTTATATGAAAATCCTTGAAACAATCGAGGTGTGTGAAGCATATAAGAGTTTGAAAGAAACTTTTTCAATAAAGCTTCAAGAATCCTTATATAGATTGAAATGGTCAAGGAAGAAAAAGGGTACAAAAGAATGACCCTAATTGTCCTTGTATTTTTATGAAAAGGTTTTGGTAAGACAAAATTTTGTCTTGACCTACAGATTGATAATTTGACAAATGAAATATTTGTCTAACAGTGCACATACACTGAAAAGTTTTGATACAATTTTATATGGATAAATCACATGCATTGAGTAGCCCAATGATTATGAGATCACTTGACATAAATGATGATTCAGTTTGATCTCAAAAGAAGGATGAAGAGTTTCTTAGTGATGAAACTCTATCTTGGTGCAATCAGAGTACTAGTGCATCTTACTAACAATATTTGACCAGATATTTGTTTTGCAGTAAATTTACTTGCAAGATTTAGTTTCTCCCCGATAAAAGGACATTGAAATGGTGTTGAGCACATGATTGAATATCCTCGAAGGACCTTAGTTATGGGTTTATTCTATTCCGAGGAATCCAAGACAAAATTGATTGGTTACGCAAATGCAGAATATTTATCTGATTCGCATAAAGCTCTATCTCAAGCACGCTATGTGTTTGCATGTGGAGGCACAATAATATCTTGGTGATCAATGAAGCAAACAAATGTTGCTATGCAGAAATAAAAGTCCTCCATGAAACAAGCGTTTGGTTGAGATAAATGACACACCATATTCAAGAAATGTGTGGTTTTTCTTTAAAAAAGAATATACCAACCACAATGTATTGGAGACATCATCACAAGAAATTAAGTGATGTTTTAATCAGGGGGAGTATAATACGCGTTGCACTCTTTTTCCCTTGACCGAGGTTTTTTCCCACTGGGTTTTCCTGGCAAGGTTTTTAATGAGGCAACAAATAGTGCGTATCAAAAGATATGCGTACTCTTTTTTCTTCACTAGAATTTTTTCCCACAGGGTTTTTCCTAGTAAGGTTTTAACGAGACACATTATCTATGGACATCCAAGGGGGAGTGTTATAAATCCATTGAATTGTGTGGATTGTCCTTTAGATATACTCAAGACTTAATTGTATTCATGTATACATGTTTCCAAGGTGATAAGAACCATTTGGATAACTATGTACCTACTAATGGAGCATTTATCATAGAGGCCTTTGGGATGATATCTCAACTCTATAAATAGAGATATCATTCACCTTTTGTATAATACACTTGAATACGAAGAAAGTCTTATCTTCCATCTTACTTCTCTTGTCTTCATCTCTTTATATTTATATTGCCATGAGCTTGATTTTATAACACTGTGATCTATTTTATAATTTTTTGGAATAATATTTTTGTGATCTTTAATTTTGATTAATACTAATTAATTTTTGCAAAGGTAAAATATGATGTGACAAATTTTTTTAAATAAAAAAAAGGGAGTGTATTTGTTAAACTAATTAATAATGTTAAGATGCATCTTTTATGCTTTATTTCTAAATTTAAAGATTGGTTTCCATACTTGTCACGAAACTAAATACTATCTTCGTCTATTATTAATTGTCACATTTTTCATATTTAGAGTCAGACTATTACGACTTTGACTAACATTTACGATATAGTTTTCATAATATGGATATGTAAAAAATTGTGATGTATAGTACTTTTCGTGTTAAAATATCAAATTTATATAATCTAATATACTTTTCGTTTCACAAAGAATGACCTGTTTTGATTTTTATATTTTGTGATCCTACATTAAAGCTATGTCAAATATACAAAATAATCATTTGATTTTGTGACTTTAAACGTGTCATGTGAAAAATTGAAATTAAAATATTATTAAAACAAAAAAAAAGATGTCATTCATAGTGCAATTGCCATATGCTTTCATTCTTTTAGAAACTGATTAAAAAGAAAAGAAAATCATTCATTTTAAAATATACGAAATATAATTTTAAAATTAATCAAATAAACTCTAGAAAAAAAGTGTAAAACATAACGAATAAAAGTAAACGAAAAGAATATTAAAAACAGAGTAGGTAGGAACGCTTTAACACCCCATCTTCGAGAAAGATATGAAGAATAAGGTTTGCCATTACAATAATAATCCTTCAGGCATCATGCATAGTGGCAATTGCCATATGCTTCCATTCTATTTGCCTACTGCCTGCACATTTTCCCTTTACACAGTAGGATATTATTCTGATAGCTGGGCGCAACTCTCATTGTGCAACAGTGTCAGAGTCGCTATCCACAAACGATAAATAAAAAAAACGAAAGAGAGCTTTCACTTTTCAGTTTCTCCATTTTGTTGCATTAATGGAGAACGGGAACAGTGTCTCCGGTGATAAGCCGATGGTGATGGTGACCAACGATGACGGAATTAATGCACCTGGTTTGAGAGCTATTGTTCGTGCCCTCGTCTCCACCAATCTCTTCCATGTCCTCGTTTTTGCTCCTGACTCGTACTGCTCTTCTCTTTTATTACTAACCTGTATATTCAATGAGCTTAATTTGTCTCTCTGTTTTATCTGCAATTAGAATTGTAAATGGATTTTGTGATGAAAAATTGAGTTTAATTTGGCCCTGACTCAATCCGAGAAGTTAAACTGTGAGGATTTTCCAATACATATCTGATATACTATACTTAAGCATCCATCACCTATTATATTCTATCATATGTTTAAGAACTTCCAATAGAAGCTTTCTGATATTCCTTATGCTTCGATTTATTTCCGTCTTCCAGTGAAAGATCAGCTGCTAGTCATTGTGTTTCATGGCAACGCGTGGTTACGGTTAAGAAAGTTGATGTCCCTGGCGCCACAGCTTTTGCAGTTTCTGGTTAGTTTTGGTGTTACATAATTTGCGAATTGAGAACTGCTTAGATTTGCATTCTTAATTCTATCTTTGATTTTTCTAGTGTTATGTTAATCGTTTTAATTTATTAATTCGAATCAATATACATCTCTGAGTACTGTTTTAATTGGCTTTTATCAATAACATAACTGTCTATCTATATGATATTGGTGGTTTGATATTTTCAATGCTTTAAAATCTCAAATTTATTCGGTCTTCTTGCGGTGGAAAAATGGTTAAAAGATATGCACAAGCTAATTTGATTTCTTCTGTACTTACTTATGGTTAAAAGATCTGCACAAGCTAATTTGATTTCTTCTGTACTTACTTTCTTTCAAATCACTTCTTCTTTTGGTTCAATAGTACTTCAATATATTCTATTGCCATTTTGATAGAGTAAAATAACAACCTAATATCTTTTGTTGTATTATCTAATGTAAGTTTCAAAACTATTCAGATCCTACTGAGTACTGACCCTCCATAAGCCAGAAGCACTATGTTGTCCTAAATTAAGGAAAAGAACAATTGCCTCTAATGTCTCTTAAAGGTTGTTACCACGCATAGCTTTAAGAAATTGTAGTATGTTGTGCTTGTAAGTTGTATCTATTCATATTCCCGCAAACTGATGCGATTTGGACTGATTATCTTACACTATCCTACTACTGGAAAATGAAAAATTGAGAACAGAAGTTCTAATATTGAATTTCAATCTCGTAAATTAAACATAAGCAAGTGATATCTTCTAATTCGAACACCAGTCAGTTTGATTCAGACTTTTTACAGTTCCCTTAGCGACAAACTGTTATCAGACTTCAGTTATAACCTAAATGATAATTGTGCTCTTTTCTCTTTTTCACTCACACAAACACTCTGGTTTCATTTGGCAGGAACTCCAGCAGACTCAACTTCCCTAGGGATCTCCAAAAAGATATTTCCTTCAGTACCTAATCTGGTAGCTTTGGAGACTAATGCTCGGCTTATATATTGATTTAGCATGTAGCTTCACTTATCACATATTTGTGTATGAACTACATATGATCTTCATTAACTTCATGTACATATATTCTGTTCCATTTTTATGAAAAAAATACACTTTGGACATACAAGCACAAAACAAACATCTTCTTTTGGGTTGTTTCGTTCCTTTTAGTTGTACTTGCAGCCAGTATATACATGCTATTTCCTCATAGAGCTTGTCACAATACAGTATGTTAACTCTCATCAATTTATGCTTGCAGGTTGTCAGTGGAATTAATTTAGGCTGCAATTGTGGTTATGACATGTAAGTAAATATCTCTGTTGAGAAAATATCTCTATTGAGCCTTTAGATCCTTTCTGTGAAATGCTTAATTGATACCCTCCTTCAATTTCCTTATTTTCTTTTTATTAGTTGTGCAATTTGTATTAGTTATAGTTAGTTATTTGACCAATTTTCACATTTTTAACCTTGCACCACTTAGGTATTCATGATACATTATAGAAAACACTGTCTTATGTACTTTCAAATGCTACACTAGAGTACTTTTTACTTCTTTCTGGTAGGACTTTGGCCAGAGTATTAAGTTTATCCTTTCTTGGTTATTATTTCCCGAACTTCACTTAAGTGGTGAGAGACTGCTATTTTTATTGTTCGTACCCGTGTAAATTTTATCTAATATTGGAAATGCAGTGTTTATTCAGGGACAGTGGGTGGTGCACGAGAGGCTTTCTTCCATGGAATTCCTTCCGTCGCTGTATCATATGACTGCTATAATATGTAAAGTTAATCATCCTACCAATTAGTTTAAAATAGTTCTGTTAATCCTTTTTCATTGATTTAACCTCCTATCAACTTCAGGGTTGGTCGAAAACTCGATGTTGATGATTTTACGTTGTGTGCTGAAGCTTCCATACCCATCATCACTGCTATGATGGCTGAGATCAAGAATAAGACTTATCCTCAGAATTGCTTTCTGAATATAAATGTACCACGAGAAGTTGCCAACAACAAGGTAAGCGGTGGGATTTTTGTGATCATTGCCTTTTAGTTATAAACGGACATAAAACCTGATCTCACAATTTAGATGTGGCATCTTGTCCTGATATCATGATTGTCTATTGATTCCTTCAGTAGTGGGTGTTTTCACTTGCATATATTTCTTTGCTTCCTCTTTTAACATATTTTCCTGGGACGTCCTTGCATAACATTGATCGGAGGATCATATTTGTTTATAGGCTTCTCTATTTGCTTAAATTGATGTACCACTTTTCTTCTTTTCTTTTTGCCTTTCTGCCTTTCCTTCCACCAACATCTCGAATTCAGAAAGATGAGCTAACGGATGCCTATGATACCATGATTCGGAGCATTTAACCAGACACATTATTTAAGATAGTTTTGATTGTCATGAATATTATGTTATTTACTTCAGTAAACCTTTAATAAGCAGCAAATTCAAATTTTGCTTCGATAACTCTTCAATGAGCTTTAGGACTTGATTGGATCTTGTTCTTGACATTCTAAGAGTAGCTTCAATCAATGCATTACAAGCCTAACTGGACTACCATGGCATTTTAGTTTTTTCTGTATAGCTACTTGCTCGCCCAAGTCGAATTTGACATAAATTCTAGCATATGCTAATCCAAGTTGAGTTTGAAGTGAGCTCTAGTAGTTGATGAACGCTAAATTTGTATTCAAGAATGATATTGACTGATTGAACAACTTCAGGTAGGAGAAATATGAAACTTAAATTCAGCAGATAAGGACA
Organism: Solanum lycopersicum; assembly: GCF_036512215.1. Lineage (NCBI taxonomy): Eukaryota > Viridiplantae > Streptophyta > Magnoliopsida > Solanales > Solanaceae > Solanum > Solanum lycopersicum. Next base: position 39,669,969 of record NC_090805.1, read on the forward strand.
GGAAAACTGACAAAAACTTAAAGTTGAATATGCAGGCTCTTTGTGACATTTTTTTGTCGTTATTCCTGATACTTCCAAAGTTAAGTACATTTCTGTCGTTGACGTAGAAGGCTGCATGTTTAGAATATGTTTCCCTGCTTGATTTAGAGATTCTCACTTTGTTGGATATAATGTTAGCATTATATGCCTAATAGATACTATGTACACCAACAAGAGATGTTTGATTGTTGTACTCCTAGGGCTATCGGCTGACTAAGCAGGGGAACTGTTTTTACAAAATGGGATGGACACAAGTTACTTCTGAAGCACAAGAAGGTACAACATCACAAACAAAAGTAATGGAGATAAAACCACCAGAAAATACAGAAGTATGTACAGAAGAGAGCGCATTAAGCAACAAAGAAGAACATCTAGTGTTTAAGTTAGACGTGAGATCTCTTTCTGTTAATTTGTGTTGCTTATTCTACATACTGCCCCCTCCTTCTAGCTCCTTTTTTTCTATTTATCTACTGAATAAATGCAATTGTATGTTAATTTCTAGACTGCAGAACCACCAGCAGTGGATAATGACGATACTGATTACTCATCCCTTCAAGCAGGATATGTATGTAAAACTCTGTAATTATGTAATGAAATTGAAATTCTAACAGACATGAACATTGACATTCCACTTTCTTTTGATGACAGATTAGTGTTACTCCCCTTTCCGCCTTATCTCCTGCAGAGATAGATAGTGTTGCATTCTTCAAAAAATGGCTTTCTGGTGTCTGCGAGCACTCTTTGATTAGGAGTGAGTTATCCATTTGACTACTGACTGTACTTTCTGTTCGAAGATTAATGCTTCAAATGTTTCGACTATATTGTCAAAAAAATTTGAGTCATCATGAAGCACAAATTTATTATATTGATCTCAATACAACATCCTACTCATATAGACTTTTGGATGGATGCATTGAGTGTAATCTTGATCTCGAATTTTTCCTCCATTTTTTCTTAAGCACTTGGTGTATCCTGCAACTGCAATACTGCTGTTTTTTAAGTGGCATTGGCTAAAACATCCTATTAAATTTGCTTCCCTTTTCTCATCTTCAGCTTTTAACGTATGAAAATTGCATTTAGCAAATGCTACAACTCGTGTTTGATTTTAGTTTATCTATTAAACTAAAAATTTGATGCATATTTTTTTAGAATATCTTTATAATCGTGTAAATTAATTTTGTTATTTGCTTCATTTGATGGTATTATATAAAGAAGAAGTGATGCAACTTCGGTAATATTCACAATTTACAAAAAATTTATGTCTATTAATAATGATTACAACTTAAATTTCATGTTCAAACAAAATTTTAAATTTTGATGTCAGCAGACTTGACTAAAGAATTCTTACATTAACAAAAGAGAGATGATTATAATTATATTGGGGTGTTTGACACACTTCTTATAGGGGTAAAACTTATCCGCACCGTGTGTTTACATCAAACAATACGTGCATATCATGTATTTCATTAAATCACATAATAATGAAAATTGTATTGGCTTGGTGTAAATACTGGATGCGGATACGTTTTTTCCCTGTTTATAGAGTTAAGTAGGTAATTTGATCGCGCGATTATAAATAATAATTGCATTGCATTTGTAATTAATTTTTAAATTAATATCCATACATAAAAAATAATGGGAAAATAGATTCTTAAAAAAAATAGCAGTATTCCAAAATGAATTTGATTATTTGTTATAATCACATAACTTAAGAACCTATAATGAATGAATTATTCACGAAAACCATGATCTCTTTAATCAACATTAAAAGGAAAATAAAAAAAATTAGAATATATATACAAAGACATTTCGTAATATAAAGAAACATTTTAGTTGCATAGATTATAAGTGAGAAATTTCATATCTATGTAAAAATAGATAATATGTAAGTTTATACATAGTACTTTTAAGTTATAAAATTCAATATAGAATATCAAAAATCTTGGAGTTGAGTACAATAAATATTTTTTGTACAATCATTATACGTACTATATGCGTATATGTTCAATATAACCAGAGATAATAATTTTGTAGAAACATGAAAACAGAGTTTAAAACATGTACTAAAAAATAACAATTAATATCATAGATATAAATTAATTAGTGTAAAAAAATTATATCAGGATATATAAAAATAGAATGAAATAGAAAGAAAAAAATTGAATCCACTGAATGCACAATGTCCCCTTGAGAAAACTATTCCCCTCAATATCAGAGATTTAAAGAATTACGTCCTTTGAGGATGGAACGATATTATTCACCAACTTATTGATACAAAAATAATGGTGATAGTAAGTCACTCAATAGGAGCAAAGTACACTAATATTTAATTTTGTGAAAGTAGAAGAAGAAGATTATAATTTTTGTTGTTTTAAAATAAGAGAAGATCCCTATATTTATATACAACAAAGGGTAGTGTGAACAACTATTTATTGTGTCTTAACAGAATGGTTACAACTATTTGGTAAAGTTGCAACCCTTCGAAAAGTTCACAACATTTCATAAAAGTCACAACTTTTCATAAAGTCACAACTTTTCATAAAGTCACAACCCTTCATCAAAGTTGTAACTTTTCATAAAAATCGCAACTCTTCATCAAAGTCGTAACTTTTCATAAAAGTCACAACTATTCATTAAAGTTGCAACTATTCATTAAAGTCACAACTTTGCATAAAAATCACAATTTTTTTGAAAGAGGATGACTAATTCTGAAATTATATAAATTTTTTTAAAAAAATTCTTACTTTTGGTAACACCACTTAGGCGGGATTAGAATTCTCTTTTATATAAATATATGATATATGATTAATCATACTAATTAAATAGTCATTTGATAATTTAAAACTAAATATAATCCGCGTTGTATTTGAAAAAACCCATTAGAGAATGATAACTTGGGGAAAAATTAATTAATAACCTTCTTGGATTTCAAAATTTTCATTCAAGTAATTTGCTATTTGCATTCCTAATATATGTACCTCTTTTTTGTAACTTGCATATTATTTTTTTATATTTACTGATTTATATCCTTCTCTCCTTAATTTTTTTGCAAAATCAGAAATATCTCCTTTTTCAATTATTTACAAAGAATTTTTTTAAAAAAATTACATATAAAGAAAAATTAAAACAATGATGTAAATTAAAGATAAAAGCAATACTAAATCCAAGTAATTTGCCACTTTTTTTCTAATTATATTTTCTTAGAGGTGAATAAAATATGAATAGCAAACTGCAAATTGTCGAATCAGAAAAAAAATGGACTAGTGATTTAGTTTGACTTGATTTCATATTGATAAAAGTCCAACAATACTTTGAGATGATTTGATTTTAATTAAAGAAAGCCAATTTATTTTATGCATAATTTCTTTATTATAATATAATTTATATATGTATCTTTAATTTTTTTCAGATTCTTTTTTGGTTTTATATCTCAATGTACGTGTATGAAAGGAAAGACCAACTCAATCAATTACGTTATTCATAGAAAGTAATTTATTTATATAATTACTATATGTTTAAATATTAATAAATATAATAACTACTTAATTTTTTTCTCTATTGTTGTAAAAAATTGAAAATTACAGGTGTATGCAGACTGCTTTTGTCATTTTTCATAGAATTTATTTTCCTTGGAATAGACTAATTTTCTAATCACACTTATTTCATTTGCACTTATAAACAAAGCAATCACTTTTTATTCTAGAGAATTTTTTTTTCTTTCTATTTTTAATAATAATCCACATTCCACAAAATTTTTTATCCTCGTGGAAAGTTAAATATCTTGAATTATTTATGAAAAGAAAAGGCTTGTGCACTCTCTGCTAAATAATTCAAGTGATATCCCTTTATAATGTATGGCCAAATAAAGCATCAGCATACTTTATTCAAGATACCACTTTTCATTAGGATAAAAAATTGGCAATACCCAAATCACAATTATTAAATCAGAAGTTACATCGATCAAAAAGTTAAAAGATTCTTACACGATGTTTGGATTGGATTAAAAGTTAATTAAATATATTTTTAAATTAGTTGTAAATTTTTAAAGGTGTTTGATAAATATAAAAATATAACTCAAAATAAATAAAAGAAAAACTTAAAATAAATTAGAAAAAGTTTGACAAGTTTAAAAATGACTCAAAATAATTTAAAATAAGTCAAAAACTCAAAAGTAAATATCTTAAAATAAGTCAAAAATAAAAAACAGATATATTTCTACTTTTTATTTTTTGACTTAATAGTCATTTCAATTTAACTATTTATTTTTTACATGAAAATCACTTTTTAAAAAAAGTCTATTTGAACAGGCTAATTATTTATAAAATAATTTTTAGATTTATTTTATGAATAAAAATAAAAATTCTCTTTTAAATAATATAAAATATATTATAAAGGACCTGCAAAATTTCAACACGCCCCTTAAAAATAAGCAAAATGTCAAATCATCAAAATTTGTCACTCCTTAAAAATCAGCAAAAAAGTTGAGTTATCAAAAATTAAGCAAAAAATTAGGTCATCAGAGTTGGTAAGCAACTAACTACTCTTTGTATCTTTGTAATAATGAGATTGCTTCACTGTTCGAAGGTCATGAGCGAAACAAAAAGAAAAAATTATGCAAGCAAAGTAAAGTCGGATAGGACCTTAGTATTCATCAGTTTGATCGATTTTTTTTTAAAAAAAGTATAATTTATTGAAATATCGTTCTATTAAAAGGTAATTATATTATTTCTTTATACTTTTTTTAAATTACAAAAATTCCTTAATATTTATAAATTTTGACTATATCAGTTAACATTCGCATACATAGCCGAGGAATATTATCCAAAAAGAAATAGAATCTGATTATATAAGAGAGGAATGTATCCGAGATGTGTATATATATATATGTATGCTAGAGAGAGTGTTGCATTCGGGAGGAGATTTTTAAATTTTTATTAAATTATAAAAAATTAAAAAAGAGTACGATAAAATAAAATGTATATTTAAATAATTTTTTCGATTAAAAAAAGTAACGGTAGAGCAGCTCAATCAATCAGACAAAGATATTTTTTTTCCAACTACTCATACGAATACGTAGGATTTCCACCAATCTGTGTAAACCTTTTCGATCAGTGCCTAGTGGTGGCTTGTTATTACCCAAACAATTCAAAAATTTTGTTTGCATTCAGTTTGAACTCCAAACAATTCAATGGAGAGTAACGGCAGCGAGTGTAAGCCGTCGGTGATGGTCACAAATGACGATGGAATTGATGCTCCCGGCTTGAGATCTCTCGTTCGTGTTCTTGTCTCCTCTAATCTCTTCAATGTCCTCGTTTGTGCTCCCGATTCGTACGGTTTTCTATCTCTCTTGCAATCGACACTAATTTTGCTTCTATTTTACGATTGATTGCTGTACTGGTCTATTTTGAAATTGCTAAATTTTTGGTGTTGTTTTGTTTTTTTTTCACTTCTATAATTTGATTCCCATGGTGAAAACTTATAGGATGACAATAGGATGTTTGGTCATTTATTTTGTATATTGAGAATTTTTTGTTATAGCAAAATAAAGACCTACTTCAGTTTTACAATTTTTACTGCACTCACTCTATCGAGTTGCTCTCTGTTATCTTTGTTGCTATCTCCTTCTTGCCTGCAACTTAAATGATAACCTCTACTTATAGGTTTTAGTGGAGCATGTTTATGGAGTACTATGCTCTAGAATGTTCCTTTTAGAATATTACAACACTAATCCCACATAGTTTCCTTAATTTTTTTTGTACCGATTTGTATCTCTCTCTCAACCTATAGTAATTTAGCTTGTATTTTTGTGAATGTGTACGTTAAGACCAGCTGCCTCTTACTCTTGTTATATTGAAATTGATGGTTCAACTGTGGAAATTCATTAATGATTTGCTTACAAGTTGCAA